>NC_059137.1:64453316-65712066 GCF_020740605.2 Lemur catta
CTGTTTCGTCTGTGAAAACTCTCGTATGCTTAAGGATGCAGAGGCCAACCTCATGACAATTACGGTGAAAAGTGCTATGGAAAAATCCCAAATAGTTCTCCACCTAGCGGTTGTTTCAAAAGTTCTGCCACACACCTCTTGGAAAGACCGAGTTACTTTGGCCTAGCCTTAGATTGGTCTGGAGAAGGATTCGCCATTCCTAGCTGATGAATCAAATGATACTGAAAGGAACGGTGAAAAGTGCGGATCCTGTTTCAGTATGAAGACTGAAACAGGATCCGCACTATTCACCTGTCCAACAAAGGCGCACTTCTCATGTCTGGCGCTAGTCCAACAAACCCAGGACTGACAGAGGCCCTGCACTTGCCACCCAGAAAAACATCTCATCTCCAAAGAAGGATTCTTACGCTAAAGGTAGAAAAGGGCTCCCGTTCTTGAAACAGTGGTGAAAGGATGGTGAAATAATACTGAAAACAATCCTATCTTCCATGGCTCCGGTGCCAGCTATGGGAAATAGGAAGTTACCTGGGCCTCAGCAGAGGTTTCTCTGCAGAAAGCATCATAGGCTTCAGGATGCAGAGACCGACCTCATGAATATTACGCTGCAAAACGCTATGGTAATGACAAATAATTACCAACATGCTGGTGATTTCAAAACTGTCAGGATGAAATCTGAAGCACGATCCACACTTTTCCCATCTCACGCAAATATGCACTTACCAACGCTGGAGGTAAACAAATCAAACACAGGGCTGACAGAAGCCCCCCACATACACCCTACCCAGAAATCTCAACTACCAGGCAGGATTCTTATGCTAATGCGAGAAACCTGCTGGGGTTCTGAAAAAAATGGTCAAACCACAGTGGAATAATACTTAAAAGAACACATTCTTTGTAGTCTCTAGGACCAACTATTGGAAATGCCAAGTATACTGGGATTCACCCTGCTTTCATCTGTGAAATCTCTCGTATGCTTAAGGAAGCAGAGACCAACCTTATGACAATTACGGTGAAAAGTGCTACGGAAAAATCCCAAATAGTTCTCCACCTAGCCGTAGTTTCAAAAGTTGTGCCACACACCTGTTGGAACGATCGAGATACTTTGGCCTTGCCTTCGATTGGTCTGGAGAAGCAATCGCCATTCCTAGGTGATGAGTCAAACGATTCTGAAAGGAAGGGTGAAAAATGAGGGTCCTGTTTCAGTCTTTAGACTGAAACAGGATCCGCACTATTCACCTGTCCAACAAAGGCGCACTTCTCATGTCTGGCGCTAGTCCAACAAACCCAGGACTGACAGAGGCCCTGCACTTGCCACCCCAGAAAAATATCTCATCTCGAAAGACGGATTCTTACGCTAATTGTCGAAAAGGGCTCCCCTTCTTGAAACAGTGGTGAAAGGATGGTGAAATAAAACTGAAAACAATCCTATCTTCCAAGGCTCCGGTGCCAGCTATGGGAAATAGCAAGTTACCTTGGCCTTAGCAGAGGTTTCTCTGCAGAAAGCATCATCGGCTTCAGGATACAGAGACCGACCTCATGAATATTACGTTGCAAAATGCTATGGTAATGGCAAATAATTACCAACATACTGGTAATTCCAAAACTGTCAGGAAGAAATCTGAAGCACGATCCACACTTTTTCCATCTCACGCAAATATGCACTTACCAGCTTTGGAGGTAAACAAATCAAACGCAGGGGTGACAGAAGCCTCACACTTACACCCTACCCAGGAATCTCAACTACCAGACAGGATTCTTATGAGAATGCGAGAAACCTGATCGGGTTCTGAAAACAATGGTGAAACCACAGCGGAATAATACTTAAAAGAACACATTCTTGGTAGTCTCTAGGACCAACTATTGGAAATGCCAAGTTTACTGGGCCACAGCCTGCTTTCATCTGTGAACATTCTCGTATGATTAAGGATGCATAGACCAACCTTATGACAATTACGGTGAAAAGTGCTACGGTAAAATGCCAAATAGTTCTCCACCTAGCGGTTGTTTCAAAATTGTGCCACACACCTCTTGGAAAGATCGAGTTACTTTGGCCTAGCGTTCCATTTTTCTGGAGAAGGAATCGCCATTCCTAGCTGATGAATCAAATGCTTCTGAAATAAACGGTGAAAAGTGCGGATCCTGTTTCAGTCTTTAGACAGAGGCCCTGCACTTGCCACGCCAGAAAAATATCTCATCTCCAAAGAAGGATTTTTACGCAAACGGTTGAAAAGGGCTCCCGTTCTTGAAACAGTGGTGAAAGGATGGTGAAATGATACTGAAAACAATCCTATCTTCCAGGCTCCAGTGCCAGCTATGGGAAATAGCAAGTTACCTGGGCCTCAGCAAAGGTTTCTCTGCAGAAAGCATCATAGGCTTCAGGATGCACAGACTGACCTCATGACTATTATGTTCCAAAACGCTATGGTAATAGCAAATAATTACGAACATGCTGGTGATTTCAAAACTGTCAGGATGAAATCTGAAGCACGATCCTCACTTTTCCCATCTCACGCAAATATGCACTTACCAACGCTGGAGGTAAACATATCAAACGCAGGTCTAACAGAACCCCCCACTTAACCCTACACAGAAATCTCAACTACCAGGCAGGATTCTTATGCTAATGCGAGAACCCTGCTTGGGTTCTGAAAAAAATGGTGAAACCACAGTGGAATAATACTTTAAAGAACACATTCTTTGTAGTCTCTAGGACCAACTATTGGAAATTCCACATTTACTGGGCCTCAGCCTATTTCGTCTGTGAAAACTCTCCTATGCTTAAGGATGCAGAGACCAACCTTATGAGAATTACGGTTAAAAGTGCTACGGAAAAATACCAAATAGTTCTTTCCCTAGCGGTTGTTTCAAAAGTTGTGCCACACACCTCTTGGAAAGATCGAGTTACTTTGGCCTAGCCTTCGATTGGTCTGGAGAAGGAATCGCCATTCCTAGCTGATGAATCAAATGATTCTGAAAGGAACGGTGAAAAGTGCAGATCCTGTTTCAGTCTTTAGACTGAAACAGGATCCGCACTATTCCCCTGTCCCACAAAGGCGCACTTCTCATGTCTGGCGCTAGTCCAACAAACCCAGGACTGACAGAGGCCCTGCACTTGCCACCCCAGAAAAATATCTCAACTCCAAAGAAGGATTCTTACGCTAACGGTTGAAAGGGGCTCCCGTTCTTGAAACAGTGGTGAAAGGATGGTGAAATAATACTGAAAACAATGCTAACTTCCAAGGCTCCGGTGCCAGCTATGGGAAATAGGAAGTTACCTGGGCCTCAGCAAAGGTTTCTCTGCAAAAAGCATCATAGGCTTCAGGATGCAGAGAGACTGACCTCGTGAATATTACGGTGCAAAACGCTATGGAAATGGCAAATAATTACCAACATACTGGTGATTTCAAAAGTGTCAAGATGAAATCTGAAGAACGATCCACACTTTTCCAATCTCACTCAAATATGCACTTACCAGCTCTGGAGGTAAACAAATCAAAGACAGGGCTGACAGAAGCCCGCACTTACACCCCACCCAGAAATCTCAACTACCAGGAAGGATTCTTATACTAATGCGAGAAACCTGCTTGGGTTCTGAAAACAATGGTGAAACCACAGTGGAATAATACTTTGAAGAACACATTCTTTGTAGTCTCTAGGACCAACTATAGGAAATGCCAAGTTTACTGAGCCTCAGCCTCCTTTCGTCTGTGAAAACTCTCGTATGCCTAACGATGCAGAGACCAACCTTATGACAATTTTGGTGAAAAGTGTTACGGAAAAATCCCAAATAGTTCTCCACCTAGCGGTTGTTTCAAAAGTTGTGCCACACACCTCTTGGAAAGATCGAGTTACTTTGGCCTAGCCTTCGATTGGTCTGGAGAAGGAATCGCCATTCCTAGCTGATGAATCAAATGATTCTGAAAGGAACGGTGAAAATTGCGGATCCTGTTTCAGTCTTTAGACTAAAACAGGATCGGCACTATTCACCTGTCCCACAAAGGCGCACTTCTCATGTCTGGCGATAGTCCAACAAACCCAGGACTGACAGAGGCCCTGCACTTACCACCCCAAAGAAATATCTCATCTCCAAAGAAGGACTTTTACGCAAACGGTTGAAAAGGGCTCATCTTCTTGAAACAGTGGTGAAAGGACGGTGAAATAATACTGAAAACAATCCTATCTTCCAAGGCTCCGGTGCCAGCTATGGGAAATAGCAAGTTACCTGGGCCTCAGCAGAGGTTTCTCTGCGAGAAGCATCTTAGGCTTCAGGATGCAGAGACCGACCTCGTGACTATTACGGTGAAAAACACTATGGAAATGGCAAATAATTACAAACATACTGGTGATTTCAAAACTGTCAGGATGAAATCTGAAGCACGATCCACACTTTTCCCATCTCACGCAAATATGCACTTACCAGCTCTGGAGGTAAACAAATCAATCGGAGGGCTGACAGAAGCCCCGCACTTACACCCCACCCAGATCTCTCAACTACCAGGCAGGATTCTTATGGTAATGCGAGAAACCTGCTCGGGTTCTGAAACAATGGTGAAACCACAGTGGAATAATACTTAAAAGAACACATTCTTTGTAGTCTCTAGGACCAACTATTGGAAATGCCAAGTTTACTGGCCTCCGCCTGTTTCATCTGTGAAAACTCTCTTAGGCTTAAGGATGCAGAGACCAACCTTATGACAATTACGGTGAAAACTGCTACAGAAAAATACCAAATAGTTCTCCCCCTAGCAGTTGTTTCAAAAGTGGTGCCACATATCTCTTGGAAACATCGAGTTACTTTGGCCTAGCCTTCGATTGGTCTGGAGAAGGAATCTCCATTCCTAGGTGATGAATCAAATGATTCTGAAAGGAACGGTGAAAAGTTCAGGTCCTGTTTCAGTCTTTAAACTGAAACAGGATCCGCACTATTCACCTGTCCCACAAAGGTGCACTTCTCATGTCTGGCGCTAGTCCAACAAACCAAGGACTGACAGAGGCCCCGCACTTGCCACCCCAGAAAAATATCTCATCTCCAAAAAAGGATTCTTAGGATAACGTTTGGAAAGGGCTCCCTTTCTTGAAACAGTGGTGAAAGGATGGTGAAATAACACTGAAAACTATCCTATCCAAGAATCCGGTGCCAGCTATGGGAAATAGCAAGTTACCTGGGCCTGAGCAGAGGTTTATCTGCAAAAAGCATCATAGGCTTCAGGATGCAGAAACCGACCTCGTGAGTATTACCGTGTAAAACGCTATGGAAATGGCAAATAATTACCAACATACTGGTGATTTCAAAAGTGTCAGAATGAAATCTGAAGCACGATCCACACTTTTCCCGTCACACGCAAATATGCACTTACCAACTCTGGAGGTAAACAAATCAAACTCAGGGCTGACAGAAGCCCCGCACTTACAGCCCACACATAAATCTCAACTACCAGGCAGGATTCTTATGCTAATGCTAGAAACCTGCTTGGGTTCTGAAAACAGTGGTGAAACCACAGTGGAATAATACTTTAAAGAACACATTCATTGTAGTCTCTAGGACCAACAATTGGAAATGCCAAGTTTACTGGGCCTCAGCCTGCTTTCGTCTGTGAAAACTATCGTATGCTTAAGGATGCAGAGAATAACATTATGACAATTACGGTGAAAAGTGCTACGGAAAAATGCCAAATAGTTCTCCACCTAGCGGTTGTTTCAAAAGTTGTGCCACACACCTCTTGGAAAGATCGAGGTACTTTGCCCTAGCCTTCGATTGGTCTGGAGAATGAAACGCCATTCCTAGCTGATGAGTCAAACGATTCTGAAAGGTACGGTGAAAAGTGCGGATCCTGTTTCAGTCCTTAGACTGAAACAGGTTCCGCACTATTCACCTGTCCCACAAAGGCGCACTTCTCATGTCTGGCGCTTATCCAACAAACCCAGGACTGACAGAGGCCCTGCACTTGCCACCCCAGAGAAATATCTCATCTCCAAAGAAGGATTCTTACGCTAATGGTCGAAAAGGGCTCCCGTTCTTGAAACAGTCGTGAAAGGATGGTGAAATAATACTGAAAACAATCCTATCTTCTAAGGCTCCGGTGCCAGCTATGGGAAATAGCAAGTTACCTGGGCCTCAACAGAGGTTTCTCTGCAGAAAGCATCATAGGCTTGAGGATGCATAGACCGACCTCATGAATATTACGGTGCAAAAAGCTATGGTAATGGCAAATAATTACCAACATACTGGTGATTTCAAAAGTGTCAGGATGAAATCTGAAGCACGAACCACGATTTTCCATCTTTCGCAAATATGTACTTACCAACTCTGGAGGTAAACAAAACAAACGCAGGGCTGACAGAAGCCACGAACTTACATCCCACCCAGAAATCTCAACTACCATGCAGGGTTCTTATGCTAATGCGAGAATCCTGCTCGGGTTCTGAAAACAATGGTGAAACCGCAGTGCGATAATACTTAAAATAACACTTTCGTTGTAGCCTTAGGACCAACTATTGCAAATGCAAGTTTACTGGGCCTCCGCCTGCTCCATCTGTGAAAACTCTCATATGCTTAAGGATGCTGAGACCAACCTTGTGACAATTACGGTGAAAAGTGCTACGGAAAAATACCAAATAGTTCTCCACCTAGCGGTTGTTTCAAAAGTTGTGCCACACACCTCTTGGAAAGATCGAGTTACTTTGGCCTAGCCTCCGTTTGGTCTGGAGAAGGAATCGCCATTCCTAGCTGATGAATCAAATGATTCTGAAAGGAACGGTGAAAAGTGCGGATCCTGTTTCAGTCTTTAGACTCAAACAGGATCCGCGCTATTCACCTGTCCCACAAAGGTGCACTTCTCATGTCTGGTGCTAGTCCAACAAAACCTGGACTGACAGAGGCCCTGCACTTGCCACTCCAGAAAAATATCTCATCTCCAAAGAATGATTCTTACGCTCACGGTCGAAAAGGGCTCCCGTTCTTGAAACAGTGGTGAAAGGATGGTGAAATAATACTGAAAACAATCCTATCTTCCAAGGCTCCAGTGACAACTACGGTAAATAGCAAGTTACCTGGGCCTCAGCAGAGGTTTCTCTGCGAGAAGCATCATAGGCTTCAGGATGCAGAGACCGACCTCATGAATATTACGGTGCAAAACGCGATGGTAATGGCAAATAATTACCAACATACTGGTGATTTAAAAAGTGTCAGGATGAAATCTGAAGCACGAACCACACTTTTTCCATCTCTCGCAAATATGCACTTACCAACTCTGGAGGTAAACAAAACAAACGCAGGTGTGACAGAAGCCATGCACTTACACCCCACCCAGAAATATCAACTACCAGGCAGGATTCTTATGCTAATGCGAGAAACCTGCTCGGGTTCTGAAAACACTGGTGAAACCACAGTGCAATAATACTTAAAAGGACACTTTCGTTGTAGCCTTAGGACCAACTATTGGAAATGCCAAGTTTACTGGGCCTCCGCCTATTCCATCTGTGAAAACTCAGGTATGCTTAAGGATGCAGAGACCAACCTTATGAAAATTACGGAGAAAAGTGCTACGGAAAAATACCAAATTGTTCTCCACCTAGCGGTTCTTTCAAAAGTTGTGCCACACACCTCTTGTAAAGATCGAGTTACTTTGGCCTAGCCTCCGTTTGGTCTGGAGAAGGAATCGCCATTCCTAGCAGATGAATCAAATGATTCTGAAAGGAACGGTGAAAAGTGCGGATCCTGTTTCAGTCTTTAGACTGAAACAGGATCCGCACTATTCACCTGTCCCACAAAGGCGCACTTCTCATGTCTGGCGCTAGTCCAACAAACCCAGGACTGACAGAGGCCCTGCACTTGCCACCCCAGAAAAATATCTCAACTCCAAAGAAGGATTCTTATGCTAACGGTTGAAAAGGGCTCCCGTTCTTGAAACAATGGTGAAAGGATGGTGAAATAATACTGAAAACAATCCTAACTTCCAATGCTCCGGTGCCAGCTATGGGAAACAGCAAGTTACCTGGGCCTAAGCAGAGGTTTCTCTGCAGAGAGCATCATAGACTTCAGAATGCATAGACCGACCTCATGAATATTACGTTGCAAAACGCTATGGTAATGGCAAATAATTACCAACATACTGGTGATTTCAAAGCTGTCAGGATGAAATCTGAACCACGATCCACACTTTTGCCATCCCACGCAAATATGCACTTACCAACTCTGGAGGTAAACTTATCAAATGCAGGGCTGACAGAAGCCTCGCACTTACACCCTACCCAGGAATCTCAACTACCAGACAGGATTCTTATGAGAATGCGAGAAACCTGATCGGGTTCTGAAAACAATGGTGAAAACACAGCGGAATAATACTTAAAAGAACACATTCTTGGTAGTCTCTAGGACCAACTATTGGAAATGCCAAGTTTACTGGGCCACAGCCTGCTTTCATCTGTGAACATTCTCGTATGATTAAGGATGCATAGACCAACCTTATGACAATTACGGTGTAAAGTGCTACGGTAAAACGCCAAATAGTTCTCCACCTAGCGGTTGTTTCAAAATTGTGCCACACACCTCTTGGAAAGATCGAGTTACTTTGGCCTAGCGTTCCATTTTTCTGGAGAAGGAATCGCCATTCCTAGCTGATGAATCAAATGCTTCTGAAAGGAACGGTGAAAAGTGCGGATCCTGTTTCAGTCTTTAGACAGAGGCCCTGCACTTGCCACGCCAGAAAAATATCTCATCTCCAAAGAAGGATTTTTACGCTAACGGTTGAAAAGGGCTCCCGTTCTTGAAACAGTGGTGAAAGGATGGTGAAATAATACTTAAAACAATCCTATCTTCCAGGCTCCAGTGCCAGCTATGGGAAATAGCAAGTTACCTGGGCCTCAGCAAAGGTTTCTCTGCAGAAAGCATCATAGGCTTCAGGATGCACAGACCGACCTCATGACTATTACGTTCCAAAACGCTATGGTAATAGCAAATAATTACCAACATGCTGGTGATTTCAAAACTGTCAGGATGAAATCTGAAGCACGATCCTCACTTTTCCCATCTCACGCAAATATGCACTTACCAACTCTGGAGTTAAAAAAATCAAACGCAGGTCTGACCGAACTCCCCACTTAACCCTACCCAGAAATCTCAACTACCAGGCAGGATTCTTATGCTAATGCGAGAACCCTGCTCGGGTTGTGAAAACAATGGTGAAACCACAGTGGAATAATACTTTAAAGAACACATTCTTTGTAGTCTCTAGGACCAACTATTGGAAATGGCAAGTTTACTGGGCCTCAGCCTGCTTTCGTCTGTGAACATTCTCGTATGCTTAAGGATGCATAGACCAACCTTATGACAATTACGGTGAAAAGTGCTACGGTAAAATGCCAAATAGTTCTCCACCTAGCGGTTGTTTCAAAATTGTGCCACACACCTCTTGGAAAGATCGAGTTACTTTGGCCTAGCCTTCGATGGTCTGGAGAAGGAATCGCCGTTCCTAGCTGATGAATCAAATGCTTCTGAAAGGAACGGTGACAAGTGCGGATCCTGTTTCAGTCTTTAGAATGAAACAGGATCCGCACTATTCACCTGTCCCACAAAGGCGCACTTCTCATGTCTGGCGCTAGTCCAACAAACCCAGGACTGACAGAGGCCCTGCACTTGCAACGCCAGAAAAATATCTCATCTCCAAAGAAGGATTTTTATGCTAACGGTCGAAAAGGGCTCCCGTTCTTGAAACAGTGGTGAAAGGATGGTGAAATAATACTGAAAACAATCCTATCTTCCAGGCTCCGGTGCCAGCTATGGGAAATAGCAAGTTACCTGTTTCTCAGCAGAAGTTTCTCTGCAGAAAGCATCATAGGCTTCAGGATGCACAGACCGACCTCATGACTATTACGTTCCAAAACGCTATGGAAATAGCAAATAATTACCAACATACTAGTGATTTCAAAACTGTCAGTATGAAATCTGAAGCACGATCCACATTTATCCCATCTCACGCAAATATGCACTTACCAGCTCTGGAGGTAAACAAATCAAACGCAGGGCTGACAGAAGCCCCCCACTTAAAGCCCTCCCAGAAATCTCAACTACCAGGCAGGATTCTGATGCAAATGCGAGAACCATGCTCAGGTTTTGAAAACAATGGTGAAACCACAGTGGAATAATACCTAAAAGAACACTTTCGTTGTAGCCTTAGGAACAACTATTGGAAATGCCACGTTTACTGGGCCTCAGCCTGTTTCGTCTGTGAAAACTCCCCTATGCTTAAGGATGCAGAGACCAACCTTATGACAATTACGGTGAAAAGTGCTACGGAAAAATACCAAATAGTTCTTTCCCTAGCGGTTGTTTCAAAAGTTGAGCCACACACCTCTTGGAAAGATCGGGTTACTTTGGCCTAGCCTTCGATTGGTCTGGAGAAGGAATCGCCATTCCTAGCTGATGAATCAAATGATTCTGAAAGGAACGGTGAAAAGTGTGGATCCTGTTTCAGTATGAAGACTGAAACAGGATCTGCACTACTCACATGTCCCACAAAGGCGCACTTCTCATGTCTGGCGCTAGTCCAGCAAACCCAGGACTGACAGAAGCCCTGCACTTGCCACTCCAGAGAATTTCTAATCTCCAAAGAAGGATTCTTATGCTAACGTTCGAAAAGGGCTCCTGTTCTTGAAACAGTGGTGAAAGGATGGTGAAATAATACTGAAAACTATCCTATCTTCCAAGGCTCCGCTGAAAGCTATGGGAAATAGCAAGTTACCTTGGGCTCAGCAGAGGTTTCTCTGCAGAAAGCATCATAGGCTTCAAGATGCATAGACCGACCTCATGAATATTACGTTGCAAAACGCTATGGTAATGGCAAATAATTACCTACATACTGGTGATTTCAATACTGTCAGGATGAAATCTAAAGCAGGATCCACACTTTTCCCATCTCATGCTCATATGCACTTACCAACTCTGGAGGTAAACAAATGAATTGCAGGGGTGACAGAAGCCTCCCACTTACACCCTACCCAGTAATCTCAACTACCAGGCAGGATTCTTATGCTAATGCGAGAAACCTGCTGGGGTTCTGAAAACAATGGTGAAACCACAGTGGAATAATACTTAAAAGAACACATTCTTGGTAGTCTCTAGGACCAACTATTGGAAATGCCAAGTTTACTGGGCCTCAACCTATTTTGTCTGTGAAAACTCTCGTATGCTTAAGGATGCAGCGACCAACCTTATGACAATTACGCTGAGAAGTGCTACGGAAAAAAGCCAAATAATTCTCCACCTAGCGGTTGTTTCAAAAGTTGTGCCACACACCTCTTGGAAAGATCGAGTTACTTTGGCCTAGCCTTCGATTGGTCTGGAGAAGGAATCACCATTCCTAGCTGATGAATCAAATGATTCTGAAAGGAACGGTGAAAAGTGCAGATCCTGTTTCAGTCTTTAGACTGAAACAGGATCCGCACTATTCACCTGTCCCACAAAGCCGCACTAGTCAACTCTGGCGCTAGTCCAACAAACCCAGGATGGACAGAGGCCCGGCAATTGCCACTCCAGAAAAATATCTCATGTCCAAAGAAGCATTCTTACGCTAACGGTCAAAAAGGGCTCCCGTTCGTGAAACAGGGGTGAAAGGATGGTGAAATAGTACTGAAAACAATCCTATCTTCCAAGGCTCCGGTGCCAGCTATGGGAAATAGCAATATAACTGGGACTCACCAGAGGTTTCACTGCAAAAAACATCATAGGCTTGAGGATGCAGAGACCGACCTCGTGACTATTACGGTGCAAAACGCTATGGAAATGGCAAATAATTACCAACAGACTGGTGATTTCAAAACTGTCAGGATGAAATCTGAAGCACGATCCACACCTTTCCCATCTCACGCAAATATGCACTTACCAGCTCTGGAGGTAAACAAATCAAATGAAGGGCTGACAGAAGCCCCCCACTTATACCCCACCCAGAAATCTCAACTACCAGGCAGGATTCTTATGCTAATGCGAGAACCCTGCTCGGGTAGTAAAAACAATGGTGAAACCACAGTGCAATAATACCTAAAAGAACACTTTCGTTGTAGTCTCTAGGACCAACTATTGGAAATTCCAAGTTTACTGGGCCTCCGCCTGCTTTCGTCTGTGAAAACTCTCCTATGCTTAAGGACGCAGAGACCAACCTTATGACAATTACGGTGAAAAGTGCTACGGAAAAATACCAAATAGTTCTTTCCCTAGCGGTTGTTTCAAAAGTTGAGCCACACACCTCTTGGAAAGATCGAGTTACTTTGGCCTAGCCTTCGATTGGTCTGGAGTAGGAATCGCCATTCCTAGCTGATGAATCAAATGATTCTGAAAGGAACGGTGAAAAGTGTGGATCCTGTTTCAGTATGAAGACTGAAACAGGATCTGCACTACTCACATGTCCCACAAAGGCGCACTTCTCATGTCTGGCGCTAGTCCAGCAAACCCAGGACTGACAGAAGCCCTGCACTTGCCACCCCAGAGAATTTCTAATCTTGAAAGAAGGATTCTTATGCTAACGGTCGAAAAGGGCTCCTGTTCTTGAAACAGTGCTGAAAGGATGGTGAGATAATACTCAAAACAATCCTGTCTTCCAAGGCTCCGGTGCCAGCTATGGGAAATAGCAAGTTACCTGGGCCTCAGCAGAGGTTTCTCTGCGAAAAGCATCATTGGCTTCAGGATGCAGAGACCGACCTCGTGACTATTACGGTGCAAAACGCTATGGAAATGGCGAATAATTACCAACATACTGGTGATTTCAAAAGTGTCAGTGTGAAATCTGAAGCATGATCCACACTTTTCCGATCTCACGCAAATATGCACTTTCCAACTCTGGAGGTAATCAAATCAAAAGCAGGGCTGACAGAAGCCCCGCACTTACACTCCACCCAGAAATCTCAACTACCAGGCAGGATTCTTATGCTAATGCGAGAACCCTTCTCGGGTTCTGAAAATAATGGTGAAACCACAGTGGAATAATACTTAAAAGAACACTTTCTTTGTGGTCTACAGGACCAACTATTGGAAATGCCACGTTTACTGGGCCTCAGCACGCTTTCGTCTGTGAAAACCCTCGTATGCTTAAGGATGCAGAGACCAACCTTATGACGATTAGGGTTAAAAGCGCTACGGAAAAATACCAAATAGTTCTCCACCTAGCGGTTCTTTCAAAAGTTGTGCCACACACCTCTTGGAAAGATCGAGTTACTTTGGCCTAGCCTTCGATTGGTCTGGAGAAGGAATCGCCATTCCTAGCTGATGAATCAAATGATTCTGAAAGGAACGGTGAAAAGTACGGATCCTGTTTCAGTCTTTAGACTGAAACAGGATCCGCACCATTCACCTGCCCCACAAAGGCGCACTTCTCATGTCTGGCGCTAGTCCAACAAACCCAGGACTGACAGAGGCCTTGCACTTGCCACCCCAGAGAAGTATCTCATCGCCAAAGAAGGATTCTTACACTAACGGTTGAAAAGGGCTCCGGTTCTTGAAACACTGGTGAAAGGATGGTGAAATAATACTGAAAACAATCCTATCTTCCAAGGCTCCGGTTCCAGCTATGGGAAAGAGCAAGTTACCTGGGCCTCAGCATAGGTTTCTCTGCCAAAAGCATCATAGGCCTCAGGATGCAGAGACCGACCTCGTGATTATTACCGTGCAAAACGCTATGGAAATGGCGAATAATTACCAACATACTGGTGATTTCAAACGTGTCAGTATGAAATCTGAAGCATGATCCACACTTTTCCCATCTCACGCAAATATGCCCTTACCAGCTGTGGAGGTAAACAAATCAAACGCAGGGCTGACAGAATCCCCTTCACATACATCCCACCCAGAAATCTCAACTACCTGGCAGGATTCTTACGCTAATGCGAGAAACCTGCTCCTGTTCTGAAAATAATGGTGAAACCACAGTGGAATAATACTTAAAAGAACACTTTCTTTGTAGTCTCTAAGACCAACTATTGGAAATGCCAAGTTTACTGGGCCTCAGCCTGCTTTCGTCTGTGACAACTCTCGCATGGTTAAGGATGCACAGACCAACTTTTTGACAATTACGCTGACAAGTGCTACGGAAAAACACCAAATACTTCTCCACCTAGCGGTTGTTTCAAAAGTTGTGCCACACACCTCTTGGAAAAATCGAGTTACTTAGGCCTACCCTTCGATTGGTCTGGAGAAGGAATCGCCATTCCTAGCTGATGAATCAAATGATTTTGAAAGGAATGCAGAAAAGTGCAGATCCTGTTTCAGTCTAAAGACTGAAACAGGATCTGCATTTTTCACCTCTCACACAAAGGTGCACTTCTCTTGTCTGGCGGTAGTCCAAAAAACCCAGGAGTCAAAGGGGCCCTGTACTTTCCACCCCAGTAAAATATCTCATCTCCAAAAAGGATTCTTATGCTAATGGTTGAAAAGTGCTCCCATTCTTGAAACAGTGGTGAAAGGATGGTGAAATAATACTGAAAACAATCGTATCTTCAAAGGCTCTGTTGCCAGGTATGGGAAATACCAAGTTACCTGGGCCTTAGTAGAGTTTTCTATGCGAAAAGCATCATAGGCTTAAGGAAGCAAAGACCAGCTTTATGACAATTATGGTGAAAAGTGGTACGAAAAAGTACCAAATAGTTCTCAACCTAGCAGTTATTTCCAAAGTTGTGCCACATACCTCTTGGAAAGATCGAGTTACTTTGTCCTAGCCCTCCATTGGTCTGGAGAAGGAATTGCCATTCGTAGCTGATGAATCAATGATTCTGAAAAGAACATTTAAAAGTTTTGAAACAGGATCCGCACTATCCACCTCTCACACAAAGGCACACTTCACATTTTTGGCGCTAGTCAAACAAACCCATGACCGGCAAGGCTCTGCACTTGCCACCCCTTAAAAATATCTCATCTCCAAAGAAGGATTCTTAGCCTGATGGTTGAAAAGTGCTCCCGTTCTTGAAACAGTGGTCAAAGGATGATGAAATAATACTGAAAACAATCGTATCTTCAAAGGTTCTGGTGCCAGGTATTGGAAATACCATGTGTCCTAGGCCTCAGTAGAGTTTTCTCTGCAAAAAGCATCATAGGCTTAACGATGCAGAGACCAACCACTATTACGGTGCAAATTGCTATGGAAATGGGAAATAATTACCAACATACTGGTTATTTCACAAGTGTCAGGATGAAATCTGAAGCATGACCCACACTTTTCCCCTCTCACGCAAATATGCACTTACCAAGTCTAGAGGTAAAATATCAAACACAGGGCTGACAGAAGCCCCGTACTTACACCCCACACAGAAATCTCAACCAGGAGGAAAAATTCTTATGCTAATGCGAGAAACCTGCTCTGGTTATGAAAATAATGGTGAAACCACAGTGGAATACAACTTAAAAGAACACTTTCTTTATAGTCTTTAGTACCAACTATTGGAAATGCCAAGTTTACTGGGCCTCAGCATACTTTTGTCTGTGAAAACTATCGTATACTTAAGGATGCAGACACCAACCTTATGACAATTATGGTGATAAGTGCTATGGAAAAATACAAATAATTCTCAACCTAGCGGTTATTTCAAAAGTTGTGCCACACACCTCTTGGAAATATCGAGTTACTTTGACCAACATTAGATTGGTCTGGAGAAGGAATCGCCCTTCCTAGCTCATGAATCAAATGATTCTGAAAGGAACGGTCAAAAGTGCGGATCCTGTTTCAATCTTTAGACACTATTCAACTCTCACACACAGGCGCACTTCTCATGTCTGCCGCTAGTCCAACAAATCCAGGACTGACAGAGGCCCTGCACTTGCCAATCCAGAAAATTATTTCATCTACAATGAAGGATGCTTATGCTAATGGTTGAAAGGTGCTCCCATTCTTGAAACTATGGTGAAAGGATTGTGAAATAATACTGAAAACTATCGTATCTTCAAAGACTCTGGTGCCAGGTATGGGAAATACTAAGTTACCTGGCCCTCAGTAGAGTTTTCTCTGCAAAAAGCATCATAGGCTTAAGGATGCAGAGACTAACCTTATCACTATTACGGTACAAAGCACTATGGATAAGGGAAATAATTACCAACATACTGGTTACTTCAAAAGTGTCAGGATGAAATCTGAAGCATGATCCACACTTTTACCTTCTCACGCCAATAGGCACTTACCAAGTCTAGAGGTAAACAAATCAAACACAGGGCTGACAAAAGCCCGGCATTTACATCCCACAACGAAATCTCAACTAACAGGAAGGCCTCTTATGCTAATGCGTGAAACCTGCTCTGGATCTGAAAGTAATCGTGAAAACACAGTGAAATAATACTTAAAAGAACACTTTCTTTACAGTCTCTAGTACCAACTTTTATAAATGCCAAGTTTACTGGGCCTCAGCATCTTTTGTCTGAGAAATCTATTGTAGGCTTAAGGATGCAGACATCAACCTTATGACAATTATGGTGAAAAGTGCTAGGAAAAAATACCAAATAGTTCTCAACCTAGTGGTTATTTCAAAAGTTGTGCCACAAACCTCTTGGAAACATCGAGTTACTTTGGCCTAGCCTTCGATTGGTCTGGAGAAGGCATCGTCATTCCTAACTGATGAATCAAATGATTCTGAAAAGAACGCTTAAAAGTTCTGAAACAGAATCCGCACTATTCACCACACACAAAGGCACATTTCTCATGTGTGCAGCTAGTCCAGCGAACCCAGGATTGACAGAGGCCCTGCACTTGTCACCTGAGAAAAATATCTCATCTCCAAACAGGGATTCTTATGCTAACGGTTGAAAAGTGCTCCCATTCTTGAAACACTGGTGAAAGGATGGTGAAATAATGCTGAAAACAATTGTATCTTCAAAGGCTCTGGTGCAAGGTACCGGAAATACCAAGTTACCTGGGCCTCAGTAAAGTTTTCTGTGCGAAAAGCATCACAGGCTTAACCATGCAGAGACCAACCACTATTATGCTGAAAAACGCTATGGAAACCGCAAAAAATTACCAACATACTGGTGATTACAAAAGTGTCAGGATGAAATCTGAAACACGACCCACACTTTTCCCATCTCACGCAAATATGCACTTACCAACTCTAGAGGTAAACAAGTAAAACACAGTCCTGACAGAAGCCCCGCAGTTATTCCCACACAGAAATCTAAATTAGGAGGAAGGATACTTATGCTAATGCGTAAAACCTGCTCAGGTTCTGAAAACAATGGTGAAATGACACTGGAATAATACTTAAAAGAACACTTTCCTTATAGTCTCTAGTACCAACTATTGGAAATGCCAATTAAACTGGGCCTCAGCATACTTTCGTCTGTGAAAAAGCTCCTATGCTTAAGGATTCAGAGACCAACCTGATGACAATTATGGTGAAAAGTGCTACAGAAAAATACCAAATAGTTCTCCACCTAGCGGTTATTTCAAACGTTCTGCCACACACCTCTTGGAAAGATCGAGTTACTTTGGCCTAGCCTTCGATTGGTCTAGAGAAGGAATCCCCATTCCTAGCTGATGAATGAAATGATTCTGAAAAGAACAGTTAAAAGTGCGGATCCTGTTTCAGTCTTTTAGACTGAAACAGGATTCGCACTATTCACCTCTCACAAAAAGGTGCACTTCTCATGTCTGGCGCTAGTCCAACAAACCCAGAACTGACAGAGGCCCTGCACTTGCCACCCCAAAAAGAAAAATTCTCATCTCCAAAGAAGATTTCCTATGCTAACGCTTGAAAAGTGCTCCTGTTGTTGAAACAGTGGTGAAAGGATGGTGAAATAATACTGAAAACAATCGTATCTTCAAAGGCTCTGGTGCAAGGTTTGAAAAATACCAAGTTACCTGGGCCTCAGTAGAGTTTTCTCTGTGAAAAACAACGTAGGCTTAGGTATGCAGAGACCAACTTTATCACTATTACTGTGAAAAACGCTATGGAAATGGCAAATAATTACCAACATACTGCTTATTTCAAAAGTGTCAGAATGAAATCTGAAGCAAGATCGACCCTTTTCCCATTTCAGGCAAATATGCACTTACCAACTCTGGAGGTAAACAAACCAAAAACAGGGCTAACGGAAGCCTCGCACTTACACCCCACACAGAAATCTCAACTACGAGGAAGGATTCTTACGACAATTGGCTAAACCTGCTCTGGTTCTGAAAATAATGGTGAAACCACAGTGCAATAATACTTAAAAGAACACTTTCTTTATAGTCTCTAGTACCAACTATTGGAAATGCCAAGTTTACTGGGCCTCAGCATACTTCTGTCTGTGAAAACTACGTTATTCTTAAGGATGAAGAGAACAATCTTATGAAAATTATGGTAAAAAGTGCTACGAAGAAACACCAAATAGTTCTCAACCTAGCGGTTATTTCAAAAGTTTTGCCACACACCTCTTGTAAAGATCGAGTTACTTTGGCCTAGCCTTCGATTGGTCTGGAGAAGGCATCGTCATTCCTAACTGATGAATCAAATGATTCTGAGAAGAACAGTTACAAGTTCTGAAACAGGATCCGCACTATTCACCTCTCACACAAAGGTGCACTTTTCATGTCTGGCGCTAGTCCAACAAACCCAGGACTGACAGAGGCCCTACACTTGCCACCCAGAAAAATCTCTCATCTCCAAAGAAGGATTCTTATGCTAACACTTGAAAAGTACTCCTGTTCTTGAAACAGTGGTGAAAGGATGGTCAAATAATACTGAAAACAATCGTATCTTCAAAGGCTCTGGTGCCAGGTATGGGAAATACCAACTTACCTGGGCCCCAGTAGAGTTTTCTCTGCGAAAAGCATCATAGGCTTAAGGATGCAGAGACCAACCTTATCACTATTACGGTTAAAAATGCTATGGAAATGGCACATAATTACCAACATACTGGTTATTTGAAAAGTGTCAGGATGAAATCAGAAGCACGATCCACACTGTTCCCATCATATGCAAATATGCACTTACCAACTTTGGAGGTAAACAAATCAAACACAGGGCTCACAGAGGCTGGGCACTTACACGCCACACAGAAATCTCAACTACCAGGCAGGATTCTTATGCTAATGGGAGAAACCTGCTCTGGTTCTGAAAGTAATAGTGAAACCACAGTGGAATAATACTTAAAAGAACACTTTTTTTATAGTCTCTATTACCAGCTATTGGAAATGCCAAGTTTACTGGGCCTTAGCATACTTTTGTCCTTGAAAACTATCGTATGCTTAAGGATGCAGAGACCAACCTTATGACAATTATGGTGAGAAGTGCTACCAAAAAATACCAAATAGTTCTCAACCTAGCGGTTATTTCAAAAGTTTTGCCACACACCTCTTGGAAAGATGGAGTTACTTTGGCCTAGCCTTCGATTGGTCTGGAGAAGGAATGGCCATTCCTAGCTGATGAATCAAATGATTCTGAGAAGAACAGTGAAAAGTGTGGATCCTGTTTCAGTCTTTAGACTGGTGTCTCCTTAACTAGTTTCAGCCCCCAATACTATTTCCACCTGGGTCCTATTAGTGTCCCGCAGAACTAGGCTTTCACAGAGCACACTTTGGGAAACACAGCTCAAATGTGCGAGCAGCAAACCTTACACCTGAATTAGGGTCTGCACAGAACTCTCAGTTTTCTCTGCTAATATAACTGAGGTACAAATTCACTTTTACAAGAGGATCTGAGGTGTCAAATACATTTCCCTGCAAGCAAGCAAGTTCGCTGAGCATATGAATCAGCCATGCAAAAGGGTAGATGTGGCTGGTTCCCTGGGGAACTTCAGGCTGGCTGGGCCACTGAGAGAGCCGGGCAAGGGGAGGGAGTGCCACTCGAGCCCTGTGCTCTCCTGGGAACTCCGACCAGGCCCACCACTGTCACAGGGCCTCATGGGGAATCAGGATGCAAGTCCTTCTTCCACTGTGGTTTCACTATTATTTTCACAACCAGAGCAGATTTCATCCATTAGCAAAAGAATCCTTCCTCCTAGTTGAGATTTCTGTGTGGGGTGTAAGTGCGGGGCTTCTGTCAGCCCTGTGTTTGATTTGTTTACCTCCAGAGTTGGTAAGTGCATATTTGCGAGTGATGGGAACAGTGTGGATTGTGCTTCTGACTTCAACCTGACACTTTAAACTGAAAGAGGATCCACACTATTCACCTCTCACACAAAGGCGCACTTCTCCTGTCTGGCGCTAGTCCAACAAACCCAGGACTGACAGAGGCCCTGCACTTGCCACCCCAGAAAAATATCTCATCTCTAAAGAAGGATTCTTATCCTAACGGTTGAATAGTGCTCCCGTTCTTGAAACAGTGGTGAAAGGATAGTGAAATAATACTGAAAACAATCGTATCTTCAAAGGCTCTGGTGCCAGCTCTGGGAAATACCAAGTTACCTGGGCCTCAGTAGAGTTTTCTCTGCGAAAGGCATCATAGGCTTAAGGATGCAGAGACCAACCTTATCACTATTACGGTGAAAAAGGCTATGGAAACGGAACATAATTACCAACATAGTGGTTATTTCAAAAGTGTCAGGATGAAATCTGAAGCACGATCCACACTTTTCCCATCTCACACAAATATGCACTTACCAACTCTGGAGGTAAACAAATCAAACACAGGGCTGACAGAAGCCCCGCACTTACACCCCACACAGAAATCTCAACTAGGAGGAAGGATTCTTATGCTAATGCATGAAACCTGCTCTGGTTCTGAAAATAATGGTGAAACCACAATGGAGTAATACTTAAAAGAACACTTTCTTTATAGTCTCTAGTAGCAACTATTGGAAATGCCAAGTTTACTAGGCCTCAGCATACTTTTGTCTGTGAAAACTATCGTATGCTTAAGGATGCAGAGACCAACCTTATGACAATTATGGTGAAAAGTGGTATGGAAAAATACCAAATAGTTCTCAACCTAGCAGTTATTTCAAAAGTTGTGCCGCATACCTCTTGGAAAGATGGAGTTACTTTGGCCTAGCCTTCGATTGGTCTGGAGAAGGAATCGCCATTCCTAGCTGATGAATCAAATGATTCTGAAAGGAACGATGAAAAGTTTGGATCCTTTTTCAGTCTTTTTTTTTTTTTTTTTTTTTGGTATTCCTGGACCACCTAGAATCACGATGAAGATGGACTTGCATCCTGATTCCCCATGAGGCCCTGTGACAGCGGTGGGCCTGGTCGGCGTTCCCAGGAGAGCACAGGGCTCGAGTGGCACTCCCTCCCCTTGCCTGGCTCTCTCAGTGGCCCAGCCAGCCTGAAGTTCCCCAGGGAACCAGCCGCATCTACCCTTTTGCATGGCTGATCCATATGCTCGGCGAATCTCGCTGGCTCGCAGGCAAATGTATTTGACCCCTCGGATCCTCTTGTGAAGTCAACTTGTACCTCAGTTATATTAGCAGAGAAAACTGAGAGCTCTGTGCAGACCCTAATTCAGGTGTAAGGTTTGCTGCTCGCACGTTTGAGCTGTGTTTCCCAAAGTGTGCTCTGTGAAAGCCTAGTTCTGTGGGAGATTAATAGGACCCAGGTGGAAATAGTATTGGGGGCTGAAACTAGTTCAGGAGACACCAGGTGAGGTGAATGTGAATTGTTGCTTGGCTGCAGGACTTCTCAGTGCCTTTATGCTGCTGTGCATTGGGAATCTCCAAGGCAGGAAGGGTGATGAACTGCAGTTTCTCCAAACTGACCTTATCCTAAAGCCATTCCTCAGTGGGAGGTCTGGGGGCATTACTACTTGCTGAACACAGTTAGGGAAATGCTGGTCTAGAATTGTAGAAACCACAGTGCTCTCAGGTCTTTGCACATGGGGCCGTACCATGTAATGTCAAGAGGCTTTGGGGAGTCGGGGAGGTAAGGCCCAAGGTCTCCCCTGCAGTTGTGGGGCTCTGCTCACCCTCCTGGGCAGTGTATTCACTGTCGATGATCCTGGCCAAACCGAAGTCAGCAATTTTGCAACACAAGGTCTCAGACACCAGGATGTTGGCCGCCCATAGGTAGCGGTGGATAGAATTCATGTGCTTGATGTACGCCATCCCTTCGGTGATCTGGGCTGACATGTCGATCAGTCTCGGGAGGGACAGTCTGCCACCGTCGTCTGTCTTCAGGAAATCCAACAGGCACCCTCTGGCCACATACTCGGTGACAATATAGATGGGCTCCTTGGGGACCATGGTGTAGAGCCAGACCAGCCTCTCGTGCTACAGAGTCTTCATCAGGTTCGCCTCACCCAGGAAGGCTTCCGGAGACATCCTTCCCTCATTCAAGGTCTTGATGGCCACCTTCATATTGTTTCTGTAGTGGCCCATCCAGACTTCGCCAAACTGCCCTGATCCGAGTTTCCTGACCAGCCTGAGAGACTGCCGGGGGATCTCCCACTTGTCTTGGGCCCAGGGGTTATGAGGAGCAAGGCTGATGCAGGGCACGGTCAGCCTCTGGCACAAACCATCCCCTTTCTTGCAGTAGTGCTGCACCAGGGCCTGGAGCGAGGGGAAGGTGACCCGGAGGGAGATGTAGCAGCCCCCTTCCTCCAGGGAGCGGATCTTATAGTGCTTGACTATTTCCCCCTGGGCGGTGACATCCTTCACAGACAGGGAGAAGGCACCTTTGCTGGTTTCACTCTCTCTGATGAGAAAGGAGCCGGCCTCTCACACAAAGGTGCACTTCTCATGTCTGGCGCTAGTCCAACAAACCCAGGATTGACAGAGGCCCTGCACTTCCCACCCAGAAAAATATCTCATCTCCAAAGAAGGATTCTTATGCTAACGCTTGAAAAGTGCTCCTGTTCTTGAAACAGTGGTGAAAGGATGGTGAAATAATACTGAAAACAATCCTATTTTCCAAGGCTCCGGTGCCAGCTCTGGGAAATACCAAGTTACCTGGGACTCAGTAGAGTTTTCTCTGCGAAAGGCATCATAGGCTTCAGGATGCAGAGACCAACCTTATCACTATTACAGTGAAAAACGCTATGGAAATGGCACATAATTACCAACATAGTGGTTATTTCAAAAGTGTCAGGTTGAAATCTGAAGCCCGATCCACACTGTTCCCATCTCACGCAAATATGCACTTACCAACTCTGGAGTTAAAAAAATCAAACGCAGGTCTGACAGAACCCCCCACTTAACCCTACCCAGAAATCTCAACTACCAGGCAGGATTCTTATGCTAATGCGAGAACCCTGCTCGGGTTGTGAAAACAATGGTGAAACCACAGTGGAATAATACTTAAAAGAACACTTTCTTTATAGTCTCTAGTACCAACTATTGGAAATGCCATGTTTACTGGGCCTCAGCATACTTTTGTCTGTGAAAACTATCGTACGCTTAAGGATGCAGAGTCCAACCTGATGACAATTATGGTGAAAAGTGCTACGAAAAAATACCAAATAGTTCTCAACCTAGCGGCTATTTCAAAAGCTGTGCCTCACACCTCTTGGAAACATCGAGTTACTTTGGCCTAGCCTTCGAGTGGTCTGGAGAAGGAATCGCCATTCCTAGCTGATGAATCAAATGATTCTGAAAAGTACGGTGAAAAGTGCGGATCCTGTTTCAGTTTTGAAATAACCAGTATGTTGGTAATTATTTGCCATTTCCATAGCGCTTTGCACCGTAATAGTGATAAGGTTGGTTTCTGCATCCTTAAGCCTATGATGCTTTTGGCACAGAAAACTCTACTGAGGCCCAGGTAACTTGGTATTTCCCATACCTGGCACCAGAGCCTTTGAAGATACCATTGTTTTCAGTATTATTTCACCATCCTTTCACCACTGTTTCAAGAACGGGAGCACTTTTCAACCGTTAGTGGAAGAATCCTTCTTTGGAGATGAGACATTTTTCTGGGGTGGCAAGTGCAGGGCCTCTGTCAGTCCTGGGTTTGTTGGACTAGTGCCAGACATGAGAAGTGCGCCTTTGTGTGAGAGGTGAATAGTGCGGATCCTGTTTCAGTCACCACTCGCCCCCGGGAGCCCTCCTGCACCACCCCTTCCCTGTGCCCGCTGCACAGGCCGCCCTCCAGGGCCCCCAGCCGGGCCTCTTGCTGGGACCCTTGGCCCCGGGGGTCCCCGGCGCTTACCCTACTGCCGCCCTGGGTAGCCGCACGTCCGCGCTGCTGCACCCGCATCCCCTTTGCTACCTGCTGCAGGAAATCAGAAGGGGCAGACCTGGCGATGCCCGGAGCCCCGCCCTCGCTGCAGCACTTGCTGGGCTCCCAGCCTTGGAAGGAGGGCAAGGGTCTGGCTTCACGACCGGGAGGAAGATGCACCTCCTTCAGCATGGAGAGTATCATGCAAGGGGTCAGGGGAGGGCGTACAGGGACCCGTGGGGCTACTGCCACCTGCTGCATCGTCCGTCATGCCTGTTGCATCCCCAGGCCACTGCCCCCTTGCTGCACGTGTCCGCTGCCGCCGCTCGAACGCTTTGGCTACAGCAGCAGCAGCAGGACTGTGCCAGCAGCTGCGCTCCCAGCAAGGGAGGGCTACTGGGTCGGCACTTGTCTGCCACTGCGGCGCTGCTGAAGTACCAGATGGCGGCAGAGGGCTCTAGGCTGACATCTCTGGCCGCCCCTTCGGGCGGGGAGGGAACCTCGCCAGCCTTTTGAGTAGCACCCACAGCCAGTTACGGGGCCGACTCCACAGGGTGCACCTGGAGCCTGGTGGGAGGGCGGAGCGACCGCCGTTGCGCACTGCATCTTGCATACCAGGACTGGGCTTGTGCATCAGAATCCCACTGCGGAGCAACCACTAATTTTTGTTCACTGCAAAGTAGTTACAAAGGAACAGCTGCATCCCGTTCCTTTTAAGACAACCTAAACGCAAACTTCGGAGGGCGTCTAGTCACCTTGTCTTTGCTTGCCTTCAGTTGTGGCCTCCATGGCTTTTCCTATTTGCACGTTTCCAGAGTAACTATGAACGTGAGTGGGGTATTTTTTTCTGGTCTAAAAAGAAAAATAAAGAAAACAGTCTCCAATGCAAAACATGTTCCCCCTTCTTCCACCCTCAGGAACTGCAAGTATTACTCAAAAGTCCAGTGCAAAATGCCTCTGTGTCTTCCTGATAGCTATATGTAATATAAGTAGAATTTTAATTTCAGAATATTTATATTTCTTATCTCTGTCTAACGTGCCATTTTAAATGGAGAGGTGTTAAAATTAAGCCTAGCTATATAGACGAAATAAAATGCTAAGTCACTGCACTACATCGTTTATTTTCTATTATGCTTTATAAATGGAACTTCTTTTAAAACTAATTTTCTTTTCTCCCTATTAAACAATTTATTTTTACAATTCGTATTTGTTATAGATATCAGAAACATTCCATTTTTAACATGGCTTTTATAAATTATAAATATTTGGGGTTGAAAAAGTTCTGGCCTTTAAAATAGGAGATTTAGTATTTATGTCTAGAAGAAAAAGAATCAGAGAAAATGTAAATATATTCCCTATTTATTTTCCATCTTTCTAAAGACGTTGATTCCCCCTCCCCCAATAAGAAGGAGGACCATTCCAGATCAATTTGGAATGAAGTGGCCAACATATTCAGGGAAAATAAAAGGCAATATATATTTTTTAAAGCACTAGAATTTTCAAAACTTTTTTTTCTTAAAAAATTTCTAAAAGCACTTTGCAACCAGGAAGGGCTTCAGGTGACCGAGTTGGGGGAGGGGGGAACAAGGCGAGAACGGCCATCACTAATACTCCCCCTGAGGAAAACAAATATGTAGAGACCGGGCCATTTTCCCCGGTTCTGAGCAGGGTTCACGTCTCAAAAGAATTGCAGTCTGCGCCGCTTTGAGGGAAGCCACGCTGTAAATGTGGGAATGTTCCCCAGATTTAGTCCCACTCCCAGCTATGCCCGTCTCATTTCGGGAGGTAGGATTTTTACAGTATTTTAATGGGGCGGTGTTTTACTCCAGCTTCTCTTCTCCAAGCCATCACTTGGAACTTCTTTGGCACGCCCTACCTGAGATCCCCTATCAGAGATCTCCTTGGGCTCCTGCAGTTCCAAGGATGTTCTGGAAAGTTCCCAAGCCCCACCCTTGGTAGCTGCCGGGTCTCGAGCTCCCAATTCTTCTCTTTCCACTGCAGCCTTCGCCCGCATAGCACCAGCGGGGTCCTAAATAGACCACTTTTAGCAAATTTGGCAGGTCTGGGGTGCAGTCGGACAGTTTGGAAACAAATTAAGAATAGAGCGGTCCTATTTAATGCCAGGTTCTCGCCTATTCATGTTTCAACGCCCTTTGCCCCTAGCGTGAAAACGTCTCCAGGCCTACCTTCGTTCAGTTACTCAGTCAACAAACGTTCTGAGAGCGCCGGCAGTAGCCGGCCACTGAGCACAGAACGGATTTCTCAAGGCTCTCTTGAAGCTCTTCGAATTTTCTTCCTTCCCTTGCCCGAGGCCAGACCAGCACAGCCCCGAATATGGGCAACTGAGGGTCAGAGCCCGATCCAGGCCGGCCCCAAGCTCCTAAATTTTATCTAATGAAACCATGTCGAGTGGTGAATTAAAAAAAAAAAAAACATCGATTCAGTGGTGGAGTAAATTAGATGTTGTTCTCCAATCGAACATGGCTCTTCGAGTCCACTTGGCCGGAAGCACCACAACCGCGCGGAGAGGTCGGGCCTTCGGGTGGGACCCGCTTGGGGGGACCTGCTCGGGGGCACCTCCGCGCAACTCGCCCACAGGACGGTCTCCCGGTGCTGCGATCACCAAACCCGCCACCGACGCCGAGCGCTGGCCCGGCTGGCGCGGCCCAGGCGTTGTTCAGAGAGCGCGTCCTTGGAGCGCGTCACGCTCGTTGCGGTGCCCGGGCCCGGCCGCCCTCTGGACCCCGCAGAGCAGGGGACCGCAGCTCCGGATTCCGGGCCGGGTCCGTGGTTCTGCGTGGGGGAGTCCCGAGGGGCCCCCGGGTCCCGGGCTTCTGTCAACCTTGCGGCTGGGGTTAAAAACCATGTCACAGCCGAGTCGCTCGAAGGATCAAGGGGCTCGTCGTCTTTAGAATGGGCTGACTGGATGAACCCAGAGCTTCCGGGGCGCCGAGCCACAGGCTGGGGCGGGGTGCGAGGGGCTGCAAGGCGCAGAGAGGCTGGGGCGCGGGCAGAAGGGAATGGCGGTAGGTGACTGTCCCCTCGGTCTTGCCGGCGAATAACCCAAATAATAGTACCAATAGCAGTTAAGATGTTCCCCTGTTCCCTCTCTGCCAGGCACCGGATCCCCCTTTAACATGCCCAGCACTCACGGAAGAACACACCAGAGCCTTCATTTTACAGACAAGAAATTTGCAACTGGGAGAAATTAAGAAGTTCGCCTGAGGACCCTCAGGCACTATCACCTGACCCAGTCTGGTTTTTGAACCACTAACCCCATGCCCTCCTGCGACCTTTTCCTGCGTGGGCCTCTCGTGTGACGCCGAGGGCGAGGCCTGACAAGGGCCAGGGCCCTGGATTCTTCCTCTGGACTTCTGTCCCACGGCCCCCTCCGCCAGGAAGCGCATTTCTCTCCCAGAGCCCCGGACGCGCTGGATGCTCCGAGGGACACGCGCGCTGTCAGGTCTCCAGCCCCGCACCCGGGGCTCTGGCTTCCTTAGGAGGCGCTCGGCAGAGCGGTGGGAGGAAGGTCACTGCCGGTCCCAACCCGGCCACATGCCGGTCCACGCCTAACTAGAATACTCCACTTAACAGAAGATAGCCAGTGAGGAGTCAGAGGAGAGCCCTGTGCGTTCTTCCTCCCCGGCCTGATTTTCATTCTCTGTCCCCTCGTGGTCCCCAAGAACCCAGGAACCCCTTGTCGCAGGTGCCCAGGGTACTGCGAAGTCCTCTCCCGGGCCCCCGCCGCCGCCTCCCGGCCGCCCTCCTTGGGTGGTGGAAGTGGACAGCCCCTTGCCCTGCGCTGCCCCGCGAAGCTAGAATTCCTCTCCTGAGTCTTGATTTCACTCTCCAGTTCGCCCCCACTTTGGATGCCGCCAGCGTGAAACGTGCCCGCCCTGGGAGCTGGGTGGCCCAGGCCTGGGGGCGGAGAGGGGAAGGGGGACGCAGAGCTCAGGAAAGGACTGGCCCTCAGTTCACCCTGGAGTCAGAAGGCCCGGGTCTACGCCAGTGGCGGTGGAGGTGGTGGCCCCTGCAGAGAAGAGCCCAGGTGCCCATAGGTGGCCAGCACGTCCCACGCAGGCGGCTTCTGGCAGTAACATTCCACGTTCCCTGATACCGTGTGCTCTGAGTATTCGAAATGTCTCACACCTGCTAATACATTGGAATGGAGCGTATGATTCGGGAACCTCTCATTTCCAGACCGCTTGAATCCTGCGTCCCTGCGCCTTTCATTTTGACTTGGCTTCAGTAACAGACGGTAGAAAATCTAGAGAAACAGCAGAAACTACGAGAAAAATAATAGAATAAAACGGCGGTAAGAACTAACAAGGCGTGGCAGTGAAACTTAGCAAATAGTGTCTTCCAAGATTTTGCACCCGTCTGCCAAGATTTTGCACCCGTCCTTCACTATATTTTATTGGAAGTGCGGGGGACTTTTAGCTCTCATCCCCAGCACGCAGGAAAAATGTTCAGAGATTTCTTTCCACATTAACATCTGATTACAGTCTAAATAGTAACATTAGTCTAATTGCTAATGTCACCTTCCTGCAATTTGTACAAAAATATTTTGGTCTTTATAGCTGTTTTTTTTCATATCATCACTGAAATTATTTACATGGATTTTAAGCATTCATTTATTCCATATACATCACTAGCTGCAAAGAACTACATAGGTGACAGCTAACAGTATCAAAATTTGCTCCCCTAAAATAAAAATGAAGAGTAGGGGAAAAAAAAGGATTTGAGGATCCAGTATAAAATTCAGTTCAACATTAGTTTTCTGGCTGGGCATGGTGGCTCATGCCTGTAATCCTAGCACTCTGGGAGGTGGAGGTGAGAGGATCGCTCGAGGTCAGGAGTTCGACCAGCCTGAGCAAGAGTGAGACCCCGTCTCTACTAAAAAGAGAAAGAAATTATATGGACAACTAAAAATATATATAGAAAAATGAGCCTGGCACGGTGGCGCATGCCTGTAGTCCCAGCTACTCGGGAGGCTGAGGCAGGAGGATTGCTTAAGCCCAGGAGTTTGAGGTTGCTGTGAGCTAGGCTGACGCCAGGGCACTCTATCCAGGAGGAAAGAGCGAGACTCTGTTTCCCCCCCCAAAAAAACAAAAAACAAACAAACATTAGTTTTCTGTTACTCAGCTACCTTAACATAGTCAAGGTTTACCTGGGTATAAACTTCATTTTTTAATTTATTCCTAGGATGCAAGAATATGTTTATTGAAATCAGTAATCAAGAATATTTTGGGACAGTTACGACATAGTGAAGCAGTTTCTATTACCAAATCCAGGCAAAGAGAACAATGAGATTAAATGAAACATAAGCAATTTCCTTTTCCTTAGATATTATGATTTTGCTATGTATAGAATGTCTATATTTAAAGCCATATTTATGACTAATAATTCTTAAAATTAACTGTTATGGTGCTATCCAAGGTACCTATTGTATAATATATATTATGCTGTATTTCAAACAGTGTTTATATTTTCTTTAATTTTTAAAACGTTTTAAAAAAGGGAAACTTCCAAACATACACAAAAATAGAGAGATTAGTGTAATTAACCTCTACCTACCCCTCAGTGTGGGCCAACCTTTTTTCATCTTTGTCCTCCCCATTGGATTATTTTGTACCAAATCCCAGATAGCCTATCATTTCATCCATAAGTATTTTTCAATATTTCTCTAAAAGGCAAGAATTCCATCAATGTAACCACAATACAATTATCACACCTAAATAATCCAATAATCACATCAATTTATGCAGGCAATATTTATATATCCTCAATTGTCTCAAAACGTTTTGTTGAGTTGGTTGGTTGGAATTAGAATGCAAATAAGAGTCAGGCATTGCATTTGGTTGATGTGGTCTCTTGTGTCTCTTTAGCGTTTCCTCAAGCCTCTTTTTTTCTTTGTATTTTTGTTGAAGAAACTGGACTGTTTGTCCTGAAGAATTTGACATTTGTAGCTACAGGCAATATTTTTATGGCAAGATATTCCCAGGGATAAAATTATTTATGCAGACTTTTGAATAGTGACAAAGGAAAATCTTGTTTGTAGAGGGGAAGGGAGTAGTCAATCCTTGAAGACTCAACTATTGAGAAAACAAATTTTTATCAGAGCAAGCATGGATCTGGGAAAACTTATGTGAAATTTTCCTAAATGTAAATGCAACATTTTCTTACAGTTTTAAAAAACAGATTGTTGTTTTCCATATATTTATAGAAATATAAAATTATCAATCAAATATTTCACCAAAAAATTTAAATCTAATTTATTTTTTTTGAGAATACATCTCTTTATACCTTTAAAATTTGGGGGGAAGATCCAAAGACACTTTATGTTAAAATTTTATGTTTTATATTGTTTTGTATTTTAGAACACAAAAGCTAAAATGTAGTAACATTCAGCAAGGGTCAGAGGTAGGGGTAGCACAAATTCTATGCTCATGAAAAGATGTTCATTTTAGGACAACTCAATTAAAAGGACTCAGAATATGAACAGTATTAGATTGGACAGAAAAAAGTTCACTTGAATGTAAGAAGTAAGTAATGAAAATCAAAGGTAGCTAACTTACTTTGACTTCCTATTAGTTTAATGAGTACACATACTAAATAAAATTTCCATTTTCGTTTCCATTCTTCCATTGTACATTGGACTTCTGTGGTTTCATTTGTCTCATTCTGCAGTTATTTGCACAGATTTCTGTGCCCACCACTATCTGGAATCTCTTGGAAGGCAAAAGCTAGATCTTACTTGTCTTTATATCTGAAACAATTCCCAGCACATTATCAAAAATACCTGGGCAAATTAAAATGTATTGTATCTATGATATTGGTAAGTGTGTAAAGGGGTAGTAGATATATTGGGCTCTAATTTAAGATTAGACTTATCTAAATATCATTCAACTTACTAACATTATTGTTTAAAAAATATTATTTACCTAGAACAAACAGAGATTTTAGGTAAGACTGGATTTGTAATACTTTACTTAACAGATCACTCTCCGTAGCCATTTAGTACCTAGTTGATAGGCAGCTAATGTTTTATAAAATGATGTTGGGTATATTTATTTGCTTGTATTTTCTGATTTACTGCATTCAGCACTTAATGTTTATCATATATCATATCTGCATATAATATACACAAATATATTTATGTATATAATACGTTTGACATTCAGTAGCTTTGAAACTTTAATCCTGGAATAGATTTTAAATTTTTATTAAAGCTATTTAAATACCTACTGCAAGGAAACAGCTTTTGTTTGTTCAAATAAAACTTAAACTGGTATGTTTTCCCAGGAACAAGTCCAGTTTCCAAGGATAGATGGTGGTGAGGATTTGGGTCTCTGGATGAAATCAGTGTTGGTTTGCCTTCCAGTTCTGCTTCTTACTAGCTCTGTGATCTTGAGTAAGTAACCTCTCCAAGCCTCAATTTCCCCATCTATATAATTGTGATAATTACAAGTTTCACTTTGGAGGGTCATTGTAGGGATTACCTGAAATAATGCATGTGAACTGCTTAGCACAGTGCCCGGCACATGCTCAATGCTCTATATGTGTCAGCTATCACTTGATGATGATAATAGGTATGTTGTGTCCCTAAGTGTTGGCAGAATCTTGCTTGACATCCCTCTCTCTGTGTTTGGGTTAGTCTTCACATGGTGGCATCCTTTATTTCCTGCCACACATGGCTGGTGGAGAGAGCATGCTGCTACTTTCTTGCCAGAGGGTTCCCAGCACAGCTCTCCTGGTGGTTTAGTTCAGCCTTTTGGTGTGAGGAACAAGCCCTGTGACCCTCACTTCCCAGGACCAACAGGACTTTCAGGAGAGCTCTCCCTGCTGACACGGAGAATTGCCCTTGCCTGCCACTGAAGCCTGGCAGAATAACACAAAATAACCACAATGTCTTTAAATTAGAATTCACATACGTAGAATTACAGGCATGTCCTTCTCTTATATGAATTACCTGCATCATTTCTGCCCAGCTCAATTTTCGCTTGATGTATAAATTTACTTGTCATTCATCCATTCGGAAAACATTCACTGAGCAGTTACTCCGTGTCAGTACTGTGCTAGGAGCAAGGGATGCAGTGATGACCAGGACAGATGCAGCCGCCACCTCCAGGGGTCAGAGTCCAGCCTCGGACACATACAAGGAAGCAGGCAGCGGTGAGATTGGGTGATAAATGCTATGCTGGGTAGGCCCATGTTATTATGAGAACATGTAAGGAGGGCAGGGACGGGGGTACATCCTGGGGGAATAGGCACCTAAGCAGAGTCCTGAAGGCTTAGCAGGCGTTAGCAGGTAAAAGAGAGGAGGGGACTCACAACCAGACACCTAAATTGTAGGGCATGGCTAGCTGGCTGGCTTGTCTTCTGTGACACTGGATTTTAGTAAGAATAGCTGAGTATTTCTTATGGAACACAAATAAATCTCAACAAGACAGCCACGTGGTTTCTTTCACTTCCTGCCCCAGAGAGCACCTGGAGGAGAAAGGGTACCTTAGCAGAAAGAAGCTGGAGGTGGCCCACCAGATGCCCAAGGGCTGTGGAAGGAGGGGCAAGCGACCAGCTGGAATAGAAATTCATTTGCCCGTTCAGGGGAACTGCAGGTAAGACTTTCCTGGCAACTGAGGGGGTATTTATAAAAAACCCACAGCAGTAGCCCTGAGAGAGGGAACCTGCCAGATGTGGAAACACCAATGCTAGTTACAGCATGCAATAAAACCAGCAAAGTGAGAACTTTATGTTCCCCTTGCCTCATCTGGGGTGATCTATGGCCCTGGGATGCCTGGGACTGGGGGGTGTGCTGGGATATGGGACTTTCAGTACTAAAACTATGACAGTCCCAAGAAAACGGGGCAGTTGGTCATCCTAGGAACCATCTCTTTCCCCCACCCTGACTTTTAAAGGGGTCAGAAACCTCCTTAGCAAGATGGAGGAGGAGACTTAGGTGAGCAGAGAGAGAGGCCTTCGCACTCTTCATCCCCAAAGTCAGATTCTCAACTGTAACAGGCCCCAGTCCCTGAGGGCGAAGTCTAAATTCTAATGCAAAATTGAAGTCTTGGATATTATTTAAGATTGACATCTTAATCTTACTAAATTCAGACTATGTTGCATGACATGAAATAGCCAAAGAACTTTTTGTGTGTGTAGTAAAAAGCACATAACATAAAATTTACCATCTTAACCATTTTTAAGTGCACAGTTTGGTAGTAAGTACATTCACACTGTTTTGCAACAGTGCTCCAGAACTTTTTCATCTTGCAAAACTGAAACTCTATACCCGTTAAATAACAACTCCCTCTGTTCACCCTTCACCCTGCCCCCCAGTCCCTGGAAACCACCTACAGCCAAAGAACATTTTATATTTCCCAGCAGTGACCAGAAAGGCATAGGTTGGGAGTGGTGGGGGTGTGTGTCCTGCTTGAGTTTCTGGGGATGGTAGAATAAGAGCCCCAGAGAGTTGATTTAAGGACGCAGTGAGAGACAATAGAGTTGTCTATTCAATCTGATGGCTAAACTTGTTTACAAGTCTGTTTTCTCCACTGGGGCCTGGTTTTGTCTTTGTTGTTGTCATATCCGCAGTGACTAACGTGGAGCCTGCTAGTAGGTATTCAACAGAGATCTGTGATCTGTTACATGAATGAATGGATTTTATGTAATTGTACTTGTTTTGCAAAAGTGTATGTTTATAATATGTTTAAAAAATGTTCTAGAAGATAGAATACGAAATAGAATACTCGGGGTCAGTATAACTCGAAGTCAATGGACCATGTCAGAAGGCACTTGGAAAAAAGTGAAAAAGATGAGAGAGAAAACAGAATAGGGTGACATCCTTGTCACTTGTTGCCTCCCTGTTTCTTTCCTTCATTTCTTTGTCCAATGTCTTTAACGAGGGGAGATTTATTTCCTTGCTATTTTTACCTCAGTGCTCTTGTTTACACGTTTTTGCAACTCCCTCTTGCTAACCTGGCCTGCTGTGGATGCCCCTTCCAGTGTCGCGTCCCCAGTGCTGAAATAGGTGAACCTTCTGCAGATGCGAGTCTTCCATGTGCGGCTGGCTGGCACTGTGCACAGCATCCCTGGCTGTGTAGGTGGCTCTGTGCCTCCTCTGCAGCCCTCCCCAGCTGGAGCATGGACATGCCTTGCCTTTGTTCTCTGTGTTCATCCTGTCCCCTGAGCCTGTTGAGACCCAGGACTCAAAGGGGAAACTTCTTTCATTTCCTGTATCCTCAAGAGATTTAGAAAACAAAAACAAAAACACAAGCACAGCCTGCCTGATTCACCATGGACATTCAATACATACATTCATTTCTGCTTTCCTCCCTCCAGAAAACTGCCTCTGAGCTGGTCTCCTTCTAGCTGCCATGTACTGCATTCGTCCTCTCCAAACATGCCTTTGACGATGCTGCCCAGAAATAACAGTGGCAAGAATGGTTTCCACGGCAAAGCCTTTGAAATTCTGCCTCCAGCCTTGCTCTCTCTTCAAGCCAGTCTCTTCCCTGTCCCAGCACAAGCCATGTTGACCCCTAATTGTTTTTTCAGCCTCAGACACCCACCCTATTCCATCTCTGCCCAGATCCTAGCCCTTTCCCCAGCCTGGCTCATGCCCCGCCAGCCCTAAGACATCTTTCCCAGTCCATACCATCTCACTGATCTCCCTGTCCTGTACATTTCTTTAGCATTTAGATCCAGAATTCTCCCATATATCATTCAATTGTGTTCTATTTTGTATTATTCCCTGTTACAATTGTTAGCTATTTCTCCCTGTACTGGCTTTGCATTATCTCAATTTAGCTAAGCCAAAACCAGGTCCCCAGAATCCTGGTTTCTGTGTGGTTCCAGATTAAGGTTGGCCCCAGAGACATCTGCACAAGAATGGGAAGGCGGAGGCAAAGCAGCAGCTGTGATGCTGGAAGGTTGCTGTCTGGCTCTGTCGCTGTGGCTCTGTGTTCTGCATTGGGGGTGTGGGTCAGCAGGGGGCCATGGCTTCTGGAGCGCCGCCCACCCAGGGCACAGCCGACTTACTCTGTCATTCCCATCAACCAAATTGGAGGTGATGAGAGACAGACATGGGTTCTACTTCGTCTCTGTGGGCTCCAGCTGGTTCTCGTGGGCTCCAGTTTGTCCCTGCACTTCACATGCAGCTTCTCTTCCTGACTGATGGTGGCCCTGAGACACAAAGGCATCAGCCTTCCATAGACTTGTCATTGGCTTCCACAATTGCATAGTCTAATGGGTATAATATCACTTATAGTGGTTCTGTTTCTCTGAATCCTAAAAGATACATTCTCCATTGCGTTATAAACCCCTTGAAGAGATGAACCGTATGATGTCCTTTTTCCCCTGGAGTCCAGACCAGGGGTCAGCAAGATCTCATTTTAGGCTTCGTGGGTCACGTATAGTCTCTGTTGCTTCTCCTACTCCCCCTCCTCCTCCTCCCTTCCCTCCCCCTCCTCCTTCCATTACTTATACCACCACTTCTACTTCTTCTCTCCTTCTGGGTCTCCTCCTCTTCCATTTTCTTCTTCTCCTTCTGTCTTTCTTCCCCTTCTTTCTCCTCCTTTACAACCGTTTAAAAATGTAAAGCCACATAAAAGCAGGCCATAGCTTGCTGACCCCTGGTCTATCCTAGACTAATGGTTCTCAAAGCAGTGGCACTGTGCTCTGGGGAATAATTTCTGTCTTGGAGGCACAATGGTCGGGAGGCATTACTGACGTTTATTGGGTGAGGTCTAGGGGTAATGAACATCCTGGAGTAATGCCAGACAGTGCCCCGCACCCCATCTCCACCCCAGGAAGAAAACCACAGATGATATTTACATTTGAATCAGCAGAATAACACCTGCTGCAGTGGTCTGCATGTGCAGGTGTCACTTTCATAGTGATTTATGCGTTTACATGTAAGCATCTGATGACTTCATTGTCTTGTAGGTTCCTTTTGCCTGAGCACTTGGACAATTTTCAGCCCTTATTTCTTTAAGTATTTTTTCTGTCCCTTCTCCTCCCAGGGACTCCAGATACACTTCTATTAGGTGGCTTAAAGTTGTCCCACACAGCTTGATGATACCCTATTTTTATTTTTTTCAGTATTTTTCTCTCTGTGTTTTTTTGATCATTTCTATTGCTGTGTTTTAAATTCATTTATCTTTTATTCTACAATGTCTAATCTGCTATTAATCCATCCAATGTATTTTTCATCTCATACCTTGTAATGTTCATCTCTAGGAGTTCAATTTGGGTCTTTATCTTCCAAAGTTAAAATGCTCAATCTTTACTCTAGCTTCTGAAACATATGAAATACAGTTACATTAACTATAAAAATGTACTTATCTACTAATTCTATAACTGATTTTTATCCTCATTGTGTTCCATATTTTCTCTTGCCTCTTCACATCCCTGCTAATTTTTGACTGGATGGCAGATATTGTCAATTTTACCTTATTGGTTGCATGAGTATTTTTATATTCCTCTAAATATTCTTGAGCTTTGTTCTCCCACACAGTTAAGTTACCTGGAAAAAGTTTGATCTTTTCAGATCTTGTTTATAAGCTTTGTTGGGAGCTAAGAACAGTATTTGGTCTAGGGTTGTTTTGATTACTACTGAGGCAAAACCCTTCTGAGTAGTCTAGCTTCACAAATTACAAGGTTTTCCATCCTGGCTGATGGCGACACGGACTGTCCCTGGCCCCATGTGAGCTCTGGGTACCCTTTAATCCCTTTAATCTTTGTGGATGGTTCTTTCTCCAGTCTCAGGTAGTTTTTTCCCTCCTTGTACTCTGATCACTGCTCTCTCGAGTATTCCTTTCAGAGTTCCAGAGCTGTGTGTCTGTGCGGTGCTCTCCTGCCCAGTGCTCTGCCCTGTTCTGACTTCTCAACTCAGGGAGATCTGTGGGCTCCACCCACATTCTTCCTTCCTGTGCCGTGGCCTGGTAACTCTCACAAGGCGGAGAGCTAGGTCAATTGTGGGGTGAGCCTCCTTGGTTTCTCATCTCTTGGGGGCCACTGCCCTTCTTTGCTTGATGCCAGTGTCTTGAAGGACACAGTTTCACATGTTTTCTCCAGCGTTTGTCCAGTTGTTTCAGGCGAGAGGATAATTTTTATCTCTGTTACTCCATTTTGACCAGAAGTATAAGTCACTTACTCAAATATTTGTACATCAAAACACTGTCCATATAATTCTATTTGAAGCTACTTTCATTTTGAATCTTCTTTATTTTCCATTTAGCATTCCATGTAGGGTGTTACATTGATTATTTGGAAATTCTATCATTGGCAGTTTCTATATCTATCAATTCCATTTAAGGATAGTGTGTAGGGTATTCTAAAATAGTTGTTAAACAAGGGAAAATTGGCCTGATAGGGTGGAAATCACAGCTCTAATACCTAGAGTGGCCTTATAATTTATTTTCTAAAGGAGATACTTTTGACAGTGAAAGAGAATGCTGTTAATAATTATATCAGGACTGTGGCCTAAATCAGAACTGTCCCAGGCAGCCTGGGACATATTTGTAGCCCATCTCTATTCTATATCCTTATACAATCCATTACTTAATTCTATCAGCCTTTATCAAGCCCACTTTCCTTGTCCAGCTGAGTGCCAGGTGCTGACATTGCCAAGATCAATAAGGCAAAGCCCTTGCTGGAAGGATTGACAGAGAGACAGGAGACAGTTCATTACAATCCTGTGTGATCTGTGCTCTAATAGAGGTGAGCACAGGGAACTCACGAGGGCACAGTGACGAGCACGTCTGACTCCATTGGAGCGGTGCTTGGGTACACTCACAGAGAAGATGAGTCTTGAAGTGTGTTCATTGGGTGCTTGGGAAGAGAGAGAAGGGAAAAGGTATTCCACACAGTGTATGTCAAGGCCAAGAGCCAGGGGAACACAGAATGTGATTAGAGAGCATTCCGATTGGCTGCAAATCAACATACATGTGGAGCTGGGAGGGAAGGAGGGGGACAGGTGGTATTTAAAACAGTAACAGTTAATATTTAGTGCCCACTTACCACATGCTGGACACTCTTCTGGGTACTCTAAACATATTAGCTCATTTAAATACTACAACAAGCCTGTGAGGGAGGTACTGTTATTATCCCCATTTTACAGGTGAGGAATCTGAGGCACAGAGAGGTTAAGTACCTTGCCCAAGGCCACACAAGAATGTGGTAGATACTGGAGTTGAATCCAGAGTTCCTTCACTCTAAACTCCTGAGAGTCAGATGCTAAGAGGCCTTATCATTCCAAGTGGAGGAGTGCTAAGGACATTGTCCTGCAGGTCACCGGAAGCCTCGGAAGCAGGGGAGTGACTTAAAACAAGGTGGTATAAGAAAGCTCCCTGAGAACAGAATTAAAGCAGGGTGTAGTGAAGGTGTCTCCCAGTTACAGAGGTGGTGAGAGGCTGCAGTAAGGCAGTAGTGCAAGCTCCCAAGGGGCTGGGGGCTGCAGCAGAGACGGATGGATCAACCGTGGGCAGAACTGGGAGTGGGAGGGGTCTGCACACGCAGATGTGTTTGAGGGTGGGGGGAACGAGAACCCGAATAGGGTGAAGCGTGACAGCGCGGCTCCGTGCATACTAGAGGTGTTCGGCAAGTAAATTGGGAGCAGATGTTGACACCAGCAGCTGAAATAACAGCTTGGGAAATCAGCCCTACTCTGTGGGTAGAGAATTAGATGAGGATTCTAGCCATGGGAACCAAGAAGAGGAGGATAATCTGCTCATGCCTGTTACGGGGCTTCGGGGGAGCAGTTTCTGTGTCAACCTGGAGAATGTTCTGGAAGGCCAGAGAGAGAAGCCCTGCAATAAAACTTTGAGATGAGGTGTTCACACAGCAGTAATATTGCCCTCTATGGAATGGTCCCAGACTCTGGCAGCCTGGAGGACGCATTATGGAAAAGCCCAAGGGGTAAGCGTGTAGCCCCAGGATTGAGATAGGAAGAGGATTCTCTGAGATGGCGTGGGCAGGGTGGTGGCAGAGGTGCAGGGGGATGGAAGGAGCCCTCTGCTGCTTCAGTGCCGGCATGGAATTCAGTTCACCAAGGGCAGAGCCAGTCACCATCTGGGCCCCTGTGTAAGCCTTAATTTATTCCTCGTGCTTGAAGAATACTCCTCACAGCATACCCTACCTCTTCTTCAGCAAGGGACTGTGGCAGGTTTGTGCTGTGTGGTCCCTCAGCTCTCTCCATTATTTTGCTTCAATGCATTTTAAGTCCGGGCCCCTTAGCCTTACAGTCTGTGCGAGGAACCAGTAGGCTTCAGTGTCCCAGGCGGCGTTCCTACCAGCAGGAGTTTCCCAGGCTTCGTTCCTACCAACAGGATTCATTCTGTGGCTACCACGCTCTGCAGCTTCATGTCTTGCTGTTAAACTGGCCTCTGCCCTACTTCCAGATTTTGCCTTTTCTCCACTTTGGAGCCTTAGTTTGCCTGCTTCCTTATGAGAAGAAGATGACCCAACTCTTCTTTTGGTCTTGATGTTGTCCCCTTCCTTTGGCCTCAATATGCTCAAGTAATCTGAGGCCACTGTGCCTGGGCAACATGACTTCATGCCATGACTTCATGATTTTGGCTAAAAGGCTCTGACATTAAACTGTTGGCCACTTGTCAGAAAGTGATTTAGCAGCAGCTATGCTGAGACTCAGGTGATTCTGTTTGAAAGAAACCAATTATCTAAATGACTGAATGCTTATATTCCATCCAATAGGTCATTGTAAAAAAAGATCCTAGTGGTTTTTCATTCTGGCTGTACACTAGAGTCACCAGAGAGCCCTTAATTATTCTTTACTTCAGGTGATTCTAAATTAATTGTTTGTTTGTTTGTTTTTTAATGTGCAACCGGGGTTGAGAATCACCAGTTTATCCCTTCAGTCAGAGAACTCACCCTGGTTGCTCCCATGAAGATATTAATCTCCTTAGAGATCAGAGGCTCTGTGTTGAGAAAGCAGCTGATTGGTAACTCCTGCTCTTATGACTTTTTTTCTTTCCTTTTCCATTATAGAACCCACAACTGTGGGGCCTCCTCAATTAAATCAAAATCTTATTCAAACATATAAGATGATTTTAAGGTATTTTTTGAGGAAAATCTTGACCCAACCATGGGTGCTCTTGAGACTCACTTCCAGCTGGAAGTGAAATGAGTGTTTGCCTCGGTGAGAATAAAAAGACTATCCATCACTTCCAGAGGGCTACTGTGTCAATAGCATTGCACTGAAAATTTGTATGTATCTTATTTAAAAATTCTGGACACAACAATGAAAGGGCAGTATTATTATTGCCTCAGTTTTGCAGCCGAGGAAATTGACGTCCGGAAAGATGAAGCAAGATCACACGGGTAATTTATAGATTTGGGCTTCAAACCCATATCCGTACATTCAAAACTCTTGGCCTTTTTACTACCATGCACCATAAACTCGGGGCAATTCAGTACAAGCTGGAGTCAAGACTTTGCCTCCCAAATATAAGTTCTGATTTCTAGATATCTGGAGCAAAATGTTCATGCTTCCTGTTTAGTCAGCAGTGGCCTCGGGCCCTCTGACGGGCAATCAAGCCTCAGCAAAGACTCTTAGGAGGCTGTAGGTGTTTGAGAAAGGCTGTCTAATGGCTATATTAACCATCTGGGCCTCTAGCTTCCCTAACCCTGTCTATGCTAAATTACAGCCCCACAGGCATATCTCTGGCCATGCTATATAACTTAACTTCAGAAAAGCCTCCACAAAATTTAATATTAGTGTTATGCCCTCCACTTACAGTGAGAGCCAGCCCCCTCTCCAGATGCAGAGATTGCTTGGAGCAGGCGTGGGGATGATTTTTGCAGGGGAGGGGTGCTAACCTGAGGCAGAACACCAAGAAGAACTAGTAGCTGAGACCCCAGTTGTCACTCCAGAATTTGTACAGAAGAGAGAGGGGCTTAGAGGATGGTGATTTGGTGTGAAAGGTTGGAGGGTTGGGGGTTGTCTTGGAGCTGTGCTTACATACCAAGCACATCATTTTCACCTCCATCGTGTATTTATTTGGAGTGACTTTGGTGGTGGGCTGCTGGAATTTAAGGAGTTTAAAGCACTTCAGTTACCCCGAGGCACCACCGTTGTGAGATACAAGACTCAGAGGAAGGTGGAGTCATTGGTGATGATATCAAGATGTTTGGTTGAATGGGTGAAAGGGAACTTGCTTGGATAACAGGTATCTGAACAAAGTTTCTCTAACTTTGAAAACATATAGTGTTTATAAGTCCCCTGTTACAGGGCCCATGTAATAAGGTTCTCTTTTAGCTCCTGTTTTCTGGTTGACTAGGACAGGTTCTGCTCAACCGTTTTCAGCTTCGAAAATTTTGTTGACTTCTCTGCTACTTCTCCTCCAATTTTCTTTGTATTTATGTGTTTATGTCATTAAAAAAAAAAGCTCCCTTTAGTGGTTTGGGGATGAAGTTGAGACAATCCCACATTTCTCGGTAGGATTTGGGGCATCTTTCATGGTCTCGCTCTGTGTCTGGATGTTTGTGTATTTCTCTTCCTCAGCAGAAATGCCGATCTCCTGGGCCTGCCTGTGGGGAGTTCCTGACTTCAGGATGGATTTAACTGGGCTCGGTACCTGGAGCGGCTCAAAGAGGACGTGTTTTGAGGGGTGAGTGCACATCGTAGGAAGAGGAGTGTCCAAATCAGATCAGGCATCGGGAGCAAGGAAGCTTGCAAGGGAGACATGGAAAGAGGTCAGGGACAGGTCAGAAATGGATGCCTGAGGAGGGATGAGGCCGAAGACCAGAACCCAGTCAGGGACCTCAGAAACACACTCTTACAGGCCAGAAGATATAGTGTGATCTAAAGGCTTCAGGCCAGGCCAGGCTGGTTTTAAGCCTCAGGGCTACTGTACTGTTGATGAATGGGACCCAAGCTTCCATGCAGTGGGATTCCAGGAGAACCACAACATCCAGCTTTCTCGAAGGATCAACCCTAGCAGCCTTTGAAAGACCCTGAAAATCTAGCATTGAATTCATTTTTTGGTGAAAAATATTGGTTGGAATTGAATCAAGTGTTGTCAGTTGACTGTCTCTGCTGTAGAAGCAGCTTGGTGGGTAGCCAGTGGGGGTCACCTGACTGTGATCAGTGTGATTTCCTGGAGTCAATTTTGCAGTAACATGTACCTCCATGTGGCCAAACAACCAGACTTGCTTAGATTTAGTCATAGGACATTAAAGCTGAAAAGAATCTTAAAAATCTGCCAGTCAAGGAATGGCAAATTAGGTTCATCATGATGATCATCTCTGACCCATGGGTAGCGGATGGTAAGAGCATTGGGCTGGGAAAGATGCTGAAGTCTTGTGTAGAGAAAGAGAGCCATGGTCCATTAGAGAGTCTAAGGGACATGGAAGGAGTGAGTGGTCATGCCTGCAGCAGGATTTTACCAGCCCTACTTCTAATCCAGCACTTTTATATCTGAGGCTCAGAGACATGAGTGGTTGATAGAGGTCACTCGCTTACTGCTTTTGTGTCACCACATCTAGAACTTAGGTCTCCTCCCTCCAACAGGCGTCCGTTACCATGTAACACAGCTAGGTTTCCCAGGTCATCCATACCATGAGTATTTATCAAGGGCCTACTTGATTTTCCTGCACTGAAATAGGAGCTGAACCTAGAGCAGTGAGTAAATAGACCAAGTCCCTGTTCTCATCAGCCTTACATTTTAGGACAGAGATGGATTAGTAATTATTTGGAGGAAGCAGGAAACTTCTGCTTTGGGGGGGGAGGGTAGCATACCGAAAGGTAAATCACAATAAAAGGAAATTTTGCGACAAATCCCTTGCATAGATGTATTTTAGGATGGCTGGGGCTGTGTGGGAGGGCACGGGATCTCTGGAGCAGTGAAAGGGCACCAGGAACCTCATCTCCCAAGACTTTTACACACTCTAAGCCACACTTGCTGCCCTCATTCAGGCCAAGCTCACTTCTTCATCAGGGCGTCTGTGCTTGCTGACCCTCTGCCTGGAATGCTCTTTCCCCAGATAGCCAATGGCTCCTGCCCTCACTTTCTTCAAATCTGTGTCAAAGATCACCTTAAGAGAGAGGCCTTCCCTGGCCTCTGTAGTACAGAGTAGCACATTTCCCACCCACTTACCCTGCTTCATACTTCTAAAGCACCCGTCACCACGTGCTGTATTATTTGTTTGTTTGTTTTTTGCTTTGTCTTCTGGGCTAGAGTGCAGTGGCATCCTCATAGCTCACTGCAACCTCAAACTCCTGGGCTCAAGCAATCCTCCTGCCTCAGCCTCCCGAGTAGCTGGGACTACAGGTATGTGACACCACACCCGGCTAATTTTTCTGTTTTTTTTTTTTTTTTTTTTTTTTTCAGAGATAGGGTCTTGCTCTTGGTCAGGCTGGTCTTGAAATCCTGGCCTCAAGTGATCCTCCTGCCTTGGCCTCCCAAAGTGCTAGGATTATAGGCACGAGCCACCACACCTGGCCTATTTATTTGTTTATTGTTCGTTGTTCTCTCTAGAATGTAATATCTATGAGAGAACCTGTCTGCTCATTGATGTGTTTCCAGATTCTAGAAAAATGGCCCATAGTAGGTGCTTAGTCAAACATTTTTGAATGAAAGATGGGAAAAAATAAGAGAGGAGGAAGCAAACCCATGAAGAAAAGTGTTGGGGTGGGGTGGGAGCCACAGATCTGGGCCCTAAGGGGCTCACCGTCCAAGCAGGCAGTCCAAAGAGGACCACGTGGCTTCCTTTGGTCAAGTGATGTGGAGCTGCCGACATCCCTGCAAGTTGGGAGCTGGTGCATGTCCTGCTCCAGCTGGGTCTAAAGACAGAAGGAGGCTCATGAACGTCCACCTTTTGAGGTCACTTCAGTCCTCCTTGTTTATTTCCAAGTCCTCTAGAGTGCCGTGCACATTTCTTCTTCTCACCTGCCTCTTCTGCACCCCTAGCTGCTACATCGATTTACAGCTTAATTAGAACTGGGAAGCAGGGTTTTATGAAAAAAAAAATATATATATACACACAGAATTAAATTATGTTTTCCCCCATGTGAGAATCATCTCTTTATTGGAAGAAAACTCAAATATTAAAATTCTCAATAAAGGCTGGTCATGGTGGTGGCTCACACTTGTATTCCCAGCACAGAGGCCAAGGCTGGAGGATTGCTCAAGGCCAGGAGTTCGAGACCAGCTTGGGCAACATAGAGACCTCATTTCCACAAAAAATAAAAAATAAAAACATTAGCTGGGCACGGTGGTGCACGCCTGTAGTTCTAGCTACTCAGGATGCTGAGGAGGGAGGGTTGCTTGAGCCCAGGAGTTTGAGGCTGCAGTGAGCTGTGACAGGCCACTGCACTCCAGTCTGGGCAATAGAGTGAGAACCTGTCTCTAAGAAAATACAAAAGAAAAAAAAAAAAAAACTCAATAAATCAAATTAAGAAAATTTGCACCTTCCACCATTATGACTTTTTTCAAATGTTGAAGGATGAAATGTGTATTATTTCCTTGGCATCACAGTCATCTGAAATTTTACCAACTATACACATTTCTCTCTTTTTTTACTCCACCCAGTTCTTTTCTTAATGACTGATTCTTCTCTAGAAGCTTGTGGAAGTAATATTTTCTCATCAGCTTTCTTGTACTTTTTAAGTTTCTGGTTGAGTTTTGGAAAAGTGACATACATTATGATTTTGAAAACTGGAGGCCACGTTTGGCCATCAAAGTGTCCTCTGTGAAGTCAAGAAGAGTCCAACACATTCATCAAGGAGCGAACCAATCAAAAGAGTGCCCTTCAAAAGGAACATGAGGTCTTGATTATCTGTTAATGTTCGAATCCACTGTGGCCCTGGAAGCTAATTTTCAAATAGACAGTCTGGAGCTGCCTTCACATTCTTTAAAAAAGATGCTCAGGTCTGCACCCACTGCTTATCAGACTGTCATGTCACTGCTTGATATCAGTGTAGGTCTCTGTGCTCCAGGGCTAGAAAAATAAATTCAATAATAACAACAACAGTATTAACGATTAATATTTTATTTATTTAACATGCGTCAGATACTATGCTACACCTTAAAATATAAGTTAAGCATAATTTTTATTAAAATATACTATGTATATATTTGTATATATTATTTTATTGAATCCTTACAATAACCTTTTGAGGCCAGGGCTATTATGAGCTCTTTATTACAGATGACTCTGAGACTTGGTGACATTAAGTAGCATAAGGTCACTGAGTTAGTAAGAGGGGGTTTCGAAGTTGAATCCAGCCTTCTGGCTCCAGCTCTGGAGACTAATTTGTCTCTGGTACTTCCAGGGCAATGGCTGAGACATGTGCACATTTGGGGTCCCACGACTACACAGACGTCACAGGTGCTATCATGGAGCTCTCGAGAACTACGGCATGGGAATGGTTTTTAACTGGGACAGTACTTGGAGGATCGAAGGATTTTTGAGCTGAACCAGAGCCTCGGTAGGCAGACATTGGAGAGGGACCTTCCTGGCAGAGATATCAGCTTTGCTAAGGCACAGAGGCTCCTCGGGGTCTGTTGCAGGGAAAGGCTGAGAGACCCGCAGAGCCTTCCACCGGGTGAGGAGGCAGAGAGAAGCCCGAGGGCACAGAGTGGAGGTCTTTGAGTGCCAGGTGGAAGAGTTCGAGTTTGTTCTTTGTTGAGAGGACCTATGCAGGAATGATATACCTAGATGGGATACTAGAGATAAATCTTGTTCTTGTCACTTGTTTTCTACAGGAGGACACTGAGATCCAGGTTCCCACAACTAAAATGGCCAACACAGGAAAATGCTGTCACAGGCAGAGTTTGAGGGATGGGCAGGCACTCTTGAAAACCCCACAGGTGGGCAGGAGCTGAGGCTCCGTGGGTGGGGAAGGCACTCACCCCCGGACACAGGCCCCAGTCTATGGCTCTAGGGGCGCAGGGGATGCCAGATAGGACTAAGGCAAGAGGCCGAGGCAGGAGCTGTGTTTGGCCCCCATGTATGAGCACGGCAAAGGAAGAGGAGTTGCCAGAGCAGCTTGGGAGATGTGAAAAGAGACAGAGGAGATGGAAAGCAGAGAGCGCCAGGGAAGTCAGATCAAGGCAGGGACTTTAAAGGCAGAGACAGCGGCCAAGGGTTGAAAGTGATTCAGAGTTTGAGTTGGTTATGGACCCAGGAAGCGGCCTTGTGACAGGCACTCGGGCTGCCCGGAGTTGAGCAGAGAAGGGTGGAGATAACATGGGGAGTGAACATAGCCGGAGCCTTCTAGACGTTGGCTGAGGATGGAAAGGAGGGGAGGATGGCTTCTTGGGGGGGAAATAAGTTAGAGAGCGTTTCTTTAAAAGGGAGATATGAGAGTGTTTTCTTTTTGGCTTGGGGAAATGAGCTAATCTTGCATAAAGGGATTAAAGTTTTCCTTTCATTTCATCTCTGAGTCTTTGGTCTTTCATCTTTAAAACAGGAATAAAAAAAAATCCATGTTATGGGCTTATGAGGATTAAATGGGAAAACATGAATAATATAATAATGCTTACCATGGTGCCTGGCACATTATAAACACAGGATACATGGGAGTTATTTTAAATATTTTATTGTTACGAATTGCATAGTGCTCATATCGAGGCCCAGGAAAGTATTATTTATATTTTAAATCCTGGTATCTTATACTTATCAGTTTTGGGAGTATAGTTGATTAAGAAATACCATTTCACATATTTTGAAAGCTTGGGCTGGGAACATGCCCAGAGGAGCATTCTTTTTATCTCTCACGTCCATGTGGACATTATACATTTTAATTGTTATTATATAAGCCAAATTCCCTCCCCATGGGTGTTGGCAGGAATTGACCTCTCAGGAGAGAGAATTTGGTTTTGGATTTATTACTTATATCTGCAAAAGGAGTGAGGACAAGTAAGAACAGGAAACTCTCTGATAAGCAATTCTACTATTTTTTCATTTTGATCTGAAACTTTCTGTAATCCAAGATTGAGGTAACTTTTCTTATTTAAAAAAAAAATACTTTCCCATAGGCTGGAATGATCTTGTTTAAGCAAGGATAAATCATAGATGTCAGAGAGACTTTTGTCTTGGAGGAGCCCACCTCTGTGCTGTTTGGTGCGAACTCCGTATAAAAGAGCCAGAGAGAGAGAGAGACAGAGAGAGAGAGTGGGAGAGTCAGGAAATCAAGGGACGAGAGATCTTTTTCTTTTTTAAGGAAGACACCTGTGATGCCAGCTAGTGAGCATGGGCAAATGGAGCGGAAAGGAATCTGTTACAGTCCTAAAGAGGGATAAATGCATCTGGTGTCAGATTAACTCCAGTGAACAGCCTTGCTCGGTCCTAAACACTCTGATTCAAAGGCATGCAGATTTCAGCGTGAGAAACAGATGTGCAAAGGTGACTTCTCAGTAAGTAAAATGTGGCGGGTGCACCTTACATACATGTACATAGAGCAACATGCCTCGGTCTTAAAACCATGATGTTGAGTGCAACAATAAAAAGGAGTTAATAATATGATGCCATTATGTAACTTAAAGCCACATATGCACACAAGACAACCCTGCCTACTTCTACAGAGATATATGCATATTTAAAGATACATATTGAACGAAGTATAGAGGTTGCCTATAGTGGAGAGGAAGAGTGTGCGGATCACAGATAAGGGGGAAAAGGTGAGAGAGGGGCTTCCCAAAGATGGATGACAATAATGTGCTATGAGTTGAGGGGTATGATTTTTAAAAGGATAAATCTTTTAGTTGTTGGTCTTTTCTTTGTTCTGGCATAATCTGATGCAAAGGCAAAGAACTTTCAGGCAAACGTGCTGTCCTAGTGGTGACATCGGTTTCAAGGGACTCCTCAGAACAGTTTGGGTGGCTTCCTGAGGGTGAAACAGGGGCGCTGTGGCTTCTGCCAGATATCAGAAGCACAACCACTGCCTGGAGGAACACTGCCTGCAGCCAACCCCAGGTTACACCTGCCCACTGGGGCTGGAGCCCGGAGGATGGCTCCTTGGGGCTTTTCCAGGGGCTAATCCCAGGATATCTTTACAATTTACGTTTAAACTTTGTTTTGGTAGAAAAATTATTTTATGAGGACCAAAACAAGCAAGTGGGGGGACTATCTTATGGCATTTGTACATTGAGAGTGAAAAACAAACAAACAAAACCCTGACAAATAAAGCCAGGGAAGACAATGCTTGTGTGCTTAATAACAAAAATCATCACAAAAGGCTACAAAACCCACAAACTTGTACAAACTTTACTCACAAAAATCTTAACACATTGCAACTTTCCACACAAAAATACTTCTGCAAGGATATCTGCACAACAACTGCCTGCCCAGCCTTCGACTAGTGTCACCCTTGTTATCGATCTTTGTAGCCAGAAATAATTATATCAAAGCAATGATGTAATCCTCCTCATTTTTTCCTTTAAAAACCTTTGTCTTCCTTTACCGTCCTGAATCTGCATATAGTTTACTATGGCACATGTATTCACATTGCAATACTCTATTCTCAAATATATCTTTTTCTTTTAGAAAGCGCCTTTCTGTTATTTAGGTTGATGAGAGAAATATAAATATATGAGATAAAGTATCTTAAATATTTCATAATTAAACTTTTTACACTCTTAAGATGCTTATTTCAACTATGGTTTGCAGGTGGGCCTAGAAAAGTTCTTGGATGGATTTGAGCTTTGATCTTCGGTGCTCCATCTAGCAGGGGTTCTCAAAGAGTGGTCCCTGGGCCAGCAGCACCAGCATCACCTGGAAGCTGTTGGAAATGCAAATCATCAGGCCCTACCCTAGACCTCCTGAACCAGAAACTCTGGGGGCGGGGCCAGCCCCTCAATGGTTTAACAAGCCATCCCGGTGGTTCTAATGCAGCTAACCTTCTAGAACCACTGATACCCTAGCTTGTAACCTGTCAACTTTTTATAAGCTGTGGAGTTTTTTAAAAATACCTAGGCCCAAACCAAACCCCAAACACTTAAATCTGGCTCTTTAGGGGATGGAGCCCAGGCATCAGTATTTTTTAAGTCTCTCCAGGTGGTTCTAATGTGCTGCTAATTAGAGAACCATTGATCTAGACCAGGGCTTCTCAAACTGTGACGTGCAGATGAATTAACTGGATCTTGTTAAAATGCAGATTCAGATTGAGTAGGCCTGGGGCAGGGCCTGAGCTTCTCTGCATTTAGGGCAGCCTCTAGGGCAGTGGTTCCCAACCATTTGTTTGCACCAGGGACCTGTTTCATAGAAGACAATGAAAATTTTCCACTGAAGGGGTGGGGAGTGGGGAAGGGTGAGGGATGGGGTTGGGAGGCAGAGCTCAGGCAATGATGTGGGCGGGGGATGGGGGGCAGCTGTAAATACAAATGAAGCTTAGCTAGCTTGCTAGCCCACTGCTCACCTCCACCTCCTGCTGTGCACCCTGGTTCCTAAGTTTCATGGAAGACAATTTCTCACGGGGGTGGGGGGAGGCGGAGCTTAGGTGGTGTTGCGCTGTCAGGTTCCTTATAGGCCACAGACAGTAGCAGGTGTGGCCCAGGGGTTGGGGACAGCACCTTTAGGGGATGCTGCTTCTGGGCAACCAACCATGCTTGGAGATACAAGGGTCTGGAGAGCAGCGGAAAGAGTGAAAGAGTGTTACCAGGGGGTCAGTAGTGCTGGCTTACAGCCAGAGCTCGCCTTTGCTGGGCTGACACCTTGCTTGGACTGCCACGTCAATTCTTTGAGCCCAAGGTTTGCCCAACCTCATAGGGATGTTGAGAGAATTGAGTGAGTAATGCAGTTTTTTTCCCCCAAAGTATGAATTCAGAGAGTATGTGGATACGCACTTTAAAATTTTTATAGTTGTGAATTTATTGTTAGGAATGCTTAGAACAAGTCAAATTGGTTTTCAACATAGAGTGCTGATAAAGCCTCCTTTCAAAAGACTTGTATGTGAGTTTAGAAAGGGAGGCTATTTAAAGAAAAGTATTAAATAAATAATAGGAGAGGTATTTGACAGAATACTACGAAGGCAAGATGAGAATGACTCAAGTTTGGGAAATGCTGCAAAAGCAGATGCAAAAGGGCTATGAGAGCTTCAGAAAAAAGTAGCCCTTGATTCTGATTGGCTGCATGAGACGCTATGTTAGATCATTTATGGGGTCAGCACCCTGCAACACTCACATACTGGGTAGCTAGAATCTTTATTTATTCAAAAAATATTTACTGAGTACCTACTTAGTACTAAACTTGGGGGGGCTGGAGCGGGGACCAAAAAAGTCATTTATGCCCACAAGACAATTCCAGGAAGATAAGAAGTCATGAAATATTAATAACTCTGCACTTCTAATTTAATATTCTACTATAAACTGTTGGGGGGAAAAGTCTTGCTCACTATCAGCTAGGAAAGCTGTCCTAGCACAATCGTTCATTCATGCAAAAATCAAAGTCAGGAGGAACCAGAGGCTCAATTCGGGCAACTTCGAATGGATGGGCTAAATTTACCAGACATGGGGGCAAGTTGCTGGTCTCTCCTGCCCGTGCTCACTCTTGAACCAGATAAATGGTCTTTGTGTAGCATGATACCAGAATGCCTTGCCATAGCCCATGAGGACAGAACTCAATGAGCCTGAAGAGTCACTGACTGTGACTCAAAATAAGTATTTTCTGCAATTTGTAAATGAAGATGCAGGAGTGTGGCACAATTCAACCATAGTCTGTGGTCCTCTGCCTCTGCCTTGAACGTGGGTGAGATTTTCCAGCTGGTTATTTTCCTATTTATTTAAGACATTGGGAACAAATTTCTTGACCTCCTCCGGGCTTCAATATTCCAGCCATCAAATTACAGGGTTGGGCAGTTGCTAGGCTCTCCTTAGGCATATAATATTTTAGTTTCTGTGATTTTAAATTTGAGAAGGGAGTGGTGACATCACACTTCACAAGATTGGGGCTGTCCAGAACATCTCCAACATAATCACCACATCACAGAATTGTGTCTATTAATGTGTCACCGTTGACAAACTTGTGCTAAACCTACAGGATGAAGGTTTCACCTGGGGAAGTGACAGGCTCATCAAGGGTAAGAAATGAGCCTGGGAACCAAGAACTCCACACCCTGAGAGCAAGTGGATCTGCTTCTCCTCCAGTTTTGGAGGAGCCAGCTGGGGGTCTGGCCTTGTACCGTGTGATGGCTGCACCCACACCCAGCCTCCCAACCTGTCTTGGATTAAGGAAGAGTGAAGACCAGCCCTTTTTCTGGGGAATGACTTTCTTTCTCCATGTTGGCCAGGGGTGTTGGACAGTGTGTGATTTCTCAGTGATGTCCTACAGTGTTGTTCCTTTTCTCAAGGTTGGGAGGAGGTAACTACCAACCCAGGAATTCTCAATAAAATTTTATTACTTAAGCTGAAAAAAAATTAAATCTGGAAAGGGTTGTCTAATGGAGACTACATGGAGAAGGATGGGAGGCTTATTAAACGTGTAGTTAGACACCAAACTTCAAGAACTGCATTTTATAATAACATCTTTGCCCAATCAGGGTTGATGATCTTACCTGATGGTAGCACTTTGAGGAATGGCTGCCCTGAAAATAAAAATGAAACAAAACGAGATGTCATTTGGATTTTATTTGACTTTAGCAATAACGCTGATTCTTCTTTTTGATTTGAGGAGGATAAAGCTGTTGCAAATGTGTCTTGAATTGGATCTACCCAGACAAGATGAAGATAGGGCCAACGTCTGATGAATTTAAACAATGCAACCCATAAAAAGGGTAATTTAAACTGTCCCTTTTCCACCAACACACATATACAAATAGACAAACGAAAAATTTCCATTCTTAACTGTGGAGTTCGGGGAGTGGAAACGTGGGCTGATTTGCTTGCATCCCTCCCCTCCAGCTTGCTTGAACATGTGGGGAGGACTTCTCGAGGCAAGCACCCCTCTCCTGTGACTGCCCTCTGGAGACAGATGGCCAAGATTTATCTTCCTTTAACCACGAAGAAGGAGCCAAAGAGAGGATGGGGAGGTCTGATGGCTTTGTTGCTTTGTGGAAAAGAAACAGACGGAGTGAATCTGTGTATGATCCCCAAGGAGAAAGTATCTTTGCGCTGTATTTCTTTTTGACCTAGAGAGCCTGAAAACAAGCTAGTTGGAAGTTGGAAGAGGCAATTATAAAATTTGGATTTGTTTGAGTTTGGGGGCTGGGGGCTTGATTACAAAGGAAGAAGCGTGTAGTTTAGGCACACCAGATGTAGCACAGGCTCCCCGGGGCTATTTTTTCAGGTGTCCAGAACCTCCAAGGAAAATCACTTGTCTCAATTGGGATCATTCCCTATTGTTTAGCAGAGCCTGATATTAACAAAGAAATAAAAAGCATCCTAATAGACAAGGAATAAGGGAAATTGTCTTTGCTGATGACATGATCTTATTAGGTATAGAAAACCAGAAAAACCCCACAAAAAAAACTAATAAATGAATTCAATAAAGTTACAGGATACAAAATCATCATGTAAAACCTTGAAAACAGCAACATCCAGGTTTCTGACATAAAAGTCTCAGCGGCAAGAAGTATCCAGAGGCAAGAAAACCTGTATGTGGACTGAAGAACAACAAGCAAAGTTGGGTTTGTGTCTGAACGGATGTTAAGAGCTTCATTCACATTACATCAGAGCCAATCTGGGGAACCAATACCCAACAAACAAAAATGACAAGATGAAGGGAAAATAGAGGTCAGGCTTCACCTTGGAAATGGCTGGTGATTAGCTCAATATACTATAAAATTATTTGTTCCTGAGCCAAATATGTGTCTAATAATTTGGATATTACTTGTACAATCAGAAAAATCAGTCATTGGTTAGGATATTTGCTGGAATATTTGCTGGAATCTGTGTGTTCCCTGCATGTGATGACACACTAATTGCACTGGTTTCCTGTCACTGTCACAATCTTTCTGCAGACATGGGGGGTGGATGTGTGTGTGAGGGGGGCCTATCAGTCAGTCCCCAGCTGACTTTGTCTTTGCTGACACGGTTCAGCTCTGTTGCACTTTTCGGCTCTTGCTGTAGGTGGTGCTGTTTGACCATTTTCTTCATGTGAACTTCCAATCAGGACTACAAGTGCATTCAGAGGATGCTCTGTTCCTTTTGAATAGTAGAATCAACTTTTCTTCACAAGATTCTCTCTCCCCCTGAGACACATGGGGGCAGCTCTGGTTCCTTTTAGTTTGCAATCCTGAGATTTCTGTAAGATGCACTAGAAAATCAAATAAAGCATTTTGGGAGGTGCAGCGGTGCCTACTGCATCGTGTTTGTCTGTTTGAACCTGAAAAAGAAGGTGGTGGCTTTGAGGATGCCCTGCAGCTGTGACAGCCGCTGGTGTAAACCGACAGTGTAGGAGAGATGGGAGGGGGAAAGGGGCTACAGAGTACAGAATGTGAACTGGTCATTTGTATATAAAAGAAGCCAAAAAGGGATCCCAGAATGGTGCAGGAAAAAGGAGAAAGGAAGATTTGCCTTGAGGTTTAACCAGGAGAGGCCACTATGAGCTGATAACATGTGTGAAAGCCATAAGTTGTTTAAAAAAATTATATGCATGTATGTATGTGTAGCTCTGTGTATCTGTGTATGATTATTATTTTTGTTTTTTTGGTAATCAGCAAATAGATTACTTCCTTTCTTTCATGGGCTCCTTCCCACTGGCCCCTGGCAGCCCTTTTTATTAATTCTTTCTCCTTTGTCCCAAAGCACCAAAGGACAGCTGAGCTTCATAACCGTGGCTCCGGGAGGGTTATGCAACGTAAACATTGCATCTCTAAAGTAGCTCACTGTTTGGAGAAAGTGTGTCACGTTTTAAAACTGTGACTCCTTTGTATTTTGCAGTGCTTATTTCAATAAGGGACATTAGGCTTGTTATTATTTTTCTTGGAGAAGTGAGCTTAATGGCTGATGTAATTGATGAGCTTGTTTTTCGTGCAGTGCCACCAGCCAAGGTCCTGTGGCAAGAGTATGAGGAAGACACTGGGCTGGCACCTCCTGCATAGCATATTGGGACCATTTTTTTCCAGAATGCAAATGCAATAGCTTTGGTATGGAACAATCTGGCAAGAGAGGGCTGGTGTACTTGGTTTCCTTCTGTCACACTTTTGGTGAAATGAATTAGACTTTTAAATCAGGAAATTCGAGATGAGTTAGATTTTTACACAAGAGAAATGGAGGATTTCCAGCTGGTTGGGGGGGATGATATGGAAATGTCTTGCTAAATCAGGGTCTGGTGGAATGTTGCTCTCCCAGTAGGCCCATTTCTCGAGGAGCAATCTGTGGGTTGTATGTAGAATGGAGCAAGCAGGAGACATAACAGTCTTGCTTGTGGGAAGACCTGGTGGTTCAGATGTTTGTTGTTAGGACTGGGCATGGGCTTTTTCAAGTTAAACCAAAGTAGCAGTTCTAGCAGGAAGAGCCTCCCAGATCCATGTCTTCTGTTTCTGGATACTCTTCCTTTGGAAAGCTAGATTTCAGCAGAAAGCGTTGTTAATGGTGAACTTGGCACAGCTGAAACCCTGGAGGAGCAGTGAGAAAGAGGGAGAAAGAGGAGGTTGTATCATGTACTTCAACACTTTATTTAGAGGCTGTTGACTTTAGAATAACAAGCCAAGACAAACAAAAATACTCTGGATGAAAATATTGTCTTCCCATGTTATTACAGATAGCTGAGCCCTAAGACTCACATAGAAACACCTTTTCCTAACCAATGACTGATTTTTCTGATTGTACAAGTAATATCCAAATTATTAGACACATATTTGGCTCAGGAACAAATAATTTTATAGTATATTGAGCTAATCACCAGCCATTTCCAAGGTGAAGCCTGACCTCTATTTTCCCTTCATCTTGTCATTTTTGTTTGTTGGGTATTGGTTCCCCAGATTGGCTCTGATGTAATGTGAATGAAGCTCTTAACATCCGTTCAGACACAAACCCAACTTTGCTTGTTGTTCTTCAGTCCACATACAGGTTTTCTTGCCTCTGGATACTTCTTGCCGCTGAGACTTTTATGTCAGAAACCTGGATGTTGCTGTTTTCAAGGTTTTACATGATGATTTTGTATCCTGTAACTTTATTGAATTCATTTATTAGTTTTTTTTGTGGGGTTTTTCTGGTTTTCTATACCTAATAAGATCATGTCATCAGCAAAGACAATTTCCCTTATTCCTTGTCTATTAGGATGCTTTTTATTTCTTTCTCTTGCCTAATTACACTGGCCAGGACTTCTAGTAACATGTTGAATAGAAGTGGTGAGAATAGGCATCGTTGTTCCTGTTGTTAGAGGAAAAGCTTTCAATTTTTCACCATTGATTATGATGTTAGCTGTGGGTTTTGTCACACATGGCCTTTAGATTATTGAAATATGTTCCCATAATACTTAATTTGTTAAGAGTTTTTATCATGAAAGGGTGTTGAATTTTGTCAAGTGCTTTTGTTATATTGATTGAAATGATCATATAGTTTTTATCCTTTATTCTGTTACTGTGGTGTGTCATATGTATTGATTTGCATATGTTAAATCATCCTTGCCTCCCAGAAATAAATCTCACTTGATCGTGGTGAATGATTCTTTTAATATGCTGCTGATTTTGGTTTGCTAGTATTTTGCTGAGGGTTTTTGCATCTATGTTCACAGGGCTATTGGCCTGTAATTTTCTTTTCTTGTAGTTTTCTCATCTGGCTTTGGTGTGAGGATAATTCTGGCCTTCTAAAATGAGTTTGGAAATATTCCCTCCATTTCAACTTTTGGAAGAGTTTGAAAAGGATTGGTATTGGTTCTTCTTTAAATGTTTGGGGGAATTCATCTGTGAAGCAATCTGCTTCTGGGCTTTTCTTTGATGGGAGACATTTTATTACTGATTCAATCTCCTGGCTTTGTATTGTTCTGTTCAGGTTTTTTTTTTTTTTTTTAGACTTTCTTCGTGATTCAGTCTTGGTAGGTTTTATGTGTCTAGAAATGTATCCATTTTCTGGATTATCCAATCTGTTGGTGTATACTTGTACATAATGGTTTGTAATGATCCTTTGTATTTCTGTGATACGGGCTGTAATGTACCCTCTTTCATTGGTGGTTTGATGCTATAATGAGAACTTGATGCATGGGGGGAGGGGTGCTGCTCAGGGCTCAGGATACAGACTGGAAGGTGGTGTTAAGGTAGATGATCCTGGTTAACTCAGAACCTTTGGAGTCCTCTGTGGGAGAATTAACTGTCCACACTCTGCCTGGTAATCTGTGCCCTTGATCAGAAAAAGAACCAGTTGAGAGTGTTGGATGAAGGGACCAAATCAATATTCACCATATTGAAAACAAGTTGGATTGGCTGTGGTCTTCTGATAGTGGGTCAGTGGCTGAAACTAGTAGAACTGAGTTAGGGCAGGTTCCAGGGAGAATCGTGAGATAGGTATGCTTGTCTCATCCTATCTTGCCTTTCAGTTTCTTCTCCCCTCTCCCCAAGGACACCCCTCCCCACCCTATATGACCCTCTCTCTCAGTGCCTTGCCTTAACGAGGGGAGCTGACAAATTCTCTTGTTAGCATATATTTAGCCTTCCAGGATTTTGATTTCTGTTTTAATTAGGGATGCTCTGGGGAAAGTGCAGATCACGCTAAATCTCTAAATAAACACCCGAATGGTGGAATTTCATGTGGCTAGGGGACACATTGTTTAGCAAGTGGGCTTTCCAGATGAGCCTGGGCATGCAGGTGCCAGCTTCTTCTAAGCCTAAAATATGCTTTAAGTTTAGTAGGTTAATTCCTCTTCTTCTTTTTTAAAATTCAGGACAATACATGTAGTGATTGAAAGATTCGAATACAAGTTTCACTCTTTACTAGCTGTGTGACCTTGGACAAGTCACTTAGTCTTTTCAAGCCTCAATTTCATCATGTAAAATGGAAATACAAACAGTCCCTGACTTAAGATGATTTGACTTACAATTTTTCGGCCTTACGATGGTTCAAAAGTAATATACATTCAGTAGAAACTATACTTCAAGTATCCATACAACCATTCTGTTTCTTACTTTTAGTACAGTATGCAATATGTTACATGAGATATTCAGCACTTGTTATAAAATAGGCTTTGTGGGAGATGATTTTGCCCAACTGTAGGCTAATGTAAGTATTCTTAGCATGTTTAAGGTAGGCTAGGCTAAGCTGTGATGTTTGATAGGTTAGGTGTAGTAAATGAATTTTCAACTTATGATGGTTATCAGAATGTAACCCCATTGTAAAGTAAGGAGCATTTATAATAATGTTCTCTCCCTTTAAAGGATCTTTGTGAGCTTCAAATGGGGTAATGCATACACACACACACACACACACAAATATACAATCCTTTTTTTTTCTTACATACATAGGATATTCTTTAAGGATATTCAAAAATCTGGAAACAGTAGCCTCTAGGGAGATGCATGGGCGGCAGGAGGAGACTTTTCACTATACACCCTTTTGTACCTTTTGAATTTTGAACTTTTTTTCTAACAAAAAAAAAAAAAACCCTGAGTAGAACAATACAAAGCCAGGAGATTCAATCAGTAATAAAATGTCTCCCATCAAAGAAAAGTCCAGAACCAGATTGCTTCACAGATGAATTCCCCCAAACATTTAAAGAAGAACTAATACCAATCCTTTTCAAACTCTTCCACATTTGAATGTGAATGTATAACCAATGTAAAATATTAAAAAGAGAAAATTCCTGAATGAATTATTACAAGTTTGGTAAATACAAAGAAATGGCACCTGACAGGTGACTTTTTTTATTCCGTGCAGGTCCTTGTAGAGCTCATCTTGTTTAATCCTCACAAGTGCGGTGTGAGGAAGGTGCTCCAGAGGGATCATGGCTGGAAGAGCAAAGTAAGGAGCTGCTGGCACCTATTGTTCTGTATGTGCAATAACTTTAAAGATATTTTTGTTATAAAATATTTCAAACATACAAAAAATCCAGAGAAGCATTTTTTCCACATTTATTTAAAATGTTCTTAAAGGGTGGTCGTAGAATTTGTCATCCAAACTGGGATGCTTTTGAGAGGGGGGGGGGGGCGATATTAGTAATTACGGTGGGATAAGAAACAGACTGAACAGCTCCAGGCAAACTGGGTTGTGTGGTTGCCTAGAAATCAAGCATTACTGTAACTGTTGGGTCCTCCTTTGAGCCTCTTCCTGGCCCATCTTCCCTCCATGTCCCCTTCCCCCAAGGCAACCGTGATCTTGATACAGATATTCATTGTATCAAGGCAACCATGACAACCATGACCTTGATACACTGTTCAAGACTTATGCCCACAGTACATACATGGATATCAGAAACTACCCAGAGTATTCCTTTGTATTCTTCTAAATTTTACATAAATGCTATCATATGTTGTCACTTTTTTAAACCAGAGAGGCATTTTTTCCTGGAAAATTAAAGGAACTAGGGCCAGGAAATAATAATATATAAGCTAAGGTTCTTTTGATTGAAAGCAACAGAACCTAAATCTGGCTAGCTTAAACAATGGAGGGGTTTAATGAAGAACACTGGAGTATCTTAAGTATTTCATGATTGGGAAAGAAGAGGTTCAGGGCAGCTCTTGGGATATGAGCAACAAGTAGCTGTAGATTCAGTTCTTTGCCTCCATCATCAATGTGGCCAAACCACAATGGCCCCCAGCCTCTGCATGTCTCGGTTCCAGTCTCCAAGTTCCAGAGACAGTGAGAGAGTCCAGTTGAGCCAGGCATCCTTCCCTGGGTCACCCTCCCTGTATACAGTCAGGAATGCAGGATTATATAGTAAGGATGCAGCTAGTAGGGCCCACCTCACAGCACTGGGGCCATTTGCAGAGGAGGCGAATTTGTGAGCTGGGCACCTAGGGAGGGGACAACCATAAGTGAGCAGAAAAAATCTGGAGATGAGAAAGAAGACACCATGTTATAGTTTCTTCCAAAAAGGGAGAAAAGGAAAAGTATTTCCAATTGGAAATTCTTTCCTGGCATTTCAATTGTTATGGATTGCTGAATTCTGAATTCTGAGAAAAATCAGTTGAGAAAGAAGGAAAATAGGGAGAAATATTCTAATTCTCCTGTGAGAATTACAGCTTAGTAGTCAATATATAGACCTTACTGGTTTGAAGAAACCCATTGACTTCAAGTTGAAAGCAAGATCAGGAAGCACTGACATGCAGAGTTGAATGTCAAGGTCGACATTCTTGGGAACCTTGACAGGAGCAGTAGAAGAGAAGCCTCAGTTAGACTTTCCTGCATCTGTTGCTCTGTTATAAGTGTGTGTTCATGGCCCTGTCCACTGCTAACAGTGAGTCATTCCTGCAAATAAACATCAATAAGTCTACAGGCAAAGTATAATTTTTACAAATTCTATGAGAGGTGTTCTAAGACATGCCAAGTTTTAGAAACAAAATATGCCCTTAAATTGGCAATTTTGGCATTTGTTTCTGTGTGATGATGTTTACCTTAGATCTGAATATTACATTATTTGAATACTATCAGAGGGGACAATTGATGCTTTATGGGTTTAAAAATTTCATGACTTTAAAATTTTAAACAATGATTACTTTTAAGTATTCAGTATTTGTGGTATAATTTTTCAATTTTAAAATGATTCTTCTTTAGCATTTATTTTGTGATAATGTTTATTTCTCGTTAATGTTTTATATTATCGTCTGGATCGGGTTTTTTACATGTGATTGAATTTTATAATCTTGTCACACATTGGTTCATAATAAAAAATCATATATTTGTTGTAACATCATTTTTAAAACACAAGACCACTGAAACTTTTCATATAATCCTGTAACAGAAAAAAAGATTCTCTGCTTAGTACAATGGTCAAATATTAGTTTTCAAAAACATGTAAGTGAAGTGTTATGAAAATTACAGAATAACATATGAATTTGGGAATTCCCAGGAATTCTCAGAAATTCCACTTCCTCATTTCCAAATGCCAATGATTAGTATCTGTCAGAAGTGTGGAAACAGCTAAAGGGAATAACATTCCCTATTGGATACCTGGTGGGATTAATGAAGAAACATTAATGCTGAGCTCTGAGTGATTGTTGCTAATGATGCCACTGAGACAGTCACATGTGTTGGGAGGAACATGCATACACAAAGAATTTTGCTGCTGTCTGTAGGATAAGAACCTCCTGGTCAATTTCAGTTTCTACTGAAAGTTGGAAAAATCAATCCCATGATAAATGAAAAGTGATCACTTTGCTGGGAAATAACTTTTACTTTCTGGCTTCAGAGGAGATTTAGTAACAGAGTAAAGTGAAATGTGAAAACAAGCAATGAAGACGCTGGTGAGCTTCCCTTTGAAGTTGACAGCCATATTTCAGCTGATGAAACCCCAACCATTGGCACAACTCTTGGGTTAAAAGAATGTCTCCAGAAAATCCTATGTTAAAATGCAATGTGATCAGTATATTGTCCCTCTATTAGCTTGAGGTAATCTTTAAATTAGTGTATTCTCCCTCTGCTGTGCTCAGAGGGAATGAAAAAAAAGACTGGTAAAATCTGATGGATTTTACAGGGCACAAAGAATCTTTGGAGAGGGAGGTTCGAGAAATGGGTGAGTAAAACCTGAGCTAGGCTTGGGCTGGGCTGGAGGAAATTGAGGATGGCATCTGCTCACAACCCCTGAAACTGACTGGTCCTGACAACACATTATTTCACTCTCAGTCATGCAAATGCACCAAGATTTCACTGCTGAACAAAACCCATTCATAAGGCAATACTGGCTTGTATGTATATATCTGCTGTTCAGCTCCATGACAAAGATGGATATAAAATAGCTTTTAAAAAACTACTTTACAGAGGAATGTTAAAATATTTATACAGAGTTTAGCTATATTGGGGGGTCCCCTCCTAAAACACAAACATAAAAACCACCAAAGAAATATTCTATGTAGGCTAAGATTGCAAATGACTAATGGAATATAATTTAAGTTAAACATGGAAAATGCATTTCCTTTTTAATAAAGACCTAAATTATGTTCTTTTTTGAAGCCTTTAGAAACAAATTTCAACTATTTAAAAAAGTATAGAAACTCCTTTGGAAAAGAAACTTTTTTTTTTTGCCTCATTATAAAATAAATAACCTTGGTGAGAATATTTCTAAAATTTTTAATAAGCTGTTACCTCATATCATTGACGTTTCTAGGTACTAGGAAGACACCTGGAAATTGAATCTTCATCTTTGGCAGATCAGAGGCCTATTAGTTTTAGATAAAACTGAATTAGTGTAAAATCTTCTGCTTTTTAAAAAACACAATTCTTTGCAAGTTAGTCATTAATATTAAATGCTTTTCAAAGTTGGGCCCAGTGCATGCAGAAGTTAGGAAACCACACCTACAGGTGGGAAACTTATTAATAGCATTTAATATCCTAGGTAGGCTCTGGTTACCTCCAAAAATACACCACAGAGGAGCTAGTATTTTTTTTTTTCATGTGTTGGGTGATGGCTTTTTTTGTACAGTTACTAACAAAGCATTTAAGGGTCAGTAAAAATATTTTTTCTTCCTTAATAATACCAATTCTTTAATTAGTATGTGAAGTCATGCTAGATACTGTGCCAAAAAGGTTAAACAAACATAATTCATGCCTACCTCAAAGACAATACTGATATAGAGAATAAGAATTGTTATAATAATAAAATAATTATATGAATAATTATTATTTTGGTAATAATACTTTGGCAATAATTATTATAGTAACAATAATTATTGTTTTAGTAGTAGCAGTAATAATCATCATAATAATCTCATCAAACACTTATTAAACCCTTATTATGTGCAAGGCACTGTGCAAGAAATTTCCACATGTTCGCTCTTTAAATATGACCCAATGAGGTAGGTAGCATTATGTCCATTTTACAGATTCAGAAACTGAATCTTAGAGAGGGTAAGCGACCTGTCCAAGGCTACACAGGTAGCTGTTGATGACAGTGGGAAACAAAGAGTTGAAGCCCGAGATGTAAGAACAGAGACGTGCACAAACACTTACAAGATACACATGTGACTTCCACATTTACATTACTTGAACATTTATTTAGAGGTCTTACAGTGAGGGAATTCAAGGAGCAGAAAATTCTGTTGGAATCACCATATGTTATTTCATTAGTTGGGAAACAGAATGCTTAGTGGAAGGTGGTATTTTAAGGGTTGCTTCAAATAGGTAATTGACTTTCCCCACCATAGCAGGTATTTGAGTGGATTAAAAAGGGAACTAGCACTTCCTTAGAGGACTGTCCTGAGACATTTTCCCACCTACTTTTCTGCCTCTTGTCCTGTACTTTTGGCATTTCTTCCGTTTTTAGGTCAATGAGTCAAAAGCATGTTTTTAGCACCACCTCTGTGCACAGATGTGGACCCTGACTCAATAGGAGTATACAACTACCAGGGCCAAATAGATGTGTGCTTGACTGACTGCCACCGGGGGAAGGACATGCTTCCTTGGGTACAATAGAACTTGCTGCTTCTCTAATCCCTTCACTGTAAGGCCTCTAAGTGAATGTTCAAGAAATGTAAAGGTGCATGTCATATGTGTATCTTACAAATGTTTGTGCATTTGTCTCTGTGTCCTTACCTCTCAGGCATCACCTCTTTGTTTCATCACTGACTCCCTGTGTGGCCTTGGACAAGTTGCTCTCCCCTCTAAAGCTCACTTTCTGCATCTGTAAAATGGGCCTAATATCACACACACACACACACACACACACACACACACACACACATACATATATATACACACACACACACACACACACACACACACACATATATATGTAAAGTTATATATATTTCAAGTCTCAAAATCACTCAAGGGTATTTTTTTTTAACTGGGCAATTTTACCTGCTGCCTTTGCACATTCTGGTAAGTTCCTAAATAGAAGCATGGTAGAGATTAATCTTTCAATGCCTCGTAAGTAAAAAAGAGAACACAGAACGATGTAGCTGGAATCTCAGGGATCTAAAGTATTTCATGGAATATCAATGACCTTGATCTGTTTATAAGTATTTTGGAAAAGGACTCCATAGTCAAATAAAATTTGGAAATACTGAGTTAAAGTTAAATAAGTTTCTTTCCTGCAGAACTTCACAGAGTCTTTAATATGCTAATGTGCTTTGAATCTACAAGAAGTGGATAACGAATAAAGTGTTTCAACACTTATTTTACCCCAGATTCTCGTTTTGGGAAATGCCAGTCTAGCTGAGCCCGCTAGTACATTCTCTATATGAAGATGGCAGCTGATGCCTTTTTGAGAGCAAAAGGGAGTCCCCAGGTGAAGGAAGGATGTATCAGTTGCTCCCGTTTCATGTCAAGAATTCTCAGTATGATGTTTTTCTCTAGAGGCTCAGAGAAGGCTAAAAGCCACCTTCAAGCCAGCAGGGCTACCATTCATTGTGACCCATGCTGCAGAGAAGCTCTGAGCTTGGTGCAAAGGAGTAACCAGCCCTTAAAATTACAAAGCTAGTCTGATTCTGTTTTGCTAAGAAAACTGGTGGTCCTGTGAGTTTAGGTTGGGAAGCACCAGGTTAAAAAATGTAATTGATGTGTTCTCTCCAAGACCTCTTAGAGCTTTTAATATGAAAATGTGCTTTCTGCAGCTCCAAGAATGGGGTAAGATGTATAGGATTTTAAAAAGTTACTTGGCCATGAAACTTGCTTTGTGCAGGATTTGGGAGGCACTAGTGGTCTGGGAAAAACACTCTGGGAAACACTAATCTAATTCAACCTTCTCATTTTATCAGCAAGCAACTGTGGGGCCCTCTCAGTTTCCTTTCTCCATTATTGTGACAAATTCTTTGGAATTGACTTGATCAAATTTGGGGGAAGCTTTGAAGAATTTATTTGATAGATGAATCCTTTTTGTACACAACAACGGAAATTTGCTGCATATATTTTGAGTTTCCATAGTCAAAAACTACAGATTAGGCCAGGGGCGGTGGCTCACGTCTGTAATCCTAGCACTCCGGGAGGTCGAGGCGGGTGGATCGCTCAAGGTCAGGAGTTCGAGACTAGCCTGAGCAAAAGCGAGACCCTGTCTCTACTAAAAAAATAGAAAGAAATTATATGGACAACTAAAAATATATATAGAAAAAGTTAGCCGGGCATGGTGGCACATGCCTGTAGTCCCAGCTACTCGGGAGGCTGAGGCAGGAGGATCGCTTGAGCCCAGGAGTTTGAGGTTGCTGTGAGCTAGGCTGACGGCACGGCACTCACTCTAGCCTGGGCAACAGAGTGAGACTCTGTCTCAAAAAAAAAAACAACAAAAAAACCCCTACAGATTAATTCAATAGACCTTATAGAAAAACCATAATTCTTGCAATATAGGAGAGTAATAATAATGGTAAATATGATGTATAAACAGCTGACATTTATTGAATGCCTATTTGTCAGGCACTTTACTAAATATTGTAATCCTCCTGACAATTTATGAGGTGTGGATTATAATAATCCCCATTTCACTGTGAGGCCACTGAGGTTAGGAAATGTTAAGAAATTATTCCAAGGTCACATACAGTTCGGGGAGAGAAGACAGGTATAAACATGCACAGAAAGGTGTATCAGCTGTGAAACGTATGAGTGATACAAAGTGCTATATGAATTCAGAGAAAAAAAATAGTTTTCGAAAGACTTGATCAGCGAGTGTGAAGTACGTGCTGGACAATTCTGTTTGGTTAACCATCTCTCCTCCCTTCAGACGTCAGCACCCCCTTTCTTTGGAGGAATTGTTTTCCTTTCTACCATGAGGTCCTGGCTATGTGGTTGGGCATGTTGCCTCAAACTGGATTGATCAGAGCCTTTGGGAATTTTGGAATTAGAACCACGGGAAGAGGATCTCCTCTTGGATGGTAAAACTGCAAAATCTTGTCTGAGATGCTGATGTCTTGTTTCTGGGTTGTGGAAGGAGTGAATTGAGAGGGAGAATGACGGGGATGTCACGAGAAAGGTGGGTGCTGGAAGTGGAGTGATGGAGTCTTGGAGGGCTTCTGGTCATCTTGGCTTGGGGGTTGCATCCTTGTCTTTCTTATGGGGCAAAGGATTTACCACACCTGCTCTTCTGGGAATGACACTGTCCTGCTTTGCAAAATGAAATGTCATTAGAAAGAGATTTACAAAAAACCTCACACCATAGAGATGTGCACAGATCCTTAAATAGAAGAAAACAAACAAACAAATAAAAAGCCCCAAATCCCCCAACTGTTCTTTTTGAGACAAGGTCTCTCTTTAAATTAGCCTGGTTAATTTAATATATATATATTTTTTAAATAGAGATGAGGTCTCTATGTTGCTGGAGCTGGGCTAGAACTTGTGGGCTCAAGCAGTTCTCCCTCCTTGTCCTCCCAAAATGCTAGGATTACAGGCCTGAGTTACTGCACTTTGCTCAACCATTCTGTTTTAAAACTGTTAATAGAGGCCGAAAAATTAGCTGGGTGTCGTGGTACACACCTTGTTGTCCCAGCTACTCGGGAAGCTACTCGGAATTGCTTGAGCCGAAGAGTCTGAGGCTGCAGTGAGCTATGATGATGCCACTGCTCTCTACCCAGGGTGACACAGTGAGACTCTGTCTCAATAAAACAAACAAAAATTGTTAACTGACAAATTATAATTGCACATATTTACGGGTACAATGGGATGTCACAATACATGTATACAATGTGAAGTTATTAAATCAAGATAACATATTCATCAGCTCAAGTATCTCTTTTTTGTGGTAGGTATTTTGTGGGAACATTTTAAATTTACTCTCTTAGTAATTTTGAAATTTATAATACATTAGTATTAACCATAGGTGCCATGCTGTGCAGTAGATCTCAAAAAACATGTTCCTCCTATCTAACTGAAATTGTGTACACCTTGTCTAACATGTCTCCATCCCTCCCACCTCCTCCAAAAAAGCCCCATTCTTTGCTGTTGAAGAGAATAGCTAACAAAAGTCCCCACAGCTCTTGGTTGATGGCTTCAGTGCTTTCCCCATCACACTTTCAATGACATTAATAAAAAGAGGAGGGCAATACAAGAATTTGGACAGCCTGCAAGTGCCATCTTGGCCACTTCCCTGACCTCACAAAAAAGTCCTCTTTTTCTCATCTGTAAAATGGGGACAATATGAATATCATGGTTTTTTTTTGGCCTCTGGAGAAAAAACAGATGCAAAGCATTTTATCAATTGCAAAATAATATGTAAGTGTGAGCTTTGCTCACAGTTATCTTGCTATGATCAAACACTTTATAACCCTGTGGCAAGTCAGCCTTACTCCCAGGAAGTGGACAGTATTTGGGGAAGAAACAGCAGTGGCAGATTTTAGGACAGCAGCTTTAGTGGGGGCAAAAATGCTTTAGGGGTGAAAGGAAATAGAAGCAAAGGTAAGAATAATGTCTTCCTCCATTGGGTTTTTATCCTGTTAGTCACTCTCTCTTCATTTCTAGTTTCTATGGAGAATTTCTTGGTTTGGGATTTTAAGTGGGGTTTATGGAGAGAAGGCAGAAAATCCCTAGCCCCTGCAGAATGAGAGGATGCATGCAAAGGGACCTGGTACCCATTTCTTGTTTAATTTGGTTTTGTTCATTTATTTCTGGTAGGCCATTAATAGGGGCTTTTAGCCTCCTCCTATCAAAAGCGATTAGTCGGGGAAGAGTTCAGCAGTGTGGACACATACAGCGTGGAACAAGGCTGTTTCTAAGCAAGAGCTGGGTAGGGAGGGTGAAAAGAGTGAGAATAAGGAAATATGTGTCGTCTGTGTTGCTGCTGTCGCAATCACCACAACAAACAAACAAGCAAAAAAATAAAAATAAAAAAGTTTCCATACGGCAAAGTGTGCCGCCCGGGGAGAGGCTGGGGAGAGTGGGGAGAGTGTGGACGGCTGGGGCGGGTCCTTCTGGGCTGAAGGGCCTGACAGTGTGTGATTCCCCGCAACAAATGGTCGCGGTGGGAGTGTGGACACACACAGACACACACGCAGCGCCCAGCCTCCAATTTCAGCGCTGGCAGAAGATAACAATTCTCAGCTCGCCTTTCCAGGGTTATTTTTGGCTGGGGCCGTTCGCTGATGGCAAAAGTTTTCAGCCCCTTCCCAACTCCCTCCTTGTCCTTGTTCAAAAGAGAAACTCGTGCGCGCAAGCCGCTCACTCCCAGCGAGACCCGGCGAGGGGGCTGCGGGTGGGCGGGGAGAGGGGCCGGGGTGCGGGAGAGGACCCCGAACCGGCTCCAACTCTCCGCACTCCCGGGCTATTTGCGGGCGGAGGGTGTGCCTGGGAGAGCGGCGACCGCCGGGGCAGGCGGGGGCCGGGCGCGGGGGCCGGGTAGCTGGTCCCGGGGCCGGGGCCTTGGGACACCCCGAAAGCAAGTCCAACTGGGGGAAGGAACTGAGGGCGAGCCGGCAGCAGAGAAGCCGGGCGGGCGGACACTCGGTCGGAAGGTGGAGGCCAAACCGTGCCGAGGCAGCGGGCCGCCGCGCCGCGAGGCGGAGCGGGCGGTGCCGCACGAGGGCGCAGGGCGCAGGGCACGGGCGGCTGCGCAGGGGGCCCGAGCGCGAGGCGGAGCCCCGGCGCGCCGCCAGGCCGGTGGGGGGCCCCGGGGGGCCGTACATTCCCTCCGGCTCCCGGAGCCGCGGCAGGAGCGGCCGGCAGGCGCCATGGAGGGCAGCCCCATCCCGGTGCTGACGGTGCCCACGGCGCCCTACGAGGACCAGCGGCCGGCCGGCGGCGGGGGGCTGCGGCGCCCCACCGGGCTGTTCGAGGGCCAGCGCAACTACCTGCCCAACTTCATCCAGAGCGTGCTGTCGTCCATCGACCTGCGCGACCGCCAGGGCTGCACCATGGTGGTGGGCAGCGACGGCAGGTACTTCAGCAGGACCGCCACGGAAATCGTGGTGCAGATGGCCGCGGCCAACGGGGTGAGTGGCCGGGACGCCCCTCGCTTCCCACCGCCGCCCCATCCCCTCCCCTCGCCCTTGTCACCCCCGGCCCCCGCCATTTGAGAGTCTTCCCGCGTCCCACGTCCTGTCCCTCCAGCGCCCCCCGCCGCCCCCTGCGCTCGAAGCCTCCCCAGAGTACCCTGAACACCCGGGTTCTGTCAGCACCCGCCGCCCCGAAAGACTTGAGGGGTCCCCGCTCTTCTTTGAGCCCCTCCGGACGCCCTGAACTCTCCCTTGACTCTGCCCACGTCCCACACCTGCTTTTTCTTTTAGACATTCTCTTCCCCGGCCCTTTTCAGCAGCTCCCGGTTTGAAATACTGTTCCAACTGCGTTGGCTGCGCACCCCCCCCCCCCCCGACTTCTTTCTTAGGCTCCCAACGTAGTTTTTCCCTCTTTCTCTGTCCTTTTTGCAATAATCCTCAAGCCCCCTAAATCTTAGCTCTGTCAAATTTAACGTAGTGTTATTTCAGAACACACACACACACACACACCCCAGTTTTGATCCCTGACATATTTGGCAAGAGTGGACCCTGAAGGTTTTAAATATCACTGGTTCCTCAGTGGAATTACTGAATGATTTATTTGATTAGGGTAGGGATGGGGTAAATCAATTTGTTTGATGCAAAACAGCTTGAACTCTGTTCCCAGGAGGCATATCTCTAAATGGCCTGAAATGAGATTTGCAGTGGTTTTCTTAAAGCAATTCCCAGCTTCTCTCCAAGATGCCTTTTGGCATTTGACAACATTTCATGCCTCTTCCCCTTTCAGTTTTCATCTTGATTTTCTCTTCCTTCTCCCACGACCTCTGTAGTCTTCTTTTGCAATCTGAATTCTCAGACCTTGGGTTTTTCTCCTTCTGCCCCTTTCCTCCCTATCCTATAAAAGAAGCACCTTTTGGCATAGCCCCGTATTCCAATTTCCTCTTTCCCAAGTCTGGCAGCATCTCAAGGACATTTACAAGAGGGATACCTAATTGCAGAGGTATCTGAATTATCTGTGGGAAACATTGTCTAAAAAAGCAATTTCCACCTTGTCAATGCAAGCAGACCCACACACATAGAACTTTTCATTAAGGGAAATCTCTTCTGCAGATGTACAAATGAGTGCGAACATCTTTAAAAGTAAAACTAACAATTTGGATTCTCTTCCTCCTTCCCAACACTCTCCTTTTAATTTTCTCATTTCTTATTAAAAAAAAAAAAACTTTAGGATTCTCTGTGCTTCACCTTTTTCTGCTATAATTCTTCCTTCTCAGTGTTTCAGGGATGGGGAAAGAGGATTTTACAAAAAATAACCGAAAGCAATTGGGAGAAATAGGGCCAGTGATATTGGGGTGGGTGGTGGAATTGCAATTTTCGACTCTAGCACAGTGATGCTGGAGATATGGGACTTGTATTTCTCTCCGGCTTCTCACTTGAGATTGATGAAAGTTGGCTAGAATCAGAGAGTTGGAGAGAGGTTGACAAATGGTCTTTCACTGTTGTCTGACAAAGCTGTTTGCGTGGAGTGATGGAGAATAATGAGCCTGGGGAGGGCTATGGCAGCTTTCATGCTCCTTCCTGGGCCAATTTTTTTCAGGGAGTGAGAGAAACATAGCCTGTCTAATATTTACCGTGGGTCAGGATATTTTTGATGCTACGGTTGTTTACTTGCATGGGCAAATGATTATTATGTGTTATTATTTCTTGGTCCACTTTACCATAAATAAATACTCTTCAACCTCTTACTTCGATGGGTCTTCTATGACTCACACATTTTATTTACTCTAAGGGTGGAGTTTATTTTAGGAGATAATTAGCATATGTTAATATATACTTAAGATAGAGTCAAATTTAACCTAGCAGTTGTTATGAAGGACAGAATGGCATATTAAAATTCACATAGAAGCATCAACCCTTAAATAATCTGAAAGTACTACTTCTAAGAGGGGTGGGCGTGGGAAAAGGGAATGGTAGAAATTTTTCAAAATTTCAAACAGCCAACTTTAACCAATCTTTTCCTCATTTTGTTCACTTTCTTGGGGGCTTGTGCTAAAGCAAAGTGAATAGTCAGAAGGTTGCCTACAGGAGAAAAGTGGTCTACAGGAGTGGATAATTGGTCTTGAATGATTGAAAATTGATGGGAATGCACCTGTCTCCCAGTTTGTCTTGCTGAGTTAGACTCAGGAATGGTGAACTTTGATTCCAAATGCTTTGGCCTTTTGATTTCCTATTGCATAGTCATAAATGGGCTAGAAAAATTGTAGAAAACTAGAGTTTATTCTCTTTGGACTGACAAACCTTATGGGTTGCATTCTCTGTATCTGAAAAATCTTGGTTTTGATTGAAAAAGTTAATTTTACAAAGCAATTTTCTGTGAAAAACTGTAGTTACTCTTTATGTAATTGCTGGAGGAGAACAGAAATATGAAATTTCTAAAATAATAAACTATATTATGTTTTAATATCTCAAAGTTTGAAGTAGATATTTCAAACATATATACCTGTACAACTTGGGATTTTAAAAAATGTTATTATAAAATTATGAAATTTTCAAACATGGAGAAAAGTGGAGAGATGAGATTAATAACATCCATTGATAGACTAGATTGTAATAATTTTGCTATATTTGTGTCATTTAATTTTTGCTTAGGTGTTTTAAAGTTTATTAAAGAAAATCATATTTTACCCCTTAATTCTTCAGTATAGAGCTCTAAAAAATACAAACACTTTCTATATAGTTACAATATCATTTCAAACAAAATAAAAAATGTCTTCTTTATATCATGTATTCCCCAGTCCACATTCAGATTTCCTTAATTGTTCTGAAATGTCTTTTATGGTTGGTTTGTTGAAGCTAGTTTCTTCCAATCAAGGAATACACATTGCACTTGGTTATTTATCTCAAGAGTCTTTTATTTCTCACAGTTCTAAGAGGCTGGGAATTCCAAGATCAAGGCAGTTTCCGTGTCTGGTGAAAGTCAGCTTCTTGGTTCATAAGATTAGGCTTTCTTGCTGTGTCCTCACATAGTGGAAGAAACTAGCTCTCTCTCCAGCATCTCTTTTATAAGGGCACAAATTCCAATAATGAAGCCTTCACCCTCATGACCTAATCACTCCCTAAAAGCCCCATCTCCTAATACCATCACTTTGGGAGTTAGGATTTCAATATATGAATTTTGGGAGGACATAAGCATTCATCCTGTTCCAAGGCTTAATTGGATTCAGGCTCAACTTTTTCCCCCAAGAATCTTTCATATATGATGGTGTGTATTCATATCCCATAATGAGTGATGCTGAGATGAATTGTGTTGATTGCAGGACTATGATGGTACCTTTGTTCCTATATCCTCCATTATTTTCTTCCTGTGGTCAAGCCAGCAGCCTGTGGGGTAAACTTTGTACCATGTGTATATTCGGTTTCGTAACAACTTTACCCAGTTGTTTTAGCAATTATTAATTATCCTTACTTGAGTTGGTTACTTCACTAGGGGTTTCACAATGGTGATTTTTCTAATTCACTTATTCTATTCACATGTTTTAGCTGGTGTTTTTCTATAAACTGGGCATTTTCCTCATAACTGGGCTAATTGGTTACCTTGAAATGTAATTCCTTCTAGAAAGGCAGAATATATGTTTATTTTTCTCTTTTTTTAATTACCATTTTTCAGAGTAAGGATTTGGTGAATTAGTTCCACTGGACAAATGAATTTTGTTTTTTTCACTTTAACTTTTTTTGAATATCACTATAGATGCTTACATTTTTATATTTAATTTGAATGGATTAGTGATTAAATGAGAAGATACTTTTTACCTGTTTTTGTAGTTTTTATGTGGATATGGGAGCTTATATAAAAAAATCCCCAGAAGTATTTTAATTCCCCTTTAAAGATACAAACTCTGTCCTACTATATAGAGCAAAAGACAAATAACTATGTACAAAGAATAAATATTATCATTTAAGTGAATTGTAATTAAGCTGAGTTTGTAACCAATTGGTTTTTGACCCTGTTTCTATTTCCATCTGCTTCAAAGCCTCTTCAGTGGTTTAGATCTTCTGGATATCAACTTATTCTAAACTCTTAAAGAGTTTAAGAGCTAAGTGCAACACAATGGCTATAGGAATGCTTTTGCCCTTTTCTGGGTGGGTATACCTAAGAGCCATCTCCCTATTTCTCGTCTTTGTTCTAATATTTTTTAGTCCTAAACTACCATCAATATTGGATGAGTGACAGCACTGTACCTGCCTCAAGATGTTTGTGACTTTCTCTAAAATTTTCTTTCTTTGGAAATGGTATTCTACATTAGCACTATCAAATGGAACTTTCTCTGATGATGGAAAAGTCCTATAATCTGCACTGTCCCAGCCACTAGCCACATGTGGATATTGAATACTTGAAATGTAGCTAGAGAAACTGAAGAACTGGATTTTGCATTTTCCTTAATTTTAATTAAAATAGAAATTTAAATATTAATGGCTACAAGTGGTTAGTAGCTACCGTACTAGATACCACAGATCCATAAACTTAATGTTTAAAATCTGTTTTCAAAAACGGAGTCAGCCTGTTACAACCAAAAACAACCATAGGTTAAATTAAATAAGTCACCAAGTACTATAAATTCACATTTGGCAGATACAAACCAGATATTTTTCATGTGATAATCATGTCCTCTTTTAACTTTAGCCTTGGAGCTAGTGAAGTATGGTAGAAAAAACCCTGTATCAGCAGCCGGAAAGCTTGCCTTCTTTTCCTACCTCTGGCATACAAATTGGATGTCAGATGTGTTAGCCTCTTGAAATGCCTAGAAACCACTTGTTCCCTCACCTAAAAATCAGGTATGACAGCATCACTAAATTATCCTGGGAATCTAATGAAGCACTGCATATGAAAGCACTTCTTGTAACATCTATAGCACTGAGAAATGTAAAGGAGTATTATTTCCTGAAATGTAAAGGAGTATGATCAACTGACTATATCTCAGATAATTATGATTTGACTGTATGCATTGAATAAAGCCCTTTGTCTAACAACTTACAGCTCTGCTGTAAGTTTTAGCCAAGAGAATATCCATTTATTGATTAGCCATGCACTATACTGGTCACATGATGATTAGCAATAATATTAACATGCAGTGCCTCTTACAGAATTCAAGACCTTCTCGTGCCTTATGAAATCTTTCAGAGGGGGAAGCTGATGTGCAGTGGTATGAGGAAGGCTAGGTCAGCAGGGGACTTGGAACGTTCTCCAGATAGATGCCTACACAGGTTGTATTTGATTCCAATTGGCCATGAAAAGCTGGTTGCTCTAAAGGATGAGAATATACTTGGTTTGGCATTTACTAGAACTGTCTGGGGGAAAAAATCTTGGTGTGGCCCAAAGACAAGGAACATAAGTTTGGAAGTGAAGCAAAGTGGGATGAAATGGGTGGTAGGGGCAGTGTGTGTGTGTTGGTGAGGGGTGGAGGGAGGGCAGAAAAAAGAAGCAAGAGAGGGAACCCTGTGCTTCAATACCCAGGGCTTCTTTCCTGGAATGGATCTGAAAGCCTGGGGTTGGGTGGCTCAGGCTCCCATCTCTAGAAGGGAAAAAGAACCGGGTGAAGATTGGCTCTGTATTTTCTCCTAGTGTTCACTACAGAGTAGGTGAATGGGAAGAGCAATGATAATCCAGACATTAGAGAGGACAGAGAGGTTTGTGATGCATTAGAAAACTCTAACAAGCCTTTCATACCTCTCTTGCTTCCCTTTCTGAATCACCATCACCAAGTCGTGGAATTAGGAAATCTATTATGTGAGCAACAGCAAACTTGAGGGAGCCCTTGGTTTCATTGATCTCCCTGTTTGGGTCAGTTCATTCTTGACACTTTTAGTCTCTAGTCTTCATTCACTTTTTATGGGGAAGTAAAAGGAGTGGGAGAGGTTGTGAGAACAGCTGGGCCCTCCCAGTTGCTGGAGTGGTTATTTTAAGCTTTGTTTAATGTGTCCAGAGACCCAGATGGCATTTTTAACTAAGCTGCTTTATTAAATCTTGTGATAAAGCATAATGATGTTTATTGAAAAGGCAGACACACATCAGCAACATTATGTATGAAACTTGCCCTAAGAATTTTCTATAAAACATCTGTTCTCTTTGAGCTCTTTGTGAACTCTGGAAGTTTGCTAGCTTCTATACAAACTTGAGGACTAGAAGTTGGAATCCACTTTTGGAAAAGTCCAAGCATAGGTATTGAATTAATCAATCTAAACTCTCAGTTTTTGGGCCCTGGATACTCTTCTGTTGGACAGCAGTAACATAAATAAGCACTGTAATAGAATTTGAACAAGATTATTTGGGAGTAATAGGCAGGAAAAATAGGCATGAATTGTCCAGGGATGTTTAAATTGAAGGTAAAAAGCTAGGACTTCAATGTCCTGTGTCAGCCTATAGCCTTGAGAGTTAATTTGCAAACACTCAAAGGCACCAGTATGCCTTTACTGCTTATACTTGCATAGCCAAAGAGAAATATTTGGGCTCTTTTATCTGATTTGACTGTCTTAGTTATGAATAAGAGTATATCTAGAATATATACAAGACTTGTTAAACTAAAAATCCACATTCTCTGAGTCTTTGAATATCGTTCATCTCTTATATTTTTAGTGACATCAACTTTTGGAGTAATGCCTTTATTTGCATGAAAAGGAAAATTTTAGGAACATTCAACTCCCAAAGAAGTTCTTTTTCTGAGCCTGAAGTCGTGGAATTTTTTAACTTTTCCTTTCCCTTTCCAAGTCTGTATTAATAGGTATTTTGTATAAATATAATATATAATTATTGCCTTTCTATTGTTTTCCTCTAATAAGAATCTTGGTTTTTAGCTAGGGGTATCTAGTTTTGTATTTAGGAATTTCTAATGGAAAGAGAAAGGATCTAAAATCAGAGGGCAAGAGTTTATTCTATTTGAAAAGAGACCTACAAAATGCTGGGAGGAGAGTTTTATAACAAATGATTAAAATCAACCATATATAAAAGTTCTTCCAAATCAGTAAGAAAATTCAAACAATTCAATACAAAAGTTGTCAACAACAAACACATGAAAAGGTGATAAATCTTAAATCATAACCAGAGAAATATAAATAAAAAGTCCATCAATTTGCAAAAAAAAAGTTGAAAATACTCAGAGTTGGCATAGGTGTCAAAAAATTATCATGTTTGTACACTATTGGTGGAAGTTAAACTGATATAACTTTTGGTCAGGCAATTTGACAGTACATATCTAAATTAATAGAGTAGTTGTCTAATAATCTAGGGATCCCTTAATCTGAGAATCTATCATGTAGATTTTCTAGAGCAAATGTGCAAACTTCTATGTACAAGAATACTCACTGCAGCATTTGCTAAGGAAAACCTTGGAAACAATCTATATATTCAATACTAGAAAACAGGTGCATAATTCATGACATAACCACATGATAGACACCATTAAAAAATCTATAAACAAAGGATATGGATCTATGTGTAATATGAAAAAGATATGAATGATAGCGTGTTAGGTGAAAAAAGCAATTACCAGAGTATTGTGTATAGCGTGATCCCACTTTTGTGCATATAACATAGGCATAAAAAATAGGGTTGGAAGAACATACTTCAAAGAGTCAATAGTGGAGACATCTGGAGGGCATGTGTGTTTACGGTGGGGAGAAGAAAATCCTTTCCCTTTTTGCTTTGTATATGTCGCGATTAAAAAACATCATATATTGATATGCATTGCTTTCATAATTAAAATGCATCCGTAAAGAATAATGAAGCAAAAATGAGACACTCTAGATATGAATCATGGTACTACCATTTGCAACTTGTATTACCCTGGGGAAGTCACCTGGCATCCTGAGGTTTGTTTCCTCATTTGTAAAACTAGGGAAAATAATAATACCTGCCGCAGGTCTTCCTGGGCATTGGAAGCATTGAATGTGGTAATGGATTACAGTATTATGAATTATTTTATTTGTTCATATAACAATTATTACCAAAATATTTTGCTCTGTTTAAAATAAATGAAGGACGTGTGTGTTGTAGTCCCAGTAGCTTTACTAATCAGAAGACACCTGCTGATGTGGTGGTCACAGTTGCTCCGGTGCAGCTTCCTCTTGATTTTTGGCCTTCCTCCAGGTCACTGGCTAAGGCTGGGGTGGTGACCGGGGAAGGCCTGATCCCCTCTCTCCTCCCAGCATGCACGCGTGTGTGAGCGCACACACACACACACACACACACACACAGATACACTACCACAGTACATGCAGTGGCAGCAGCTGCTCCGGCACAGACTTCCACTCAACATAAAGGACTTTTTTGGTGTGATCTCTGTCTTCTTGCTAAGAATGAGCTGAGTCAGTGCCATGCTTTTCCATCTTAAACTTTTCTGAAGCTCAGGCTGTGTTAAGAGCAAACCCCCACCCCCCTTGCCCACCCCGCTGCTCCCCACTGAGGCCAGATCTTAATCTACTCATTTCATGAGGATTTTCAAACCTAATGGACTGGGCCATGTGAGAGATTACTGAAAGGAACAGACCAAGCAGAGGCTAAGAGACTCCACGCTAATCTGTTGAGTAGTCTGAAAATGCACAGCTGCGGGAGCTTGCCATGCTTTCAAGTATTTTGGCAGGATGTTTGTCAGGGGGCCTGTTCCTGCAGCTCTGCTGAATGTTTGGGTAGGAGGCATAATCTTTTCTTGGACAGGATCTCCCAAATGTAAAGTGATAGAAGCTAATGTGGAATATAATACAGAAGATCCAGCTTGGCTGTCATAAATAACAGTAAATTGTTTAATCTTGCTGAGTTGTAAATCTGTGATTGCCAGAGGTCTTTAGTTCACTGGAACAGAGCATAAGGGGTGGGGGTGCTTAGCAAATGGGCACTTATTATTTTCTAGCCAGACAGAAACTGGTCTGAGGGAATTTATTTAAAAATCCATACAAATGTATTTTAATTGATTGTGACAATTACTCAGAGAAAGCCCATGGCTCTAAGAGAAGTGAGTTCTTTTCTTGTTTTGTTTTGTTCTATCTATAAAGAAAATGTGTGTGTGTATATATATATATATATATATATATATATATATATACATATATACACACACACACACATACATATATATATAAAAGTGTGTGTGTATATATATATAAAATATATATATATATTCTACCTATATATAAATGTGCCAGAGATACTGAGTTTTTTGTTCAGGGGATATATATATATATATAAAATTTCTGTATACCTATGAAGGTGCCAGCTGTGAAGTGTTCTTAAGCATTCTGAAAGTTTATCATGTAGCATGATTGTGCATGTGTGCACAGACCTGTGCCCATAAAGCTATGTCTTCTTCCCTGGATATATTTAAGAAGAAGATAGAACAGAGTCTAAAATGTCAGAAATGTTTGAAGACTGCACAGAAATGAAGGAATTACCTAAATGTTCCCAAATGACCTACATTTGTTTCTATGACAATAAATAGAACTTGTGCTGGCGCATGATGGACCAAGAGTAAGAAATGTAAGCAGCGTTCATCTGACTGTTCTAGGAAGAAATCTCTCTTGCAAGGGCAGCTTTGTGCTGTGAGCTCAATGACATCGATAAATTAGCAGGCCAGCCTGGTACATACAAGTGGGCAGGGCCAATCAGAGGCACGGATGGGGAAAATCAAAGAAGGTCCAGGTCGGGACCAGGATGCAGACCTAGGCCTGCCACTGCCTGCTGTGGATATCAGCAGCTTCTTAGTGAGCAGGTTTATGTTCAAAGAAGAAAGACGTGGCAGTTGTGTTAGCATGTTACAAGTCATTTGTTGCTTAGTTATTGGCAAACTACATCCAGTTTAATTTATATCATAGTGTGGGTTTAGTCCTCAAACATGTTTTTTTATATATAAAAATTTGAGGTAAAAGAACACTTTTACATTGGTCAATAAACAATAGTACATTTAAATAATAGAAGACTATACAGCCATTAAAATCATATCATGGAAGATTATTATTTATAAGTGACATGGAAAGAGAGATTCAAGGGAAGGGTTAGATATAGTAAGTGAATGACAGCAATCCCTTTTGTAAAAACACATAAGTGAAACAGAGAGAGAGAGAGACCAAGACACATAGACAAAGTCTACATGCAAAACATTAATGGTGGTCATTTTTAGGTGGTAAGACTACAGGTGATTTTTATTTTTATTTTCTTCTTGTTATGTGTACTTCATAAATGTTCAAAATAGAAATATTCCAGGCTAGTAAAATAACGACAACAGCACCAACAACAAATTTATTTGATTGCTATTAAGAAATGACAATAGCAAGGAGGGCAAGTGAAATGTATCAGGAGTCTGTTGGGTGCCGGATGCCGTGAGCTGGAGCTTGGTTATGTCACTTCCTTTCACCCTCTGTCATGTGATCTTTTAGATCTTTTAGATAACAAAACTGAGATACAGAGGGGTTCAGGATCTTGCCCAAAGTCACATAGGCAGTAGGGCGCAAAGTCAGTTTTTACATCCTTTCCTGTTGGACACCAAAATCTCGGCTTTTCTCAGGGCATTCAAGTCGGCTTTCCTGACCTGTGTAAACCCAGTGGACACTTGCAGTTCTTAACCTGGTGTCCAGGTGGGGCGACCACCTGATAAAACAGCAGCAAGCAGAGCCCTTTCTTGTTTTAGTGAGTCAGACCTTTTATCTTAAAGGTAAAGATTTTGGAGTATTTTCCACATACTGAATTGCCTAATTACTGGGAGAGATATACTTCCTATTTTCACCACCCCATTTTGCAGTTGAGGAAAATGAGATTTCCTGATGTTTTCAACAAAATCTTGAGAATTTGGTGGGCTGATTGAGAAACAGAACTTGGGTTACACTTCTAGATGCCTGTGACTTTTCTTGTTCAGATGTTAGGAATTGAAGGTGAAATCCATGTTGGTTTAGTTCTAATGAACTCTCAGCCCTCCCTCCAGCCCCCAAGTGTGTGTGTGAAGACTTCCAGGGTACAGGAAGCTGAGGAGGAGCTTTCTGGCTCCCATCTGGTCTCCATGTAACAAAGCCTATAACTGCACAATTATCCGTGTGCAAATGAAGAAGTCCCTTGATGTTTGGAAAACCACAACATCTGTGCCTTCGTTATTTCTTGAAATTCCACTTAGCCATCTCCTGCTTACCCATGCGCAGCACTACGCAAGGGTTGGCACTCTGCAATCCATGGCAGCTTGGCTTTGGGCTTTGTTCATGTGGTTTTTTGGTTTTTGTTTTTTGTAACCAAGAAGACAGGAAACAGGCATCTTTGTGTATATGGTTCTCCACAGCACGTGGCAGATGAAACTAGTGGTGGCTGTGTGGTCCTGTAGAGCACTTTCTCTGTGAAGCATCAAGGAGGTTTATGTGTTTTGTGCTCCTCCCTCTCTCTAGTTCACTTTGAGAATCTCAGGGATATGACACAGTGAGCAGAGGATATTGAGGACTGTCATACACAGTTTTTCTTTTCATTTTTTTCCTTAAGGGACTTATTTAAAGTGAGAAGGGAATCATAATGGGGAAGTCTAATTTAACAGAGTTCACACAGGAAAACAATCCTGCTTTCATTAGTGTTATGTTACTGGGGATAACGCATTTAGAATCAAAATTTTGCATCTACTCTAAGATTTTAGCCAGAAGGTTTAAATTGTACAACCCTGCTCTCTAGGACTTTAATTTGAGCTAACTAGAAACTGCAGTCATACTAAATCTAATTTGGAAGAGTAGCTGTTAACATTCTGAAAAAAAAGTTGTCAGAAATAAAATCATTAAAAAAATTTGTATATGGCACATGATGTAAAGGAATAGAAGTGTTGGCAGAGAGCTTTTATGTAATACATTTTTCTCCTTCTCAGAATAATAGTCTAAGGCATGTGGAGGGGCATATTAATTCCCTTGGTGCCTGTATGCCCATTTGTGGGTGGAGAAAACATGATAAAATCTAGGTGAGGTTTAAGGTTTGATGGGAGGCATTGGCATCAAGTTAGAAGAAGACACTCAGATTCTAAGTAACTGCACTGTGGGAAATGGGACAATTGCACATGGCTGCCTATTGTGTCTCCCCTTCCCCAAACATTTAGAAGTCATGACTGGGTAGGAACAAGTTCATCCTGCATCTGTCCTGCATCTATCTGTGTGTCTGAGAAAGTCTGTGCCTTGTGGATGTGTCTGCAGGGTCCTGTGTGATTGTGTGCATCTGTCTACCCGTGGATCCTGGGAGCTGTGTCTGTGTGCCTCCTGTGTGTGTGTGTGTGTAAGTGACAGTGGACCAGGATCCACCTTTGCCCGTTTCCACGTGGGAGCTGAAGGAAGTGTTCCCTAGTGGCAATAATGTCCCTCAGGTCGAGTGTACCTTCTGGAGGGTGGGGATGGGTTTCCTTTCCTCCAGCCAAAGCCAAACCCCATAGTATAGGAGCTTTAGCGAGGGGGAAGTTGGGATGCCATGGCTTGGTCCTCCCTGGGCTGCAGCCTGGGTTTCACTCGGAATAAAAGTCAGATGTTGCCTGCTTCAACGCTGTAAACAAAACCAAAGCCAATTATGCAGACCATCTTTTCCTTGCAAGCTAGCAGTCTGCTACATTGACAGAGGGTAGTATTTCTAGGACTTTTTCAGAGAGTGAAATGATAGTTTAAGGGATAATCTCCTATTTAAAAATGAATTTTAAATGTTGGAGGGGGATGTGGGATTTGGGGAAGACAATAGCATGATCTGTGTCATGTTTAATTTTACAAAGTGTTTTTGTTTGTAGAATCTCATCTTTAGTGAATTTTTCCTCTTGGCTTTGCAGGTAAAGATACTGGGCCTCAGAGAAGTTACATGATTCACCCTATGTCAGGGGTAGAGCCAAGACTCATATCTAGGTCTTTGAAGTTCAAGTTGAGAGCTTTTTCTTTCAGAGACAATAAGGTCTCCAAAAATTATATTTCTTTTATCAGTTACTGGATCTTGAAAGCCATACCTTTTCTGATAACATCTGTCTTGGCCTAATTGGGAAAAGGAGAGTAAATAGAAGAGGGAAAGACACAGACATACGGAGGAGAAAGTGACATGAAGACAGAGGCAGAGATTGGAGTGATGCAGACATAAGCCCAGGAATGTGTGCAGCCTCCAGAGAGTGGAAGAGGCAAGGGGGCCCCTCCCCTAGAGCCTCAGAGGAATCATGGCCCTGCCTATGCCTTGCCTTTGGGCTTTTGGCCTCTAGGACTATAAGAGAATAAATTTCTATTTTTTTTTTAGCCACCAAGTTTATGGCAATTTGTTACAGCGATCTTAGAAAACTGATATAATTTTTGTACTAGTTTACAGATTTTATATTGATTTCCCAGGGTTCCCCAAACAAATTACCACAAATTTGATGGCTTAAAACAACTGAAATGTATTTTTTCACAGTTCTGGAGGCCAGAAGTTGAAATCAAGATGTTGGCAGGGCCACACTCTCTAGATGGTGTAGGGGAGAATCTGTTCCCTGCCTCTTCTAGCTTCTGGTGGCAGTTGACATTCCTTGGATCCTGGGCTTGTGGCTGCGTCACTCCAATCTCTGCCTCTGTCTTCACATCCCCTTCTCCGATGTGTGTATTCCCTCCTGTGCATCTATTCTATTGAGTACAAAGTACTGCCCCTTCCATGATGGAAGTGGTCCAAATGAATGACACCACCAGGTGTCTGGCTGATCACCTCGGGGATGGTGCCATATGGGGACTCAGTGTGGTCTCTGCGCCGGCAGATTGGACAGTCAGCAGTGGCCATAGCCAGGTTGGCCTTGGTGAGTGGAAGTCCATGATGTTGAGCCCATGCAGAACCTCCCTGTCTGTCATCATGGCCACTTGTTCATAAGCCCATTGGATAATGACAGAAGTGGCTGGAGAAAGAGGCTGACTGGTGTCCACAGAACTGGTCATCCTATCTGCTTGATTATCCAAATACTCCTCTGCTGAGGTCACCCTTTGGTTAGTGTTCACATGCGACACAAATATCTTCACGATTTTCCATGTCTTACCTTAGAAGCCCCATCACTTGCTCTCCTGCATCCCCTCAGTACCATCACCCCCAGATGCCCCTCAACTAGATTTATAGACAGTGGCCAGTACTTTCTCCTTTTCCTGGTATTGCTGGGTTAATGAGTGAGTCTCATGTAGGTAAAATTTCCAGTTATCTAGAATTTAATCTTCCATTAATACTCTAATTATAACTAAAATATTTCAGGTTGAAATTTTACTCAAGTTTAATTATTCACTTTAACCTTCTTAAACAGAATGGATATTACCTTTTCAAAAAATTGAAATTTCATAAGATAAAAAATTTATCTGTAATCTCTTCTACTTAACAAATAAACTGCACACATTTATTTCTGTATTTTTTGCAAGTCCTTGCCCCCAAAGTATACATAATTTTACATTGTTGTACTAGCATAAAATAATTTTGTATTCTACATTTTCGATTTAGCATTAAAACATTGTCTATATTCCTTTTTCTGCCACTTAAGAAAATGCAGGTTGTTGTAAAAGAAATAAACATGAAATGTAGGCAATTTTTATTGCCTTAAATACAATAGGAAGTTATTTCTCACTCACGGAATAGTCTAATGTGTATGTTCCTGGTGGACAAAGACTCTTGTCTATCCAGTGGGACAGGGACCCAGGTTCCTTCCATCTTGTGGCTCTGGCGTCTCCTAGAGCCACAGGGGCACCTGTACTGGGCCTGTAGATGAGGAAATAGGCAGTGTAGAGAAAACATATCTGCTTTCTAGGATCCTCAGCCCAGAAGAAACACACATTACTTTTGTTCTCATTCTCATAGTAGTTTATCACCCATTGTCCAAATGCATCACGTGGCCACACTTAGATGCCAGGGTGGGCTGGAAAGTGTAGTTCTGGCTGGGCAGCTGTTCCTCTGCAACAGCTCTGTGCTATGGGGGGGGGCATACATTTTTGTGACTGCTCCCCAAGTCTACACACTTTTCATAATTTTCCTTTTAAATGTCTGAACAATATTCCATAAGTTGATACATCACACTTTATTTAACAGGTTCTTCATTATTAGACATTTATAAAGATTGTTTTTAAATTTTAATTTTTTAATAAATGGCACTGCAGGAAGCATCTACATATATATACTTTTCTCCTTTTAAAAGGTTGTCTTTGAGAATAATTCTGAAAAATGGGAGATAGAGAAAATTATTAACAAAAGTTACAAATATTTTTCAGGTTCTTGGCTCTCCAGGATTATTACTTGAGGGCAGTGACTAGATTGTATTCATTTCTTTATCACTAGGGTCTTCTATATTGCTATTGAGTATGGTAGGTCCTCAATAAAATGAGTTGAATGACTACATACGTTTGATAATAAGAGCATATGGAAAATAATTTATCATGGCTCTGGATAATAATATGAGTGTAATTATTGTCCCTTGTCTTTCGTGTCTTGATTAATGGCACCACTATCCATCACGCTATTCCAGGTATAAAGCTGAGAGTTAGTCTTCAACCCTTCCTCACTGCTTCTATATTAGCTATTTATTGCTGTGTAGGAAATTACCACAGAACTTAGCGGCTTAAAGCAGCAACATATATGTATTATCTCACAGATTCTGTGAGACAGGAGAGGGGTTGTCTGGCTTGGGAACTCTCATGAGGTCATAGTCACATGTTGATAGGGCTTTTGCCTTACGAAGGCTTGAAGGGGCTGGAGGATTCATTGCAAGATAGCTCAGTCACATGGCTGGCAAGGTGTTGCTGGCTGTTGGCAGGAGGTCTTGGTTTGTCTCCACAGGGTTCCTTGAGTGTCTTCATGATATGGTGGCTGTCCTCTCCCAGAATGAACAGTCTAAGAGAGCAGGGCAGAAGTGTCCATGTCATTTGTGACCTCACCTTGGAAGCCACACACTATCACTTTTGCGGTATCATACTGGTTGCCCACATCTGTGCTATTCAGTGTGGGAGGGGACTGCACAAAGGCATAAATGGTAGAAGGCCATGGTTGGGGCCATGTTGGAAGCTGGCCACCACAGCTCCTCTCTTTCATAGTCCAGTTCATCTCATCTTCAGCTCATTCTTCTTCCAAAAATCTATGTGAGATCGAGTAACTCCTCTTCATTTCTGCTGCCTCTAGCTTGGTCCAAGATACTATCAACGCTCCACTGGGATAGCCTCCCATCTGGTCTTCCTCCTTCTCATCTTGCTACTCTTCTATATATTTTTCACATAGCAGTCATTCGTCATTCATTTATTTTTTTCTATTAATTTATCCAGCAAATATTTATTGTGCACTTACCACATGCCAGGTTTGTTCTAGGTTTTTGGGATATTTCAGTAAAACAGTCCTTGAGGCTTGTATACAGTGGGGAAATAAATAATATGGAAAATATTAGGTGGCAATATTTGTGATGTAGGAAATTATAGCAGGTAAGGGAAATAGAGAACAATAGGGAAGTTATGGACTTATGGGTACTGCATTATACAGGGCTGTCAAGGGTGCTATGTTGCTTAGGCAACACTGAAACAGAAACCTCTTGGACAGAACATGGGGAGCAAGTATGTGAATAACTGGGTAAGAGTGTTCTAAGCTGAGGGAAGAGAAAATGCAAAGTCCCTGAGGCAGGATCATGTTTGGTGTGTTTGAGGAAGAAACAGCAAGCTGTTACCATGGCTGGACAGAGGGAGGGTGGGAAATGGAGAATGGTAGGTGATGGGGGCAAGACCATGTAGGGCCTTGTAGACTCTGATGAGGACTTTGGTGTTTATTTGCTTATAACCTGTTTCCTCTACTTGGAAATACATACTCTGTAGATGTGGTGTGTGGGTATTTCCATACTAAATCATCCCAAGACTACCCTGCTTTTGGAGTTTTTGTGTTTGCTCTTTTTGTGTCTCCTGTATCTTTACCCCTCTGTGTGTCTTCCCTCATTGTTATATCTGGTCAGTGACTGACCTCTAGCAATGTTGGTGCCAGGGTAACTTTGCTATTGGACTGGATGCTAGAGCTTGCTTTGGCTTGTGGGCTACGTCAGTATTCGTCAAATGAATTATCTTGGAAGATAGGAGGGGATCCTGTTAAAATGAAGATTCTTATTTGGTAAGTCTTGGATGGACTTTGAAGTTCTGCATTTCTATCAAGCTTGCGGGTGATGCCCATGCTGCCTGTCCTTTAAGTAAGGAGGGAGCTTGGTTGCCAAGCTTGGCTGCACACTGGAATCACCTATGAAGCTTTAAAAACTACTAATGTCTGGATCTTGCCCCCAGAGATTGCAATATAATTAGTCTGGAACATAGTCTGAGTACTGGGATTTTAAAAGACTTTATAAGTGATTCTAATTTGTAGAAACATTTGAAAACTACTGGATTGGATGACATTGAATGCTATTTTAAAACAAAGTGTAGTGAATAATGTTCTTCAGGGCTGTGTTGCTAACTTTCTAAAAAGTCAGTTTTGTAGCTACAGGAGTCTGTCCACACCCATGGATGACCTCCAGATCTTGGCTTAGCATGACTGGATAGTTTCTCCAATGTCCTAAGCACTTGTTGTCACTTAGCAGCAGAAATAGAATTTCTGCCTTCAGGAGAGTGGTAGTTCCTGAAAAGTATAGTTAAAATGTGCCTGCTGACAATGAGTTGTAGTAAACCAGGTCCCCTGCTCTGTGAGCTTGTTCCCGGGTCAAGAGAGCAGGGGAAGCTGAGAAGCACTCCTTTCTTTATTCTTGTAATTTCTAGTGTGTTCACGTGCATAGTTTCTGAGTCAGCACCCAACTAAGAACATTTTGTGTGGTTCAAGCTAACCCCTTGGTCATCAAAAGCAGATGTTTCAAACTACTGAAGATCATTGAGGCATATCCTATTTACAGATTAATCATTGATGGCTAGAAGGGTGTTCCCCAAATGGTTTTAGACACATTGGGTAGGAGAGATAATGCAAGAGCTCTTCCTACCTCTCCTCCCCTAAACTAAAGCCCATTCATTTCATTTTGCCAAGTGATTGTGTGTTAACAGAGCCTGGGACACTTTCCTGTTGAAATGCTTTCAGTCCCTTGCAACTGGATTTACTTTTCTTTTTCCTGGATGGTCTAGATTGGACGACTGATTATTGGACAGAATGGCATTTTGTCAACACCTGCAGTTTCCTGCATTATCAGGAAGATCAAGGCAGCTGGTGGAATCATCCTAACAGCCAGCCATTGCCCTGGAGGACCAGGGGGAGAGTTTGGAGTGAAGTTTAATGTTGCCAATGGAGGTATGTGGTTCAGAGTATGCCTGAATAATCATGATTTCTTTCCTCTTATATTATCATAGTCTTACAATGACCCTCTGGTGGTAGACAAGCAAGGTGGAGAGGAAATGGCCCAGAAAACTCCAATGAGGTGCCTATGGTGATCTGACAAGAAAGTGGCATAACGGGCTCTTGAACTCATTTGGTTGGTCTCTTGTGGTCCTGTACTCCTCAGCACAGTGAAATGGTTGAATAGTTGATACTTATCTGATATGACAGGACTCTGGGTTCTAAAGTTGAAACATACCATGACGGTCACTTAGACCATTCCCCTCATTTTACAGATGAACAAATTGAAGCTCTAAGAGGCCGAGTTACTGCTGAAGGCCACATGGTCATGCAGGGTCAGACAAATGATTTTTAGCTTAAGTTCAGGGCTCTTGCTTTCTCACAGTGTTAACTTTCTGTCACTGAAATGCACAGAATTATTTCACTTTTTCTTATATTTATAGCAGTTTACAACTTGGAGGTCCTCGTGGGGGGTGGGATGTATACATAGGAATGAATTTCTTAAAAAAAAATTGAACATACATAAAAGGAAGGGTAATAATAGACACCATGTATCCATTCCTTAGCTTTTCCATTTTGCTTATCATTTTTTCTGAAGAATTTTAAGGCAAATTATAGCATGAGGACATTTCACAGCTATTTTTTTATTCATCTCTTAAAAATAAAGACATATTCCTGCATAATTATATTAACACACCTAACAAAAATGATAATTTTCTAATATCATGTGAAACCTAATCTATAGTCAAATTTTCCCAGTGATCCCCAAAATGTTATTTACAGCTGTTATATTCAAATCAGGAGCCATCTTAGAACCATGTATTTGGTTGTTAAGTCTCTTAAATCTTTTAAAATCTAGAACATTGAGTCTGTTTGTGTGTGTGGGTGGGAGCTGAATTTTAACCAACAACAATTACCATTATGAATTATCTCTGGTTCCAGGCAAAACAGTGCATTCTGAAGGGAAATTTTATTATCTCTCCCTCCTTGAAGCCACTTTATATATTATCCAAAAAAATAAACTATTTATGTTGAGTGTTTTAAAAAAAGAACCACCATAATCACAAAGCAAAAAACTATAGTAGATACACAAATAAGAAAGAGAAAGGAATCAAACTTAGCACCACAGAAAATCACCAAATCATAAACGTAGACAACAAGAGAGAAAGAAAGAAACAAATGGTCTACAAAGCAACCAGAAAACAGTTAACAAAATGACAGGAGTAAATTATTACCTGTCAATAATAACCTTGAATGTAAGTGGATTAAACTCTCTAATAAAGGACTTAGAATGGCTGAGTGGATAAAAACAAAAGATCCAACTATGTGCTGTCTACAGGAGACCTGTTTTAGTTTTAAGAACACATATAGGCTGAAAGTTAAGAGATGGAAGAAGATATTTCATGCACAGAGTAATCAAAAGAAAGCGTAAGTGGCTATACTTATATCAGGTAAAATAGATTTCAAGTCAAAAACTGTTACAAGAGACAAAGAAGGTCATTATTTAATGATAAAGGGGTCAATTCATCAGGAAGATATAACAGTTGTAAATATATATGCACCTAACGTCGAAGTACCTAAATATATAAAACAAATATTAATGGACATGAAAAAAGAAATAGATAGCAATATAATAATAGTAGGGGACTTCAACACCCCACTTTCAACAATGGATGGATCAGTCAGACAGAAAATTAACAAGGAAATACTGAAACTGAACTGCTGTTTAGACCAAATGGATCTAATAGACATATAGAGAACTTTCCATTTGATGGCAGCTGAATATACATTCTTCTGTAGTGTACATGGAATGTTCTCCAGGATAGACCATATGTTAGGCCACAAAACAAGTCTTAGCAAATTCAAGAAAATTTAAATCATATCTAGTATTGTTTCCAACCACAACAGTGTGAAACTAGAAATCAGTAACAGGAGGAATCTTGGAAAATTCGCAAATATATAGAAATTAAATAATATGCTTCTGAACAACCAATGGGTCAAAGAAGAAATAAAAAAAATACCTTGAGGCATATGACCAATGGAAACACAGCATGTCAAAACCTGTGGGATGCAGCAAAAGCAGTTCTAAGAGGGTATTTTGTAGCAATAATGCCTAGATTAAAAAAGATGGTACATGTATACCATGGAGTACTACTCAGCCATAAAAAGGATGAATTAATGCCTTTTGCAATAATTTGAATGGAACTGGAGACATTTCTCCTAAGTGAAGTATCTCAAGAATGGAAAAACAAGCACTACACTTACTCATTATTAAATTGGAACTAACTGATGAGCACACATATGCACAGAGGAAAGTAAAACTCAGTGGAAATCAAGCAGGGCTGGTGGGGAGGAGGGGATGGATGAAAACCTACTTAATTGGTACAGTGAACACTATTTGGGTGATGGGCACACCTATAGCTGTGACTCAAGCATTACAAAAATAATTCATGTAATCAAAAACATTTGTACCCCATTAATATTTTGAAATAAAAAAATAAGAAAGATCTTAAATAAATAGGCTAACATTACACCTCAAGGGCATAGAAAAAGAAGAACAAACTAAACCCAAAGCTAGAAGAAGGAAGGAAATGATGAAGATCAGAACAGAAATAAATAAAACAGAAAACAGAAAAGACACAGGAAAAAATGAATAAAACCAAGAGTTGGTTGGAAAAATAAGCAAAATCAACAAACCCCTGGCTAGACTAAGAAAAAAAGACAACTCAAATAAATAAAATCAGAAATGAAAGTGTAGACTTTACAACAGATGCCTCATAAATAAAAAAGATCCTAAGGGACTATTATGAACAATTATATGACAACAAATTGGATAACCTAGAGTGGATGATTAAATTCCTAGAAAAATGTAACCTACCAACATTAAATCAGGAAGAAACAGAAAGTTTGAACAGACCAATAGGAAAGAGATTGAAGAAGTAATTTAAACCATTCCAACTTAGAAAAGCCTGGGACTAGATAGCTTCACAGCTGAATTCTACCAAACATTCAAAGAAGAATTAATACCAATACTTCTTAAACTCTTCCCAAAAATAGAGCTAGAGGGGATACTTCCAAATACGTTTTAAGAGACCAGCATTACCTTGATACCTAAGCCAGACAAAGACTCTACAAAAAAAAGAAAACTACAGGCAAATGTCTCTGATGAATATTGTTGCAAAAATCCTCAATAAAATATTTGCAAACCAAATTCAACAGCACATCAATAAGATTATACATCATGACCAAGTGGGAATTATCCCTAGCATACAGGGCTGATTTAACATATACAAATCAATCAATGTGATATATCATATTAACAGAATGCAAGATAAAAACCACATTATCATCTCAATCGATGCAGGAAAAGCATTTGACAAAGTTCAGCATCTTTTCTTGATAAAAACTCTTTGCAGTTTAGATATGGAAAGAACGTTCCTTAACATATTAATAATAAAAGTCATTTATGAAAAACCCACAGTTATCCTCATAATCAGTGGGGAACAACTGAAAACTTTTCCACTAAGATCTGGTACAAGTCAGGAATACTCACTCACCACTTCTATTCAACATAGTACTGGAAGTACTAGCAAAAGCAATTAGACAAGAAAAAGAAATAAGAGGCATCCAAATTGGAAAGGAAGAAGTAAAATTATCTCTGATTGCATTTTCTACATAGAGGATTATGTCATCCTCCATGATCCTCTATGTAAAAACCCTAAAGATTCCACAAAAAACTGTTAGAACTAATAAATGAATTCAGTAAGTTGCAGGATACAAAATCAACTACAAAATCAGTAGCACTACAAAATCTACACAAATGATGACCTAAGCTGAAAAAGAAATTTAAAAAAATCCCATTTATGATCGCATAAAAAATACTTAGGAATAAATTTAACCAAGGAGACAAAAAACTTGTACACCAAAATCTATAAAACACTGATGCAAGATATTTAAGAAGACATAAATAAATAGAAAGATATCCTGTATTCATGGATCAGAAGAATTAATATTGTTAAAATGTCCATGCCACTCAAAGCAATATATAGATTTAGTACAATACTTATCAAAATTCCAATAACATGCTTCACAGAAATAGAAAAGAAAATACCATAATTCATATGGAACTACAGAAACCTCCAAATAACCAAAGCAATACTGAGGGAAAAAAAATTGAAAGCATCATACTTCCTGGTTTAAAATTATATTACAAAGCTATAGTAATCAAAATAGTATGGCACTGGCATAGAAACAGAAACAGGGATGACTAGAACAGAAGAGAGGCCCAGAAATAAATTCAAGCATATATGGTCAACTAATTTTTGGCAAGGGCACCAAGAAGACACAATGGGGAAAGGATAGTTTCTTCAACAAATGATGCTAGGAAAACTGGATTTACACATGCAAAAGAATGAAATTGTACCCTTATCTTAGACCACACACAAAAATCAACTGTAAATGGATAAAAAAACTAAATGTAAGACCCAAAACTATAAAACTCCTGGAAGAGAATATAGGAGAAAATCTCCTTGACATTACTCCAAAACCTCAGGCTACAAAAGCAAAAATAAATAAATGAGACTACATCAAACTAAAAAGCTTGTGCATAGCAAAGGAAACAATTAACAAAATGGAAAGGCTACAAACCTACAAACTGGGAAAAAATATATGCAAACCACATATCTGATTAAGGGTTAATATCCAAAATTTATAAATAACTCTTACAACTCAATAGCAGAAAAACAAATAATCTGATTTAAAAATGAGCAAAAGACCTGAACAGACATTTCTTCAAAGAAGGTGTAAAAATGGCCAAGAGACAGACATGAAAAGGTTGTCAACATCACCGATCATCAGGGAAATGCAAATTAATACCACCATGAGATGTCACCTCACACTCATTAGGGTGGCTATTGTTAGGAAGGCAAGAGATAACAAATGCTGGCAAGGGTGTGGGGAAAAGGGAACCCCAGTACACTGTTGGTGGGAATATAGATTGGTACAGATATTATGGAAAACAGTATGGAGATTCCTAAATAAATTAAAAATAGAACTACCATACGACCCAGCAATCCCTCTTCTGGACATCAAAGGAAATGAAATCACCACTTCGTAAAGATACCTGCACACCCATATTTGCTGCAGCATTATTCACAATAGTCAAGATAAGGAAACAACTTTGGTGTCTGTTGATGGTGGACAAATGGATAAAGAAAATGTGTATATATATTTTATTTATATATATACACACACACACATTATATATACACACACATATATACAATGGAATATTATTCAGCCTTAGAAAAGGAAGAACATCCTACGCTTTGCAACATGGATTGACCTGGAGGACATTATGCCAAGTGAAACAAGCCAGGCACAAATAAAAATATTGTATGATCTCACTTATCTGTAGAATCTAAAAAAAAAAGTCAAATATACAGAGATAGAGAATAAAACAGTGGTTACCAAGGGTTAGTGGGGTGGGAGAGGAAACAAGATGTAGGTCAAAGGACTCTAAATTTCTAAGTTATAGGTAAAACACATAGAGAAGCATTTTTATTTTGATTTAAATAAACATTCTGACATATGTTTAGAAGGAAAAGCTTTTTTGAATCCTATGTAAGCTCCAGGGAAAAATAAACATATGAGATCAATTTATTTTTTTTTAATTTGTTATACCTCACTTTGAAATAAAAAAAATAAACTACTCTGTCAAAAAAAAATAGCAGATGTGTAGGATGAACAAGTCTAGAGATCTAATGTATAACATGAGGACTATGGTTAATATAATTGTATTGTATTAGTGAGTTTTGTTAAATAAGTAGATTTTAGCTGCTTATCACAGAAAATAACTATGTGGGATGATAGACATGTTAATCTGCTTCACCATAGTAACCATTTTACTATCTACATGTATCCCATAGCATCATGTTGTAAACCTCAAATATACACATATTCACAATAGAATTTACTTAAAAAAACACCACATAAGTGCACTATCTTTGAAGGTACGATAAGAGATGTGCTGCTTCACTAAAAAAGTACATCCGGCATCTATGTCTAATCTTGCAGCAGCTATTGAGGATTTCAGGAAAAACACCATTTTCAGATATTCTGTATGCTGATCACATGGGAAATTGGGCTTAGAAAATGGTAATTTATAGGGAAATGTGATACAGCTGTATATATAAATTACCAAACTAAATGGATTTCAAGTAAGCATTTAAAATTAATATCTGGTTTCATATCTTGCAACAGTATCTCGGTTATCTCTATGATAGCTTGTAAAATATAAGGGAAGAAAAGTATAATTTGTAGACAAAATCACAGGAGGTTATGAGACCTACTCAGCCATAACCCTGAATGGGGAGTGGGAGTTGAACTCATAACTCAACCTTTGACTATGTGCAAAATCCTTCCTCTAACATTTAATTCTTCATGTTTGCAATATCTCAGCACCTTTAATGAAATTAACATTCCTAATGGCACATAGAGAGATTCAATTGGTTTCTTCCTGCTAAAAGGAGAATATGTTTTACCATAACATCCTTCTGAGATTGCAGGCATTCATCTCTTCTGATTGTGTATCGTACACCTGATTGTGTATCATACACCTGATTATGTGTCCACAGATACATCTTATGGAATGAGTTAAAGGACTAAGTGTCCATAGAGGCAGCACATCCAGGGAAAAATGGGACACATTTGGAGCTATGTTGCTTTTTAAATATATTTACAGAACATGACCATTCTGAGCATGTTTTTAATTAGAAGGGAAGATGCTAGCGGCGAGGGGAAATGGAAACAAAGATAAATAAACTGATGTTTTGAATACTTGTAATGTGCTAGGAGCTCTGCTCGGCACTTTTCATACATTATCCCATGTAATCTTCATAACAACTTGGTGATGTAACTGAGGAATAAAATGGTTAAAAAAGCTTGACCAGTATCACACAATGAGTAAGTTGCGGAGCTAACTTAAACTCTAGATGGAAGGGGGCAGAACTTCTGAGTAAACAGGCAAAGATGTATAAAGATGCAACTTTGAGGAATGTAGAATAGAAGTTTTGGGAAATAGTTGCCTGTATCTGTTTAAATATGAAGATAATGGGACAAGAAGAGAGAAGGGACTTGGGATAAATGGAAATGATTTGTAAAAGGTACTCTGGGAAATTTGTTGAGGATTCTTGAGAAGTTGTGAGGATGAAGGTGAAGTTGAGGACCCTCATTCTTAGGGGGAGCCAGTTTGTGTGATTTCATGACTGCCCCCGTCAGTGCATGGCAGTCTGGGAATAGCAGCAGTAGGAGCAGATGATGATGGTGTCCTGAGATTGGCGAGTGATAATGTGGTCATGAGAGGGCATCCAGAGGGATAGTGATCGTTAAGAGTGTTCAAGCTGACATCAGACTGTTAGGATTCACATCCAGCCTCTGTGATGTGACCTTGGTTAAGGTACTCCATCTCTTCCAGTTTCAGTTTCTCCATTTGGGAAATGAGGGTAATAATTCCATATAAAGTGTGCAATGTGGTATATGTAAGTTTCAATAAATATTGGCTTGCATTATTATGCTAACAAAGGCATGGCTGGAATGGTGGGCCACAGGGTCCTGTCTGGGATAACAGACCAATGAAACTGAAATAGCCTGATGGCCTGGTATGAATTAAGTGAGGCAGACATCGGGATAGGAGTGAGAAGCTAAGTTCAGAGTCAGCTTGATGGAAGGGAAGGAATTTGTGGACTGAGGAGGCTCACATTTGATACTTTTGAAAGATGGATTTTAAAGAACAATAATATTTAAGGTATGACTGTGCCAGATACTAGTTAAAGTGAAATAAAGAGGAATATCATTGGAGTGGAAGATGTCAAGGACCTTGGAAGTTGTCAAGTAATTCAGACATTGTTGATGAACTCCAAGGTTATCAGCATGTATGGTTGAGTGGCACCATAGACAGTGATCTAGAGTGCTAGAACAGGCTTTACTTTTGGAAACCAGTGTGCATTGGTGTTGAAATTCAGATAGAGACTTCTTGAAAAGATGGACACAGCCAAAGAGCATAGCGTGGTGCCTGGGGTGTAGGGGATGTAGGGGGATTTTCATCATTCTCTGATCTGGCAAGCATAAAAAACACAAAAACTAAACAAAATGACTTATTTTTAAGTTTTGTGAAGGAAAAAAAAAAGTAAGAAGTGAAGGAAAGGACTATCTTTCTTTCTTTGAGGTCTTTACTTTTCCTATACGACAAGAGAATTGTTGGTAAGATCTATTGGGCTGTCTTCTCCCCCACCTATTGGAATGGGGCTATTGCTATTTCTTTTTATGAGCATTTAGTGGGATACAGTGATGGTGCCATATTCTAAGGCAGCATTGTCCAATAGAAATATATTGTGAGTCGCATATATAATTTATAAGTTTTTAGTAGGCACATTACAAAAGTAAAAAAAGTGAAATTAATAATATATTTTATTCAACCTACTATATTCAAAATATCATTTTAACATGTTATCAGCATAAAAATCATTAATGCAATTTATTATGTTTTTCTTCTAACTCTCCAAAATTTGGTGTGCATTTTACAATTATAGCACATCTCAATTTGACTAGCTACATTTCAGGTACTCAACAGCCAAATGTATCTCATGGCTATTGAATTCGACAGTGCAGCTCTAAGGATTGGAATATAAAATAAACCAAGAAACAATTTTGTTCAGTAGAAAGTTACAATGTAGTTGGCCAGTGAGATTCATGCACAAAGCTATCTATATTTATATTTATATTTTAGATCTTTCAATCTACTTATTTATTTGATTCCCAACCTTGTTGCAAAAAAATATCTAAAGTGGCTTGCATTAAGATATACACATTAAAAAGAAAAAAATAAAAGGAGAACAAGTATTGCTTTCATTTTCAATTCATGTTCAATTTTTAGTTGAGCCTCATTTTAAAACCTTGGGAGTAATGAGAGATTGTGAGTTGGGGAAAATAATTAATTTACCCTGTTAAGCTCACATATCAATGTGGCAGCAGAGCTGGGAGTAGAAATCATATTTTATTTCTCTAGGTGCACTTGGGAAGCTGCAGTGTAAATCTGGGATCCCTCACTTCTGTCAAATGCATATCCTGTTTGTGTCTCATATCCTGAATAAAGCTGATTACATAACCGGGTCTCCCTGGCAGGTGTGAAACTATTTTTAGGGAAGACGTATCATTGCTTAGAAGTGGATTAAAACAAACAAACATGTGGGTTACCAGTCTGCATAGAACAGGTGAGGCTGACCAAATTTCCTCCATTGTGGATGACATAGTGGATGCCAGCATAAGAAATAGCAAGGCTAATTGAACTGTGAACCGTTGCTCATTGTTTAGAGAATAAATGAATCTCTCCTACGTGGTGGGAGGGGATGGTAACATTTCTGTCATTGAAACTCCTGAGACTTTTTAAAAAATGTATTTTTTTGGTGTTCAAATTTTAGGTCCTGCACCAGATGTTGTCTCAGACAAAATCTATCAGATCAGCAAAACAATTGAGGAATATGCCATATGTCCTGATCTTCGAATCGATTTATCTCGACTAGGAAGACAAGAATTTGATCTGGAGAACAAATTCAAACCATTCAGAGGTAATAGAGGAATTATATTTTGAAGTAGTCAGAATAACTCCATTGACAGGGGTGACTGTGGTTTCTGCAGGGAAGTGTACTCATGAAAATTATTGAATTATCAGTCTCGGGGTGACTCTTGATAAATATGTGGACACTGAAGGTAGTGCAGAGAGAAATGAGAGTAGCCAAGATATTCAGAACTAGAGACTTTCAAAAACCACTTGTCAAACTCCACATAATTTTCAACATAGGAACAATTTCATGGTTGACTCCATTATAGCATTCCAAGAATAGGCTGTGAATTGCCAAAACTTGTCTTTGATTTTCTAAGCTATGAAGGTGAAGATGCTGGAATACCTTAGATAGTTAAGAAGAGACCTAACAAGTCAATGGGGTTATTAAATTTCTCATGGAAGGTAGGAGTTTCTTTTCTAAGCCAGAACCATGTAGATCAGCTTAATTTAACACACAATTTATTGATCACTTGCTCTATATCAGCACTGTTTTAGGAGATTTTACAAAGGAATTCAGTAACTACCAAATGTATTTTACTCAGGTGATTCAAAAATTAAAAAACCAAAATGAGATTGCCAAAAATATTATATTGCAGAGTGAATATAACTTCTAAAGTAGTCAGAACATAACTTTTTATATTATAGATTAATTTCAAACCATATAGTATTAACATTAATACCATGTATGTACACATCATTTCCCCCTCTATTTTATCCTGTTGCTTTTTTCTAGAAGGCATGCAAGTAGCAACAGAATTAACATGTTTTACTCTGTTAGTGCCCCTATAAGCTTGAATACAGTTTTGTGCTAAGATGGTATCATTATTTTTCAAGAAATTTAACTTAGCTAAAAAGATAGCTGGTTCATGGACACATGGTATTTTAGGAACAGAGAAAAGTTTAAAATGGACTGTTAAGGGATCACAGTGTCGGACCAATGCTACCAAATCTTTCTCGAAAAGCTTTGAGTCAATTGTTTACTTAGCTAGTGTGCAGAAATGTGTTGAAAGTCATGCTAACTGGAAGCAGTAGTGACTGCTTTTATTAATCTAGCTGAAAGCATGCACATGCATATGCATGCACACTTACGGAATGGCTAGACAATGGAAGGCAAGGGATATGTTATATAAACAAAATGATTTGACTATGCTTGATTACATATGTTTGGAAGGACTATGCTATAAAATGACAGAAAAATCAGGCATTGCCATCAGGAAGAAGTTTTCTTTCTTTCTCACTTGCTTGCTTTCATCTTCACAATTTTTATAGTTGTCCAAGAGACCCCAGTCTTTGGTGACCTCAGATTCAGGCCCATTGCTGCAGCCACATTGCTAGTTGAATGAATTTTCTAAACTGCTACCGATACCAGGAAGTGGGTGGAGGGATTCCCTGGCTCCCAAGAAACAATCTGGAGATAATCATTTGGGATAATTTATGTGCTATATTCTTTCTGTTTCAAATGTTGAGCAATCTTGAGTTGATTGGAAACAAATCAGTCCTTGGCATTTCAACTTAAAGTGTCCGGAGCATGAACTATTTGATATGAACTTTCAGTTTTCACTGACTTCTCCTTGCTTCCCTGTTTTTCGCATTTCTGTTTGACACTATGTGTTATTTGTTATAAAGATCAATGCATTTAGGTAAATAGTTCAAGAATTAAAGAACCAGAATAAAATTGCCAGAAATATTTTATCATAACATAGAGTAAAACTTCTATTCAGGGAACAACCTTTTATTTTATAAATTATTTTTTATTGTAGTAAAATATACATAAAATTTATATTACATAAAATTACCATTTTAACCATTTTTAGGTATACAGTTCATGTGGATTAATTTTTAATTATTTTATAAGTTAATATACCCCTCATATCAAAAGATAATTTTAAACTCTCCATTTCCTTAAAAAGTAATTACATTATATTTGAGTGGACACAAATCCAACATTAATTTAAGTGCAAGAAAAAATATTGTTAGATGTGCACTTGACCAGATGAAGGGATGATTTCATATCACATATTGAAATTTCATCCATTAAATGTTGCATCTGGATTTATAGAAAATTACTGAAGGTGGATTGGTAATATCTTCAATATATGTTTAAGTACTTCAAGGTTCCAAAGTAGTATGTATTTGAAAAATTTGCAGAACAGTGTTCATAAGTTTGAAAATTTAACTATAAACTTAAAAATCAGAGCTCCTGGGCAAATCTTAGTGCCTAAAGTGTCAAATATTTACTATTTCTATGAAAAGTGCTGAGTATTGATTATGGTACTGATTGCTAAGTTTGAAAAATGTAATGTATTCTGGGTTGTTAGTATGTCAAGGAAAAGACTTATTTTGAATTCCTGGTCATTGAGTGATGCCAGATACTAGACAGCATTTGTGTTTAATGGGGATTTCTAGATATTTGCCATTCATCTGGAAATTGGGTACTAGGTCAGATTTCAGGCAAACTCAGGAGTATATTCTTCATTGTTAATTCTGAATCTGGTGGGCACAATGGCATTTGGAAAATAGGGGTCACTTCTTAGGTCACTACTTGATTTGTTTCATACCAGCTGAGTCATTCTTTGGCTAACTCCCACAGGGAAGGCAACTGGATATGCCAGGATGCCCCTTAGCGTTGAGAGGTGTACATTTTTGGGGAAGGAGGCGGTGGAAAGAAGGTGGGGGCAGAGGTAACAGGGCTCATTTTTATATTAATTTATTCTTGTGGTTGATTTTTCACTTGCAAAGAAGAATTTATAACTTGCTAGTATTTACACCCATTCTGCATCTGAAAAGTTTGTAGTATCTTGATTGTGCCTTTATTTGTGATTTTGTCTACCAATGGATGTTTTACTTCTCACATAAGGTGTGGGGCAATGATGGAATTGTCAGGATTTCATGCTATTAGGGTAGTGATTCTTTTTTATGCTTCCAAGTATCTTTCCTGGGTATACAGTCATTGACATTTCCTTTTGTTTTCCTATCTTTAGTGGAGATAGTGGACCCGGTGGATATCTATCTCAACCTCCTTCGAACCATCTTTGACTTTAATGCCATCAAGAGTTTGCTGACTGGGCCCAGCCAACTGAAGATCCGCGTTGATGCAATGCATGGAGGTGAGCCCATGGTTTTCTATAAATCAATGGGCAAGAAATGTCGAGACCTCTACACATGTTGGGTTTTTGAGATTATGAGGAAGGTTGGAGTTATAGATATTCACACATGTGTATGTTCAGATATTTAGAATGTTCTGGAAAACTTCAGGACTCCAATCTCTCTCTTATGATGTGAATGAAAACAAACGTTCAACAAATGAGTCTGAGGCATTCCTGTTTGAGTGTGGAGTGGATAGAGTAATGCTGTAGTTCTTTATTTATTTGATCATGGTACATGCCATAGTTTAAACAGTCAAATAGTTCAAGGTTTATTATGAAAAAAATCTATCCCAAACTCCTTTCTTCCCTCCAATTTCCTGCTTTCCGGAGTCAACCTTCTTCAACTCTTTTAGCTGTTTCTTTTAGTATTTATATCCCTATGACTCAATACCATGACTATATAGCTCCTTGTTGATTTTTCAGCTTTGTGCTTTACAGACTTCACACTGTGGAGGGTGAGTTTGTAGTTATTTTTCACCCTCTCCACCCACCAAATTCAAACAAACTTCCCTAATTTAATTATAGCGTCAGTTTGGTAAGATCAGTATCCACCGTTTACATTATCACAGCACTGCTGAGCTGTGCCACATTTTATATTTCCTTTATAGCACAACTTTTTGATTTCCTTGGAATTAGTAATTGCCTTATTTTCTCATTGCTTGCCTTTTATTAAATGTATTTACCATTATTAACCCCCAGGCTCTTCCCAGTGTCTAAGTCTTCTCCCACTTCATTTTGCTGGAGATCTCTATTTGCTCCACTCTGCCCTGGCTGCTCTCCGAGCCTGTGGGAATCTCCCCTGTCATCATTGTAGTAATTTTCTTTACTTTTCTCCTATGTTGAATTTCCTGTTTTCTGGTTCTTTTGTCTTCCTCTTTCTTGACTTACACCTACATTTTGGAGGAACATGTTTTCCGGGAACTCTGTGAGAGAAAGCTCATGTAGGTAATTGTTTGGACTCATTGCATATCCAAAAATGTCTTTTTTTTTTTCTATGCTCACTCTTGATTGATATGTGTCTGGGCATAAAATCTAAGTTCGATATATTATTTTCCTTCAGAAGTTTGAGGACATTGCTCCACTGCCTAATAACTATTAGTATTGAACTTGAGAAATCAAGTACTATTCTGATTTTTAATCCATTGTGTGAAGCCTGTCTTTTGTCTTCTCTGAAAGCTTTTAGGGCCTTTGACTTATCTCCAGTGTCCCTCCATTCTACAATAGTGAATCTTAGTGTCAGATTATTTATCTCTTTTGTGCTAGGCATTTGACAGGCCCTTTCATTCTGGACACTGTGTCTTTTAACTCTGGAAAATTTCTTGAATTACTTCTTGGGCAATTTCCTCCCTTATTTTCTCTTTGCATTCTTTCCGGGACAGCTACTGTTTAGATATTACCCTCCTGAACTGATCCTTTAATTAGTCTCTTCCTCCCTCCACTCCCCGATTTTCCATCTTTTTATTTTGTTCTACTTTCTGGGAGATTTCCTCCACTTTATCTTCCAGTCCTTCCATTAGGTTCTTCAGTTCCACTATAACATTTTTAAATTTCTCTCCTATTTTTTTTTATTTTCCAACTATTTTCTCATTTAAAAATAGCATCCTAAAAAAAATAAAATAAAAAAATAAAAATAGCATCCTAGTCATGTTCCATGGAGGCTGTATATTTTTAAAGTCAGGTTTACTGAGGTATAATTGACATATGGTAAAACTCACATAAAACTCACTCTTTGCAGGTGTACAGTTTGATAAGATTTGACAAACATATAGTCATGTAACCACTATCACAGTCAAGATATAGAATATTTCCATCACTCCAAAAAGTTTCCTTGTGGCCCTTTGTAGTCAAGCCCTTATTCCTACCCCCCTAACAACCACTCATCTGTTTTCTGTCCCCATAGTTTTGCCTTTTCCAGAAAGCCACATAAATGGAAGCCCACAGTATGTAGCCTTTTGATTCAGGCTTCCTCCCTTCAGCATCATGTTTTTGAAATGCACTCATGGTGTTGCATGGATTAGTGGTTGTCCCTTGTTACTGCTGAGTAGTATTTCATTGTATTGATGTACCACAGTTTGTTTATCCATTCACTGATTGATGAAAATTAGGGTTTTCCCCCTAGTTTTTGGTTATTATAAACAAAACTGCTGTAAACATTCATGAACAAGTCTTTATGGGAACATATGTTTTCATTTGTCTTGGGTAAATACCTAGGAGTGGGACTGCTGAATCATATAATAAGTGTATGCTTAACTTTATGAGAAAATGACAAACTGTTTTCCAAAATAGTTGTACCATTTATGCCACTAGCAGTGCATTAGGGCTCCTGTTTCTCTGTATCCTCACCAACACTTGGTATTATTAGTCTTTTTAATTTTAGCCATTCTACTTGCTGATAAATTTTTGAAAAAGCTTTCTTCTGCCTGTATCAGTTCTGGTTCCTCTGTTTCTCTTTACTCTTTGTTTTTTTTTTTTTTGTCTCATCTGAAGTACATTTCTCAAAATTTTGGTGATCCTTGGCTGTCTGGTATGTTTAAGAGTGAGGGACTAAAAATCTGTTGGGCACTCTGAGCTAATTGTGGGTTTTATACCCCGTGGGCTTTATTCTAAGGGCTTTTGGCTGGGCTGTTCTGTTTTTTCCTGTTGGGTTGATCATATTCACCAGAAAAAGATCTTTCAGGTTCTTGCCTTAGCATTATATGGCCTGAAGGGAAGACAGCTTCTATTTCCAAATAGTTTGAGCAATATTTCTGGGTTTGAAACTGAACAAGCCTGTTTTGTACTGTATGTGCATCTTTGAATCAATTACTCTGGCTGGGGGCTGGAGCACCCTGATTCAGCAGGCCTAAGTTACTTTTTACCTTCTCTGATTTGGGGGAAGTGGGATTTAGCCATACCCAGACCACATGAGCTAAGATGGGGAAGGCAGTGGTTCTTCCAAAGAAATCCCAAATGCTGCATCTAGGGGAAGAGAAATGGGTGCTGGGCAGGCAAAATCAAGAGATGTTCACTATTGGAGGATTGTGTTGTACTGGTGGGAAGTAAGTAGGAAGCAGTACTTCACATATATGTCATCTAGCAAGATTACATGCTGATCACCAAGTGTGCCTTATGTTCTAACCTATTCTTTTGCTCATAATGTTCCTTCCATCTGGATGGCTTCCCGCTCCTAACCCCTGTCAAATTTATATTCTTTCAAGTTCCCTCAGAAATGCTGCTTTCTCCTTAAAGCCTTACCTGTGGTCATTGCTTTTCTTGAGCCACTGGATCTAATTATTTCATAAATATGCATTGATGGACACATCTCTTTTAGTTTTACCGCTGCAGTCACTAATCTACAGCTTTGCCTCACCCCACTGCTAGAGTAAGAGCCCAGTAATGTAGGAACTGTGTACTTTGTATCCCTGCAATATGATCCCTTCAGGTCATAACATAAGAGTTCCATGTTAGGCACTCCATAAATGTTCATTGAACTGGGGAATACTACTACTTAGCATTTATTTTGTAAAATGTGCTTAGTTTTATATGCTTCAGTGGTTTACAATATTTAATTATATACTTGGCAAGACCCAAATGATTGCAGAGACAAAAAACATTGCTAGAGCCCTTTAGTGTTTTTGCATATATTCAGCTAAAGCTTTTAATACATGAAAAACAACAGACAATGAATCATTATTACATAGCTGATTTCTTTCTGGCAATGTTTTAGAAAAGTGTGGGGAGAAAAATTTCATGTAACTGGATTATTGAATACATCTTCCAATGCCTAATACAATAACTGGCACATAGTAGATGTGTAATAAATTCTGTGTTGTGTCTTGAAAAAAACCTGTAGAAATTATCTTTTCCTTATGAGTTATTAAATGGCCTTTCTTGTTCTAACCATAACAAAATACCCTGGGGAAGGGTTCTGAAAATATTTCACATTTCTGTGTATCTTATTTTTAGTTATGGGACCCTATGTGAGAAAAGTTCTGTGTGATGAGCTGGGGGCCCCAGCCAATTCTGCAATAAACTGTGTTCCCCTGGAAGACTTTGGAGGGCAACATCCTGACCCAAACCTGACATATGCAACGACTCTTCTGGAAGCCATGAAAGGAGGGGAATATGGATTTGGAGCTGCATTTGATGCTGATGGGGTAAGTAGAAAAGTTTTTCTGCCTGCTGACCCTTTGACCATATAATGAATCAAGTCTTGGAAATCACAGAATTAATACACACATCTGGAGCTAACACGTTTGGGGTATGTGTGCTCTAACTGGCTCTGCGTCTGCTCTTCTGTGTCATGGCAAAGTATTGCAATTAAATAGCCATTACTTTTCTTAGTTATAGATTGGCATTATGTTATAAAGACGTTGTCTCTTTTTTTAAAAAAATGTTGTTCATGTAACAAACCTTTATGTACAGCTGGTTTGGTTGAAAGCACCATGTTAAGGAACCAGCTATTTCTGCAGGAACCCTGTTCTTCATTCCATTTGGGGGAAAGAAGAAATTAAATATCTGGAGCATGAGGTAGTCATCCACATTTCAACAGGTGGGACATTCCTAGTTGTGTCAAGATTCTCAGCCTTTGATATTCAGGGCTTTAAAAGAAGCTTTCCCATGCTCTCTTTGGCCTCATTCAAGTTATATTATTAAATCTAAGATGACAGTGAAGTGGCTTGTGATGATTATAGGAATGGGCTGTTAGTAGCAGATGCTCCTGTCTGATCATTTTCACACATTCCTTCCCACAGGACCGTTATATGATCCTAGGCCAAAATGGTTTCTTTGTGAGCCCTTCTGACTCCCTGGCCATCATTGCTGCCAACCTCTCTTGCATTCCATACTTTCGTCAGATGGGGGTCCGCGGGTTTGGGAGGAGTATGCCAACCAGCATGGCCCTGGACAGGTAAGCAAGGATGTCACCGTGAGAAACTTTATGGTAGACCTCTGATGTCAATGTCTCCTTCGTTGGTAGGTGGCATTCATTCTCCCCTACTCCATGTGGAACTTGTTGAAAGCACAGGAGCTTAGAGACATGGCATAGTGTACTGGGTAGGAAATGGAGAATCAGGTGGCCTGAGCTGAATTCTTGGTTCTGCCACTTATTAGCTGTGGGAACTTGAAACACACATTTGATAGCTGTGCCTCAGTTTTCTTATCTGTAAAATAGGAATAATAGTAGCATATGGATTGTTATGCAGTATGAATAAGGGGATTCATGTAAAACATGTAACAGAGTGACTGGTACATAGTAAATACTACATAAATGTTTAGTAATGAAACTTACTAAATCTGAAAATATATATAAGTGAGGTGGAAAGAGCATGGGTTTTGAGGTCAGATTATATTGTGTTCAAATGTTAGCTTGTACCTTTATTAGCTCTGTAAAAATAGGGATGATACTTCATAGGTTTGTTGTAAGAATGAAATGAGATAGTACATGGAAAGTGCCCAACAGGAGATTCACTTAGTAGGGGATTAAACAGTGTTAGGTTTCTTTCTTCTTGCCCTATCCATCTTACCATCTCTTATCTTGTATTATAAAACAGTGAATTTCAGAGTGTAATATTTTCAAACATTGTCTATTATTATGGAAGCAGTACGTGTGCATGGTGGAAAGTTAGAAAACACAAACAAATAAGAAAATGTAAACCTCATACCCTCTTCTCTGGGTTACTATGTTAATAGATAAATGTATATTCCTTACTGGATCTCTTTCTATACATATATATTATACACATATAATTAAAATACATAATGTAACATACATATACATATATATTTGTCTTTTATAAATACCAAAAAGAGATCAGAAAGTACATACTGCTTATAAACTGCTTTTTCTTATCCATCAGGAATTGCCAACTTACTATTAACAAATTTCTAAGTCATCTGAAACCAAGGTTGTATTTAAATTCCCCCTGACTGTTCCCAGAACACCTTTTATGGATGGTTTTCCCAAAGTAGTATCCCATCCAAGACCACGTGTCTCATCTGGTTATGTCTATTCAGTCTTTGTTCATCTAGCACAATCCTTTTATTTTCTCTTTCACTTAATGACCATGACTTTTGAAGAGATCTGACCAGTTGTCCTGCAGAATCCCACCTTTTGGGATTTCGTATTTATTTTCTCCTAGTGTTATTTATTCATTAATTCATGAGATAAAATGTATATACAGTGAATGCGTAGCCTTAAAGGGTACAATTCAATGAGTTTTAAAAAATGTACATCCGTGTAACGACCAACTGAGATTAAAATATGGAACATTCCCATCATCTCTGAAAGTTTCCCTGTGTCTTCTCCCAATCCTCGGTGGGCAACCATTGTTATAACTTCTGTTGCCATACGGACATTTGCCAATTCTTAAACTTCACAGAAATGGAATTGTATGCTATGTACTCATTGTAACTGGCCCTTTTCACTTAATATATATTTTTAACTCATTCACATCCATTGCATATGTCAGTATTTCGTTCCTTTTTGATGTGTCATATACTAATGTTTAAATATATCACAATTTATTTTTGCAATCTCCTGTTGATGGACATTTGGTTGTTTCCTGTTATTAGCTATTATGATTCATGCTGCTATGAGAATTCTTACACAGGTCTTTTTGTGGATGCATCTTCATGACTCCTGGGTAAATATTTAGGGATGGAAGGCTGGTTGTAGGGTAGATGTATGTTTCAGTTTACAAGAAACTGCCAAACTGGTTTCCACTTTACACTCTTAATTGCAATGTATGAGAGTTTCAGTTACTTCCTATCCTAATCAACATACGGTGTGGCCAGTCTTTTTTATTTTAGCCATTTTAGAGAGTGCAAAATATTATTTCACTGTGGCTTAGATTTGCGTCATCCCGGTGACTAGTGATGTCGAGCTCCTTTTCATATGGTGCTTTGGCCATTTGTGTAACTTCTTTTGTTATATAGCTGTTCAAAATGTATTTGCTCATTTTTAAAGGTGAGCTGATTGTCTTTTTGTTATGGATTTGTAGAAGTTCTTTGTATATTCTGGATAATAAGTTTTTTGTCATATATATGTATTGCAAATATTTTCTCTCTACCTTTTGCTTGCCTTTTCATTTTCTTAATAATGTCTTTTGATGAGATGACATTTTAAATTTTGACGAAGTCTAGTTTATTTTTTCTTATAATTAATAATATGGTTATTATATATATTTGTGTCTTCTACAAGAAATATTTGCTTACCCCAAAGTTAGAAAGATACTTTCCCTCTGTTTTCTTCTAGAATTCATTGCAGCCTTTTATATTTATGTCTATGATAATTTTGAATTAATTTTGTGTAGTGTGAAGTAGGGATCATGGTTCACCTTTTCCCCATATGCAGTTGTTCTAATCCTATTTATTGAGAAGAATTTTCTTTTCCCTGAATAGCCTTGGTGACTTTATTATTATATGTGGTCAAAACAATTGACCATATATACATGGACCTGCTTTAGGATTTTGTATTCTATTCCATTGATCTATTTGTTCATCCTTATGCAAATATTACACTGGAATCAGGTGAACCCTCCATTACTTTTTTCTTCTTTCTCAAATTAAAAGAAAATTCTATATCCTAGGTCCTCTGCATTTTATTTACATTTTAGAATTAACATCTCAATTTCTATAAAAGCCTATTGCGATTTTGATTGGGATCATATTGAATCTATAGGGTGATTTGGGGAGGATTGCATTTTAATAATATTGAGTCTTCCAATTCATGAATGTGATATATCTCTGCTTTTTGGTTTTCTTTAATTTCTCTTACATATATTTGGGGCTTTTAGTGTAGATATCTGACACAATTTTTCATAAATTTATTCCTGAGTATTTTATGTATTTTGGTGCTATTGTAAATGGAATAATTTTATAAGTTTAATTTTCTAATTGTTTGCTGTTTGATATTATTTCTAATTAATATTCTAATATTTCTAACTAATGTTAGAAATACAGTTGATTTTTATAAATTGGCCTTGTATTCTTCCACCAGAGGGGAGAAGAATCTTATAGGTTTTGGATGCCTCCCACTTTACTTCTCTCCCTCAGGTGATATTGACATCAAGTCCATGATGGTGAACTAAATTCAGTTTAAAATTCTTGCCTGGCAGCACCAAAGAGTAGGGTGTGTGAGTCCATGTTTTTTTTTCCATTTAGCTTTGCTTATATATTTTCTTACCAAAAAAAAAAAAAAAACACCTCAGTAAAACTGTAGAGAAAAAAGCAAAAATGGGACCATCTCTAGAAATTGAGAAGTCAGAGTCATATAGGATCCTGAGTGCTATACAGGTTATTTGATACTCTGGGAGTATATTTAACCCTTCCACTTGTACAGAATTTTATAATTTAGAAAGACTTTTTAATACATCATCTTACTTTATCTTTGCAATGATTTAATGAAGTAATTGGAATGGGCATTATTCTCCTCATATTAAAGATGTTGAACCAATGATCAGAGAGGTTAAGTGACTTGTATAAGGTCCCACAGCTAATTAGAAACTGACCCAAGATTTGAAACTAGGTCTTCTGATATAGTTTACTACTGCATCTGTCTGGTAACTACAGTGAGATCAGGAAGGTCTCTGAGAAACCAGTTGAGAATATTGCCCAACTCTCCCGTGGGGTAGCCAACAACCTTCCAAACCATCGCCGGGAGAGGCTGGTTTCATTCTGACAACAAAAACCATTTGTCCTCTTTTCTTGTGGAAATTTCCCACTAGTTCTTGATTTCACTTTATTCCCCCCTTACCAATAAATCTCTGTTTCAGTCAGAAACCAGAGGCCTTGCTTAGAAATTTCACAATGGACCTGTTCTGATATGTAAGTGACCATTTAAAAGGATTATTCATGCTTGCTGGTTGGGATTCAGAATTCTGTGGGGCTCTGACGTGGTAATTTGTTTTGGGTATTTGATCTGTTGTGTGGCTCCCAGGTGGATTCTCATGATGTACACTTTATAAGTTTCTTTCTTCCTAGGTAAAATAAATGTGGCTTCAAAATTTTGATTTCAATAGTGGTTTCCCATATACCTTAATTTTTTTAAAAAATTAATAAATTCATAGGAATGTGCCCATAAATGCCAGCCCCGGAAGAATGGCCACTGGGTATGTTGTTGAGACACATTAAAGGGCACATTTGCCTAAACCCCTGGGATTCCAGAATAAGGGGGCGGGGACTGCACACTTGAAACTGATGAATTATGCAGACAAACTTTTATTGTTCGCAGACAATTGTGGTTCCCCGAGGGAAGACTTTCAGTTATCTTTAATTTCTACTCTTCCAGTGTCACTAAAACAAGGATTCCATTTACCCCAGAATGATACAGTCTCGGCCTTGAAAGTGACATTCTTTTGGGGCTTTGTCATTCTGAATGTGTCTGATTTGTGGCTGGAGATGAGTCTGTGTTGCTGAAAACATTTTGGTCCAAATGATTTGTGAAGTAAAGCACATTCAAAGTATATTTGTGGCCCGAAGTCCATCTCCACCCCACACAGAGGCATTAAATAATCCTTTGTGTCATCATCCTTCAATAATATTTATGGGGCGCCCATCTGTGCTTGGGGCAGTGCCAAATGCTGTGCAAAATAAGGCAAACACACGCAGACTTGAGCCCTACTCACTAGAGATATTTACAATCTCAAACAAGGGTACACCCATCTACACTCAGAGGAGCCAGATCTGAGAAATATGTTTTGACTACAAGGAAGGCCATCTGGGGTCCACCACCCATAAACACGGTGCTGGGGGAATTAGTCCTTGTCTACCCTCTATTTGCTCTTTGTGTCACCCCTGCTGTTCACCATTTATTCACTCCAGAAATATTTATTAAGGACCTTCTATGTCCTAGACATGGTCCCCATGGTGGAACTTACAGTCTAATGAGGAAGACAATGAATAACAAATAAGGAAAACATATGGAAACACAATTATAATACAGGTTAAGGGAAATGGGCTTGGTGCATTACTAATTGGTGGGTAGGAAGCATCCTATTCATACAGGGTACACAAGGAGGACTTGCAGAGAAGGTTATGGGCAGGACCAAAGATCAGAAATGTGCAGCTGGACCTGGCTGTGCTGTTGAAATTAGAAATGACCCATAGTCTATATGAAAACACTTTCTCCTTAGAATGTAGTCCACAGCCATTTGTTGCCAATCCCCAATTTAAAACATGTACTATAGCTTTATCTTGAACATACTCAGTTGGTTGTTGGAATCCAGACAGTGTTAATCCTGCAAGAATTTGGGTATCTACTGATCTATGATGACCTTGATTCTTACCGTGTCCTTTAGATCGCTGCTATTTCATCTCCCAGATCAGTCATGATGGATGACAGAAATGGGAGAGATAGCGAGTGGGCTACTAATTACTCAGTCTCCCATACATTGCTTCTGCCACAGAATGATGGGAATTATTTTCCCTCAGCAGATAAATATGTTCAAGAATCTCCTGTATTATTTTTAAAAAAGCCCTTATCATAGTAGTTATTGCCCTGAAACTCTTTATAGTTGACTCAGTTAGGATCAAGGAAGGAAAGAGATGGCACCCTCAAAAGAGATTTGCTAGGGAGAACTTAATATAGTAACTTAATAACCTGGTCTATAGAGGTATGGTTGAGGCTCAGGAAACAAAATAGGTCAAGAAGGAATGGGGAGGGGAAACCTGGGACTAGCAGTAGTAGGAAGCTGCTAACACCCCAGGACTGAGAAGGGGCGGGGAAAGGATTGGGGTAGCCATAGCCTGGTGAGGTCTGGAGCTGTGGAAGACGGGCTGTCAGACGGGAGCTGAACTGGGGAGAGAGGAAGGAACACCCCGGCTTCTCTCTTTTTTCACCCTCCAGTCTCCTGCTGGAGCCTCCTATGGGCCAGACCCAGCTGGAAGCCAGAGGGCAGCCTGTAGAGTCCAGCCTGCAAGGGAAGGAAGTAGGACACTGAATGAAGTGGGAACTCCAGGGTGGAAAGGGGCAAACGAAGAACGAAGAACACACAGCACAGCCAGCACAATGGCCAGTCTTTCTGCTAATCTCTCCTTGCCCATCTCCTCGTCTCGCCCTCTTCCCTCTGTGTTGGCCCTCAGGCACAGAGAGTTGAGTTAATCATACTCATCATTGAATAATCTTTTCATAATTGGTCCAATGGAAGGTCCATTTCTTATTACTTAAAAAAAATTAATGTATATCTTTTTTTCTGAGATTGGCTGGACCACCATAGACAACCACAAGAATGTATTTATTGGGTAGTCTTTTGTGTATATTGTTTTATTTGCATATGTTTTTATGTATTGTGACTAGTACTGTGTAACAGATTATATTTGATTTCTTACTTTTTTCCACTAAAACTATGTTTTAAGATCCTCTTGGTGGCTCTGCGTGCATTCAGGGTGTTGCTTCTGACTCTGCATCACAGTCCGTGTGCATCCTGGCATTCTGCCTCTCACGTCCCTCAGCAGTGACAGTCAGACTGCTGCACAGGCCCCCTGTGCACACATGTGGGACTTTCTATGAGATGTGTATCCAGGAGCAGAACTGTCAGGTCAGAGGGGTGTCTGTACTTAATTTAGTCCATTTTGACCAAATACTGTTAGACTGCACTGCAGAATGCCTTCTCTCATCTACTTCCACCAGTTCCTGAGTTTCTGTGTCTTCAAATACAGGCCAACACTTCATGTTATGTAGCTTTCTAATTTTTCTCTGGTAGAATAGATATAGAATAACATACTATTGCTATTTTAATTTTCATTTCTCATATTATTAATGAATTAGATCATCTCTCCATGTGCTTGAGAAATTTGGGGGGGTTTCCTTTTCTGTTAATTGCCCATTGTCCTTTGACCATTTTTCTATCTAGAATTCTTTTTTCTATTGGATGGATTTGCAGAAGTCCCTTATATATTCTAGATATTAGACCGTTGTCCATTTTAGGCACTTCTAATTTTCACCTTTTTCCTTTAGACAAAATTTTGCCCCTGAGTTCTATATCAAAAGTGGTATCAGTAGACAGATCTGTTATAGACAACTCAAATTTACCATGTATAAATAGCAAGTTTTCTAATTTGTCCTATAAATTGTTCTTCTTGTGTTTACTCTCTGGGTGAATTACCTATCACTCAAAAGTAAATCTTGGAATAACTCTAGACTTCTAATTCTCCCTCATTGCTGATGTACCACTAGTCACTGGGTTTTGTTAGAAGAATCCCTTAATGTTTCTGAATTGTTCTTTTCCTCTCTCCATCCCTACTTTTACTTTCCTACTTTAGGTTCTCGTGATCTTTTGGTTGGGCTGTTGCAATGGTCAATAAACTGGTCTCCCTGGCTCTGGACCTCCTTCATTCCACATTCTGGACCATCCCAAGGGCAGTTGTTTTAAAGAAAAAAGTCATGCATTTCCATTTTAAACTGCTTAAAATCAGTTGGTGGGCTTTGAATGCCTGCAGAAGGAGATTCCATTTCCTGATTATATAACGTGCATAACCTGATGAACCTGAACATCTCACTCCTGCCTACATTCTTACTCTGCCCTCTGGATGTGTACCTCTTACAGTTCCCCAAAGTTCATGGCCATTAACACTTGTATGCCTTCACACATGCTTCTTTCCTTGAAATGTGTTTTTTTTTTTTGCCTCACCCCATTCTACTTTGTTCCTCCTTTGTTTTATGGCTTAAGTCAAGCATCACTTTCTTGGTAAGTCCTCCCTTGATATTATCTTCCCTCCATCCCAATATAAATTCCTAAAAATTAACTACTATGAACTAGCAGCATGCTTCTTTTGACCTTTGTACATAGATAAATTTGGTGATGCTAACTTGGTTGCAAAGGAAAATATACTTGAATAAGAAGAAAATTAATGGTGCATAATTGTCCAATCTTCTTTGAATGTAATAAAACAATGACCAATTGTGTTTTTCATTTACATTTAGGTGAGTTTGTAATGAGTTGGATTTTCAGTAATGATATGTGGGTATTGAAGCTCTTAGCACATGTAATTCAATCTAGGTGAGATAAAAGGAAGCAACCACAGAGCAGTTATTTCCTAGTTGACAATCAAAAACTCTCCACAGCCTGAACCTGAGCTCAGGGTTGTTTATTTCTTTCCCTGGTAAATAGCATGAGGACTGGATTCATTACTAGAACATTTAAAGGATGCATAACATTGCCTTCCTCTATGGTTTTTGTGCTCACCTACTGGAAGGGCTGCTGGGAGTGGTTCCAATCTGTTGTTTGGTGTTTCTAAGAGTTGGTGTCTAATGGGAAAGTGATCTCATGCCTACAGTTAGTAGAGAGCATTTATATATTAACTGGGTGGCACGAGAGTAATAGATTGCTAACATTTAAGACTATAAACTGCAGGAGATTTGGAGATGCTAGATAAACCATCTTTTATTCAATTTTTCAGAGCCATCTTGGAGTTCTGCTATCTGAGTTGGTCAGAACAACACTGTTGGATGAGCATTAAGTGTCCTGAGTTCCAAAATATTTAGTTGTCATCACCTTCCCATGTGAATTGAAAGATGAACCGTTTCTGAAAGTCAGCTCTCTTTTGTCTGCTATATTTGCAAGGACTCTGTCACTCTTTGATTCTGTCTTTGGAAGGGCATTGTCATTGTTTAGGGTGTTCAGCAGCCTATTCTCAGCCCTTCCATTGACTTGGCCCTTCTGGTCTTTAGCAAGTCACTTGGACCATTGGTGGATTGAGCCAGTGCTGAAAGAAGCCCCTTAGCATCACCTTGTGTGATTGGGGATTAAAGACCATTTGAAGCAGAGGTTTCCATGCCACCCAGTCTAGAACATATAAGTAAGTGGCATGCCGTTGCTCCAGTGGGAACATTAACTTCACGGCCTGTCTTTATTTATAATCTCAATTTGGTTTTTGGAGGGTTCATTTGGTTCAGTAACCTCTCTTTTATTCCTTGTGCCTTAAAATATTTATTCAATTTAAAAATCAATCCCATTGGTTACTGCAAAGAGGCATGAAGTAATGTTTTGGGCTAATAAAAATGTTCCATATCTTGGTTACAGTGGTAGTTACACAACCATATATATATTTGTCAAGACTCATGAAACTTTACACTTAAAAGTGATGAATTTTACTTTATGTAAACTATAGGTAAAACATAATCACAAAGGTGATAAAATAATCAAAGTCTATTTATTTAAAAATAAAATGAAGCAGTTCTCTTGAGTCTTCTTTTTGACTGGGCTCAGGAATCATCACTCTCTTTGAATGGCTGTAGTTATAGGCACAGAGGTTTGTGTTTACTAGACCATCAATAAACACTGGCCAGGTTCAGGTGAGTTGAGTGACATCTGGAATCACTGTCCAGTGCTTCCCTTTTTGTGGTAAACCAGAACATAAATGTACTATCTGTGATTTTATCTTCTTTGGCAGAGACATAACTTACCTATAAAGTCAGATGTTCTAAGATTTCAAGGTCATTAGTCAACTTTATTGATGGTATAAAAGACATAAGAAGGTAGGCTAGCCCTGCCCAACTCTGAACCATATGCTGTGTTGAGCCACCAGAGAAGTTTGGCGCTTGGCAGTGCTTTTACATGACAGAGGATGATGACAAGTCATCTTGGCCCTGAAGATACTTCTGGAGTGAAAGAGCATTGTACTTTTTGTGTGTGCTTTGTATTTTGAAATGTAGTTTGCAACTCTCACCAAAAAAAAAAAAAAGAAAAAAAAAAGTTTTAAAATGGATTTTAAGTTCCAACCTCCAGGGGAGTGTTAGGCTGGGCCTGTTGGAATGCTGCTCAAACGCTTGCTAAATATAGTTGATTTCACTACTCATCAGGCTGAAAGAAGAATAGTATCTAAGAGAGACATGCAGGGTGAATCAAGAAGCTGTCTGAAAGCTTTGCTTGCTCAGCTAAGTGTAAGAGTGAGAGTGTGGATGCATTCTTATCAATATTTACAATGACTCTGCTACAGTGTCTTGTGTGATTGTCATGCAAACCCTCAGATATATTTGGGGCAGATGCTATACTGACATTGTATTTATAGAAAAATAGGATGTTGAGAGGTTAAGTAACTTGCCTAAGCTCACACAGCAAGAAAGAAGCAGTCAAACCTGGTCAGATTGTTTGACTCAAGCCTCGTAATCTCTTTACTCTTCCGTGTTGTTGAGAGCAAGAAAAGTTCTGGTTGTACCTTGAGTGAAAATCCTTTGTGTGCGTTGAGGGGTGGGGTAGGGTGGGGGTGGAGAGAGGGACCTATATTACACAAAGGGTGGTTGATGATATCGGATAAGCAGAATTAATTTCAACCCAAGATTTCTTATAATTTTGACCTTGAACATGACTAGTGCTTAGCAAAACTCTGGAAAAAGCAGTCCTGGATTTAACTTAAGACTTCCAGGAAAATGTTGACTGGAGTTCAAGGTAAGGTTGGAAGTTTTATACCCTTGCTTCAGGATATGCTTGAAGTTGTAGGATCATCAGTAGCGGCTGCACCCACAAGCATTTATCAGGTTTCAGCAGCTTTTGTCCCTTAGTTTCTGTCTAAAGTGGGTTAAGCAGATATAATTCCTTCTCTCAAAGAGTTTTAAATCTGAGACAAGACAACCTGATGACCAGAAACATAAAAGATACCGATTAAGTACAACAGGTTCCCTTAGTAAATAATGTATTAGCAGTTGGGTGTAAGATGTCTGTGCCTAGAAAAAAATGAAAACAGATCTTGCTAGCCCCAGTCAAGGTAAGGGGTGAAATCCAGGCCCGGGGATCTAGTCATCTCATCTTTCATCAGGTTTCTGCCTGAGGTTTAAAATTGTCTTTTGGAATTCCGAGCTCTTTGAGAGTTCTCGATTGCATCGGTAGCTTATATTACAGCATGAAGGAAAACTCTTTGGTGACTTGACACCTGTATTTGAGAATGCAAGATCCATTCAGGACTCACAGAAAGAGTGTATCAGTCAGGATCTTTGTGCAGCAAATGAGGGAAGAGTAGCTGACATGGGGCCTAGATAGTACATGGAATTGGTTGGCCCACATAACTGAAGTAGGTTGGCCTCAGGTGAACCAGGATCCAGCAGCCCAGATAATACTACCATTTCGCCGGGATACTCCCTCTCGTCTGCTCTGCCTTAGAAAGGTGCCGCTCTCGTCCTCAGGCTGTCTGCTTCTGGCTGTCTAGGCCAGAGTCCAGGTAGCAAGCGTCCACAGGATGTCTAGACCTCACACCCCTATGTCACCGTCTATGAGGATGAGAGACAAAGCTTTTCTTTCCAAGAAGAAACTGAAAACATCACCCTGAGTCTTGCCTTTAGTTGGGGTTTGTGCCGTCTCTGACCTGTTGATTCGCTGGGGCCATGGGAGATGGGATAGGCTGACAGTCTTACGTCGCCCTCCTCTCATTAGGTAGAGCCAACAGGAGGTCATTCCTTCCCAAACCAAATGACTGAGAATGGATGCATTTGTTCTCCAAAGCAAGATCTTTCTTTTTTCCTTCTAGAAGGAGTAACTGCAGTGATTTGGGACCCAGTAGATAAGCAAAGGGGTGTGAAGTAGGTGAGTGCATTGGGGTGCAGTTCTGGGGGGGCATTCAGGACCCTCTTCTTACCTCCATGCACCCCTGCAAATCCTCTGCTGCTCACCAGTAGCTGACAATGGTATTCAAATTGGAATGGTGGCGCATATGCTTAAGTGGTCGTCTGTCCTTTCCCCTCCTCTCCTCTTTCCTCCTTTCCTCCTTCCTCCCTCCCTCCCTTTCTTCCTCCATCTCTTTCTCCCTCCCTCCTTCCTTCCTCATCCTCTCCTTCCTTATCTTCCTTTATTCTTTCTCTCCCACCCTTACCTCCTACCTCCTACATTTTCATTTTCCAAAAAGCATTCTCAGCCCCTTCTGTGTGCCAGGCATACTGCTTGGTCCTGGATGTCACTGCTGGAGCTCATCTTTCCTACCACATCCCTTTTGCCACTGGCAAACTTCACCCACTGTCAACAAAATTTATTAATATTCTCTGTGTAAGGCATTCTGCTAGATTCAGAGAGGTCCATGGCTTCAATCTGACTCTCAAGTAGAGACCTGGAGAGTATTTTCAAATTATGATGCCATTGCATTCCTCAGATTGTCTTACACAGATTCTACTACCTATATTTGGGGTGGGAGGGAGAGAGAGAGAGAGAGAATATGCTCGAGAAAGATAATACAGTTTAAGAAGAGCAAACATTTATGCCTGCCAGTGTACTCACATGAGCTCATGCATGAGATGGGACAAGGTACTCTCTGACCTTCATTGGCCTCTGTATTTGGACTACCTGGGTTTGAACTCCAACTCCTCTGCTTTCTGGCTCTGTGACCTTGGGCTGATTACCTAACTTCTCTGGGTATCTGAGTCTGTTTTCTGTTGCTTTTAACAGAATATCTGAAACTGGGTAATTTATTAAAAAGCAAAAAGAATTTATTTCTTACAGTTCTGGAGGCTGAGAAGTCCAAGATCCAGGGGCTGCATCTAGTGAGGGCCTTCTTGCTGGTGGGGACTATTCGCGGAGTCCCAAGGTGGCACAGCATATCACATGGCGAGGGGGCTGAGTGTGCTAGCTCAGGTCTCTCTTCCTCTTCTTATAAAGCCACTGGTTCCCGTCCCATGACAACTCATTAACCCATTTGCTCATGAATCCATTAATGAGTGAATGGATTAATCTATTCATGAAGGCAGAGCCCTCATGACCCAATCACCTCTTAAAGGCCCCACCTCTCCATACTGCCACATTGGGGATTAAGTTTCAACATGAGTGTTGGAGGGGACAAATATTCAAACCATACCACAGGGTCTCCTACTGATGATTAAATGAGGTAATATATGGATAGCACTTAGAGCAGTGCCAGTCCACAGGGCAAGCTCAGTGGACATCAGCTGTTCTTATCATGACGATGGCGCTTTATGACAACTGCAGCACAGCCGGTGGATTCCCACTCATCTCATGTTCTTCCACATGAAGACCTAAACCTTTGCCAGTGGCTACACTCAGATCCCTCATCCCCCATGCAGATAAGTGGTGACTGTGCAATGCTCCTGTGGAATACCCCACATTTCACAGCACAGCAAGCTCTTAGAAGACCGCTGTGTGAACCTCCGGCATCTGTATTTTGTAGTTTTTCAGATGACCTGGTAAGTCATGATTGTTAATTTTCTTTAGCTCTTTTTTGTACACATATTAAAGCTTTCAGTTAGTGGCCCTATTGCCTTTTGATCCGTGCCTTTTTATTAACACCCTCTAAAGTTATTGCAATTGAGACAGTCTTGGCTTGTTCTATTAGGTGCTTCCATAGAACACATATTGAATCTTAGAAGCCTCGTCTCTTTAGAAAAATTGTCTTTCTGGGAAAATACAGGCCTACTTTTAAAACACATCTGTGTCTGTCTGTATGCTGGCCAAAAGCCATCACCTCCATACAGACCTGAAACATTTATCCCTGCCACTAATTCTGATGATAGAGTTTTGACTTCGAATTGCATACACATCCCATTAAAACATACCATGTGATTTGTGTGCATATTGTAAGCATGTGTCCGTTTCACAATCTGTTTAGTAGTTCGGCCAAAAGCTACAAAAGTGAAATAAGAAAAACATCATGATTAAATGAATTGCTCTGTGATACACCTGTGCGTGGGGGATGAGATGACAGAGGAGAGATTTGCAAAAGTGGCTTTCTTGGTTACTAATGTAACACTGGATACTTATTTCAACAATGAGCATCTCAACCCCAGTTTATTGTTATAACGGTTATTTTTTTGCTTTCATAATGACTTTAGAAAAAAAATCGTAAGATATTCTCGACTCTCTTTTATATGTAAAGCTCTATTCACCAACTTCTTTGTCACACTAAGGAGAGATGCGGAAGGTGGAAGGTGGGCATTCCTCCCCAGATGGGATTTCTTTCCATGAATCTTATCAAATTACGTGGGTGTTAGGAGGATGAGAAATTTGAGAGTGCAGGCTGATTTGGACAAGGCTGTTTGGATTTAAAGAGGAAACGTCCATCAAGGGCCAACTCCCTGAGTAAACTAGAGACCAGAGGCTGGGCTGTGGCTCTGGGGTGGGCATGACACTGAGATGGGCTAGAGGAAGATCTCATGGAGATGCAACAGGAAAAAACAAAAGGATGTGAGTGTGTGAGTGTGGTGGTGTCTGACTCTCATCACTTCCCAGAGCCTCGCCTTCCCCAGGTGGAAGGGAAATAGTCAGGGCTGGGATAGTGGTGGCTCATCTCCATGGAGTCCCCAAGGACCCACGTTCCTGATAGCCCCTAGCCCTGCCTCCCTTGGATGCAGCCTTTGTCCTCAGGGTCCCAGACAGTGGGAGCTCCAACCACCATGTGTGCGTTTTAGGCAGCGGCTGGAGAAAAGGATAGAGAGGAAGAGCAGAGGATGTACCATCCACTATCTTTTAAGGAGGTTCACAGAAGTGGACAGTTGACACTTTTGTTTACATCTTTTTGGCCAGAACTTAACAATGTGGCCACACCTAGCTCCAAGGGAAGCTGGGAAATGGAGTCTTCATTCTGAATGGCCATGGGCACAGCTGAAAATCAGGGGTGTTCTTATTACAAGAGAAGGGGATGATGGTTATGGAGAGAAGACAACTAGAAGTCTCTGCCATGGGTTTAGACGATGTCCTAAAAAAGCTATGTAGTATATTGTCGTCTGTGTAGATGTGAAATGTCTCTAATCTTTGACTGCTAAAAAATTTTTTTCTTTTCTGTAGATTAAAGAATTTAAGATGTCATAAACTATGTGATGATATTTTTGATGGTGATGATGAGGAGGAGGAAGAAAAGGAGGAAGAGGAGGAGGATGAGGAGGAATGTCTACTAGAGAAAAGATTCCATGCTATAGGATATAGCAACTCATAGCTCAATTAGAAAAGCATTATTTCCTCCATTTTACCAATAAGCAAATGGATGCTCAGAGTTGGAAAAATCCACTGAGGTCAAACCAGTCCTGACCTATGGAGTCACATGATAGGGCAACAAAGACTGGGAACAAGGTTTTTGGAAACAATGTGGATTTCAGTTGCAAGTCACAAAAAACCCTGAATTTCAGATGATGTAAACAATAAAAGTTGTATCTCACATTTTAAAATGTCTGCAAAGCAGTAGCTCCAGAGGTGGCTATTTCATTGCCACAGCAATGTCATGAAGGAGCCAGGTTCTGTCATCCCCAGTGAGATGTCCTCGTGGAAGGGCCCCAGCAGTGCCAGCTATCACCCCCACATATGACATGGCCTCATGGAAGAAAGGAGACTGCCTTCTATTTATGTGTCTTTTTAAAGTTAAGGAAACTTTTCCAGAAGTCCTCCTATACAGTATTTACCCTGTTCTATAGACACGTCACCTTCGCTGAGGGGTGGATACCTGAATAAAGTTATGATTCTCTTTATAAGGGCAGTGGTGGGCATGACTTTGGGTGGGCAACTGTCAGTACCTGCTAATTCCTGTATGTGTTCTTTGCCCATCCTTAAAGGGTAGTCTAGAATTATGGGCGTTTCCCTAAAAATGCCGTTGCCCTTGATGTCACTTGCTTATTACAGCTTATTCACTTACTCATCAACCAACATTTATTGAATACCTTCTCTGAGCCAGACAGTGTTATGAAGGAATGAAATTCATGTTTACCCTCAAAGAAATTTGTGATTTAGTGAAAGAGTCAGATATCCTCAGCAACACTTAATCCGTTGTAAAGAATGCCATAATAGAGCAATGGGGATGCTGAGGGGAACCACTTGTGTGGCCTGAGAGATCAGGACTTGTGGCTGCAATAAAGCTTTCTTCTCTTACATTATGAATGTTGTTCACGGAAAGCCCTTGAATGAGCTCCTAGAGAACTGGAACCATGTCTTGTTTGTTTTTATTTTTTTTACTATGCTTTGGCCATAGTAGTTGATCAGTGTGGGGAGAAGGAATGAATGAGATTAGGCTTCTTGTACAGCCTGCAGGACCATGAACTAAGTAAACCTCTTTTCTTGAAAGCATCCATTGTGAGTAACAAAGTGCTGTGATGCGGTGTTTGAGAGCCTGGGCTTTGGATTCACAAACACCTGCTCAAATCTGACATCCACCATTACTAGCTGTAATGTAGGGAAGTTACCTAACCTCTCTATGCCTGTTTTTTCACCTGATGGATGAAAATTAGAGTACTTAACCTTGTCAGGTTGTCACGCAACTCGAATGAGTTAATAAATGTAAAGTGATCAGTATAGAATAAGTACTCAGTGAATATCAGCCATTATTATTACTTAATAATGTAGTCTGCCTTATGTTTTCTCTTTCATCAAAATTATTTTATGGAGTTGTTTATTGAAGAAAATGCTGCCTCTTGATCATAATGTTTCTGGCAACTAGAAGTGAAACTTAAACATTTTATGCTTCACGGTAACTGAGTTGAGAGTTCTTGAAGTTTACACAGACATTTCTAGTCTGTGTCTGATAAATGTCACATGCCAATATTTCCTACATTCTTTGTATTTAGTGTTCCCCACTTCCTAAAAGAGGAAAAGGTATACTGTTGAAGAGTTGCCAAATTTTCTCCACAGGTGGCTGAATTATCCTTAATTGATGAAATCACCCTTTGTTGATGGGCCCATTTCCATGGGGATCTCTAGATCCTCTCAGGGTTAACCCTCTGGGTCCTCCCTTCTCTCTCCCAGTGCTTTAGGTATCTTTAAGCATTGGTGTCCAGTTGGTCATGGCAGGCACGTGTCACAGACAATATTTCCTCTAATTGGCTGCAGGGACCATTTTCTTAATAGTTTTCTCCTTTTATAGAAACTATTTATAAGAAGATCACAGTATTCCAGAGCATACTATGTTGTTTGTTGTTATGTTATGTTGTTCAGGGATAACCGACCTAACAAATGAACAGTGAGGTTGAAGAGAAATCCAGTTGCGTGGATGGCCCTGGTCTAATGTGTGCCTTAGAGACTGGGGATGCCGATGTGTTCATTGGGAATAGATTCACAGTTTCACAGGAAACATCTGCTTTAATCTGCTCCAACATCAACAGGATCGATGTGGTAGGAAACCTGCTGTTATTGTGTGAGTTCCCTTTCTCCAGCCAGGGCCTGGCCTGAGATTGGGGCTGTTTGGACAGACAACACAATGTGGTCCCATTTATCAAACTATGGACATAACAAGCAACATTACTTGAGAGTATCCTTTGGCTGTTCCTCTATATAAAGGGAAATTTTCCCTCTGAATCGTCTGGCTATCTCCATTTCTTTCCATCTCTTTCCCTTTGTTTTTTTTCTCTTTCAGCCCATTTCCATTCTGGGCTTCAGTTGTAAGTGGGCACGTCTCAACCTTAATCCTACCACTGCATCCTCTCCCATGGGTGAGAAAGGCTCCTGGGGGTGGTGACTCTCAGTGGAGGAGGATTCTCCCCAACGGCATCAAAATATCTGGGAAACAACTGTGCAAACTGTGCAAACACACAGACTCACACACACTCACACCCACAAAACCTTGGAGATTATCAGCCACACCTAAGGTGTATCTGCCTCTTCTCATTACCTTAAGAATCACTTACCTAGAATTAATTAAAGACGCTGTTACCTTAGGGAAAACTGCCTCAGTTTTCATCATTTGAAAAAGTAAAGTTGGTATCTAACACGTAAAATTTGCCCCTGGAGAACTCAAAGAATTCGAAGCATTTTACACCAGTGCATCTGTGATATTAATCATTTAAAAAATTATTACACTGCTGATAAAATGTGAAGTGTAGATTCATAGTACTGAGCTCATATTACTACTTCCACTATCATTTATGAAATGCTAGTGTCTTAGGCACTGTGAACACTAATAAAGAGATTTGGGAGCTCATCTCCTAACAAAAAAACACAACCATATTCAGAAAAAAATAAAGGTCGTTTTTCACCTATTCTAGTATAAGGTAGATTGATCAATCAAAAGAAATTGCAAAGGCCATTTGCTATGGTTCCAAACCTTGTGTTGAATTTGATCCCCAATGTTGGAGGTGGGACTCAGTGGAAGGTGTTTGGGTCATGGGAGTGTATCCTTCAAGAATAGATTAATGCCCTCCCTTGGGAGTGAGTGAGTTCTCACTCAGTAAGTTCCTGGGAGAGCTGGTTGTTAAAAAGAACCTGGCACCTCCCACCTCTTGCTCTCTCACCATGTGACCTCCACACACACCCACTCCCCTTCACCTTCCACCATGAGTGGAAGCAACCTAAGGCCCTCAGCAGAATCTGAGCAGATCCTGACACCATGCGTCTTACAAAGCCTGCAGGAGCTAAATAAACCTCTTTTCTTTATAAATTATCCAGCCTCAGGTATTCCTTTATAGCAACACAAAATGGACTAAGACACCATGTCACAGGAGTCCACTCAGACCGCCAGGTGAGGTAAATCCAAGAGCTTCTAGATTCTTTATCCTTGATCCTGGCAATGGGTCTAAATGAAAGACAATGAAAGGATCTGCTACTGGTTACTTTTTCCTCTTGTCCTCCAGCTTCCTACCTAATGACCTGAATGCACATGTGCTCCAGATGTTGGTGTCCCCCAATGTGGACAAACTCATTTCCTTTCTCTTTACCAACTGCTCTGGACAGATACTGTGCCCAGAATGGAGAGGAGGTGCACAAGGAAATAATAAGGCACAGCTCTGCCTTGGAAAATCTCATAGCCCAGGAAGAGGTACAGACAAGTAAGCCAACAATTACAGAAATAATGGTTAAGGTACACTGGTGACACAAAGAAGTGAGGAGTCAGCTTTGGCTAAGATTGAAGCCATGATCCTGACCACAGATAGAGAGCTTGCACTTAAGGACAAGAACCAACCTTACTTTAGATATAACTCAAATTCATTTCTCCATAAAATTTCCTTCATTTTCACCAAGTTGGAATTTATTGCTACTTCCTTAATGGTGTAATACACTCTGCTTATGCTTTTAGGGATATAACATGCCTTGTTGTATAGTATTTTTGTACATTTATTCCCCAACCCTTGATTATAAATTTGTTAAGGCAGGGAATGTGTGTATGTATGTATGTGTGTGTGTATGTGTATATGTATGTGTATGTATATATATATGTGTGTATATATATAAGCTGTCCGGAAAATATCCAGCCATTGTTCATATAACAAGAACATATTACATGGCTGGATACTTTCCAGATAGCCCTTGTATGTATAAATATTTAAGTGATATTTGAACTATAGCATACACAAATATGTAGATACATTTTTGTTGAATTGCACTTGATTAAATTAATCCCATTGTCTTTCAAAATAGAAATTGTGTATTCTGGGATCTAGAAACTATTGTAGAAAAATTCAGTATTATTGTTGAGATTTTAGAATGACTGGCCAATCCCAGGTTTTCCATCTGCATGTAGGAGCTACTGGACACTGGACAGTGCTAGACTTCATATGAGCAGCAAGTAAGTGCGCAGGAAGCCAGACAAGCTTTGCAGGGAATGGGGGAAGGTCCAGGGCAGAACAGGCTCCTTATTACTTGAAGGATGAGGTCCCAGCACATAACACAGTGCCCTCCTGTACCCAGTCCCCTGGCTACTCTTCCGGCATCGTGTTTGATGTGTGTTGAATGATGTCCATATTCCAAATCAGTGGCATTGCTATCAGATCTGAAATAAATTAGCCATGTTTATGGGAAGATGTAGGACTGGAGGAATTCCTTCCACAAATGCTCTGCTTATGTGATTATTGGTTAGCCAGTGACTTCCTGCCATCCACAAAAACACCAAAATTGTAAGTGAAAAGTAAATGTTAGGTGAAGTGCTTTGAGTCAAAGGCAGTCCACATAAGAAGTTACGGATGGCTCTGCCCGGACTCCTGCAACAGCACATGATGAAAGCTGGTGTATAGATACCTCCCCTCTGCTGCCCCTTGGGGGATCCCAAGGCATGTGTTTTTCACAGGCTCCCAGAGTGCTCATGCAGGATTACGTTTCACTCATCTACCGGTGGTAATTGGCTTGAGAGCCCAACCTTTGTTAGTTTTCTTCCCTTCCTTGTCTTACTTTTCTTCTCCCCTACCTGTGCTTCCTTTAGTCCCCCCAAATAAACTATGTACACTTGGATTTTTGTTTCAGGATTCAAGTCTCCTCCTGTGGTGTCCAGGCTGAAACTAAAATGTATTTATTCTCTTCTCATCTGGTGTTGAGATATTTTAAAGCCCCAATAATTTTCCCTACATGTGCAGTTCTAATTATTTGTACCTGGCTTACAAAAGTAGGTAATGAGAAAATTAAGGCCCACAGAAAATTACAGCAGGATAACTCAGATATGTGCCCAGCTCTAGGGCTTTGTTTTGGGCCCCTTTCAGAAGGCAATCTCAAAGGGGTATTTCTAGCTTTCCGGACTATGTGTGATTTTGTTATTTTATAGAGTCTACTGCTGTGGGACTCTGTGGAAAGAGACTTGATAAAGCTAACAAAATATACATCTGCTACAAGGGAAATTTTATCTCCCAAATGCTATTTCCTCTTAAGCTCTGAATGTTGACAGATTCTTTCTTTCCTAATGGGGTTCGACAAGTTGGCAGGAAAGCCAAGGTCAAATACCAATGAGAGGTGTGCTCCGATCACTGAGTACACCAGCCTGCTGCTAAGTTCTCCATGCTGATAAGATAAGCCCCCTCTGAATCAGATACAGGCCTGCTGGGTATCTTTAGGACTGTCTACAGCAGAGCTAGAGGAAGCAGGGACAATTTTAAAGTTAGATTTAACAGGAGGTCCCATGAAACGGGGTTTTCTTGTCAAAATACGGTGAGACATAGTGATGGAACTGAATTTGGAGGTGCCTTCATTGATAGGGGGCGATGCTTTGAGCTTTCAGGCTAATCCTGCTGAGAAGCACATGTGATTAGCCCTGTGAAGCCCTTCACCACCCCCCCAGACCCCTGCCAAACCCTGGAGGCCTTGGGGAAGAAGTAGTGAGAGTCAGAGAACAAGGGAGTGTGTGCTCCTGGGCCCTGGGGGCGTGTGCAATGCTTGTGTTGTAGCTCCATTAGTGGAAAATTTTGATCCATTACTTGATCCATATCATGGAACAATGACCTGCATATTCTCTCATTTCCATCATTCTGGGCAATATCTAATATAATGTAGGGTAGGCATTTTTAACTACAAAGATATATTGAGAAGTGAAATTAATGCTGGAAAATAGTACATTACACAGCTAATCAAGCAGGAAGAGGCAAGAAAGCATATAAATGCTGCTACATTGTGGGGCAACAGTGTTTTCAAAACCGGTTTACTTCCACTGTAGCCACTGAGGCCTTACTTCTTTTCCTGGCTGTCATGAAAGATCATCCTTCTATGCTGGCACCCAAGTTTCTCAAGATTTGGTGGCATATGCCAGACCGTGGAGGAGGCCAGGTAAAACTTTCTAGCATTGCCTCAGTTGGACTGTCTCTTTTCCCTGCCACTGGTTTCCTGGGCTACTTTAATTTCATTTTCTGTTATGGAAACCTCTTGCTGTAGCTGTTCCCTGCTTGGCTTACACTTCACTTGAGACACACAGTTACCTTTCTGGTACCACCAGGGAGCATAGGACTTAATTCTGCCTCAGATCTCTCCTTTTTCCTCTCTGTTCTGACAAGAGGCAGAGCTGTTCTTCTTGGGGCCCCGAGGGCCTTTCCCTCTACTTTGTCCTTCTGTCTGCCACATCCCTGTGTTACAGACTTCACATAGTCACCTGCTTGCATGATTCCATTGTTGTCTGCTGAATGTGACCAAAGGCATCTCAAACTTACTTGAACTACAGGGTTCATATCTACCTGCCAACCAAAGCGCCCCATTTCACTGGCAAATCAACTCGAATGCTGTTGTATTTACCTTTGTGGACGCAGAGGAAGGCATCCCCTGAGAATTTGCCCCGTGGGGTTTCTGTCACCTGCTGCTCTGCTTTGGCTTAGACAAAGGTATCCTGCACTGGGAACCGGACTCTGTCCCCGTGCTTAGCTCTACAGACAAGTGCTATTATTTTTAGCTGGCAGACCTTTTAGTGCACATCCTGCAGCATTGAGGGTGTGAGAGAGAGGCGCTTTGGAAATCAGACCCTGTCGCTGATAGCTTGTCCTGAGCTGAAAAGGTGATGGGAGAAAGGATGCTTTGTGTTCAGAACAGAAGAAAACCGGGCTCTGCAGTTGCCACAGCAGCCGGCAGCCATCCCGTTTCCTCACCTAGCTGCGGCCCGCCATGTGGCAGGATGGCTCTCCCGAGTGGCCCGCATGGCGAGGCCCTGGCGGCTGTGCCTGTGGTGGCCCCTCGCTTACTCCCATCTGAGCCCGGGGAGTCGGTCTTATCAGCTGGCTGCGGTGACAGTGGGAGGGGACCGGCACCCTTGTCAGCCCCCTCTTCCCTGGCAACTCCCTTTCCAGGTCGCAGCCTAAGCCCCTTCCATCGCCCCACAGCCTCTTGCTCGGGTATCGGAGTCAGCAGCAGTAAGGAGGTGTTGGAAGACGAAGTTCAGAGGATAAAATGACACCCTGTGAGGAAGCAGGCTTATGTGAGCTTTGTAGCCGATTGAAAAAAGAGAATGTGGTGAGGATCCGGTGGCCTGCTTTACAATGGCTGTAACTTTTACTGAACACCCTACCTAAAGCCTCTGCCACCACCCCAAAAATATATGTAGAAATAAACTCTGCTTTAGAATTTTGATGGAAAAATCAGATCCAAGAAATCTGATGAAATACATTTGATTAAATAGAACACACAATTGATCTCAATTTCATAGTTTATTAATTTTTCATTAGGAGTGAGATACAGGCACTATGACCTGTACATTTAGTTGTCCGAGAAAGATGAATAGAAGATTTAAAAAAATGAAGACATTATGTTTTAAAGCTCCAAGATTGCTGGCAATTTCTAATGAATATACAGAATCCCCATCACTGGGTATTTTATGGGCAAAGCAGCAAAACAAACAAATTTAAATTTTAAAATTTAATGCTTAGCTCCCAGCCCTTATAAGGCTTTGCTCCTCTTCCTCTGTTTCCACCACCTGCCAGGCGTCCAGAACAACGAGGGTGTCCCGGTGGGCAAGAGGAGGTTGTGGGGAGCCTGTGGCTGTGATCAGAGCAGGTACTACATGAGGCCAAGCTGGGCATTTTGAAGCTGAGGTGGAAGAAGCCATACTTGAGGGGTGCTGGGAGGGCTCCCACACCTGCTCTACAGATTCTCGCAGACTTAGCTCTGCTTAGCAGCATTCCCTGGGAACCAGCACCCATTGCTGTCTTTCCTTAGCCTTCAAATGCTCCCAGTCTGGCAAAGCCAGTCATCCACGCAGAACCTGGCCCTCTGTGTATTCCCAGAGCCAAACAAGAACACTTTCACGGTAGAAATGAAAGAATTTTAGGTGTGACACCTAGGGCAGGATTTGTGTCTCTTTTGCGGTGGATGGCCCTTTTCCCTCTTATGAGAATTCTGGTAAGGCCTAACATTATTGAGAAATCCCCCTCTTCTCCATTCTGCAGAGTGTTAATGCTGCTGGAAGACTGTCTCTTAAAATCAGGTTCCAGTCAGTCTGCGAATGTTCTGTTCTGAATGGTGCTGCTGGCTTTGATCTTTAGTCCTGCTTAAGGATGCTTTCCAAGTGCATGGAAAGTGCCTTGACCCCAGTGTTTGGAGCTGTCACTGTTTGCAGACCAAATCAAGTTACTATGAAGCACTTTCTGAAAATGTACGCCAAGAGGAATCCCTGCTCTATAATGGGATCAGCCATTCCTGCTGTACTGGTAGCAGTCTCAGCCCAGCCCTTGCTCTGGGGCCTTAAAGACCCTGGAGTTGTGTCACTTCCAGCAGCAAACCTCTGAAGTGTGATGTCTCAAGTACAGAAGCAGAGCTGCTTTGTTGTCTGAGATTTTGTGGGTTGGAGAAATAGTCAGAAATAGGTCATAACTGAAGAAAAATCCTCTAATTGTGATCTTGAGTACAAATGAAGGAAACCAACCCCTTTCGGTTCATGGGGTAGGACTCAAGGTTTGTATTATCTATGAGGAATATGAAAATGGTCCCACTGACCTTGAGTTTATTCACTCACAATGCATATTGTATTTATCATGTTATATTTCAGGAATATTAGATCAAGTGGGGAAGTAGGGAGGTACTTTGTAAGCTGTTATATACCATACAAATTGTGGCTGTGACGAATTTTTCTTAAAATGGATAACTTAAAGCATAAAGTAATTAAGAGGCTATTGCCTGTAATTTAGTATAGCCTTGTGTATCAGTGGATGGCCAGAAGTAGTGCCATAGAGCTGATAGATCTTACTGCACTCCTGTGACCTTCAGAACGTTCATCAGGAGGCAGAATATAAAGAGTCTGCCCTTGGTGCTTGAAGGATTCAGGAGTTCAGATCTGACTGTTTGATGAGTTAGTTGGATCACTTAATCTCTCCAAATTTCCTTGTTTGTAAAATGAGGATTTCAGTGCATGAATTGCCTCATGTGATGGTTGTGAAAGCTAAAATAAAAATGTACTGATGGTTTTGAATGTGCTTTGGGACAGTGAAGTATTATATTATATTACATTACAAGTGTAAGGTATTATGATGATTGTAGAAATAACACCAATTTAGAATTCATGCTTTGCTCCTGGATGGTTTCTTCTCTAAAAGGCAAGGCTGATGAAAGATAGAGTAGGGAATAATGTGGTGAGTGTGTGTGTATGCATGTGTCCGTGCCACGTGTCTGTGCCCAGACACCATGTCCATAGTGTAACACATAGGAAATTGGATGTGTGCTGGTCATTTGCACATTTGCACTCTGATCCATTATTGACTGCTCTTCCCCTACTCTGCCCTGTCTCCTAGAGCTCCGCCTTAGGCCTCTGCCTACAGCCAACTTCCTTGCTCAGCCCAGAGGTGGGGGCTAGTTCCTGTTGGGTGACTCCAGCACCTGGGCTCCTCTTGTTGTCCCTCCAGCCCTGGAGGTTGTGGCACTTTCCCAATGTTGTCTATCTCTGAGTGGTCTCATGTTCTTCCGTTTGGCTTCTTAGCTCTTCCATCTCTGGGGTAACTGATTGTCCATATTAAATTCTTTCTGTTTGAAATACCTAGAGTGGATTCGGCTTTTCTGACTGCACCCTGGACGCTGACTGATACAAGATGCTTACTTTAAAGATGGATGTTAGATTAAGACATGGGTTGAACAATTTGTAGAGAAGAAAGATAATACAGAATTTAACTTTGTATTTTTTTTATAAGAGATACATCTAAAACAATGTGATTCAAAATAGTTAAAAGTAAAAAGTTAGGCAAAGATATGTAAAAAGTGATTAGCCAAAAAAAAAAAAAAAGGGAAAAGAAAAGCAAAAATCTCAAGGTAATAAAATGTTACATAAAGCAATGAAGATCACTTTTATTGATTTTAAATAACTCATGAATCTTTATGTATCCAAAAACAGCATCAAAATATATGAAGAAATGATTCTTAAATGTAAAAAAAATTTTTTTTGAGAAATTCTATAGTGAGAGATCGTACTGAAATTTTCCTTTTGACAGACCAAGCAAGAGGAAAAATTTCTAACAATAAAATAATGATTTATTGATCTAAAAAATGTAACAGCATTTGACTGGCTTCATACTTTTTATGAAGGGGGTTTTAGGCATCAATCTTTCTGGAAGGGGCATGAATGAATTGTCTGGAAACTCCGCTTACATAGCAAGCACTCAGTTTTTATTTATGTTGAGTTATGTTACTGGGAGGGGCTGAAGGTGATTATGGGGGGGAGCAAAGTCCCCAGGCCCTACCTCTTGGTAGCAAAACAGACCCTCAAGATTTTCTCCTTTGGGGTGCTCTTTTTTCCTCCACTCATTCAGAAAAGTAAAAACGTAAACGTGCTGATGTGCTAATTAAAGGAAATAAATTATCACACCAATAGGAAAATAAGTGATATGATAAAAGTAGTATGCAATGCCAAAAATATAAAAGAGCACTTAAGAATCTGAATCTGGTGGTGAAGGGATACTTTGAAGGGAGACTGCTCTGAGGAGCAGGACTGAAGAGCTTTGTGTCAGAGACGACACAGGGAGGTGACATTAGATTCAGTCAGGTCATTTCTGACTGTGTGTTTCTTGCTTGGTATGTGGGAGGGAAACCACCTTGAAACAATTGTGTTCATTGGCCAAATGGTATAGTAACACCTTACTCATTTTTATTGATTAATAAATTAATGCACTGTTTTGACTTTCATTGTAAGTAAAACCAGGACACAAAAGCAACAAGAGATGCTCAAAGTGGTTTTCTATAACTGGAATCAAAATGAATATGTATTGAAAGCAGACTAGGTTTCACATTTTCCTGACTTTCATTTATTTTCTTAAAATTTTTATTTGTATATATTCCTGAGGTACAAGTGCAATTTTGTTACAGTGATATATTACATTGCAGTGAAGTCAGGGCTTTTAGTGCTTTCGTCGCTGGAGCAATGCATATGGTGCCCACCAAGAAATTTCCCATTATCTACTCCCCTCCCAAGCCTCCCGAGTCTCCACTGTCCATCGTTCCACACTCTGCTCCCATGTGTCCACACTATCTAGCTCTCACTTACAAATGAGAACATGTGGTATTTGCTTGCAGTTTTAGACAGAAAAGAGACACCTGGATTCTTAGCTAAGTTTATTGTTGTAGTGCCAGTGGTGGTGTTTGTTAGTTGGTATGTGAAACCTCTTTGTTATACTCTACCTATATATTTTTAAAATTAAATTTACTGTTAAAAGCACTTTAGATCAAAGATGTATATGGATGATTCAAAACTTGCAGAAGTTGCCCAGCAACTGTTTTCATTCCCCCAGAGGCAGAGAAATAATGGAAAGAAGGAATTTGAGATCAGATGTTTTTCCTGTGTTTAGGTTTTCTACTCTGACCTTGGACAAGTCATTTCTCCTCCTAAATCTCAATTCCTCATGCATTAAAATAAAAACGAAGATATCATGATCATACTGCCTATTTTCCAGGGTTCTTGTGAGTATCCGGTACAAAATGTTTTAAAGAAACTTGTAACCTTCAGGTCTTTACACACACATGTAATTGTTTCTAGCTCCTTTCTGATCTTTTTTCATATATATACATGAGGGTTGTCCAGAAAGTATCCAGCCATTGTTAATATAATGAGAACAGTTACATGGCTAGATACTGTCTGGACAGCCCTCGTGTATGTTCATGTGTGTGTGTGTGTATGTAGAAAGGGGAGTGGACAGAGAACAAATCACAGTATCCTATACAAACTTGTGTTCTAGTTTTTATATCTAGTGTTATGGTTGTGTTATAATTTATTAGTTTTTTCTCTATTGATAGAGAAAGGTTCAAAGGTTTACAGTTGTTCCCTATTATAATAGTGCAGTGTTAAACATTTTTGTACATTTAGGCTTTTTTCTCTTTTTCCTTTTTTGATCGATTTCTCTAGGACTAGTTCCAGAAGAGAGATTATGCAGTCAAAGTGAACGAACATTTTTTATCTATACTGTCTTTTGAGCTTTTCACTTCATCCAAATGCCTCTCCCTTTGGTAACTTTCCTAGAATGTCACAGAGTGCTCAAATGCCTTTTTGAAGGCAGCCAGCAAGATTCATTATCTCCATTTGGTGACCATATTTCTGTCTTCAGACTCTATCAGAACCACTAGAGGCCTCCCCCTAGACTGCAAGGTCCTTTAAGTCAAGGCTGTGCCTTAATCATCTTTGCATCCTAGCATGGCCTGGCTTGTCACAAGAACTCAATGAGGGATTGTTCAATGGAAATAAACTGAGCAGATGTCTAATACATGATAGACTCCTTGTACTCACCTGACTTGCCAAAGCATTCATTCATCAAAGAGTTATTAAAAATGCCAGGCACTGGTGCTAGAAACTGGAGACGGAGAGGCAGAAGGCAGAGGTGGCCTCATCGGCCTAGCACGCAGAGCCCGCACTGGCAGTGGGAGACTTTAATCTTGAATCTGAATTCCTTGAGAAGGGGTTCAAGGATGGAGTTGACCTTGTCCCATGTAATGTGATTGCAGGGAAGGCCCTTGCTCTGCTCAAATATTTTAATCATCCACCCACTAATATCTGTCATTCTGTAACACAGATCTTGTTACAGAGATGGAGATGACAGAAGGGGCCTCTGCTATGTTGTTTGATAACCGTATCCTGTGTCAAAGAACCTCAAGCTCTGTTGCAAGAGGCAGGATGTGAGAGCAGAGTTCCTTGACACAGCAGGGCTGGGGAGGGTTTCCAAATCCCCTCTGGAGCAGAAAATCCCTGTTTGATCCTAGCCAGCACCGTAATGCCACCTGCTGTGGGTATGGATGCTGGGGGGCGGGGGATGTCTTTGGGCAACTCAGGAAAAAATCGAGTTCTGGGCTTCTTTGACTTGTATATGAACAAATGTGTCTAAACATGATATGTTTCCCACTTGTCTGTTGCTGTAAAATTTGATAAAGGGAGCAGAAATTGAGTAAATAGTTCTGAAAAGGGGTGTAGAAAGTTTTCCTTGGCCTCAGACTCCGGGCTGTTTTGCAACCAGTTCCTTGGAAGTCTGTGTAATTTATTGAAAGCTGGCTAAAAACTAATCTTAGGTTTACCATGAAGCCTCTTGTAGTGTTGGCTGTGGGCAGAGATTGTCAAAGAAGGCAACTCTGCTCTACACTTCTAATCACTGTTTTCTGGGGAAACCCTCAGAGAACTCTGACAAATCTCTTGGGCCCCAGATTGTTGTATGTTGAGCATTGCACTATTTAGCAAAGACTCAGACTTCTCTTTATGAGTTAGAATGCTGTGGTTTTCCTTTTACAATGCTCTGTTAAGGAATTCTCCAAATTTGGCTAAAAAATTACACACTTTTCGGGTGTGCATTATGTTACAATCATCTGTCCAGTTTAGTGAAAATAAATGCATTTGAACTCACAGATGAAATTCAATTTGATAATATTTATTATTTGTTTTAATTTGACCAGAAAAATATTATCTGCCCAAGATTGCCCTTAATCAATGATCATTTCTGTGACTGAGTACATTTTCTGTGTTTTAGATAGAATATTAATGACATGTAAGTTTTAAATGTCACCTGGGAGACGAATCTAGCACAGATGTGTTGCATGGGTTATTGGTGCAATTTTACATGTGCACATACAGTTAGAAGTTTGGGAGGTATTTGATTTTTTTTTGCTACCTATAGATGATTTCATTACCCCAGATTTATATTGATCAGCAAATTCAAACTTTTTCATTTCAGCTTCTATTTCAAAAGTGCCTGTATTTCTTTTCTTTGCTTCTGTTGACTGGCTTTCAGGCAGGCATGCTAATGCCTGTTTCCCCTGAGCCAAGATCACATCTTGTGTTTCAGCTGCAAGCTAATAGCCTGTCAGGAGTATGGAAATATATATCTGGGGTTTGTGATTCTGCACGGAATCGGGATTTCCAGGAGTGCCTGTTGGAGAAAACTCTGCTCTGTGCTTCTCATGTCTTAATGATGGTTCTTAATGTTAATTCAAAGCAGCTGCAGGAGACCCACTGTCCCTGGAAGTTGCTCTATCTTTCACATTCTGCAATTTCACGTGCACATACATCCAGTGAAACTTAGGGAATTTTTGTGAGTATCTGTGTGTTGAAGAATGCTCCCCATAACTCAGATTTTATGCACAAAATTATTGCTACATAACTGGGGAGGTGGTATTGATGGTGCAGTGCTGGGTTCCAGTGTCAATCCTGTTGCTCACCAGTTGGGTGAGCTTGGACAAGTCTTTTAACCTTTCTGTCCTTTGCTTTCCTAGTCTGCAAAATGGAGATGAAAATGATCTTGGTTTGGATTCTTCCAGTGTCCAAGGTATACAGATGAAATACTTTCAGTGTCTACTCTAGGCATAGTACCAAGTGATAAGGATTATGCCAGTCTTGTTATAAGTATTATATGAAGTCAAGTCCTAGAGCATTTAGAATAGGTCCTAGCACATAATATGCTTTTAGTATGCATTAGTCACCATTATTGTCATAAAAATCTCAGGAAAATATTAAGTCTATGCCGCTGATATGGGAAAGAGTTCTATCAATAATTAAGTTAGATACATGCCTCCTGTGGGAAGTGGACTTTTTTCCTGCATTGCTAGAGCAGTAAAAACAATCAGATGTTAAAAATAATCAACCAACCAACCAATCAACCAACCAAAAAAATCAATCTAGACTCTAAAGCAGTGGAATGACACTACTTAATTGTATTTATCACTAACACAAAGTTTATAAAACAAAAACTTACAGTCAATCCAAACTTCCAATTAATATTCTCCCTTCAAGAAGTATTTATTGCTCTTATATCCTTCAAAAGACAAAAACTCAAGTTAAATGAAACAAGTTTATTTTGAAATGAAATATTAATAGTATAATATGTGGCAACAAATTTCCCGCTTTGCAATTTTTCATTTGTTCCTACCAATTGCACTGTTTTGGATTAAGAATCACTCATTCTTTTTGTCCCGACATCTGGAGAAAAACAGGCCACAGTTTTTCTCAGGCCTCCTTCCTGGAGTTTAACAGTTATCACTGTATGGAAATCTTTCTTAGAGATAATTTCCATTGTTGCAATTTAAGACAGTTTCTTTTCATCCTATCTTCCATGCTCACGCTTTGAACAACAGCCATGTAGAGACTTGAACCTCACAGTTCTCTGTTGCACAGGGAAGAATGCCAGTAATCTTGAATAGGACTCAGTTTTTATGTTGCTGGAAGGAAGAACAGTGTTTGAGTGTCTGTGTAAGGTTGGTTATTGTTTGCTTTATTTTCTTAACACTTTGGGGCATTGTTTGAAATGCAAAACCTAGTTTAAAAAATTTTATTGTTGTCTTCAGATATATCATTTGAAATATAGAAACATCCTGAAAAATAAACATATATTGTTAAAATAGCTCTCAAAATTAATACTTTTGGAAAGACATAGTTTCCTTTTGTCTTCTCTATGGTTTTAAAATTTAACCGTGGGGTATTTGTCATCATTCTGCAGGTTGAGTTTTCCAGCCCAGCCTAGAGTGGCTGTTTTTGCTTTGTTTTATTTCCCAATTCTTGTGCTTGCAATAGATGTATGTGAGCGATGGCCTTGGGGCCTAACCAGCCTGTGTCTCATGGGTAACTGAATGAATGCATGTCATGCTTTTCCTTTCCGGAATGTTTATTCTACTAAAATAAACTCAACTTACAGACGAATCGTCGGTTGTAATTATGTCATTAACATAAAAGGTAAATCATTTACAGCAAAATTAGAGGAGCACTTATGTAAATCCTTGTACTTTTGTCACTGACCTTCACATTTTCTTATTTCCTAATTTAATCCTAATTTTCTCCAGGCCCAAGGATATTAAACTCATCAATCAACTTTTCTGGAATCAGGTTTCCCTGGATATTCTTTCGAATTTGGAGACTTACAGTCATTTTTTCCAGGTGTAAAATTAGCTTCAACTTACTCTTATTCAGGGTTTTCTCTTTTATACCTCTAAGTATATGTACTTTAGTTCTCCAGACGTTGTTACTTTTATGATCAGAAACAAAGACCAACACAGAGTTTAAAAATTTCAGGTGATTGTTCTTTTCCAATTAGGTTATTTTCTTAATTCTTTCTTTGAATCTAAGTTGTCTTTTGAAATTAGAGTAATCACCACAGTATGCACCAACTATTTACATTTTCCTATTAAATAGTCCTCAGCAAGTTTTACACCTTGGTGTCTTGTAAAGACAATTTTATGGGTGTCATACCCGCCATTTTCCCTGTTTTATATTATAACCTGAATAAATTCTGGGCCTTACATGGCCAAGTCTCAGGGCAATGTGACTTTCAAAGACACAACCAAAAACCAATGAAAAGGGATTCTAAGTTTTGCTTGCAGTCCTCAGAACACATTAAAGGAGATCCAATTTACAGATCCTAGCCACGTTGCCTAAGATTCGCCTTCCCCTACTCACCCATGTCCCCGTTACTGGTGCCGCCTAGAGCCCCTGTTCCCTCCTTTCTCCTTCCCATGGCTCCCCTGCACTCTCAGTTTTTCCAGACCTCTTGGATTCTGTCTTTCTAGTCCTACCTCTTTCTCCCCATTCTCCTTATTCTGTATCACAGGAACCCAGGAATCAAGTTAGCAAGACAAAGTCTCTTTAGAGGGTAGGCAAAGGGGAGAAGACAACATTGTTTTATTGGGAAGCGGAGGCCTTGAGGGCTTCAGAATGAAGCTGGTAATACTCAAGTAATATTATAATAAATTCTGTCTCTGTCATGAAAGCATTTTTACAAAGAACACAAGGATTTAATGCAGCTATTAAAGTTCTTGCTTTACTTAGCTTACGTTACACTTTTCCAAAGGAGGCAACCTGTCCATGGTTTTCAAGCCCATGGCAATGGAGTGTGTGCTCAGAGAAACCTCAGATAATAAATTTACAGTCTTCTTCTAGAATTAGAATGGCTAGAGGGACAAAACACACCTTTAAGAGTCGGAGTCTATTCCATCTCATAAGGATGGTAGATTTTCCAGGACTCTGTGCCGAGGTTTTCCAGATTTTCCCTCTAGGAACAGCTACAGGAGGCAGTGGGCTGGAAGGGGATTGCTGGGGAGCGTGAACTTGGGTTTGGATAGAACTTTATGTAAGATGGAGAGAACATCATATTCCACAGCATAGAATAGAGTGGGGGCGAGGCAGGTTGGATGGAGATCAATGCAGTGCCGAAGCCTCCTCTACCCAATCTATCCATGGGAGCTCCCACTCCTCATGTCAGTCGTTTGCAGACCAGGAGACTTTCTTGCATGCAGTATGTTTTAGGAAGCTTGGGTTATTTCATTATTCTTAGAGGGCTTTTTTTATTGTGTTACTTTTTGTTTTTTAAAATCTCTCTTCCTATATACAACACAGAGTACTAACCACTATACGATCACGGCGAGCTACTGGGGACCTTCTCTTCCTATACATAACCACTATTAAGCAGTGATGTGTAGCCTTCCAGACATGGCATGTGCTTATGTGCATGCATGCATGTGCGTGTGCATACACACACAGAGCTTTAATTTGTTTTTTAAACAAACAAAAATAATGAGGTCATATTTACTCGTTGATCTGAAATTCAATATTTCCCCTGTATAGTTTGTTATGAATGTCTATGTCAGAGCATTTAAATATTCTGTATTCTTTTTAACAGCTGTTTTATTCTATCAGATGATGATGGAATCTTGTACACAATAATTCCTCTATTGTTGGACATATAGGTTGCTTCCAATTTTTTACTCTTCATATAATAGTGCAGGGAATATCCTGGCCTGTATTATTTTTACACACTTGTCTTAGTATTTCTATACTATTGATTTCTAAAATTGTAATATCCAGGTCAAAGAGAGTGTGCATTCAAAATTTTAGGCCGGGCATGCCTGTAATCCTAGCACTCTGGGAGGCCAAGGCGGGAGGATCGCTGGAGGTCAGGAGTTTGAGACCAGCCTGACAAGAGCGAGACCCCGTCTCTACTAAAAATAGAAAGAAATGATCTGGACAGCTAAATATATAAATAGAAAAAATTAGCCAGGCATGGTGGCGCATGCCTGTAGTCCCAGCTACTTGGGAGGCTGAGGCAGAAGGATCGCTTGAGCCCAGGAGTTTGAGGTTGCTGTGAGCTAGGCTGATGCCACGGCACTCTAGCCTGGGCAACAGAGCGAGACTCTGTCTCAAAAAAAACAAAAAAACAAAAAAACAAAATTTTAATTGCTGCTCCTACACCCCTGCCCCCTAAAGAAAAAACCTTTGCCCCAAAATACATGGGCTCGAATCTGGATCCTGTTGCTATTTAGTCATGCACTTTGGGCAAGTTGCTTCTTCACTTCTGTGTGAAGTGAGAGAAGTGGAACAGAGGACCTCTGAGCTCCAATGTCCTCTGAGTCTTAACATTTACAAATTGATGTTACCCAAGGTCAGAGAATTATTTAAGGCTTTTATGAAAACCTGGTCTTGAAAAGATTGTCCAGAGCAGAGCTAATGTAAATGTCTTATGATTTAGCTTTGATTAATAAACAAATCCATTAACCCCCTGGAAGATTCTTTTTTTTGAAACACTCAAACTGTGAATTCTTCTTTCATATCTTTTTGAAAACTGAGAGCCACTACTGAGCAAACTCCCATTTGGGCCAGATTTTGAGTATTTTGTACGATTCAAGTCAGTTTGATGGCTGTGTGTTTATGCGTGCTCTTAAATGTTCCCCAGTACTTGGACAGGGGACATTTGACCTGTTGGCCAATGAACAGATTTGGTTTTAATCAAGTTCCAAGTCAGATATAGCACTCATGTGATAGTGATTTTTCGTTTAAAGGCCACATTTTGCTCACTGAACCTTGTAAAAATCAAATACATAAATAAAATGAAGAGGTTGGGAAAGATGTTGGTTTGGTTTCTTTCAACCTTGTGCTTACTGAGGGCTCAGGGCCAAAAGAAGGGGAAGGTAGGACGTTAGGAATTTTACTCTTTACTGTACTTAACTGAACCCGTCCGCAGATGTCTGGAACGATCCTCTATGAAATATACTATTCACCACTTCCTAAGAGACCCTCAAGGAAATAATCCTGGTTGAACACAGAAACATCATTGTGAAGATTTGAAATCTGTTCAAACCAATGTGGTTTAGAAGTTTTGCCTTGATAGGGTATTTTTAGATCTACCATGCAATAGATTATTTGTAAATCATTTTGTTCACTAGTTAGCCAAAGGTATGAAAATTTTGATCTGGTCTTTCTGGGATGTGGGGTCCTAATTAGAGTAACTGCACAACACAAATTATTACTACTTATAGTTAAGGTACCATAGAGTGGTATTAATTTTATTTTTTATAATAAATTGGAATTAAAAATTATCTTTATCTTAACATCAGTCTTTTTTTTTTTTTTTTTTTTTTTGAGACAGAGTCTCGCTGTGTTGCCCAGGCTAGAGTGAGTGCCGTGGCGTCAGCCTAGCTCACAGCAACCTCAAACTCCTGGGCTGAAGCGATCCTACTGCCTCAGCCTCCCGAGTAGCTGGGACTACAGGCATGCGCCACCATGCCCAGCTAATTTTTTTCTGTATATATATATTTTAGTTGGCCAGATAATTTCTTTCTATTTTTTAGTAGAGATGGGGTCTCACTCTTGCTGAGGCTGGTCTCAAACTCCTGGCCTCGAGCGATCCACCCGCCTTGGCCTCCCAGAGTGCTAGGATTACAGGCGTGAGCCACCGCGCCCGGCCTTTAACATCAGTCTTAATCATGTGTATCCCAAGTGGGAGAGAAAGGGGTGGCCACTCTATTGCTAAGTCCTTTCCTGCCCCCAGGCCTTTGCACAAACGGTGTCATCTGCTGGGAATGGTCTTGCTCTACTGTTCTCACAGCTGGCTCATGTTCCTCCTTAAATTCTCAGATTCCGTGTCACCTCCTTAGAGACCTTACTTGACCACCTTGCCTAAAGGAGAGCCTCTCTCTTTTATTTTTTATCTCGGTCTCATGTTTCCTTTATAGCCCATGTACATTTATTTTATTAATTTTCTGCAAGTATGATCTTTAGTTTTTAGAATGTTTAACAGCTTTATTGAGATATAATTTACACACCATATAATTTACCCATTTAAAAGTGTACAATTTAATGATTTCAGTATATTCACAGATATATGCAACCATCACCATAATTATGGGGAATTTTCATCATCTCGAAAAAAATCCCTGTTCCCCTTATGTATCACCATCATAAACCCCTATCACCTCCCCAGCACTAAGCAACCACAAATCTACTTTATATATCTGAAGATTTTTCTATTCTAGACTTTCACGTAAATTGAAATCATAAAATATGAGGCCTTTTGTGTCTTGCTTTTTTAAGTTAGCCTAGTGTTTTCAATGTTTATCCATATTGTAGCTCGTATCAATACTTCCTCCCTCTTTGTGGCTGAATAATATTCTACCATATGGTTATACCATATCCGTTTGTCCATTGACAGACATTTGGGTTATTTCCACTTTTTGGCTATTGGGAATAATGCTACTGTAAAAATTTGTGTGTAAGTTTTTGTGTGGATGTATGTTTTCCTTTCTCTTGATTATATACCTAAAATTGGGCTTGCTGGGTTGCTTATGTATTTTTGGATGTCTCCTCTACTAGATTAGAACCTCTGTAAGAGCAGGGGCCACATCTGACTTGTCGCTATTACAGCCTCAATACCTAGTATTGTGCCTCCTATATAGTAGGTGCTTAGTTAGTACTTGGTGAGTCTGTGACTCAGCTAACACACATTATGCTTGCCAGGCATTGGGTATGGTGCTGAATGTCTATATTGGATAGAACTTTAAAGAGATGCTGTGCCAGAAATATCAACTGCAGGGCTGACATCCCCCCATTTCCTAAGGGAACTAGCCCTGTCAAACCCCTGCCCATTCTATACCATACAACACGCCCCGCCCCCAGCAAAACTTCACCTTTGAGTCACAACAGATTACCCAAGGGTGGGCAACCAGCTCAAATGTAGCCTGTTTGCAGACTGTTCAGCATCCTTTGAGACAGAGCAAAAAGCTCTGCCCAAGACAGGAATTACCAAGCCTATCATATTCTTGTTTTTAATAATCTTGAACTTAGCAATCTGAATGTATAAGAAGTAGGTGAGAATTAGCAGGAGTGGTTTCAATGTCACAAGACAGAGGGAAGTGTGGGGTCATGATGGTCATAGAAGTTGTAGGCAACCAGAATGATGAGAAAGCAGAGCCTAGAAGGTAGAGACAGTATCCTACCAGGATGGGAGATGACAGCGAGGAGTATGTGGGTAAGGTGGTGACAAGCTAAATGATGAGCTGTGTACACTCCTTAGATTCTGAACCACGTAAACTTTTTTCTCTTCCTGAGGTCTGTTGTTTAGCATTTCCTGGGTGTCTTTGAAGGACTTGGCCTCATGATCAAAATTTCTGTGTCCTTGTTCTCAAGTGTATTCTTACAGACCCCTTCAGCCTGCAAAATCCTACCCGATTCTTAGAGGTAACTGGAGTTGTGACTTTTTTCCTTGCAACAAGAAAAGTTGATTTGAAAACTTTCATTGTGAACCACATTTTATAAAAGATGAAACTAGAACTCAAGGTCATGTTCTAGTAAGTGAAGGTGCTGGAATTCAGATCCAAACCTATCCAACTTCAAGGCCCAAACTTTTTACCCTATACCATGCACTCAGATGTATTTCCCGACCCTATCAGGTGTTTACCTTTAGTTGTGATAGCAATATGCTCTCATCAGCTAAATGAACCAGCTTGGAACTAAGTGTATTCATGAATTTCTTCAATAAAATTTAAAAATGCCTTCGTATTTATGCATAGCTAACTCCTGATTTTCCATTATTGACAGTAACTAAGAATTGGTTGTATATGAAAATGTGTTTGTAGCATACATTTAGCTTCGTTATCCCCATCAGTTCATATCACTTTGAAATTAAAATCAAATGAGACATACCTGTCAGTGACTTGCAAATTAAAAATTCTTGGCAACATAGATTAATTATCATTTTTGAGGTTTTTCTCTGTTTTACTAATTTGCTCCTTGTTTCATTTCTTCTGGATTCTTATTGAAGGGAGAGACTATGATAAAGGATATTGTTAGTAGAGAAAAGGAAGCTTGGCAACTTCCATAAAATTATGTGCCTTAAAGAGGAAGGAGTTCATTGGAATGCCTCAGAGAGCCCAATGAATGGCCAACAATCTACCAGTTGGGGTATATCTCTTTCTGAATAGTATTGTATTTTATACATGATACTGTACCACAAAGTTTCTAAACAATGGTTTTTCTACATATAGGGGATATCCAGGTATCTCAAGGTTTTTCAAAGGGATACACACACACATATTTTACACACACATACACATACTGTATATGCACAACCCAAATCACTTTATTGACATACTATCAGTTTCTCTCTGGACCCAAAATAGCAAACTGATGCCCTGCAGTTTTATTTTTGAATTATTTTGCTAACCATTGAAAATGGAGAGATTTCATATAAACATTTAGATTGTTGTCATGTTATTGAAAAATCGCAGTTCTAGCACTACTAGGCCTACATTTCTCTATAGCAATAATTGTCTGGAGCTGAGTGGAGGCTGCTCCCAACAGACATAGGCTCTCTAGTTCACCATTATTGTCTAGCATCTTATATGCAACTGGATGCTTTATTCACACATCATGTGCTTGGCCCACTGGAGCCAATTTAATCTCTGATTAAGAACCCAGACTTCTTAAACTTTAGCTATTATTGGAATGAGCTGAGGTAGAATCTAAGCAGTTGTAGCGGCTTGACCATAGTCTGAGGAGTTGCTCTCAACTACAGGTGTATATCAACATTTCCTATGGAGCTTTCTAAAAATAGATCTTTTGTCCCACACTTCCCAGGTTCACTTTAAGATTCAGTAAGTCCAGAGTGGAGCCAGGGAATCTGAATGTTGAAAAAACTTCCTCTTAGTCCTGATTTTGAGTAAAATGGAATAAGCACACTTCAGCCACTGTCTCCCCCATTGCATGAAGCTATAAAGTCTAGACAGGATGTATGGAACAGCTATTTGAGGACTCTGAAAAGTATATAGTAGTAGACGGAAGAAGACCAGAATTTAGAATGCCGCTGAACTGGTGACGAGTTTTCCTTTTGTGTGTGTTCAGTGTTCTTCAGCTTGAACTCAACATAGCCTGCAACCTGGAAGTAGGCATGAGAACAGACAGAGAAAACACCAGGAGTCCTCTAGTTCTGGCTTAAGGAACCTTACAATCAGACAGAATCTGGGTGGGAGAGGTGGGGGGAATTCCTCATTTTAAAATTTTTTCTTTCCTTTTCTCTATTCTCTGTGCCACAGATCCCAAAAATCCAAGGCAATAGTAGTCAGGCAGCCAACAGGAGCCTAAAACTTGGAGGGAGGAAAAACCTTCCTCTCCTCTTGCAGAAGTGATGGTTCTTCAAGAGTGGGGCAAACCACCATTGCCTTTTTTTCTTCTATGTCTTCCCACTGCTTGACAACACCTCTCCCCAAACAGGGGCAGATGTGGGAAGCAAGGGACAGAACATAGTAAATAGAGCCCCAGCTTTTTGGTCAGAGTGCCAAAAAGAGCTTCAGGGAAGCTGGAAAGCATCAGGGTTATCAAGGAGAGGGTGAAATTTGGGAAAATGACCTTTAAGGTTTTTCAGAAACTCACCCCTGAGCTGGGCCTACATGGATCTGGCCCTAAACAGTATTGATAAATTTTGAGAACTGGACTGCTCTTCAAAGTCTTTGAAAGCTGAAATTTTGTTGGGTCAATTTACCAAAAAGACATAACAATCCTAAATATATATGCTTCTAATAAAAAAGCTTCAAAGTACGTGAAGCAAAAATTGGTGGAACAGAAAAGAGAAATAGACAAATCCATAATTGTGGTTGGAGATATCAATAGTCCTCTGTAAAAAACTTACAGAACAGACAGGAACAGACAGATTAGACAGAAAATTGGCAAGGTACGGAAGTACTGAACAACACCATCAACCAACTGGATCTGACTGACATTTATAGAACACTCCAACCACCTGCAGAATACACATTCCTTTCAAATGTATGAAACATTCACCAATGAAAATAGACCATATCCTGGGTCATTAAAACAAACAAACAAAAAGTAAAAAAATGCAAAAGAATTGAAATCATGCAAAGTATGTCTTCTGACCATAATAGAATTAGACCAAAAATTAATGACAGAAAGATAACAGAGACATCTCTGAACACTTGGAAATTAAACAGTATCCTTCTTTATAATCCACCAAAGAAAAAGTTTCAAGGCAAATTAAAAAACATTTTGAACTAAATGAAAATACATCAAAATTTGTGGGATGTAGATAAGAATCAAAAGTGTAGTTTATTATGTCTCAAACTAGAAGCAGTACAATTAACCAAAGTATGTGCCTAAACTATCAATTCAGTTTTGCCATCTTAACAGTAGCTTGTTTATGCCAGCAGTGAAGAAGCCTAGAGAGCGAGTGGTGATGAAATTGTGAAAGGCTTTTTCACAGCTTATTGAGAATTGAATATTTTTCCTTGCAAGAAGTCGTCCAAAGCCAGGAGTGGTAGTCAGTTGGTGCAAGGTATGGTGAATATGGTGGATGACAGAGAACTTCCCAGTCCAACCTCTGTTGTTTGAGCTGTGTTGTTTGTGCGACGTGTGGTCGAGCATTGTATTGCAAAAGGATTGGCCTGTCTCTATTGACCAATCTTGGCTGTTTAATCTCAAGCATCCTCATCATTTTGTCCAATTGGTTGCAGTAGACATCTGCTGTGACCAATTGGCCAAGTTTCATGAAGCTGTAGAGGGTATTATCAGTGCTGAGCCACCAAACAGACACCATTAGCTTTATTTGATGAATATTGGGGTTTGGACTGTGTTTTGGCACTTCATCTTTATCTAATCATTGTGCTAATGCTTGCAATTGTCAAAAAGAATCCATTTTTCATCACACGTAACAATACAGTGTAGAAATGACTTGCCTTTATGTTGTGACAGCAAAGAAAGGCAAGCTTCCACATCTCACACTTATAACTTTGACTCAAACAGTGCAAAAGTAATTCATGTAACCAAAACATTTGAAATTAAAAAAAAGAAAAGCAAGCTTCAAAACGATTTCTCTGCTGATGCTTATTTAATTCATGTGTTACCCTTCTGTGCAGCTTCTTTACCTTGCTGATTTGTTTCCAGTGGTCCAATATTGTTGGAACAGTAATGTCAAACCTTGCTGCTAATTCATGTGTGGGTTGAGATGGATTCGCTTCTACTACAGCTTTCAGCTCATCATTGCCCACCTTGGTCTCAGGTCACCCACGTGGCTCATTTTCAAGAGTAAAATCACCAGAACAGAACTTCTCAAACCATCGATGTACTGTGCATTCATTAGCCACATCCTTCCCAAACACTTTGTTGATCTTTTGAGCTGTCTGTGCTACATTGGTTCCATGACAGAACTCATATTTAGAAAATAGCGTGAATTTTTGACTTATCCATGGTTTCACAAAAATTGCTCTAAAAAAAATTTGCAAGATAATCCCAAGCCACAACATGCATTTGAAAGACTGAGGATGCACCTTCGCAATAAATACAAAGCAAGAAGTGTCAGAGTGAAATGTCAGAGATATCAACTATCAAAGTTAGTACCTAAGGAAATTGGACATTTCATACTTAATAACCTTATATGGACATTAAATACTTATATTAAAAAGAGACATAGGGAAGACCATATGAAGACACACGGAGAAGACAGCCATCTACAGGTCAAAGAGAGAGACCTCAGAGGAAACCACTTTTGCTGACACTCTGATCTCAGACTTCTAGCCTCTGGAACTGTGACAAAATAAATTTCTGTTGTTTAAAAAAAAAGAGAGAGAGAGAAAAGGCTTCAAGTTAATAGCTATGCTTCCATTTTAATAAACTAGAAAAAAGAGAACAAGATAAGCTCAAGGAAAAAAAATGAATAAAAATAAAAGTAGAAATTAATGATATGGAAAACAATTTTAAAAACCCAATAAAAACAAAAGCTGGTTCTTTGGGGAAAAAAAATCAATAAAAATGATAAACTTGTAGCAAGACTGACAAAAAAAGAAGAGAGAAGACACAAATTATGAATATCAGGAAGGAAAATATCACTACAGACCCTTTAGACATTAAAAGGATAATAAGGGGCACTACAAACAACTCTCCATGAATAAATTCACCAACTCACATAAAATGGGCCAGTTCCTTGAAAAACACAAATTATCAACACTTACCCAAGATGAAATAATTTGAATATTTCTATGACTATTAAATAAATTGACTCCATACTTTAAAATCTTCCAAAAAAAGAAACATCCAAGTGCAAATAGATGCACTGATGAATTATTCTAAACATTAAAAAAATTTCTACATAATCTCTTCCAGAAAAAAGAAAAAGATGGAAAATTTCCAGCACATTTTATGAAACTACCGTTGCCTAACAGTAAAACCAGACAAAGATAGATAGAATTAAAAAAGGAAAATACAGACCAATATCCCTCATAAACATAGATGTAAAAATCCATAACAAAACATTAACATAATGCAGCTAACAATACATAAAAAGAAAAATCACTGGGATTTATTCTGGAAAGATGAGCCTGATTTAATATTTAAAATCAATCAATGTAATCCACTTTATTAGCAGTGTAAGAAGAAAAATCACATAATCATATTAATTGAGACACAAAATCATTTGACAAAAATTCAACATCCATTCAAACTAGGAATAGAGGATAACTTCTTCAGCCAAATAAGGAGCATCTACAGAAAACCTACAATAAAATCATATTTAATAGTGAAAGACTGCACACTTTCCCCTTAAGATCAGGAACAAGGCAAGGATGTCCACTCTCTCTACTACTATTTAACATTGTTCTGGAAGTTCTAGCCAATGCAGCAAGTCAAGAAAAGGAATTAAAAGGCATACAGAGTGGAAAGGAAGAAATAAAATGGTTTCTATTCACAAATGACATGATCGTCTACGTAGAAAATCCCTAGTAATCCACAAAAAAATCCTATAACTAATAAAGGAAGGCCAGAGGATATGAAGTCAATACTCAAAAGTCAATTGTATTTCTATATACTATTAATGTTCAGTTGGAAACTGAAATGAAAAAGCAATACTATTTACAATTGCTCAAAAAAATGAAATACTTACCTGTAAATTTAGTAAAACACATACATGATCTGTATGCTTAAAACTACAAAACATTAATAAAAATAAGCAAAGAATACTTATACTTATATGAATATTTCCAATACCATGTCCATGAATGGAAATACTTAACGTAGTAAAGATGTCATTTATCTTTTTTTTTTTTTTTTTTTTGAGGCAGGGTCTTGCTCTGTCACCTGGGCTAGAGTGCAGTGGCATCATCATAGTTCACAGCAACCTCAAACTCCTGGGCTCAAGTGATCCTCACACCTTGGTCTCCCAAAATGCTAGGATTACATGCATTGTTTATCTTTAAATTGATTTATATATTTAATGAAATTCCAATCAAAATTTTGACAGAATTTTGGTAGATATAGACAAACTGATTCTAAAATTTATATTCAAAGGCAAAGGAACAGAAGAGACAAAACAATTTTGAAAAGAAGAAAGAAGAATCACACTTTCTGGTTAATATAAAGCAATGTGTTATTGGCAAAGGGATAGACATAGATATCAATGAACAGAACAGAAAGTCCAAAAGGAGACCTAAATATATGTGGCCAATTGATTTTTGACAATGGTGCTAAAGTAATTCATAGGGAACAGTATACTGTTTTCGATATATTGAAAGAGTTGATACAGTTAAGCCAATTAAAATTGTGCAAAAGATTTGAACAGACACATTGCCAAAGAGGATATATGAATGCCAAATAAGCACATGAAAAGGTGTTCAGCACCATTAACCATTAGGAGATGCAAATTAAAACAGTGATGAGATACTACTACATAAGAGTTAGAATTGCTAAAATAGAAATTACTTCTAATGCCAAGTGTTGATGAGACTTCTTGTCATCTGGAGCTGGTGGGAATGCAAAATGGGACATAAGGCCACTGTGGAAAACAGTTTGTCAACTGCATGTGAAGTTAAACAGACACTTATCGTATGACCCTGTAACCCCATTCCTATGTCTATACCCTAGAAAATTAAAACCTTACATAAATATTTATAGCAGCTCTATTCATAATAGCTTCCAAACTGGAAACAACCTAAAGTCCTTCCACAGGTGAATAATGACCAAACTATGATATAGCCACACAATGGAATACTACTCAGCAATAGAGCAAGACTACTGATACACAAGACTTGGATGAATCTCAAAGGATTTTGCTGAGTGAAAGGAGCCTGACTCAAAATGTCACATATTGTATGATTCCATTTATATTGTGCTCAGAAAGACAAAATTATAGAGATGAAAACAGAGCAGTGGTTGGCAGGGGATAGCGGATGGGGGCACAGGTGTGACTGCATGAGGGAGTTTCTGGTGGTGATGGAAATGTTCTGTATCCAGCCTGCGGTGCTTGTTACGTGAATCTACATAGATGTCAAAATTCATAAAACAGAACACAGGAAAACTTCAACTTCACTGTAGGTTGATTAAAAAAAATTAAAATATATTTTAAAGCTTCCCTCTTAATGCTAATGTGCTGCGCAGATTGTGCACGACTTCTCTGGAGAAGGACCAGTGAGAGACCTCTTTAACAACTCTCTTCCAAAAAGTTAGAACTTATTTTGGGGAATGACAGTAAATAGCAAGTAACCTGCAGGTCGCTTGCTGCAAGTAACAGCCGGTCATTTCGAAGCAAGAGCAATAGGGAGTCTGAAAGTTTGCCATGCTGCCAAGTCAAACAGAAAACATAAATATTTGTGTAGCTTTGTAACAAAAGAGCAATATAGGTTTTGGCAGAAAGACGTTTTAATGGCACTTGTGGCTTTACAATAACTGAGCCTTGCTCCTATTATGTGGAAATTGCATGCAGATGTAGCGTATGTCAGGGACCACGGTGCTGTCCCAGGGAAAGAACATTAAAGATAAAACCAAAACTGACAGGGAGGACAATCTGTGTACTTGTGCAGATGTGGTAGAGCCCAATCACTTCTTGGCATCGGATCTTGACATTACGTGCACTACTTAGGAGAGTAATTTGGATCACTTCGCCATTGTGGGTTCACGACTATTTTTATTTTTTGCTGCACAGATAGTATCTTAAGCTTTTTAGTTTGGGGATGGGGTGTTTGGTGATCAAAGACAGAAATACTGAGCTATTGGGAATGGGAAGAGTGGTGGCTATTGAGGGAGATTGGGGTTTCCAGTACTGCTTCACCCTCACCCACCAACTGCAAAGGCTCACATCCTCTATGCTTCCAAAAGGTAGAGATTTAATCCCAACTTCCCTTTCCATAGAATTGGATCAAATGCTTGCACATTAATGGCTATGGTATAAGGAAGGAGGGGTCAAGTAAGGTTCATGGGGTGCAAGTAATGAGACCAATTTTAGGTTACATAAAAGGAATGCAATGGAAGGATGAGGACTAATTCAGAATGACTGGAAAAGCTGGTCTCAAAAATATAGGAACCTGGGTGGCAGGAACTATGTATGAGCAATCTCTTTAGAGAATTGCCTTCCAGAACAAGGAAGAGATTTCATACATTTCCCCATTTTCACTTCACTCAGATTCAGCATTCTCTCAGTTTAGGTTGAATCACGTGCCCACTCTCTGGCCAGGGAGTAGGGGATTACTTTGAGTGACAGGCAGTGGGGAAGAAAGAAGTTCTACAAAGATAAACAAACCAAGGTTCTCTTTCTTTAGGCAGGGGTTAGGTATTGGACAGGTAGAAACAACAGCTTCCACATCACCATGGTGGGTTACTCTACATTTTAAATTAAACAGCCTTAGAGGGTGTGCAGATAGGTATAGGTGGGGTGCAGGAGGGGAAAGGGAGGGTGGTGGGTGTTATGGTAGAAAGAACAATGTCTGGAAACTAGACCTGGACCAGAACTCCCACAGGGCTCTGCCATAAGCTGGCACTAAGACCCCAGGGCCAGTCACTTACTCTGCCTGGAGTCCACTTTCCTCAGCTAAAGATTGAAAATGTTGAACTGGCTATTCTCTAAGACCCCCTTTTGCTACAAATCTGAAGAAACATATACTTTGGGGCCAGGGCCATGACTGACTTCCTTCACTGGCTATAGGTCTGTATTAAACCCAACAGGATTTTTTTTTTTTTTAGTGCTTATAGCAGTGGTTCTCAAATGTTAGAGTGCATAAGAATCTTATGAGGGGTTAGGTAGGTGAAGTCCTTGTAAAATGCAGATTCTGGGGCCCCATTCCCAGAAATTCTGATCCAGTCATTCTGAGTGGAGCCCAATAATCTGCATTTTAAACAACATCATCAGGTAATGTTAATAGAGGTGATAAAGGCTAAAGACCTGCACACCACCTGTTTGGTTTCCAGTCCCTGGAAGGGAAACCCCCTCAGCTGGAGCTGCAGGCACTTAAAAATGTTTAAAGTTGAACAACTGGGCATAACCTTCAAAAGCTCTCCGCTAGGCCCACTACATAATGTAAGGATGCCTGGAATGGAATATGGTGGACACCAGGGTAGCCAGGGGCTGCGTTGCCTAACTGGGACGCGACAACCCAGGAATCCTGCATTCTCTCCTCTGTCTGACTCAAATGTAGCCATTCAGTAAAGCTGATGGGTAAGGGAGTCAAGGTACCATGAGTACCTTAAGAGCTTTCCTTATTGTGTGAATTGTATGAGAGTCTTAAATAGAATCTTTTCAGGTGAAGACATGTATCTGGGCTCAGCAGTGTCTGACTTAATAAATTTCTGCTTTTAAGAAGTTTTCCTTCCAGGCTAAACTTCCACATTAAACACATGTCCTTTCAGGAGTTACATTGAAGGCAGGGCTGCACCTCGTTTTGCTGAGCATTGCTGTTTGTACCGTGCCGTCTATCTGGCGATTTCTGAGTGGTTTTTAAAGTATTCAGTTTCACATCAAGGTGCTGCTTGCCCATATGTAGTTTGAAATGGTGAAGGAATATATCTGATGTACACAAAGTACCTGATTTTGTTCTCTGTCCACTAGCTTGTGTGATGTGCCGTTGAAATGCAGAGCGGATGCCAAGTGTTCCTTGGCTTTTTGAGGCAGGATAGAAGAGTTTGATCATTTGGCCCAGTATGTACTCCAAATAAATTCAGAGTCCTGACTAAACGAAAGTGAATTAGAGCAAGGATGAAAATAGTTTAAATAATGGCATAACTTATACTTAGTTACATCCAAGAAACCCATTTGTGTATTAAATAAAATAATAAATAGTAATTAAAAAAATAATTCTAGCAGGCCATTACCACAGTGTTTGAAATAACTGGATATTATATGATTTACAGTGTATAAAACACTTTCCCATATGGCCTCATTTGATAGACCCTGTTGTATTTGGTGGTTCCAATCTCAGGGTAGAGATTGGATGGGAAACCTTGGTTTAGAGCCTCTTGCAACATGGCCAAGGCCCTGTAGGGATAAGAACTCTGCGTAGGGGTCCTCTGTCTTATTTCTATGTTCTGTTTAAAATGATGTCTTTTCTTTTCAGTTGCCTAATCAGCTGTGTGTGTGTGTGTGTGTGTGTGTGTGTGTGAGATGGGGAAGCAAAGGCTAGGGTGGGGGTAAATTTATGAAGGATAAAGTCTACAGGCTTTCATTCTTGCTTTATTGTTCACTTTCTCTAATACGGGGGCTGGGGAGCTCTGCATATTCTTTGGCTTCCTAAAATGTTGATATTCGAGAGAGGAACAAAAGTGTTTATTCTTCAGAGTTTTTAAAAAAAAAATCAACTCAGCAAGTATGCATTCTGTTCCACTTGGTCTTGTAAGTCATTTGCCAGCCAGATGAGCTTTGTATCTGCTCTCTGGTGAAGCATTCCCCCCTCTCCTGATCGACATTCCTCCACTCTTTTGCTTCATAAATTAGAAGGGAGGATGCCATTGTAATACTTGACCATATAAGGGGGAAGAGAGGCCCAGCGTGATTTAGTTCTGCCCTCCTGTCAGAACTGTATAGACACTGGAGGCCTTTTAAGGGAAGGTGGAGCGTGCAGGGAAAACATCCCAGGGCAGTCCATCCATTTTCTTTGCTACTGCAGGGTTGGTGCCTGCAAGCTCTGTGTGACTCTGAAGCATAAATCACAGGGCGTTGCTGGTGCCAAGCTCAAGGGAGGAAAACCTCAGAGGACAACGCTCACAGCCGAACACAGTCAGCGTCTTAGTTTGCACCAAAAGCCCATCTCACCACTTGGGCTTCAGACTTTTAGTGAAAACTTCACAACTTGCATATCCTAACATTCCCTTAAATGCCCCCTCCCTCTTATGGATCGTAATGATGGCTGCAGAGAGGCAACTACGCCTCCTTAAGGTGTCAGATGGTCTTGTCTGCACTGGAGCATTTGTTTCTGTTCAGTGAGGGGTCAAGTTTGGAGAGGGCTGGCTTTGAACCATAGGGCTTTTTCTTATGAGCTCTGAGGCCTTAGATAAGCACACAGCCTCTCTGAGGCTCAGGGTCCTTGACTAAAAATATTAGTGTTTAGCACAGTACTTGGCACATAGTAAATGCTTAATAAATTTTAGCTGTTATTATGATTACTATTACTGCCAGGAGAGGGCTATAGTTTTGGTCTTTGCAGCAAGTATTTCCTACAGATGCATTGTTTCAATCCAGCACATGTTTTACAAACAAATTTTCTTATAGGCAAAACACATGCAGAAATATTTGTAGGGGCCCTGAAGAATGTCTTGGCACGATTCCATGTACAGAGAATGGGTTCTGGAACCAGGCAGGACAGGGCCTGAATCCCCACCTGGCTGCTTATCAGTTCATAGCATCAGATAGACTATACAATTTCTTGGTACCTCAGTTTTTTAGTTTGTAGTCTGGTGATAATGGTTGTTTAAATCCAAGCATATTGGTTGCCAGGGGCAGAAAAATTAAATTAGAGGAAGGACAAAGAGAGGGTTTGTTGCAAACCTATAGAAGTTTTATTGAAATAAACTATGGCTTATTTCACAAATGGGAAAGAGGGAAGAGAGAGGGGCTGGAGGGGAGGAGGTGCTTCTACTTGTAGGCACGTAGATTGTCTTCTCTAGTTGCTTCTAATGCAAGACTCACTTCCTTCTTTGAAATCCACCCTCTTGAGCTGTAATTCCCAGTAAACAAAAGTCCTGCCGGACAGGCCAAAATGACAGAAATGCGACAGTGTGTGTCCTTCCTGTGCCTGCCCCCTCTGCTCTGCAACAGGCCAGGCAGCAGCAACGCTGCTCCCAGGGCACCCAGGTAGCCCTAAGGGGCCCTAAGGCTAAGGGACTGTTTGGGGAGACATTTCGGGTCTGCTGCGTGTGGCCTCCCTCAAGACCCCTGCACCTTCCTGCAGAGGCCTGTTCCCACCCAGAGGCCCCACCCAGCAGCCAAGAGCCCTGTGCTAACTTCATGGACGAACCTGTGCTGGTCAGGACTTCGCTTCTCTTATCAGTTAGGTCAGGGGTCCTCAAACTCTTGTTCTGTTTGCAGGTGTAGCCCGCGTCATCAGGAGCACCACTTGCCACCTGCAGTGATCCTCAAAGCAGGTGTGGCTCTGTATATTAGAACCTCCTCGCTCCCGAGTTTTTGATTGTCCTTCTTGCCCTAATTGGGATGTGTCTCAAAGGTCATTGTTCAATCAGTAGACATTCTTCAAGCCATGTTCAGTGCCAGCTTCTGGGCTAGGAGTTGACAGTCAGAGAAAGACACATCCCTTGTCCTCCTGAAGTTGCCAGGGATACACAAGGACAGCGCAATATGACAGGCATCATGGCGGAGGTGCTCCAGGTACTACGGGAGAGCAAAAGAGGGCACCTGTAGTGGGGTGATCATGTCACTCTGGGGAACCTCAGGAGGAACCTTTCACTCTGGACATCTTGGTCCACTTAGGCTGCTAAGTGTCATAGTCTAGGTTGCTTGTAAACAGCAGAAATTTATTTCTCACAGTCCTGGAGCCTGAGAAGTCCAAGATCAAGGTGCCAACAGATTCAGTGTGTGGTGAAGGCCTGCTTTCTGGTTCATAGACGACTGTCTTTTTGCTGTGTCTTCATGGCAGAAGGGGTGTGGGAGCTCTCTGGCATCTCCTTCATAAGGGCACTAATCCCGTGTATGAGGGCTCCACCCTCATGACCTAACCACCTCCTGATACCATCATCTTGGGGGTCAGTAGTTAACATATGAATTTTGGGGGGATGCAGACCTCAGTCTATACCACTGGGGCTCTAGAGGTGCTTTTCCAGGAGCTGAGACTTAAAGGAAAATGAAGAGTCAGCTAGCTGAAGTGAAAGCAGCAGGCGTCACTGGGTCATGGAGGCAATCAGCGTGGGAAATGCAAGCCTTTGGAGTCACTGGAAGGTAAAATTGGGGAGTATTCCTTCAAGGGAGGACAGACTCTTTTCCTCAATGCCAATCTTGGCTCTAGGTGCCCTCTGACAGGGACCCCGAGATCAGAGCTCTCTCAGCTCACACACAGCACCTTCCCTACCCAAAGTAAGGATTTCTGCCCATAAGTTGTAGCTGCATTTATGGAGGTTTACTGTGTGTCACCCCCACCATCTGTGCATACGAGGCCCCTGAGGCTCACAGAAAAGCGGCGACTCACCCAGGTCCATGAATCTAGTGAAGCATGGAGTGAAGATTTGAACCCGGGTTTATCCACCCAGGAAGCCCAAGCTGGCTTGGCTGTGCTGCACGGCCTCCCAGTCTTCTCAGGTGCAGAACTGAGGCTAAGTGAGGACAAATGACTGGCTTGTGAGGGTCATAGGATTAATGGCAGAAGAGCTGAACTTCAAGCCTAGGCATGTCAGATTTCAAAGCCAGTGAGCTACTTACAGGTATAGGGGGATGGGGTGGGGGAGGGCAGTTTTCCTGCCCACGTTTGAGAGAGATGCCGTGATGAAGCAAGAGCTGGCCCTCACCTGTCGGGGTGTGACTGGCATGGTCCATATTCTCACACGATAGACTCTCACACCAGCACTGATGTTTGGTGTCAGTTCAAGTCTGGACCACCAGTCAGATAATGTTGTGTGCAGGATTCTTAAACATTGTACAATATGTGCATCAAGATTCAGTTATTAAAATTGTGAATAGATATATACTGTTGCATAGGTTATTGACCACTGTTATTTGCATATAGTTTGTTGTGAGTGTTTCATAAACTCTCCTAGAAATAAGAATCCCCAGAAAGAAGAAACACCACTTGTTCTAAGTATAGACACCTGGGCTCTAACCAAGACCTTCTAACTCAGCATATTCTAGCACTGCAGTCCCCAACCCCCATGCCACAGACCGATACTGGTCCATGGCCTGTTAGGGACCAGGCCACAGAGCTCCACTCCCCCTGCCCCACTTGGTCTGTGGAAAAATTGTCTCTCATGAAACTTAGGAACCAGGGGGCCGCATAGCAGGAGGTGAGTGGTGGGTGAGTGAGTGTATTTATAGCTGCTCCCCATGGCTCGCATCACCGCCTGAGCTTGGCCTCCGCCCTTCACCCCCCATAGAAAAATTGTCTTCCATGAAACATGTCGCTGGTGCCAAAAATATTGGGGACATCTGTTGGAGGCCTAGGAATTTACATTTTTAATTCACACCCCAGCTAATTCTTATTATCAAGAAAGGGTAAGAAACATCACCCTCTTCTGAGAAGCTGAATAGTTAGACACCACCGTGTCCCCCATCTAAGAATGTTTTCCAGCTTGGCAAAGGGAGGGGGAGAGCTCGTGCAAGCTTGTCTGCTGGGTTGGGCTGTTACAGTCACTATCTGAGGATTCCATACATGTGATCTGACTATAAGTTTAATAAAAGTTTACATCATATGAAGTCAATTTGCTACTTTTATTTGGATTGGATATGCACATTTGGTTTTATGAAGGGAAAAAACATTGTCATATTTCATCGAGCTAGAAAATCTGTTACAAGTGAAGGATCATTTCTTTTTCTGAACCTTGCAACATTGTTTCAAGATTTTCAGAGAAACTCAGTCAATAGCTTAGCGCTTGGTTAGGGTGCTGGGATGGCACTTTTCTGTACCTAGTATTCCAAATGGGCATAATTAACTGCACTGGATATTGACAGAGAAAATGTGAGTTGGCTGAGAGAATTCTGGGATGGAAGGTTCAGAAATAAATTTGTAGGACCTTCTGAAAATAAGTATAGGATATGCAGAACGTCGTGGAGATAGTGGAAGGCATGATGCAGCATTCTCCCTGAAACCTTGTTGTGCAGGAGATAACCTAAGGTGCAGACAAGAGTTATACCACCCTCCCTTGCCCCCAAACTACACACCCACCCACTCATGCATACACACAAACACGTGCTCACGTGCACTGGGACCATTTTATCCCTCACTGGCTCTTCCAGCCTCTTGCCCTAAGGCCTTTAATATTCATGAACCCATAAAAATATCAGAAACCTAAAAACAATTATGAGCTCCAAAATGAAGAAATCTGCAGCAACAGCATGATTAACTGCTTAACTGAATATGTATAAAGTGCAACATGTTGTCGCTTTATTATTAAATTCAATATTCAAGAAATCACCATAACACTTGAAAATAATTTGCAGGATGTATTTTCTCATTTTGAAAGGATTCCCGAGTGTGCATGAGCCATGAGAAATCATTGCCAATAGTTAATTAAATGAGTGACTTGTAGCCTCATCATTTTAAAAGCAAAATTATAAAAATTCTTTAGAGATTCTTTTGGAACAAAAAGGAGATTTTTTTATGTGGGATGTAGATGTATTTTAATATGTTTGGTATGACAGGGGGTGGGGCTTCACACACATACACAGAGTTCCCCACCACCGACTGCTATTGGGCAGGGCACATAGTTGGAGAAAAATGAAATGTGCTGTTGAAAGTCGTCTTCAACAGTTCAAAGACTGGAAGACTTTTAGGTCCACCTTCAGCCATGTGACCATCTCAGAAGGGTGGAGTCCACTCCTTGCCACACCAGTAATGTCTTTAAGGGACTTCTACTCTGCCTGAATTCAGTTGAGGCCAATAAAGAGCTGCTGGATCCAGTTGCACAGGATGTGCACTGTGTAAGGGCAACACCTACTAAGGCAGAATTTTTCACATTGAGGACACCCTACATTTGGATATTTATTATGACAGTGTTTCAGCAGATGGCATTAAAGTGTTCTGTTGTAAGAACTCAGCGTGATATAATACCTTTTGATAATCAAAAATTATTAGGTCTTGAAGAAGGGGTACCTTTGTCACAAAGGCATGGCTTGGGCTTCAGCTCTGGCCTGACATTGAGAGTGGTGCTTCCCTGGCTCCATTCAGCTTTATCATCCGTTCTCTGTAGGCTGTGGGATCTTGACCTAAAGAGACTACTCACCCCCATACAAGACTGTATGACAACCCCGGCACTGGTTCTCAAAGCCAAGAAGGCCGTGTCCTTCTATTCACTTTTCTACCTGCCGTTTGCGCTTCTACTGTCAGCAGGCTCGTTTGTCTTCCAGCAGTCAGTTATTGAAGGAAAAGCCCCCGGCCCTTCCCCTGTTATGAAGTTCCTTCCAAGCACCCAACAGCTTCCGCATGAAATGGAACCACACAGATCGACATACTCAGTCTTCAGAGAAGCGGGCAGGGCAGTTGAGTGGCCTTCTTATTTCCCTGGGAAGTCTCTGCTTCTTCCATTTGTCTCAGGAACTGTTGTTCTCATCAACCTGTTTTGGTCACTGTCCTCCAGAGACAAGTAGGCCCGCTGAGAGAGGATCTGTCTCAGCTCCAGGTGGTGCTGCACAGGTAGCCCTGAATGCAAACAGCTGCTGTTCCCACCTTCTTCCTCTTCCCCCACCACCTCCCTTGGGACTGAACCCCAGGGCCAGACTGTTCAGGGGAACACAGCACAGGCCACTCAGACACCAAAGAGCCTGGCCTACTCAGACACTTACTGGCCATGTCCCTACTAGGTCAGTCCCAGGGTTGGCCCTAGGGCTGGGCTGCTCCTCCCTGCTGAGCTCAGAGCTTCTTGCAATTCAGGACCTAGAGGAGGGGTATCTCTGCTTGGCTGGCCTTCCCTTCCCTTCCAATTTCTTCTTTCTCAAGGCTCTTTGGAAAAGGCATCTTGCTGAGAAGCCTTGATGTGACTTAAGAACTTTTGACATTCCTCCTTCTTCCTTGCTCTTCAAAAGTGTTCAATGGGAGTAAATTCCTTTGAGCCACACCCCTGCCATAGTCATATAAAGAATATATTGCGTGGTTCATCTTAACCAGTGTTTTCCAATGTGTGCTAAATGAAACCCTCAACCCCAGCCCATGTAAATGTGAAAAATGTGTACTCCACCCTCTTTGTGAAGTTTTACAATGAAATGAGCATTTGGTTCTAAGAAATCTCCCAAAGGTAAAGAGAGGCTACTTTTACAATAATCTCCTACCTTTTCGACATAAACTTACAGCGCTTAACTTGGTAAATTAACATATACATAATTAGCAGTAAGGTTACCAACCTTTTCAGCCAACCCTTTGAATGTAACTCCATTTGGAATTACATCCACTGTCACTTAATTTTATCCTAAATGTCCAAGTGTCCCATGTTTTTGCTCGCACTGTTAAGGACTTGGAATCTAAATCATGTTTTACACCCATGTGGGAGGAATCTGTGTTCTGAGGGACCCTATGATGTTTGCATGAAATGAGCAAATGGCTTTAATCACTTACCCTGTGCCAGACAGAGCCCTCTCCCTCTAGGGGCTCACAGATTAGAGGGGGAAGCAGAGTCCCAGCGTCTAATGCAGTACCCTGTGCTGAGTGTCTAACTCTGGGGTTTGCAGTGGCAGCACAAAGAAGAGACTGGCAAGATTAACTGGAAAGTAAGGAAGGAGCCTGAGTCCCGTGGGGTATGGATGAAGAATGTGCTGGTATCTTCCATCTGTCCCCAAGATCCACACTGCATCCTTCTCACACTCCCTGTCCTGCAGGCTGACCTCCAGGGACTGTCAACAGGCCGCCCTTCCCTTCAGAGTTTAGATGGGCTTGGACAGTTGTGAACACTGCAGATATCAGATAGAGGTGGGCTTGCTGGGTCATAGAGCATGATCCACTCCACTAGGAATTCTCAAATAATGCTATAGAGTGAGTGTACCAATTTATAATCCTGCTGTTTGGGTTTGGGTTTCCCAAATATTCAGCTTTGGGTTTTCCCATGACATTCCCAGCAACAGTTGATATTATTTGATTTTTTTCTGTTTTGGCTAATGTGATGGATGTGACATTATATCTGGCTCTTGTTTTAATTTTCATTTCCCTGATTTACTATATAGTTAAATATTGGCCAATTAGTCTTTCTCCTCTGTGAATTGCTTAGGTTATTTGAGTTTTCTTATTAGCTTACAGGACTTTTTTATTTTGGTTGACTATTAACCCTTCAGTTGTAGGCATTGTAACTATCTTCTCTCAGTATATGGCTTGCCTCCTTTTCAAGTGTCTTTGACAAATAGAAATTTTAAAATAATTTTTAATGTGATTACATTTATCAATATTTTCCTTAAGTTTGGACCCAACTTCTAGAATATTCTGCCCATTCTTCTTTTTCCCCCCTTGTAGAACACTGGGGACAGACAGTGAGGTCTGTGTGGTCCTGCTGAAACTGAATCCAATACGAAACAGCAGAGCAAGGAACAGGAGTTTGTTTTGGGAAAAATGATAATGCCATAATATTTCAGTGCATAGTCTGTCTCACAGAATTACTGTTACTCACAGAATGGTGAGGCAGCATTATACAAATACTAGTTTCCTCTGGTCTTTGTTCTTCTTTTAGATTATCTATTTGTAGTTGCTGTATACTCATTTAATGCCCAATGCCTAGGTGTCTCTTCCCTTCTATCTCATGACATAGATTCCATAATATTTCTGTAATACTATTTAGGAAAACATGCTGATTGAATCCATAAAAGAAAACAAGCAACAATATTTTAAGAAACATAACAAGCTTTGTTTTGCTAAAATCTTTCATCTCTTGGGTTGGAGCCTTCATGTTAGTTCCTTCTTATCATTGTTAGTCTGTAGGAGTTAATGAACTGATGCTAAATCTTCCAAGGTATGAGGTAGGCTTGTTTTTTTTTAAGCCTCAGTAAGAGGTCTGCTTGGGACTTAAAATTCCCCAGCCCTAGACCCTCAGCATTTCTTTTTTCTTTTAAAATAATCAGAACCGGGAATAGTTTACATCAAAGTGCTCAAGCATCAAGGTTGTAAACATAGACACTTGTTAAGTCCCCAGGCGTGGGGTTCCAGATTGTTTAATAGTTTAAGAGAACCTGTGGTTGTTTTAATTTTACATATTTTTCTCTTGGATCTTTACTCAGTTTCCTAAAGTCAACTTTTTTCTTTCAAGTAAAGTCGGGATCTTCAGAAATCTGCCTGCCTTATGTTGCCTCACAAAATTTAAAATCTAACTAGGAAGGGTCCTCTACTTTCCCCCGTGGCACCTACCTAAAAATGAAAGTGCAGAAGTTTCTAGGTAAAGTGGCAAAGGCCTCTGGGTTTGGGGTCCACTTTTGTTTGTTTTAAAATTGGTCAAAATCTAGAAGTTTAGAGGGAGCATGAGACATGCAGTTCTTTTTTTACTTTTTCTTTTAGATATTCTTTAAATGATACATTTATTTCCCTTTGGGGAAATCCAATGCAAGATCTAATACTAAGAACAGTGATAATGTAATTCTGTAGGCCATTGCACAGTTGTTACAGCACTTTGTTTTCTTTATCTATCCCATTTGATCTTCACAACCTCTTTGATAAGGCAGGCAAGGAAGGAGTTATATAATATATGAGTTTTGAGGTTTGGGCAAGGCCAAGATAACACAGGCTCCAGAACCAAGCAGCACTCTGCTAAAACTTATATATGTGGTTAAAAAAACTTTTGTAGTCATCTTAGTATGATAGCCTCATGTTTTATGTTTATTTTACCTGAAAAGTGTGAGTTGTTCCATCCAAAAACCTGGTTTAAGAGTAGACTTTAAGATTGCCTTTGGAAGACCAGGCTTGGCTGAACTCTGCCCCTTTTGTATTTATGGACCGAGCAGGCTTTCTTAAAAACGCTTTTAAAGTGAAAGCTCATATAAGCTTTTTACCATAGGGCAGCCCCAGCTACATCAAAGAAGGGATCCGGGAGTGAACTCATCGATGTGAAAATATTGAAGAACTGATAGGAGGGTTGTTTTGTTAAATGTCTGCTAGACATTAACCAGCATCTCCAGGATGCTGTTAAACTCCATCTTCAGTGGTTTGTTTCTCGGGATTATGTAAACGTGGCCAGTTCAAACATGCACTTAGTTATAAACACTGAAGAGGGCTTTTTCTTTTAAATAAACTTTTAATTGAAGTTATAATGTACATGCAGAAAAGGCACAAACTCGAGGAATTTTCACAAAACGAACACACCCATGGAACCAGGTGGTAATCTGGTTCAAGAAATAGGATATTTACTGATTCAATCTCATTACTTGTTATTAAAATAAACAAATAAATAAATACATAAAAGAAGCAGAATATCGCTCTTGAAGCTTCTTTGTTCCCGATTCTAATCACTTCTTTCTATTTTCTGCCCGGAGATAAGCACTATCCTGACTTCTACCATCAGTGACTAATTTTGTCTATTTTTGAACTATATATAAATGGAATAAGACTATATATATTCCTCTGTGTCTGGCTTCTTTCACTCAATGTTATGTTTATGAGATACAGTGTAGTTTGTTTATTTTTGTTGTTCTTTGATATTCCTTTGTGTGAATATACCACCTTGAATAAATACACCACAGTCGGTACTAATTTGCATCCTTTTAGCAGTACATGAGAGTTCCACATCTTCACCAGCACTTGGCAACATCACTCTTCAACTAGTCTTGTGGATATTTAGTGATATTTCACTGTGGTTTTAATTTGTGTTTCCCTGATTGCTAATGATGTTGAGCATCGTTTCATATGCCAATTTGTCATTTGCGTACCCTCTTTTATAAAGCACCTATTCAAACTCTTGCCCATATCATTAGGGTTATATGCCTTTACAAAAAAGTTATAGGAGTTTTAAAAATGTAAACTGCATATAAATCCTTTGTTTATATATATGATGCAGATATTTCTCCTAGTTTGCTGTTGAAGGCTTTTTAAAATGAGGCTGAGAGTTCAATGTGTAGAAAATGTACCGTGGGCCCTTCTTGGCTCTCAAGAAAGTGGACATTTGAAGACAGAAAGAGAGGAGAGATCTGGATCTTATTCTCTTTAAATTTATCACAACTTTTTTGAAGCAGGAGAGCAGCTGAGTATGCCTCATGCACTTGATATGATCAGTCTGCATTTATTTGGCTACCCTCTTGCAAGCTAAAAGAGAGTCATCAATATGTTATTCCAGCAGATTATTATCACATATAATAATATAGTGGTTTGTGTTAATAAATGCTTGAATATATACTATGAACCTGCACTGTGAAGCATGCTGGAGGCACAAAGATAGGTATGCCAGCACCCCTACATTTAGTGAGCTTTCAGGGCACATTTAGGGCACTTTTGTATCTACAATTCTATTTTATTACATGAGGGTAGGGTGACCATCAGACTGGTAAAATAAAAATAACGTGCACTTCTGCTCTTCAACCTTTGATTCTCATTTAGTCACTGCCCTAATTCTGTAAGATCTGTAGTTCTAAGATATGCCTCTGTCTCATCCTAATAGCCCCACTAATTAATACCTGGAGAAATTCTCTTTTCTCAAAATCACTAATTAACATAAAACATGCAGAAATGACTTAATTATATTTTTAAGGAAGCTACAAGGAGAAAAGACCATAAAATAGATATACTTAGTCCCCTGCTATCTAGCAATCCTTTTAATAACCCCTTAAATGAAAGTTATTAGTCAATTGAAATCGTATAGTATTTATTGAGGGGAAGTCTGTAAGGTGCCATATTATCTTAGACATTGAAGGAGCCATAAAGACATGTAAGATACAGTCTCTGCCCTCAAATATCTTTTAGCACATTGGTGGTGGTGATAGCATGTGTGTGTGGAGGGAAAGTGTTAAGGAGGGACACAATATATAAAGTGACAATATGAACATAAAGACCCATACTAAGTGATAGGAAGTTTAGCTGCAGGAAGGATCCTGTTGGAATGATTGCAGCGAAGAGGAAAGGATTGTGTTTATTAAGATAGTGTAGCTGCTACTATAAAACTACCCCCAAGATGTATTGTGGCTCAAACACAGAAAAAGGTTATGTCTCAAGCATCAAAAGTTAAAAACAGGTGTTCCTGATTGGTAGTTGACTCTGCTTCAAATGGTGATTCAGAGAGCCAGATCCTTCCATTCTTCAACATATGGCTTTTAAGATTGCTGGGCTTATTCACATCAAGCTGGCAGAAGGAGAAAGAACACGGAAAATGGGAAGTTTTTATAGCCAGACCTGAAATAGGAGTCCCATTGGCTAGAACTCAGTCACATGGCCACAGCTAATTGCAAGGGACTTTGAGAAGTATAGTCTAGCTGTGTGTCTAAGAAAATGAAATGTTTGTTGACCACCTGTTAGTTCTTACCACAGGCTTTGAATGCTTTTGTCCTCTCCAAAATTCATGTTGAAACTTAATTCCCTCCAAAATTCAGATATTGCTAATGTGATAGTATTACAAGGTGAGGCCTTTAAGAGGTGATTAGGCCATGAGAGCTCCTTTATCATTAATGAGATTAAGATCCTTATGAAAGAGGCTTTACACAGTATTTGGCTAGCTTGCCCTTCTGCCTTTGCCATGTGAGGATGCAGCAAGAAGGCCCCCACCAGACCAGATGCTGCTGCCTTGATCTTGGATTTCCCAGCCTCTAGAACTGTGAGAAATAAATTTCTCTTCTTTATAAATTCCCCAGTTTCAGCTATCTCCTTATAGCAACACAAAATGGATTAAGAGAGGCTTTATGGTAGCAGGGCATTTAAGATAGGTTTTCAGGCAATTTGAGGTATTTTGACAGAGATTGGAAAGAAGGATGAATGCAGGTAAAATGAATAGCATAAGGAAGGACTGAGCAATATATTAATACAACAACAGCAACAAAATGCAGGGGCATTTTGGACAATAGGGAATAGTTCAGTTTGTTAGGAGCATAGAATACATAGGGAGTACTATGGGAGAACATGTTGGAAAGCTAGGTTGAGACTATTTCCAACCTGAAGTCATATTTTTGGAGGTTTTAAAATTCAGACTGAGGAGCTTGTATCCAGCATGTTCTTTTGGCCTCCAGGGCTCATTCCCACTTGCAGGACAATTGTGGCCCAGATTGGTTTTCTTTTTTTCCCTTCATACTCTGGCCTTCCCTAAGAAGTAAGGTCTCATGTTTGTCTCAAACACACACCGTCAGCCAGTTAGGGAGATGGGTTCAGACCCTCAGCATGGGCAGCTTCATTTTGAGCCTTTGTACTAGAGGATTTCAGAGATTCCAGGGGCCTCCTGCCAAAAACCTAATGCGTGGTATCTGCTGAATACTGTGTTTGGGATGAATCCCAAATTTAGGAGAGGGAGGAGGGGAGGGGGAATTCCTTTTGTACCCTAGGACACAATCAGCTTGTGGTCAGGATCCTGGAATTTGATTACCCATTTTGTTATTTTGGCTTGCATAGCTGCAACTGTGGCTCACAGTTATAAAAGTATCCGGTCCTTTAAAATCCAGCCACAGCCTTCAGCTTGATGACCTCCTGACAGTGATTAATTGGGAAGGGTGGGAGCTGGGGAAATCCTTTCTCCTCCCTTCAGACCTGCCAACTTGGCTTTGAACCTAGAGGAATGTTTTGGTCACAGAATATATATCCCCACGCCCTCTACTCTCTCTCTCACCCTCACCTCTGCCCCACATTGCACATTCTGTTTGCTATCCATATGCATTCATCTTTGCTAAATTAACTTTGACCCAGGCTGCACTATAATATGTGCTGCCCCTGGCAGGCTTCTGTGTGCTATATTCTTCCTCCCTTGAGCTTCTGACCATGAAATTAATGTCTCTGAAAATTTACCTCTGCTCTACAGTTTGGTGAGGGTTTCTTCCATTGTCTCTACCAAGATGTAAGCATGATTGCATATCTTTCCTAAACCATTGAAAAAGAAAGAAGACAGAATCTTTGACGGCCAACCTCCTAAAAGGTGCTTCTTTTCTAAGCAAACTTGAAAGAGACAGCACACAATTCTTCAATCCTGAGCACATTCATTATTTTTTGAATGTGTGGAAAGGGAGATGTTCATTTTCACATGGCAAGGATTTCTAGATTTTTTTTTCCTTTAGCTGGCCACAAAACAGACCTAAAGGAGCCATTACTACATTGTATCTCTTATCCTGTGTGCATCTTTCTTCCTTGTCTTCCTCAAGATCCTTATTCATCCCTCTCTGTGACCACCCTCTGCACTCACAGCCTTCAAAGAACTAACCCTCGATGATGGTGGGCACTTGGTGTTTTTCTCCCTTGGTTGCTTGCATATGTGGAAGGTGAAACTCTTCAGGCCAGTGTCTGTGGAAGCAGCTCATTCTCTAGCATGCTTTGAGATCTATGTCTCCCTTGAAGCACTAAGACATTTGGGAAGACAGCATGGTGTGAGGGAATGGAACGTGAACAGAAATTAAGCAGACCTAGGTCCAAATTCTAGCACTGCCTCTTAACCTCTGTGAGATCTTGAAACAAAATGTGTTTCCTGTCTGAGTCCCTGAGCTCGTGTGATCCTTTTGCCTCAACTTCCTGAGTAGCTGGGACTACAGGTATGCACCACCATGCCTGGCTAATCTTTTAAAAATTTTTTGTAGAGACAGGGTCTTGCTATGTTGCTCAGGGTGGTCTTGAACTCCTGGCCTCAAGAGATCCTCCCACCTCAGTCTCCCAAAGTGCTAGGATTGCAGGTGTGAGCTACTGCACCCAGCCCCTTTCTGCCTTTAAGATCAAAAGTTGCATTCAGATCAACTAGGGGGGAGTGAGGAAGGGGGACTGAACAGAGATAAGTTGGACTGAAATGTAGTCACAATGAAGACCTCAGCCAGCCTGTGGGGTGCTCTGGAGCTGAATTGGCCCCACAGAGATGTACTAAATTGGTGCAGGGAGGGCAGAACTTTATACTTCAATCACTGGCCAGTCATTGCATGTGGATTGACCTGGGGATGGGAGCATGATTTTGAGTGAGACATCTCTCTTTAGCAGAGGTGGGGGCCACATCTGTGAGGAGTCAGACATCAACATTCCTAGCAGCTAGTAGAATGAGTATTCTAGTCCTAAAATATCTAAAGTGTGTGTGTGTGTATGTGTGTGTGTGTGTGTGTGTGTGTGTGTGTGTGTGTGAGAGAGAGAGATGGGGGTGCATCTGAGCAGTGCACCACAGTGTTCACAACCTATCATTAGTAATTTCTAGGAGTTGAATTGCTGGTTCATATGATGTGGGTAAGTTCCTCTGCAGTAGATACTGTCAAACAATATTTCAAAGTGTTTATACCAAAATACCATTTAAATTTAGATTCTGATATCCCTATGTGAACTCTTTCCAAAAAGATAAAGAAAACTTTATAAAAGGAAAACAACTGTAAAAATATTAATTTAATATTTTCTGTATCATGGAGAAAGCAAAATTGAAAACCATTGGAATAGGCTATTATTTTCTAACTTACGACTTGATGTCCTGAAAACTGTCAACATTGTCTAAGTTGTTCTGAAATCTAGCTATGGAATAAGTAGATCCTGAAGAGTTCTTACTCTGTTGAACAAAGAAAGAAAATAAGGTATATGAATTGACTGTTGCCTCAAATTTCATTTTTCAGAGTGGCCAAATCAATGAAGATCCCTGTATATGAGACCCCAGCTGGATGGAGATTCTTCTCAAATCTGATGGACTCAGGACGGTGTTCTCTGTGTGGAGAAGAGAGCTTTGGCACCGGTAGGCTTAGCTGAGCTGACGTTCATGGGGATAGTAGTTGCAGCTCTCTGTGACTTCAGTTTGAAGACCTGTGATTCTGTGAATGAAAGGCTAGAGGAAGAGTTAGAGGCCAAAAAAAAAAAAAAAAAATTAGAGAAACCTAGTAGGGTGTGTGCTATGACATGCGTACCTCTTTTGCCCATTTTGTTTCTTCTTTTTAAATAATTTTTTCTTAAAAAAAATTTCTATTATGGAAATTTTTTAAGTGTATAAGAGTAGGGAGAATATAATATTGAATCCCCATGTGCCTATCACCCAGTCTCAACCATCATCAACTCGTGGCCAGTCTCCTTTTACCTCTACCCTCATCTACAAGGGGAGCCCTCCTTCCCTATCATGAAGCAATGCCCTGTAGCTTATTGATTTTGCCATAAGTATTTCAATGTGCATTTTTAAATATAAGGGCTCTTTAAAAAAGACATATAACAACAGTACCATGATCACACCTAAAATGTTAGGAAACAGCTTCTTTTTTCAATAATTTAAATATGTTACTCCATTGTCTTCCAGCTTGCATAGTTTCCAAGAAATCTGATGTAATTCTTATCTTTATTCCTCTGTATGTAAAGTACCACACTCCTCCTCCCTCAATCCCCTGCCTTTGGCTCCTTTTTTTTTTTTTTAATCTTTGGTTTTATTATATGTCTAGGGCTGTGTGTGTTTAACCCTGCTTGGGGTTCTCTTGGATTCTTGGCTGTGTCATTTGTTGTTCATTAATTTTAGAAAACACTTGGCCATTATCTTTTTGAATATTTTTCCTTCCCCATTCTCTGACTCTTCTTTTTCAGTTACACATGTTACATAATTTGTGACTATAAGTGTTGCCTTAGAGCTCTTATGTTCATTGTTCTGATTTGTTTCATTCTTTTTTTGTGTTTTAGTTTAGATAATAGCTGTTGGAATATCTTTAAGTTCACCAAATTCTTTCCTTAGATGTGTCCAATCTGCTGATGAGCTTGTTGAAGGAATTCTTCTTCTCTGACAGTGTGTTTTTTATTTCTAGCATTTATCTTTAACTCCTTTTTATAGTTTCCATCTCTCTGATGAAATTTCCCATCTGTTTATGTGTGTTGTTTATCTTTTCTATTAGATAATTTAACATATTAAACATGGTTATTTTAAACTCTCTGAGAGTTCTAATACTTGGTTCACCTGTGACTCTGGTTCTGCTGACTGCTTCATCTCTTGACAATTGTTTTCTTTTCCTTTTTGTGGATCTCATAATCTTTTTGTTTAATGTTGGACAGTACATGGATAAGAAAAGTAGATATTCAAATAAATAGTATTTACACCCAGAAATGGACACACCGCTTCTTTGGCACAATTAGTGTGGACAGTTAAGTGAATCTAGTCAGGAGTTTAGCTGGGTTTGGGTTTTACTGTTTCTGTTATAACCTTCAGTGTAGCACAGGCTTCACAATCCTCCAGCACTGGGATACTTTTACCATGGACTGAAACTGAGAATGGAGTTTAAAGAGGTTTTTTTTTTTTTTTTTTTAAGTGTTCTTGTTTCACCCTCAGCTTTTAGCAGTTACTGCATGTCTGTGACACAAAATAGAGCTCTATCACCAGGCTCTAGAACCTCTGCAGCGACAGTGACCTCTGCTTAGTATTGTTTTAAGATTCTGAGCCCAAGAAGATTTCCTACCCTTTCCCCAGGGGCAGAGGGTTTTTTACTTTTGCCTCTCCCTCAGTGGCAATAGATCTTTGCCTGGGCCTGTGGGATGAGAAGGTTTTCAGCCTGTATACCTACGAGCTTACAGCTTTTGTGTCATGTGAGAGAAGGATCTGGGGAAGTGGAAGGGCTTCGTGCCTGTCCCCCAGCAGCAGCTGACCGTCTCCAGCACCATGCCTGCACCACCAAGTCTCCCTCCCTGTTCCCGATTTCTTCTGAGCACCTAGTGGTGGTTTGTGCGAGAGAACTTGGGAGTGTGTCCCTTGTATTTGGGACTCCAGGTGATTTAAACGAACATGATAGACTACAGTTGGCCTTTAAGAATTTTTTTTAACTCAAGTTATTTCTTATTAGCTATGTGCACAGCAACCTCCTCTTTCTCCTGCACTTTGCCAAAGGTAAGATAGTTTTTGTGTCCTGTCTCTCCTTAAAGTGGCTTGTCACTCTTTGGAATTTACTTTATTGCTTTGTCATCTCAGAATTATGAGTTCAAAACAAGTTATTATTTGGTAGGTTTCCTGGCTTTTTTTCATTGCTAGGATAGGAATGATTTTCTCTTGCAGATTTTCATATCTTAAACTGAAGTATACAAGTGGAACTTCAAAGTAACTTCTTAATAATTTCCCTTATCCTCATTCCCTTCCCCTCATTAATGGTTTGTTCTAATTGCATCTAAAAGATCTTATATTGTAATTGGTTGATATGTCTCTTAACTCTCTTTTAATCTGCATTTCTTTCTTCTATGTTTTTCCCTTATTCATTCATTGCAGAAACTGGGTCATATGTCCTAGAAAGCTTTGAATAGCTTTGATTTTGATGCCACTTCCCTTATTTTCCTTTCTAACTTGTTTAGTGTTATATTAAAAGAAACTATTGATTAATATGCTGTTCTCTAGCTTGCAACCCCCTTAGCACATTCTGTTATTGATTATAGTATTTACTTTTTTAAAAACTCGACATTCTCTTGGGCTTTTTTTGGTTATACAGTCATACAATATATGACTAAAACATTTTTTGCGTATTTTCTAGTATTTACAGTCTTTATTTCATATTCTTATTGTATTAGCTATTATCTTTAAAATATTATTAAATAACTATTAACTAGCTCATAATTATAATGGAATTGGGTTTAGTATTTTACCATCTATTTTGATCATTGCTTTTTAGTATTGGTAAAATCTTTATCGTGTTTGTATAGATTACTGTTTCTCTTCCCATTTTACTTAGAGTCAGATTAGAAAAGACTGCTGGATTTATCAGGTACCCTGTCAGAATCTAGTGATATACTTGTTCTTTATTTTTCTTATGTGAATATAATAAAATACCATGATTGATTTTCTGATATCAAATCATACTTGGATTTCTGAGAATAAGACCTATTTTGTCATACTTAAACAGATTATAGCAAAATCACTGTAAACAATCATCATGTTTCAGGTCATGTTGGGTCATGAAGGAATTTCTTCCTGGGATATTTTCTCCTCTTACCCAAATCAGTTAGACCCTAGCAGCATTACCATTAATAGTTCCAGAAGAATGGCGTGCATCTTTGTTTCCTTGGACAAGAAAAGACCGTATCAAACTCTCTCGAGTACTATTGTCTGAACTCAGCGTTTATAGATGGAAGCTCTGCTTGGGACGGCCCAAACTGTCATACCTTTTTTCTGCTGAGGCAGAAAAATATTATTAACAAATAATATTTTCCTTCCTCTTTGGTGTTCTGTGTGCTTAAACCAATGAGCATTATTCAAAAAGCTATAAGTTATATATTGCATACAATAATTCTGCCCACTGGTTAGTAAAATAAAGCAAATCTAGCAACTGGAATGAAAACTGATAAGTCTAGGTTGGCCCTTTCTCTCTGTCTCCATAAGCATTTCTTGAGTGCTAACAACATAGTGTATCCTTCTAGTCTATTTAGTGAAAGGGATAAATATGTGTGTAAACCCTGCTATACTCTCAGTAATAAATATTTGCCTACTTCATATTAATAAACATTTATTCAGTGCTTACAGAATACAAGGCACTGTACTGGATGGTAGATTGAATACAACATGCTTAAGACCACACCTTTAAGAACCTCTGGGTTCTTTAGGGGACACAATAAGAAAGATGCACATAGGACTGTTCTACAAAGCTTTAAGGTGCTACAGTGGAGGAGTAGAAAACATGCCATGGGAGATGAGAAAAGGAGAAAGTGCTTTTGGACTGGGGGTTTAAAGCCGACTTCATGAAAGTGATGGAAGGTAAGATAGTGCTTAGAGAATGTGGAGGATTTGTATACACAGAGAAGAAAGAGCAAGGACTTGCCAGATGGAGAGAACAACGTCAAACAAGGAATAGAGGTGGGATATCAGGGGACGTGTTGTAAGTAGCCAGTTGTTCAGATTTTCTAGAGCAGTGTTTTTCCAAATATGGATCAAGACTCATTTGGGGTCATGAGATTAATATAATATCACAAACAGCTTTAAAAATATATTAGTAATAGAATAGAAACTATCTGAGTACATTGTATTTAGTCAAGATATTATTTTGAAAATTTGATGTCTGCATATAAATGCACACATGCATGTATGTGTATGGTAGGTCTCAAGAATAAATGTATTTATTGTAGGTCATCATCAAAAAGGTCTTAAAAATACTGGTCTGTAGCAGCGGTCAGCAAACTTTTTCCATAAAGGCCCAGATTGTGAATATTTTAGGCTTTTGGGGCCAAGAGGCCACATATGGGCTCTGTCACAATTACTCAGCTGTGCCACTGTAGCACAAAAGCAGCTACACACAGTATGTAAACAAATGAGTGTGGCTGTGTTCCAATAAAGCATTGAATACAAAAAATAGACATAAGTCCAGATGTGGCCCATGAGCTGTAGTTGCTAATCTCTGATATACAAGGTAGGGTAGACGAGGGAGTATCTGAGCCGAACTGGAAATACCAGTGAGGAGGGGCCTGTTTTTGCAGCCCTTTTCTGTGCGGCTTAGCCATTGGGACTTGACTCAACCGGAGATAGGATGTCACATTCTGCACAGAGGGGAGGTCAGCTTGCAGACACTTTTCAGCAAGCTTTGCTTTCAGACAGCTAGCTGATAGCGACATGTAGGCTGGACTGGAAGGGAATTTTAAAAGTCTCTCATGTTTATAGTTTCTATCATATTCTTTTCAAGAAGCATAAAAGATTTTTCAATGTATAGGGCTTTAAAAGTATTGCCTCCTCTACCATTCTGCAGGTTAAAGTGGCTTTAGTCTGGTTTGACACCTGAAGCTTCTGAGCCCTAAAAATAGTTCAGTGACTTTCCCAGGTCCCCAGAGCCTGGAAAAGGTCTCCACTTGAATTAAATTACAGTGGAACTAAAAGACAGGTCTCCTGCCCTACAATGTGTGCCGCTTTCCACTGGGCTGATCAGTCTTTTCAATGAAAACCACTAATTCAATCTCTCAAGCCCTCAGCAGTAAATGACCACTAGAAAGCCTGAAGGAACCGGACCACTCAGGCTTGGAAGGAGAAGGTGGCTCCATTCTGTTCTTGCCCTGGACTTCCTGACTGCCAGTTCCTGGGGAAGCACTGAGCTGGCTGTGTCAGAATCACAAGGGAAGCTTGTTAAAAATGCAGACTTTCTATCCCATCCCCACTTTGAATCCTTAGTAAGGGATTTTAGGTAAGTATCCTCAAGTAATTGTGATGTGTAGCCAGGAATAGAAACATTCCTTAAGTGAAAACCAGTATTTTTGCTTTTCATGACGATTACTAGCAAGAATGTGCCCAAGATGCCACACCGGGTTTTGTCCAGGCAGTGCAGAGGCACAGGAATGAAAGGTTGATGACCCACATTCAAGACTCTTGCCTGCTACTTATGGACAAGCCACGTGGCCTCTCTGACCCTCATTTCCAACCTGTTAAAGTCAGCTGATCATAGGAGCTCTCTGTCTTAGGATATGATTTTCAGAACTGAATGAGCTAATTATAGGGGGAGAAATGGAGGGATGGAAAGGTTCTAGCCCTGAGACTGGGGAGAAGCTTCTAAAATTTATCCAGGCTTTCTCAAGTAGAGGCCTTTTCCAGCATCCCCGGGGCATGAAGCTGTGTACCAACCAGGAATGCACAGTCTGATGCCAAGAAAGCTTGGAGCTTGAAAACAGAGTTCTGCTTCAGGCTCAAGAACGCCAAGCCTTTGCCCAGGGCTAGATCCAAAAGAAGCAAGAGACATCCCGAGTGAAAATTCTCCTTGCCGGCATCTTGAGCTCTCAGAACTTGCCCAAGTGACAAGCTGGTGACAGGATCAGTGTTCAGGCTTCTTTCCTATGGAAAGCTTCAGGTCCCAGACAATAGGAAGCTTGTATTTATTGCTCTATTAAAAAGACTATGGTCATTTAAGAAGCCAGGTAAGTCATCTTTTGTGTTAGGACCAGGTAGTCGCCCACTTCCTGGGAAGAGTCTTGGAAAACTGCTTTACGTGGAGAAAGGAGAATGTTTTGAAAATCCTCAGATTTTAAATAGAAGATTTTTCATCTAAATGGCACTCTGGCTACTTCTCTAAGGTTCCAAATTTAAAGGAATCTGGGCTTGTTCCCATACACACAGAAGATGTACTAAAATATTAAAACTAAGATGTAAAAAGCCAGAAAGTTTGAAATCTGGGGAGAGGCATTTGTTGAAAATGTTTTACTGGTTTCCATCATGGTCATCAGTTTTCTAAGAAGTCATACCATTTTCAGAGTATAGGAATTGTCACAGCCCAGAGCTTGTCCCTCTACAGGTAACACTGAAGAATTGTTCTCTTTGTGAATACCTGGAGGATCTCCAAGCTTGACTACCATCTTCAGTAGTACTATGACTTTTATTATGTATTTTTAAAAAACTAGTGTCAATAACCATACAATTTTGCCAACTAAAATCAGGCAATACAACAATTATTGTTTCCAACAAAGTACTCTGTATTGAGTTTTTCACAATAATAGTGTTTCTTTTTAATGAAGACTTAGTATGTGCCAGGGCATTCATTCCTAAGCCTTTTGTATGTATCCATGTCTTTCTGGAAATTTGAAGTTCAATCCAGATCGTCTAGCATTAACACGATTTGTCCATAATTGTCACACCAAGTTTTTCTACTGTGAACTCTGACGTACAGCCTGGTGCTCCTGAAGTTGGCTGTTATCAATTTCTAGCACAACAAGAAGAGGCCTAGGGTATGTACGTATTCCCAGTCACAGGAAGTCTTGAGTATCTTTCCAGTCTTCTGAGGTTTGCTGGATTCCTCTGCTTCCATGCATGGATTCCCTGCAGGTGCTGTAAATGCCCTGAGGACAGGGGCCATGTCTATCTCTTTGGCTCCATTTCTGTGTTCTATGGTAGGCCCTGAGTAAATATTTGTAAGATGGTTGGAAGGGTAGAAGGGTGAATAGAAGAAAGGAAAGAAGGCTGAGAAGATGAATGGAAGTTAGGTTAATGGAGGGAAGGAAGGAAAGAAAGAAGGAACAAAGAATTTTCACTTTAGTATTTCTTCCTTGCCTTAGTAGTAGTTACACAAGGTCTGTCCAGAAAGTATCCAGCCATTATTAATATAAGGAGAATGGTTTGCCCGGCATCGATATAACCTGGCAAGCCAAGGAGAGTGGACTGGGATGCACATATGTGAACAATGATGACCTCACCATACTAGTCAGTGAGGCACTAGATGCTGTTGAGTGAGCATGTGTACTGTGTGGCCGTCACATTCAAAATGACTGAGCGAGTAGAGCAATGAATCTGCATCAAATTTTGTGTTAAGCTTGAACATTCCTCCATGGAAACTATTCAGATGATTCAGAAAGCTTTCGGGGACAATGCAATGAGGAAAGATGGTCAAGAATCTGTTGAAAGTGATCCACGTTCTGGAAGGCCTGCAACAAGCAGAGCACCTGGGAATGTTGAACGTGTACGGGTTAAAAGATGCTGGGAGAACTGTGTAAGGTCCCAAGGTGCCTACTCTGAAGGGGACTGAAGCATCATTGTCCTATGGACAATGTTTCTTGTATCTTGTATCTTCTTCAATAAATGTCTCTATTTTTCATAGTACATGGATGGATATTTTCTGGACAGACCTCATATATTTATCATTCCAAGTGGATATATTTCTAAAGTTCTAGCCATTTGGGTATCCCAACATGTGGCAGATTCATAAAAACAAAACCACACAAATACAGCTCAGTTAGAAAGAGGTGGGAAGGGATATTTTGAATTATAGTAAAGTCAGAATTATATAAAATTGAAAAATAAAGTTTTGATATTTTTAATTATCATATAGTTATTAGCAACAAAGTAATAGCTAAAGTGCTTCTAGGAAAATCTCCCTTCCCAAAACCATGGTTAATGAACAGATTTTAAACTATGTGTAATTTGTTTAACTTGTTTGTTTCCTATGTCTGTGGTTATGGACAATAGCTTAGAAATAGCCGTGTTGGACAGTGGGTGAGGTTGCAGCTTCAGTGATCTTTTATATATACGAAATTTTTACTGCCTTTAGCATAGTCATTGTGTACTCTATTGTCTTATGATTTGTATTGGTGGCTTTTCTCCAGTTATTTTGTGAATGAACATTTTATTTCCCTCAATAGTTGTATAGTTTATAACACTTTCAGAGCCATGCTTCTTCCTTTATTTATATGTCACATATAAAAAATATACATCCCGACTCAAAAATGGGCTCACAGTTGTGCTTCTGCACAAATATTGAATAGGTTTAACTGTCTCTTATTTATAAAATTATTTTATTTACTATTTTATATTTTTCAAAAGGTAAAATAAAGGAAAACTTTAGTCCATTCCCTATCTAGATGGTCATTAACTCTATATTTGGATGTTTTCACATCTCTCTGCCCAGTCTCTAGGAGAGAGAAAGAGGCCCATATATCTGTGATTTTTAGATTTTTGAGGTCCTACCATATTTCTTTTTCTTTTTACTTGTGGCCAGTGCGTGTACATTTGGCCAGGTTGCAAATGTGAGAAGGCCATGAGGACAGCATTATCAGCATGAGGAGCAGTTTCTCTGTGGGGCTGTTTGAAACAGGCTGTGCGCACACGTGCGATTTAATCTAGGCTGGGCCGGAGCACAGAGCTGCTGTGATTCACATCCCCACAAGCCTCGTTGTAAAGTCCAAAAATTGAAACTCGCTTCTGGGCCCACTGCAAACTATAACCCCCTGTGCTGGGAACAGAACTCTCACCTAGAGTGGGAAAAATGTTTCTATCATGTAAGATCCTTTTCTTGGGATCTCCGTGGTCCCAGTTCCATGGACCTTTCAATTAATCATCCAAGTCAATGAAAAGTGGCAAGAGGGAGTGTCGAGTGACACCTAAGTGTGACGCAGAAACAAAGCAATGGAGCTTCTGAGGCTGTGTCCACACTTACCAGTATATCCTGGAACTAGGAGTCCTGGGACGTCATGGCCCTTGGTCATAGATTGGAGACTTCCAAACAAAAGGGTTTCTTTTCACAGTGTCTATTAGGGGACTTTTAACAAGGAGACCTATCCCTTGGGATTTAGATGTAGTCTCCAAAATTGCACTTGGCAGCTTCCCAAACTCTGGGAGATTACTAGTTGCTAGGTGTGCTAGGTGGCCCCATTAAGAACAGAGTACAGTAACTACGGAGTGACAGGTCTTCAACCTTAAACCCACTGGAGGGATTTCTAGTTCAGCATATGACCTGTCAAGGAACAATTCTTAGAGTTCTGTTGTTCCTATCTGCCTTGGTCACAAAGAAATGGGATGAGATATATGAGCTAGGAGGTCCCACTATCCTTAACTTTTTGTGCTGGTATGCTCAGGTAGGAGCAGTGTGCCAGCTGGCTGGCCATGATATTGTTAACACTCCCTCCTCTGGGATGGATGGCTTGGTTGTCTGGGGCATGTGCTGATAAAATGTTGCTAATACATATTATTTATTGAGCAACTTCTAAGTGACAAACACAGTGTTTAGTGCCTTCTATACTTTATTTCACTGAGTTGTCTCCACAAGGAAATGGGTGAAATTATTGAGGTTTAGGGAGGAAGGTCAAACCACTGGCCAAGGTCTCATTGGCCAAGCCAGGATTCAAACCCCACCTTGCTGGCTTCAGGGTATCTGCTGTTGATGTTTAAGTTCATGCAGATAAGCGAGTCACCCTTGTTTCTGGTTATTCTTTTGGATGGAGGTGGAGTGAATGCCAGGGGACTTGGGAGCATTGTGTCATGTAAATTGCACAGCACCAGGAGTCAAGAAACCCACCTCCAATCTTGACACTCTGTCTGTGTAGTTGAACTACCTTAGACAAATAGCTTAACTTCTCTGTGCCTCAGTTTCCTCACTGGTGAGATGAGTCTGTTTGATGGGATGATCTGTAGGTTTTCTCCATCACAATATTTCAGTTGCTTCTAGCTAGCTACTTTTAGTGAGGAGTGAACCTGAATTAGATCAGACTACATACTAGTGATTCATTCAATCACTGACTTATTCATGCAATGAATGTTTGCTGTATACCTTCTACGAGCCAGGCCTGGGGTAGAGTAAGGAGTAATTTCAGACATAGGCCCTTCCCTCATGGGGCTTCCGGAGTGTTTCTGTGGTCAGGATAATAGCCTTGTGTGAAACACTATTTATTATTATAATTTTTCTTATTAAATGTGCTATTACATAGCACATTCACCGGTAGCCATGTTGCCTGCATCATGGGATGAGCTGTGTGTGTCCGTTGCTGCTGTCTAACCTCTCTGAGCTCACACCTGGCTCTGACCGACTTACATGCGGGAGAACTTTGTTCTCCAATTGATCAACATTTGCTGCATTGGAGAACAATTATTTTTAAGCACAGAAGGTGACATTTTGTCAGTGAGCCTTGTTTTTTTTGCTAGTTGTTAAAGAGCAGAACATAAGTGGTTAGAGAAATAAAATATATATATATCCATCACAATTCTATACATATTCTCAAATCTCAGATTCACCTGAAAGGAATGACCTGAATTTTACCACATAACTCTACTATTTTAAAAAGACAAATCCTTATCTTGAGTAGCTGAAAAGAAGATGGGAAGAATTCCACTGCAACTTAATGAAAACAAAAAAGGTACACTGATAGGAGAGGGGAAGTAAAGGGAAATTTTGCATCTTCTCCTGAGATGTCCGGTGTGAGAATTAGTGCAAATTCACTACTCAGATCTTTGGAAACTCCGCCTCAGCTCCCACCCCGTGGGATGCTTGACCTGCTTTACTGCAGCTCCCGAGCGCCACCGTCACTACTGGGCAATGGCAGTAGCAGTTAGGGCCATGGGCTTTGGAACCAAACTTCCCAGGTTCCAATCCTCTTTTCACAACTTAGTAGCTGTGGGACCTCACACAGATGCCCTGATCTCAACCTCCCATCTGTAAAAAGGGGCTATCAAATTGTGAAAGACAACAGATGTATAAAATACCTGAGGACAGTGGCTGCTGCCTTGCTCTTATTCTTCTTAGGATGAAATTTATTCTGCTTGTAATTCTGCTTCAAAAGTATGTCAATATATGCCACCTGTTCTGGTTCTAGGACTTGTATGTGCTAAGGCTTGTACTGAATGTGCACATCTCCTGAAAGCTATCGAGAACCTCTTTGAGCGAGTGGCCTTTCTTATTGGGTGACCAACCACCCTGGTTTGCCTGGGGCTGAGAAGTTTCCTGGGAAATGAGACTGTAAGTTATAAAACTGGAAAAGTCCCAGGCAAACCAGTGACTGGTTGGCCCAGCTGGTGCCTCAGCATTGTTGTTTTGTAAAAGTCCTTCAGGTGATTCTAATACGCAGTCCAGGGTTGAAGATTGCTAACCCATGTTACAACTTGGAATCGGCAACAGGTAAAAATTGACTTATGTTTTCCTAATTGACAAATTTAGAATTTCCTGATCGGAGTTTCAGCTGTGATGACTTGACCTGTTAATAACATGTGTGATGCTTTAATTGAGTGGATTTGTCCACACTGGGATTTCCATTTGAAGAAAACTCGAGATGATTGAGTGTTCTCTTTGTTTTTCCCTTTTCTTTTGTGAAGGCAATATGTTTATGGGTGTCCAGCCTAGCTCAAGCAACATGGTTTTAAAGTGTGAGAAAATTCAAAGCTTAATTTGGGTAAAGGGGGAATAGTGATATTTCTGATGGGAAAAAAATAGACCACTTCTTTTGTATCAATTTTTGCTGGAGTCAGGAAGAGCTGAGCCCTGCTTTGGTATCTGGGTGGGGAAGGCTGCTCCTCAGGCTGCTCAGAGGAAGGCTGAGTGGGCTCTGGGCTGGGCTGGGGTGGATTGAGAAAGGCTAGGTGACCGGTACTTAGAGCTTTGGGAATATAGGCAAATACTTCTTGCAGTGTCGTGAACCAGGTGGCAAGCTCTGGCTGAACCATCAGCCAGGAATCTCGAGGAAGCCAGCTTCAAAAATTGTGCTAATGTCATCTAGCACTCGGAAGACATGAGTTTAACTCAAGCCATGGAAAGCTGGGGAGGAACTGTAAATGTGTATCACTAAGTGAAAGAAGCCAATCTGAAAAGGCTACACACTGTATGAGTCCAACTTTATGACATTTCAAATGTAAATTTCTACAAACCATTGACAACTTAAAAAGTTTATTTTTTTCTTATGAAAATAATACATTTATTGTGGAAATACTGCAAAGAAAGGAGAGGGGAAAATATCTGCAATTCTACCATCTCAGAGATAAATAACCATGTTAATGGTTTGGTGTATATCCTTCTATTGTTTACCTGTGCACACACATATATGTACATACATTTTTCTACAAAAATGTACTGAATATTCTTTTTTGGTAAAGTGATTTTTGCATTTATTAAAATTGAATGAATATCATTCTGTGTTACTAAAGATTGTATTCAATACTTTGTATACATAACAAGCTTTTGTGTGGATTTTCCATGATTATCCTATGTTCAATGATTAATATTTATTTTTTCCAATTTTTCTTTATTCTCTTAGCTACTTCACTGAGTGTCCTTTTGACCAAGGGTTAAGAAATAGAATAGCTGGGTCCAAAGTTGATTGATATTTTATAGACTATTGATCATTATTGCCAAATAACTCCACCAAACTGTGTTCATTTACACTGGCACTTTGCTGGTACTAGGACTTCTCCTTTCCCACCCAACTTTTGATCATTGACAGGCCCCCAATGGTATCCCATTTTGGGGACTATTCTTTGGCCACAGTGAGATTGAGCATTTGCTCAAATGTTTATTGATGATTAGTATTTTTCTCTGAAAATTGCTTGTCCCCTGTCACACAGTTTTCTCTTGCGGTTCTTCTTTTTCTTATTGACGTATAAAAACGTTTTTTAAACATAAAGTCTGTTAGCCCCACCATATATAGTGTGTGAACATTTCTCCCCTCTGTTTTTACTCTATTTATAGTGGGGTTTTAGAAAACCATTTGGTGCCAGTGTTTTCTGGCATTTCTTGTTTAATATACCTGTCACTGGTAAAGCATTATAGTTCAGTTGCCTTAAGGAGTTCTTCCAAAAGCCCCTCCAAAGCACACTGTGATCATCCAGTGGAAACATCTGTGCAATTGAAACATCCTAATGTCTCTGTCCCAAACTCAAAGAACTATAAAGAGCACACTTAATTTTACTTGATCATTGGCCCCTTATTAATCTTGGCAAATTTTAGCTTATAGGCAAACATATCCAAGCCAGCTCACAAGTTACTGTGCAATTGGTTCCAAATGATTGAGGTGGAGGGTTTTTTTTTTTTTCTAGCTAAAAGAACTTTTTCTCTCTACCACTAAATTATGACATGTTATCTCACAAACTTAACAGCATCCAATGGTTCCATCTCTAGGTAATGCAACCCAGCTGGGGATCCAAGGTATGCAAAGCCCATGCTTTAGAACAAAAGGGTATTTTTCTCTAGCCAGTAAATAAAAGTGCTTTTTTTTCCAGCTATAAAAGGACAAAAGGTTTTGAAATGATCCCACTGGGCAGGGTTTCCTAGACTTGTTTTTTTGGCAGTTGGCCATGGAGCTAGCTTAGAGTCTTCCAAACTTCTTCCATTTTTGTAGCAGTGTGAGGATTTCACTGGATGAGACTAGAGTCACTTCATGGTACAACGACTAATGCCCAGGGTGCTCTGAATGTAGAGGCAACTGCAATGGGACATCTAACAGGGTCATCAGAAGACCATTGATCAGTGTGCACAAAGAACTAAAAACTTGAACCTTTTCTGTTTTTATTTAAGTAACTTCATTGCACCCTCTGAGTTATATGTTTTCCTCCTCTAGAAACATTTAATACTGTAAATGTAACAAGAACAGTAAATGGTCTATAGCTTCAGTAGAAGTTGGCAAAGATGTTTAACTTAACTAAGGTATTGCTTTATCCCATCTTTAAGGTTTTAATAGCTCTGTGACATCAGGTCTGCTTTATTGATTTTCTACATATGTTTTATAGTCCTAAAACCCAACGTTACTGTTGTCCATTCTTATTGCCCTATTGCAAGAAGGATTGGTGCATGCCCTGTACTCAGTCTTGTTTCTTCAGACATTACTATTACTAGAGTTAGAGGATAAAATTATATGCATAACTGAGAACAATTTATCAAAGCATATATTGGGGAATCGGCACTGTGTAGGTACTTTATGTGAATTACCAACAACAAAATCAACAGCAACAACTTGTGATGTCCCAGTCACTGTTCTAAATACCTAGGTGTATTTAGTCACTTAATCTTGACAGTGACCCAAGAGGGTAGAGGCTATGATTGTTCCTGTGTTACTGATGGGTATAGAAAACAAAAGCGAGTGGCTAAGCCAGGATTTGAACATGATAAATCTGACTCTAGAACCTGCCCTCTTTATTTGATTAAATTGATATAACAGTATCACAAAATTGGCGATGGTGTCCCCATTTTACAGATGGGAAGCTGAGCTCAGAGAGGTTAATAACTTTGTAGTAACTTTCCACACACCTGTGAAGTAGCAGAGTTTTGTTTAAACCCTAATTCTAAAGCCTTCTCCAGGATTCTCACACTATAACATGTTTGTTTGCATTCATTTCAGAGAGAGCTTACAACTGGCCAATAGATGCTTAAATGGGCCTGTACCACACTCTTCTGGTTTCCCGTTGCACAGCAAGCTAGCCGTTTAGACTGCACTCTTCTTGGCATGAATGACACAATAAGAACTGCCTCAACTCTTTCTGTATAAACAGCTATAGGATTTAGCCTGTGGACTCATTCCTGCCCCAGGGACTTTGCACTTGCTGTCCCTTGGCTTGGAACACTTCATCCCCAGCTCTTGGTATAGCCAACTCCTTCTTGTCAGGTGTCAGCTCAGATGTCATCACCTCAGTGGGCTGACCCTAACTACCTGCATCAGTCTCCTGGGGCTGCCATGACAAATCACCATAAACTGTGGCTTAAAACAATAAAAACGTATTCTCTCATAGTTATGCAGGCCAGAAGTCTAAAACCAAGGTGTTGGCAGGGCCATGCTTCTACTAACAGCACTAGGGGAGGATCCTTCCTTGTCTCATTTGGTTTCTGGTGGCTCCACGTGCTTCGTAGCTTGTGGCAGTGTAACTCCAATCTCTGCCTCATCTGCGCAGCTTGCTCCTCTTCCTGTAAGAACACTTGTCATTGGATTTAGGGCCCACTTGGTTAATCTAGATGAGATTGGCATAATCTCATCTCAAGCTCTCTAGTTTAATTATACCTGCAAAGACTGTTCCCCAAATAAGGCTACATTCGTGGGTTCTGGGTGGACATATCTTTTGGGGGTGGGGACCCACCATTCAACCTTAGGTAAAGCCACCTTTGTTGCTGTTATGCTCTGTGACATCACCACCTACTGTATTTTCTTCAAAGCACTTGTCCTTATTTGACACGTCTTGTTCTATCTGTCTATTTTTCTTTTGCTTGTCTTCACCTACTTCAATTCCAGCTTTATGAGTAAAGAGCTGTCTTTTTCACTGCTGTGTCCCCAGGATGTAGAACAATGCTTGCTATATTGTAGGGATTACTGAATATTTACTGAATAGAAGAATGAAATCACAGGACTAATGTGGTGTCAACTTGGCTCTTTGATCCCTTCAACAATTTCCAGGATTTTATTTTTTGTTATTTTGTTTTATTTGGATTTCAGCTGCAGAAATGCAAATATATTATGGGACATATATTTGGTATAATGGGTAAATAAATGTATCTGACCATTTCAATGTAACATTCAATCACTAACTGGTCTTCTTAGCTCATTTAGCTTTTACTTTGGCCCCGGAACTGAATCCTCAGCAGGGTGTTTCTTTCTCCCTTAGGCTCTGACCACCTCCGAGAGAAAGACGGTCTCTGGGCTGTCTTGGTCTGGCTTTCCATTATCGCTGCCCGGAAGCAGAGTGTGGAGGAAATTGTTCGAGATCACTGGGCCAAATTTGGCCGCCACTACTATTGCAGGTGAGGCGAAGTGGAAGAATCTCTGGATGGACCCTGGGGAACTACTCTTAGAGCAGGTTTCTGAAACTGATGGGCTAGAACCTTAAAAAGAAGGTATTTTTCAGGAAAATCTGAGGGACACAGAGGCTGAAGCCAGGACACCCTTGATAGGTGGTTGGGGGTGACATAAAGGGCTACCAAGCAGGAAGGTACAAATGTCCTTGGTGACATTTCTCCATAATCTTTTCATCAATGCCTGTATGGTAGGAGGCCATCCCAAGAGGAAATCTGAACTGCAGAGCTTTGAAAAGTGTTTTGGTAACCATGGTAGCTGTGAGAGTTGTGCAGTCAAATCAGAGGCATTTCTTGTTAGTTTTCCACCCATACTTATCAAGGAAGAGGGGCAGACACAGAAGCTGTGACATTGTAATCCTCTCCCTACTTTTGTCTTACCTCCTTACCAATGGGGCAAATAATGTCCAAAACACATGAGCTGGCATCCTTTGAATGGACCACATGGTTCATGAGCCCTAAACTTTGCTAAAAGTTTTGGTCTGATGAAATGAGGCACAGAAAAGGGAAACATTAACTGGGAAGGAGGAAGAGGAAAGGTCAGTGGGTAGGAGCTTAGGGTTGAGGGTCTCTATCCCTTTCTTGTTGCTGAAGTAAGAGAGAGAAAGAGTGTTCTGGATGCATAGTTGCCTACTAGATATGTGAATGTACCTAGTACCAGGTCATGATTTAGGGGTAGGGAGCAGGAAAGGTTGTTAACTGTGCAGAACTTGAGGGTAGGGGCAAGGGAATCCTTGGGTAGTCTCAGATGCTCTCTGTTTTTTAAAAACAGAGATTACATCTCGTTTTGCTTTGCTTTTGAATAGTTAACTACTTTGGATGTTTGGTTGTATTTCAAAAGCTTAAGGGACAGAAGGAGCGCTTTAGAATTCCCTTATAAGGTGATTGTTTTTTCTCTCAAGAAGTCATTTACTTAGATAAATATCAGAGAATAAAGAAGCCCATGATAGTACTCATTAAAATCAAAGAGATCACAACTTTCTGGGGAATGTAGACAACACCATAATTCCTGTTTAGTAAAGAAGGCTGAGGATGTGATAGCCTGCAGACTACCTCCAATTATTTATTGTATCATAAAAAAAGGGTTCTCAATGCAGGCAGGTAGGAACTTGTTTTGTTTATCATTATTTCTAACACGTGCCAAACCCCCCCAATTTTTGTGGGGTTTTTTTGGGGGGGGGCATACCAAGGGCCAATTGGCACATGAAATCCTTCTATTGCATAAGGTTCATCCAGAAAGTCTAACTTGATCAAATATATTATGATTGCCATCCTCTGGCTTAATGAAATTGCTTTGAGTCAGAGATGATGTGTTTCTCATAATTTGTAGAATGATTATCTAGGTTTCTGCTGGTGTTTGGAAGAATTGGTATTATGATGAGTGTATTTATAATATAGTTTATTTTTTGTGGCCAAGAGCTTACATGATAATTACTTTCTCATAACAAATGCCATATTAGAGAATAATATGCAATGGAGATTTAATTACTTATAGGACGATGGATTATGTTTCAGATTTCTGTCCAAAAAGATCACAGAGATAAAAAGGGAGGCAGGAATCAGTAGAACGAAAGGTCAACATTTCCTTCAACTCCCAGCAAATGGCAAGTTGAAAGGTGCTTGTGAAGTGGAATTATTTCTAGCTTGACAATTCTCTTGGCAGGGAGAAGATAAAACAATTTCAGTTTAACTAATACTGAGCCTGACGTTGTGTCTGAGAAAATCTCCCGGATGAATTTCCTTGTATGAGTAGACTCTAGAAGGAATTCTCCATTTAAAGGTTTTTTTCCTTGGAAGTGGTGGTGGTGGTCAGAAGGGGCGTCGCTGTGGAAGGTGGCGCTAGATCCTGTGTGGGTGTGAAGGTGAACATTTGGGCAGGCTTGTCTGATGACCTCAGCCATAGACTGAGCTAATCTATCGCATTCGTGTGTTTTCTCAACTTTTAAATCTCTTTCAGTGCCTCCGTGTCTCCTACCACAGCCTCCTGTCCCTTCTTCCTGCCTCTTTGCTCGGTTAGGTCTTCACCTTCTCCAAATGACTATCTGTAAGGAGAAGCTAGTTTCAGAACACATGCAGTGCTGGAAAAGAATGTCCTGAGGGGGTTCCTTATTTTTATTTCATTTTATTATTTGATTTGATTTGATTTTTTTTCCTGAGGCTGAGGAAGAAGCACCTTATCTGGGAGGAATAGAATTACAAAAAGGGATACAGATGCAGGGGACCCACTGCTGGATACGGTATCATTCCAAATTTTCCATCTTGCCTAATACCCTGATGTTTACTGGATGTCTTAAAAGATCTTGGGTGGAAAAAAAAAATAGTTACAGCTATTCAGAGCTTCCTTCTTTCAGTTCGCTCTGAGAACTCTCATCCTTTCTCTATGCTGCAGGAAGCCCACATGTGAGATCCCTCCACAGCCGCGGGGGCACAGCTAGCTGCCCCTCCCAGGGCTTCCCTCTTAAACAGACCCTCCTGGGTTTGCCACTAGGTCTCTGACGTGCCTGGCACTGTGCCAGCTGCTTGGTATGCATTATCATTTTAAACCCCACAACAGCAAATGCAGTAAGTGTGATTTTTAGTTTTTCTTTTTTTTTTTCCTAATCACCTCCCAGCCTCTTTGTTATATTGGATGCTCTTGGCTAGGAGAACTTTCAAAATAGAACAATTGTGACATTTCTCCCAAGTTTCTAAGAGAGTTTTATAGCATGTTCTGTTCCCTTTCTCTCTCCCTCTTTGCCTTCCTTGATTCCTCTCTTTGCTTTCTTCCTTCCTTTCCTTCCTCCCACCTTTCATTCCCTACTTACTATATAGCATTTCTTATGAGCCAGAAGTAGCAGAGAACAAGGCGGCTAAGATCCCTGTCCTCCCAGAGCTCACGTTCTGGTGGGCAAAGACAGACAATAAGTAAACAGGTATCCAAACGAGATACAGGTTGGGATAACTACCAAAAGAAAATATAAAGGAGGATGAGAAAGAGGGAGGAGGGGAGCTACCGTACGTAGATGGTCAGAGGTCATTTCCTGGAGGTGACAGCAAGTTTGAAAATTGAAGGCAGAGAATCAGCCAGTGGACTGAATAGCTGGAGGAAGAGTGTATGAGGTAGACGGACACATGGCATGGGCAGAGGCCGGGAGGCAGGAAAGGCTGAAGTGTCGCTGAGCACAGGAGAGGAGGCCAGCGTGGCTGCAACAAGTGAGCAAGGTCAAAGCAGGACAAAGTCACTAAAGTGGATGGGGCGGATCCCACATGCCTGCTAGACTGTGATTAGGGCTTTGAGTTTTGTTTTCAACATCATGGGTGTTTTTGGAGGGTTTTAAGGAAAGGAGTGGCATGATTTGATTTTCACAAGATCACTCGGATGGCTGTAGGGAGGGCGGATGATAAGGGCCAGGTGGGAGAGGGGAGGCTGGCTGAGGGCGCTTTTCTGTGCTGCCTTCCCTGAAAACAGACACAGTGATTAGATGACCTTAAGGGGCCCACCCAATGCTGCTTCTCTGATTAGGTTTTTAGGTTCTTGTTCATCCTGTGTCCTGCCCTCCCTCACCAGGTTTGACTATGTGGGGCTGGAGCCCAAGACGACGTATTACATCATGAGGGACCTGGAGGCCCTGGTCACAGGCAAGTCCTTCGTCGGCCAGCAGTTTGCCGTGGGGAGCCATGTCTACAGTGTGGCGAAGACAGATAGCTTTGAGTACGTGGACCCTGTGGATGGCACCGTGACCAAGAAACAGGTACTCACTATGGCGTCACTGAAACAGGTTGTTAGACAGAACCAGTGGCCAAAGTGTGCTAGAATTGGAGAGATGTTTAGGGATGATCTATTCTGAGCCCTCATTCTACACTTGAGAACTCTGCAGCCAGGAAAGAGGAAAGCCCTTGATGAAGGTCACTAACTAGTTAGTGGCAGAGAGAGGATTAGAACATGGCTCCTCTCTGTCCAGCATTCTTTCTACTTGGTAACAAATGGGCCAATATCCCAAATATATATAGACCCAACATTTCCTTCTAAAATATCTGTAGCCTGCAAGTGCCCTTGTGTGGTGGCCATTATTGGATTCAGAAAAGTTTCTAAGAGCAAAAGATCCCTGCCCTTGGGACCGCCAGGTACAGGGATATTTCACATTCTATTACCTTATGTCATTGAGGAATCATAGGAGCTTAGCCAGATGGGTTTGATACCCTGGTAGGGAAGAATCAGTTGAAAAATTTGCCCAGAAAACCCAAAGGCCACACTCAAGGATCCAGAAGGCCACATGTGGCCCCAAGGCCACAGGTTTCCCACCCCTGTGAGGCTTGTCTGTGGAGCTAATTTGTTTTGCTGTTTACTCAGTATTATTCTACCTCATATGTTCCTCAATGTACTCAGCATTTGGATACTTTTTTTTTTTAATTTAACCAGTCACATCAGGCTAATTCCTCCACTGGATCTCTAGTTCTGACATCTATTTATGCCATTTCCCTTCCCCCTCTACAACCCTGCATATTGGCTGCCATTTTTACTCTGGAATTGATTCCCCCCACCTTCCATGTTCTCCCATCTGAGCTTAGATGTGGCTATAAGTAGGTAAGTGCTACCAAGACCTGCTCTTGAGAGTTTTTCTAGGAAAGAAGAAAAGAAGATTGTTGTTCATTTTCCCAGGTTCCAGGGCCCAAGTGACATCTTCATTGGCTGGTGGCCCTGAGTCACACCGACGCTTCTCTGCAGGTCTGGGGTTTGGCTCAGTGAGTGTGATGAGAGACCAGTTAACACCCAGTGATATCCTCATTGTCAGCAAGTCACAGATGGTTCTTTTGCCACAGCTGGTCTTGTTTGGTAGAGAGGGAATCCCTGCATAGTGTGGTGTGCTGTGACAGCAGTCTTGGGATGTCAACAGAGATCAGCATTCAGCTCCAGGAACAGTTGAGTCTGGGGCACACTTCAGGTCATGTTTTGCAAAATAAGCATAAGTTTTCAAACTATAGATACCAAAAAGACATATTTGAATTTAAATGAACTAGTATTATTTTTAAAATAGTCAAAGTACATTGGTGCATTCATCCAATAGATATTTATGGAGAGCATACTAAATGCATAATTTGTTTTTTTACAGTACAGTTTTTTAATATAAATATATAATAGCATTATCGAGATATAATTCACATACCATACATTTCACCCATTTAAAGTGTACACTTCAATGGTTTCTAGTATATTTACAGAGTTGTGCGGTCATCACCACAATCAATCTCAGAACATTTTTCGCCACCTCTCAAAAGAAACTTTGTGGTCTTTGGTGGTCATCTGTCTTCTAACATCCCTCCAACCTCCAGCCCCTGGCAAGCTCTGATCTACTTTCTGTCTCTATGGATTTGCCTACTCTGGACATTTCCTGTAAATGGAATCATATAATATGTGGTCCATCATGACTAGTTTCTTTCACTTAGTGTAATGTTTTCAGGGTTCATCCCTGTTATACCATATATCAGTACTTGATTCCTTTTATTGGAATGAATAACATTCCATTGCGTGGATATACCACATTTTGTGTATCCATTCACCAGTTGATGGACATTTGGGTTGTTTCCACTTTTTGGTAATTATGAATAACACTTCTGTAGACATTCATAGACAAGGTTTTGTGTGGACATAGGTTTTCAGTTCTCTTAGGTATATATGTAGGAGTAGCATTGCTGGGTCAAGTGGTAACTATCCTTAACCCTTAAAGGATCTGCCATATAGTCTTCAGAAATAATTGCCTACCATTTTACATTCCTGCCAACAGTGTGTGAGGGTTCCAGTTTTTCCACAACTTCGTTAACCCTTGTTATCATCTGATATACTTTGCATCTTTGGGCCTCCAAAGCTCATCTTAAAGTTCCATCCCCAGTGTTGAAGGTGAGGCCTGGTGGGAGTTGTTTTGGTCAGGGTGGCAGATCCCTCATGAGTAGCTTGGTGCCCTCCTCATGATAATCAGTGAGTTCTTGCTCTGTTAGTTTTCGTGTGAGAGCTGGTCGTTTAAAAGAGCGAGCTCTCTCTTGCTCCTTCTCTCCCTGCTCCTTCTCACGCCTGCTCCCCCTTCTCCTTTCACCACGATTGGAAGTTCCCTGAAGCCCTCACCAGAAGCACACACTGGTGCCATGTTTCCTGTCCAGTCTGCAGAACTGTGGGCTGAATATACCTCTTTTCTTTATATAATAAGTTACCCAGCCTCTGGTATTCCTTTATAGCAATGCAAAACAAACTAATATGCTATGTCTTTATTTTAACATACTATTATTTTAAAACAACCTACTATGATATGGGTTATTTTTAAATTAATATAGAAGGATATTTAATCTCCACAAGGAGAAACAGAAGTATGTCTCTGTTAACAGAACCCAAGAAAACCATGATGCTGTAAAATCTCTGCTTGCTGTGGGAGGCAGGTCGCTATGGTCCTCCCCAGCATTCTATTGCGTTGGAGTCACAGACATGGGTTTAAAGGCTGGCTTTGTCACTGCCTAGATTTGTGACTTTGGGCATGTTACTTAACTTCCTTGAACCTCAACTGGGAAGTGAGTTGGTGATATTTACCATATATAGGGTAATGGAGAAGGTTTGAGCAAAAAAAAGTCCTATAAAGCCCGGGTACAGTGGCTGGTACCTAACCAATGCTCAAGAAATACCAGTTCCCTCCCCAACCCTTACCAGAATCCTTAATTTGACTGAATATCAGTTTGAGGAACAGATAAGTCTCTTATTCTCTCCCCCTCTCTCTCTCATGTGCAATCAAGTATATATTTTTACAAATAATCTTCAGTATGCCCTTAGGGTTAGAAAACATTCTTCTATTTATTCTATTTTTAAAATACTTTGCAGTAAAATTTGAGGTTCAGATTAATGATTTCAAGATAATGGGGGATTCCTAGTTATCTCTTGTATGCTTTAAATTCTACTTACTAAGGGAAAAAAAATAGATAATGAAAATGATTTTCAACAACAAAATTTTAAACCCATTTTTTTTTCTTGCTATTCCTGTTTTTTCCAGAAATTATTCTTAAGCACAATGTTCTGCTTCAGAGCACCGCAGACCTCAGGGTGCTACTGCAAAGCCAGTGAGCAATGTTTAAGTTGCACAGGCTTGAAGTCAAAGTCTTGGGTTTGCATCTCAACTCTGCCACCTCCTTGCTGAGTTATCTTAGGCAAATTATTCAACCTTTCTGTGCCTGCCTTTTCTAATCTGTGAAAATAGGAACAATAATTGTGGCTACCTCATATAGTCTTTGGGAAAATTAAGTAAGATAATACACATTAAGTCCAGGCACATAATGAATGCTAGGAAATGGTTAACTAAAATCAGTTATGCTAAAAGAGCATCCTTGGGAAAGACAGATCGTGGCATTTAATGAGCCACATATGATAAGAAAAGCAAAAAAATAAATGCAACTTTGCAGGGTGTCGCATGGAGATATGAAAAGACCTCTTCAGTTTCTGAGTCATCTGTGAGCTGATTCAAACTCACATTTCTCTGCCTCCTCCAAGTCACCCCCCAAAAAAACCACACACACTCTGCTTCAGAAAGGAAAGGGTTTTTAAAGGCAGTGCAGTTTCCTTTTTGTCCTTGACTTGAGGTCGGAGTCAGGAAGCAGACTATGGGGACAGAAAAAAAAAAATCTGTTTTGTATACATCCCTAGAGATAAAGTAGAAATGCTTCTCTATCCAAAATGAAATTAGAATCCTGTTCTGGTGATAACCACACCCTGACCCCTGTGAATTCCACTGCTGTGGAAATGTTCAGTGAAGTCTTTCCTGCCTGTGAGACCCCACGAGGTCATTCAAGGAGCAAGAAGGAAAGCCCTGAAGCTCTCAACCCCTGATGTGAAATCCCAGAGACCTCTCTGGCCTCACCGTGGCTCGTTGGGTTTCATGGGACTTACTGTGACTGCCTCCAAGTGTCTGATATATTTGTGACCTTGGGTGCCAAGAGCAAAGTTGATGTGTGCCTTCCCTTAAACAGGGCCCAAGAGAGACTCTGTTTGGCTTAGAAATAGCAATTTAATGAGGCGTGGTTCAACAACTGCAGTTCTTCCTTCTATCTTCCCATGGGGAAATGGCACTGTTTATTTTCAAGTAAAATCTAGTCACATGAATGACTGATGCTGGTTTCCTTAAATATAAGTGGGAAAAATTAGCCAGTAGCTACTAGGAGAGTAGGGGAGCAGTTTGATCAAATTGCTGACTAGTTTAAGTTCCCAATTCTTGCCTTGTAAAGAGGTGGAGAAGATGAGGGAAGGTTAGGAGACTCCACGTGGTCTGAAGGGTGGCCTACTCTTTCTGCAAAGGTGAATTCATTGTGCAAACGTCGAGGGTTTCTGTCATGCTGGGCATTCTCTCTCTTGCCTCCACCGTCAATATCCCAAGGAACATTATCAATACCAAGATTGTCTCTGGCAGTCATCTCTTCCCCATCTCTTACTTGTGATCTAAGTCCTGGAGTCTCCACATCAGTGCCCATAGTTATGCCCCAGCTCTGATAGAAGGACTAGTCCAATGCTGGTGTTGTGAGTGAAGGACAATATGACAGAAATGGGCCCATGCTGAGAGACACCATATTGCTATGACGGTGGGCATCAATCCAGAACTATGACCTATATTTTGAAAATTAGCTTGGAAATGAAAAACTTGGGCACTTCAGGAGCAAAATTTAAGCAACTGAGTCTCCTTATGACTTATCCAACTCCTCTTCTATTTCTATCTATCAAGCTCAAAACTTGGGAAATTCTACCAATGCTAAAGTTGTTTGCAAGCAACAGTTCAGCTGACATTAAAAAACCTGATGTAAATAAATGCATACCAGTTAGCTGATGTGGAAAACCAAATCCAATTTATGTCAGGCTAGCTCTGACCTTATTAATACCTCTTCAAGTGATGCAGTGGTGTGGAAACATTTTGATGTTGTCCTCAACCTAGAAACAAAAAAAGAACCACTTGAAATTAGTTCAGAGGAAAAGCACACTTTGAAGACTGATTCTGAAGTCAGTTGGCTTTTAGAGTTGTTATTTGAATGTGCAGGACGGTGTGTGCATTTTTGATTTCTGTATTTAGAAATGATAAAGTAAGTTAGCAATCTTGAAATCACATTTTAGTTCCAGCATGTAGTGCTTTACAATGGACCTGCTACCAACCCTTGGTCAGCAGACGTAGAGAAGCTCACCCAGGCGTCACCACAGGCAGCCCTGTATAAAGGCAATGGAGTGATGTCAGCTAAAGAGTCTGGAGCTTGAAGACTCAGGTCTTCTGTCTTCAGAGCTAACTGGTCAACCTTCAACTTCAACTTTGATCACATTTTAATCAATGAACCAATTAAGAGACTATAATAATAACAATTTACCATTGTGCCTTCTGCTGGAGTGTGGTTTGCCCATCTAGAAATAGAACTTTAGAAATCATTTCAGTTGCACTGATTAGCCCACCTATAATATTTAGTTAAATCTGAAAGTTAGCATACCTACAAATAGTCCTTCTACATTGAGTAGAAGAAATGTTTGGAGAGTGGGGTGTATTGCATATAGTATATTGTGATTAAATGTGAATTTAAAAATTCATTTTCTATTGCAAATTGTGATGTTGAACAAAAAAAATCCATCTATCCCTCTAATAAATATACATTCCTTTCCTAACTGAGTACAATATGGTGAAGGTAGTTGAAATTTGATTCATTCATGTTTTTATCTATTCAGTGAGCATTTGCCAAACACTACAATATGCCAGCCAGCTTGCCGGTGTTGAGGACACCATAGCATGCAGGACATTTGAGATTCTTGCCCTCTGCTTACAGTCTAGCAGGGAAGACAATTTGACATTAAACTTGTAATTACTATAGAGATTATTGAACAGTATCACAGAGAAAGAATTTATTTGGACATACATAGTGGGGAAGAATTAATCTACACTAAGGCTCTGGAAAGCTGTTCATGAAGAGGTGATATTTACTCTGTGCGCTAAAGAACGAGTAGGAGCCGGCCCAGGCGGAGTTATCTTATCAGATGACATGCTTTTCTTCAATCAGATGTGGTTATATGATTGTCTAGCTTTCCAGATAAAGAGCTGAGATTTTCTGTAGGCATTCTCAATGGATGTTATGATAGCTATGATTATGATTCTGAACTTCAGTGCCCATTCTACAACACTGTAGTTGTAGTAAATAAAGACGATTGGGCTATATGTGGCACTAAATATGCCTTTTGGTAAGATGTCTTAAAAACCATGGATTAAAAAATATTATTTCTAATAGCCACTTTTCCTATGATTTTCCTATGTGTCCTCCAAGGACCAGACACATTTTGAGTGCTTTATAATGACCTGTTGGCTGATTTGAAAATAGAATGAGAAAGACACTGTTTCTGGTTAGTTGGAAAGTTCTCATTCTCCTGCATCTGATTAATTGAAGTTTTGTTATAATGAATTACCTTCCCCTGGCATAAGTTGATTGCCTTAGAACTATCTTCTAAAATGTCAGTAGTAAAATTGCCCTAAGATGTATAGTAAGAATCTAAGCATTCTAGAATAGCATCACAGTTACTTGCTACTGAAATACTAATGTTTCTTTGTAGTTAGGAGGGAGACCACCACCAGGAAGCATAATTATGAAAGGGAAAAGCTGCCGACTATCGCTGGAACTAAGGGAGGAAGTTATGCTATTGTCTGGGCAAAGTATGTCTGAATCCAAAATATCCCAGAATTTGGGCGGGTGTGGTGTGAACAGGGATCAGCAGTCATTTTGGCCAGAGAAATGGGGAAACAGAACGTGTGTGACCTAGTTCCATTGTTCCAATTTTGATAGTTGGAACCTGGATGAGGAGTAGCTTTCAAGTCTTTACTCTCCAAGCAGCTCTCTCATTCTCTAATGTGGTTTTTGCCAAGTGGGTGCTTTAAAAGTGCATTCAAGGAGTCATTTGACCTTGATGTCCCCAGGCAGTTCTTTGTAATTGTTGGCCTCCAAAAGGGCTGGTTGGTTGTTTAAAAAAAAAAAAAAAATGAGAATTGCTCCCAAGAGTAGGGGAGCTAGGTATGACTGTGGAGTCAGTGCACTGCACAAAGGCATCCGGCCTAATGGGGGAGGAGAAGCTGAAGTCCAAGGCAGACAAAGGAAGGATGCTTTTCTGTAATTTGTCCACGTGGAGGGGGAAGCTTTTTGTAACTCATGCAAAGGCACCCCATGGACTAGCTGCTGCCTTGTTCAACCACTTTTGAACTCATGCTCACAGCTAACTCTGTGACTTAAAGAAAAATGGATAATTCTAGGTAATTTTATTTCTGTAGAGAGATATATCTGTTCAATCCAAGTCTGCTTTATAGGCTGCATGCTTGCTTCTACAAAATGTGGGTCAGATGCTGCAAAGTTACATTTTCACCTTGAAGTTTCCGGATAAATCATTGGGATTTCCTGTGGGAGATAATATCTGAGCTAGGCTCACAGAATCTCTCTCTTCCAAGACTGTCTTGTCTCCAGGTTCGCATGCCTAGTGTGGCCAACTTACTGTATGTGTGACATTGTACCAGATTTCAGAGCCATGTGCTGTTTTCCCCTGGAATTCATCCGAAATCGGTACTTGACTAGGTTAGATGCTGCCAAATAACTGTTGGTAATGTACAGTTCATCCTTCTCCGCCTGGCTGCAACATGTTCTATAGTCTCCAAACTAACATCTGGCAACTCTGCGTGGATTTAGCAACTTGAAGACTTCTCTGTATTGATTTACACATGGATTTTTTTTTTAAAAAAATGTCAACAGAATCCCCAACATTCATTTATCGAACATTTATCAGATACCTACCCTACATAAGGCTCTGTGCCATATTTGGGAACCATATAAAACATATAAGATATTGTTCAAACATCTCCCATGAGAAACAGTGTATGAATATCAATAGATTCCTGTGGTTCAACCTCAAATATAAGCCTGCAGTCAGAAGACCTAGACTGAAGTCCTAGCTCCTCTATTTACTAAATATGTTACCTTGAGCAAGTTTTTAACTTCTAGGAAGTGTCCTGGATGACTCTAAGGTCCTTCTTTCAGGACCTTAAGGGTCTAAATAGACCAATCATGAAAGAGTTTTTTATTGCTAAAGAAACCAGTTCAATAATAGGTACAGAGAAGATAAATGGTAAGAGATCCATGAGTTTGGCAGTGATTTGAGAGGGCATAGCAAAGTTCTTAAAATTAATCTTCATTCTGCCTAACTTAAAAATAAATAAGTATGCATTTTTACATCACAAACCATCAGCATGGAGGCTTTATTTAGTAATCATTTGTAAAATCTGGAAGGTTGGAAAACTTGGAGCATAGCACCATTTTCATTAAAAGTTTAGTGTAAGAATAATACATAGTGATTGATAATTTTCAAAGCACTTTTCACATGTATTTTATGATATGATGCTTTCAACAACCCAGTAAGCCAGGCTGTATTATTTTTCATCTGCTTTTTAGGAAACTAAGGCTTAGAGAGCTTAAGTGACTTACTCAAGACCACCAGCTAAAGAGTGGCCAAGCCAGAATTCTACCCTGAGTTTATCCAGTCGCTATTCCTGTATCATTTCCAAACTGACTCTCCATAAACAGTAAATCAAAGATAGGGCAAATCTAGGGGGAAAAAGAGAAGCTACAGTGATAACTGGAAGCAGACTTGAGGATTTTTGTGTGGAAATAGCTGCATGTGGACAAGGGAGATGAAATCTTTTAATAATCGTTCTTCATTGGGACAAAGCTAAGGTGGGCAAAACTCCACTGTCGTCATTGAAGTACACATCTACAGGCACGCCAAAGGAAGAAAACTGCTAGGCTGGAACTGAAGTGGTCTTTTGACACTCCATACCCTGCCTCGTAATTAACATTGTCTTCTAATGGAGGAGGGCATCTGTTTCCATTTTTTGAGCTTGTGGCTGTTGTGTCATCCTGGATATGCCAGCTACTATAGCTGCTGTTGGTGGGGAGATAACGTGGATTCCTTCACAGTTGCTCCAGGAATATCTTAGAAGATTGTGCTAAAAACAGTTAGTGTCAGATGGCTCAAGAGGAGGTACTTCTAATGGTTCTGACACTGACAAGGCCCTAAGAGGAAGATTTCAGGACTCAGTGGCATGATGTTGTTTTACAAGCCCTGCTATGTGATGGTCCTCCTAAGATCCCAGTCCTATGGCAGCATCTGCATTAAACTTTAAATCCTAAAGGGACCTTCCTACCACTGACATGTAGCACAGTCCAGTCACTTGATAGAAGAGGCAGGTGACCCAGAGAAAACAGGTTACTGCAGTGGTTCCCACATTTACCTGCACATTAGAATCACCTGGAAAGCTTTTACAATCTCAATGCCCAAGTGATATCCCATAACAATTAAATCACAATGTCTAGAGTAAGAGCCAGGCACCACCATTTTTCAGAGACCTCCCACTGATTCCGATGTGCTGCAGTTTGCAATTAATGGGCTAATAATGATTTGTCTAAGATCACACAACTTGGGGCAGGAACCCACCATGGTTCAAGTCCTTTGTTTTCAGCCAAAACCAAACCTTATCTTATGATATTTTGAGACACAAAGGATGAACAGATATAGTAGAGCAACTACCATAATGATATGCCAGGTAATTTCTATTTATTAATTTATCTTTTGCAACTACTCTTCAAGGTGGACACATTAGCCCTAGTTCAGCATGAAGAACATGAGTGTGTTTTCGTTTGGCCTGTGTGTCCTCACCAACTGTGGAGGGAGGCCTTCAGAGACTGCCTCAGTGGGGACTCCAGTGGTGCCCACTTTAGTTGTCGAACATGCAGTGACATTCATTCAACAAATGTTTATGGGGGGACTACTGTGTGCCAGGCGTTGTCCTAGGGGCTATGAGGATAAAATGGTGAACAAGGTGTAAGACTCTGCTTTCCCAGAGCTTTTTAGCTTTTTAGCTTTTTAGCTAATGAAGGACCCACAGACATAACTCAGTTCCAAAATTTTAGGGTTAACATTGTAACGGGAACTTGTTTTATTCATTTGCACTGGGCCTTGTTTCTCAAGAGGATTTGTGGCAGCAAAGGCACATAATGAAGTTGTTAGAGTATAAATAAGAAACAGAAATCAAGACTAGGGAATACATAAATAAGAGTAGAGAGTCAAGAACAGAAGAAGAAAAATTTATAGTTATGCAAGTCATAAGGATCCACTTGGGCTGAACCTCAAATTTGGCATCAAGTATCCTGGCAGCCATATTGAAAAGGGAAATATGGTTAGTTACAAAGTTCGTATTGTCAAAAAGAAAAAGAATACCAGTTCCTCAGGGAAGGAAAGGCTTTCCTAATACTTGGCTATTGAGGGAATGTCTCATGTGTAGCATCGTATAGTCTCTAACAATATTCCTATAGTGACTGCAAAAGTGGATTTTATAAGACTGTGACTTGTAGCACCCTGCAATAAAATTGATACTACAAAACTAAAATGCAGTTCATTAAATCCATTTCTGTCAGGAGTAGGTGGTCAGAAGTAAGTTGATTTGGACCAAATATAGTCCAGATGAATCTATGGCTAGAAACTGCTGGGACAGCTGGGAAATGGAGGAATCGTACAACTTTTTAATGTCTTCATAAACATAGTTTCTCTCTACTGAAATTTTGATAAGGCAGATGGTTATATTTTTTATTTTCTGGTGTAGTGCTGAAGGATAAGCATTCTAGGCTGTAGATAATGTAATGGTTTATACCAGGGGTCAGCAAACATCTTCTGTAAAGGGCTAGATATTAAATATTTTAGGTCTGTGGGATAGATGACCTCTGTCACAACCATTCGTCTCTGCCACTGTAGCACAAAATTAGCCATAGACAATATATAAGTGAATGGGCATGGCTGTGTCCCAAAAAAACTTGATTTATAAAAATAGGTAGCAGGTCAGATTTCACCTACAGGTTGTATATTGTCAATCTCTGGTATATCCTAAAAAATGAAAACAAAGTATATTATGGGTACTCTATTGTTGAAATTCAGGAATGATTAGAAACTTGGCAAGTCTTCATCAGTGGTAACTTCGGCCTCATGGTTTAATTGATAGTAGGTGATGACACGTGATGGAAAGAACACGGCTCATGTTTGAGTTGCAAATTCATTAAGTTCATTTTGGGATGCAGATCCCAAAGCAGTCCAAGACAACTATTCACACATCAAAGTGGCACTCAGCAGACGTGGACCTGGGGATGTCACAGCACAGAACTAGGCTGGCTCTAAAAGGACCTTTCATTCCATGTGGAGAAGGAGAATGGTGGTGTTCCTCACCTGGAAAGCAACAGGGATTCTCAGTGAGGATCTCATGGTTGGCTTCCTAAGAAAGAGAGAAGATGTTGGGTCATTGCCAGTAGGCTGATGCGTGCTATTCACATCTTTATCATCTTTTCAAGTGCAAAATTTATTCCAGGCTACCAGATGTAGATTCTAGCAGTTTTCTATGAGTGTAGCATGTAGTACAGCCAAAGTTATTTTAGCTACCCTCAGGGAAAAAAATAATGTAATTTCATTGTAAAAAGGCTTAGTTATGAGCAGATAACACATGTCGATGGTTTGTTATGACCTGATTAGTAGATACCTCCCACCGGCCATCAACTAATCTGGGAGGTTAATTGTGTAATGGGAGTTACTTTAAAGGGTTCAGTCTGGGAGACTGTCAGAAGAGTTGGCTCCAAGTGTCTTGGAATCTGCAACGGCAGGTGAGTTAGGACCTCAGCCTTGGATATTGCTTTAACCAATTTGTGGGTAAGCCATAGTCCTGAGCAAAAGTTACTCATGTGACCCACACACGTTGATGATGGGAATGTAGTCTTAAACATAAGTAAGAGCTTCGATAGAGTTTGTAAAAGCATGCCTGAGAACACAACTGTGAAACCTTTGGGGCTTTATTGTCAGTTTGAATGTAATTGGGTATACAGTGCTTTCTGGATAGCAGGTAATTTGTTCATTTGCTCCATTTGGAATTCTGTAACTATTTACCTCTTCAGGGGTATCAGGTGGTTAAGAAAATGGCTTCTGTTCATTGTAATAAACTACTCCAGGCAAGTACTGTGATTTTATCTTCATATACCCAGGATTCAGCCCAGTACCTAAGCCACAAGGGCCACTCTAAAATGTTTGCCCAGTGAATGAATCCTGAATGATATCATCCTGTTTACAGCCAGTGTTGTGAAGTAAGTGAGAGGTTGCCAGTAAGGAAGATGGCTCTCTTTCATTACACAAATTGTGGCAGACTGTGAACTACTCCAGAAAGAAACTAAAGCTTTTAGTTTGGGAATGGGAACAAGTTATGCCTACAAAACTTAAAAAAGCAGAAAGCCACTCAGATGGAATCACAGTGCCTCCAGCAGATGTCACCAGATTGGTGTGGGGGTAAAGAACTGGCAATCAGATGTATGTGGCAGGTATATATATGTTTAATAATAATGGCTTGTTCTTAACAAGCAAGGTTTGAGGCCAGAGAAGCTTCAAGGATAAATTGCTTAGGGAAAATGTCTGATACGGATATCGCCTGAATCATCTACTTTTTCAGAAGTAACAAGTTCACCAAACATGTTATTTTGTTCCCTCCTCTTCCTTCCCCTGGCCCCTGCCAATATGCTTATTTACAACAATTGCTTTATCAGTTGTCTTAGGAGAACAAATTTCCTTCAACAGAAGTCACAGTATGATCTTAGTCGTAATTTAAAAATATCCCTGCCTCTACTGAGAAGAGACGCGTAGAGAGTGGGGATGTTCTGAGCCAAAACCCAATCAGTATGAGGCAGCACTCATAGGTATGGAGAGAGCCAAGATGATGGCAGTGTGCCCAGCAACCCTCGGGACCCCGCTGAGAACGCAGCCCCGAGCACGTCTTTGTAGGGTTCCACTGTGAACAGAGGACCCGGCAAAGTCTAGCATCATGTGAAGGTGTGGTAACCTTAACATGGGTAATTTGTCTGACTGTAATTGATGAATCGTCTACTCTGATTGCATCCAGCAGATTTACGAGGGACCAACTTTGGCCCCAGGGATATTTATTAAATATCCTTTCATCTTTGTTATCCCACTTCTTTCTGATTTCCATACCACCACACCAAGAGAACTTGGGCATCTGTTCACAGTTTTGTTCCTAACTCTCCCCCCAGCGTTAACTACAAAACATCAGGAATAGAATAAGAAACAAATGGCCAGCCATGGTTGGTTCATGCACTGCCCTACCTGGGTGATTGTCCAGCGCCAATTATCAACTGTCGTGACTCTGTGTTTAGGTCATAGAAACATGCTGATTTCTATAGTAGGTATTAATTATTCTTACTTGTGTGTTCATTTGTTCACTGATCCATTCTGCATGTTCTCGGTCTCAGGGTCTGAGGATCATCTTCTCAGATGCGTCACGTCTCGTCTTCCGGCTTAGCTCCTCCAGTGGCGTGCGGGCCACCATCAGACTGTATGCCGAGAGCTATGAGAAGGATCCCAGCGGCCACGACCAGGAGCCACAGGTACAAAAACAGAACTATTGTGTGCCTCCTTGCTTTGGCAAATTTAGAGAGTGTCCCTGTGCCTTTAGCGGGGGTGGTTTTACTTTCTGGAAAGGCATGTTGATCGCTTCAGCTGAAGGGCAAGCTTAGGGCAACTCCAAGCAAGTTTAACTCATGCAGTACAGTGTTCCAAACAGAAAAATTGCTCTCCAGCATCTATAAGAAGTTTAGACCAGCATTTCTCGAACAACTTATCTGTCTTGACTGTCTGGCAGTTTGTTAATTGGGGTGAAATTAAGCAAAGGTACCTCGATAAGGTAAGGAAATTGTGAGTTAGAGTCAAACTGGTTGAACCACTGAGAGCCTTGATTATGCTTATGTAAAATTTGAATCTCCGAGTTTTTGGATAACTCTGGGTTAGACCATGACCTTGAGGTGCCAATACAGATGTCACCCTGGGTGTTCTCTCTGAGATGGCTGTGGAGTCCACCCTGGACTCCTCCCTGAGAGGAGGGGCTGTGGTTGACCTTTAAAGTTAAGGGAAGACATCCATGAGGCCAGGCCAGCCTGTGTTTGGCAAAGCCTCCTCATGTTTTCAACAATAGAGCTAATTAAGAACTCGGGAAAATCACAAATAGACAGCCATAAGCCTCCCCACTCCCACGTTCATTAACGCTCCAGGCAGCACTAATTAATACCAGAAAGGCCCCACTCCAGTGTTGGGTACCCAGAGCTGCACTGTTGGCTGCTCCTGTCTTCTTGATCTTTACTTCGTCCTGGGCTCTGAAGCAGAGGGTCCTTGATGAGATGATTTTTTGAGATGAAAGCATTGGTTCCACCTGCAACACTTCTTTTGTGGAAAAGTAGAGAAACAGAGACATAGTCACTGCTACTTATTTTTGAGTTGCTCAGAATTTCCAGCTATAATTTGCCCTGATGGAATAAGAAATCAGGGAGGGTTTTCTTTTTTTGTCAGTAGTTTAGTATTATTTTTGTGGGATCTTTCTCTGGAGAGTCTCAAAGAACTTAGTGACAATGGTGCCATAGATCCTTATACCTGACCCTGTAACCAGAAGATCTGTCTGGAGGACAATCATGCTAGAAGGGGAAGTAGAGGCCCGGGAGGCTGAGAGCTGTTCTCAGGGTCACCAGGAGGGTGAGTGGGCAGAGCATGTGGCCAACAGAAAGCCCTTGGCTCTTCCTCTCAGGATCGCAGCCTTTCCATGCAGGGGATGGGCCACGCGCTGCCAAAATAATTTGCTAGTGAGTACATTTCACCCAAGATAGTACCAAATCATGCAGGAATGGGAGGCTTACCCTCTCTTTCCGAATAAAACCCTCTTCTACGTCTCATGTTAGGAAGGGAGATTAAAGCAGGGGCCTGAAAGTCCAGAGCTACGTACAGGGTGAGGAATGATATTCCTGGCCTCACCAACTCTGACTCACTCTGACTCTAGGCTATTTTTTCTCAACATTCTTTTCCCTAATTTGCACAGGCTAAGTGGTTATGTTTTTTCCTTGTTTTTATTTACCTTCCACATGGGACTTAGTCCAGACCATTAGACGAGTAGGAAAACAATCCTATATACACATGAGTCTGTCTCCTAGGTGGTCCACAAAAGCCAAGTGGTGCTTTTTCTAAACATTTCTTTGGAAGCCAAAAACCTCCATAGGTTTGCTCTTAGAAGACTGTGTGGGTACAGAAAAAATAAATACTATTTGTTCTGGTCCCCCGGACTGCACGTTTTCCATCCTGTTGGTTTAAAGAGTTTGCCAGGATGAATGGTTGGGGAATCCCTTCACTGACATTGCTCTTCTGATTGCAGATACTCTCTCCCTTCCTGACCATCAGCAAGGGTCTTCCCGGACCTGGCTAGGTGGGCCTCAGAGTATTTAGCACACGATCTAGCTAAATACTTTATATTAAAATAGAACTTCTTATTAAAATATCCTACATCATTGACTCATCAACTTAAGCCCTGCTGTATAATACATTTAAGTCAAGAGATAATGTAGAGTAAGATTTTAAAAGAAATTTAAATGCCTAAACAAAGGGACCAGCCTCGGTGGCTCATGCCTGTAATCCTAGCACTCTGGGAGGCCAAGGTGGGAGGATCTCTTGAGGCCAGGAATTTGAGACCAGCCTGACCAAGAGTGAGACCCCGTCTCTACAAAAAATAGAAAAATTAGCCAGGCTTGGTGGTACGTGCATACAGCCGAAGCTACTCAGGAGGTAGGAGGATCACTTGAGCCCAGGAGTTTGAGGTTGCAGTGAGCTATGATGAGGCCATGGCACTCTAGCTGGGGAAACAGAATAATAATACCTTGTCTCAAAAAAAAAAACCAAAAAACTCTAAAGAAAGGAGGAAGCTTCTCTCAGCAGACCTACCTGCCTTAATTACTGCTCAGCTTCACCCAGACCTTTAAGTCGGAGCATTTTGGGGACTCCTTAGAGTGTTGCTTTCCAGCACCACCGGCAGACTTCTGCCTTCGAGAAGCTCTGGAAGGAAAAGCTTTTGTTTAACCATTAACCAAAGATCAAAGATAAGACAGCTCCTCAAAATGCTATTGTTATTACTGATCCAGAGCCTGGCAGGGAAAGACCAGCTTGTGTTGCCTTCTTAGCTGCAGAGAGAACTTCTCCCACCCTTTTAGCTTGTTCTTATTTGCAGCCCAGAGAGCAGAAAACAAGTATCCACCCTCACCTCACCTACCCCCACACACCCAGACACTCATTAAAGTGCCTCTCTAATCTGCAGAGATTTCATTGGTCATCTTATTCCAATTCAACAGGTAGTTTTAACGTTTTACATGCTAACTCAATAGCCATCTACATTCAAGTTATTTTGCAAAAGGACAGAGAGTTCCCTTCAACTTGGCAGCATCTGGCTATTTGACTTTGCACATGGGTAGTTTCTTTTCCAGACATTTTAAACACATGTGAATAGGGAATGTTTTAAACATTTACACTGGTTGCCTTGCAGAAGTACTCATAACTACCGTAGTGATGCAATTAGGAAAACTTGCGATATAATGTATATGCACATGAATCTCTATTCCAACATGTAGGGTTTTCCATTTGCATCCTTTCGTATAAAAGCAATGATGCTATTGGTTTTAAATTGATGTCAAATAATTTCTTGCCAACAAAAAAAAATATCTGTAAACATTTCTATCCATATTTGCCTCTGACTTGGTGCTAAGAGGGGGAAGGACATGGGAAGGGCCCTGATGAGAGAAGGCGCTTGTCCTGCCCCACTCTGTGTCCTTGGTAAATCAGGAAGGCAGGCTTCCCAAGGCCTACTGTCGGAAGATCACGTGGTTTTAAAAATACAGGATTACTTTAATTTTACTGGCAATCAGTAGGCCTTCAAGGCGCCCTCAAACCAGCTGGTAATAATTTGTAAAAAGGGGTGATCCAAAGGGGTTTAAATTCACAGGTAACCAGAAACAGTGCAATTGTTTTTATCTTCTTTCCCACTCAATTTATTAGCAGGGCTGCTAAATGAGATTTTTTTTTTAACCTTCTTCCCTTGACCATGTTAGCCCACGGGTGGAGTAGCTAATGAACAATAGAAGATCCAAAAGGAAAAGCAAAAGGAAAAGGAAGGAGAAGTTTTGTTAAGGGCTAGGATAATCACAGACTGATAATCAGCTTGTGGCTAATCAACCCTTGGCTTTGGCACTTTTGTTGCGGAATATAGCCACTCCTCCTTATGCCATCCCACCCCAGTTCTTGGGAGGAGCCTGATTTTCCCTAGCCTTCCGGAAATTGAGGAATTTATGTATGCGTTTTAGATAAGCTGTCCCTAGAAGACTTTAAGGACTAACAGATAAGCACCAGGAGACCCTCTATATTTGATTCATCTGTCAACCCAAAGGACATCTGTCATTTTGTTCTACCTGTTCTTAATATGGCTTTATAATCCAGAAATAAAATATAGAGCCATTTTGTTTTACCTAGCGAGAACATATGATTTGTCATCTAAACCAGGATACAGATGCTCCTAGACTTATGGCAGGGTTGTATCTGGATAAACCCATCATACGTTGAAAATACTAATATCATTAAGTCAAAAATGCATATAATACACCTAACCTGCCAAATATCATAGCTTAGCCTAGCCTACCTTAAACATGCTGAGAACACTTACATTACCCTGCAGTTGGGCAAAATCATCTAACACAAAGCCTATTTTATAATACAGTGTTGAATATCTCATGAAATGTATTGAATACTGTGCTGACAGCGAAAAAAATGGTTATATGGGTACTAGAAGTGTGGTTTCTGCTGTATGAATATCTTTTCCACACCATTATAAACTTGAAAAATCATTAAGACAAACCATCGTAAGTCAGGGACCATATGTACTTTGAGAGTGAAAGATAATAATTATGATTATGTTGAGACTGACCCTCATCAACCAGGAGATATGATTACTCTAGTTAGAGGCCTTCATCCCACATTAGAACTGCATATCTCCTTAGAGATGCCTTTCCAGGAGCTCTGGCAACATAAACCAAGTAGCAAAGGGGGAACATACCAGGATGAAAAGTCAGATCAGTGGTTCTCTGCCCAGCTGCACAGGGAAACCACTCGGGAATCTTGGTAAAAATACCCATGCCTGGGCCCCCATCCTAGAGATTCTGTTTTAAGTGTTCTAGGGAGGAACTTGTACTTTTTAAAAAAGCTTCTCAGATGATGCTAATTAGATGAGTGCTTCTCGAACTTTAATTACATACTAATCAACTACAGATCTTAGTGAAATGCTGATTCTGACACAGGAGACTTTGTATTCCTGACAAGCTCCCAGGCAGTGCTGTGCTGCTGGTCCCTGAGCCACACTCTGAATAGCAAAGCTAGATGCACTGGGAAGCCCTAACAGCAGGACCTTGAATTCTTTAAACCTGTAGAATGAATGACACGTGGTTTCAGTGCCCTTCTGCCCTTACGCACATTGGTCCATCTTCTAGACTTCTATTTCCATTGCCTATTGGTCTCCACTTGAATGTCTTTCTAGGCATCACCAACTTGACACCTGCGAAATTTAATTGTCTGCCTCCTGTCCTCCCCACCCAAACAAACCCCAACGTCCTGCTTCTTTTAATGTCTTCTTCATTTCATAAATGGCAGTTCCATTGTTCCAAATGGTTCAGCAAGAGAAACTTAGGATTCATCCTTGACTCCTTTTTCTCTCTCTATCACATCCTACTTCCCATTCAAGAGCACATCCTACCAATGTAACCTTCAAAACACATCGAGAATCTGACCCCATCTCACCTCCACCATTTCCACCCAGGGCCAAGCCCCAGTTCTCTCCTCTAGAGTATTGCAGTACCCAGTCTCTTAACTGGCCTCTTTCCCTCCACATTTGCTCATTTCCTCCCCCAACCCTATTCTAGCACAGCAACCAGAGTGATTCTTTCAAAACACGTTAGACCATCTCATTGCTCTGCTAGAAGCCTCCCCGCTACTTCACTCAGAGAAGAGCCAAAACCCTTACCATGGCCTGGAAGGCCCTGCTGGAATTGGCCCCTCCTCGCCTCCTACCTCTCTTCCTGTTTCTCCACTCCAGCCGCTGTTTGGTGAACATGCCGAGAACACTCTGCCTCATGGCATTTACAATGGCTGTTCCCTCTGTCTGGAATGCTTTTCCCTCTGACATCTGCGTGGCTTACCTCCCCACTTCTCAGTGAGGGCGTCCCTGGCCACCTGCTATAAAATAGCCTCAGACGCAGGCACTTCTCATCTCCCCACGCTGCTCTACGTTTCTCCACGGCATTTATCCCTGTCTCACATACATATATTTACTTGCTTATGTATTAATTTATTTTATTGTCTTTTTCCACCCAGTAAAATGAAAGCACCAGGAAGCTCGGACTGTGTCAGTTTAGTTCCCTGTATCCCCAATGCACAGAATAGCACCTGGTGTGTGGTAAATGTCCAAAACAATTTGGCCAAATTAATGCAATATTGAGCGTTAATTTCTTTGGACTATTTCAGACCAATTATGTCACATAGGAAACTGAAATATTCTGTTTTCAGTGTGAGCCTTGATACTACCATCAAGATCTTATCATTGAAGGTTTGAATAAAATAAGTTGCCATTTTTAAGGTCCCTACAATGTGCCAGGCTCCATTCTAGATGTATCCATTATCTTATTCATCATCCCGATGGGGCCCAGGGCAGAATTATCATCCTGCTTTTGCAGGTGGGGAAACTGAGTCAGGGAGCAATTCAGACCCATGAGCAGGTAAATTCTGGATTCAAGATTCAAACTACATTTTTCATGTAACAAAACCCACGTTGTCCACGCCAACACTTGAGGTCCAGAGGAGACAGAATTTCTCCTTACCTATGCTTAAGTCCAAGGCTACAGCTGAAGCCTCAGTTCATAGTTACTGAGAGGTATTTTTTTCCTCACACCAACCAGTTCTTTGATTCTCTGACGCCAAATGGGTGCCCATCAATTCAGTTCAGTTCAATTCTGACACTTTCAGGAGTTGGCCCAGATCCCACAGGTTAAGGGCTCAGTCCCTCAAGACTGCCCCTGCTTCCGATGCCAGCCACACGTGGGGTGCCCAGGCTACCCACCGTTCTGCCTGGACAACTACAAATTCAGGCTTTCCCATGACCCTCCTTCGGGTTCAGTGATTCGCTAGAATGACTCACAGACCTCAGGAGAGCGCTTTATTTTCTATTACTGGTTTATTGTAAAGGATACAACTCAGGAACAGCCAAATAGAGGAAGTGCATAGGTCAAGAGCTTCCACACCCTCTCTGGGCAAGCCACCCTCCTGCACCTCCATGTGTCCACCTGCCCGGAAGCTCTCCAAACCCTGTTGTTTAGGGGGTCTTTGGAGGGTTCATTATGTAAGCATGATTGATTCAATCATTGGCCTGGAGGTCAGGGGGTGGGGCTGAAAGTTCCTATCCTTTAACCACAGGTTGGCTCCTCTGGACGCCAGCCCCTGACCTGAAACTGCTTTGGGGGCCAGCAAGAGTCACCTCATTAGCATCAAGTCTGATGTGGTTGAAATATGAATAACAATAGACACTCCCATCACTCAGGAAATGCCAAGGGTTTTAAGGCTCTGTGCCAGAAACTGGGGATAAAGACCAAATATATGTTTTAGTATTTCACACTGTTAAGTTTAGCCTAAAGCTTCCTCCTTACGTGTTTTAAGTTCGGGATGCAGGTTTCAAAATACATAGTGAACTGTAACCCAACTGGATGCAGAAGCAGACTGTAACCTTGTCCTGTAACAAGGAGCTGAGTCTCAGCCAATCACAGCAGCCAAGTGTCTGCCAGTCCCCTGGCGGCCAACTGTTCAAACCATTCTTCAAATAAGGCCAAAGCTGAACCGTCAACAATCCAGCTGTTTCTGTACCTCACTTCCGTTTTCTGTGTGTCACTTTCGTTTTTCTGTCCATAAATGTTATCCGTCTGTGTGGCAGCCCGGAGTCTTTCTGAACCTCTTCTGGCTGCCTGATTCAAGAATCGTTCTTTGGTCAATTAAACTCTGTTCAATTTAATTTGCCTAAAGTTTTCTTTTAATGACACTTATCAAAGTGAATAAATTAATGCTTTAAAAATAACCAGTTTTCTCTCCCTTAACTTGAATTAGCAATGAAGAGATTTTAAAAACATTATTAGAAGAATAATGTTCTAAATACATACTGGTTATGTTTTATAGTTAATAAAGGATCTGGCATGAATGGTCAAAAACTTGGAGAACAAAATTAGAAATTGAAATAATATATGTGATGTGAAAGAGTTGGAAACAGAATGGAGCCCTGAAGTGACACATAAACGGGCATTCACTTAGCCACTCAATTTTCATGACAAGATGAAAATTTTGATATATATGTATATTTATGTGTATGTGTGTGTGAGAGCATGATTTGGGAATCATACTAGATAAATATATATCAAAAACATTATATTGTTATCCCCTTCACAGGGATATATTAATAGCCATATATGCAAGGAAAAACATGAGGAAATACTTCATTTTATTGTTTTCCCCCAGAATTGGGTCTGTATTGCTGTAATTTGGAACCATGGGGGAAGGGTGGAGTGATGTGGAGAGAGTTTAGAGAAGAAACACGTGGTGAAAGGGTTGTGATAGAAACTCTAGCACCAAGTTAAAGAGCTGGCTCGGTTTGCTCAGAAGAGAGGCGTGACTTGGAGGTCTTCAGGAATTTAAAGAATAATATGAGGCAGGAAAGATGACCAGCTGTTCTCCATAACTAATGAATATGTAATTTGAGGAAATAAACTCAAGCTGAACTGGAAGGGATTCAGATTGACCGTTAGAACAATTTCTCTATTGTGAAGGCCCCATTAGGATGGCTGGTTTGGGCTTTTGTAGAAGTCTCTCTGACCACATAGATTCAGATCATTTTAAAATACAGGGAAGAGTGGAAAGGACTGAGCAAAATAATGTCTCCAAGTATTTTTCAGCCTTAAAATTGTGTTTCTGTGATTATAATTTTTTTTGTAAAAAGAAAGAAAAGAAATAAGAAAGAAACAAGTTCTGGTCAGGTGGGTTAGATTTCCCTCTAGTGGTGTACAAAGGAATTTAGTACAGCTGTGTTTTCCTAGATGTCACTAGGAATGGAATGACACTTGGAAGGAAGCAAAGATGTATAGGTATTCTAGGAAAAAAAAAAAAAATCCAAGGCAAACAGACCTCATTTTTCTCCCTTACGTATTGAAATGGACTCACTCGGCTATCACTATGCACTGATTTCCTGGGAGCTGAGAACACTCCTGGGAGGGTCGGTCATCTGATGGCATGCAGGAAACTCCCTTGGGTTTGGAATTTGGCACATGTCTCCCAGGGGCTAGCGTCTATCACAGACCAGGGCTGTTCAGAGTTTTGACGACAAGCCTTTTTCTCAGTTGACCATTGTGATCCGATCTCCCTTCAAGGTACTGAGTGTGTGGCGGCCCTGTTCACCCACACTATGCCTGGTCTAGGACTTATGGGAAAGTATGTAACCATTCATGTCCATCCCACGGACATCTCCCTTTCTGGTAATAGATACAAAAGAGATACTTATTACAAATCTTGTGAGAATATCTTAGCATTGCCAAATTATCCTAAGAAACTAGTGACCTTAAGAACAGAACACTGAAGGGCTAAAAGTTGTGCCATGATCCTGGTTCTGGGTCAAGTTCAGGTTACAGTTTAGAAACCACAAACCCTGAAAAAATTATATTTCCTTTCCCCATTTCCTCTTATGTAATTCAAAAAAACCAAAAAAAAAACACCCCAAAACAAAATTATTATACCTTTAAAAATAAATGAAGAAAATCTAACAAAATTTTAATTTTTTCCTTAAGATGCTATTCTAATGTTCCCTAAAATATTAAATATCAGCTTGTTACCAAGTTATTTCCCATTTTGTTGCCTTTGTTTTGCTGTGTCTGAAGCACATGCTTAATCAGCTATTGGTTAACCCAGTGCTGTTTATGTCCACAAATCACCGAGTCTTGCTGGATCTTGTTTACTCAGCCTGAAAATGGAGCATGAATGAATTTGCATTGGTCCCACAAGTACAAAGGGTCACTGGCTATAACTCCTCTTGCCAGATGAATGGGTTTGACAAGCTGTGCCCAGCACAATCTGTCTTTCCCAGTGTCAGCCACATTTCTGTGCCTTTCAGCAGAAAGCCACCCAAGTCTCATGGACTGGTGGCAATTCAGGCTTTCTTTGAAGTGGTGCATAGTAAATCATTTGCTTTACTCATAAATGAGAGTGTATCTTCACAAACGAGTACTGATGATGAACCTGGAGATTGGTTGTAACCTCGGAAGAAAGCTCTGGACCAGTCTGTGCAATCAGCCAGCATCTGGAGGAGGCATTGCCTGGGCTTCCCACCACGGTCGTGCTTCATTTACACAGGGAAGACAAGATCTGGGTTGTCAAGGGGAGAATGTAGCTGTTTTAGCTCTCCTGTCTACTCTTGGCTGATTTTAGGTTTGATGTCCTAAATCCAGAATCAGAACTCCTGTTTAAGATGTAGGTGAGGGAGTTTCCCACCCCTGGATGTTGCCTGCCAGGAAGGATGCTGGGAGGCCTGACAAACTCCAGGGGAGAAGCATTTCCAAGCTGGAATGCATAGATCTTGGCAGGAGGGAAAACAATGAAAGACTGGTGAAATTCTGGTTGTACGTTCCTTTTTTGAGTTTTATTTCTGAACATTTTTGTTGCTAGAAACCATCACGTGAGGCATTGTTTGGTAGCCTTGGCCTGTGTACTCCATACTTCATGAGATGAGATGGAAGGTAGATGAGGCTGGAAGAGTGACTTAAAATGTAGGCTTCATTATTTTTCAGGTAGGAGGAGGCCGACAGACCAGGAGATGACTGGCATTGAAAGATGGTTTGTTCCTCACAGTTCCCGAGAGGAAGGGACAATGTCATATGGGGAGGCAGTGGGCTGGGTCAGGAGGCAGAAGGGGCAAGGGGAAAACATGGGCAAAAGCCTTTATTGGGGTTTCTGTGGGCAAGGCAAGGCAGGTTTAGGATTGGCTAGTTTGAATAATTTCAGCAGGCTCTGGGGCATAGGAACTCTCCCCAATTGCTTGGTACCTGGCCTTGGGGTGGTTAGGGCAGGGAAGTGGTGGCTAAGTGTGAGAATCCTGCTAGATCCTGATAAAAGAAGTGTTGGTTTGCATATGCAAGGCAGGCTCCAGGGTAGGTGGTTTGTTATCTCTAAGAATTAGCCAACCCCAGGAAGGGAGTCCCTTCCAGTGTCAGCAAGATCTCAAGATGACAAAGCATTGGAATCAAAAGACATGCTTAATCCAGAGAGGAAAAGATAAAACCACTGTCACACTTTTGCTGCCCTCCCGGCTTGGAGTAAGAAATACTGAGTTGGGGGTTGTTCAACAATCCTGTTGTGTCCAAATAATGTGCAATCTGGTGGTTGTTCCAAGCTCACTTGCCAGGGAGAAAGGCTTTAAACACTAGAATGGGTGTGAGATGAAAGGCAGGTTCATGGAAGAAAGGATTCCTGGTGTCTGTGGCTAACCATGAGGCATACGCTTGCTGGCTTCAAGGTATTAAATACAAAAATCGGTCAGTAAGCTTTTCTCTGTAAAAGCCCGGATAGTAAATTGTCTAGGGTTTGCTAGCTGTGTTACTTTACTGGGGCTGATGTAACAAAGTGCCACAGACTGGGCTGGTTAAATAACAGAAAGTTATTGTCTCACAATTCTGGAGGCTGAAAGTCTGAGATCAAGGTGCCGGCAGGGTTTGTTCCCTCTGGGGGCCACGAGGGAAGGATGTGTTCCAAAGCCTCTCTGCTGGGTTTGTACATGGCCATCTTCTCCCCTTGTCTTTTTACCCCATCTCCCTCTGTGTACATCTTCCCTGTGTCTAGATTTTCCTTTTTATAAGAACACCTGTCCTATTGAATTACAGCCCACTCTAATGACCTCATTTTAACTTGATTACCTCTATAAAGACCCTATCTTCAAGTAAGGTACATTCTGAGGTACTGTCAGTTAGAACTTCAACATATGAATTTGAAGGGACACAATTCAGTCCATAACACGAGTCACATAATCTGTGTTGCAACTTCTCAACTGCCATTGTAGCACCAAAGCGGCCACAGATAATACGTAAATGAATTAGGCTATATTCCAATAAAACTATATTTATAGGCACTGAAATTTAAATTTTATATGATTTTAACATGTCACAAAATGTTCTTTTGATTTTTCCCAACCATTTAAAAACATAAAAACCATTCTTAGCTCATGGACTGTACCAAAACCAGGTGGCAGCTTGGGTTTGGCCCAAGGACTATAATTGGTTGACCCCTGCCTTACAGGTTTTTGAACATGATATATTATGCACAATTTCTGATTACATTCAGTGAAGCATGCATCAGAATGAGTTTGGCTAAACAATACGTTTCGTAAAAGGCAAAATTACATTTGTATTCATGTGTGTATATGTATAGAGGAATTTTAAAGTTTTAGAAAAAAATACCAAATAGCTCCGGAAATCTCCAACATTGGCCTTCTGAGACTGAACCCCATAGCTTTTGATCACAACCAAACATGAAAGGAAAATGTTTTACAATATGTTTGTATTCATGAAGTTAAACTCCCTTTTCAGGTCTTTGGTTTCTTGTTGGAGGGTTTCTCCTTTTTTTATTTAAAGCAGTTGCTTATAAATGATTTTCAGATGAGCAGCACTGTAAGTATGTCAGAAGAAAAGGAAAATGTTTAAGGGATAAGTGAGATGAAACAAGAAATGATAAAAGTGAGCTCTGGTGAATACTTACAACACATGGGAAGCCAACATGTGCCATTTTGGCAGTTGCCCCTAGCCGGGGAGTGCTGTGACATTGTATGCTGGTGTGAATAGGGCTTCCAGGAACTGGTAACAAGGCACTATTGCATTTTAGTCTCTTTAACACAGTGATCCTCAAATCCGCTCTCCTAGGAACCCCCCCTACCCTCCAGGAAGCAACAAGTCTGTTGCTTTGTGTTCTTTGTTTGCTTTAGTTACATCCTTGGGAACAAGATGGTCAGTGTGGTGTTCAAAAAAGCTAAGATTCCTTGATGATATATTAAGATTTCCCAGTTGTACATTTTACACCGTCTTTGACTATGTATTTCTATATTGGTGAATTAAGCCACTGACTCAGCATTATCTATTTCATACTAACATTGTTCAGCATTTGCAGTCATTATGAATTCACTTTCCTTTTAATGGGTAAGATTCAATAAAAAGTTTAAAAGCAGTCCAGGCACAGTGGCTCATGCCTGTAATCCCAGCGCTTTGGGAGGCTGAGGTGGGAGGATCGCTTGAGGCCAGAAGTTCAAGACCAGCCTGAGCAACATAGTGTGACCCCCACCCCACCCTGCTCCACCATCTCTGCAAAAAAAAAAAAGTTTAAAAGCAAGTATATTTTATACTGTTACTAACAGCACTTTATACTTTTGCTACCCAAAGGGTAGTTCTTGGACCAGCAGAATCGACATCACACAGTTGCTACTTAGAAATGCAGACTCTCAGACCCCAACCCAGACCAACTAAAGTAGATTCTGCATTTTAACAAGCTCCTCATGTGATCTGCATGCACGTTAAAGTTTGAGAAGTATCGCCATAGACGACCTTTGGGATCCTTGTGTCTACCTTTGCTTAACAGGATTGACTTTCCCTCCAGACCTGATAACGCCCTCTAATGCCAAACCAACTAGAATGCATTTATAGCGTAACTGGCCTCTGCTATTCCCTCCCCTATGCAGAAAATAACCCAGAAAAAATGTTCCAAGATTCTTAAAGACCTGTCCCTGCTTCTCAGGTCAATTAACAAAAAAAGTTAGAAAATCAGTTTCACTTTGCATCTCCATAGAAATGCTCCCTCCATGTCAACTCAATCGTGTTAGACGGTTTTCTTCACACAGTTGTAATAGTTGATCTCAGAGATTCAAAATAAGCCATGGATGAAGTAAAGAAAGTTCTAATTTGATTTTGCCAAGACACGAAGCTTTGCTAAAATTGTGGGTAGACAGTCTAGTGAAACCTCAATTACTAGGAAAAGGTCAATTATTTAAAGCACTTAAGGGTTAGGTTATGTGGCAGCTGAGTCAAAGACCATAAAAGAACATGTTCCTTTGTCAAAACTGCCCTAATAAAATGTGTATTAACTGTCCATAAATTCCACTAATAGTCTTCATAGTGTGGGGATGGATCTGTGTTTGTGTAGAGGGCTCATTTCCATCTTTTTAGTACCTGGTGTTAATGACTCTCCTACTGTACTGCTTCCTCCATAAGATTCAGGTGGCTTCATGGCAGAAGTTCTCTTATATTTGCTTCTGCTACTCAACGCTGCTATTCAGCTTGCTCAATGTAGCCATCCTTGCTAACTGTACTTACTGTGGCAGTCCTTGCTAACTGCTTTAGAAACTGATATACCCTTAAGGAATGTGTTCCAAAGGCTGTGACGTCTATTCTTTCTGTTTTTAGCGTTGTCTTATCCAACTGCAATCTGATTGTATCCTCTCTGGCTGGATATATGGGGCCCCAGTGCACACAAACAAAAAGAAGGCTGGCTTTCCTGGGCTGAGAGTGTCTGACTGACGCACAGAGATGTTGCCTCTGATTTGAGTGGCTTTGGGTGTCTTTCATCTAAAGAGCAGAGAACACTGGGTCTGACATTCTTAATCTCCTTTTATGTTCTCTTTCTTCAGAAAAAATAATATGAACTTTGTTTTATGGGCAAAGAAGCTGAAGCCAGAGGGGTTGTTGTCAGTCTAGCAAAGGTCAGCCTGTTGGGACTGGAATGCTGGTCCACTCACTTCTGTCCTGCTGTTTGAGCAAGCCAGGATTCCTGCTTCAAATAACAATAATGACGATAGTGTTCATTAGCATGTATCAGGTGCTTGCCTGCGTATGGACTAGGTAGAATGCTATGTGTTTTGTGTTATATCTCATTCTCTCCACAAACTAATGCTACAGGTACTTGTGCTATCCATCTATGTTTTACAAATGCGAAAACTTTGGTCCTGAGAATTTGAATAACCTACTGTTTCTAAGTAGTATAGCTGGTATTTGGACCTAGATTCTCACTCCAGAGCCCATGGTCTTTACTAGGGTACCATTCTGTGTGCCATAAAAAAAAAATATGTATATAGGGATGCTCACTCACTTATGGAAAATAAGTTGGAGTAACCAGGGTGCCCATCTTCAATCTGGCATAGAATTAATGCACCGCAATCCAGCTTCCAATAGTGTTCTCAGATGCAATCCTCAAGCCCCACAATTCCAGACTAGTAGGAAGTCTGGTCTCTCTTTCAGACCTCCTACTCCCTTTCATGTCCTCAAATCCTTTCTAAAGGGTTAGCTCTCTCTTAGAAGACCATACTCTCTGGAAGCTGGAGAATGCCACCATGCTACTTGTAACCGGTTACATCAAGTGGGCTGTGGGGTGGTGGTTTTGAGACGTATAGAGAGACGGTTAACTCTTTTTCCAGAGAAGCAGTATCAGCACCCTGGGGTGGGTCTGAAAGGAGATGGTAGGGCTGGGCCTCCACCATCCGGCCACTGAAGGCCCCTGCCTAGGCCTTGGCAGTTCCTTAAGGTGGGAAGGGAAAAGAGCCTATACTCCCATGGCTCCACTCTGCCAGGACTTCCCCCTGCCAAAATGGGTGTGGGGTCTCAGTCTCTGTGCTTTGCAGCTTTTCTCGCATAGCTGCTTTGCTCTGGTGTGCTCCCTGGAGGGCTGGGTTGAGTGGAAACAGTTCCTGGATTATATATAGTTCTGTGCCTTGGTCACGGCTGGTTCAGTCCATGCTGAGAGTTTGCATCTCAGGAAATAGAGGCTGGGGAGGATCTTAGTCCCCTTACTCCCCAAAAGATTTCTGGGCTCCTTATGCAAATCTGCCAGCACTCCCGGCAATCTTCAAGCCCTTCATAGTGAGAATCCCTATTTCAGAAAAAGAAAATTTAAATTAGAATGCCCTAGATTCCTGTATATGTAACTATCCAGGTAAAATTCATACACATTAATATTGAGATAATTTCACCTCTTTCTCCATTATTGCTTGTTCAGTGGTAGCAAATTCAGATGCCCACCAAGACAGGCAGTGAATCCTAGATTGGGGCTAGTTTAAGGCAATAGAGCATGGTGGGAACTCTGATGTCACTCTGCTCTTGTGATATGTGGGCCTGAGGTTGCCAGATTTTTGGTTTTAAAAGAAGCAAGATATCTAGATTTTCACATGAAATTTGATTTTTAAATAATGGCAGGAAAATGATTACAAAATGAAACAAACCCTGTGGGAAGGACTTCTGGCTTCTAGTAATGGTGAACCAGATGATTCAAACTAACCCTCCCTCTGAACAGAAAAAGGCTGAAAGAAATATATAAAAGCATCTTTTTAAAATCATCAATGACCAATGAGTTAATAAGATAGTAACAAGAATAGAAAAAAGGTTGGAGCTCAGGGAAGTGAGCCAGAGCTCTTTCTGTCCTGGGGCATTTGCCTACCTAGGAGAGGAGCTAAAGAACAAGTGCTTTGGGTGAACTGCACAGGTCCTGGTGGAGAACCTGAGCTATTACAATCTGCCTCTGCTACCCAGGGGACTAACCTAAGAGACAGCTGACAGGCAGACGTGTGTGGCAGATTCATGTGGCTGAAGGAAGAAGGTTAAGTACTTACCAAAGGCAGAGATCCTGGCATAACAACCCCGGTTCTAGATTTTAAACTCAAAGGGAACCACTTCAAAGTAGTATACAGACTGTAATCCAGAGGGTTATAAATCCATGGCTCTGACTTTCTAGCTCCCTCACAAGTTTCATACAAGGAAATGAAGGAAACTAACAATCCTTGGTCTCAGCTTGTTTCTATAAGCAATTTTTCAAACAAAATGGCAAACAAAGATTATGAGGCCTTTCGATAGACAAAACAACAAGTACCAGAATCAAGAGAAACAATATATATCAGAAAAAGACCCACAGGTACTGGAATTTATTCAATACAAACTGTAAAACAGTTATTCGCACTATGTTCATGGAAATAAAACACTGAATATAATAACATCATCAAATAACTGGAAACTCAAGATGTTGGAATTAAAGAACTAAAAAGATAACTAGAATTAATAACATAACATGTGGGTTTAACAGCAGCTGAAGAGTATTAGTGAACTTAAAATATGTCAGAAGAAACTATGCAGCTGGAGAGATAAACAGTGAAAAATATGTCATACAGGGTAATAGACATAAAGGATACAGTGAGAAGCTCTAACATAATTTAACAGGAGTCTCAAAAGAAGAGGAGAGGCAGACTTGGGTTTAGGCAAAACTTGAAAAGATAATGGCTGAGGATTTCTCAGAACCAATGAAGGAGATCAATCCATTGGTTCTAGAAATCCAAGTAGGATATATAAAAATAAATTCATGTCTAGACACATTAGACTAAAATTGCAGAAAATCAAAGACAAAGAAATAGTTAGTTGATTGACAACTAATATTTCAACAACATTGAAAATCAGGAATCTGGATAACAGCCTAGAATTCTCAATCTAGTGTACCTCTCCTTCTAAAACACAAGCAAAATAAAGGCATCTTCAGACAAACAAAAGCGGGGAGAATAGTCTACCCACACAAAAAGAAATTCTCAAGGATATTCTTCAGGCAGGAGGAAAATTATTCCAGTGTATATCTGGTATAAAATGTGGCGATGAATAAAAATAAAGAAATGTTAAAAATAGGAGTTGGTATAAATGAACATTGGCTGTGTAAGACAACAGTAATGTCTTGTGGTGCTGAAAATAATGTATACTAGTTAATATTGTGGAAAATTAAAATATACAACCACAATAACTGTAAGTACCATGACAGTAATTATAATTAAGATCTTTGAATATACTGGAGGAAAGTAAAGGTATGAATCTTAGACTTAAATAGGTCAAGGATTCCTGTTATAATTTCTAGGTAACCATAAAAAAAGTAGAAAAAAATGACATAACTTCCTATCTTCAAGGAAGACATAGAAACTTTAAAAATATCAATCTAAGAAGAGAAAGAAAAACAGGTAGAACAAGGAGAGAACATATAAGATGGAAGATATAAATTCAGATTTATTGGTTATTACTTTAAATACAAGTGAACTAAATGCTCCAGGAAAGAGACGATGTCTAGATTTCAAAAAAAGACAACGATAAGCTCACTATAAAGATATATCTTAAACATAAAAATACAGAAAGCTTGAAAGTTAAAAAAATTTAAAAAGATATCTAACAATAATAACCCAAAATATAGCTCTATTATTTTCATATAGAGTAGATTTTAAGGTTGAAAATATTGCTAAAGATAAAGAGGAACTCTTCAAAATGATAAAAGATTTAATTCTCCCCAGAAGACATAACAAGTTTAAATTTATGAAGCAAACAAATGACAAAAATATAAGAGGAAAATAGAGAAATCCATGATCATCCTGGAGTATTTTAATACCCCCTCTCAGTAATTATTAGAATAAGTAGACACAGCAACTAGTAAGAATATAGAATATTTAAACAACGCAGTTAACATACTGACTTAAGGGACATGTATAGGTATGACACCAAACATCAACATATAAATTCTTTTCATGCTATAGGGAACATGTATAAAAATTAACTATATACTGAGGAATGAAATAAAACAGAGGATTATCACAAGGGCAACTAAGTTAGAGAGTAAAAACAAAATGGACACAAAAAAAGCATTTGATAAAATGCAATATTTATTCATGGTAATAACCTTGCACTTAAGACTCAAAGCAACGCCCTTTAATCTCATAAAGAGCATGTTAAAGGAAAATCTTGTACGTAAACTATATGGGCTGACTTTATTTTCTGTTAACAAGGGGGGGCAACTGATGCATTCATTTAGAAATCAAATGAAGTACAAGCAGCAGTCTTACCTATAACTTGAGTGTTCACTGTGATTGTTATATCTGACAATTTTTAGAAAGGTAGTAAAGTTAGTTTTCAAATAGTGCACTTAGTAAAGAGAAACCTTTGGCATTAAAACAAAATTTTTTTAAACTTTCAGAAAATGAAAACTTTTCCCCCAGTGTAAGGGCAGTCTAGGGTGGTGTGGTCCAGCCCAGCTTTGCAGTTAAAATCAGTGACCACTGGGTTCAGAGGTCAGCTTTGCTACTTATTTGCCACGTGACTTGGAGGAAGTTATGTAATGCCTCTGAGCCTCAGTTTCCTATTCTGTCAAATGGGGATAATACCACCTACTTTATGGACTATTATAAGGATTAAGTCAATACGTGAATTTGGAATAGTCCTTGACATAGTGGGTACTCAGTGTCAGCTATTAAAAATCACTAAAGAAGAATCAAAACTTCAGAACCAAAGGCACAAATTATAGATGAGGGCAAGAGAAAGTGTTTCCTCACTTTAAATCAATTCTCTGTCTTGCTGTGGAACCAATTGTGTTGCCTGTGACCTAAACCCAGCCAGGAAACATAACATTTTTTGGCTTCCTAGTCTGCTTAGGCAAGAGTGGGATGTATTTGACATTCATATGTACTTGCTGCGCATTCACTAGGATGGGGCCTCCTGGCAGCCTTCAGTGACAGAGTGGTGAACGCAGGGCTGGGGGTGATGCTAAGGGCCATGCCATTCAGACATCTGCCTGCCTGGTAACCACTGTGGGAGCCTGTTTCCGAAAGCTGTTGTCAGCTGTGAAACGCGTGGAGAAAGAGGAGCCCCTGCCGTGTGATGATATGAAAAAGATCTCTTCTTCTATGCTCATTAACACTAATTTGTAAGAATAGCCTTGAAATATGGCTTAGTGGCAATTTAAGGGTAGACAGGGTATGGCCTTCAGATCTGGATTCTAATTGCTGGTCCATAGGGGGGAAAAGCCAGCTAAACAGATTATCTGTGTCTGAGAATTGCTTTGATGCCTGTGAATCATCAGGCAATGAAAGATCATGTTTTAAAACTGACTGGGAACATTTAATAACAATACTGTTAATTCCAAACATTGATCATTTGCTATGGGACAGGCACTTTGCTTAGTGCCTCACATGTATTATCTCATTTCATGTTTACAACAACTCTGGGAGGTAGAAACTAACATTAGCACCCAGTTTCAAACATGAAGCACAGAGAGACAACGAACCTTGACTAGTTAGTGCTGGAGATGGAATTAAACCCAGGCCTAACTGATTCATGCATTCAAGCAACGTACTACATGCTCTCCCATATTACTCAGCCACTGATTTCTTGCCCCACCTAATGAATGAATGGTCAAGCAACACGTCAAAGCACTATTCAGAAACCTTTTGTTTTCATAAGGTATTGTTGCTTAACAAATTGCCTGAAAACTTAATGGCACACTGCAGCAATGATTTTAGCATGCACATAGATCCTGTGGGCCAGAAATTTGGACATGGCACAATGAGATGGCTTGCCTCACCCTGCTCCATGACATCTGGGGTCTCAGATGGAAAAACTAGAAGGACTAAGAGTGACTCAAAAGACAGGGGCTGGAGTCTTCTGGAGACTTCTTCACACGCATGCCGGCTGCCTGCTGGCCCTAATAGTCAGACTTCTTGCATAGCTGCTCAAGGCTTCCTGTCACCCAGCCTTTGAACTCACATAACATCAATTCTGCTGAACTCTTTTGGCTGAAGTATTCATAAGCCAAGTTCAAGGGAAAGGGGAATAGACTCCACCTCTTAATGGGAGGGACTCCAAAGAATTTACAGCCATGTTTTAAAACTGCTACACTATTCTTACCCTTCTAATTGGCTTCAGAATATCTAATACAATAAAGATGGCCCCATGCTGAAAAGCAAAAGATGCTTAAGCAGCATAGAGTCTCCAAGATATATTCTCTTTCTTCTTATCTTCTGGTTTGGAAAATGTTTTTGAAAAAGTATTTTCTGCTTCATGTTAGTGAACAGTGTTTTCATCAGTCAGGATGGGTGAAATATCATAATTCCATGGTAACCAACAATGCAAAAAGCTTAGTGGCCTAAAACCACTGAAAATCAGGTTTTTTTCTTGTTCACATTATATATTCATCACACCCTGGGTAGGTACTCTTCCATGTTGTGCTCGCTCCAGGGTCCAGGAACCTGGAACAGACATCTGGAGCATTGCTGGTCACCATGCAGAGGAGGAAAGGAGCTTTGGCTGAAAACAAGCATATCCCCTCCACTCTTAAGCTACTGGCCAGAAATAGTCACAGGGCCCCACCTAACAATGAGACGGCTTGGAAGCTCAGTTTTCCCATGTCAGGGAAGAGAGAAAAACTAGATATTGGCATGTGACATTAATAACAAATAATGATCAAATAATGCTATGCATGAAAGGAGTTTAAATGTATTGTTTTAAATACTCTTTCTGAGCCTAGACCTGAAAGGGCTTTGGAACCAAATCTTTGTAACTCATCTTTTGGAAGTGTGCAAAGGTGAGCTAGTTGAGATGAATGTGAACTAGCGTGTGAAGGTGTTCAGATTCTATTACACAAACCAAATTCAAAAGTCCAGTAAACAGAACAACTTGAGGAAATATGAGGGAGACTGACTGGCACCCCAGTTATGGTTTTATGATCCTTGAGTGTGCCTTGAGGAGCAAGCTATGACTACCTACGTCTAAGAATCACTTGTCCTCAGGGTTACCCCATAGTCCCGGGACAGGTTCTGTATGGGGTCTAGGGCTGTGTAGCCATAAAACCCAGGTGCTCTTCCAGGGTGAGGAGGTGTAAGATTTGGCTTGAGGATACCTAGAAGCTCAGCCAGGAGCCTTCTGATACATATCCCGCTGCGACACCCTCTCGGGAGTGCCCATGGGTGTTCACCCCCCCACACACACAGCACCCCCACTGCCACAGCACAACAAGGGCCAGCTTCCAAAGAGGCAGGGTGACTGTGGGGCATGTGCCCCCGGCACATAGGGTGGCAGGGCCTAAGACAAGAGAAGGCTGTTGATTTGAACTGGAGTGCTATGGAAAGGCATTCAACTTGACATTTAAAAATACATATATTAATTGTGTGCCAGCCAAAATAAAAGATCATAGAGTGGATCCAGTGGCTGAGCGAACCTTGTGGGTTACACTGAAGATGTTCAAGTGTTAGCTGAATTCAACCACTGGTTTCTATGATAATAGCAAAATGCTTATACACCCACCCCTGGGGCCAGGCACTGTTCTGTTTCCTATTCAATAAGTAGCTCATTTAATCGTCACATCTGCTCTGTCAGGTAAGTCTCCCTAGTCCATATAAGGAAAATTAATGCTTGGAGAGGTTAGGTAGCTTACCCAAGCTTGCACAACTCAAAAGGGGCAGAGCCAGGCTTTGATCCCGTACAGTTTAGCTTCAGAGTCCACGCATGTAGCCACCATGCTATGCTGCCTGCCTGTGTCGGGGTAAGGAACACAATGCTTTATGAGAGTGGTTCCCAGACCCGAGTTTGCATCAGAATCGGTTTGGGAGATTGTCAGCTACACATTCCCTGTTTGGTAGTTCTTCCTTGGCCTCAGGTAGCTGTCTGCTGAGCAATCTTTGGGAGACTTCTGTTGATCCTTTAAATTCATATCTAAGGAACAGGGCTTCCCAGGATCCGTAAACAGAAAGCCACACTGAATCACGTCATTGTTCTTACCAAAGGGACCCAGTTTTTAAAAAGAGACAGTGAGGACTGATCACCTAGATCTTGGCTTCCAGAATCTTTTGGGGAACAAAGCGGGGGACGAGGAGGCAAATGGAGAGAGAGAGTCCTTTGAATAACACACACTGGAGAGGCAGTGCTGCTTTTGATTTTTTAACCTCTGGTTTCAATCTCACAGTTACATTTCTGCTAGCAATTTTGTGAGAGCGGAGGGTACGAGTTTCCCTTTAAAGTAGCAAGTGTATTCCACGCGAAAGAAACCTGTGAAGTCTGCTATAGCTATACCCAATGAAGACAAATGTGAAGACATGAGAGGGACGTTTCGGGGGGCATGGGGATCTGAACCAGTTAGGAATTCCCCAACCTTTTGCAGTGTTTTTGTGGTAGAAGGTGGGGAGAGGGAGGGGGAGAGAAAGAGAGAAGAGAGGAAAAGGGAAACCAGAAACCATGACCAGGGAAGCAGTTCCATGCAGTTTAAACTGTCAGCTCTCCCAGGCTGGTTTGTAGCATGCGGCGGGACAGCGAAGGGGCTCAGAGATTCTGCCTAATGCCTTTCAGCTGCACAGATGCCGACCAGCGGGCCTGCTCTCCCCTTCCCATCCCCACACGGTGTGGAGCCCATTGGAGCTCCCAGTTGAATAAATAGGAAGATTGGCTTCATGACTCTTCTATTTTATTTTGGATTCGCAATCTAAATGCCATCCTCCAGCTCCCAAAGTCCCAAATCAACTGCAAAAGTGGGGCTGGCAGTGGGGCAGGAGGCCCAGCCTGCCTGGCCGATCTGGTTTCTGTTAGGCAGGTCACCGCACTCCCAAATGCTAGCTTAGCTTTGCTTTGATGAACCTCTTTGGGAGTATTTCATCTATTTCTGTCTTGGAATAGCTTTTTTCCTGCTCAGAAGAGAGCTTTCGTGAAGGCTTATTTTTCTGATATTGACAAGACAGATGGATTCTCTCAGCGTTGGGCTCTAAATCCAGATTTATCTATAGCCATTTTTCACGTCATCTGTTTCAGTTCATTTTAGGTCCATTTGGGATCAAAAGAGATAGGTAGATCTATGACATGAAAAGGGGATTAAAGTTAGGACTGCAATTGTGTGTATTGTGATGAAAATCAACACGTCTGCAGTGTTTAGCATTTTAATTTAATTTTTATTAGCAAAAACATATTCGATTTTGTTTTGAGTGATCTTTCTCTTCTATAAGTTTCCCAAATGGATTTAAAATAGCTGAGCCAGGCATCCATTGCCGATATGAATCTGGGCTACTGTGAACTGGCAGCATCCAGCCAATAGGGTACTTTCGTACAAATTAGAAAAAGGCACCCTCAGCAGGAAAGCAAGGGACAAGGAGGCTGGAGGACAGCGTCTTTGTGATAGCAAAGGCACACGCCCTTCCTCTGGGAAGAGGCAGCCCCTTCCAGGACTCCTGCTTGGCGAGAGGAGCTCGGGATGGGTTCCCATACTCCCTCACCCCATTGGGTGGGGGCCTTATAAAGTGGCCCTGTCGGTTACAGATCCTCATATTGGCTCTCTCTGTTACATTGCATGAGCGTTCAGGATTTGAAGGGCAGTGTAATCAGAAACTGTCTCCAACACCGAGATGTATTAGAAATGAAGCCAGAGGATGACTCCAGGTTTATAATTATAACAGGTCTGAATTACTCCATTACTTTCGGGATGTAAGAAATGTCACATTTCTGTATTGTATTAATCAAGCAACCTCTAGCTCAGCCACCTCCATCTGAATTGGCAGGAGACTCAGTAGTGGTCATTTGGGGCTTTCTCTCTTCTTGCGGATCATCTAAGACAGCACAGCAACCGGGTAGGAGGCGAAGGGAGGGCTCGTGCTGTCCCGGGGAAGAAGTAGGTCTCTGTGGTTGCCAGCGTGCTGCTGTTCCTTGCTGCTCTGCAGTGCTGCCTCTGCCCACCTGTCTGCTGCGCCGCTCTGGGCAGGAGCACAGGGTCTTTTCCGCGGTGGTCCTCGCCACTGCCCGTAGGCCATCCCTGGCGGTGCTGCATCTAAGGGGACTTGGGTTCCCACCATTGCCGGAACTCACAGTCCTTTCCCCTTTACTGCATTCCTGGATTCGACAGCTTTCTTGTTCCTTCAAGTCTGGAATTATGAAGGCATCACCCCAGCCCCTTCTCTACGTTAGCACTTAGTGGCTCAACCAGAACCACCAAATGCCTGCTAAGCCGTCCCAGGCAGATAAAGAGGGTCCTGGCCTTAAGAGACACAAGGGCCTGGACTCTCACTTAGGTTGGCAGGGAGGCAAGTGGGGGAATGGATGGATAGGTTCACCTCCCCCTGATGAATCTAGATGAATCTTCCGGATGAAGGGGGTGCAAAGCGCAAGGTGGTTCCTCAGTAGATCACCCCACTGCCTTTAGTACTTGATAATTCAGCCTGTGACATAATATTCCGGACCCACTGATTATTATTTTGAGCATTTCGTATGGGCAAGACACAAATTGTGAAGGAAACAAAAGACTTTTAAGAAAACGTTTGCCTTCCAGGAGCTTAGCGTTTAGTTGAAGTGTGGTGGGGAGAGAGAAGAGCTCCCCCACAGATTCCTGAAATTCAAGACAAAACATAGGAATTAACAGAGAAACAAGTGAGGGGTTCAGGGAAGGGAGAGATCCCACTTAGGTGGTGCAGGGGTAACAGAGAGGTTTCATTATAGAGGCCTTGCGGGAGGGTGGGGTTTTAAAATCATTCTAAGCAGAAAGCATGATGTATATAAAAGTGCAGGAGGGAGAGAGTGTGGGGCTGCCTAGGCTGAGATATTACAGCTCAAGGGGTGCAGGGGGTGGGGGAGGAGAGGCAGGGGAGTGGGGAGGAAGAGTGGAAAGGAAGGGTGTATTCATTTCTTGTGACTATAACTAGTTACCACAACCTGGTGGCTTAAAACAACAGAAATGTATTCTCTCACAGTTCCGAAGGCCAGCAGTCTGAAATTAAGGTGTTGGCAGGGCTGCACTCCCTTTGGTGGCCCTAGGACAGGATCCCTTCCTCGCCTCTTCCAGCTTCTTTCCGGTGGCTGCAGGCATTCCTTGGCTTGTGGCCACATCACTCCCGTCTCTGCCTCCACCTTCACGTGGCCTTCTCCTCTCTCTCTGCGTATACGATCTCCCTCTTATTAGGATAATTGTGATGGCATTTAGGGCCCACCAGAATAATCCAGCATAATTTTCTAATTGCAAGATCCTTAATCACATCTACACCTTCCCCCTCCCCTTTTTTTCCAAATACGGTAACATTCACAGGTTCCAGGGATCAGAACCTGATCTCTTTTGGGAGACCATTATTCTGCCTGCCATAGAGGGTAGAACCCAAACATCTCAGCCTGACAGCCAGGCTGAGAGTGGCTGACCATAACCTTGGAGAAGCCACCCAAGACTTTTATATCAGGGGATCACGTGAACAAGTCTCTTTCAAAAAGAAGCCCACTCTGGTGAGGCTGAGGACAGATAGCAGAGTCCTGTGAGCCAGGGACAGTGGGGGACTGTGTTAAGGAAGAAACAGTGGGGATGAGAAGGAGACAGTGCGGAACCATTGAGGGACTGCAGTCAGAGGGGTTGGCAACCACGGGGAAGTGCGGGAAAGGGAGAAAGACTCACCAAAGAGTACTTCTGTCCCAGCTGAAGGCGAGCTTGGTGGGACCTGCTCTAGCAGGAAGGGGAAGTTGGCACCGTGAACTGGCATGGTGAGAAAGTTCATTTTGGTTGGCAACAGGCTTAGTTTTAGAAGGGAAAAAAGTTCTTTTTCATTCGTAACAGAGAGCTGGACAATGATGGTTCCTTGAAATGATCCAAGAAAAACATACTTTGGGTGTTTATCTTATTAATGTGATTTAACTTTAATTTGTTTTAAAATTTTAATTTACTTTAATACCCAAAGAGACCAAGGTTAGTCCAAGAAATCCAACAGTGGAGTCTGTTGTAGGGCCAAGCCTCAGAGACTGGACCCAGAGCAGCAAAGTTACCAACTCAGGCCCTTAGGATTCGTGCCATTCTTTTCTCTCTACCGACTGTTTTAGTATTTCCTTCTGCTCTCTTTAATTCTTCTCCTGAATTCATTCTGCTTTTCTTATCTTTTTCAGAGTCTCTGCTTTCTCATAACCCTGGATTACCATGAGTATTATGCCTTCCTAGTTAATTATACCTCATGGGTTAGTTCCCACTGCTAATGCCCTGGTTTTTTCTTTACTTACCAGTTCAAATCCCTGAGGGAAAAATTCCAATCAGGAGGCTAAGTTTTGCCCCAGGCTATGGGGTGGGTTGCTAGCCAGGCTGCGGATTGGCTGCCTGTAGGTATGAGAGTCACTCCTGGTCCAATCAGCTACAGCCAGGGGGTGGGATCATGTGACACAAAGGAGGCCACCTAGCCTTTAGCTGGAGCAAAGCACAGCGTACCTTAGAGCAGTGGTCCTCAAAGTGTGGTCCTTGAAACAACAGCATACTGGGAACTTGTTAGAGATGTCAGTTCTTGGGCCCTACCCCAGACTTCTTGAATCAGAAACACAGGAGGAAGAGCCCAGCCATCTGCATTCTAACTACCCTCCTGGTGATTCTGGAGCATATTAAATTTGAGAACCACTGCCTTAGACTAAGTAAACTGTACATTGACCAAAAACAAATGTTTGAATGAAATCATGAGAGAGAGTCTGGCATTCCAGGTTCAGTAGGCTTTAAACAAAGTGGGAATGTGGATGTTAGTTGATCCTAGGGATGAGGAGAGGGTGGCCTTTGTTATAAATCCCTATTTTATGGATGCAAAATTTCAGTGTTTTCTGTTGTTGGATGATCTGATTTCTCTGGGTTGTATTGGCTGCCCCAAGAGATGAGCTGTGGTAAGTAGCTGTTCACTCTCCAGTCCCCACCCCCATCTCCCACCCTGCTCCTTCCCTGACCCTGAGAATGCACATTCCTTATAGAGACCAGACTAGTGCTGGGTTCCCTCCACAAATTTTGACAAATCTTGCTTAATAAGTGATTATGTTTCCAGCTGGGTTTTGTTTTCTTCCAAAAAATTAGTTAACTATTTACTTGGAGTCTTGTGACATTCAGGTCATTTACACCTTTCCTGTCTATTACCAGCCAGGGTAAGAAGTTCAGTCTGTTAGGTTTTTTTTTTTTTTTTTTTTAATGGACCTAATCTATATGAACGTGGATTACAACAACAAAAAGCAAGAGAGAAGATGGGAAGGAGAGTAAAAGGAGAAACCCTCTTTGTCTTTCCAGGGTGTGTGAGCATGTTAAAACTTAATAGAGGACTAGGATTAGGGTGAGGTTAGCTGGGTTCAAAATTTAAGAGGGTATTAAAATACTCAGTAATCAAGAAAAATGTTTTAATGCAATATTTTCAAAAATCAGGATCAATGCAAAAAATCCATGATAAACAAAGTTTCAAAATTTGAACTAGAGACAGGATTTGATTCCCTCTGTAGCCCGTTCACATTGGTGGACAGCAAGCATGCACCAAGCCCTGCAAGGTGGAGGAAGACACTGGAGCCACATGGTGGGTGCTGTTGAATGGATACAACATGGTTTGGAGCAAGATAAGCATTCACTATTTCCTACTCTTGACTATGGAAAAACTATGCCAAGCCCTCTAAGAAGCACTGGAATTAGAAAAAAGATGCTATATTCCTAACATAAATGATTGAAGCCTCTATTATTTACTTGCTTTGTTCATAAGGAGTCATTTGGAGCTTCCAGTACACACAACCCACGTAGCTGGGAACACCTCTTCTCCCCACCGTCCACCTGGTTTTGATCGATAAGGATGGCTGATCAGTCCTGCCCAGCCCCTCATCTGATGCAGGACTTGTCTGGTCTAGTGAGATGACCATCCCATGATTTCTCCCCATCCCCTAGGCTCATTTGTCTTCTCTGTTTGTCCTTGTCACTCACAGGTCTTATATTCAGAATTGTATGATGGGAAGAGCAGTAGAGGAGACAATCTTATGTTCTTATCCCAGCTCAGCCACTAAGCAGATGTGTGACCCTGGGTCAATCACGTCTCCTCTGGGCTTCAGTGTCCTTGTCTGTGGCATGAGACTAGATCATCCCACATTCCTCTCTGCTTTTCAAACTCTGTGCTTCCAGCTCAAGTTCAAGAAAAACATGACAGTAAAAATCCAGCACTGCTGCCCCTTCCACATGACCAGGATGCCCTTCATGAATGTCCATGGAAGTCTCTGTCTTATCTTTCCGTCAAACTGATATATCAGTCATTTATTCCACAAATATTTCTTGAATGCTTCCTATACACTTTACACTATGCACTTTACACTATACACTATACACTTTTCTCAGCCATGAATAGGACAAAGTTCCTGTCCTCATGGTGTGACCAGGCATGAGCCACATGATGATGTTTCAATCAACAACAGGACCACATATTCAATAGTGGTCCTTTAAGATTATGATGGTGCATATATAGAAACCTGATATATGGCACTTGATATATGGCATTGCAAATCAAGTACAGGAAATGATTGATATTCAGTAATATTGCTAGACCATTTGGTTTTCCATATGAAAAAATATATACTAATAAAAATATATTGGCTGGTCATGGTGGCTTACACCTATAATCCCAGCACTTTGGGAGGCCAAGGCGAGAGGATCACTTGAGGCCAGGAGTTTGAGACCAGCCCAGACGACAAAGAGAGACCCCCATCTTTACAAAAAATAAGAAAAATTAGCCAAGTGTGGTGGCATATGCCTGTAGTGCTAGCTACTTGGGAGGCTGAAGTGGGAGGATCACTTAAGCCCAAGAGTTCAAGGCTATAGCGAGTTATGATCTCACCACTGCACTCGAGACTGGATGACAGAATAAGACCCTGTCCTCCATCCCCCTCACCAAAAAATATACGTATGTCATGTAGGTTTGTGTAAGTACACTCTATGATGTTCTCACAATGATGAAATTCCCTAATGACACCTTTCTCAGAAAGTGTCCCCATCGCCAAGTGATGCATGACTGTATTTATACACTCAGGGAAGAAAAAATACATTACTTTTTTATCCATAAAAATGGGAGCTTAACTTGAAGCACCATAGACATGAATCCAATAAAAACATGCAGTGACCTTACTTTCTAGCTTAACTGGACTGAGACATGTGCTGTCTTGGCTAAAGTATGTTAAAGATTGGCAGCAGGCAGAATTTCTCCTTCATGAAATCAGAAGGCTTGAAGAAGATGGGAAATAGACTGACTTTCTCACTGTTTTGTAAGTAATACCATGTTCACGCACCATCTAAAATCATAGTGACTGGTGTGTGCTCTACACTTTAGAAAACAATGTTTTGCTCCTATGAAACAGTAAGCAAGAAGTGATTCTTCTCCTCTTCACATCCATCACCTCTCCAAGAATCTATGTCTTAGGCTTCTAAAGTACCCCCGCCTCCTTCTAGAGACCACTGAGGTGCCTCCTGGGCCCCAGTGTTATGTGATGGGGAGAAATGATCTGTTATTTCTGCAGCACTGGCCAGTGGATTGGCCTGTCATCTCGGAAGCATCAGGATTGGAGTTCTCTTTTTCTCTTTTATGGATACATAATAATTTACATATTTATGGGCTACATGTGACTGTTTGTTACATGCATAAAATGTGAAATGATTGAGTCAGGGTATTTGGGGTATCTATCATCTTGAGTGTTTATCATTTTTGTCTGTTGGCATCATTTCAAGGCCTCCCTTCTAGTTACTTTGAGATATACATAATAATGTTGCTAAATACAGTCCGCTAGTCTGCTGTCAAACGTTAGAACTATTTCTTCTCTCTAGCTGTGTTTACATGTTCTTTAGACCCATGGTCTTAGGATGGTGAATGAGCTTTGATCCTCAAGTTGCATGTGTGTGTGGGGGGGGTGTAACTGGGGACAAGGATACAGCAGAGGAAGACTGGGGATTTTCTGAACTTCCTTAATTCACAGTGCTCTTTTTGTAAAATGCTTGAATGCTCTGGTAGTTGGGTTGTCCATTTTCCTATTTTAGATAAATTTCTTTTGGAGCTGCTTAATACTTTGGAGATCATCTTCTCCCCCTACTCCCCTGCACTGCCCATTCCAGTCTCCTTTGATGAAGGAGAAAACAGGTTGAGAGAGGACATATGTCCTGCCCGTGATGACTCTGTCTGTAAGCAGCAAACTGGAATTTGAATCCAGATGCAGGCCACAGAAATCCATCACAAGGCCCCATCAAGTGAGTTGTTCACACACATTCTTTCTCTCTTTCCAGGCAGTGCTGAGCCCTCTCATAGCCATCGCGCTGAAAATATCCCAGATTCATGAGAGAACTGGCCGGAGGGGACCTACTGTCATTACCTGAATGGAGGAAAGATCACTCACCAGGGCCAAAGAGCGCTCAGCGAGACATGCTTCACCAATGCCTTCTTGTTACCTGTTTGTGCCTCTTATGACTTTGGAAAAAAAAACAAAAGATATTTTGCTTTTGGGGGGCCGGGGGTGGGTAGGAAAAAAATATCTGTTTTGTTTTGGTTTTGCCCAGTTCCTCCAAATGCAACAGGGTCTTTAATGGTCTGTTGAAGCTGCACTGTCATTTGATAACTATATTTTATCACACAAAGGACCCTCCCCTTTTAAGAAAGAATAAGTGGGCTAGGAAACTTAATCACAGCATCTGTGCATCATTGATGCCACGCGAGAAAAGCTTCTGAGATAATGAAAGAGAGAGTGCCAGAATTAAACTGACCCTGAGCCACAGGTACCCCTGGGCGGGCGGAAGAAGACACTCCTCAGCATGGAGGAGGATTTAGCTCTTCTCCCAGGTCAGGTCTCCAATGAGGGAAGGTTTTAGAACTCCTGATAGCCCACCTCACTCCCACCAACCACCTGACTGCCCACCCTCCCCCATCTCCTCCCCGACATCCCTGTATCACCTTCTTTCACATCTTCTGAAGCTTTCTACACATCACAATGGCACGCTTCTGACAAAACATATCAAAGGATGTTTTTCTCTCTTATTTTATAAATACTATTATTTTAGCTATTAAACTGGCTTCCTTCAAATCCAGCCATTCATTGTGCAGGCGGGAAGAAGTTTCTTGACAAGACTCTGCAAATGAGTGATCTAAATTTGGGGGGGGCCCTTCCTTGGTTATGTCATGTAGGTTGAGACATGGGTTCTACAAATTCCTCCTGAGAAGGCAGAAATACCACCATGTCTGAGATCTCTCTGACTGTTTTAGTAAGGACCTATTTGAATGCACTTGTTTGGACGTAGTTCTGATCTTACTTGTGATGGCTGTCAAGGGAGAGAATGAGATGCTGTAACAGTAGGAAGTGAAGTGAGTGCTGGAAGAAAATATTGCTGGTGGTATATGCCTGATGAGATAGAGGGGAGGGTGGGGACCCCTGCCGGAAAGCAGAGGGTCACAGCTGGCTTTCTTCGCTCGGGAAAAGGATATTGCAGCTGTAGCAGCCTCATCTGTACTCAGCCAGGACACGTGGTGTGTGGGACCTGTTTGCATCTGTTTTGCTTCCTTGGGAACGGCACACTCACTTACCCTGCCATTTGTGGAGATGACCTGGTGCACTTTGACTGTTAAGCAATGCATTATTGCTGTAGTCAAGGTTAGTGCAAGCAAGGAAACATTCCCAGTAAGGTATTTGTTTCCATTTTCTGTCTATGCTTCTGTCACAAACTTGCTAGGACATTTAGTAGCCAATAAAAAAAAAATTCCTTATTTTAACCTTATCCAAGGATTGTGGGTTTTTGCGTATTCACTTGTCTCACCATCTGAGAAACCTCAGTAGTGGTCACCTATCCTGATAAATCTGCCTTGCAGAGTGCTTGCGAGGGCTATATTTCACTATTATGACCTAGTAAATTCATTCAATAAATGGAACAGAAAAGGTGGGTTACTGAGAACTGCCTTTGGGAGTCAGCAGAAACTAAAATGGCACCTTATCTTCCATTGTAACTGTCTTCATTTCAGAATAATAGAACGGTGGCTTTGAGTTGAGTTTCTAAAGAACCACTTATGAAATTTTTCACCAGTGGAATAAAATTTGCCATATAGCTTTGGTTCTCACCATCTCTTAAGTGAGGGGCCATGACAAGCAGCCAGCCATTCATTAATCGTGGATGTATAGGTTAGGATAATCACATGCATTATTAGGCATGTCAGTTCTAGGTAAGAAAATATTTATTTTTTTCTGAACTTTCCGAACTTTTAATCATCTCTAACTTTTAGGTGCAAATGTAAATTAGTCCTCACTTAAAAATTTTGTTTATTTCAGTATGGAGTCATGTGTGTTCAGTAGCTCAAATATTTACCCATTGATCCATCAATTCATTCATTCATTCATTCAACAAACATTGGTTGAGCAACTAATCTAGGCAGAGTTCTGTATTAGATGTGGCAGGGAAATGGATAAAATGATATTGCTGCTCTTATGAGTTTATAATTTGGGAGCAGGAGACTATGACAAACATACACAAATATTCAGGTAGACATAAATGGTACAGCAGAGGCACAAACAATGCAATGGAACAATTAAATCAGAGATGGTGGGACACTAGGTACAAAAGGGATCTTCCCAAGAATAGTTTCTTGGGATTTGTAACCATTTATACAGTTTCACCAGGGGTGAATGAAACATGAAGAAAGACTAGGAGTTGAGAGCTAGCACGGCTGGAGAGGAGGCTGGTTTAGGGTCTCATGTGGATGGGTGGGGTTGAAGCAGACACAGGGCTGTGACTATCTGGCAGAGCAAAGGCATGGGCCCCGCCACGGAAAGCAGCAGGTGCACAGCTACCCATAGTCACAGAGCTGCTTCTCAGCTACGTCGCCAAGGGAAAGTCCTCCCGTAGCTCTAGTGCACAGCCTCCCTCTGGAACCTGCTCTCATTCTCATTGTCAAGATATTATTTCTGCCGTACACAAACTCCAAGCTTCTCTTGCTGAACTATACATGCATATTCTCTTGCCTGATTCTCAGGAGAGATGAAAGGCAAGAAATCACTCTTTCCCACGTGATGTTCTTTCTGTTCTTAAGGATGGAGCTCCAGTCACTGGCTTTTAACAGTAAATGACTTGAGAGATCCAAGAATTTTATGGAAACCAGAAGAGTCAACCATAGAGGAAAGTATGGCTGGAGTGTGGTAGCTGGCAGGGCCACTCTGGGATCTGCTGTTACCAACAGGTTCACTTACGACACCATGAGCCTACAGAAAAATGGCGAGCAGCACTATGCGTAATGTTGTGGCTCTTGCCAGGACAGTACTGCCACCTCCCCAGGAGGTGTTTGAAAATATTTGTGTATATGTGCCAGGGAGAAGCATTTAGTGGGAGGGGACCACAGATGATACGTATCCTGCCAGGTGTCAGCCAGACCCCTAGAATAAAAAGTTGTTTCGCCTCAGCCAGGATCCTTGAATTTATTAAATGTCCTTGAAAATGGGTAGGCAGCCATTATTAAAATGAGATCATTTATCAAATCTTACTAATCCAAGTGCAGCACATGCCCACAGTGTTTGCGGACAAAGTGTTGCATGACATGATAGGCTGAAGGGCTTGACGTGACAGCAAGGCTTTCTGAACAGGAAGCCTCAGACGGATGTGCAGTCCCGTGGCAGCGCATCAGGCTGAGTTGGCTGCTCTAAACACGACAGGGCTAATGATCTGGGGACTTTTGATGGGCCACCTGTGGGTCAGTGTAAGGCGTGGAATTTACTTTGATGGCCAATTCATCAGCCATGGCAGGTGTGGGGAATTTAAAAAGCACCTGCAGGAACTGGTGGGGCCGTAACGGGGTGACTCCATTCCATTGCTGGATCACGCACTGGATGTTCTCAAAGCATGTGGACACTGACATCCCAGACACCTGCGTCGAGGAGATTTCCATTCCTGAGAAACTGTGTGCCTTTGGCAATGATGTAACCACCTGTAAATCAGTCTTTGGCCCTCCAACAGTTACAAACAGCAAGAGATTATCGGAGGCAGCAGAGTTTAGCAGAATGCCTGTTCCACTCTAACCTGCTGGAGTCCTTATCAGTAGAAATAGCTCATGCCGTTGACAGCACACTTGGTATGAGAGTCAGCCTAGGTTGTCATGGAACTTTGTGGAACACAGTGAAGATGTGAATTATAAATCCTTGTCATTATCATCTTTCCATGTCTGTTAGCACCTACTATGTACCCTGCGATGTAGGTGAGCCAGAGCAATGCCTCACCAAAGACAATACATTTAAGGAGAATCTTGAAGGATGGATAGGAGTGTCAGTAAAAGCGCTGGTGAGTTTTTTTATGGAGGGGTTGAAAATGAACACAGTACATCTCACATGCAGAAGATGAAGCATCATTTATTCTATAATTGACCTTGTCATCCTCATCTTCTGGGATGGTGGTAGTGCTTATTTAAATTTGCTGCTCAAAGGGACATTATGAGTTGACAATACTGGAGAGCCATCAACCCTGGGAATTCCCATCCTCATTGACACGTGAACTTATGATTCACATGTGAGAGGAGAAAATGAGCAAAGGCTGTCTGTAGTGGGTATTTTCCTCTCTCCACTTTCCCATATTCTAAGTGCCCTCCCCACCATTTATGGAATTATGGTTTCCAGTCCATCACCATTACTTTTATCATAAAGAGAAGGAAAAAGATATGTAATATCTATTTCCCCTGAGTGAATCCTCCAGGGATGACTAATGTATTATTATTATCAACCACAAAAGGACACTTTGACTTGTGCAGGGAATTTCACTGCTGAACGTCTCAAATGGAGGGTTTGTTTTGGGTTACACCTATGTCCTTGATGCTTGATTCAGAGTGCATATGTTAGAAAATATCTTTATGTGCTTATTAGTATCTTTTTTCAAAGACGCTCCTTAATCTGAATCAACATTTGGTGTTCAGTAATGTTTGGGTTTGCAGAAAGATGAGCTTATCTTGACACTGTTGGTTTCACATGATGAAGAATACATTGACTTAAGGTTTTCTATTGATTTTTTTCTGATACAAAAAAATGGCAAAAGAGAAAGTTTAAGTACAAAATTTATTACAGTAAAGAGATTAAAACCATTTCTTATGTAAACCAAAATTAACATTTGTTTTACCTGACTACCTTTAATAGTAGTTGGAAAAACTATCTATTACTAATACAAACTCTGGAAGAAAGCCTAATGATATTGCTTGTTCAGATCAGTGAATGTGCTCAGACCACCGGGGAAAATTTCAGGGTAACTGTCTTAGGAGAGGGATGGAAAGAGATGACAAGAAAGGGATGATATATTGCATTAGTAATTAAATGATCACTTCCTACCTGGACAACTGTGAGTGGACTTCATATCCACTCACATCCTTGATGTCAAGGATTCAAATCACAGATTCCCAAATTCATGCTTTGTGGATCAGCATTTCCTTTCACATGGCTTCTTGTGTATTTGTCAGAATATACTTAATCTGCACACTCAGCAATGATGGGGAAGAGGAGGCCAAGGAGGGGGCCCCATCCCATTTTTTTCACCCCCTTCCCCCTTGAAGCCACATCCATCCCTGCGACTGTCCAAAGCCCTTCCTGTGTCCATTCATCAAGGGCCTGTCATCCGTTAGGAATCATACTTACCATCTGTATAATGATCAGTTGAAGAGAAACTATACCATGAAGTGAGGGCCCAGCTCCTAGCAGAAAACATGGAGGGCTTATTTACACTTTAAACAATTAAATGCTAAAGCAACCACCTCTGTTGCTCCAAGGGTTTTAAGATATTACAGCAACTTTGGGGCTCCATTTTCTGTTAGAGCTCATTTTCTGAAAAGAAAGAGAAATCCACATTGCTTCCTGGAAGGAGGGAAGTGAGACAGGGCTAGCTTAGCATAAAAATATGAAATAAATAGGTCCTCCCAGGTCTCTCTAGGGACCCTTCTTCACCCTCCTGGGAGGCACTGCATGTTATTTTATTGGACAAGTTTTTTAACTTCTCAAAGTCTCAGTTTTATGCATCTGTAAAATGGGAATAATCATAGCACCTCTCTTCTTAAAGATTGAATGTGCATGAGGGCTAAAGAACACGAATGAAAAGTTCACAGCACAGAGCCTCCATATATTAACAAAAGGCATTCCATAACTGTTCGATGTTAACCCCAGCACAAATGCCTCACTTGACAGGAGGAAACTGAGGCCCAGAGCGAGGAAGATTCTTGTCCAAGTGCAGAAGCAGCAGGCTGCATCTCTTTCCACCACCCTGCCACCTGACTTGTCTTCTTGTATTAAACATATTAATACAACAAAATATAACAAAGCTAAGGAGGAATCACTGGGTTTTAAAATAAATGTCCCGAGTCTAAAAGTCAAGATCTGTATCTTGAGACATAAAGAATTTCCTGTTAATGAAGAAAGTACATCATTATAGTCTCCTGTCTTTCAAATTCTAGAGATTTACAGGGACAGTCCTTGAATTACATATAAATATTTTTAAAACTTTACAAGATTTATATCAAATTGTACATTAATGCCATCTAAGGCTAGTACAAATTCTTTTCCCCTCTGAATTCTGTGTATTATGAATTATGTGTTCTATCTATTCAATGTGCATCTGTAAGACATCATATCTGTTCCTATGAGAACCTCTCTTAAAAAATAGCTCATTTAACATCTTGTGTTTGAACCATTTTGAGAGTGAATATTATAATCACTTTGCTTTCACATAGAAAAAAATACACATAATTAAAATAAAATAATACAAAAAATAACATTGATGAGTTCCAAGGGCATATCTTCCACGATGTGAAGTACTGTGTCACTCTGGTAGTGCGGTCAGAAGGGGCAACTATAAAACCAGCTAAAGAATTGCTGAGCAACCTACATAGGAAACAACAAACTGTCTCTGTGACTATTAGGTAACGCAGTGCACGAAGGCACGTGGCTGTCCTGGCAAGCAGCATCTATTCCTCCCTGTCTGGGGCAATAGGAAGGGAGTTGAACGAGAGCAGAAAGGCTCTCACAGCAGTCCTGATGCTTGGCTGGGTTGGGATTAGCCGGAGTCCCCTGAAATGTCTGCTTGGAGTGGCCACACCCTCCAGGGCCCCCACCCTGGCCTTGCGTGGCTGAGCAAGTCTGTGGAATTGTGCGGCTGTCACACACAGCAGCCCCTCCACGAGCTCTTCTGCAGGGTCCCTGATGTGGCTTTTCCTCCCACAGTCCCTTGCCTGCCTTTGTGATTAGCAGCCGGTTCCCATGGGGTGCGCCACGAGTGCTGGAGAGCTCTCCGGGCTTCGGCACTCTCGGCTTTGCCTCTCAGCATCCTCTGATGTCACTGCAGCTGCCAGGTTAGCTGTGGACTCTGCGTAGGATGGCGGGGCCTCTGGCTGGGCTTCATTTTCATCCTGGAATTCCAGGCCCGTCTCTGTATATGGAGGGGGAGGAATGTCAGAGGCCTCTCCTTCTGCAGGGCAGGTCTGTTTCTCTGCACCAAGACTCTCTTCATAAGCTGGAGGATAAAAGTCTGGCCTAGGGGACAAAACATCACACACACACACGCATTAGCCAAAGAGGCACATGGCTGCCTCTCTCAACTCACATTGTGAGAAGTTAAACTGCTAAGAAACAGTGATTTTTGAAACAGATGTACTTCTCCCCTGGCATCATCAGTTTTTTAAAATGTGCTGATCTTCCAGAAGAACCTCTTTATCAACCATACAATGTGTGCCTCCAGTTCCATTTTTTCCAGCAGGTTATTCCAAGCTGTACCTTCTCCCTTGCTCATTCATTCATGGAAATAGGGCCATTCAGTGTGAGATTCCTAGCAGAGGTAGCGGACTTCTCCCTCCCCAGTCTTTAGTCCACTCACATCCTCGTTCCCAGCCCCACACAGTGTCTTCTACTCTATTGCACTCACTAGCTTGGATCCTCACAGCCAATAAAATAATGAAGGAAAACCAACTGTGTGCAGATCCCTGAACTATACCAGATGCTTCTCTTTTTCCTAACACTCCTTCAAGTTTCAGCAGCTAGTTTTAAAGAAAACATGAATGTACTCACTTCTCAAACTATTTCAACAGACAACTTTATGCAGATTTCAGCTGCAGCTCTTTCTGTGCCAACAGGCCAACGGTAAAGGGGCCATTCAGGCCAGGGTTGATGCACTCATTGGTAATCTTGCCCAATGTTGCTAATTGCTAAACCCTCCCGGCTCCTCCATCATGAATGGGATGGGGGCTGGGATGGAAGGGGAGGAAGAGAGATGGGTGAGCTTGGTTGAGTTGTGTATTTATAGAGCAAGTCCTTCAGCGTGTTTATGGTGTGTAACCACAACAGAACAGGGACTGCCATTTGTAGCCACAGCCCCACTCCAAATGTTGCCAGGCCCAAAGCCAAATAGCTGCAGGAGCTATCTACTGTACGGCATAAATCTCAGCCTTCACCCAGAACAGCCAAGGCTGAGTCACGGGGCACATGTGTAAAGGCATTTTACACAGATAGGTGAGCTGTTCCCTGGAGTGATTTGAGAGGATCTGTGATGACTGCCACCTGTCCCCAAATCCCAACACCTCTCCCATTGCCATGTACATTCCCAATGCCCTGAATTCCACCACTCCAGACTCATTCGCTTTGATACCTCACCCTGGGGACCCCTTTTGAATGCAAGGGCTCCTGAAAAATAGAACTTCCCAGTCTGACTTACTAGCCATTCCAAGTGGGCTGAACAATTAATTAGAGGCAGTAAAATTGGAGTGTTATGATGTCCGTAATTTACTTTCAAATATTTTAACCCAGACAATATAATATTATGCATGTGTTAGTAAATGTAAGCTACTTCCTAAAGGCAATCAGTTACATTTATCAGGAATTCACACTCTAGAGCTAGTCATCTAATGACTATGCAAAACCCAAAAAGCATCTCTCTAGAAACATCCTCTACAATCACTTCATTTATCTTAATTTCTCCTGAAATTCAGAAAACTTGCTGGTTAGTATAATAAACACTGTAAATGAGTTTTGGTTGTTGTAATTAGTATCTTATTGATTAGCATAAAAAGATGTCAAAAATGAACCATCATGGGTAAGATTGCTTGTATTCAAGACACATGGAGTAACTAAAATATTTTAGATAATCCCTTACCCTTGCATGAAGAGGGAAATAGAATTTATAGACTCCTGCAGCCTGTGTCTTAAAAACATTACCTGAGGTTTTATCCCTAAATGATCCTGTGTTTGGCCAAGAATTAGGAGGTTCCTGGTTGCCTGAATCAGACCCTAAGCTTAACTGAATCTTTTTTTTTTCTTGTGGTAAAATATATATAACATAAAATTTACTGATTTTAAGTACACAGTTCAGTGGCATTAAGTACACTCATATTGTTGTTCAACCATTGTCAGAACTTTTCCATCATCCCAAACTGAAACTCTCTACTCATTACGCGGTAACTCCCCAATCTCTCCTCCCCTAACCCCAGTACCCATGTTCCTACGTGCTGTGTCCATGAATTTGAATACTCTAGATACTCATGTAAGTGGAATTATACAATATTTTCCCTTTATGACTGGCTTATTTCACTTAGCATAATGTTTTCAAGGTTCATCCAAGTTGTAGCATGTGTCAGGATTTCATTCCTTTTTAAGGCTGACTGATATTCCGCTGTATGTATACATCACATTTTGTTTATCCATGCATCCACTAATGGACATTTGGGTTGTTTCTACCTTTTGACTATTATCAATAATATTGCTATGGACATTGGTGAATGAGCATCTGTTTGAGTCCCCGAATTCAATTCTTTCATGTGTATACTCAGAATTAGATATAGAATATAGAATTGCTGGATCAAATGGTAATTCTATATTTAATATTTAGATGAACCTCCATTCTGTTTTCCACAGAGGTTGCACCATTTTACATTCCCACCAGCAATGCACAGGGTTCCAGCTTCTTGACATCCTCACCAAAGCTTGCTGTCTTGTTTTGTTTTTTGATAATAGCTATCCTAATGTGTGAGGTGGTAAGGTTAACTGAATCTTAGCTTTAGAATGTTGTCACCTTGCCTTGAATGAATCTTTTTTTTTTTTAAGACAGAGTCTCGCTTTGTTGCCCGGGCTAGAGTGAGTGCCATGGCGTTAGCCTTGCTCACAGCAACCTCAAACTCCTGGGCTTAAGCAATCCTACTGCCTCAGCCTCCCGAGTAGCTGGGACTACAGGCATGTGCCACCATGCCCGGCTAATTTTTTTTCTATACATATTTTAGTTGGCCAGATAATTTCTTTCTATTTTTAGTAGAGACGGGGTCTCGCTCTTGCTGGTCTCGAACTTCTGACCTCGAGCGATCCACCCACCTCGGCCTCCCAGAGTGCTAGGATTACAGGCGTGAGCTACCACGCCCAGCCTGAATGAATCTTTTTATCATAACACCTAAAAAGACAGTAAGCTAGGAGTTCCCTGAGCTCACAAAGTTTACAGGTCTGATTTTATGCCTCCTTGCTCACTTGTATGGCAGAATTTGGTCTGGGATTTGCTTTCCTTATAACTGGGTAGCCAGGTTATGGGGAGTAAATAACCATCACCTGCCTCTAACTAATGACAGTTTCCATGCTATAACAAAAGAACCTAAGAGTTCTTAAATTGGCTTAAGTGGGTTTTCACTGGGGTAGGGGGAGTGGTGGCGTTGGTGGTAGTGTTTCTCTAAGCTAAATTCCCCCTACGTCATGGTTTTCTCCAAAGATGGCACCACTCTTCCTAATGACTAACCCCAGATAAATTCCCCAACAATAAAGCTTCATACAGCTCATGGGACATGTAAGTTGCTGCACAGTAGGATTAGAAATTATTCCACTTTTACACCACTCAACCCATCTCAGCCCTTCTCAGTCCCCCTGGCTGTCATACATACCTGTCCACCGTGGCCAGGGACAGGGCCCCCTGAGCAAGGTGTTGTCTGAGCGCATGGCTGAACACCCTTTTGCTTTCACTCGCCTGGCAGTAGGTGCTCCAGAAAATTCCACTCAGAAGGATCACAAACCCCAGAGATAGAAGCACATAGGCCACGATGAGGCTGCCCCGACAGTTCCATACGGAGACAGAGGAAAGGAAGGCAGCCCCCAGGCAGACCATCAGGAAGCCCAGCAGGAGGGTGAGAACACAGAGAATTAGGCCAGTTCTGTTCTGCATCCCTGCTCCTTGGGAACCCAGCCCCCTGACCCTGCCACTCTGCTCCAGGAGAATGAGCTCATTAGCTAGCTTGCAGCTTTATACGCTCTGGGACCAACTGGCCTTTGGACAATTAAATGAACCAGGCACTTAGAAGCTATTCATTAACCATTGAAAGTAACTGTAACATCCTTGGCGGATTAACCTAAAAACATAGTGTTGTGTATCGCAGGAAGGAGTGGCTCTTTGGAGCTGGGTATGACACTTGGCTGTTCCCAGTTGTTTGAGCATATGTCCCTCATCCTTTGATTAACCACCCTGGTCTCTTAATCCCCACAGAGGGTAATTCCCTACTAAAAACTAGAGGAATTAGCATTCCTTGAAGAACTATCTTCTCTGTGGTTTGGCAAGGAATCCTTTCCTGATTCCTTCTTTCTTTCTCTGTACTAAAAAGGCATTTCTTCAAGGTTCTTAACATGTTTGTCTTGACTCCCTCAACGAATCTCTCCTTAGTGTCCCCACACTACGAAATTGGAAAAATCCCAAGACAAAAGTTCAGAACGTGAACTCCCTGATTCCTGCTCTGTTGACAAGATGATGAGCTTCGGCAGGAGGGGAAGGAGAGTGCTGGAGAGAAGGATGGTATAACAGGCAGAGCCCTGGGAGTTTGGGGGGATTTCTGGGCTCTGAAAATCCTATAATCTTTTGCCTCTTATAACATACATATTAACTGAAACTTGTTTTAGTAGACGCTGCTATAAAATATTCCCTGTGCACGCCCCCACAACTTTGCTCTTCGTAGCATTGCTTCTGTTTTCTGTCTGGAATTTGCTTCCTTCATCTTGACTGTCTTTGGTTGGAGACACCTTATTCCAGATCTGGTTTATGCCCTCATCCCTCCCTTTTTTTATGATTTGTCATATTGCTGCCAAAATTCTCCTTCCCAGAGGAACTCTTGGTGATGTTTGCCCAGAGCAGTGACCTTCAGTTCCTCTTTGCTACTTCTCTCCCCCACTACTTCATTACCAGCATTTTCCATTTACTTTCCCAATGGGAAGAGCAGTGCATTGCCCTAGTAGTTCCACGTAGCCCCTTTAGCCTCATACCAACATCTCCTTAGCTCTACCTTCGTGTTGGGGCTGGGAGAGAGAGGAAGACACTGTGGATCAAAAGTGATGTGAGGCACTTCCCCATTGCACCCCCTCACCCCTACCTTTATTAGCTTCAATTCCAGCCCTGAACTACTTCCATCTTCTAGTCTGGATACTATCCTTGTAATCTTAAAATGAGTCTTTCTCCCTCTTTCCCCAGTTGGCCTTGAGGTAGGCAGATTCCTAAGATGCTCCCCAATGACCCCTGCCTCCTGGTGTCCATGTCATTGTGTAAGTAATCCCCTCCCCTTAAGTGTGGGTTGGACCTAGTTACTTGATTCTAACAAGTAAAATATGGTAAAGGTGATGGGAAGTCACTTCCATGATTAGGTTACAAAAGATTGTGACTTTCGTGTTGCTATCCGACTCTCTCTGTTGCCCTCCTGGCTGGTGCCCTTTGAAGAAGGAGGCTGCTATACTGGGGCGGGGGGATGGGGCATGTGTCAAGGAACTGGGGGCAGGTTCTGGTCAACAGTCAGGGAAGAACTGAAGCCCTTAGTCCGTCAGCCCATAAGGAAACTGCATCCCACCAGTGACTGTGACCTTGGAATCAAATCCGTGCCTAGTTGAGCCTTGAACAACACCTTGAATGAGAGACCCTGAAGTGGAAGATCCAGTCAAGTCCTGCCCAGATTCCTGACCCACAGAAAGTGTGCTGTAAGAAATGCGCATTGCCTTAAGCTGCTAAATTTTGTGGCAATTTGTTAGGCAGCAATAGATAACTAAAACAGTTTTTCTAGGACTTGGAAATCAGAGGCGACCATCCATGTTAAGTGTTTATCACAGCACCTGGCACAGAGAGAGTGCCCTGTGAAAGCTAGTGGTAATCATTCTCTCCAATGTTGTTATTCCCGCAGTAATTCCAGGCAGCTGTGAAAGGCCCAGGATTCCGGGCTGAAAGGTCAGTACTAGGAGTTGGGTCCCAAGAACAGGTAGATGGTGGAGCCTCAGAGCCACCATTAAGAATCAGATTAAGGAGGGACAGCACCTTCAATGAGAACTGCCCATCCAGAGGGTTGGGCTTCTTTGTTTTAGACCAAACTTGGGGGATAAACTAGACTGGGGATTATGACAGATCAGGCCTCATTCCTGTGATCACATCGGCCTATGAGCAAATAAGTGTCTCTATGCTTTCCCTTCTCCATACCAATAAAGGACACTATAACCATTGCCTTATAGTTTGCAAGGCAGGTTCTTCCCCTCCAATACTCTTTGAGGAGACCCCTGTCATTCTGAAGTGGTGTTTTGTTGTTGGCATTGGTAATGCTGGTATTTTTGGAGGGGAGAAATTGGATAGGAAACAGCAAAATCCAGGAAATTGCAGAAGGATGGAAGAACACAATTCTTTTACATAAAATGTATATAAAATAAAAAACAAGTTCTTGGGATCAGGGTATTTGAGGGGCTTATCTGGGGCGAGATGTGGCATCAAGGGTAAAGGTACAGGAGAATCTGCAGTATATGAGGGAAGTAGATGGAAAAGGAAAAAAAAGTGGAAATATGAAGCATCACTGGGAGCCATATGTCTCCTCCATAATGGTTAAGAAATACTAGTGAAGTTGAGCTTGTTTTTGCAAGTTTGTGTTTATTGTTATTAAATCTGTGTTATTAAATAATTGTAATTTTTTAAAACCGTGACTCTGCTTCAGTTCTAAACCACATGAATCACTGCTCTATAAGTATTATTCCCCTTTGACGCCTCAAAAATGACCAAGGATCACTAAAATCAATGACTTGTAGTTTTAAAAAATTTTTATTACTTGTGATTTCCGTATTATTTGTGTTGTCATGTGTCCTCTTTTCCCACAATCGCTAGCAGTAAAAACATTTTTGGAAAAAAAAAAATGAAAGTGGACGTATGCTCGTTTCAATGATAGCCAAATATCACAAACATTGAGAGAAAGCATCTTGTTCTTCAGCCATCTTGAAGGGGTAGAAGAAACCCAAGCAGAAGAGCAGTTGTAATGACAGAAGAGAAAAGCAGGCTGCATTTTCAGGGCTAGAGAAAAATAAAAAGAACCCGATAAAGAAGCAAACACCAATAAGTTGCCTTAAAGAGTCATTTCAGGAGGTCTTTGGGCCCTCGGGCTGAGCTTTCCCTATCTTCTGGATCTGCCTTCTCTCCCAGGCCAACTTTCCTGCTCTTGCCCACCCTGCACTATTCAGCACTGATTAGGAGAGTAAGGGCCCATTCAAAGGTAGGGAAACTACGGGAGAGAGACTGATGATTCACCTAAGTTCAAACAGACATCATGGCACTGATGGGAAATTGACATCCAGAAAGGAATACAGCTCACCGTCTAAAAGAGAACAATGCTAGGATCCAGGGGATGCCAAGCCAAAGTCCTCCTATCGCTGTTCCCATCCCCTTCACGAGAGATCCATTGAGGAAATGATGCCTTACTTTCAAACCAGTCTATTAGTTTATTATTCTTCCTCCTAAGAATTTGCCAATTAGCAAAAGCGTCTGACTTGGCAGTAGGCAGTAACATATTATTTGGTTGACAGCCAACCTATCTTAAACCATAATCACTCTTTCAACACTCTGTTCCTTTGAGCCTGACAGACCCATGATGATTGCTCTGAACACCAAGTGCAGCTGAGTTGCAGGTACTGTTTTGCCTTCCCATTCACGTCAGAGCCCCCTGGAGCCTCACCCTTTTTTCATACTCTCCTGTGCAAGACGTTAATGCCTTGGAAACTCTCATAGTCCTATGTACTCCAGTTTCTGTTTACTGGGCACATGGGCCAGTACCCTTCTCTTGAAAACAGGAAAAGCGTATTGCTCTGAATGAGAAGTCAGTGGGACTTTGGAAAGAAGCTAATGGTGTGTGTAGAAGCTGTTGCATAGGAGGGGCACAGGGCCAAGAGCCAAGGCAGAGTGGCCAGACTTCAGAAGGTCACTTTGGTTCAGGAAGTGGAGCTTTGTGGGAGGTAGGGAGGGTGAGCATATGCGTAGCAAGAGATGTCACCCCTGTCTGATTTCATGGTGGTGATTACTGAGTGATTTCTGGATTAGCCTTTCACACTTGAGGGTTCATTGAGCACTGGCCACTTCCTCCTCCTCCTTCTTGTTTTCTTTGCTTTTGAAACCTTCTCCCACCTCCTCTTTTCCCTCACTCAGAGGAAGATTTGCATGAAGACATTTTTTAGGTTTGCAAAGGACAAATAGCTTCCCAGAAAACACACAGCACAGTCAGGTAAGTGGTATTAGAACAGCATGTGTGGCTCCTACTGACCCTGGGCTGAACCCAGTAAATCCCCAGGACAGGGGACTCAGTGCAAGACCAGAACTGGGTGGCCCACGGGATTCTCACCTGGCATGCAAAATTTGTTGGAGGGGAGGAAAAACTTAATAATCAAGACAAATCATATTTTCTAACAATGTTTGAAAACATCAAATTGGCAGGCTATGGCTCATAGACCGACTGCTTGTTTCTGTAAATAAAGTTTTGGTGAGGAAATTGGCTCGTGTCTGTGGGCCAAATAAGAAGACAAATTCTGTTCCAGAGAGTGCTCAGCTTCCAATTTAATCCACGAATAACCCAGAACAAATTTAATTTCTTTGGGGATCCTTGGAAAACTGAAAGAAGAACACACTTCTGTGGCCACTTTGGATCACAGTAGAAGTCTCAAGCGAGGCAGAATTTGACTACCTGAGTTTACACAAATCGGTGTGGTAGACGAGGACTTGTCAATACGAAGCAGGTTCTGTGCCTCTCTTCACAAAATTCTCTTAAGTATTTATCTTCCATTTCCCCCTTCCTGACTCCTAGCTTTTAATACTCTTGAATAGCTTAAATAATAGCAAAACTATGTGTTCCTCAAAGATTTAGTAGAACTCACTCATAAAACCACTGGGTCCAAGAACTTTTTTCCCTCACTCTTTTTTTTTTTTCTTGTAATTTTTTATTGAATGCCAAATACAGTGTGTAGGACAGCAGTTACTGAGATAAAGAGTATATATGCCAGACCCGGAAATGGGCACAACTCTTCTAGTGCTCACCTATCAGTGTTGGGGTTTGAGGGAATCTAATCAAGATTTGAGCTGAGTTTGGGTTTCGTTGTCATGATAGTTTTTTTCAGTGCACAACTGGCTTCAAATTCCTCTTGTGTTAACTGGTGCTTGGGGTGAGGGTTGGATTGCTGGAGGGTTTTTCTCGACGTTCCTTTTCTATGCTCAACTTTAGACCTTCAGTGAACACTTACACTTCACAAAGGGTCTTCACACTCTTGCCCATTCCGTCAGCAATAGACTGCCATTGCTTGTTAATTGGTGCTTGCAAGCTGGGTGGTAGGAGCAGGGGATTTCTGTCGTCTTGGTCCCCCTCAGCTTTAGGCAGGACGTCTGATCCTGGGTATTGGGGGTGGGGGCTTTCTTGGTGAGCCTACTCTTTTCCCAGCACTATTACCTCTAATGGTGATCTGACCTCAGAATGGTTTCCTAACCCTCCCCTACAAGCACTTTCCCCAGCTATGTGGGTTTTCACTTGTACCCTGGGAGAAAGGGGATTTACTGCCTCCCCACCCCAGCAGCTTAACAGAGTCCTGGGGGGCTTAGACACTTTCCTGCAGCACCTTGGTGGAAATTCATGGAGAAGAGCCTAGAAGTTGGTATAAACTCCCCTTGTGTCTACAGCTCCCAGAGGGTCTATACTTTCTCATTAGTTTACATTTGGCATCTAATAATTCAGTGAAAATTTCAGCTGAGTTCTTCTGGCCAGCTTATATGATATTCTTGTCTCTTCTTCCTGGGCCCTGCCATAGGTGAGCCAGAGTTTGTGTCCCACTTCACTTGAAGGCTCCTCTCTTTCCTTAGATTTCAGGCTATTCAGTTGCCCTGTAACTCCAGCTCTCTGATGGATTCAAGAAAAGTTATAATTTAGTAGATGACCAATAATTTTCTTGTTAGAATGAGACCAATGCTCTTTCTAGCTTTTTGTAGCCGAGCCAGAAGCAGAACATCCTTGGCACTATTTCTTTATGGGTAAACTTTTATTAGTTTCTCAAATTCTTCTAGGGATTTTAAAATTATCTCTTTTTCTTGAATCAATTTTTATAATTTACAATTTTTAAAAAATTCCATTTATTTACCTATTACCTATTAATTTTATTGATATATATGTGTAGCATTCACTTGTAATACTATATACAGTATTTACTTCTTTATTTTTAAGTCTCCTCTGACTCTCTGAGTATAGCACCTTTCCAATTCTTAACATTGCTTTTGTGTCTTTGCTCTGTTTTCCTTGATGAGACTAGCCAAAGCTATATCATTAGTTTTTTCAAAGTTCCTTGTTCATGTATTGATATTTTGCAAGAGTCAGCATTTGGTTTCATTATTAAGGTTTTTCTTTTTTTTTAAAAAAAGGACTTTATTTTGTAAGTTTACACTTTATAATTTTCTGCTTTTATCATTAGTAATTCCTTTGATCTAATTTGAAAGATTTTTTTGTCATTGTTGGTAGTATTTCCAGTAAATCAAGCCTTTGTTTTTTTTTGGTTCTATTAATTTTGTATTTCATCAATCTTTGCTTCTATCTTCAGTAAGTCCTTTAGTCTATCTACTTTTAATGATTGTTTTTGTCATGCATTTTGTAGTATATTCTGCAGAATGTCTTCATTTCTATTCAATCTTAGTTCCTAATAAATATAATTAGGGCTGCACATTTTCTTCTCTGTGTCAGTTTGATCCCAACCCCACAGTTTCTATATACCATGCTCTCACTGTCATTCATTCCAAATAAGTAATTTTACCTAATGTAAAAAGGAGCAAAATATATAAACATACAAGTGATTAAAGAAGAAATGAAAAAATGAAAAGATATTTAACCTTACTTATAATTAGGGAAACACTAAAATACAATTTCTCACCTATCAGGTTGGCAATCTCAAGTTTGACAACACACCTGCTTGGCAAGGCTACAGGGGAAAGGCACTTTTATATATTGCAGGTAGGAACACAACAGCTAGCAAAATTACATTTGCATTTTCTTTCTGACCCAGAAATCACACTTCTGGAAATACATTTTAAAGATACACCAGCAAAAATACAAAATTATAACTGGGCAGTTCTACTTATTATGGTAGCACTGTTTATAGTTACACAAGACTGGAAACCCTCAAATGGCCATGAATAACGGCCTAATTGAATAAACTAAGGTACATTCACATAACAGAATGCTATGCACTTGTAAAACAGAATGAGTAATATCTCTATGTTATTATAGGATGATCTCCAGGATATATTCAAAAGATACAGGAGAAAAGTCAATAACAGAGTTTATAGTGTAAAAAAGGAGGGGATACAAATGTATATGCATGTATGCCTACATTTCCAAAAAGAAACGATAAAAGTATCAAACAAAATTAATTTTTAAAATGACTACCCTTAGGAGGAGGGTGGGAATGGGTTAGGAGGGGTAAGGTTGGAACATAGACTTGTCTGAGTGTGCCTTTTAAAGATAGTTTTAACATTAAAACTATACACATGTTTTACATAATTAAAAACAAAATTAAATCAAACTAAAAAACAAAGCTATCCTTAAAATGTTTCTTTAAAAAGGGAAACAAATAAACTTCACCTCTTATCAGGTTGAGTAAATAAAATAATTATTCTAAGTAAAATTAAAATGCAGTATTTTTACTTAGTGGGGAAGACTCTAGTGTTAAATGAAACAAAAACAAAACCTACAAATAAGTCCTAATATGCATTCAGTAGTCTTATTGGTAGTAAGAATATAGGGTATTATTTTCAAATTTTGATATATATATATTATAGCATAAACCAAGTAGCTTAACATCAGTATGATTCAAGGTTTTCAGCATGAGAAAAAGGAGATGCAAATAAAAATCAAAGAAGTTAAGTAAAACCTGCATAATCTTAAATTTGAGCTTTAAAAACGCATTATGAATTCATGATTTATTTTGCTTTTCCTGAAAGATGCATACAATTTAGCATTAAAAAAGGCTTTTAGAAGCAATGGCAACCCCAGAGCAAGGAGCAACCATCGCACTCAGATTGTGGTCTCTATGTGCCATTTCCCTCCAAAAGAAACCACGCATCTTTGCAGAAATGGCTGATTCTAAGTCTCAGGCAGGAGACCTAGGAGATACACTGTTGAACCAGAAATCAAGGAAGCTAACAAAACCTCCAGGGGTTACGCCTAAGGGATATAGAAGCCAACCTGAAGAGGCCCCCTAGTTGCCCAGGGTTTCACAACCTCAGCACTATTGAAATTTTGAGTCATATAATCCTTTGTTTTGGGGGGCTTTTCTGTGCATTGCATGATGCTTAGTAGCAACCATGGCCTCTACCCACTAGATGCCCAGTTGTGGCAATCAAAAATGTCTGCAGACATTTTGCTAGGGATCAAAATTGCTAGGGAACCAAAAATTCTCTGGTTGAGAACCACTGCACTAGCCCAACATGGGACATCTAAGCACTAAAGTTTCCAAGACTGAAATGAATTGAAACAAATAAAATACATAAAATCTCAAGGGTTCGTATTTTTTCAGCGCTGAAAAGCAGTCATCTCTGGCTTTTTAAAATGTCTGTCATCTATTTTCTTTGTCCCCTTCCTTACAAACTCCTTAGTTTGATGTAGGAGCTTCTGAAATCTCTTTGCACTGTGTTCTAGAAGAGTTCAGCCCAACGTTACAGCTCATTAATTTAATATTCATCTGTGTCCATTTGGATATTCAGCCCAATTTTTAAGTGACAGTGATTGTATTTTCAATAATCCAGATGGCTGATTATTTCTTTACCATGGTTGCTTTCCTATTTTGTGGCTGTGATAGTCATCCTACTGAAGGAATATTCTGGTGATGGAAGCCAGTTTCCAGAGTGTGTAGGGTACAAGCATGTAGGTGTGTGGGTAGAACTTCTTGGTGTGGGGATTTCTTCTCCCTAACATAGGAGGTCTGGAACCTCTCATATCAGAAGTAGCTTTTGGTTTCTTTTTCTTCTAACCTCTTTTCACCCCAGAGCGATGAACATTCATAGCACTCAGACTGTGGTCTCTATATACCACTTCCCTCCAAAAGAAATTAAGTTGTTGTAGGTGTAGAGTTATTCACATTATGCTCTGCTTCTCTGTCCAGAGTCAGCCCTTCTGATAGGAGACTCCCCAGGGTCACTGTTTAAAGCAGTTACTGAGAGTTTAACACAGGAGTAAAAATCACTGTTGCCAGAACTTTAGCATATGAGGAAGATGCAAGGATCATGATTGGGCCAGCAGTTCATAATGCAATCTTTCAATCTATTGATCAGATAATTACCGACAAAGCCTCTTCCTACACTGTACTGGTTAACCCTAAGCTTGAAATTCCTCTAGAACATTGGTGCACAGAACAGCTCCTACTTTCACAGTAATCTCTTTCTGGCCTTTTTTGTCCCCCTGGTTTGATTGCTCTGTCAGTCCAATTCTATCTTTGGTCTGTATTCCTGGCAATCTTCAAAATGTCTTATCTTTGGTTGCCACTTTTCTTGTTTGGCATTTTAATGGAATTTGAGGAGAGAGGAAAAAGTAGACAGGTGTGCTCAGTCCGCCAATTAGATCCCCAATTTTTTTCTGAGTGTATGAGGATATGAGTGGGTATTGTTTACAAAATTAGGATCATGTTGTTTATGTAATTTTGTATTTTGCTTTTTCACTAAAAGAACATGTTTTTTGAAAACATTCTTTTTAATGGTTACATGTTTTGAATGAACCTTCATTGTTCATCATACTGGAGTATAATTACTAATTTCTTTTATTTCTTCCACATTAAATAATAAGCTTCTTGAGGGCAGAGATGTCAGCTTTGTAGATCCTTAAGAAAAAATGAAATGTCTGCCACGTAGTAGCTCTGTAAGTCTTCCTGATTCAATCTGATTCTTTTTTTTCAGTTGAACAAGTGAGAACCAAGGTAAAGACTTGGGGTGGAGGCAGAGAGGGGAAACGGAGCAAGGTTGATTTGGGAAGAGGAGAAGACTAAATGTGTTGAATTCTTGCTTGATTCAATTCCCTCTCTCCTAAATTTTTGCTGCCATTACAGAAGCAGAATGCTTAGTTGAATTGGAAATATGAATGTTGAGATTTTCCTTCCTCTTATTAGAGTCCTAGAAACAAGAACCTATCTTTTTTTTTTTTTTTTTTTGAGACAGAGTCTCACTTTGTTGCCCGGGCTAGAGTGAGTGCCATGGCATCAGCCTAGCTCACAGCAACCTCAGACACCTGGGCTTAAGCGATCCTACTGCCTCAGCCTCCCGAGTAGCTGGGACTACAGGCATGAGCCACCATGCCCGGCTAATTTTTTTGTATGTATATTTTTAGTTGGCCAGATAATTTCTTTCTATTTTTAGTAGAGACGGGGTCTCACTCTTGCTCAGGCTGATCTCGAACTCCTGACCTCGAGCGATCCACCCGCCTCGGCCTCCCAGAGCTAGGATTACAGGCGTGAGCCACCGCGCCCGGCCAAGAACCTATCTTTGAAACACAATGTTTTTTTCAACACATAGCACAATATGTATAAAATATTTCTGAGGGGATGTGCTTCTAAGTTAAAGGTGCATTAAGAAATATGAAGATGATGTTGATCTACCCCAGTTGCTATTTACTGCCTCAGAAGGATGAGTCATTCTCTGTTTATGTTGAGGGACTGAAGTTCCATCTCCTCACAGCCAGGAGAGTAATTATGTTGTGAATACACCATAACAGTAACTATAAACTACCCTGGGATTGTGACACTAGACTGTTAGAAACCTTTATTTAAATGTATTGGGATGAATAGCTCACTGCTCTTGAACAAGTGTTGGAAATCAAAATAAGAAGACAAAACACAACATTACACTCACATAGAAGATTTGTCATCAAGCCCATGAATTTTTTTAAAAATTATAAATATAATTGAGAGCCTCAAAAACAGATGATTCTCATTTTCTATCCACAAAAACAGAAAAATAAATCCTGGGTCTTATTTTATTTTTCTCGCTCTGTCTCTCTCTTTTCAATGTGTCTATTTAAAGTGAGTCACTGATGTCTAGCACAGGAAGAAATTAAATAATTCATTAAAAATATTTCTTTCTCTCAATGAGAAAATGAGATTTAGACATAAATTATTATCTCTTCATTATATATAAGGAGATATTTCATAGATTTTTTAAAAACATATATCAATAAGGGCCTAAATTTATTTTTTGAAAGATGAGCGAAAGAAGGAAGGAGGGGGGAAATTGCTGCTGCTCTATAGGAAAGAGTGGCAGTGAATACCTTGGTTTAAATCAAAACACGTGTGGTTTTTCATGTTTCTTACTTTTCATGAGGTCCTGTGTGAAAAATACATCTAAAACAATGGTAATAATAATTTATTGAGTATTACCGTGTGCCACGCAATTTTCATCTGCTATTTTTACTTTTATTTTTTTTTTATTTCAGCATATTACGGGGGTACAAATGTTTAGGTTACATATATTGCCTTTGTCCTACCCAAGTCAGAGCTTCAAGCGTGTCCATCCCCCAAACTGTGTGCATCGCACCCATTAGGTGTGAATATACCCATCCCCTCCTTCCCCTATTTTATATTCTTACAGTATTGTAAGGTAGATATTATAAGCTCCCATCAAGACTGGAGGATGCTGAGTCCTGAGAGGATCCTTAACCTCCCAAAGGCCATTTAGAGCCACTTTGCAAACCCACACCTAAATGGCTCTATATCCTACAGTCATCATATTATATCACAATGCCTCTCTGGACAGTTGAGTGTAAGGCTGGCAATTTTACTTAACGAATCTACAATGGATGATAAAATTATTAATTGCTGCTTCCTGTGGGTTTGTAAAAAAAAAAATACAGGCTCATAGTATTTATCTAACACCTATCATTTACAAATACATCAATTAGTATTGGCTAAGCTGGGCTTTGTAGTGAACAACCCCAGATCTCAGTGACTCTAAATGGACAAAAGTTTATTTTTTGTTCACTCACAGTGTCTGTCATAGGTCAGCTGAAATTCTGCCGTAAGTTGACATTGTCCTCACTGTAGGCTCTATCTGAGGGAGTAGCTAGTCTCCTGAACATTAATAGTCATGATAGCCAAGAGAAAAGATGACACCAAAGGGTCTTGCACTGGCAATTACAATTTTGGGGCAAAGTCACATGTCACTTTGTTATAACTCATTGGCAATAACTGGCCACATGGCCGGCCCCAACTAACCATAAGGGGCCAAGAAGTATAAACCTACTACAGGCCCAGAAGATTCAAAAAGCCAGAAATATTTGGTGAGCACCATGAACTCTACCTTACCATGCCTGCAGCTAAGTGCTGGGGGGGGAACACAAAGAATAAAACATGATCTTTGTCCTCTGAAAAGTTCCATGATTCGTGCAAACAAGCAACCCTAATGCAAAGCAGAATAAGTCTCAAACTGTAGTACAAGCAACATGTTAGAGGAACACAGAGGAAAGAATGATTAATTTTACATGGTGAGATTACAGAAGCCTTTGCAGAGAACGCTACACATGAGCTTTAAAGCTTGAGGTGTTTCAAAGCACTGAAGGGCATTTTAGGGAGAAATGTACTCAGACAAAGGGAACTGCGTAAAGGGGTTTGGTGTGTTCAAGGCAACAATGAGTAGACTGATGGGATGGGAGAGGCAGGTAAGTGAGACCAGAAATGAAGCGAGAGACTGGAAAAGTCATCTGGGGACAGACCATGGAAGTAGGAATGCCACATAAGGAAATGGTGCCTTTTATATTGAGGCGGTGACATTTTTATCAGAACTATATCAGAGATATTGTCTCAAATGAATTAGTGTTTCTATCTTGACATGTTTATGTTTCTTAGAAGAATATGTTCTCATGCCAATTAGAGTAAAATAACAAGATTGTCAGAACAGAATGCCTGACACACGACAGATAATCAACAAATACGAATGAATGAATAGCTACGAAGAAAGTCAAGGAAGGCATTATATGTTAATCCTTTCATCATTTATCAAGTTCTGAGTATGCATACTAATTGTTTTTAATAAATAAAGAACAAAAATTACTGAAGAGAACTGCTTGGGTGATGCTTCAGTAAAATGTCACCTGCTTCTACTAATTACTTCCCATTCTTCCTATCTTCAGCTTGAGATATATGAATTCTTCTAACATTTCCTCTTAGGTTTGCCCCCCACCCAATTATTTAATCAAATTCGTTCCTCTCTAAAATTTTTCTAGGCCCTCTGTATGTCTCTTAAAGTCTCAGAGCCTCAAACACTAGACAGAACTCATCAGGTGAGAGCTGACCCCAATACTTAACACTTTCTGGGCCCCGGGGGAGAGGGGTGCCTCTCAGTCCCCAGTGTGGAAGTTCTGGCCTGGAGTCTGTGGTCCTACGGACCGAGTAAAAGGGAGACTATACTCAGAAAATTGTTCCCTCCTATGAAAGGCCTTCCTTGGCTTCTGAATAAGATTAGGTCCTTCCAGAATAACGCACAGCACAATTGCAATTATTCATTTTCTCTAAGGTCTCTATTCCCTATGAGACTACAAGCTCCGTTGAGGCAAGGACTGCGTCTATCTCATGTCTTCACCTTGGTACTCACCACTCCAAGCCCAGGAATGGCACAACCATTCTTTCTTTAAGGAAGCTGTGTTAAAGACATTTCTTTAAATAATTATGGTGGCCAATTATGATTTTATATCTTTAAAAGGACACCTGATTGCCTGAAAGTGGACTATTGCCATTTGGAATATTCTGGGAGGTTTGGACCTATTCACCAGTCCAAATGACTGTCTTCCAGCTTACATGTCTAACAGAAGCATATATGTTCACTGGGAGTGTGATTTTGCCACGTATCTGACAGTTAATATCTTGGCAAATCAGATCCCTATGCTGGTTCATCCTTGATCTGACTTCTCTGTATCTCCATTAATTAGAATACTGAATAGGTGACTTAGTGACACCTAAATTAGCGAGATCCTTTCTTACACTTCTCTGTTATTTGTCTGTCTCTTCAGCTCCCGGGCCAATGCCAGGCCTACAGACAGACAGGGGACAGCAAGGCTGCTGGTTTCTGATAGCAGAGGCCTCACTTCTTTTATTTTCCATACCCTTTGGCACAGTGTACCTCAGTATGTCCCCAGGGCATAGACACTACAATGATCCCCTTGGCCTTGGCCTCTCTTTGAAGTTGAAAATTAAAATGAGTTTTCTCCAGTTGCTTTTAAGTAATATGGTTAAAGATTACAGTGTGGTTGACCCCTGCCTCCCCAGCCCCACCCTTTTGACGTGATTCTAACTTGTGCTGATCAGACAAACATGGGTGAGCTGCAGGAAAAGGCACATGTTACACTTTAATAAGAAAGCAGTTTCACATTCCCAAAAGAATTGTCTTGGAACAGGCGATGGAGGTGCACGTACTGCATCCTGCAGAAACGACAAAGGCCAAAGTTCACCCCGTGTCCGTCTTCCCTTCTGCACCAACCGCTGCAGCAGACAGTAGAAGTATGGGCTCCTTCTCGCCGCAGCGGGTCCTCTTTCCTAGCTAGGCTGGGTAGGTGTCAGAATGGGATGAAGTCGGCCTCCCTGCCATGAGCTGGGACTTCTGGCAGCATCTCTATCCCTTGTCACCCTAGCACGGCTCAACAGGGAGAGAGCAAAGACGTTTGGCTACTATCGCATGCCACTGACCAGATGCAGATGCAAAACACACTCTTTGCCCCCTTCAGCCGTGAGGCCTCTGCTGGTGGAGAAAGTTCAAGTTGCATTCAAATGAAGTCCCTGGCAGTGCTTCCCCTGCTCTGTCCATTCAAGCCTTTGGGTGCCAGAAAAGGCTGAGATGACGGCCGTGTCTTCTTGGCTTTGGGGAACGACACATGCGGAGGTTCATAGTAAAGCTTCAGGGCAGTCGTTATGCTCTTAAATGACCACTTTGCTCCTGAGTACTCTTTGCTTCACCTACATTTAATATTTCATACAAACTCCCCCGGTTATTTTCCCTTTCTCTCTACTTTGCCCCTACTTTTTCACCCTGATTCCTTTCCTCCCTCTTTCCAGTTAAATGTGCTTTGGTGAACTTAACATTGTTTCTATTCTTTATGTACTTCATGTATGACGGCAACGCTCTATCCATCAAAGTAGAGCAGGCTTGGCCTGGATCGGGTTCCCCGGCAGCAGGCTGCGGTGGAGTGCTGCGTGCGGGGTTTGTTGGGAGTGCACAAGGAGCTGCACCTGCAGGGAAGTGATGATGGCATAAAGGCGCAAGGGAAGTAGCTGAGTCACCATGGGGCTGCAACCCAGAGGCCTTAGCCAATCCTGCAGAGAGTTCTGGAGCTGGATGGTCCTCCAGAGGTGTTTCAAATGGAAGCTGGGGGCCAGGCCTTTGTTCCCCTGCATTGGCTGTCCCTTGGGAAGGGGCTTATTCTTGGACAAGGTCGTTGCCTTCAGTGGAGGGAAGTTCCTGTTGAAAATGTGGAGCTGGGATTCAGGTCTCTGGGGAGGAGGAGCCATCTGGCAGCTGCTGGTATTTTCAAAAGGACACGAAAAAGCTGGTTCTGGAAATGGGAAGGAAAGCAGGAAACTGAGGCCGGCTGTTGCCGCCAGGGAGAAAGAAATTGCTGGGTCATGCTGATGGGTCCAGCAAGCAAACAGGAAGGAGCAAGTCCCTTCTCTCCACCGCCTGCCATCCAGCCTCCTGCAGTGCCCACTCTTGGCAGAACCAAACAGGAAGGGCCCAGCACCGGGGAGCCAATGCAGTAGAGCCGGTAACAGCTTACAACCAGCCCATTGGCACTTCTGCAGCCGCGTTCCTGCATGGTGATACTTGGCAAGAGCAGCACATGAGCTGCCTTTTGAAAAAGGGACATGTGCCCTCAAGTTCACTCAGTCCCCACGCAGCTGCTCTCTCATTCACGGACCTACCCAGCCGGGTCCTTGTAGGCGTTTGTTTGCTAGCCCTGAACAAAAAATGGTTTCCCAGAAAAGAATCCAAATTCTTTTTAGGGGAGGGCTCCAGGAGTGAGTATAAGCATAGGATTTCATGTTCAAAACTAATCACAGCTAACACAACTTCGTGGTGTTGTTTCTACTGGGAGTAAATGACTCCTTGGGCAGCGTTCTTGAGCAATCCACAGGCACCGCACCCAGCCCCCTTGCTGAAGGAAGTCTGGGGCTTCCCATTTGGGATCTGGCCCTGCAGGGGCTGTTAGCCTGTCACTCAAGCTCCTGTGTTGTTTTCACCCTCATTACCTTTCCCCTGAGAGGCTGAGCTGCAAAAGCCAGGTCATTTTTCCACAGCATGCAGCTCGGCAAGTGCCTCTCTATTCCCTGGAGACAGACTAAAGCCCCAAGTACAACTATTTTCCCTTTGTATGGATTTGGGGTTTTTTTGGCTTTTTTTGTTTGTTTGTTTGTTTGAGTATTGATGTAGTCAGGGCTTGGCAAGAAAGTCACATTCTTCTGTTTTTCTAAGCAAGGCTACAAACATTTTAGCAAATTAGTAGATAACATTGAAGCCAATACTCATTTTGTAAATTACCATCCTGGGGCCCAGACCATGGAAGAAAATAGGGATTACAGGTCTCAAATGCCTTCCAACGTTCAGAGCCTGGAGCAGGCCGGTGCCGAAGGAGGCGATGGGAGGATCAGAGTGTGGCTGGAGGGGCCCAGGCCTGAAGGGAAGGCACGTGGGGCCTGGGGCTGGCTGCCCCTCACTGCTTATGGGCCACGGGCAGGGTCCTGCCACCCAGAGGCTCAGTGGCCTCCCTCATGCACTGAGAGGGACTGGGTTCTGTGGTCTCCCTTGTGTTCCTACAGTTGTAAGGTATTCAGATTTGAAGTCTCCCATGTCTTCTTGCCACCTGCCTACTCAGGACTCCCAGAAGATGCGCAGATTCTTTACATCAACAGTCCTGCAAGTATCTTTACCTTATCGCTGTTGTCACTGCTGAATGTGACTTGTCACCATCACCCCACCTCCACCACCTGTCCCTGCTCTGTCAGTCTTCTAGAATGAAACAAGAACATGTGAGAGTCCAGATATAAAACACAGGGCTGAGGTATCTGGCATAGCTTGTCTCTGCCTCCACAAAGTGATCCTTGATCATAATGACTTATTGAGTGCCATGCGCCCGGCTCCATGTAGATGTTACATCTAAACCTCTGAAGTTGTTCTCATTTTCAGATGGGAAACTAAAGTGAGGCTCAAGGCTGTGAGGTGACATACGGCAAGGAGGGAACAAAACCAGATTTGCAAACCAGATCACATAATAAGAAAATTTTTATGTTTAAAAATCTTTCATTTGTTATGACTGTATTAAGGAGAAAGTCTCACTCTGGTATTCATACATATTTTTGTTTTATTTTATTTTTGGATTCTTTGCTTTGTTCCATCTTTACATTTTGGTCTTGATATATTTTTAACACCCCGACAACACTCGCCTCTCTCTACTGCTTCCCTTCCTCTCAACAAAGAGGGAACAAATCTCAGACTTTAGCAGGCAAGAGAATCAAGCTGGAATTTAACATCATTGTTTTGCATTCCTCGTATCTACTTTCATAGCTACCCTCCTATTTAGGACAAGTGATACTGATTTTTCACCTACAGTAGAGACATGACATTTCCTTTTAAAATAAATGTAAGTTTAAAAAAAAAAAACTAAGTCAAGTTCAAAAAAAAAAAAAAAAAGGTACTTAATATCCAAGGTGGCACTTGACAAATATCATGAAGCTATGACCTTGCATAAGATTTCTAAACATCTCTGTGCCTCAATTTCCCCAGGATAAGGGCGGTACTTACCTCACAAGGTTGTTGTGAGGATTAAACATGTTGACCTATGACAAGGGCACAGAGCAGTAACAGGGACACAGTTCCCCCTGCATGAGTACTGGACAGTGTTGTTATTATGCAAATGCATGCCATTCAGTTCTTGCGTGGCCCCTGAGGAAAGGCAGGCTGGTAGAGCAACGACAGCCAGGGGCATTGAACTTATGAAGGTAGATTTATTAGTAAAGGCTATACCTAGTTTCATACTGTTCTGTAAAATTGCGGAGTTTGGGGGCAATTTTACTATGATTTATAGTTATTAACATACAATTTTTCTTTTTAAATAATCAAACTGTGTTTATTACTGTAAGGAACTTAAGGTCTTTGAAGCGGGCTATTTTAACCTGCCTCCCTGCCGCCTCCTCCTACACGCACACACAGGAAATCGAGAACAGTAGTCACATTGCGGAGACGGCTTCCATAATCATTTACTAAGTACAAAGCTTAATTTTTAAAAGTCCAAGGACTTTTAGATCATACATTTTACTCATCGGAATTATAATTATGGGGAGATAAAAGTTTGACGGAATTTCATGAAACACTTAAATGTCTGGAAATACAAAATGGAACCAATGTGTCCAAGTAAACCCTGAAAAGAGCTTGCAGGGTGTATTTTAGTGTGGTCGTGGGGTTCCCATGGGAATTACTTTTGAAACAGCCCACTGTGTAATTTTGGAGGGAAAAGCCTGGTATGGATGTTGATCATCAGAGACTGAAATGTCACTTTCCTGGGGTCTCAGGTATGAGCTATTTGGTGGTTAAGGCATCAGTAAAGTGCCCAGGATAGAAAGTAAAGGCATACACGCCCCGATGTGCAAGGTCCAAAAGGGCACGGAAGGAAAAGTATACAAAGTCGGTTGGGTCAGTGTGATTTATTTAGAGAACAATGGAAACAGTGCATGTATTAATATTTAGGACTCTGTAGTACCTTGACCAGCAGCGTCAGCATCACCTGGGAACTTATTAAAAAGGCAAATTCTCAGGCCCCATCCAGAACTACTGAGTCAGAAACTGTGGAAAGAGGGGCCCAGCCTTCTGTGTTTTTAACAAGCCTCCAGGGCATTCCATAATGTTGCAGGACCACCAGTTCAGGGGAAAGGCAGGCGCCACTTCACACTTTGCATCTCTCTAAAAATAATTCTGCCATATGATGATCACAGGCACGAGTAAATGAGAATGGTCATTAGCTCTTTGTCCCTTCTTCCCTTTGTATCCTGAAGAAAATAAATACAATAGCCTTCTAGGTCAAAGGAGGACAATTTCGCCCCTAGTGACTCCAACCACAGTTTCCTGGTGCCCAGGACTTCACTCACAGAGAGTAGACGCTAAGAACATTCTGATTCTTCTTTTTGCAACTCAAGACATAGACACTTAAGATGGAGGATCTGAGGCAGAGGGATGCCCTCTGACAAGACTGGTCATTTTATTGTGGTCCATGATAAAATGAATGTGGACGACTCAGAATGGGAAAGGGAAGGCACAGGTGGAAGATGAGCAAGGGGAGAGCGGGCCCCTTGCTTTGGCAAGGCTGCTGCAAAGAAGCTGGGCCGGGCGCCTCGTCAGCTTGGCCAGGGTTCTCGCTCTTCATGGCTCTGCAACCTATTCATGGGGTGACACTGGCTTCGTCTCTTCCCACCTCTGGGTCTTAATAAATTAAGAGAACAGATACCACAGTGATTATAGCCCACTCCCACACAGGCGAGGGGGCCTGCCTTTCTCCTTCACCATGTGTCTCAAGGGTTTAGCATATTGCCTGCTACATAGCTGATAAATGTTTGAAAAAGTTGGTCAGGCTGGTAGTAGAGTTTGTTCTCAAGATGAGAGGTAGGGCAGGGTTTCCTCTCTTAAGCAACCAGGAAGGAAAGAACCAGAGGCTGACATTCATCACAGAGTGCCTTGGTCAATCCATAGAAATCAGGATTAATTTGAAAGTCCAAAATAAAGTAGCAGGACTAAAAATTGGAGACAATCAGAAGTCAGGACTTGGGCAGAACTAAACTTATATGGAATCAAGCAAAGGAAATGAGGTAAGGGTAGCCCTGGTGTCCACAAAGTGCCTGGTGGATGAGTAGATTAAATTGGCTTAAAATTATGTTAACTAATACTTCACAAGTCCCTATTATGTGACAGGTATTCTAAGAGTCACTTGTGATTTTGCAGTAAATAAAACAAACAAAAATCTCTACAACCATGGAGTAGAGAGCAACTGGCCCCAAAGGGAATACTAATAATGGCTGTTTAACTACTTAACAGTAGTAATTAACAATTGCTTACCATGTGCCAGGCATTGTCGCCGTCTTACACAGACCTCACAATCAGCCAGTGAAGAAGTTCCGTGCTATGTCAGCTCTCACTTTTCCAAGGGCCATTCCGCTTCAGACCACCCCTGTGGGGTGCACAAACCTTAGGAGTATATAAGGTCAGAACTAATGGCCTGGGATGTTGCATTTCAGTTTGGTTACTAACATGTAGGCCACTTATCACTGGTAACTGAAAGATTGAATAACACTACTGCATTTAATAAAATAATATGAGGCTTTCAGTGGTGTGTTTATATGAATAATAAATAAAGAAAATGGTTTGAAAAGAATGAGCATCAAATGTCTCTATCTGAAATCCTTAGTGGCATGTTGTCAGAGGAACATTAATAATGAACTATTCCGTGAATCCTCTTGGTAATGCCTTCATAAAAAAATAATATCATTCAGCTGACATGAATTTGGTTAAAAATTCCAGCCAGATCATGATGACTTAAGAAAGAAAATCTTTATCGGTTAGACATGTATGCACACTCTTGAGTGTGTGTGAAAAATAGACACACACATAGAAACACCAGAGAGATATATAGAGATACATATTCCAGCCAAGAGTGCCTGTAGGACGACAGTACTCTTAAACATCAAATAAGTCCTTCAAAAATTTTCAACTTTAACAGGGAGTTTTCATTGTTTGTTCATGTACCTTATACACATACGGCTTGCTGTGTTACAAAGCCCTGCCTCACTACCTTCACTGATGTATTATTAACACCTTTCCATGTATTTCTGCGGCTGTCCCTGGTGAATGCTTCTGTGTGAAAGAGAATAAAACATTTGGTTAAGATCCCAGCCCGGGGGCCGGGCGCGGTGGCTCACGCCTGTAATCCTAGCCCTCTGGGAGTCCTAGGCGGGTGGATCGCTCAAGGTCAGGAGTTCGAGACCAGCCTGAGCGAGACCCCATCTCTACTAAAAATAGAAATAAAATTGTCTGGACAACTAAAAATATATATAGAAAAAAATTAGCCGGGCATGGTGGCACATGCCCGTAGTCCCAGCTACTCGGGAGGCTGAGGCAGTAGGATCACTTGAGCCCGGGAGTTTGAGGTTGCTGTGAGCTAGGCTGACGCCATGGCACTCACTCTAGCCGGGGCAACAAAGCGAGACTCTGTCTCAAAAAACAAACAAAAAAAAAAGATCCCAGCCCGGGGTGGCGAGCTGCCCGTGTTCAATTTCTGGCTCTGCCCCTTAACTGCTGTCTGACATTGAGCAATTTATTTAACTTCTCCATGCCCCATGTTTCCCATCTGTGAAAGAGAGTAATAATGGCGGGTCATATGGTGGTTAGGAGGTTTGATGTGCTCATAAGGTGCTTGGAATAGGCTCTGCCACATCGCAAGTGTTGCGTGAGCCACTGGTGTTACTCTGCATCTGCACACTTGCTCTCCCTTTGCCGCCTCAGTGGGCCTGGACTGCTGCTCTTCCCTCCTGAAGGCTGCCGGCATCCAGCCCCAGGTCACCTTCCTTCCAATGCCGCTAGTGTCCCTTACACCCATTCTCACTTCCCGTAACTCCCAGCAGCTCAGAAAAGCCGAGCTCCGCCGTGAGGCTTGGAGAGGAGGAGCAGAGACAGCACCAAAGGCAACTCCTCTCTCTGGCGCAGGCCCACGCCCTTAGGGTTCATTCCTGAGCTGGCTCCCGGCCTCTGCCACGTGACCAGAGACAGTTCTGCCCAACTCCAGGCCTCCCCATACGTCAAAATCAAGCTCCAGACAAAGGGCTATGTTTTCCCGTCACCCCAGCTGAGGCCCACACTGGAGGGCTTGTTTCCTGCCCCTGGACTGACCCCTTCCTAGGACGGCTTGGAATAAGAACACCCCTTCCCTTCAGTGGGACAGACCTAAGGCCCGACAAGACAATCCCATTAGGGTCTGACTTAGGGACTGCTGGGCAGTGCAGTCATACACATGGTGCTCAGCTCAGTTCGTACTCAACTCGCTTCTCCTTACCAAGGTTTCCAAAAATCTTAGAGTCCAGTCTCACTCAGGGTCACCCTGAGCCAGCGCAGCGGAGTTTGGGATTCTGAGAGTCCCAGGTGGTGTTCTAGAATTCAGAGTTCCCTGCTCTGTCAAGCACTATTTTAGCTATATCGGAGTTTAGAAAGAATTTGAGGGTCCCTATGGGAACTGAACTCTGTTTATAACATCGTTTCTATGGGAAAGAGTGTTCCAAGTGACAATCAGTTTAAAATGGAGTGCTTAGCGCACAGCCTTTTCATCGCTGGAGGATTGGGGATTGCTGGTGATCGTTTCTTCACATGTGGAGATTATATTGAGGGTGTTTTTTTTTAAAAATCTACTATAAACAAATAGAACAAGTTAAAAGTAGGTGTTGCTTCTTGCATTCTTAGGGGTAATTTTAAAAGTTGAGTGGTTTTTTTTTTTTTTTAAGAAAAGAGTTTATTTTAAAGGGTAACATTTATCGAGTACTTCCTGTTTACTAGCCACTAAATTAAAGGCCGTGTCTGTGTGATCTCATTTAAATCTCACAGCAACACTCTGAGCGGGTGTAATGAAGAATCTGCCTGCAGTTTTGCTGTTTAGCCACTGACAGCTTTCAAGCCCCACAACCGGGCAAGCTGATGAAAGAGCCCAGGTGGTCCCCCATTTGGTGCTGGTGGGAAGTTAAACCACGTAAACCCCAACTACAAGGGGGACCGCCCCCAGCACCATCCTGTCACTACCATAAAACCTGAAAGCCAGTCTCCTTTCTCCACACCCTTAAACAATTCTTGGACTTCTTGGGAGCCCATCTTACTGCCCCCAGAAAGCCTCACCATGTGAGTTATAAATCTCCTCACACCGTCTTGGCGTCTGAGTGGCATCATCAGTCTCAACACTCAAACTGCATTTGAGGGGAGGGGCTCATCTCTTCTCCATGAGGTGACCATAGCAGGTGGGTACGGTACTCTCTATTTTACAAATGAGGAAACTAAGGCTCAGAGAGGTTAAGTTGCTTGTCAGAGGTCACAGAGCTAGATCAATAGTATCATCGTGACCACTCTGCTCTTTCTCTACTTCAGGTCAGGTGAGTCTTGCCTTTTGAAAATCAGTGAACAAAGTTACATCGAGGGCTTATAGCTCGTGCTGATGCTTAGCGTGTATTGAACACCTACCCTGTTCCAAACCCTTTCCAGGCATTGACTCATGTTACCCTCTTAGCAACTGTATCAATCAAATACCATCGTTAGTCCCATTTTTATAGATGAGAAAACTGAGAAACAGCAGAGTTAAGTTTGTGCAGGGTCACCCTGCTAATAAAGCGCAGAACTGGGATTTGAAGATAGGCAGGCTGGCTCAGAACCCATACTCTTAGCCACGGGGCTATGATACTTCTTACATGGTATACAAATAAAAAAGCTATTAATTAACCCAGCTTATAAGGATTATATTTTTGCCACTACTTAACTGGACTGCAGTTAGATAAAGAAAGACCCTATATTGATGGCATGTTTACTGGTTTCATTATATTATATTATATGGCGTTCTTATGTTATTCATACAGATTTCACTCAATACAGTAAACTTTTATAAAGAAAAAGCAATGCTTTATTATCTTTGACATCTCTCCTCCCTCTGCCCAGTAAGTAGGAGATTGCTTTTTAGGCCATATGGGCTTAGCAAATGTCATTTGAGTAGTCTAAAATCAGTAGGTGCTGCAGAATGAAACCCCACAATTTTACCTTGGCCCTAGATGCTGCACTACACATCATCACAAATAGGCCAAGGCTCTCCAGCAATTGCCATGGAAACTCTCTAGAATTCTTATTCCCCATCTTGTTTCATCTGTTTGACTGAAGGTATAACAAGGAAAATAATAATCTATAATTTCTCATAGGAAGTACCCCAAATTCACAAGGACAGAATATGTTTTTTAACCATCTGCTTTCCCTTCAGGCTTTCCAGCAACTTCTGTGTAGCTCACAAATAAAACTGTGTAAAATTTATGATGGCTGGTTCATGATCCATGGTTCCTGGCTCTAGAAACGCAGTTACGTGGAAAGTTAGAATTAAGCAACATCAAAAACCCATGAATCAAATAAAATCTGCTTGAGTTACAGCACTAACAGTTGGAACAAATGCTGAAGCTAGTCTCCTCTTTCTGTCTGTGTACCAGAGGCAAGGCTTGCTGCTTTTAAATTTGGCCTTGACCTTGTCTATGTCAAAAGCCTTGGACAAATAGATTAAAATTTTGCCCATGAACGAAGTTAGCTTAATAATGGCTTCCATGCGGAGCTCTTTTATCTTTATCAGATGATAAAAGAGCCTACGATGGATTCTGAAAAATAAAACTTCATGGAATTTCACGTCAAATATGGCCATTCCTTTGAGGAAACAGATCAAAGCTAGAGGGTAAAGTGTTTGAGCGGGAAGGCATTTCCTTCAGCCCAGTGGTTTTCAATCTGTGTTTTGTGGATTCCTCGGAGTCCCTTGAATTTCCCTCTGCAGTGGCCAGAACTAAAAGTTTAGCACAGTGACCCTCAGGACTCACCAACCCAGCTTCCACAGAGCAACTCTGCATTGATTTGCTTTTCATCTAAAGAGTCTCATAAGATTGATCTTAACAAAGAACTCTACAGTTTAAAAATGTCTGATAAGCTTCTGATATGATCCAGCTCTCTCATTTTATAGGTGACGACATAGATCATGGGGTTTAAGTGACTCGCTAAGGTCTCAGAGATACTCAAAGGTGTAGCTGGGACTAGAAGGTTCCCCCACTTCCCAGTCTCTGATTCTCTCAGTGGTCTTTTGGTTGGAAATGTAATGCTAGCATACACCTGCCACTCAAGATAGAATTCTAAACAACCTCTTCTTCCCAAGCCTCTGAACTTCATTCTCTTGTTGATTAACTTCTTGCTTCTTTGATTTTATTTCCATCTAGCTGATGGGATTTGTTGCCTAGCATGGCTCTTCCCACAACAACCTGTTTGCTCCTTAGGTCAATAACTAGATAAATGTTTATTGCCTGAAAGTCCCCAGTGCAGTGTGTCCTGGAAGGAATAAAGACCGCAGAGGCATGGCAGCGAGGTTCTGGATCCTGATATCCCCAAGAAATGATACTACAAACGTGACCCACTTCAAAGAAAACAGGATTTTTATCTACGGAGTGGAAAAATCAGGAATGTAGCTCTTTGACAAAAGTTAAATAACTAACATTATTTAGTTATTAGTCATAACTTTCCATCACGGTTTCCCAGGAGAAAATAATAATACTAGTAACAGTAATATAAAGGAGAAAAGTTTATGTTGATTTTGTTAAATGGAACAGGTTCCAGATCACAGCATTGGAACTAGAAGGGACCATGGAGACCATTCCTCCTTCAAGAGAATTCGTGGTTTCCAATACTATCCAGTGCCTTCATCCTCAACACTGCTACCATTTCTCTTTCTTTCTTTCTTTCTTTCTTTCTTTGTTTCTTTCTTTCTTTCTTTCTTTCTTTCTTTCTTTCTTTCTTTCTTTCCTTTCCCTTTCTTTCTTTCTTTCTTTCTTTCCTTTCCTTCCTTCCTTCCTTCCTTCCTTCCTTCCTTCCTTCCTTCCTTTCTTTCTTTCTTTCTTTTCTTTCTTTCTTCCAGACAGAGTCTCACTCTGTTGCCCAGGCTAGAGTGCCGTGGCATCAGTCTAGCTCACAGCAACTCAGACTCCTGGGCTCAAGCGAGGCTCTTGCCTCAGCCTCCTGAGCAGCTGGGACTACAAGCATGTACCACCATGCCTGGCTAATTTTTTCTATCTTTAGTAGAGATGAGATCTTGCTATTTCTTAAGCTGGTCTTGAACTCCTGACCTCAAGTGATCCTCCTGCCTTGGCCTCCCAGTACTAGGATTACATGCATGAGCCACTGCACATAGCAAATTTCTTGAGCACTTACTACGCACTGGTGAGCTGTGCTAAGCTCTTTACAACCATTGCCATTTAATCCTCATAATCATTCTAGGCATTATTATTCTCCCCATTCTACAGACATGGAAACTGAGGTTCAGAAAGGTTAAATCAGTGCCATAACCTTGCCCAACCAGAGGGAGAATAACTTACTTTGTTTTCTACATAAATAGCACCTTATGGAGCACAATGTAGCATCCCTGGAATCACATCCAGGACTGTCTGAAGCCAAAAGCCATTCTAATCAGTATATAAGCAACTGCTTTAGAAATCCGTATGTGTGCTCAGACTCTGTGTGTCTTGTGTGGATAAAGATGAATCAAGAAGGAATTAGGTTAGCTGTTAAGACTAAACTCAAGACAAGTGCTCAAGGAGATTTTATTCATACTGGTTTTCTATTTTTTCAGATATCAAGTGTTAGTTTCATGGTATAATTTTTTAACTTTGGTTTTGAAATAATTTCAAACTTAGAGAAAAGTTGCACCAACAGTAAAGAACTCCCAAATACCTGTTACCCAGGTTTGACAATTATTAACATTTTGCTGCATTTGTGTGCGCTCTCTCTCTCTCTCTTTTTCTCTCTCTCTCTGCATGTGTGTACGTGTGTGTGTTCGGGAATCACATCCTGAATATGTACATACACACACACAGACACACACACATATATGGAAGTTTTAGTGATCCTTGAAGTGTGGTCCCTGGGAACAAGCACCACCTTGATACTTGTTAGAAATGCAAATTCCTGGGCCCCACCCCAGACCCACGGAATCAGAAACTTCGTGGGGGGTTGTTACCGAGCAATCTGTGTTTTAACACTCCTCCAGACGATTCTGATGCTCACCCGAGTTTGAGAAATCTCCTTTGGAAGAATACTTGCAGTAAAATTGTTCTAAGCACTTGCTATTTTTCTCATAAAAGGAGAGAAGTTGGGAAAAGTTGGGAAGTATAGCTGACTTTTTCTAGGGTTGACCATGACCTAAGAGAATCATTGTTAGATTTTTCACCATCCCTGAATGGATTCATATAAAGGGACTCTATAGGTTAAGGTAAGTTTTAGGGCTTAGTGTTCTAATTAAAGATTCAAATATGACTCTTTAAATTATTGCCAGGAATGAATTCATTTCTGTGAACTTAATCCCTCTGAAAGTGTTCTAAAGCTTACTGCTCACACGCAAACAAAAACATGTCACAGAAATACAAATACAGTCATTATAGAGAAGCTTAATGATTATATAAATTACCATGTTTACCAAAGTGGCTTAATATACTTCCCAGAGTACGAGAGCATGAACTAAATCTACCCTCTCAGGAAAGCAGTTTAACAAGGTTGTCAAACATTGAGGTAACTGATGAAATCATCAACCACGTAAAATTTCATCAGTCTTTACAATTGCAAAATCAGATTTCTCCCTTTAAATAAACGATTCAGGGTTTTACAACCTGCAAAGTGAAGACTCCCAGCTTCAAAGTGTGGGTGTGTGTATTTTCAAGTGGAGCCTGAGTCCCACAATACGTTGACATGGTTACCGATAATAGTTTATTTCTGTAGCCTGAGTCAGTTACCAGCCCTGTAACACAGGCTGATCACAATTGTGTATAGAGAGCAGGGAATAAACTTCTAAAGACAGAACACTGGAAAATATTTCTTTGGGCTATTAAAGTCTGGGTACCTCTCTGTGAAGTAGTCCTTTTTGGGAGGTTTCTTCTTAGTTATCATGACAATTAAGTCAAATTACAATAAATAAATGCTCCATTTATTTCAGACACAAGTCAAGTTTTTGGAAAATAAGAAGAAAGCAATTGGGAAAAGGGCAGTCCCTTGTAGCTTTTTGAAATGAAACTGACCTGTATTTAGACCTTGTGTGTGGGGAGAAGGGAAGGAGGTTTAACATTCATTTCCTGGGACCTAGAAGCTGTGGAATTTTGGCAGTCTTAATGTTTATTCTAAAATGTCAAAGAGCCCCGTCTCATAACATCTCAGACAACAAGGATGGGAGAACAAATGAACCAAGGACACAAGCTAATATATTCTGGGATTTTTATTCTCCCTACAGGCAACTCTATCTTTCGAAAACCACCTTTGATAATATCCTTGGTAATTTTTATACTATGTTTCTTCCTTCCATAGTCCTAGCCGTCATTTATATTTATAAGTCTTCAATTTCCTTCTCAGACTACTCCCTGCCCCACTTGGCTTTCTCTCTTTAGGGTTTATTTTTATATTTGTCAACTCTTTCTCCTCTCTCCCAACTGCAAGGCCAAGATCCAGCCTGTGAAGGAATGCTCCACATTGTATCACATTTCTGATAAATGAGCAATGAAAAATTTAACAATACAACTTGTATGACCATGTAACGGCAAGGGCCCTGAACTTGGAATCCAGAAACCCAAATTTGAGGTTGAGTTTGCTACTATTTAGTTTATAACTGTGGGTTTATTATCCTCATCTGTAAAATGAACTAATTAGACTAGAAGAAGTAGAAAATATCTTTGGCCACTCACCTTCTATGATACTTTTTTCACTTGATATTCAAAACCTGCAAATCTAAGTTTTAAAAAAGGAAATGAATAAGAATTGAAAAGGAAACCAACATTTCTGAAGCACAGTATACCACAAATGGTGCTGAGCATATGTCTATAGATCATCTTATGTAATCTTTACAACTGTGCAAGATGATTGGTTTTATCTCCATGGTATAGAGAAAAAATCTAATTTCTGAAAGGGAAATTAATTTCCTAAGATTACATGGTTAAAAAAATTCCAAATCTGCCATTTGAAGTAGCTAGGTTTTAGGTCAAAGAGTTCTGATTCTATAGTTATAATTTATTAACAGAAAAGGACTTGCACAAGTTACCTTGTGTGAATATTTTTTTTTGCATATTCTTGCCTATACACATATATTAGTACCTAAGGACAGCTTGGAAAGCAGGTTCAGGCATTTTTAGAGAGTGAGAAAGTTAACACAGAAAAAACAAGTAACTTGGCTAAGTATTAATTTTCTGCTAGTAGAATCAGGAAGAAAGGATTTTTCATAGGCTAGTCTGGAGTTTCAAAAGTCAAAGAATTCACAGTGGGTATTGCAGAAACTAGATAGCCATAACAGTATTCTGAGAAAAATGGCAAAATGTGTACTCCGAATTAAGCTTTTTAAAAATCAAGCAGTTATTTGATAAGCTGCAACTGTTTGGTGTCATGTGAGCTACCCACTGAGAGACGTACGGGTAGCATCCATTGCCTGAGAGCCTGTCAGCTGCAAGAGCCTTGCATATGCATTGGGATCATTTAAAGGAGAAAATCTTTTTCCTCAGAACAGCAGAAGTTGTGCAGATTCCACACCTGCCGACAGAAGGAGCCATCAAGAAAAGACAGTGTAGATGAAGATGCTCCTAATGGAAAAAGGCCAGCCAGGAAAACCCACCTCCCATTTCTCTTACACACTCCTCTTTGCTAGGAGGTGGAGGCTGCCAGCTGATCAATCAAGTATACAACTCCATGCAACTGAATCAACCAGTCAGTGTTCTATGCCTGTAGGTGAGAAGCATCCTGGATGAAATGCCCAAATCTAACGACTCATAGGTATTTAATATCTGATTATTGAATTATCACTTTTTTTAGAAATTTAAAAAATAATAGCTGCTAATGCCAATAGCTTTAGGGCTCTGCAGCAAACCCATGGAGGAGATATTTGGGGCATTTGGGACTTTTCTTTTTCAACTGTTCTCATGAGGGCTGATTCTATGTTAGTTCTACTGCCGGCATTCTGGAGGCTGTCTACATTAAATCACCAAGAAGTACCAAATAACATACTTTCAAAATTGATGTTCACTTTAGATTCTTTTAGTTCTTGTTTTTGGCATTAGCAGCAGGAAGAAACATCGTGTATTGAAAATGTTTCTTTTCTAATTGTGCTTTTATAGACAAAGTTGGACAAAATGTCTGGTTTCCTTTGAGAAAGAACCATCAACATAAACAAAGATGTTAAAACAGTTTCTTTCATTTTTGTCATTATTTCTGCTCATTGAAGAGAAAGGATAGTCGACATCAGAGGTTACATTCTGGTGGCCTGTGGTTAGAATTTAGACTGTAGATACATTTGTTTGGCCAGCACAATGTTAAAGCAAGCAAACAAACAAATGACGTTTAAAAACAAACTCTGATATTGAATGCCTTTTCAGGAGGCTTGACGCTCACCAGGCTTTTGTAATTTCTGTTACTTGCATGACTCTTGTAGGTATTTGATTACACGGCTCCTGGTCTGCTGAGAACAATGTACACACAGCCAATTGTTTTCCTCTCACAATGAAGAATACTGGCTGTGTGGTGGTAGCGGGTGGTTAAGGGGGTAATCAGAAACCTGCAGATAATCTACCTGAAATCGTGAGTTCCCACCCCCGACCACACTATTTTTGCAAAAGACTTTGGCTAGAGGGGGGCTCCAACCCCAACTACATGACAGGCTACCCCCAAGGAGGAGGAGCTCTCATAGGATGGGTCACTTGTAAGGACTTTAATTGGACCATGGTGCTAGGCGATGATGGATGGGGAGGAGCAAAGCTCTGAGCCCACACCAGCTATGTTTCTCTATGGACTCCTTGGCTGGTGCACCAAGTTGAGTCTGGGCAGGGCCTCCGAAAGGGTTGTTGCTGCAGGCTTCACCTAGCAGAGTTTGTTGGCAATGGGAAATATTCCCCAAGGTGCGGAAAATCAGTAGGGTAGGATGGACTCAAATGCTTGCAGCTTTCCTACCCACTTTGATATTTCTGAACATGTAGAAAATTTCTTTCTAGAAATCTACTAACACTTTTATCTCAAACTTTCCACATAAAAGATGGTTCTAATTCACCACTAGCCCATTGTTTCTACCACAGATGTTCACTGTTATCGCCTTTGAACCAGAGATTCTGTCATACATTTTTTAATCCCCGACCCCAGCCCACACACCACTCTCCCCAAAAGCAGAAAAAGGCACACCAACAAATGATTAATGGATTGAGTTCATTTTCAGTTCATTATTTCAGACTTACAGGTTGGGTTATAGAATCTCAGACTTCCTTTGGCACATTACTACTAGTGGTGAAAGCTCAGAAGTAATAATAGTCTGGATTAACTGTACATTTTCAAACCGTAGAAACAAGCCCAAGTTTGTGGTCAGGACTTCTATTTCTGCTTTCTTTAAAGGGTGTGACAAGAGTCAGATTGGTTCTTGTCTTAATCCTTTAAATCAATGTGCACCTGTCCACAGTGAGGACACATGAACCATAGAGACCCTCTGGATTCAAATATGGTGGAAAGGAAATGACCCAGATTCCCTTCTCAAACACCATGCACTGTAGCCTCTCACCCTTCCAGAGTTCCTTTGTCCTGTGCCCTCAACATTGGGAACATAGTTAAAAATAAGGAAGCACTATTTTGTTTTGTTTTCTTATTTGTTTTTAAGACCCTAAAACACAGAGATTTTGGTATTAATAACTTTACACCAAGATCTTATTTGGGGGTATAATTTTTATAACAATGTCTGCCCGATTGTCTAGACTGGACAACAGTGGAGCGATATGCAATCATCCCTCCGATTCACATGTATTTTTACTGCAATACCACCCACGTTGGGGGTCTTCTAACAGGTCTATAAGAAAGGAAAGTATCACTATTTGAACATAATCACTTCACTATAGGCAAGCTTACATATTTGAACTAAATAAACTTCACAAACGGAGGTCATTCTAGTTTTAGTCTTTACTGCTTCCCCTGGGATAGTGGGTAGTGATGTATCTCTCTGTTCATGGGTGACTAGGACAAAGCTGCCATCTTATTTTGAGTGTCAGGGTTTTCATTCGTACGTCCATACCTTCTCTTCACCATCATGCAAGAGATTTACTGCCATTAAAATTATTTTGTAGAATTTTTGCTGCTGATGTTTCTGCTTCTCACAGGCACATTCACGCTGATCTCTTCTTCCTCCCTCCCCCTTGTTGCATTCATGGTCACCTTCTCGAGTTGCCCTGTGTGTAGACTTCCAGGGCCCCATTCTCTCTTTGGTCATCTAATAATTGGTGCAGGCCTGGGGTCATCTTAGACCCCATCCTATCCATTTGTATGCTAGGTCCATAACCTTACTGGTGACGTCTTTCTCTCTCTTGGGTCACACTTGTCATGCACTGGTTATTCCATTTCTTTAGAAGGTCTGACTCCAGCAAGACTTACTCCTGCTGTCTCAGCCATGAGAAGGTCTGTTATTGCCTTAACCCCAGTGTGATGGTTAATTGTATGTGTCAGCATGACTGGGCTAAGGGATGCACAGATAGCTGGTAAAACATTATTTCTGAGTTTGTCTGTGAGGGTGCTTCTGGAAGAGATTAGCATTTGAATCAGTAGACTGAGCAGAAAAGAGCTACTTTCACCAGTGTGGGCAGCAGCATCCAAACTGTTGAGGGCCCGGATAGGACAAAAAGGTGCAGGAAGGGCAAATTTGCTCTCCTTTCTGAGGCTGGAACATCTATCATCTCCTGCCCTCGGGCATCAGAACTCCAGGTTCTCGGGCCTTCACACTCTGAGCCTTATAGCAGCAGTGCTTCAGGTTCCTGGGCCTTTGGACTCAGACTGAATTCCACCATGAGTGTGCCTGGTTCTCCAGTTTGCAGATGGAATATCATGGGACTCCCTGGATTCCATAATCACATTAGCCAATTCCCATAATAAATCTCCCCTTACATCTCTCTATATAGCCTACTGGGTCTGCTTTTATGCAGTATCCTAACACACCAGTATCCTGGATAAGGAAAATTTAGCTCTTTTAGCTCAGCAATTTTTTTTTTTTAACCATAGACTACTAGGTAATTGGGATGTAAACAAATGTAACATAAAACAAAAAAGATGCTCTGTGTGTTAGAATTAGATGTTTCTATATGGAGAACATTTGGGGGACCTTTACTTACTCATGTATTCACTTGTTTTTTTCTTTTTTTAACACATGTTTGATGGGAGCTCTAGAAGAAACCATTGATTCCCTTTCCAGATCCCGCATATCCCCTTGGTCCCACACCCAGCTTCTGTGCGCTTTGCTACCTACTCACTGCTCTGCCCTCCTTCCGAGCTTTGCCTGTGGCCACTGAAGCTGCTTGGTCCATTTAGAGAGTTGAAGTGCCAGGGGAGTTTACGACCCACCATCCCCTCACTGGCTTCTGCTACCAATGACAGACTGGTGTTGTGGAAGGGGACATTCAGAACACCAGCTTCCTTGCCTCAAGAAGAAACAAAGTCTACAGTGCAATTTATGCTTCAGCGCACACACAGGACCAGGCTGAGACTGCCACTGCGCTGCTGCTTGGCTTCTTCCTCTTCTCCACACTGCCTCCCCTCTCCCTTAGCAGTTTCTCCTGGAAGCACTTCCTTAATAAATCACACACACCCACATTTTTGGCTAAGGGCCTGCTTCTAAGAAAACCTCATCTAAGACAAGCACCTTCCACGTGCCAGGCACTGTGATTATGTTCTAGTGGAAGAGACCACGATGAACAAATTAACCAATATGATGACTACATTTTAAAATGCCATTAGGCATCATGGTTCTCTAATGATATAGATGGTTTGTCAATCAGGGTCTTGGAAGGAAATTGATGGCATGCTCAATGTGGATAAATCGAGTACAGTTTTATAAAAGGATTGTTTAGAAAGGCGTGGGCAGGATGTAGGGAAATCACAAGGAATGGTGCAATATCCCAGCGTTAGTACTAGTAGGTACCAGCATCCCTCCAGAGAGAGAAGTCTACAGACTGAAGTTGTGCCCTTTTGGTCAAGAGACAGAAATGGACCGATGTGACCTCACAGGGGTTCCAGGAAGAAGAGGGGCAGAGTGTGGGTCTGCAAAGGTTAGTAAGCTTTTTATCATATTCAGTATGTAATTGTCCAAAATTATTTGAATATAGAAAACCATCTTTATGGACCTGACAACTCATGGAGCACTGGTGTTTTTTGTGGGGTTCGGTTTGGGAAACACTGTTGGAGAGCACCTTTTGAAGATAACCCCCTTAAGAAACACAACATCTCTTTATCTATGGACATTTTCTGTTACAAATATCCCCCAGCCCACTGTCTCTGCCCAAATCATTGAGGTCATAAGGCCTATTACCATGCAACAAAACTAGCAGCACATTAAAATATGACCACTCTTGAGTCCACTTGTATGTGGGATCTAAAAAAGCCAAACTCATGGAAGCAGAGAGTAGAAGGGTGGTGGGCAGAGGTGAAGGTGGGTGAGGAGGGCAGATGGAAAGACGTTGGGGTACAAAGTTTCAGCAAGATACAAGGAACAAGTTGTGGAGCTCTACCATACAGCACAGCGACTGTAACTAATAACAGTACGTCGTATACTTGAAAATCGCTAAGAGAGTAGATTTTCAATGTTCTCACCACAAAAAAATAAGTGTGTGAAATAATGTATATGTTAATTAGCTTGATTTAATCATGCCACAATAGGCAGGTATACCAAAACATCGTGTCGTACACTCTAAATACATACAATTTTTTATTTGCCAAAAATAAATAAATAAATAAGGAGCTTATCAGGAAAGAAAAATAGGGACATTTTATCTAGCTGCTATCATCCACCGCCCTTGTCCTGGATCATCTTGCTTTTCCTCGCTGCAGTCTTTGTTCCCACCTTGACTCTGGCTCTGGTTCTCCTCCATTCGGGCTCCCTGGGCAAGATCCGCGTGTGGCCTTGTGCACCCCCACCTGCAGAACTGGTCTCTGAAACCGCAGTCCAGGCCTGTGCGTCACGCGGCTCTCCCCACCACTAGGGGGCAGCGCCTCCAGTCCACGGAGCAGAACCCATGCACCTACCCCCCCACCCAAGGAGGCAAGGATTAAATCAGCGCAGCTTCCAAAGCTCCCAGCTCACAAGACCAGCTGCCCACCCTCGAGAAAGTTGTTATAACAGCTTCATTCTTTCAGGTCTTTCCTGCTCCCTGGGTGTGGGTTCCCTAGGCACTAAAAGGCATACATGTAATTAGAGATTTGCAAAGAGGAGACGAGTTGTTTACTGGAGGCTAGTGAATCTGTTGATGAAGCTGAATTATAACAACCTGTGTTGCCTCACTTCTGATCCCACAGCAGGTTAGGAAGAAGGGAGGGGTGAGGAGACAGACAGCAAGGTAGCCAGGGAACAGGTGAAAATGGGAAAAGAAATGAGAACTCAGAAAAAACATTGCAGGCTGCAGGCAGTTCATATACAGGCCATCAGCTTTGTAGTGCAAGAAAGTAAGAGAACCATGCTCGGAGCTCAGCAGCTTCTCAGCACTTGGTTGTTCTTGTGTATGGGGCCCAGAGTTGATTTTTAAAAGGAAAAATCTGAGTCTTCCAAGACAATGGTTAATGTCAGTCGTTGTACTCTGTTTAGGAAGGCAGCAAAGAATGTGATGCATCTTTTTAAAATGTTTGTCTTCATGGTTAAATAGTAATAGTTAATATTTGCTGAGCGCAATGAGCTGAGCACTGTGCCAAACACACCTAATCGCCTTTAATCCTCACAATAACCTACAAGGCAGGAACTATGATGATCCTCATTCTATAGGACAAGAAGGCAAGGTTTGAGATGTTGAGTCAGGTGCCTGTCTGCCACACTTCTCGCATGTGACAGAACCATCTTTGGAACCAGGTATGGGGGGCAGAGCCCAAGCCTTGGTTCACTGTCTTTATCTGTAAAACCCAATAAACATTTTAGTGGTTCAAGGGTCACACCATCAGCTCTCGGGAGCTGTCCCTCCATCCACAGGCCATGTCTCACCAGTGAGGCGATACTGTACTTCTTAAACTAGCTAACTCTGAGAGGATGTTCCCACGTAACCTAATAAATAGAACAATAAGAAAAGGTATTTAATAATAAAAAAAAAAGACATACAATTCAATCATCCTAAAAGAATGAATGAGAATTGATTCGATTCTGCTTTTAGGAACTATTTGAGGGTGAAAAATAATCCACAGGTCCTGGTGGAGGTAATTCATGTTTAGCAACCCTTCAGGCAGGTCTCTGGTCTTTGCCAGTCTCCTGGCTTCCCTGCAGCCTGGCTGCCATCTCAGGAATGTAGAGGCCTCCACTCGCCCTCTGCAAGAAGGCACTGAAATTCCCGGGACAGGACCTAACCAGCCGTTGAGAGACCCGATTAAACATGTCATGGCCACTAGAGGGAGGCAGTGAGGTCCTTATGCTTCATTCTGTAGGATTCAAATTTGTTTGCTTACAAAGTCATCATTTTAAGGATGCTTCATCTAAGAGACATGCTTTATACTGCTTGGATGGTGCCAGTGAACAGCGTGCTCTGCAAACCGCAGGAGCACACTTCAGCTCAGCACTTCCGTCTCATCAGGGCTGGTCTGACGTCAGCAGTTAACTTTGTGGGATGCCTCACATGCAGCTTACCCGGTAAAAAAGGCATTTTCTTCTGCTCAGTCTACTCATAGGATTTTGGAGGATATATTAAACCCATTAAAGTTTGCTGTGTTTCAAGAGTGCATCTTGATCACAAACAACTGCTAAAGATCTGCTTCTTGTTATTTCTTTTTGAAGGACTTGGAGTTAATATAGAATAAATAGACAGACAACAAGAGGACCAAGTCCTGGTGGAAGTAGCCCACACACTCCCCTAACAAGTCATCCCTGTCCTGAAGGGACCATCTAACAGCACCACCTAAAGACTCTTCTGGAAGACTGCAGTACACTCTGCTCCATCAGTGTGCACTGAAGAGAGCTCTGTAGTTATTAACATAATGACAAGAATGATTACTCTGGGATTTATTTTTCAAGTACCCTCTTTTTGTGACTAAGAACATATCCCTTGAAGAGAAACACTTAATGTTTTTATGCAAACAGTAGTGGGGGATTGGAGAAGGCTCAAGATGTTCTTCAACATGGAATAATAAGCAGTCATTTAAAATGATGCTGAGGAGTATATTTATTGATGTGGAAGAATAGACACCATATATAAATTTTTTTAAAAATAGGTTCTACAGCAGTATGAGCCCATTTATGTCTTATATACTTATATGCGTACATTGAAAAGTCTGAAAGATGTATCCCCAAAATGGTTATTTCTGGATGGTAGAATTATAAGTGATATCTCTTTTTTTCTCCTTTTTGCTTATCTTCATTCTGACATTTTTCTGCCCAACCACATATTGCATGTGTAATTTTTTAAAAGTTTACTAAAATGTGCATTTTATATCTTTTGCATTTCAAGAGTTTGTTTAAGTAGAGCCTTCAGGTCCTTTGAAACAATATATTCCCCTAATGATACAATTTCTATCCATCTGTCCTTACCTTAGATCTACCAGGCTGAGTAAAGAACTGGCCAGGAAGAATTGCTGCTTTCACCTGATGTTGAACTTCTCTCCCTTGCTTTCAGCATGAAATGCCATGTCTCCAAACCGTCCCCATCTGGGCCCTGCCCACAACACCACTCTCATCACCTTATCTGTCCCATGTTACTCTATTTCCTATTCTTAACTCACCTAGATTTTCCCCCTCTCCAATCATCCTCTGCACCTGGCAGGCCCCAGGCCTCGACTCAGTTTACCCCACCACCTGGCATACCTTCTCCTTCTGGCCTGCCTGCCAACATCTTCTCCATCCTTTAAGGCCATTTCCAATGCTGCTTCACTCAGGGGGAGTAATGAAGCCAGAGGTGCCACTCGTGGTTCCCTGCTTTCCCCATGATGCCACTTGAGTCCTCCTCGGGAACGGCGACCACCTCTGCAAACCACCAGCAACCTCCACCCCTGCCCCACGGGTACAGTGAGCATTTCTAAGGCCAAGGGACATAGTTAAGGCATATATGTTCTCTCATGTTTTTGTATCTAAAACCATCGACGGTAGCTGACAGTCACTGTTGGCCGGGTGGCTGTCATGCTGCAGCCATGACAGCTGGACATTCTCCAACATCACAGGGCCCGGGAACAAACTTGCAGAACAGGTGTCAGAAGTGTGGGGGGCAATTCTGGAGACAATGGTGGAGACGCTTCTTACCCTCAGGAGCCAAATGGCTCTGAGGAAGGGGTGGGGGAGGTGGCGATGTTTAGCAACGTTCCAGAAGCAGGAACCTAATTCAAGGGCCCAGTGCCAATGGCTTTTCATTCTCTTATAGATTCTTTTTGGAAATGCTATATCACCAATACTCTAGTTGGATGGTGGATCGATCGTGTGGGAAAACATAGACATCAGAAAAGGATTTCAAGAAGTCAGATTGTAAATATGAAAAAGTTTGAGGAATACCTTAACTGATTTATGGTACTTATAATGTCATCTTTTATGTATGCACAAGAGTGATATGTGTTTTTAAAAAACTCTGTCAAACAGGTATAGAGTATCAAATTATAAGTGACAAGAAAGCATTTTGTCAGAGTTTAATTCTCAGCATTTTTTTGTCTTAGTGGCGCATAAAATACCGGTCTACATTATAAACTTAGGTAAATGGTGTCAAATTGTACCTGTATTTCTGTAAACCATGCTTGTTTACTCAATATTTCACTTCTGAGGTTTTTCAATGTGATACATCTAGGCCTGGTTTCCTTATCTTAACTACCATATATAATTCCGTTGTATAAATATATCAGTTTTATGTATCCATTCTCCTATCAATGGGCATTTAGATTGCTGCCAATTTTTTTTTTATTTCAAAGAGTGCAGTTATGAGCATCTTGTATGTAGGTCCTCGTGAATAGAGTTTCTGGATCACAGAGCACACACACATTCTTTCCTTTCCCAAGTTGTTCTCCAAAGGGTGTGTCTAATCTGCACTCCCACTTTCTGTGTATGGGAGGTCCCCACTGCAAGGGGCTCTTCCCTGGCCTCCCTACCTCCTCTCTCATGCCCTCCAACTCACTTTCTCATGTAGCCCAAGTGGCCACTAAAATGCAGAGCAGATAACTCGCATCTCAGCTTAAAACCCTCCAGAAGATTTCCATTGTGCTTTGTAACAAGCGTACCCGGTCCTCACTTAGTTCTAGAGCCTCAACTCTTGCTCTCCCGATGTCCTACCAGACTCACCCTCAACGTTACAATCCAACGTTATAAAATCTTCTCGGTTCCTTTAGTATGAGACATACTCCTCTCCCTGCAAATATGTATATGCCGTTTCCTCTCCTTGGAACGCTCTTTCCATTAAAACCACTCCTGCCCCACCCAATCCTAAATTTCCTTAACTAACTCTACTCATCATGTTTAAACTTAGTCATCCCTTCCCCCCAGGAACCTTCTGTGGCCCCCACTTTCCCCACCCCCACTGTCACCACTGGAGTAAGTGCCTCTCCCGTATACTACATAGCATATTTGACAAGCACTGTCCCATGGTAGTGGGGTGATTTCAGACAATGCTGAAATCACCTCTTTGCTTATTTGCTCTGTCACTAGTCTTTAAACTCCCCCAAATTGGGGAGGAGTGGAGCAGTGTTTTTCTTGTTCACTGTTCTATTCTCACCCAATATATAGTTTATGTGGCGCTCAATAAATACTGTGTTGGTGAATGAACAAGTGCATGAATTGAGTCTGCACTTGAACCCAGATCATTTGACTCCTGGTTCCTTGCATTTTCTACTACAGGTTCCCTCATCATTCAAAATAATTTCCCTTCTAATCTACAAATTACTAGTAGAGGGCCAGGTAGGGAAAATGCCACAGATGAAATTTGGAATTTAGATTTTATTGCAACTTCAAGCCTTTTAAGTGGACTCTTGGGTCTAAGCATGTCATATTTACAGCACAAAATCTGTACTGCATGAGAGAGAGGGAAGAAAGGAGTCAGCTGACATCATCTTGGGTAATGTCCAGCTTGGGTAATGGAATGATGGAAGGCACCTACAATGTCCAGCTTGGGTAATGGAACGATGGAAGGCACATCTGGAGATGTTTGAGAAACAATTAGCTATCCATAAACAGGATAGAAACAAAATGGAAGAGATTGATGTTAACATAGTGAGATTAAAAATAGTTTGGGATTGTTTTGAAAGGATGTGTTATAGTTTTTTGAGATACACACACACACACACACACACACACACACATATATATATATACTTAAGGTAAGAAATGAATTTTCCAGATCCTGACAGCCCTATCCTACATCAAGAAAAAGGAAAACATATTTTGCTTTTAAAATGCCTACCTCACCTGTGGTCTTTTAGCTGAATAAGAAAATCCTGAATTTAGGAACCCAACAACTTTCTTCTGAGTTAAACAGTATACACTGATATTCACTAAGTTAGTGGTTCTTAAACTCTAGCATGCATCGAATCTCCAAGAGGCTTATGAAAATACAAATTGCTGGGCTTCACCCACGTAGTTTCTTATTCACTAGGTTTAGGTGAGGAAGGAAATTTGCATTTCTGAGAAGTTAAAGAAATTAAGTACTAATACATGCTACAGCATGGATGAACCTCCAAAACATTATTCTAAGTGAAAGAAGCCAGACACAAAAGGTCATACATTGTATAATTCCATTTATTTGAAATATCTAAAATATGCAAATCTATAGAGGCAAAACGCAGACTAGTGGTTGCCAGAGCCTGGCGTGAGAGGAGAAGGGCAAGTGACTGCTTAATGAGTAGAAGTTTTCCTTTTGAAGTGATGAAAATGTTTGGAACTAAATAAAGGTAATAGTTGCATAATTTTGAGAAGGTACTAAATGCAAGTGGATTGTTCACTTTAATTTTATGTTATGTGGGTTTTACCTCAACTAAAAAAAAAAAAAAAATTCTAGATGATGCTGATATGGTCCAGAGACCACACGTTGAGAACCACTGACTTAAGTTACAGGCACAAAGAAGAGAAGAGACAGAAGGAAGCTGACTTCCAGAAAGGATGGAAGCTTCCATATGTAATCCACCAAGCTGGTGCATAGCTGAGAACTCAGGAAGTCTGAAACAGGTGGCTACATTGGAAATCTCTGTTCTCAGTTTGGGCTGAGGCCGACAGCTGGCAGCCACTTCCATATACCAAATGGAAGTCCTGGACCACCCAAGCAAAGGAAATGCAAATTAAAACTCTTTGAGGATACCATTTCCCCTAACTGATGGGCGAAAATCCAAATGTTTAGCAAAATATGCTATGGCAAGCCTATGGGGATACTGGCACTCTTATATATTGCTGGAGGAAAGGCAAAACATTACAAACATTATAGGAGTGATCTTGTAACATCTTGTGCATACCCCTTCACCCTTTGTCCTAGCAACCACACTTCTAGAAATCTATCCCCAAGTTGCCCTGCAAAAATACAAAGGCAAAAAACCGAGGCTTGTGTGTAAAAGTCTGTTCATTGCAGCTCTATTTAAACTGGCAAATAACTGGAAAGACCCAAATTCCAGGTAGAAGGAACTGGTTGATTAAGCTATGATATATACACACAATACAGTGTCATGCAGTTGTGAAAAAGAATAACAAATACCTCTCTATAATCTATGGTATCATCTCCAGGATATATTTTAGGTAAAATAAGCACGCGAGAGTAAAGTGAGTATAATAGCACTTAGCTTAGATAGGGATTAATGAATATACATTTGTATATATGTATATAATGTATAATTATTTATAGTTAATAAATATTAAAAGGATAAATAAAAAACTTTTCAGAAGAGGTTAACTATGGAGGTAGGAGAGAATAGAGTGGAAGAGACAGAGATAGAAGCTAGAATTCTCTATATGTACTTTTATATATATTAAACTTTGGAGCTCTATAAATATTTTATATATTAAAATAAACACTTAAATAAAAATAGGAAAAAAGCACTATAAGTCTAAGGCAAAATAAAACAAATGAACCTAACTATATATCAAGTAGGAGGCATAAATATATAAAAACAAATTATTTCAAGAGTTTTTAAACATGGTAGTTTGACTAAACATTCCTAGAATGAAAGACAAAAGAACTGGAAAAACAAACATTTTCAGTCATCATAGTTTCATTAATAATATAGATATCATTATTCTGGATCCATCAGAATTAGATCCTCTTTTTAATCAAGGACAATTTCAGGTGTCTTAGGCTAATGGTTCTGGGAACTTCTTGAAAGGCAAATTTGTTCTCTGCTTGAGCTGGGACATCCATCCCGTCCTGCATTTGGACGTCAGGGCTCCTGGCTCTCAGGCCTTCAGACACAGACTGAATTTACACTCCCATCTTTGCCAGTTCTCCAGCTTGCAAATGGCAGATCATAAGTCTTTTCAGCCTTCATAATTGTGTGAATCAATTCCTGTCATAAATAAATGCACACACACATACACACACTATTAGTTCTGTTTCTCTAGAGAATCCTAATATACCATTAAAGCATTAATATTAATTACCAGTGGAATGCTGTCATCTTAGAAATCCAAGTGGAATTTTATGAGAAAGTGGATGTGGGAGGTCTGCGTTTTGATGAATGAGTGCAAATAAGCAATGGGAGGCTGGCACATGGGGTGGCCGTATGACTGTCCCAGAGAGTGGGCTCTTAGAAGGAGAGTCTGAGTTGACTGGGGGACGCTTTAGAGCATGAGTCATTTGATAAGGCAGAGGAGGCTACTGATACAGGATAACGTAATCTGAAGGGGGAGGTAGGCAGCAAGAGAGGGGGCCTAATGTTTACCTTAATTGGACTGTTGTATAGTTTTACCTACCCCAGTGATTCTCAACCCTGGAGGTACGTTAGAATCAGCTGGGGAGCTTTTTAAACATATGTCTTTTAGCTGGGGACTCAGCGTCCAAACAAACTGTGGCATATCTACACAGTGGAATGTACACTCAATAATAAAAATAAATGAACTATTGACATACTGTATCAGCAAATTGATAAATCTCAAATGCATTATGCTAAGTGAAAAAGTCCAGATGAATAAAAAACTACATATTGCATGATTTCATTTATATAACATTCTGGAAAGGCAAAACTGTGGGAAGAGAAAACAGATCAATGGTTGCCAGGAGCCAGGGGTAGGGGGACAGGTTGACTACAAAGGGACATAGAAGAATTTGGAGAGGCATGAGCTGTTCTATATTGATTATAATAGTTACATGACTGTGTGCATGTGACAAAATTCACAAAACTACATACTAAAAAGGATGACTTTTATTGCATATACATTATATACTTTAATAAAAAATAAATATGATTCCCAAGGCCTTCTCCCAAATATTATAATTCATTTGGCCTTGGGTGGAGCCCAGAGATTATTTTTTAAAAGCTCCCCAGGTGGAAGATACCTGCTCTGGTGCAAGATAGAGTATGAGGGAGTAGATTTTCCCCCCACCTGAGACAAACAAAAAAAAACAAAAAAAAGAACCCCAAAATATATGAAACAATGGGTTTCAAGACACGAAACATCAGGCAACTAAGGATAGTGGGGCTTACAATTTGGAGGTGATGAATACGCTTATTATCTTAATTGCGGGGATGGTTTCATGGGTATATATATATGTTAAAACTTATCAAATTGTTCACTTTTGTATATGCAGTTTATTGTACATCAATTATGCCTCATTATATATTTTTTTTAAGTTCCTCGGGTGATTTCAAGTATGTAGCCAGAGTTGAGAACCATTAGCCCAAACATGACCTTACATGGCCCTGGGATGTAACATCGTAAGATTCTAATAATTTGAACTCCATGTAATATGATAGAAGCCCATAAAGTGCTAAAGTTTATTACAAGACATAACTTTATGTAAATGGAACTCATTTTGCAAAATAAGTCCTCACTTGCAGGAATAATACTTTTTAATAATGATTCTTCTAACAGCAATTGATAGATCACTGTAAAAAAAAAAGAGAGAGAGAGAGAGAAGCTAGACCTTATGTGAAGAATTTCTAAAGGTTAGTAAAAAACACATCAATAATGACTCCTAGGCAACTTGTAATGTATATGACAAGCCTTAAAATCGTTCACAACATTTAACCCAGAATTTAAACTAAGGAGGTAAGAAATGAGTGCAAGTGTGTGTGCCACTTCCCCAGTGCTGAAGAGCAAGAGCATGGGAATGCACTCAGTGTCCAAAAACAGGGAAGTGGTTGCACAAATCGTGGAATGAGTGTAAAATAAATAGTATAAGCCCATCTAGAAGAACGTTGCAGAAGGATATCTAATGACAAGAGAAATTTTGTTAGATAGGATGATTCTGGCGGCAAGTAACAGAAAATTTTAAACAACAGAAACAATAAAGCTATTTATGTTGTCACCTATCACGATGCCCAGTTTTGGAATGGTGGCAAGATTGGTTTATTCAGAAGCTTAACAAAGGAACAGTAGTCCTGGTTCTGACATTAGCTCATCCTCCCAAGCTGGCTCCTGCATCCCTCAAGTTTGCAAAATGGCTGCCATTGTTTCAGACACAGCCGACAACCATATCCAGACATTAAAAAGGGAACTTTCTTTCTGTAAGTCAGTTATTTTTTTTAAGAGCAAAGAAACTTTTCCCAGAAACTCCCTACAGACTTTCTTCATGTCTCTTTGCTTATTCCCAAAATAATGTCACATGCTTATTCCCGAGGTAATCACTGACAAGGCAAGAGGAATTATCAAGAATAGCCTAGACCAATGAAGTTTCATTCCCTCGGGCTGGAGAAGGTCCCAGCCTTCCCCACGGCACATGGCTGTCCTACATCTGAACAAAGTCAGGGTTGGCTGGCAAAGCAGAAGGGAGAGAAATGAATGTTAGCTGGCCAGTGTTGTGGGGAGACACAAACAGTAAATGCAATGTAATTCTGTTTTTACAAATAAAAGTGAATATAGACACATCTAGAAAAAAGAATGAGAGGCTATACATTTTTTAAAATGTTATTCAAGTTGGCGGGATTACAGGAAATATTTATTTTTCTTGTTTCTGCTTTTCTTTTTTTCTTAAATGTTCCAGAATGAATAGGTAATACATTTGAACTCCATCCTCCCGCCCCAAATAACCAAGAAAGATTATTTTAAAATAAAGCGTTTATAGTCCTCACTAGGGATTTTTTAAAAGTAAATAACAAGGAGCAATTATGTAAGAGCAAGCCCAGGGGATTCAGCGGAGGTTGGAATCTGTCTAATGCAGTCCCCAAAGACACGGAGCCTCCTGCACCTGCGGGAATCCCAGGACCCTGCGGCCTGCAGAGATTTCAGCAGCTCTCCCCGAGGGGCTCCTGCTGCCGCTGGGAAGATTGCGCCCCATCCGTTCCTCCCCCAAACCAGCCTGGACGGTACAGACCAGCTGCTAACCAGTCCTCCCTGACCCGGGCCAGGAAGATACCGCAGACCTGCTTGGGAAACAGGGTGATGCTGAGACCTTCGGCCCCACTGCAAGGAGGAAGACGAAGATGAGGAATGAAAAAGAAGACAATTAAAGAGCGGTGAGGTCACTCTCTGCCCCTAGCCCACGTGTCCAATAACTTGGCGCATAAGCACATACATTAGTTGCCAAGTCAGACTGGAATTCTAGCCTGTTGTATGCTAAGTGTCACCTACAGTCACTTCTCGCCCTGTACCTGGGATTCAAAAACATGAAGAAGACCAAGAATGAAGGAAGATATTCCTACAGCCAAAGCAGGGACAGTCCACGTTTGCTTACCAAATAAGCTCGAGCTTCCCTCAAACCTAGCCAAACCCAGCCCTCTGCACCAAACCGCAGTCTCCACCCGCACCCAGCCCAGTCTCCGTAGCACGGAGCAGACAGTGCCCTCGAGGAGAGGAGAGAAGCAGCCCAAGTGGAAAAGACTCGAGCTTTAGAGTAAGACAGACCGTACCTCCAATCCGATGTCCCCAACTCCTAGTTGTGCAAACTTGGGCAAGCCACTTCACCGCCCTGTGCCTCAGTTTCTTCACCTATAATATGGGAATAAGGGTGTTAAGGCATTACATGAGCTGGCTTATGCAAAGTGTGACAAATCGCAGCTCCACGTCACTGAGTGAAAAAGCTGCGAGAGTAGTCGTGGCCTGTAAATGCACCTCCAGCAGTTACCCAGGAACTCCCTTCCTCATCCCCACCTGGAGCTCTGAGCACAGAAATTATTAATAATCAAGAGCTCTGAGGCCAGGAGTCTGGGGCTGTCAGATTCACTTTTCTGAACTGAAGTTTTAATGGAGGTAGATCGCTGGGGCTTGCTCCTGCCAGAAAAATAAATGGCTCTTTGAAAATTACACCCAGCTAACTTCACCTGCTCACAGCCAGCCCACCTGGTGCTGGGGAAGTGAGCTCTGACTCCCGAGAAGAACAAATCATGCCTGAGGGGCCGAAAGGAAAAAGTAAGGTTAAGTCACGGGAACTGTGCGTCCCCGGTAACAGACTGAGTGGGTGGGGAGAGTGGAAAGAACAGAGCAGAAGCAAGAAAGAAAAAGCTGCAGGAGGCAGACACTGTCTGCAACTTTGATCTCTCTCTCTCTCTCTTTTTTTTCTTTTGGAAATGCTCTTTGCTGCTCCTTGTTTGGGGGTTTAGCACAACTAGGGAAGTGGCTCAGGGAGCTGGAGGTAAGGGGAGAATGAGTTCTCTCCACTGAAAAATCTCTGAACCATCAAAGTGCTTCATTAGTTCCACCCAAGATCTTTATACCTGCACTGGTTACTCAGGGGCCCCTTCAGCGGGAAGATCACTCCCTGGGGCTTATCTGGGTGCTGAGTTCTGGTAATAATGATTGAAACTGTCCCCAGGGGGAAAATGGGACATGTGAAAAATGAACTCAAGGTCATATTTACCCACAATGCCTAGAATGACAAGTGTATCTCACACAAAGCTTGCCTGGCTATTGAAACTGCTCTATTAAAAAAAAAAAAAAATGTGACCAATATGTCCGAGGCTTTGTATGTACTTCCTTTTTAGTAACCTAAAATTTTTGGTTCATTTTGGTATTTTATCTAAGAAAAAGAATATGCTTGTGAAAGTAGGGAGTAGTCTTTTAAAAGATATTTTATAAGTTTGCATTTTGATAATCGTGCATTGCTGCAATAGCGGATATAGTGCAATAGTGCAAATCGTGACAGCAGTGAGTTCAAGCCTTTTGCTTGCAGATGGAGAACCTGAGACCCAGACAGGTGAAAGAACTTACTCAAGGCCACAAAACTTGCCACTGGCTGACCCGGGACTGGAACCCAGGGCTCTGTGTAAATATTTATGGATTTAGATATGCATTTATTAATTTTTAAATAGTAACTAATCTTTATCTCAGAGTAATACATGTTCATCTTTTAAAGAGCCAAATAGCACTACATGGTTTATAACAGAAAACAATGGTCTCAAACCCTGAATGCAAACTCCTCAGAAGCAACTACTTTCAAATCTGTCACATGCCTCCTCTGGCATATGCCTCTGTATTTGTGAATAATCTGCTGAAACTAGATTTCCTATCTTACCAATTTCAGGCATTATCTATTGATTTCCTAATTTGAAAAACGAAGAGTTAGCAATTCCCTGACTTCACCTCCCCTGTTCTACCTATTTGGCAGTTCTTTTTAAATTTCTGATTAAACCAATAATTAGTAAATAAATTATTACAACCTTGTAAATAATCTTCTCTGCTGAGTCAAATAATATATTATGATTACATTTCCTGGAACTTTTTTTATTTTTTTTAATTTTTCTTGTTCCTGGAGTTGTGTAATTGCCATATATATATATATATATATATTTTTTTTTTTTTTTAGTTACCCATGTACTATCATTAATTCTTCTCAAATTTTCCAACAGAGTGTACTCTCCCTCTCAGCACTATTTTCCATACACATCAGGTTTCCTACCAGTTCCACATTGTCCCTGATCATGTCACCCTTGGAGCCCCATTCTCCTGCTTCAGACTGGCCAGTTGTTCAGTAGGTTCCACCCAGACATCAAGTTAGGAAAACTCTACACAGGAATTCCCTCTATCTTGGATTGGATTCTCCTGTTTCCTAGGCCACTTGTATCCTTCTTGGACAAATCATTCATTTGGTGAAGAACTACATGAGAAAAGGTGCACAGGATGAAAAATTGTCATGACAATGGCTACATTCTACCCTCATACTGAATCAGTTTGGCTTGTTATAGATTTTCCTACTTAATTGGTAGTTTAGCTGGTTAGGGACTTCTCCCTCAGCATTTCGAAGCCATTGCTCCTTGGACATCCAGCCTCTAATGTTGCATTTAGGAAGTCTGATGTCACTCTGACTCTTGATTTTTTAAAATATGGTTTGTTTCTAGCATGTTCTCTTTACCCCTTTGGAGGTGAAGGATAGTATTGAACATCTACTATGTATTAGATATATTCAAATCTTTATATGTACTTATCTTGATAGTCCTTACCAAAAAAACTGAAGTGGAAATTATTTTTTCTCTTTTCAGATGAGGGAATTGAAACTCAGGGAGGGTAAGAGATCCACCTGATACGTGGGGGCCTGTCACTGTAGGCTATGCTGCAGTGACAGCCTCAAAAGCTCACAAGGTCTTCTCACGCCTATTGCACGTGTTACGGGAATCGTCAGTGGGCTCGGCTTATCACAGTCACACAGGAACTCTAGCTCTGGAGGTTCCGACTCAACACGTGCTTCTGTGCTGAGTGCAGTGGGGGAGGGAACGTGGCAAATCTCATTCTGGTTGTCAAAGTTTCTGCCTGGACAGGTCACTCCTTTCCATGTCCAGTTGGCCAAAGTCTGTCACATCATCACGCCTCACTTTAAAGGCAGTGGTGGTATTTCCATAAGGGAATTCCTTCCTGGTAGTTTTCTGGAAATGTATATGTTTTTCCAAATCCCAAGTCCCAGTGAAATTTAGTCAACAAATTAGGAAAATTGGAAAAAGTATTATGATTCTTCCGTAAGAATTAAAGCCTAGGAATCAACATAGAGATACTGTTGGCTCAAAGGACTGACTCACTCATGTTAAGTCAAAAGCAAGACCAAGCAGCACTGGTTGCAGAATCAAAGGTTAAGGTCAACATTTCTAAGAACAGGGATAGGGAGGATGTACTAAAGAAGCGAGAGCCATCTAATCAGTCAGTCCTTCCTGTGGCTGTTGCTGTATTGTGTGTGTTCATGGCTTTGTCTGCTGCGTGAGTCATTTAGTAAGTCTGTACATGTAGTGTACTTCACACAAATTCTGTAAGTGAGGTTCTAAGAAACAAATTTTGGAAACAAAAGTTCTTACATTGGCAATTTCAACGTGTGATTCTATTTAGTGCTGTTAACTTTGCTAAAAGATCTGAATGTTATATCATTTGAATACAACCCGGTAATGTTCACTGATGTTTTCCAGTGTTTGAGTGTTCCTTCTACCCTACCGTTCTTTGTAAATATTTGAATAAAGAAATGCAAAGAGCAGATGACATGAATATTGTATAATATTCTGACAGGAAATCAGAGACTGACCAAAAATCTGAATTAGCAAAAGCAATATCAATTTCAATGGCAAAATCAACCAGATCTAGCAGCCAAGAAAAATAAATATTTTTATTTTCATTAAAAAAAGAAAGCACTTATATGAAGCAATAGGTACTCTAATGCTCAACTTGAAGATCCTTTTGAATGCCTTCCTAACAACTGAACAAATGTCAATGCAAAACAGGAAATTGGCTAGGCAAATAATGCTTTGTGTGTTCTAAATTTTCATTTTAATAATGGTAACTTATAAAAGTAGTTGTGATATATTTAATTTTTATAATTTCTACTTGGTATTTCTTATGTTATTGTCTCCATCTTTTAATATTTTCTAGTATCAAATGTCTACATAAGGAAGAGATTATTTTTACATGTTATTGAAATATATAATCTTGTCACAAACCAATTCACAATAATAATAAACCACACATTTATTATTATGTCATTTTTTTACAGAAAACCTCAGATAGTATAACCCTATCATAGAAAAATGATTCAGTGTTCGTTAGGGTTGCTCATTATTATATAAATATATATAAATAAAGTACCATGAAAAACAAACAATAATTTATGATTTCAAGATTCCTGAAAATTCCTGGGAATTCTGATTTCTTATTCCCAAATCTTGAAGACTGACGCCTCTTGGAAATTTGAAGACACTAAGTAGTGGGAAATATAGTACTACCAAATGCCTAAAATGACCACAGTCGGAAATATTTGGTGAATAGTGCTAAGTACAACCCAAATGATAGAGCCAGAATGCAAACCTAACTTCCTTATTCCAGAACTCATGTGCTGTCCTCTACCTCTATTGTCACTGATTGTGTATTAGTGTTTGTTCATTCATTCTTTCATTCATTGATTCATTCATTCATCCAACAAGGATCTAGTACACAGCACGTACGCAGGAATCACGTTAGTCCAGCACAGTGATGTTTGGTAAGTATTTATTGACTACCTAGCACTAAAGGGTACGCTAGCATGAAATCATCTTCCTAAAGGAATAAGTCACAGGATAGGCCACTTTTGATTGGGAATTGAAGGTAAACTCTAGAAAACAGTGGGGGCAATTTGGATCTAGACTGTTTTGGGTGGTTTCTGGAGTCACACCTAGCAATGCAAATATATTCATGGAAGGAAAGGAAGGAAGAGAAAAAATCCTAAAATGGAGGAGGTGGTCTTCTAAGGGAAAGATGAGAGAGTGCCAAGACACACCCTACACTGAGTAGGAACATAGGCTCTGACACCTATTAGTACTGCATTCAAATTTTGTGGTTTTAGTGAAGTTGCTGAAGCTCTCTGGGCCTTAGTTTTCTCATTTGCAAAATGTGAACAAAAATCCTTAACTTCAAAGCTTATTATGTGAGCTAAGGATATTTATATTTACGTATAATACAAATACAACTCTTAGTATAGTGCCTGGAAACATGATAAATGCACAGTAAGAAGTAGCTATTAATCATACTTTATCATTTTGCCTAAACCTCAATATTCTTGAGAATTTTCTAATATTTATACATACTGTGCCTTATAGATTCTTAAAAGTTTCTTCAATGAATCAAAAATTTTGGCCTAAGGAGAGACTATTTAAAATGTAGTTTGAATTTCTGGAGAAAAAAAAATAGCTGAGATTTCATATTTCCTTTTCCATTGAGAGATGGAAAAGGTTTTTCTTGGCAGGTTTGTCCTGAAACCATGAATATGGAATAAAAATAGATGAATTTGTTTTCTCTTGGATTTGGGATGCATGTGGTAATCATAAAGAGTAAACAAATATATTCAATATCTTTCCAATATCTCTTCTTTCAAGATACAGTATTACACATGTGGAACCCATTCTTCCCCCCGCCTGTTGCAGGGTCACGGTGCGCCCTCTGGTGGCCTGTCTTTTTAAATGGCTTCCCCTGCCCTGATAAGCAAACTGTTCGAGGTACTCACTTCTCTCTTCAACTAAGAAGAGGATCCACAGTTCAGGGGCAGCTTTCTGCAGTTAGAGCCCTGGAAACGACCAAGTCAAGGTTGCAACTAGGATTTCCTAAGGGGTGATTGCTTTGCATGTGCACATTGCCAAATGCATGTGCTTTTTCAAGAGCACATTTCAGACATATGTCACCCTGTGCCTGTCTTGATCTGTCTGGCCAGAAACGAGGCCAGTAAGGAAGAGGTGGTGTCATGATGGAAAACACTTCTGGGGAACTGGGCCAACTCTACGTTGTGGGGACCTCGTGTACCATGCTAGAGAGTTTAGACTAATCACCTTAACCAAATGGCCCTTAGAGCAATGGGGAGCTACCAAAGGGTTTAATGCAGGTGGGTTTGAGAGGACACGGTCAGATTTATGCTTTGGAGAGGTCACTCTGGCTGATGTGAAAAGAATGGATTGCAAGACAGAAAATCTTAGAGGCGGGAGGAGAGGCAAAAGGCTATTGCAGACCAGGTGAGAGATGATGATAGCCTGGACCAGGTGGTGGCGATAGAGACAGAGAGAAGGGGACAAATTCTCAGAGATGTTTGGAAGATCTCATCACACAGGACTTGGCTGCCGATTAGATGTGGAGTGTAAGGAAGAAGGAGTTGAGAGTGCTGCTCAGATTTTTGGCTTAAGAAACTGTGTAGATGGTGGTGAAATCATTGAAACAGGAACTCTGCAAGAGGCAAAGGTGTGAGGAGTTCGGCTTAGGACATGTTCATTTAGAGGAACCTGTGGAACCTCCGAGTGGAGGTGCCGGTTTATCAGCTCTCTGATGCTCAATCTGGGGCTCTCTCTGCTGCTCCACAGCTGCTCTGTCCCCCAGACATATCTTACACTTTGGGATGGTGGGGAGAAGGTGCTGTTGGGGACTTTGACTTGTAGCTGGTATACATGGGCCCACGTGGTTTGGCTGGGGTATCCCTTTTGGTGTTAGGGGAGAAATAATGTAGTGGGGGGCATTTGTAGGGAGGAAACCTCAATATTACAATATTCCCATTTCCAAAAGCATTTATCCACTCTAGTGACATCGTAATTGATTCAGGTAAGTGTCATCAATGGATGCTAAAGCCAGCCTGTTTGTTAACAAGCTATTAACCCAGTCTAAAAATATCTCTCCAAAGATTTGTATAACAAAGGATAGAAGTTTTAGAGTGAAGAAATCTGAGTGACACCACCAACATCTTCCCATAGACTATTTATTATGAAGTGAAAAGGTTCCCCTAAAGTGGAGGAATCATGTGGATACCACTTTAACCACATGATCAAGGTTAACTTCACCACTAATGGGGCAAAATGACATCAGGTGTCCCCTAATGTGATGCACTGAGAAGGATTCTGAGTGTGCATAATCTGCAGCTCATCTAAAGGAAACACCAGATGAGCCCAAATAAAGAGGCATGTTAGAAAATTACTTGCACTCTTCAAAAATATCAATGTCAGAAAAGACAAAGGTTGAGTGAATTTTTGGTTCTGAAATTAAAGAGACTCAAGAAACATGACAACTAAGTATACGTATGAAATCCTGGATTGGGAAAACATGTTATAAAAGATTGGCAAAATGATTATGCTCAGTAATCGATTCGTATCAGTGTGACATTTCCTGAATTTGATCACTGCTCTCTGTCTTTGTTTTTAGGAGACACCTGCTGATGTGTTTTAGGTGGGAAGGGTCATGATATCTGCAACTTACCTCAAATAGTTCCTAACAATAATAATATTAATAATATGTATATATTAATATATACAGAGAGATAAAGAAAATATGGTAAAATGTTAGTAATTGGTGAATGCAGGTAAGAGTATACACCTTAACTGTGTTCAATGTACTGCTTTTGTAACTTTTCTGGGGGTTATTTTTTTTTTCCAAATAAAAAGAAAAGAAATATATCTGTCTGACCCATACACAAGCAGAGGGGTTCTGAACACTGAAGACTTTAATCAGTGTTTCTTTTTTAAGGTCAAATATTTCAATATTATCTTTCCTAGCCACTAAATTCCATCTTGATGAAATGTCAAAATAGGAAACAGGTGAAGGAATAATCTCCTGCCATGCCAGGCTCTTACTATTTGCTGTCAATTTAAAACCTGCAGTGTTTAGAGAGGAATTTGTTTTCTTTTAAATCCAGGTACTAAAGTGGAAAGCTCCCAGTGTCTAAAGAGCACCTGGAACAAGAACTGCTGCCTGCAGGGCCTCCTGTCCCCCCAGCCACATGTCAGTGGGCGGCTCTGGAACTAGCCAGGCTGTGTGTGCACCGGCTGTTCCTGCGGTGGGGGTGGGAGCCATTTGGACGCTCCTGTTCGCAGGGCACCACCTGTGATCTTTCTCCCTGCCTAGGTGCGCACACAAGGAGCCAGGGAAGCAGAGCACTGAAATGGATCTTTTGAGGCACCCAGTCCAAGTCTCCCCGCCTTCCCATCTGTGGCTTTAGTCACCTCGACAACCTCCTAACCAACTGCTCCACCAACCTCTCCTTGAGCATAGCCACTGGCTAAAACTCCTAGGCAGCCCATTTTTGAACCTCTTAGATCATCTGAATATCCTTTCTCTTAAGTGTCGGAACAAAATGCCCACTTCCATTTTTTGAGGTACCTGGTAATTTTTTTGATGCAAAAATATCAAATCAGGTTAACTAAAAAGTGTGGAACACTTCAAATATTTCTAGTCAATAATTAAAAAGTCATGTATTTCAGACCCTTCAGCAGGGCATCTCTATATGATGTCATTCAGAAATCACAGAAATTTACATTTGAAGGGCCTTTCTTGTTCATCACCTACTGAGATATGTCCATTTTGTGACTGTATTTTTTAAAATGAACAAATGTGAAGCAAAATTACATGGACACACATAGTAGGCATATGTATATGTATGGATGGTGTATTTGCATGTGCATAGACAGGGCCATAGGAGGATAAATGTCAAGGGTATTTCTAGGGTGTGGGAGTGAGTAAGAGAAAACAGGAGGCATTTACTTTCCACTTATACATTTCATTATTGTTTGAATTTTCTTTTACAAACAGTTTGTGCTATTTTTATAATTTAAAATGTTTTTTCTCAAAAATTAAAAAAAAACAGAAAAAGAGAAATCATTTACATTGAGTCAAAATCTGATTGCCTGGAGTTTCCATTGGGTACTGCCCTCTGGACAACTTAAACCTACTCCTTCTTGCGTGTAGCACCGAGTCAGCTATCTGATGCCAGCCCTTGAGGCCCCCATGTTTCTCTTCTCCAAGCTAAATGTCCTCGTTTCCTTCAGCTGTCTCTCTGTTGGCAGGGTTTCAAGTCTCCTCGACTTCCTGTCACCCTCCACTGAACTGCAGCATATCAAGTGGGCTCAGAGAAAAACCCATTCGAAAATTCAGGTGGCAGCTGGTCATCTGTTGAGAATTAGCAGGTCAGTGGTTCTTTGTGTCCTTGCACTAACTTGGCCTAAATTCGGGGGGTCTCAGGTGCTCTATTAAAGGTGCTGTATTTCATGCATCAGTGATGGATGGAAGCAGGTCTGCAGGACACACAGACAGTTCCTATCAGGATACCACGGCGAGCTTTCCCAGCACTTATGAAAGCTGGCTGACTTACCGATGCCAACTCAGGACAAGAACAGCAAGGCAAATGTATAAAGGGAACAGCAGGAACATTTATTCCCCCAGTAATCAGGAGCATTAACAATGGTACAGCCAAGAGATGTTATATCAGCACATAACCAAAATGAAAGCACATGGCAAAGTGGTCAAGAGTATCAACTTCACATACTACCTGTGTGACTTGGGAAGATTTCTTAATAACTCTGTGCCTCAGTTTCTTCATCTGTAAAATGGGGACAATAATGGACCCTACCTCATACAGCTAAGAGGAGGCTTACATGAGTTATTATTTTAAAACAGTGCCTGGCACATAAGATGTGCTACATAAGTGTTTTATAAACAAAAAATGAATGAGGTAACTTGACCTTGATCCCATGGGTTCTGACTGCAGACGCTAGAGGAAAGAATATAAACAAGAGGTGTGTGAGTGGATCTGCTTGGCAAATTTGAGGATTGAACTGGGCTTTGTTTAGGAAACATAACCAGAGAACAGAGTTCTATCAGCTGAAAGCATGGAAATTGTCCTTTCAGAGATTAGTGCTCTGGACCCCTGCTTGCCTTCCATTTCTTCCTTGTTAATAAAGGCTAAAATGAACCAGTCTCATTAGCACCAGGAGGACATGAATAAATTAAATGGTGGCTACACCATTTACATTGTACATTGTTCAAATTACATTTGTACATTGTTCAAAAGTACAATGACTGAGAAGGAAATAATGACCATTCCTAGTTATTGATATTCTTTGTTTACATGAGGTCCCCAGTTGTTTATTTGGGGCACACAATTGGAGGACATTTCTCTATAGTTTTCTCTTACAATGTATCACCAATTTTTGTGCATGAGGCAGATTGGATGTTTGGAGGAACCAGAGTTCTTACTATACTGAACATACCAACAAAATACAAGTTATCCTTGAACTGAGAATTTTCTAATTCCAAGTTCTTCCTCCATTTTCTTTAGCTTTCCCTCTGATCTAATGCAAATCTCTGAGATGGTAATGACTTTCACCCAAAACTGTGTGGATCACTCAGAATGCTCAGTGTAGGATTTTGATCTTGACACAGTGAAAAGGACACTGGCTCTGCTAATTACTTGGGGGGAGATTCTGAAAAAACATCTTTCACTACTGAGTATGTTTCTTTATCAATCTTCGTAGCATTGATTAAAATCTACCATTTCTCCTATACACAGACATTATGAGCCTCAAATAATATTGGCAAAAGAACTTTCAAACATGCAACCTGGAGTTGCAAACTCAAATGCCTGCAGTGGCCAGGTAAGTAACATAGATGTGTGCTCGGAGGCAGGTGTACTGCAATAGAGAGTGGTAGTGACTGTGACAAAGTGGGAATTGTATATCCAGCCTAAAGACATTCAAATTCAAGGGTTTAAAAAAGTAGTACTGGGGTTTCGGGTCAGCTCCCAGTACTACTTTTTTAAACCCTCAAATTTGAATGTCTTTAGGCTGGATATGGGCACACTTATAGCTCTGACTCGGGCTGTGCAAAGGCAGTGTATGTAACCTAAATGTTTGTACCCCTGTAATGTTCTGAAAATTAAAAAAAAAGAAAAAAAGTAGTATTTGTTAAACAATATTGCCTCCTCCATGGGCTGGATTTGACCTACAAAACATCTACTGCAACCCTTGCAACTCTTAGAGATAAAAGGCAATATGGTATGGTAAAGTGGAAAAAAATAGATTTTGGAGTCAAACTGGCCAGTGTTTAAACTGGCTGTGTGACTTCAGGTAAATTTCTGAAGCTCTTTGAGGCTCAACTTCATTCACCTGTAAAAGGAAGATAATAGTACCTATCTCCAGGGTTGTTGTAAGGATTTTAGAACAATGAAAACCTATTACCAACAATTATTAATTAAGGAAGTTCAAACCTATCTTTACAAATAGTCTTCCCACTTTATCCTAGAGAGCTCACAGCGGCACTTCCCCCCCCCCCCCCCGCCCAGTTTATTCTTTTCCAGAGTGTGGAGGTGTCCAGGTGTGTGCTGAGTTATTACTAGAAAGGTAGATGAACCTGGGGGGAGACTGCCAGGATTCTGTGCTGCATTGGCTTCATCTTCATGTTATCTTGCACCCTGAAACCTGGCCCTCAGCCTTCCAGCCCAGCAGTGAACTTCATTACGACACTCAGGAATGAGAAGACACACAGTAATGAACTCACATGAAGTTCACGTGCAACTGATGCATGAAGCAGAATGTCTATGTATTTTTTTCTTAAGAGCAGGTGTCACTCTCCAGGTGGAACTATTTACACCCCTAAACCAAGGCAACCCACTCTCAATATTAGACCAAAACGCCGAGGACATCTCGCCGGACCTCCCTTGGACTGCCTATGGTTGATTATAGTTTTTACTTGCTTTAAAAAAATTTTTTTTAATGTGGTACTTTTATGAAGGCAAAAGTAACAATAAGAAAAAATAACTACTTTTTCTCTGAGTTTAGAACCAGACTTTAATTCCTGTTTCAGACTGTCATGACCACAAGGAAATGAGGAATGTCCTCCCATAAACAGCTTCCCTCATGATTTCTTTCAGATGCTTCAAAATGTTTAGAAGTTTTAAGAAGGTCTTTCTTTGGCTGAAGTCTGGTTTAGGTCATACATTTTCTCTGTGCCTGAGTCTGTGGTGGTGGAGGGAGAAGAAACAGTGATAGGAACCTAGTCCAACTGAGGTTGCCGGATTTAGCAGACAAAATTTGAATTTTAGATAAAAATGAATAAATTTTTAGTATAAGTATGCCCCATTCAAATCAGCAATATCTATAATTTATGGGACATACTTATACTAAAAAATTATTTGTTGTTTACCTGAAATTCAAATTTCACTCTTTTTATTTGGCTATCTTAATTCCAACCCACAAGGTATAAGTCCCTTGTCAGAGGCCCCCACAAATGCATAGGGAGAGAGAACCCTCTCTCTTGTTAGCGTCTGGGTGCGTGTAGGTTGAGGAGGGATATTTGACTGGGGACTGATTTCTGATAGGTAAAGCCTGAGTCTTGGGCCTTCCCCAGGGTTGGAGAAACATCCACTAGACCTCTATGTCCTTCCAGCCAGCTATCCTACCAGCATCTGGGATGGAGTTTTCAGAACAGGTACAAAGCGGTTGTAGAGATAAAATATAGTATTAATATATTGGGAAAATCAAAGAGACAGTGTCAAATGGGATATAGAAATGATTTATCTGGAAAATCAGAATTATGTGTGTAACCATTATACATGGATGGAAATGATTTGAGAGACAATCTCTCCTCCTCCTATCATTTGACAAAGGGGGAGACAGAGACTCACAGAAGTTTCCATTTTGGAATGAGATGGAAGGGGTGTGTGTACAGTAGTAATAGTACTAGTAGTAGTAGTGGGAGGAGGGGGGAACAAGAGGAGGAGGGGAACTGAGGCAAAAATACTGGAAATACAACTACCTTTCCACTACACCTATCTCACCACAAGATTGTGGGGTTCTAGAACTTTTCTTTTCTATAACTTTTCTAAAAGTTACATAAATAATACATATTCCTTGGTGAAATCTCAGGAATATATACAAACAAAAAGAAAAATCTCTTCCAGGAATCCAACTCACAGATATTATTACTGTTAACATTTTAGCGTGTGGAGAAAGTACTTTGGTATGGACAGCCAGTGTCTAGTCTGTCTTCTTCAAGGAGCCAAGCCCACAGTTTGCTCTGGGGACAGACCCTCAATTAATGGAAAATCTTTTCTGGTGGGACTGCCAATCCAGATGATTTCACATCCTCTGCTGGCAAAGCCGCAGGTAAGTGATCACGGAGTGATTTCAGTCTCCGGCTAAGTGAGCCTCAGGGACTAAGCGTTCTGGCATTTCTTCATCCTGAGAGTGGAAAATCCTTAATTAGATCGGCCATGAGCTCCCAGCACCCAGCCACTTGGAGCAGCTCCAGGGCCTGGGCCTTCTGAGAACTAATTCTCCAGATTTTCCTTCAATTTTAACATGGCAAAGTGATTGCATTGATGGTCCCAGTTAGTGGCCCCCACTTCCATGCTCTGTGCAAGAGGTGGCGTTCCATCAGGACCTGAGTCTGGTTCCCCACCTGTTGAATCCGGGATGCCTTGTGACTCGCTTTAACCAATAAAATGCAGGGGAAATCACGGTGTGTCGGCTCAGAGTTTCAGCTTCCAGAGAGCTGTGTGTTTCCGTTCTCTCTCCTGGAACTTTGACTCTGCTGTAAGAACAAGACTAGCTTAGGCTGCTGGAGGATGACAAACCATTTGGAGGACAGCCCAGGGACCTCAGCCAACTCTCAGAAGCAGAACCACCTGGTGGACACACAGCTGCCCTCAGACACATGAGGAAGACTAGCTTACATCATGGAGCTAAATAAAACGATTTTTTTTAAGCCACTAAGTTTGGAGTGGTTTGTTATGCAGCAATAACTAACTGACACTTCTATGAACTTCCATAGCCTTCCAATAAATTCCTTTTCTTGTGAATTTCTGTGGCTGCAAAGAAAGAACTTTGATCGACACTTTCTAACTAGTCTCTCATTCTTTTAACAGAATGTGATCATAGCATTCATCCTAATAAGTGACAATCTCCCAAATGCCATTTCTGAGCCTCTGCCCAAATCAGGTTCCATCATGACATTATGGTCAGTGGCCAAAATGCCTTTCTTATGTAGGCCTAGCGTAATCTGTTCTGTAAAGCAGGAAGCACCATTAGCCTGTTTCTCAAGAAGATTATTGGACAGAACAACACTTTTTCACAGCTTGATGACCAAGAGGACACAGTCATGCTTTAAAGGTGTTTGAGAATATTAACGTTTCCAGGTATTTCTTTCTCTTTGGAGAGAGAAGGCAATAATTTCATTCTGAATGTTCTTCTATTCTTTTCAAATGTATAAACATGTGGATGGAGAGGACAGAAAAAGAGATAGCTCTTCCCCATAATGATTTTATTTTCTGACCTAAAACTGAGTGACTGGAGTTCTCCACTCTCTTTTTTCCTGGTCATTCTATTTCTATCATCCCTTTTTTCCCCCTCAAAAATGGTGGCTTTAACTTGAGATATTATTTGTTTGGCACAGTAGGGAAAGGGGAGAGTGCAATGCTTGCCCAGTAACCCTAGTTTTTATGCTAATGCAAATACATTAATATTTTCCAAGAAAAATGACTATTTGTCAAAGGATCCCCTGCAAAAATCTGCCCATGTTTCTTTTGGGAGGAATTTTCTGAATGCATTATCTCCTTTGGTCCTTTCCAACAAGCTGCACAACTGGAAGTCTATTCTTATCTTTATTGCTTTTCCTTTGGATTTAATTTTTTGCTGATAATAATAATGTCTATGGCATTTATCGCATTTAATCCTCACAAAAACTCCATGAGGTTGGTATTGTTATTATTCCCCTTGGAATAAACTGAGGCTTAGAGAAGGCAATGGTGGAAGGTCCCATTTACTTTGCACAGAGCTGGTAAACTCTGTCAAACTCACAAACCTCAAAATGCTTTATGTTGGTGTTATAATGTCTCAATCTCTACAGAATATTAAATAAAATATAGACACCAAAAAAATTAAATCATGAAAGTATGGGTTAAATCCTTTTTTAAAGTGGGAAACAATAAGTGCTCTTAATGAATTTCCTTCCTGTCCTCAGAGGGTATGATGTTGAAATCCCTGTCTCCTTCCACCCTAAGCAATTTCCCCAGGCTTCCACACACGCCTGAAGGGGGCAGAAGAGCATGCAGTGTCTCGGTGAATTAGCCCACAGGGGACTCTGGTACAGAGCCTCATTCACAAAGTGGAGAAACATTAGCAATAGTACTGCAAGCAGTTGCCTGGGTACTTGACAGTGAGCAAGAATATGAGACATTTAGAACACACTGGCTCTCATTTTTAAAAAAGGATTTCAGCTGAAGGGGGTAAATACTCAAGAAAAACACAAAAGTATCTATAAGAAAACCAGAACTAAGAATTATAGTACATTCTATAGATCAGCACTGTCCAACAGAACTTTCTATAATTATGCAAATGTATTATATCTGTGCCATCCAATATATGGTATATCCAATATATTTTACAATATATGTGGCTGCCTGGCCACATATGGCTATGGAGTATTTGAAACGTGGCTAGTGCAATGGAGGAACTGATTTTTCAATTGTAATTAATCTTAATTAACTTAGTTAAATTTAGTTAACTGAAATTTAAATTTAAATAGCCACATGTGGCCCATTGGTTGTAGTACTGCACAGCACTACTCTAGACAACCACAGAAGTCTGGTGAAGGTGGTCAGGGAAGGTCTCATAAAAAAAAAATACATTTTCAGCAGCTTTTGAAATGGGGTAGGGAGGGAAGAGGATGAATTGGATTAAGAAAGAAAGGAGGAAAAAAAAAACCAGCTTTGTCCTAGTGGAAGGCCTGAGGTTATAGATTCAAATGCCTATGGCAAGGGCCACGAGGTACTGCAAACAAGGGAAATATGGTGGGGGCATGTGGTGGGGGCTTTGGAGAATTAGAGACCCTACGCCCATCTAAAGTGACAGTCACCAGTCAGCTTCTGTTATTCCCATACAGAAATGCAGACCCAATGTTGACTGTCTTCTTATTTTTTGAAAAAAGTCAGAAACTCAGATTGCTATGTTAATCAGTAGTTCCCAACCTTTTTGGCACCAGGGACCAGTTTCACAGAAGACAATTTTTCCACACAGTGGGTGGGGGGAGGGGAGGCGGAGCTCAGGTGGTGAGGTGAGCCATGGGGAGCGGCTGTAAATACAGATGAAGCTTTTCCATCGCCCACCGCTCACCTCCTGCTGTGCTGCCTGTTCCCGAACAGGCCACGGACAGGCCCAGGATTTGGGGACCGCAGTGTTAAGTCACCTAATTTTAAATCTTGGCAATGGTATTGGTCAGTGTGGACTAAATGTTTTCAGCAGACACCGTGGGTGCCTCAGATCCACTGGGCATTCAGTTCTGCAGGTGAAGCTGCCTACTGCGGCTGCCTTCCACTCTGCCAAAGACACTGCCCACAGGTGGACACACGCGGGGCAGGCCGGGAGTGCTGAAGAGTTAATGCCCTTGGAAGCAGCTCTCACCCAATGAGAGACATAGAGGTAGTAAATACACACCCTAGTCTCTCCACTCAGTCAGGGCGGCTCTGAGGTACACTCTGTATCGCCTCCCAAGTGCCTTGCATGGCCTGGTTCCTGCCACCCACAGCAGAAGTGGGTAGAAAGTGGTGCCATCCATTGGCTTCCCTCCCTTCCCCACTTACCTGCCTAATGCTATTTTCTGGGATGACCTCCAATCCATATCTCAGAACCTGGTTCTGGAGGAATGCAAACCAAGACACTGTTGTAGCAAACAAACTCAAAATCTCTGTGGTGAACACAATGATGTTCCAAGCTCACTCATGTCATGGTGCAACAAGGGTCATTGTGGAGACTTTGTTCCCTCACTCGGGGAGCCAGGCTCCCTTCATAGCGTGGCTCTGCATCCTCTAAGACGTGTTCCTTCTCTGCACTCAGTTGCAGATGGAGAAGGAGAACACAGAGGGTGGGAGGAGGATCTTTACTGGCAAGGCCTAGAGACAGTGACCAGCACCTCTGCCCAAACGCCATTGGCAGAGCTCTGCCCTGTGGTCCCTTCTACCTGCTGGGGGAGCTGGGAAGGTAGCACAGCTGTGCACCCGTTATAAAAGGAAATGTATTTGGTGAACACATCGCAGTTCCTGCCGCTGCAACTTATTTAGATTTTGGTAAAACACTGTCCAGGCCAAAGAAGCATGCCTGTGGACCAGAGTCAGTTTGTGGACCCCTAGTTTGGAACCTGTGGCCCAGATATTATTCTCCAGAACTGTGAAAAAAAATTGCTAGCAACTCAGCCAATGAGTTCTTAACTCTCACAGAAACAAGTGTGCCACATTTTACCCAATCGTGGCAAAATAAATGTATGGAAATTGAATCAGTTTTCCACTGAGTTTATAATTTCAGGGAGAACATAATAATTTCATTTCTGATAGGTTTTACATGAGCCATGGCTCCCTAACGAGATAGCCGTTACTCAGTTCATTCTCTGTGAAGTGACTATCTATTGGCAAATAAAGATTATGTAAATGTAGCCCCACTCCCACCTGCCTTCCACCTCTCTCCCCCACATTCCCTGCAGTCCAGCCATGCTGTTTGTTTCTCAAACTTGCCAAACTTCTTCCCACCTCAAGGTCTTTGCAAATGCCGTTCCCTATTCCAGGAATGTGTTCCCTCTCCTCTCTCCTCCTTGCCTCATTCTTTACCCACCTGGCCCCTGAGTATCTGTCAAGTCTTGCTAAAATGTTCTTTCCTCATAGAAGCTCCCACTGACCACCTAAAACCAAAGTGGCTTTCCTTCACACACCATTATTCTCGCTCCTTCCATCTGTTACAATTTGGAACCATGTGCAGGTTTCCCATCTGCCCAAGACTGATCACCACAGTACCAAGCACACAACACTCAGCTCAGTGTCTGGGATGTTGCAGGTGCTCAAAAGATATCTGTTGAGTAAATAAAGGAATACCAAGAAAAGTCCGTAGCTTTAAAGAAGTTTGTGGGGATACCTTTTATAATTAAAAGAACATCTCCCAATCTGTTTTGAAAGTTTAGTTAAACTTCATTGGAATTTAAGAAAGAGGAGTATTTATATATTGAATGCTACTTGAGGCAAAGAAATAAAATAAAAATCTTCTCTTTATCCCAGAAATCCCTGAATTTATTCTCTTCCAAAACGAACGTAGGTAAAACTCAATGTGATCATTTATGTTAACAAGGGTGAAGGGATGAAAGGTCTTTGAAAAAGTGAAAGTGATATTACAACGTAAAGTGTTCATTCCTAGAAGCATAATTGGCCTAAAAAATCTAACACGTTGCTCAGAGAGAAAAAAATAGGCGTCAACCTTGATTCTTCCCTTTTTCTCCACCCAGCCCCTCCAATCCGTCCTCCATCATTCTGAGTGGTACTCCCAGGTAGTGCACGTTCACCTCTTACCTGTTCCACTTTTGCCCAAGATGGTATCACTCCAAGCTGCTGGTGCATAATGAAGCTGTCTATCTAAGAAGCACAGTTACTTGTTTAGTTAGGGAAGTGATTTTTGGTTTTGGGGTTTTGTTTGGAAGGGATTTGTTGCCAACTGGTAGAATTTGAAAGTGTTTTCCCTGTGGGAGGCAGATTCGGAAATCTGGCCTGCTAAGACTCTTTTGGAAGCTGAAACTAATTAAAATATTTATTTTAGCCCCTGTAGCTAAGACGCGGCAGGGGAGAGAGCCCAGCATTCATTTTTATGAAGGTGTAATTATATCCACTAACCTCTTGTGTACCACGTTCAGCATCTGCCCCAAGGCTGCCACACCTGTTCAAGCACCTGCCCAGTATGTGAGTACTTGCTGGAACAGTATTTAATGCCTTACCTCAGAGCACGGAGGGTCACCCACCTTTACCTGAGGACAATAGAGCCTTGTTCCACTTTTCCTTACCTATAGACTCACCTCTGAGTGAAGTACTTTCCTAGTTTCACCTTTAATGAGATCTGCAAAGCTATGCAAAAGAGAAAAAAGAAGAGAGAGAAACTAAAAAGTAATTGAGAGTCATTTTTTTAATCACAGAGGTTGAGAAAGATACAAAAATATGTAAGAGTCCTGGGTACTTCCTGAGTGCTTACAAAATCCTTAAAGTGCAAAGCCACAATACAAGACAAAGCCAGTGTAAACATTCGCTGTTTTTGAATGGTGAAAACTAGTAATGATGCCCCTTCTGAATACCCACCATGACTAAGGATGGGCTAGGTGCCTTCCTCACATTGTCACATTACTTCTTGCTACCCTCCACCATAGAAGAGTGTATGAATATTTATGAATATTTTATTATATTTATTATTTAATATTTATTAAATATTTATGACTATTTTACAAATGGAAAAACTGGGGTTCCAAGAAGCTCAATGACTTGGGAAATAGTAATGAGCAGGCTAAGAGCAGACTTGGAGGTCACGAAGACATGGGCATGAGTCCCAGCTGTGCTACTGACCAGGAGGGAGGTTTTAGGCACATTACTTAATCTCTCTATGCCTTCGTGTGTCACCTATAAAAGGGAAGTGGTAATAGCTAATGAGCTACCTTACTTGTGAAGATGCAATGAGCCAACATGCACAAAATCACCTAGCAAACGAGACATGCTGAATCGGGGTTTGCCACCGTCCTCCTCAAAGACCACACACGGCTAGCAGGTGGTAGGGGCAGGCTGCCAACTCTGGCTGTTTTATTTTGCTCATAAAGCTTCTGTACATTCCATTTGCAAAAACTGAATTCAGAGGAAATAATTGGAAATAGAAAAGAATGACCCAGAGAGAACACAAGAACTGGAAAGAGACAGAGCCACCCCTCGGTCTCCAGAACCTACCCTATGTGGGTCCTTTGCCTCCCATCTCTGGCCCTGGAGGAAAATCTGTTGGGTGAACTCTGAAGTATTAAATATTTGGTTGTTTATCAAGAGAACAGAGCTTGTAAGCCTTCTAGGATTCCCAGCCTTGATTGTGAAAGAAATTACAATGTGTATATTGTTGCAGGCCGACTCCCCATTTTCCTCCCCCATGACTGCCTTTTCCCACATTGTCCCACTCTGACCCTCATTCTCGTCCTTCTCCACCTCTTGACATTGGCCTTGTTCTTCAACGGCCAGCTCAGACCCTACCACCTCCCCGTGCTTCTGGTCTCCCTGTTCTCTGGATGCTGAAACATTTATTTTTAGTTAAACATTTAATTGATTTCTCTGTTTCATATGGACTCCTATCTCCCCAAATAGACTATGTACTTCCTTTGTCTACTCCATAGGGATTGATTCTAAGTTGCAAACCTAGGAGGCTCTAAATAGATATGCGTTTTGTAAAAATTCTTGTTGAGAATTGGACTGATTGTAGCATTTGTGAAACACCCACCTGGTAGTGAGGACCCAACTAAGAACTTGGCACAGAAGTTTGAGGCTGGTCCCCACCCTCAAGGTGCTTTCCTCTCTAAGGAGAACAAAGCTCACAGCATTTATACCTGGGAGGCACTGTAGCAGAAGTTAGCATCATGGGCTCTAAAGCTAATCTCCCTTTATTTTCTTTCCTTTTCTTTTTTCTCCCCTAACTTTTCATTTTATAGATGATCCCTTGCTTTCCTTGACAGTATAATGATCTAACAGTGGTACCTACTTCATGGGGTCTTTGTCAGGTGTAAACGAGATAATGCAAGTAAATCTCAGTGCAGAGCCTGGCATCTAAGAGGACAAAGTTAGCTACAGGTAGATTTAGAAATGAGAAAAGCAATTGTTCAAATGCCAGGGTGGAACAACAAACATCTTAAACTTAAGAGGCTCACTTGGACACATACCAGGGACAGCTGAGCTGCTATCAAGCTATTTTTGACATTGGGCTCATTCTTATGAGGCATTTTATGCTAAATACATAGTTCACAGTAGAAATAGACACTTCTGCGCATGCCAGGTTCCATGCAGTGGGGCAGGGGAGAGGGCCTAAGAGCCGAAGAAAAGGAAAGGCACTCGCTTCTGGGCCTGGGAAGTTCCAGGTGGAAGGTGACTCTGAAAGTCACGGCCGTCTATTGCCCTCTCCTACCTGAATCACAGTAAATTGGAGACACATAAATTGGTAGAGTTCTAAGCAGTGAACCTGGAGGAGTTTTGTTGCTGTGTGTCCCGGGGTAAGGAGAGCGCAGGGCTGAGTATGCTGGCCTGCAGTGGAACCTCCCACAGAGGGCCCATTCCAACACAGGCAACATTCCCTTTCTCTGGGGCTGCTTGGAGGGCAACTAGCAAGCAGATTGGATATTACTAAGCCGAAATCCTTTGGCCTCAGAGGCATCTTGTGAGGCGGCAGTCTGGCTTAATGAGCAGTTGTGTTCAAGTTTGGCAAGGGGGGAGGGGATTAGCTCTTTGGGAAATGGCTTTGGTCCACGTAAACATGCTCTGCTAAAGAAGCTCAAGGAGTCCTTTGAACAGGTATTGACTTGGTTTCCAGCAGCTGCCGGTCCTGTTGGAAGTACCCATAACTTCCTGTTGGAAGTGCAGCTCCTCTGGCCACTGCGTTTAGAGGAAGGGTGCCACAAATAGCAACCAGGGGATCTGGTTCAAAGGCTCCTCTTCCAAATTTGGCCAGGTGTGGTGGCTTGTGCCTGTAATCCTAGCACTCTGGGAGGCTGAGGTGGGAGGATCACTTGAGCTCAGGAGTTCAAGACCAGCCTCAGCAAGAACAATACCGTCTCTACTAAAAATAGAAAAATTAGCCAGGCGTGGTGGCATGTGCCTGTAGTCCCAGCTACTTGGGAGGCTGAGGCAGGAGGATCAATCACTTGAACCCAGGAGTCTGAGGTTGCAGTGAGCTATGGTGACGACACTGCTCTCTACCCAGGGCAATTGAGTGAGACTCTGTCTCAAAAAAAAAAAAAAAAAAAAACTGTTCCAAATTCAACTAGTGTTTTTGGTGAACTTGGTTAAGGGTGGGGTTGACACCTGCCAAGAGGGTCTCAGGTTGGTCCTATTAATATGCATCCCTGCAACTGGGGAAGTTACAGTGCTAAGTTGCACTTGGTTGAACTATGCCTTTGAATGTGATCATCCTCCTCGCCTGAATGAACATAAAAGAGAAACACCTGCAATTACAGATTCAACAGAAGGATGTGTTGAAATACACTGAGGAAGCTTTGCAGGCTCAACAATGACGAGCTGAAACTCTATGAGGAAGGTGATAAGGTAGACATCCTAATAATAATAACTAGACAGTGAGCACTTCCTGCATACACACGTACTCTGTGCCAGGCACTGTACCCAAGCCCATAGCTGTATCACGTCCGAGTCCTTGCATCACTCTGTGAGATAGGCACTGTGATCTTCCTTTTACAGTCGAGGTGCCCGAGGCACTAAGAGGTCAGGTGCCTGCCTAGAGTCACACAACCAGAAAGTGCAGAGACAGGACTTGAACATAGATTGGCCTGGTTCCAACATTCTGGTTCTTTCTACCAAGCTGCCACTGTTAGTCATTAATGCAGGCTTCATTGACACAGGTAGAGCTGGGTGTAGGGAAATGTACAAAATCCCCAGGGGCACAGAAAGAAGTATAAAATGGACTGTGCTGGCAATATAGTTCCAAAAAAAATAAAAAACAATGAACCATTTGTGTGGTTACTAATTGAATTAGAATAAGGGCCATCTCCCAAAGAAAACAGTAATGCTTCTGAGGGTGGAGCCCACATCTGCTTTCCTATCCAGAGTGCTTTGCTCAAAGGCCTGTACCTAGAGGGCTCTGGACAAACGTCTCTTGATGGTGAAGGGAGTGACATGGTGTCATAGAACAATCAAACAAATTGGGTCTGAAGGCTGAAAGTCCCAAGTAATGGTCCCAGGCCTACTCCAAACTAGCTCAGTGCCTTTGGGAATTAACTCACCTCTTTGGCATTCAATTTCCTAGTATACAGAAAAGAAATAATAAAAATTAGGTTTAGTATGGCCTGGCCTACTTCCCAAGGTTCAGTGGAGATCAAATGAAGTAATAGTATAATAGCACTACAAAACACTGTAAAAAATTTCTTTAATGAGCTTTATTCTTCGGAAGTGCTGCAGAAAATCGGGGAAGTGGATGTCCCTGAGGGCTGAGTGCTTGGGGATGACTTCATGGATGAAGGGAAAAAGGAAGCAATAGAATCTCCTGGATTCCAGAGCCTTAAACTGGTTAATTTTCATTCTATTACAGATCATAATTATGTTTGAAAACCTGGGGCAGAGCATGAAGGATGAGATAGAGAATTCTCCCTAGCTTTGGGTTCAAGGGTCTCCTTTTCCAGTGAAAGTAGCATCCACTTTTCCTTCCTGTGAGCTTTGCTGTCTTCCTTCCCTTCTTGGCAATCCAGGCCTAAGAAGTGATGTTTCTTAGGAGCAAGGTAGCATAGCAGTGAAGAACAGCATCTGGATTGGGAGTCCTGTTATTGAGACAACTTTTCTTTTTTTGCTATTCTAAACCTCAATTTCCTCAGCAGAAAATAAGGCAATCATAAGAGTACCAGCCTTAGAGGGTTATTGTAATTTTTTACTTAAGATAATTCCTGTATGGAGCTTAGCCTAATGGCTGGAAAATATATGTAGGCCATTGTTAATTACATATATAGTTATAATTACTGTGTTGTTCCTGGTTTTCTTCTACCAACCTCATCCCCAGATACACTTCTTGTCAGTTAAAGTTCAATATCCTAGAAAGAGATTTTAAGGCCTTGGAACAGGTTAGTGAAATCAATAAACCAAAAGTTGCTAAAAAGTTATAAGGCAAGAAGCCAGAAGCATCACCCTCCCTGGATCCAGGTTTTTTTCCAATAATCTAAATTGAAAAACATAAATTAGGGCAGAGATAATATGCTTCATAAGATTATGAATAAATAACATGCAAAGGATTTTTAATTCTATAGCCCTGCTGAGAGCATTGGAGAAAGCACACCTTTTATGAGGCATTCACTATCATTTGCTCTTTTTTACCTTAAATTTCTAGCCTTGTGGAAGCTCAAAGTCAACCTCCAAGCATCCTTGGAGCCGAAGCACACTTTGAACAGTACAGTCTTCTAAACTTTCCTGATTCAAGCTGCAAAGGCCATGAATTTCTTCCAACAAAGAAGCTGAAGCAAAAGAAGAAGGAACTTTAACAAATGTGTCTATTTGTGTTATCTCTTTAAACACTTTCAGGGTTTATATTAATAGTTTCAGGGAAAGTTTTTCTTTTAGGGTAGAGTGGAAAGAAAGAAGATGGGAGGCTAAAAAGCATTCTTAGGTTTTCAGAAGCAGTGATGGAAAATCCCCACGCTAGGGGCTTCCTTTCCCTCTAGAAAAATAATGGTCCTGACGTTCCCAGGGAGAGCCCCGGCGGACGAGTGTCAATCATTCCACCCTCCATTTAGCTAGTCGAGTCACTGGAGCTTAAAGAAGGGGAAGTAAACTCAAGTACACATCCTGGTAACCTCTAGCCACAGGTCAAGTTCCACTAAAGTCAGTTAAAAATGACCAAAGATCTACTCCTTTGAAAAACCTCAGGGCAACCACTTTGTCCCAAGAAAACTGCCCAGATGCAATCTAAAGTAGTTCCAGATACCTCTTGATGTGTACGGCGTTTCCTTGAAACCAGCAACCCTCTGAAAAAGGTCACAGGACAGAAGAAAGTGGAGTATTCTGTGGTGAAGTTGAAGCAGACATCGCCTTTCTGTTCCACAAGAGACTCGCCCTCCGGCTGTACAGTGAAAGGTCGGAAATCCCAGGGCAGCAACTTGGAAGTCCCACCTGCCACGCATTTGCCTGAGCATTTTAAGGTCGTATAGGTACTTGTCCTTCTGAGTGTGTAGGTTAACCTTGTTCCCTTTTTGGGTGGCATTTCTTGTTTCATTTCTCTTGCTTATTTCCCTTTGTATTTCATAATTATTTTCATTCACTCTGTGACACTTTAAGAAGAGAAAACCTTTGACTAAGGGATGATGCTGGAATAACCTTCAAGCCACAAACACAGGATTTAATCTCACGTGGCAGGACACCTGCCTCCCTTCTCAGACTGCTTATTCTGAATTGATTTGTCTACCAGCATCTTTTCTGACGAGGCATGTAGCCCAGCATAGCTGTAAAGAATCTCGCAGCAGGCAGATCAAGCTTTCTTTTAATTTTTTAATGTTATTTTTAATTGACAAGTAATAATTTTATACACATATGTATGGGGTACACTGTGGTGTTTCAATACATATATACATTGTGGAATGATCAAATCAGGCTAATTAACATATCCATTACCTCACATACTTACTTCTTTGTGGGGAGAACTTTTAAATTAAATCTACTCATTTAGCTATTTTGAAATATAAATACATTACTGTTAATTATAGTCACTATGGTGTGTAATAGGTTACCATAACTTACCCCTCAGATAAAGCTTTGAATCCTATTGTTGCCACAGAATAGTGAGTGACCTCGGGCCAGTCACTTAACCCCTCAAACCTCAATTTCCACATCTCTAGAGTTGAGACTGTCATAGTATCCACCCCACAGGAATGCTGTGAGGATCACATGGTTCCATAAAGGCTCAGTAAATCCTAACTCCTACTATAGTATTTTATTGAGGGCTCATTGAACCAGACGCCTGAGAGAGAGAAGATGAAATGGAAGTGCTTAACATTTTATGACAACTTGAACATGATCTGCATATTTCCTAAAAATTATAACACTTGTGTGGCTTCAGTGTCCCCAAGATAATATATTTTGGAGAGGGTAAGATAAGAAATTATCATCCTGAAACACAATATCCTACCTTCTGGCCCCAAATTCTTAACTATCCTCCAGTTGTTACTTCAATCTCACCAGGGTGGCCCCATGGTCTCTGCTTTGGGTCCCATATTCTGTCACCTTCCGAGAAACGTGACATGTACCAGTTATCCCTTCTCTCCTCTCAACTAGGTCCATCATATCAGTAACTAAGCCCTAAGCCACTCCAGGCCTTTCCATATTAAAACATAATAAGAAAAGGGCCATTTCTCCTCTCCTGCTACTTCTCCACTGCCCTCTTTTCTTTCAGAGCCAGTCTCTTGACAAATTATGTACTCATTCATTGCTGCCATTTTTCCGCACCTGACTCACTCCTTAGCCCATTACGATCTGGTTTCTAGTCCAAAGATACTACCAGGAGCCCTCACTAAGATCTCCAGTGGTCTCCGTGTTGTTAAACCCAAAAGACTTTTTCAGTCTTCGTCTCACTGACCCCTCATCGACATCGAACTTGGTCCCTCTTGCTTGAACTCCCTTGGCTCTGGGATGTTACATCTTGGTTTCCCTGTCACCTCTCTGGCTTTTCTTCTTTTGTATCCATTTCTAGCTCTTTTTCTTCCTCCTTTCATTAAATAGTGGAGTTCCCCAAGTCTCAGTCCTAGACCCTCTTCTTACTCTGTGGACTCTCTCCAGGCAATCATTGTCAATCAGGATTTCAATTATGTGATACCAATTTATATCTCCAGCACAGACTGCTCCTCTGTGCTCCAGAGCCAGGTACCCAACTACTTGTTTACTACATCTCCATTTGGAGGGCATGGCTCTTCAACTTGTTCACAACCAACTTCATGATCCTCCTCAGCAACTTGGCCCCTTCCTTTATTCTCTGCCTCAATGAATGGCATCCGTATCATCCAGCCAGCAAGTATCATCCCAGATGCCTTCCTCTTCCTCCTTCCCCATCCTAATTCATCACCAAGGCATGCATATCTCTTACTTTTTAAATGTCTCTCAAAACAATCTTACTTCCAGTATTTCCATAGTCATCACCGTAATCTATGCTGCCATCACATCTTTTCTCTGTTCTTCTGGGCTTCCCAACCCCATTCCTTTCTCTGTATTGCAGCCGGTAATGTCCTGTCCTTCCCAAAACTTGCCAGTAGCTTCCTATTGATCACAGGAAAATGTCCAAAATCCTTAGTATGGTGTGACAAAGACTGCCTTTCCAAAATATCCATTTTCTCCTTCTTCCTCACAAAAAAAAAAAAAAAATCCCAAAAACTTCCATTATTGGGATGGCAATCTCTCTCACACACACAAAAAAAGACATTTTCTAACCCCTCTTACAGAGAGGGATAATCTATGAGATATAAGCAGAAATTATTAAACAGGGTAACTAGGAAAGTCCTTTCATCCTTGCCCTTTTAGTTCTTCATGCCTGGAATATGGATGTGATGACTGGATCTCCAGTCTCCATCTTGAGACCTTGAGGTTGGAGGCTGGAACTAGAGGTGGTAAGGCAGAAAGATGGAAGGATCCTAATGACTTGGGAGAACCACCATACACGACTTGATTTTTCTACTTCTGGGCTTCTTCTATGTGAAAGAACAAAATCCTTACACATTTAACCTCAGTACAGTTGGATTTCTGGCACTAGGAGTAGAACTCAGTTTCTAATTGACACACACACAATTTGCAAGGCCCTACATCGTGTGGTCTCTGCTCTACTTTCCAAGCTGTTTCTTACCTGACTCTCACCTGTATGTTCTTCAGTGTAGCAACGTTGGCCTGCTTTTAGTTGTTCAAATGCACCAGGCTGCCTTCCTGCACAGGGCTTTTCTGTCTGTAGGATTTTCCTGCCCAACCTACCTGACCATTACTCATCCGTCCGATTTCAGTTAGAGCAGTCCTCCTGGACTTCCTTCTTTTCCTCTTCACTCCTTCCTCCCTCCAATCTAGAATAGGTTCCTTTGTTATGTGCTGTCATGGAACTATATTCTTTTGCTTCATAATACTTTTCTTAGGTTTCGTAATTTGACATTCATTTATGTAATTACTTTATAAATATCTGCCTCCCCTATTAGATTTAAACTTCATGAAAGCAAGGGACATGTCTGGTTTTTTTCAACATTTTATTCCCAGCACCTGGCTGGGAATGGCAACTTGGTATATATTCTGTGTCTAATAAATAATAGTCAAGTGAATGAATGGAGACTTCCAGTCCCTTTTCTCATGATCTATATCAGGCCTTCTCATTCTCTCTTGCCAAAACTCTCAACAATCTTGCACTAACAAATTATCTCATTTTCTGTCTCTCCAACAGCTCTATAAGATATGTAAATAGTGACAATCTTTTTCAAACAAGAAGTTCAGCATTAAATTAGTCTCTACTAATCTGTTCAAATGGTCACTGGAATTTTTGACCTTACTCTCTCTCATTTAAATCTTGAGCCTCAGTAGTAAATTGCAATTTTGAGAATTATCCAACTGGTCTATGGTCATCCAAGATACATATTCAAACAAGCAAACCAAAAAGACCAGCTGTTGAAGACACTCTTAATGTTACCATTGCCTTCCAACATTGCTTTCTGTATCTAAATATTGCTTTCTGTATCCAATTCGATTCTCCTGATCTTAATCTCTCAGCAAAGTGGTTCTCACATTTAAGCATGCAGCAGAATCACCTGGAAGACTTGTTAAAGCACAGATTGCTGGTTGCAGGTTCAGGAGGTCTGGGGTAGGGCCCAAGGATTTGCATTTGTAACAAGATCCCAGGTTATGCCGATGATGTTGGTTCAGACACACTTTGAGAAACACTGTTTTAGTGGCTACTCAAGGAAAGAGGATCTATTTCTTTAAAGGAGCCCAGCAGTGGATAAATTTGCTTGTCTGCATTTTTAATAGCAGCCTGTAGAGCTTGTCAATTTAGGTAGAATCCCCAGTTCACCAAAGGCAAAACAGTAGAGTTATGACTATCCTGAGAACCTCAGAGCCATTGCATGTCACTCTGTGGGTAATGAGGAAGAGAAGCTGTCTAACACCAGTGTAAAGCGTTGAGTTGCTGTGTGGCTTGCTCAGACCTCTGAACCTGCCGTTCTCTTAAGCATTGAGTAGAGCAGAAGCAGCTGTGTGTGTTGATGGCAGCCGGCATTTCAGTTTCCATTCTAGCAGCTCAACTAGCCCAGGCCAGCAAGTGCTAGTCCTCAAAACACAAACAGCATGGAGAAAGCAGGATAGCATCTCTGACTTGACTTATACCTGCTGATGACTCATAAAGTGGGATCATTTGTTCTGTGATCCTAGCCATCCTCCTTGCTGTGATACCCTTGGCAATCTTAATATCTGCACATCTTACAGTTTTCTCCCAAGATGCTTGTGTTGTTTTACCTTTTCATCATCTATTTCCCTCCTAAAATGGTCTAGGGAAATTGGTTTGTTCCTAAAGTTTGGTTGTGTCTGCTTTCATACTTGATTTTAAAAACCTATTTTGAATGTAAGGTCCAGGTCCAAAATAACAACTGGTAAGATTTAATTATTCCTTTCATCCATTCAACAAATCTTTATTAAGTTCCAGGCTGTGGGAAGCATGAGGAAAGATGACAGAGACACAAAGAAAGAAAAAATGCCCTCATTGCTCTTAAGGAATCTTTCTGAAACTCAGTTTCCTCACCTCAAAAATGAGGGTAATAATAATAAGCCCTGTCTTTCACAGTTGTGGTAGTAGTTAAACAAGGTAATATGTGTTAAGCTTTTAGCAGAGTGTCTACTGCATTGTAAACAGTTAATACAAACAGGCTGTTATTAAGTTAGGTAGAAAGATGATAATACTAGTGTTTCAACTGATAGGCAAAAAGCATATTGTAGTTTTATCATGGTTTGAATAAAGAAGTTACAGAGGAAGGTGTAAAATTTTTTTACATCTTTCATTGCCAACATTACCATCCTAATACTTACATTATTGTCCTAGGCCTTTGCTTAATGTGGATTGCATATTGCCTATAAACCAGCGTAAGTCGTGTCTTTGCAGCATTACTGTCCACCACATGTTGGGTGGCTACTACTATTAATACCAAGCAATAATAACTACCGACACTTCTCCAGCCCTTACTACATACTATGTGCTATTATTCCTAAATGCTTTGCAAGCATGATCTCATTTAACCCTCAAGGCCACACTAAGAAATAAACACTATTTTTCATGGCCTTTTCACACATGAGGAAACTGATAGCCAGAGAGTTTTAAACAACACAGAAAACTTCCTATAGCTCTTACTATGAACATGAGTGTATACTTTTCAGTTACGTGCGCGTGTGTGCATCAGGCATGCGAGTGTTTCCAGGTCTTACACTGAAGAGGATTCTGGCCCTACCTGCCCCATTTCTTCTCCTCTTCCCATCTAAGGAAGGTCCCAGTTTGCCAGATGATCCACCATATCGAACTTTTGTGCTGCAAAATTGGTAAGAAAGATGGAGGGAGAAGAGAACAGAGAAACTTGACTCAGGGCGGTGGGAAGAGTTTGGGGAGTGTTGAGGAAAGAAGTGTGGGAGTTGCTGCTGTGTGTGTCCAACATGGATGAGGGATAGAAGAGGAAATTTTGAAAGGCATGTATTCTCATGTGTTCTCAAAAGACAAGCAAATATCTTGATTTACTTTTAAATGACTTTTTTGGCTGCCAGATTGGGTTTCTGTGATTGTGAGACTGCTTCTAAAGTGAACCATATGGATGGACAACTTTTCAATATTAAAGGTGCCTATTTAAACATTATGACTTATATCAAAATTCTTCCAATTTTATGTGTTTATTTGCAATATGATACACTCATGACAACAAATTTTGAAAAACTTTGCTCTGGGATGTTTCTTACATTTCTCATGGGTAAGAACACCTAGAAATGATAGTGTCCTTTGGAGAATGTCATGGAATATTGACATGTTTAATTCCCTTATAGAATAATTGTAACAAAGTTATCAGTGAGGTTTGAAAAAGATTAATGAAATCTAAGAGTAGAAAAATATCTTAAAGGTATGGAAACACTCAGGTTTGTAGAAAAGTTTACTTCTGAAAACAAAGAGCTTATTACAAAAACTCTGCAGGTTTCTGCATCTTCACATAGAAGATTATATACAAAATCCTTAACAAATCAAGTTTATGAGTTTTTCTGTTACTACATGTTTCCTACTAATTCATCCATTTTAAATAGTAGACGACAAGCAATTGTGGGTACACAAATGTTAGAAAAACATTATGCGGAAATTTTTTTCTCAGAATATTAAGGGGGTACGAACAATTTGGTTATATAAATTGCTTTTGTACCGTGCCCATCCCCCAGACAGTGTGCATTGTACCCGTTAGGTATGAATTTACCCATCCCTACCTCCGAAATTTTTTAAATTGAGAAAATTGATATTCATTAGCTAAGAGTTTTCTAAAAATCGGAGATAAGCTGCCATTAGTTTATATTAGTGGTAGAACATTGTGATTCTGATCACTGAAACTAGTGTTCTGTGGTAGCAAAATCTGAGAATCACTGTACTAAAAACAAAGGTAGTTACAGACAGATCAATTTGGGAGCTGTGTCTATTGCAGCCTGGTATTGATGTGCCATTAACAGTACAAGTGTATTGAGAGTGGACTTCTGATTGTGAAATGTAGTTAACCAACATTTTCACTCTCAAGAATCCCTTTAATTATTTTCCCCACAGGAATCATAATGCCTTATGGTGCTATCAACTGTCAGAATGACTGAGCCACATGCTGCACCAATATTTTTCCAATCAAAAGCTTGATGTTTTGACTAGTCCATATAGACTACTATGGATTTAGATTAGGTTTATAGAAAAAATGAAAACAGAGACTGGACTTCTGCATCTGGCAGTATGCCAAATTACATAGCCAGAAAACCTTTTTAATACAAGGAATATAGAAATTTCAGATTAACTACCAAAACATTCTTTTTAATGGATATTGCTTGCAAAAAAGAAAAAGCAAATAAATATAAACAAGAAAATTATCAATGGCCAGAAATGAAGAGGGAATTGACAACTAGAGTGATAAGCAAATTGGATCACCCTGTGGAAGCTTGGTGAGGGAGAGTCTCAGTCATTTAAGGTCTCGTGTTTTGATGACTTTGAACACCTGCGAAATAGAGAATTGAAAATAAAATCCCTGCACAAAGCTGAGACCCCTGAAATTTGCCTACCAGCACAGAGCAACAATCTAGACACTTCTTGGTTTCAATCTAGGTATTGGTTGGGGGAAAAATCTCTGCTAATAATTTGTAACCACAGGATTTGTGCTCACATAGGTTAGGGTTTCAAATTTACACAACTCACTTGACTTAGGAATTCCTGAGCTGGGAAATAAAAACCAAAGTGGCTTTGATAGGTCATACCCCATAGTGACTGGCAGATATATATATGCAAAGCCTCTCTAGAGGGACACATTGCAGGATGAGACCCCCAGAGTTTCAGATAATTGAATTTTCTGTTATAGAGTATAAATGCGTTTTCAAAATGAGTAAAACTTAGTGATAAATTATGTTAGCATGTATGACCAAGACCCAGAGCCAAACAGATCTACTGATACTCCCTGCCTACCCTCTATTTATAGAACTTGGAACCACATACTGGAGAGAAGCAGACACATATGCCCAGAATTGTTATCTTGCACTGGTCTAGGAGGTGGAAAGAAATCCAGTTGCCTGTGCTTAGAATTTTTGATGGTTTACATCAACCCAATCAAGAAATAAGGACCAATGGCTGCCATCTAACAATAGATACTCAAGTTCACCTTCATGAAGAGGATTAAAGAACGAAATCAGAATTATTTAGGGAAATTGAACCACAGGAGTGGGGAATAAGTTTTTCTCCCTATTACATACAATAGATATCAATGAAATCAAATATTTTGAGTTTAATAAAATAGAAACATTTTGGGGAAAATTGAAAAAAATTAAAGAGGAAAGAGAGCACAAGTAAATACATTAAGATGAAACAAGGAATATAAACAAGGATAAAACAGATATTAAAATAATAAAATAGGCCGGGCGCGGTGGCTCACACCTGTAATCCTAGCACTCTGGGAGGCCGAGGCGGGTGGATTGCTTGAGCTCAGGAGTTCGAGACCAGCCTGAGCAAGAGCAAGACCCCGTCTCTACTAAAAATAGAAAGAAATTATCTGGCCAACTAAAATACACATATAGAAAAAATTAGCCGAGCATAGTGGTGCATGCCTGTAGTCCCAGCTACTGGGAAGGCTGAGGCAGTAGGATCGCTTAAGCCCAGGAGTTTGAGGTTGCTGTGAGCTAGGCTGACGCCACGGCACTCACTCTAGCCTGGGCAACAAAGCGAGACTCTGTCTCAAAAAAAATAAAATAAAATAAAATAATAAAATAAAATAAAATAATAAAATAATAAAACAATAATGTGAACTTTATACAAATAAATGTGAAAATTTAAACAAAATGGACAATTTCTCAGGAGAATATAATTTTGCACAACTGAGTCAGGAATAAATAGAAAACCAAATGGGCCATAATCATTAAAGACATTGAATCTATAATTATCAAAAAAAATCTATCCTACCACCCCCAAAAAAAGAAAGAAGAAGAGAAAAAAAAAAAAGAAGTAGAAGATAAAGAACTACCACTAGGTCAAATGATGTTAGTGGTGAGTTCTACCAAATACTGGTATAGGTAAATCTAATCTTATGCAAATGCTTCTGGACAATTTAGACTACCCAAATTTTCCTCAAGAATGATTTGAATTTCTTCTCTGAGGAGGAAAAATTCTGTTGTTCCTTAATTTCTTGAATTGGCTTAGATAACTTTTACTTTATTTTCATAAAACATTCACAGGGAGGAGAATAGGCTGGAAAAATATTGTTCCTTCATTTAATAGAAGAATGACGAATACGAAATCTGAGTACACACACACACACACACACACACACACCCTCCATATTAAAAGGAGTAGTCAATATTGATCTTAAAAAAAAATAACTACTACACATCTAGAATGGCCAAAATCTAGACAGCACCAAGTGCTGACAAGGATGTGGAGCAGCAGGAATTCTCATTCATTGCTTGTGGGAATGTAAAATGATGCAGCCACATTGGAAGACAGTTTGGTAGCTTCTTACTAAACTAAACATATGATCTAGCAATTACATTCCTTGGTACTTACCCAAAGGATTGAAGACTTACATCCACACAAAATCCTGCACATGGATGTTTATAGTAGCTTTATTCATAATTGCTAAAACTTGAAACAACCAAGATGTCCTTCAGCAGGTGAATGGATAAATAAACTGTGGTATATCCAGACAGAGGAATATTATTCAGTGATAAAAAGGAATGAGCCATCAAGCCATGAAAAAACATGGAGGAAACTTAAACATGTTACTAAGTGTAAGAAGCCAATCTGCAAGGCTACATATTGTGTGATTTTAACCACATGATGTTCTGGAAAAGGCAAAGCTATGGAGTAATAACAACAGTGGTTGCCAGGGGCTGAGGGGAGGGAGGGATGAATGAGTGGCACACAGAGAACTTTTAGGGTGGTGAAATTACTCTGTATGATACGTGATGTTATACATTTGTCCAAACCCACAGAATGTACCACACCAAGAGTGACCCCCTAATGTAAACCATGGACTTTGGGTGATAATGATGTATGTGTCAATGTAGGTTTGTCAGTTGTAACCAATGTGCCACTCTGGTGGGTGTGTTGATAAGGAGAGGCTATACATGGCGGCAGGAAGGGAATGTGGGGGACTTCTCTGTACTTTCTATTCAATTTTGCTGTGAACCTAAAAGTGCTCTTAAAAATAAATATTAAATACTTTTTTTTGGAAAGGAAACAATGTACCCATAATTAAGGTCAATTTATTTGTGTACCTGCTTAAGGCAAGGTTCATGGGGGAAATGGGAAGAAAAGTTTGCTATCTCTTCAGCTGAGAAAAGCCAAGGAGTCCTAGTCTAAGCTCACTGCCATAAATGATACATTTTTGAAAGGAGAGAAGAAGATGATCTTTTACAGATGTTGTTCTCAATTGCCAGACTGTCTCCAGGTTTCTTTCTAGCCCCTACTATTGCCCAGAAATTTGCTGCTCTGATGGCCCTAAAGATTTCTAAAACAATGTCCATGGGCTTCTCTGCCCAGATCCATTCTATATACTATTGGCCTGATTTAGGGGTGTTGGAGTGTCATCGTGAATTCTCATCAGTGTCCGCTTCCCTTTAATTTCCCCAAGTCACGAACTATTGGGATAAAGGGTGGGTTGCAAGAAGTCACTGATCAAGGACAATGATCATGATCCTGTTCTTGGCTACCTGTTTTTTACTTCCATGTAGCATGTGGCCCATTCACCTCTGTGAGGTTGGCCAGCTGTCTAGGTTGCCCACTCTGGGCACCATCAAAGATGGGCTTTCTATGTGACTCTAAAGACCTCTTATCTATTCAATGGGATTTTTTACTGCTTTCTGTGTAGAATTCATCTTTGTAAAGAGTTCCATTTCTTTGGTTGAATGTCTCCTCCCCCATTAAATATCATCATTTCTGGGAGGAATAACACCAGAAGCCATATAGCCAAGAATGAGCTGAAGATGGTATAATATCTGCAAGGGGCAGAGGGCACTAAATCTTGTCTTGGACCAGTCACCTTCTCCTTCCCCACAAGGTCCTCAAACAAGATACATGCAAAGAGTAGGCAGAACTAGACAAAGTGATGCTTTTGATGAACTTCCTCAATAAGGAAGTGCAAGGCTGGGTGTCAAGGAAGGCTTCATCTGATACCCACCCAATATGTCTAAATATAAACCTCAGAATGTATCATTCCAATTAACAGCCACATACCTCCAAGGCCAGAGGGAAGAGAATTTAGGAATACTTAGAATTGTCTCCCTACTCCCCACCCTACCCTCTTCCCAACCCTCTCAGGCCTGGCTGCTGCAGTAGAAGAGAAAACATCTAAAGATTAAAAAAAAAAAAAAAAAGAAGTGGCTGATGCTGTCTCAAGCAGCCCCATGCGATTTTACCATTGCAGCCAGAAGGAAATCAGTGAAGAGAGACACACACCATTCCATGCACTGCCCTGAACCCCATCCAGGGCCCTGACCACCCCCTAAAATTTCACCCCATCATTACCAGGGAAGCTGATCAAAGCAGATTAGCACATCCTCTCCTTGGAGTGGAAAACAAGGATGGAGAGAAGAAGAGAATGAGAAGACTTTTTTCCCTAAGGGTCAAAATTTGCCTACTATGTCATGTGCACATTAATATAAATTAATCTATCACAAAAAGTTGGTAAAATAAGCATACACTGGATGAGAAGAAGGGGTCCACCCAGGCTGGAGAAAGGTGTGGAGGTTTTGCTGTGCTCACCTGCTCAAAGTCCCAAAGCTGGTAGGTGGCAGAGATTTCTATCAAGCCCCTCTAGATTTAAAGACAGCGCTCTTTATATCATCCTGTGTAGCAGAAAAGAGTGTCTGAGGAAGATCTGAATGTGTCTCTACTACCTAAGACATTATCACACTGAGAACTGCTTGAAAATAAATTTCTGTGTCTGGAGCTTGAGAATCAGCAGAAGAAAATGCATCGCTTTATTTGAAGTTAAAATAGACAGATTGGAAAATTTCTTGAGAGAGCTGTTTTCTAATCCTTCATGCATATTTTCTCTTAAAACACAGGATTAAAAGAGATGAAATGTATTATTACACATTACAATTTAGCACTGCATATTTCAAATGCCTCTTAACGATACAAGTTGTATTGTCGCCAGCTGAGAGATTTCCAATGGCTACACTGCCTTCTGAAGAAGTGGGTAACTGTTCTAGGTGTCTGTGAGTGTTTTTCTGAGCCTCTAAACAAGGCAAGCCACCACATTACCAAAAAAATGTTTCACTAGCTAGTATGTCATGTGATGCTGGCAGTGTGTAAGGATGCAATAAAATGGCACACTTTGTCACTTATTTGCAAGAGAAGGAAGGACTGGCATGGAGTTTATTGGAAGAGGCTCACCATGCTGCCCTATTGTCAACTGAGGAATATGTTCCCCAGAATCTGAATTAGAGTTGGCCAAGGGTGACATTGCCCAAGATTTGAGAGGTGAAAGTCAAGTGGCTGCCATTACTCTTTGAAGATCATTGCCAGCTAGAAGTGATGAAGGACGCCCTGAGAAGACCATATTTTAATCCCCTTGGAGACAAGTTTGCACCTCCTGTTCTGACAGGCACTCAAATTCCAAGAAGCCATTTCAAAGATAGGCATAGACTATTAGACATAATGCTGGTGTAAGACGCAAAAGCCTGTCCTGCTACAATTAATAACAATAACACATTTATCATTTTCTATGTGCCATTGTGCTCTGTGCTTTACATTAAGTATCTCATTTGGTCTTTGCAACAGCCCTATGAGGTAGGCACTGTAATTATCCTTATCTTACAGTTGAGGAAACTGATGTACTGAGAAGTTAAGCAACTTGTTCATGATTGTATAGTTTGTAAAGGGAAGTACCAGGATATTAAGTTTTACTACAACTAAATTTCTACTTGTGTGTTGGTCCCTTCAACACAATGAATCTCATTTTTCCCATCTGTCTAATGAAAGACTTGTCCTACATGGCCTCAAGTCCCCTCCAGGCCAGCTGTCCTATTATTCCACTTCCCTCATATTAGGGAATGATATTCTCCCCGGCAAGTATCTGATGCCACCCATTTAGAAGTCCTTCATCAAAAATTCCTTCTTAACTACCAGCCCAGAACTCATTCCAACTAAGTTAATCTTGCCTTCCCATCTGGCCTATGAGTACCCCAGGAAAGGGACTCTGCATTCATCTTCGTATCTTTACATATGGTACCAAATGCAATGGAAGTCAATGAGAAAGTGTAATTCTATATACAAGTGCTTGCTTATTTATATTTACACAGATCTTCTTAGAAAAGTACCCAAAGTGAGTGTCTGAATTGTCTTATGACCTTGGCATGTTATATTCTTCCACCTTCCAGCACGTAACAAAATTCATATATATCACCATTCCTTGTCACTTAGGACCTATTGTGTAACTTATTTTTAAAAGCCAAATGCTTCTAATATTCCTGATTTTCATTTTGTTGCAAAGAAGGAGTTGCAGAGCTGTGCTAAGAACAAGGAGATCAGCGGATATTGCACATCACCCTCAGAAATACTAACAAGGCACACAACTTGGGAAATATTTGGAGTCTTTCAAATTCGGCAGGTTTCACAACCCACTGTTTACATGGGCTCAAGGATGACAACTGCTGTAGTGAATGGTTTTCCACATCCTAACTGGTGAAGATCGTCAGGAGCCATTTGCTTTCAGCTGGCAGGCTCAGCAGTGCACCTTCACTGTCCACCTCCACTCTGTGAACGCTCCAGTCCTCTGTCAACATCCAGTATGGATTTTTTATTGCCTCTGCAATGCACAGAATATGACACCGATCTACTGCATTTATGATATCATGCTCTTTGGACCTGTGAAGTAGGAAGTAGCCATTACCCTACACAGCATGGCAAGACACCTTCATGCCAGAGAGTGGGATAAGGCTGGCCAAAGTTCGGAGCCTGCTACCTAGGTGAAATTTCCAGGAATCTAGTTGTCTGGTGCACATCAAGATACTCTTTCCAAAGTGAAGGACAAGTTGCTGTATCTGGGTTCCCCTACCACTAAGAAATAGGCATAATGGCTAGCAGGCCTCCTTGAATTTTGGAGGCTACATATACCTTTTTTGGAAGCACAACTTTAACCCATTTACCAGGTAATGCAAAGCCTGTCAGTTTTCACAGATGTCCAGGCTGCCATTCAAGCTTCTCTGCCACTTGGGCCATATGGCCCAGCAAAGCCACTGGTGTTTGAAATGTCTGTGGCAGATATGGGTGCTGGATGGAGCCTTTGGAAAGGCCCTCTTGGGGAGTCACAGTGCATACCTTCAGGATTTTGGAGCAAATCTATACCATGCTCTGTAAGCAACTATTCTCCATATGAGAAATAGTTGCTGGCTTGCAACTGAGCCCTAGTATAGACTGAACCTTTGATCATGAGCCACCAAGTTCACATGGGACATGAGTTACCCATCACTAATTGAGCACTGCCTGACCCATTATGTCATAAAATTAAGCATGCATAGTGGCATTTCATTGAGTGGAAGTGACTCAAGTACATCCTGAAGGCAGAAGTAAGTTGTCCAAATAAGTGGCTCAGAATAGCTCCTACTCTTGTTTCTTCTTTAGCAGCCTGCATCTGCATTCTCAAGGGGTGTTCCCTATGACTAAATGATCAAGAAAGAATTATTTAGGCCTGGTTTATAGATCATCAGGCCCAATACGCTAGCATCACCTGAAAGTGGACCACTAGCTAAGCACTACATCCTTTCACAAAGCCCTTAAGGGAAAGCCTCCCAGTGGCAGAACTTTGAGCAATGCATCTGGCTGTTTATTCTTTTCTGGAAGGGTTGATAATCAGTGATATGACTCATGATAACCAGTGGTATGACCTACTGATTCATAGCCAGTGGGTAAATGGCCAGAGACTTGAAGGGGCATGTTTGGAAAACTGGTGACAAAGAGGTCTAGAAAAGGGTTATATGAATAGACTTCTCTGAATGAACATAGTCTGAAAGCAGTTAAGTCCCCTGTGAATGTTCACCAAAGAGCAACCTCAGCAAAGGAAGACCTTAATAACCAGGTGAACAAGGCCACCTATTCTGTGTTATTTGGCTTTCTCCTCCAACTCCTATCTGCTCAATGGGCTCATCAGCAATGTGACCATGGTAGCAAGGATGGGCATTATTCATGTGCTCAGCAACATGGAGTTACACCCCCCAAAGCCAATACGGCCACAGCCAGTGCTGAGCACCAAACCTGCCAGCAGCAGAGACCAACACTGAGCCCTGATGCGGCACAATCCCCTGAGGGTCCAGCAATTCACCTGGTGGCAGGTGGATTACACCGGACTCTTTCCATCACAGAAGAGGTAGCACTTTTTCCTGCCTATGGATTTGCCTTCCCTATCCACGATTCTTCTGCCTCATTCATTGTCATAGTGCCCTGCACAGGATCGTCTCTGACCAAAGAACTCATTGTGCAGCAAATCAGGTGTGGTGATGGGACTGTGCTCACTGAAGTCACTTGTCTTACCAGGTTCCTAAAGCAGCTGGCTGGATAGAATGGTGAAATGGCCTTTTAAGACCCAGTTATCGTGTCAGCTACGTAACAACACTTTCCAGGGCCAGGGTAACATCCACCAGGATGAGATACGTACTCCAAATTACCAACCAGAGTACAGTTGTCTTTCTCCCATGGCCAGATCTTGTGTGTCCTGGAATCAAGGGATAAAAGTAGAAATGGCTCTTCTCTCTATTATCCCGAATGATCCATTTACCAAATTTTTGCTTTTTGTCTCCACAACTCTGGGCTCTGTTGGTTAAGAGGTCTTAAATCCCAAGGGAGAAATTGTTTCCACTGGGAGATAGAACAGTGGTTTTTTAAACTGAAATCTGAGCTGACCTGATCACTTCAGGCTTCTCACACCAAAAAATAAACAAACAAACAAACAAAAAAAGTTTCTGTACTTACTGGCTGGGGAGACTGATCCTGGCCGTCAAGGAGAAGTGGGGGCAGGGAGGAGTATGCCTGGAATGTGGGAGATCCTTTAGGCTACCTCCCAGCCCTCCTGTGTCCTGCGATAAAAGTTAATGGAAAACTACAACAATCCAGTACAGCCAGGATAGCGAATGGCCCAGACCCTTCCGAATGAAGGCTTAGGCCACCCCACCATGCAAGATTATGACCAGCTGCACTACTTGCTGAGAGAAAAGGAAATATGCAATGGCTGGTGAGAGAGAGAACTAATAAGTCCCAGCTGGGACCACATGACCAGTTATAGAAATGAGGATGGCAGTATTAATGACTGTTTGCTTTGATATGGACATATTTTTAACATATATTAACAAGTACATTTTTATTTTTCCATCTCCCTTTCTTCTACTGTCTAACAAAGGATGTGCTAACAGTGCTTAACCTTAAATCTCAGCACTTAGAGTGTAACTCAACTGGAAGAAGGTTGACTATCACCCAGTGATGGACAAGGTGGCACATGAACCTGTGCGTCTCCTCTTTTAGAGACAGGGTTTGCCTTTTTCCACTGTATGAGGGATAGCTGCAGCATGTTATATAGAGGCATTATGTTATTGTTGTCTTGATTTGAAAATTAAATGTAGTCTTTAATAAAAGAAAAAGACATGTATGGATGTCGGGGGGAAGAATGATGGATTGTGGTGGTTTGTGCTACACCAACTTGGTTACACTTGGAGCTACATTTCCCAGAATTACATTTCATGTATGGTTCCAGATTATAGTTGGCCAAAAGAGGGATTTTTATGAAATTTAGCAGGCAGAAGTGAGGCAGTGGCCATTCTTCTCTAACGGTGATTTTGTTCTGCAATATGGTGAAAGATGGATGTGGAGGTGTCCAGCAGGTTCCGCTGGAACGCTCTCTCCTCTGTGGCCTGTCCAGCTCTTCTTTCCAACTGACCAGCAGCAGCCACTGGGCCACTCTCAGACCCCTGGCTGATGACTCCAGAGGGACCAGCAGCTCCCTACAGACCTCTTCATAAGCTCCCCCTTCCAGCCCCCTGTCCACAGCTGGGTGCGCTTGGTTTTTCAAAATCACCAGTTGGTGATGCCTTCTCTGACCCTCCAGTTTTCCTCAGCTCCTCCCACACAGTATGAGGTCTATTTTTCCATAACAAACACTTTAAGCCATAATACTCATAATGACTCTGACTTTGAACTCATGCAACTTTATGGAAAGTATCTATAAAAAGAAAACTTTCCTTTCTTTACTCATTCCTTCTTCCTGCTGCCTGGAATGCAGAGGTGATGGCTGGGGCTCTAGCAGCAGCTCTTGGACCATGAGGGAATAGCAAGAGGAGGAGTCTAAGTTGATGATTCCCGAGCCATCCTATCACCCTGCTTATCTCTGGCTTTTGTTTACATAAAAAGAAATAAATTTTTGTTCAGGCTACTCTAATTTCAGGTTATGTATTTAGTCACAGACACTCTTTTAAAATTTGTATCACTCATACCCTAGTCTTAACTGAAACAATGCCTGAAGATCATCTTTGTTCTTTCTTATTTGCTGCACGGTATTCCACTGGGTTAATATGCCATACTTTAACCACTTCCCCATACATGGGTGCTAAGGTTTTCTCCAACTCTTTAACATTATAAATGATGATGCAGCAAACATCTTTGGGAATACATCTTTTGCTCTTCCTTGTTTACAAGTATTTGCCCCTACCAATTTGTAAAGCCCTTCAAGGAATTTTAGCCTCCTCATCTGTATATCCCTGGCACCTAGCTAAGTGCCTGGCACACTATGCACTCCAAGCATGCTTGTGCATGAATGGATGTGTGAAGGAGTGCTATGTGGCTTTAGTCGCAGCGTTGCATGCTCAACCAGCAACAAGACCTTCCCAACTGCTGGTTCTGCTGGCCAGTATCTTACCTAGGAAGCCACATCTGACAATCACTTCTAGCCCAGGGAATACATCAATATCTCCAAGATTCAAGCTAATTTTTGTCTTAATATCAAGTCCGTGCCTTTTATGCCTTCATTCATTCATTTCTTTAACAAACATTCATTGAGCCCATTCATGGAGTGAATGCTTCTCTGATTGCCCGCACCTGAACTTAACTTTCTTGACTCTTGTCCTTGATCCCTGGTGACTCGGAGATACCTACTGTGATGGTTCAGACTCCCAACATTACTTCTGCTGAGTGCTTCATGCTCCTCATCCTCACTCATGGCCTCGTCTCTCTCCCCAAGCTTGGACTTCAGTTTGTTTCCTTATTCAAAGCTCGAATTAGTTTCCCAGGGCTGCTGTAACAAAGTGCCGCAAATTGGGTGGCTTAAACAACAGAAATTTATTTTCGCACAGATCTGGAGGTTAGAAGTTCAAGATCAAATTGTCAGAAAGGTTTGTTCCTTCCAAGGGCTGCGAGGGGGAGTCTGTTCCCAGTCCTTCTCTCCCTGGTCTGTAGAGGGCCATCTTCCCTCCGTGTCTTCACATTGTCTTCCTTCTGTGTGTGTCTGTCTCCGTGTCTAAATTTCCTTTTTAGAAGGAAACAGGACACAGCTGTATTGGATTAAGGCCCCTCCTAATGACCTTATCTTAACTTGATCATCTAAAGTTTTGCACCCGTGGATTCAACTAACTGCAAATGGAAAATAATCAGGAAAAAAAGGATGGTTGTGTCTGTATTGAACATGTACAGATTTTTTTCCTTGTCATTATTTCCTAAACAATACAGCATAACAATTATTTGCATAGCATTTACATTGTATTAGGCATTGTAAGTAATCTAGAAATGATTTGAAGTATACAGGAGGATGCACGTAGGTAGGTTATATGCAAATACAGCCCCATTTTATATCAAGGACTTGAGCATCCATGGGTTTTGGTATCGGCAAGGAGTCCTGGAACCAATCCCCCATGGACACCAAGAGATGATCATATTTCTGAATGAAGTCATATTCAGAGGTCACAACATTTTGGGGGACACAATACAACCCCTAATAGAACCCAAGATCCCAGATCCTGTCTAAATATTCCTGCTCTGCTCCTACCTCCCCAATGTGACAATTACGAAAGCCACCACCAAGAAGTCCTGATGCTCATCCTTGGAATTTTTTTAAATTGCATTTTATCGTCAATGTCCCCATGTGGTTGCTGGCTTATTGCTTAATGGAATTGCCTCCTCTGTGGGCTTTAATTATAAAGCAGAAGAGTGAATAAAAGAGAATCCAATCTGAGGTGGGCAGCAAGGCCATTTCCATTTAACTTTCTGCTGATTGCCACTATGTGTTTCATTCTCATAAACCATGGAATTAAGCACATGAGCCCACCGGGCCAGGCCTTGCCACTCACTGCTGTCAGAATGAACATCTTGAGTAAATAAGGACAGCTGGATCAAACCCACAGGTGGGGCTGTGTTGAGCTGTGCAGCTGATACAATCTCAGCAAGGATATCTACTGCAGGCGGCTTGGGACAGGGCTCCCTTGAATATCTGCTCAGAGATTAGGCCTGAGAGTACAAGCAAGTTGTCCACTGCTTAAACAGCACAGGCTACCACAGCTGGAAAGATGTTAGTAAACCTATTCCAAAGGCTCTTAACCTGGGTGCATGGATGAGCTTCCTGGAATCTAAAGCAAATGGTGTTAATGCCCCAACAACATCCCCTCAGCCTACCCGGAGGTTACCTTCAGCTCTGGTGAGCAATTCTATAAACCTGGAAGCCTTCTTCTCAAGCACCTGTCTCCCTTCTGCCTTAAGGCTTTCTGTGGCTGCAGGGGCACATTTGCCCAAGGGCAGAGCAAGCTGGGACAGTCGGAGAGTTAACACCACAGCCCTCCACCAGTAACGGGCAGAGGTGATGGGTAAACACTTAGCTTCTTCACCACTTGGTGGGACAATTCTGAGGTATGTTCTGCACGTTGTCTCGGAGAGTCCCCAGAGAAACTGAGCCTCTATTGTCCACATCGGTACCCGTGGCCCAACACACCTTTCCTGGGTTTCCACCCTTCCCTGTCTTACTCCTCATCGTGGTCCCTGGGACTGCCTTTCATATAACTGACTTGCACCCAGATTTTCATCTCAGGGTCTGTTTTGAAGGAACTCAAATTAAATCAGGGTTTGTAAGCCCCTGAAACTATGTGCAAAAGTATGTGTGCTGTGCCGTTTTCTGAAAGAGGGCACAGGGCTTTCTTTAGATCCTCAGAAGTTCTTAGTCAAAATCAGAATAGCGTAAGAACCACTGCTCATTATTTCACAGTGAGAGCAGTTGTTTTTATTTATTTATTTATTTATTGTTTTTTCCAGGTCTAATTTACTCACTCTCAGCCTGGGAAGCCAAAAGGAATGGAGTGCACATTTCCAGTTGGTGACAAATGGGCACGATGGGAGCCGCTGGCAAAGAGAACAGCACTTGTCTGTGGGCATGCAGACCTGTACAGGCCTTTACATACAGCCCTTGGGTGCCGTTCCCAAGGCCGGCCGAGGTGAATGGCTAATCTGATGTGTGTGGGTATTTTTCGTCAGAGTAGAAGGCCAATCGCAAAAAGACAAACAACATTTGATTTCACTGACATAAGGTACCTAGAGTAGACCAATTCCTAAAGACAGAAAGCTGAGTGGTGGTTGTCAGGGACTGAGGGGAGGAGAACAGGAAGTTGTTTACTATCGTAGGTTCAGAGTTTTGGTTTTCCAAGACGAAAGAGTTCTGGAGATGGGTGGTGGTGAAGGTTGCACAACAGTGTCAATGTACTTAATGCCAACGAACTGCATACTTCAAAATGGTTAAAATGGTAAATTTTATGTCATGTTTACAATTGTAACACAAAGTGTTTACAAGCCACCGATGTCAATAAACAACAATAAAAATAAGTAGAAGGAACTGTGACCCACCACACTGGCACTCTTTTTTTTCAGGGACTGGTGCTCACACAGAGTGTAACAACCACTTCAGGGACCTGCCTACTACAGGAGGTGGGAGGGGTGGGCTTGATCCCCGGCCTGAGGAGTGAATTTAAGCAACTCCCTTGATGTCTTTGTGCCCACGTTTCTCTGCAGTTGAGGAAAACAGCTCCTGTTGTGAAGCCTCCCGGGTAAATGCCAAGAGAACCACCGCTCGTGAGGAAGAGGACTGCATTAGGCTGAGAAAGCTGCTCCCACAGAAAGCGCAGGAAGTGACTGAGAGAGAAGAGAAAAAGGTCAGTGTGTTTGTTGTGTGAAGAATAAGAGTTAGAGGTCAGCTCCAAGAAGCAGAAAAGCAACAAAATCTGGAGGTGGGAAATAGGAAGGAAATGAAAATATGTGAAGACCAGGCAGCAAATACCAGTGGCAAAAGCGTTTTTATAAACCCGCATAATATATTGTATATTTTGCATATGATAGCATTTGTGTATGCATAATTGCTAAGCAATTTCCTCAAGTTAGAGATTTTGGCTTCTGTTGACTTTTAGTGTCTGGGCACTGTTAGATACACATGCCCTAATGTCCAGTTGTCAGTAATGGTGCTGTGTCTGTCACTGTCCTCATATCAAAGTCCCGTGTGGTGATAATTTGCCACTGAAAAACCTTTTTCTAGAGTCATATTTTAGTCTCTCATGTTACTTAATAAACTGAGTCAGATCTGCCATCACGAAAATAACGGGAATTTGCAGGAACACACTGCTGTGACTGCTGCCAGTGGACGTAAAACCCGAGTGAGGTGCCGGAGCCCACAAAGCTCCAAAGGCATGGGACTCCTCTGCGTGAGCAAAGGTTTCACAGGAGTTTAAATATCCTGGGTTAAAGTCAAAGTAACTGTGATAGAAAGAAAACTTGACTGAAGATGAAATTTTTTTTTTAATTCTCTTTCTAACACGTATAGGATTGTGTCAACATTCTTAGCATTAACACTTTAATAAAACCAAAAATTTGTTTTTGACATCTGCAAGGGTGGAAAAAAATACCCAGATAGTATTTTCCTATAATGATACCACCAATAACTAAATTAGGAAAACACAGTACAGATTTGATAACTCAAACTAACAAAATTTAAGTGAATATCATTTTTCAAGAGTTTAAAAAGCAAGACAACATTAAAATTGCTTTTCAATTTTGGTTAAATATAAGGTATAATAACCTTAGATTACCACGCAAAACCTTATTGTTATTAATACTGCTTTATACAAAATACATTGTAAATAGACGTTATTCACATAGACGTTATTGAAATCAAAAAAACAAGAGCAGGATAAATGTAGATACAAACTTTTGAACTTTTCTTTTTAGTACGAAACCCCACATTAATAATTTAATTTCAGCCAAATACTTTCTATAACAATAACTTAATATGGTAAATAAGAAATTGATTTTTTTGTTTGTTTTAGTTTGCATTTAACTTACACTCTCCTCGCCCCTTTTCCTACTGTGCAAGGGCTATGAGCACAAGCAGAGTATACCTAGGCTTGCTTGCATTTAAATAACGTTACAATAGAAGTGCTTAAATGAACCCCAGGGGATCTATGAGAATTTGTTTTTTCAGAAGGGCTTTGCGCAACACTCAAGCTAGGGAAATATTGTCTTAGAAACTTGGAAAAAGACAATGTCAATGTAGCATGGATTATCAGTGTCAAGAGACCATTCTCCAGGGGACTCTCTTGTTTCTGCACATCTTGTGGGCAGAGGCACTGACTGCCTTGGCTCTGGGCTATCTTTTCAAGGATCTTTGTGTAGTGAGCACCTTGGGAGACAGAGATGATGTCTTCCTAGGAAGCAAAGCATAGGTTTGCCTATAGCATTAGAAGTTGGAGATAGTAAAAGGGGGGCATGGTTACTGTCCATTATAAAAGGTTCAGGTTCCCTAAGCTCTGTGTTCCTCTCCTCTAATGCAGCCTACTGTGTGTGCTGGTGTCACTTGGTCCTTTCCACATTAACCTGTGGGCATCGGAACTTGGTGTACCGGAACAAAAATGTGGATTCTCTAGCTACTACTATTGCTATGAGTTAAAAACTGTCCTTTATCTCTGACCCAGGAGTTTCATGCCTTCCACCAACATTCATGAAACTGTGACTGGCTAAATCGTTAGCTTGTCAGTAGGGTGAAATCTCTGTGAAATCTGAGACCCCCTCATAGTTCTTCTTTGTTTATTGGTTTGTTTGTTTTTTATTGATACATAATATTTGCATATAATTGTGGGATACATGTGGTATTTTGTTATGTGCATAGAATGTGTAATGATCAAGTCAGGGTATTTAGGATGTCCATCATCACAAGAATTTTTCATTTCTATGTACTGAGAAGTGATAAGTCCTTGCTTCTAGCTGTTTTGAAGTGTATAATACATTGTTGTCAACTATATCACCCTACTCTGCTATCAAACATTAGAACTTATTCCTTCTATCTAAATGTATGTTTATACCCATTAACAAATCTCCCACCCCCACACACACTTACATCCTTCCTAGCCCCTGATAACTATCATTCTACACTCTACCCACATGAAATCAATATTTTTAGTTTTTAGATATAAATGAGTACATGAGATATTTGTTTCTGTGTCTGCCTTATTTCACTTACCATAGTGTCCCCCAGTTCCATCCATATTGCTTCAAATGGCATGATTTCATTCTTTTTTGCGGCCAAATAGTATTCTATTATGTAAATATACCACACTTTCTTTATTTATTCATTCACTGATAGACACTTATGTTGATTCCATATCTTTGCTATTGTGAATAGTGCTGCAATAAATACGGGTGTGTGTGTAACCCTTTGATATACTGCTTTCTTTTCCTTTGAATAAATACCTAGTAGTAGGATCACTGGATCATATGGTAATTCTATTTTTAGTTTTTTGAGAAATCTCTATACTGTTTTCCATAATGGTTATACTAATTTACATTCCTACCAACGGTGTATGAGAGTTCCCTCTTCTCCACATCCTCACCAGCATCTGCTATTTTAGCCATGGAGTAAGTGACATTGGAGCTACAATCTGAGTATAATTTGGCTGGCTGGATGTGCAGCAGTGGTGAAGGGCATTCTAGCTGGGTGAATGTCACAAAGACCTGGAGGTAGAAATGGGCCGTGGTCCATGGTGGAGCAGTGAGTACATTAGCCTGACTAGAATAGAGAGTTTGGGCTGAGAAGTACCAAAGATTTCATTAGAAAATTAATTTAGGGCTAAATTTTCATGTGTTTAAATATCATATTGAAAGAAATCCTATATGTAATAGAAAACATTTGAAGGTTTCTAGCTCTTTTTCCCTGAAGTCATTGATTCATTTTCTTGTTTATTTATTTACTTAAATTTCTAAGCAGGGAGATGATTTATTAAATATTGAAGTACAATGTCATAGAAGAATGAAGTATGGTGTAATAAAAGATCACCAAGTTTCTTATCTTGACTCTGGTACTTACTAGCCGCATGACCTTGGACAAGTTACTTCTCTGAGGCCAGTGTCCTCATCTGTCTTGGAGAGGAGTAATAGTCATGTTAGCTAAGTGAGGTGTTGCAAACGTTATAGACTATATCTCTAAAATGCTTGGTGTAGTGCCCAGTACATAGGAGGTCAATAAATGGTGAGGGTTTTCTAGCCAGCTACATGCAGCGTGGATTGGTATAGAAGAGAGGGCATAGATCTCCTCTGTTTTGAAGATTACAGTTACATGGAGATAAGGCCAATAGGACCCAAGCTAAGATAGTGATGGTGGTAAGAAAAAAGACCCTAAATAAAAGAAAAATTACTAAAACTTAGAGACCAGTTGAACAAAATGATAGCTAACGTTTAAGTGCCTAGTGTGTACCAAGTGCTATTCTAAACACTTCAATACGTTAACCCAATTCTCCTAAAAGTGCTCCGAGGAGGTACTATTATTGCTGCCATCTCACAACTTAGGAAACTGAGGCTCAGTAAGATGAAATAATTTGCCTGAAGTCAAATAACTAAGAAACAGGGACTCAAACCCAGGCAGCACAGTACCAGAGCCCATGTGATAAGCTACCATGCAGCACTGTCCCGTACCATGGGAGGAGGCAAAGGAGCAATCAGTGAGGATTCTTGGGCCTTGGAACCCAGAAGGGTAGGAGGAGCAGATGCTGGGAAAATGACACTTTGGGAAAGGACTTGTGTCCTGACATGCTGAGCCTGAGCTGGAGAACATCAAAGTACAGGTGGCCTATAGGGAGTTTGAAGGTGGGCTTAGAGCTTGCCCATGTGAGAGACGGGTCTGAAGGCAGAGATGGGAGAGTCACCTGTTTACTGCACAGGAGATGGTGGAGCTGTTCCATCAGTGTTACCCTTCTAAGCGGTCAAAGGTGTAGTGACTCTGGGCAGAGACTGCCTGGTGTAGCTGACCAGGAATTGGAGAAGAGATAGACCCGGCACCTCTCAGACTGGGGTTTCAGGAACTTGTTGCTACGCTGGGCATTCTGTCTTCTCTGAAGGGTACTCAGGGGCCTGCTGCCCCTGATAACTGTTTCCCAAGAGCAAGAAGGCAAAGACCATGGCCTTTCCCTTTAACCCCATCATCGCTCTGTCTGCTCTGGTTGACTCTTCATTTCTTTATGACAGGCATCATGGTATAATGGAAAAAGCTCCAGAGTTGGAGTTAGACAGACCTGGGTTGAAATCACAACTCCATAACTCATTAGCTCAGTCACTTTATGTAAGTTAATTATACATCATTTCATCTTAAATGCATCTTTAAGCTGTAAGATGCAGATAATAATACTTTTCTCACAAGGTTGTGGTGAAGTAACCGTGAAAAGCCTTTTCGTATACGTTGGTTACCTGCCTCCAACTATTTCATCCTCTTTCCCCTTGGCTAGTGTGAAGCATGACCACAAATTCTTTGATTCTTTCTCTTTGAGAGCTGGAGTCTGTGTTCCCTCCTCTTGAATCTGAGCAGGCTCATGACTACTTCAACCAATAGATTAGGGCGAAGTGTCATCATGTGATTTCTGTAGTTAGATCATAAAAAATGGTGCAACTTTTACCTATTTGCTGAAACACTTACCCCTGGAGCCCTGAGCCTCCATGTAAGGAACTTGACCACCCTGAAGTGGGATAACTGCAGCTGAGCCCAGCCTTAGGGACACTCCCACCAAGGCACCAGGCCTAGAGTGAGGCTGAATTGGACCTTTAGGACCAGCCCATCTGCCAACTGAATGCCATCAAGTGGTCTCCATTGACACCACGTGGAACAGAAGGATCACCCAAACAAGCCCTATCCAAATGTCTAACCCACAAAATCATGAGATACAATAAAATGGTTGTTTTAAATCATTAAGTATAGGGGTAGTTTATGGCCCAGCAACATTCAAGTAGCACAACCCCTTTTATCACAATCCCTCCAACACCCCCATCCACCTGTCTCTTTACCTGAAATAGCCAATCCTGAGTGTATTCTGATTCAAATCCTGTTCTTATTTATATTCCATTATGTACAACATGATTTGGGGGCAATTCACCTTATCTCCCTGTGCCTCCTTCCTTCCTTCTCTTTTTTCTTCTTTCTTCTTTTCCTTCCTTGCTTCCTTCCATTCTTCTGTCCTTCCTTCAATAAGAACTTCCTGAGTGTCTTCCCTGTGTCAGATGCAGATTGGGTATGATCCTTTTTTTCTATATCAAGGATCAGCAAACTTGTTTAAAAGACCAGAAAGGACATAATTTAGATATGCAGACAAGTACCTAATCTGCTGCTGGAGCATGAAAGTAGTCATAGATGTAAACAAATAGGTGTGGTGATATTCCAATAAATATTAATTCATCCAAATGAATTTTATATTCACTTACAAAAATAGGCAGCAGGTTAAATCTGGCCTACAGGTCATAGCTTGCTGATCCGTGTTCTGGGTCCTTAAGAACTGGCTGGGAACATTAACTCTGCAGAAGTCTTCCCAGGCAATATCTGGCCACGCCAACTCAAAGAAGCCCTGGAATTTAAGCTAAGTCTCAGCTGACAGAGGAATGGATTTTCCCACTCAGAGATGGGGGTGCAAAGGCATGTAGTTGCAAAGCGCAAACAAGGGTGTCAAAGAGGCTCATTGATCTGGAGACGAGGATGGGCCTCAGAGAACAGTGAGAGATCAAGTGGAAATGCTAGGAGCCTCATTTTCTAAAATTGAAAGAATGCTTCTTCTGCTCATTCATTTTTCTCTCCAAGGAGTCATGAGAACAAATCAGATAAGGCAAAAATGACTGTGAGCTCTATAGATTCCCGCCAGGTATTATTGAGGCTATCATCTTTCCTTTTCAGAAAAATATCTCCTTAAAGTAAATGTCTTCAGAACATGTGTAAAACCTCTTTCTCTCCCTCCAACATAGCAAGCATTCGCTGGAGGGCACCAGAATAGCGTGTAACGTTCTAACAGCTCTTCCAGCAGTGAGACTAAATACACATAAACTAGTCTAAATTTGTATCTGCGGCGAACATGAACAATGACATAGTGTCATTCTGCTGTGAGGTTCATCTAGACAAATTATATGCAAAGAAGGACACACTCCATCACTTTCCTGACGTGTCCAACTTCAACATCAGACCTTCATGACCCAAAAATAGCTCTGGCTTCCGTTTTATTCCCCTTTAATTGATAGCACTGTCATGAAGATAATGAATCCAGATTGAGAAAGAAATAGAAAGTTTAGAGGAGATACAATGCAGGTTTTTCTGGCTATCTTAGCTTTGTATCTTCAAATCAGCTCAGTTTATCTCAGTGGAAGGGATTTATTGGCAGGTTACACACGGAAAGGTATCTCCTTGGAAGCTACAAAACCAGAGACTCTCATAAAGAACTAAGAAAGTGTCAGGGTATAGCAGTAGCTCTAACCCTGCATCCAAAGTCCTGAGAACCCAAGAGCAAGTGAGCTGTGTAGTTCTTCCATCCACCTGTCTCCTATCCTGACTCTTATCTCTGCTTCTTTTGCCTGGTGGGTTTGTCTTATTGTCTTCTTTCTTAGTGTCCTTTGGTTTCTGGCTCTACTGCCAACTGCTCACTCTCTCTTTCTATGTCTCTCATTTGAACTTCATATGAGAAAGGATGTGAGTAGGATAGTCAGTCCTATTAAGAGTAGAACACCCCTGTGAGAACAGTGCAGAACTACTGGGTGGCCTGTCAGTGATAGCTTAGGATCAGCTACTCATCCTTGGTTCCATCAGGTAAGGCTGGGGTGCAGGTCAAGACATATAAAGTCTGATGGTTTACACAGCTTCCTTCATAGACTCCTTGCCACCACACAGCTCAACACACTCAAGCCCCAGTGTCAAGCCATGGGCACCAAGAGGCAGTGGTCCGGGTCCTGCCTCTCCTTCCCCCACTCTCATCCTGTGCCCATCAGTTCCCTGACTCAGAACCCTCTCTTCATCATGATTCCATTCCTGGCCACTTGAGCATCTGCCTCTCTGGCTTATGACTCTGCAATACACATCAAAAGCTTTGACTCAAGCTTACTCTGCCCGCTCCGTCCATTTCACATTGCCTCTGAAGTAGATCCTGACCCAGTTACAGGATGAGCAAAAGACCTCAAAAGTACAGAGGCTTAAATAAACTTGAGCTCATATCCTTCCCAAGTAGCAGTCCAGAGGTAAGTGTTTTATGATTACCTGCTATAATTAATAGGGTTTCTCTCTCTGGGCCCAAAAGGGGGAATGAGAAAAATGGAGTGTACACTTTTAGAAAAGGGAAAACCCAGCAGTTGTGCATATTACCTCTACTCACATCTTACCGACAAAAATGTCTCAGTCACATGCCCTACCTAGCTTCTAAAGAGCCTGAGAAATGTAACCTCTAGATGAGCAGACATGCCCACCTAAAACTTGGAGTGGGGTGGGTGATTAGATCATTCAATGGATGAAGGAGAATAGATTCAAATAGATCCTATGAAGCAATGATTGGACTCTGCCACAAGACAAACTTTGGCTTAAGCCCAGGAGCCAATCAAGATTTGATGGGACCTAAAGTTTATGCAACTGTTGGGGGTCCTCCTTATGATACAGAATGCAAACTGATAACACAGAATTAGGAGTACAGGGCCTTTGAGGGGATCATGCCAGTGAGGGGCCAGAAAGCTTAAGCTCTAGAGGATGGATTTTGTCAAGTTTCAAGGTCAGTGCCAAATGTGGCAGCAATATTTTGCTAAAGAATAATAAAACAAAACAAAATAGATCTTAAATTTCTTCTTCCTGATGTTTTCACTGTAGTTCCTAACTATGCAATGGAGTTTGCTGGCGGGCTGTCCCTAGCAAGGGCTGAAAAATGCTCTGCCACTAATGGTGTAACTAGGTTATAGTCATAAAACCTGCTGCTGTGATTTCTCCTTGGGTGCAGCCTACTTCCCAGCCCCTGATTGGTGGTGAGACCTCCTTATTTATGGGCAATTGTTCTACACAGACAAGATACCACGAGGAGCCTGTTTGGCAGCTGTTCATGGAAACTCTTACTGCCTTCATTTTCATATCAGTAAGCACGCTGTAGGAGATGAAGAGCAGACTGAGGACTGTGGCATTATCCTGCATACAGTCAATCAAGACCAGGCTAATTAGATTTTCCAGGTGCTTAGACCCTGTGGGACTGCATATTACATAAATACGTAGATAAACATTCCTATCCACAAGGACCAAAGAATTGCTGCTGAAGGCTGCAAAATAAGTCTTTAAAAAAGGCTTTAATTCTCAGGCTTGTGCACTCACTCTCTCTCTTTTAGGAAACATAATGAACTTCAATACAATTGAAGTGCTTGGACTTGTGTATTATTAATGAGTCTCATGGGGTATAGTAGTGTTCCCCTAAAAATGAAAATCTGAAAATACACATGCCTGAGGTTAGATGAAATCAAATACATAAATACTAGCACATTTGGGAAAATATTTAAGAATAGTTTGCTGTGAGGGATAATGATTGCTATTCATATCTGCGCTCATGCCATTCCTCAACTACATTTAATTTCCCTGACCTTATTCAGAGATTTAACAATAAAATTATGTTCTCCATTCATTAAAGACATAGCCTGCTTGTGGCTACTGGGAACCCATTGGTCTATGGTGAGCATGTGGCTCCCATATAGGCGATTCTGCTTTCAGTGGCCTTAGCATAGCCCCTGAAGGCTAAGACCAATGGCCATGTATCTAGGAGCATTATGACTTCATGACTCTTTCTCTGTGAAGATGGGTACCTGGCACTTCACCAGCATTTCCTCTTGTGCCTTGCATGGCTATTGCTTGGGGGGCCCATCCTTAGTCCTTCCCCCTTTCTCTTTCATTTAACGTTCATATGTTGATAATGTCTCATACTTTATCTCCAACTCAGAACTCTTATTTTTCCCCCTCTATGAATTTTAAATAGATTCGATGGAATATCTCCACTAGCACACTAGCACTGCCATCTCAATCGTTTCCAAAAGTGAACTCAATTCCTCCCCACCCCTCTGGCCCTCTCATATTCCATATCTCTATGAATGGTTCTGTCATCCCACCAGTCTGGGAGCCATACTTAACTCTTCCTTCTTGTTTGTCCCACTTTCTATGTTCAGTCAGTCACTAGGCTGTGTGGATTCTAAGCTACTAATTTATCTCACATCCCCTAATTCTCATTCTCCACTGCAGATATCTTTGGCCAAAATTTTGTTATCTCTCACCTAGATTACTGAACAGCTGCCTTGTCTCTGCTTCTCACTGCCAGGGTGATTTCTAAAGACATATCAGTTATGTTAGTGTCTTGTCTAAAACCCTTCACAACTAGCCACAACTTTTAGGATGAACTCAAAGGTTCTTAGCACAGCAACAAAGACCTTCATCTTCTGTCTCTTGCTTACCTATTTGGCAAAATCAAGTTATATCAGAGTTCGGAAAAGTCAGTGGTTTCCTTGTTTTCTGGAATTGTAGGTGCATTGTCCTCCTGCAGTTGGAGGCACCAGCATGGCCAAGACTTCCTCTCACCCTACAACATAATCCATGGGTCTTCCTGTCCCATGGTTCCTGTCACAATGCATGGGTACTGCCTATTCTGATTTAAGTCCCCCACACTTAGACTAACCCCTAAACAGACTTGCTTTTATTAGAAATAGATGCTATGCCTTGTTCTTTGTGTTGCCCACATCTTAGCATGGTACTAATTCATAACAGGCACTCAAGAAATGTCTACTGAATGAGTGAATTTTGTAGAAGAGAATCACGTACAGATGCTCCTTGACTCATGATGGGGTTACAGCTCAGTAAACCCATCGTAAATTGAAAATACCATAAATTAAAAATGGGCACAATTTAGGATATTTTCAAATTATGATGAATTATCCAGATACAATCCCATCGTTAGTTGAGGAACGTATAGAATGCATATTGCTTTCATACCATTGTAAAACCAAAATATTTTAAGTAAAGGCATCACAAGTTGGTGACTGTCTGTATTAGATGGATGCTTAAACTTGAAGACTGGAAATTTCTAGAAATTATGCCTGTAAAATTCACTGGGAAGATCTTAGTCTACTGTTTAAGCTATCACTTTCCATACCCTCAGGTCCTAGTTCTTAACCCATAAACAATGTGTTTGATGAGCACCCTACAGCGAGTTGGGAACTAAACAGTATACCGAGAATGTCTAGGATGTAAAATTATCTATAGCATTCTCTATGCCCTCAAGAACCTCACAGTCCAGTTAGAGACACAGATAATAACAAAGAATTATATTACAATGAGACAAGAGCTATTTATATAGTACAGGTGACATGGGAAGCCAAAGAAGAAACACCTTATTTTTCAGAGAAGAAAATAAGGAGAAGGTGATATTTGAATATTGAAGGCTAGTCTGGTGTTCACCAAGATGATAAGGGGTTGGGGGCCCAGCTGGGGAGTGCATTACAAAGAGAAAAATCAACTCTCAGATTTGGAATATGACTCAAGTCCAGGACATGGGGGTTGGAGAGCTCAGCTGGGGCAAAATTCTGAAGGGCAATGCAGGGGGTGCCAGTAAGTGTGGACTTTGTCTTATAGGAGATGAGGAATCATTGAATGGCTTGAACACATTTAATCTAATCTGCATTACTGAGCAATTTTTTCAGTGGCTGGATGGAAGGTTTTAGAAGAAGAAATAAGAGGCAGCAAAAAGAGTGGGGAGACTGTTGGAATATTCCAGGCTACAGATTATAGAAGCCATGTAGCCTAGTGGTTACACATGTAGACTCCTGAATTTAAAACCACAGCTGTGTTGGTTAGTAGCTCGGACAAGTTACTCAGTTCCTCTGTGCCTCAATGTCCTCATCTGAAAACGAGGTTTACAATAATAACTGATGAGAGCGGCTGTGCAGGATTAAATGACAATTTATACAAAGTGCTTAGAAGAGTGCCACCTAAAAGTAAAAGTATTTACTCTTTTTATTCTATGAGGGGCTGAACCAAAGAAAAGGATGTAGCATGGTGGAGACAGGTTCAAGTAATATTTAGCAAATAAAATTGAAAGTATTTGGAGTATGATAGAATTTGGGAGTAAACAAGATGGATAAGTCCCAGATGATTCTCAGGGTAAGTGATGGGACCTTTCATGGGAAGAAGAGCAGGAATTTTCTTTAAAGATCAGGAGTTGTTAGTGAGTTTGATTTTGTAAGGGTTGAATCTGAGTTTTCTGTAGCACATTCAAAAGGACTTACTCAAAAGGCTTTGGGAGTAGAGATCTGTGGCTCTGAGGAGAGAGTCCCAGACAGAAGGAGATTTGAGTTCCGTCTGCATCCAGGTGCAGATGGAAGCCATGGAAGTGTGTGGCCAGATGGCTTAAGGAGACAGTGTGGACTGAGAAGGGGGCTGAGATCAGAGCTCTGAGGACACTAACACCAAAGCCGTAGCTGCAGGAAAAGGCCCCAAGAAGGAGGCTGAGCAACATAAATCAGGATCAAGAAGAGAATCACAGCAGAATAAATTAAAGAATGGTAAACACCACCTGTTGCTTAGCAATGGCATGAACAGTAGGTGCCTGATGTTATGCTATATCAGAGCAGTAGCTCTAAATTTCAAATTTTGTGAAAAATGCTTATTTGTCTGTAGTTTGTTTTGTTGAGTCCAGCCTCAACTCTTTCAGAGAGCAGATTTGTACTAATTTGCATGGATGGTTTGGATCCCAGAAGCAAAGCAAGTCTATGATATTGTAGCTGCAATACTTTAATTTTCCATTTCAGAAAGCAGGCTGTAGATAATTCAGTTGTTAACAAGTGCTCATTGTTTGTTAAATCAAGAGCTAAAACACCTACAAGGATTAAATCTTCCACAGTGCAATTGTACAAGTGATAGGGAAAGAGCCACGTGATCTTTGGTTTGACTTTTTGATAGTTCAGGAATTCAGAACAAATTCAGAACTAAAACCTAGTCTAACATATATGAAAAAATTATCGGTAGGCAATACTTGGTCACAAGGAAATCAGTGATCCCATAGAATTCTTATAATTAGAAATTACTCTACTTAGAGTCTAATAGAAGGCAGAATCAGAAATTCTCTGTATAGAAATGTATCCATCAAGAATTCTAAGATTTTCAGAAATCCCAATTCAATGTTGGAACATGCAGACTGAACCTATGTAATTTTGGCTCTCATTTACTCACCATATATGTATTGAACTACTACTTTTGCCAGGCACTACACAGAGTCCAGGGCAAATGGTGGCATTCAAGACAGATAACCCCATGCCTCCATGGAGTGCATACTGATGCAAGGACAACTCAAAAGAAATAGAAAATAAACAAAAAATTCTTTTAATTTGTAATAAAGGCTCTGATGGAAACAGGGGGATAAGCAAGGGGATTATAGAGAAAGCCTACTTTAGTTAGGATGGTCAAAATGGAGCCTCTCTCAGGAGGTGACATTCAAACATAAAGATAAAAAGGAGTTAACCCTGGAAAGAGTGAGGGGGAAAGATTCCAGGAAGTGGTAATAGCACATGCAAAAGCCTGCTTGGCAATTCAAGGAAGAGACCAATGTGGATGGAGTTTATCCAGTGGGGGTGTAGATAGGAGAAGACAGGTTGAGGAGGGGGCTTCAAGAAGGATCCTGGTATGGATTTGAATGTTTCCCTAAATGCACTGCAGAGCGTTGACATGGGGAAGGGCTATGGCTTAATGCTTAAGAGGTTTATAATTACCTCTCAGAGGAGAATGGTTGGAGGTAGGGCAGGAATGGAAGAAGGTAGGTCAATTAGGGGGCTACGGCAGGAGGCCAGGCAAGAGATCATGGTGGCCAAGAGTGAGGTGGTGACAGTGGGAATATAGAGAAGACTGTGGCTTAAATAGGTATGTTGGAGGTGGAATTGACAGGACTTGCTGCTGGAATAGATGTGGGGGATGGTGAAAGGGGAGAGTCAAGGAATGGAGAGGGACTCCCAGACTTCTGTCATGATTAATTAGGCAGATGGTGATGCCATTTACACAGACCACATGCCAAGAGACCCTCAGGGGCAACAGGTTGCTCAGGCTGTGTTTGTTGTGCCACGAGACAGCCGAGGGGAGGTGTGGAGAAGGCAGTTGGTGGCATGAATCTGGAGTTCACAGAGAAAGTAAATCTAGGGATGAGCATCCCAACTTATGTTTTTGGAAAAAATGAGTCTCTGATAAAAAAATTTTATTTTTAAATGTATTCTTTATGTGCCCCATTTGCAGAAGCAGTTTAGCTTTAAAAAGAACATTTCCCCTCAAAGTTTCAGAGCCACATGTAACCCCTTGGTTATGTTGACCATCTTGGGAAGGATGAGAGGTGTCACTCCATTACCAGAAACATGATGGCAGGCAGCTGTACATGGAGTCCAGGTGACGGTAACACTCTTTCTCTCAACACGTCACTCTGTCCACCTGCCCAGTGTGGACCCAGAGTAGGTGTCAGGACACCCTTTGCTCTCTCATCTAGTGCCACTTCCTTTCCCTCATCATCATCGCCTTTGCTTTTGTCTATCCCTCTCCTTGAACCTGGCCCCATCCTAGAGGCCCAAAGTTGGTTTCTTTAGGTGTCACGTAGGAGGGTCCTATGATGTCTTTCTACACCAGTGCCTGTCAACCTTCACCTGGGGGTTCTGTTAAAATGCAGATTCTGAGTCAGTAGGTCTGGGCTGGGGCCTGAGAGTCTACATTGCTAATAAACGCCCAGGTGGTGCTGAGGCTGCTGGTCCAGGGACTTCTACGAATAGCAGCCACCTCCTAGAGCATACTTTTCATGCCTTATGCTAACAAAGAGTTTGTTGCTTAGCTCTCGTGGGGGTGAGTAGGCGGATTAGGCTAGGAAAGAAGGAATTGAGAGGAGGGAGGAAAATCCCATGCTGACACCTATATTTAAGCCCCCTTTCTTTACATTTGGTCCTCAAAAAGGCATTAGAATGAAAAATAATCTTTTGAATCTGAACTCCAAAAGATCACATGCCCACTTAATAAATGTTTTTTATAACTTTAAAGGTTATTTGAGGCCGGGCATGGTGGCCCACACATGTAATCCTAGCACTCTGGGAGGCCGAGACAGGAGGATAGCTTGAGCTCAGGAGTTTGAGACCAGCCTGAGCAAGGGCGAGACCCTGTCTCTACTAAAAATAGAAAAATTAGCTGGGTGTTGTGGCATGTACCTGTAGTCCCAGCTACTCAGGAGGCTGAGGCAGGAGGATCACTTGAGCCCAGGAGTTTGAGGTTCTGTGAGCTAGGCTGACACCACTGTACTCTACCTGGGATAACAAAGCAAGACCCTATCTCAAAAAAAAAAAAAAAAAAAAAGCTATCTGAATGTGTCCCTGTGGGCCAGGACCTGGGTGAAATGTTACAGCTGTCCATACCCTGCAATGCATCGTGAGCCATAACAGCATGGCTGCCTTTAGAAGGGGCAAGATTCTTTCCTGGCATTTGCCCCCTGTTGGTGACAGGTGGTTACTAATCTAAATAGCAGCTAAGAGCACTAAGAACTCATTTGGAGCCGGGGAACATTTCATACCTTACATTGGTTAAACGGTTATGCCTGTTCTTGACTGGTTTGGGTGGCAGGCTTAACTGTGTGATGAGAACATCCCACACCTCTCTTGTGGACTGATGTTTAAGTCAGGGACGCTCAGCCTCCACCGACCCAATTAAGAGAGGCTCACATTCAAAAGTAGCTTTCATGAGCTGGAGTGGCTCTAGCAGTCTTATAAACAAAATTTTGAGAAAACAAATGGATTTTTAAAAGAATGTAGTTAGGGTTCTCTGCCATATCGTGACAAATATTGTTTTGTTTTCAGCATATAGTTCAATAGTAGGTGCTAGCTGGCTGGTTGGCTGAGTGAGCGAGTAAAGCTGGCATGAGTTTGGAGGCAGGCTGGTGTCACAGAAGGCAGCTGGACTTCAGAGGCAGACAGACCTTGCCACACTGGGACTCTGGGACCCTTTGCTTTTGCATGTGTAGTGCTGGAACAATGATACCTCCAGGAGGTTGTGATAAAGATTGGAGATAATGTATGGAAGCACCTGACTTACTAATGAGCATGGATAATATGGTTGCTATTTTTATTATAATCATCTAGGGCTCCTTACCTGGCTCCTTTGTCTCTCATCCATCTCCTAAATTACCCAGTTGGGGTTTCATCCTGCCCCCTCTTTTTGCCAGCTGGTTATTCATGTGCTGGGCTGGATAGTTTCACTCAACTCCACCAGTCCCTGCCCACCCTCCACCCCAGCCTGCAACCCCACTTCCATCCTTCAGATCTTCCGACTTCCCTGCCATTCTTCCAACTAAGCCAAATTGCCTGACAATTCCTTCCTGTCTAGAACCCTTTTTCTTTCTTTCTCTGTCTTTTTTTTTTCTTGAGACAAAGTCTTACCCAGTTGCCTGGGGCTAGAGTGCCATGGTGTCAGCCTAGCTCACTGCAACCTCAAACTCCTGGGCTCAAGCGATCCTCCTGCCTCAGCCTGCTGAGTAGCTGGGACTACAGGCACACACCATGATGCCTGGCTAATTTTTTCTATTTTTAGTAGAGACGGGGTGTCACTCTTGCTCAGGCTGGTCTCGAACTCCTGAGCTCAAGCGATCTTACCACCTTAACCTCCCAGAGTGCTAGGATGACAAGCATGAGCCACCATGCCCAGCCTTTCTCTGCCTTCTCATCTTTAAAGAGGGAATGATATTTTTAAGCCAGTAGTTTGAGGACCAACATCTGAGTCTTGGATGAAAACAAGGAACAAAACCCCAGCCTCATTTCCCATTCTATTTACCAAAGGTGGTGACTGGAGGTCTGTGGTTACCTAAGGTATTTTCATGCTTAGTACCTGCATGGAGTCTAACAGTTTGATTATTTTTCAGATCCTTCCTCATAAAGCCATGTTTCAGAGCCCAGAGTTACAGGGCAAAAATATTCTTCTGGGAAATATCAGGGTTTCCTAGTTCCTGTTGGGGAAATATGATTCTGTGAGTCTCCGCCTTGGTGAATCTGAGACACGCCAGGAGTACTTCGGTTTGGTGCATCACACCTGATCACAGCAAGCTTTAAGAACCTAAGAAATACACTCTAGTTAGGAAACAAGTGAAAAGCTTAGTCAAAGAAGAGACCCTGCCTTCGTCCGACTGTGTTGCTCTAGAGGAATATTTGAGGCTGGGAATGTTATAAAGAAAAGAGGTTTATTTGGCTCATAGTTTTGCAGACTGTCTAAGAAGCGCAGAGCCAGCATCTGCTTCTGGCGTGGCCTTCCGGCTGCTTCCACTCACCTGCGAGTGCAGAGATCACACAGTGACAGAGAGAGGGGATGGAGGAGGTGCCAGGCTCTTTTTAACAACCAGCCCTTGTGGGAACTGATAACAGCGTGAGAACTCACTCATCACCACGAGAGCACCAAGCCATTTATGAGGGATCCGCCCCCATGACCCAAAGGCCTCTCGCTCGGCCCCAGCTCCAACACTGGGGATCAAGTTGTAACATGAGGTTTGGAGGATCAAACATTCCAACTACAGCAGTGTCCTTACATCGGATCATTACGCTTACGGATAAATCCAGAGAGAGGGATCCAGGAACAGGGCCACGAGACAGCAGTGCGAGCAGGGAGTCCTCTTTCTTCTCTAAACATCCCTAGAGTTCTACAAAAATGGATCTATATGTTTTATCTCTTTTTGAAAAAGGATTTGTAACTCAATCAGTAAATAGTTTTTTAAAAATGGGAATGGGACCCACCCATGCCAATAACAGGGAAATTAAGTGACTGTAAGCATTTGGGATACTTAACAGAAACCTCGAGCCCTCTCCCCCCACTGGTCTTGCAGAACATCAATGTCCAGACATTCACCTGTAGGCAGGAGACTGTGAGCCTCTCCTGCGGGGGAAGAGGGGAATCTGGCCAGCCCAGAAGGAATGGCTCTAAGGAACTAGCATCAAAAGCACCCCAAAATCTCACCCAAGTCACCCTAGAGGGGTGCTCAGAGATAAGAAGTCCCACCTGAGCCCTCAGATTCCAATCCGCATTTTTGTTTCCCATTGTGAGCAGACAACCAAGATTATTTGACAATTTAGGAAAGCCTCCAAAAATCGAAACAAGCAAATCAAAACAGAACTAGGAAGAAACAGAGGCTACTCAGGGAGAAGAAAACGTCGGTATCTCCATGATAAACTATCAATATACACAGAGAAATTAGAAGACATTGCATGCAGGAAATCACAATAGCATGTTATTAAGAAAAATTTAGAGAACAAAAAGAGCTTTGGGAAATTATATGTATGATAGCAGAAATGAAAATAATTCAAAAAAGAGAAGTTAGAAGAGAAAGCTGAGAAAATCTCCCATACAGTGGAGCAAAGTGACAAAGAGAGAAAAAGATACGAAAACAGAGGAGCAGTCCAGAAACTTCAACATTTAAAGGATAAGATTTTGCTGATGAGAGAAGAGAAAAAACAGAGGGATAAAAATCACTGATGAAATAATTCAATAGAAATGTCCGGAACTGAAAGAGATGAGCTGCCGGACTCAAAGGACTCACAGCATAACGTGAGAATGGACTCATGCCAACGCACGTCGTAAGTTTCCCCAAACACTGGAGACTCATGAGATCCTAAAAGCATCCACAGAGGAGAAAAAAAGGTGAGTCACCCACAGAGGAGCAGTAATCAAAATAGGTTTCAACTTCTCAAAAGCAACACCGGAGTCAAGAAGACATGGAGCCCTACCTCCAAAATTCTGAAGAAAAATGATTTCACCCTGGAATTCTGTACTTGGCCAAACTGTCATTTGTGTATAAGGGTGGAATAAGGATGTTTTCTGGAATGGGGGGGTCTTAAGAAATGGATTTCTGGCCAGGTATGGTGGCTCACGCCTGTAATCCTAGCACTCTGGGAGGCCGAGGCAGGAGGATCGCTCAAGGTCAGGAGTTCGAGACCAGCCTGAGCAAGAGCGAGACCCTGTCTCTACTAAAAATAGAAAGAAATTAGCTGGACAGCTAAAAATATATATAGAAAAAATTAGCAGGCCATGGTGGCACATGCCTGTAGTCCCAGCTACTCGGGAGGCTGAGGCAGAAGGATTGCTTGAGGCCAGGAGTTTGAGGTTGCTGTGAGCTAGGCTGACGCCATGATACTCTAGCCTGGGCAACAGAGCTAGACTCTGTCACAAAAAAAAAAAGAAAGAAAAGAAAGAAATGGATTTCCCAGTCACGCCCCACCCAAAGGAGGGAGTACACCAAGAAAAAAGACGTAAGATACAGAAGACAGCAGGTCCAAGAGAGCACAGAGGGGAAAGTGTGGCAAAGGGGAGCTCGGGTGGCAACTTGCCATCAGATGTTCAGAACAGCCAGTCCAGACAGAGCAACGTGACAGAGGAGCTGTCACCATGACGCTTGCTGCCTCTGCCTTCCTCGTAACTAAAAGCAGCATGTCTGGGTGAAACCGGTCTAGAATCTTATCTGTCCTCTGGCTGCCCCACCCCCAAGCATGCCCTGCTCCCTGATCAGCAGGAATACCATGTCTCCCCAACAGATGTGACCCACTTTGCCCTATTTTTAAAAAATTTTCATAAAATACACAGAACATGAGATTTACCACTGTAATTATTTTGAAGTGTACAGTTCACTTACAGAGACATATGTGAGATCTTGTGTGAATGTGTCAAGCTCATTCACAGTGTTGTGCAAGCTCTAGAACTTTCTTCGTCTTTCAAAACAGAAACTCTATACCCGTTAAAAAAACAACTTCCCATTTCCCCCTTTCCCCAGCCCCTGGCAACTACCATTCTCCTTTCTGTCTATACGAATTTGTCTACTTTAGGTACCTCATATAAATGGAATCATACAGTACTTGTCTTTTTGTAACTGTAGTATTTAATTTAGCATAGTGTCCTCAGAATTCATCCATGATATAGCATGTGTCTGAATTTCCTTCCTCTATAAAGCTGAATAATATTCCTTTCTCTCTCTCTCTCTACACACACACACACACACACACACACACACATTTTGTTTCTCCATTCATCCATTGATGGACACTTGGGTTGCTTCCACCTTTTGACAATTGTGAATAATTCTGCTATGAACATGGGTATACAAGTATCTCTTTGAGACCTAGTTTTCAATTCTTTTAAGTATATACCGAGAAGTGGGATTGTTGAATCACATGATAATTCAATTTTAATTTTTTGAGGAATGCCACACTGTTTTTCCACAGCTCCTGCACCATTTTGTATTCCCACCAACAGTGCACGAGGGTTCCAATTGCTCCACAGCCTTGCCAACACTTGTTATTTCCCGGGGTTTCTTTGATAGCAGCCATCCTAATAGGTGTGAGGTTCTGTCTCATTGTGGTTTCCCCTATTGCTGAGAGATGGGGAATCCATGGTGACCCTGGAAGACATCGAGTGGAGAACGCCACTTCCTTAACCGCATTTCTGTTAGACAGCCAGTCTCCAGGCCATTCTACAGACACCCAGCTGTGGCTATCTGTACTGAGTTCACACGAAATGTCCATTTGTCAAGTGGGACTGTGTGAATCCTAGATCTTACTCAGCACCAAGCTTTGCTAATGATTCAAAGGATGCAGACAAGCACTGGGCACACACAGAACATTCCTTTCCTGGAGAGTCCCAAACAATAATCTTCCAAAAAGTATCTTTTTCTCCTGCATTAGGATACATTTTAGTGTCAGGTCAGCAGATGAGTTTTGAGCCATGTATGCGATTGCTCTCAAAGGAAGCTGTGTCTGTTTTGGAGCCTCTCAGTCGTTAATTATGCAGGTAGGAAATGCCTACCTCACTGCTCTGCCTCCCATCCTCCAGCCAGCTATGCTTTTTAATCCATAAATTTCATGGTTATTTACAGGGACCAATCCAAGCAGAGCAGGTTGAAAAGATTTTATAGGTAGACTCTCCCCGTATCTTTCTACTCCTAAATACCATTGCCTGGTTTACAGGAAGGTCTGGCCCAGGCATCTCCCAGCAAGGAAGGGGTGGCTTATAGGACTGTGCCAGCCCTTTTTCTTTCATTTCATTCTGATGATTTATTTATTACCTTGCCCACTGAATTCCTTAGAAAATTTCTTACACACTCCCAGGGAATCTGAATGCATACTTGGCTTGGGGACTCTGTTCAGCTTGTCTTTTCCTGGGAGTCTTTGTTTACTAGAGAGATCATCCCTTTCTTACATAGCTAGATTTGTGCTTGCTATTCAGTGTTTTAAAACCAGACATATTTTGTTTAGATACACATACACAGCCTTCTGTACCTGTGGATTCAACCCAACCACAGACAGAAAATATTCGGAAAAACAACAAAAATAACAATGCAATGATAGAAAATAATACAAGTGGGGTGTGGTGCCTCACACCTGTAACTCCAACATTTTGGGAGGCTGAGTGGGAGGATTGCTTGAGGCCAGGAGTTGGAGACCAGCCTGAGCAACATAACCTGTCTCTATAAAAATAAAAAAATTTTAAAAAATTAGTCAGGTGTGGTGGTGTGTGCCTGTCATCCTAGCTACTTGGGAGGCTGAGCCAGGAAGATCATTTGACCCCAGGAGTTCAAGGTCACAGTGAGCTAGGATGACACCATGGCATTCCAGCTTGGATGACAGAGTGAGACCCTGTCCCTAAAAATAATAATAATAATAATAATACAGACTTAAAAGCATAGTATAACAACTATTTATATATTATTTACATTGTATTAGATATTAGAAGTAACCTATAGATGAGTTAAAGCATGCAGGAGGATGTGGTAGGTTATATGCAAATACTATGCCATGTTATGTCAGGGACTTCAGCATCCGTGGACTTTGGTATCCATGGGGGACCTGGAACCAATCGCCTGTGGATACTGAAGGATGACTTTATAAGTAGGAAATCTGTAAAGAACAACAGGGGACTGATTAACCCAAAAGTAAGGAAAATGCTTACTTAGAGGTGGGAAGGAGAGGACGTGATTAGGGAGGGATACACAGGAAGCTTCTAAAGCAGTAGTCATGACCTACTTCTTAACCCAGATATTGTGACTGTTCTGAATGTATTATACATTTTAAAATTTAAAGTAATTGAATAAATTATAATATTCTGGTGATACTTTGTGGTTAGAATACATACAGGTGGATTACTGGAGAAGTGAGAGCATTGCCTTGACCTGCATATACTGTGGCATGTTCCCCCAAAGCAGCATGGGATAGGATAGCAAAGGACAAAACCTTAACCTAAGAAAAGGCAGGGCCCCTGGGATCATGAGGTCCTGCCCTATCACTCCCAGCTGCGCCTCATTGGACAAGTCACTGAGTCTTTCTGGTCATTAGTTTACTCATCTGTGAAATAGGATGCTAATACCTGTCCTTCCCATCTCCCAGGACTGTGGTGAGAAGCAAATCAGATCAAATATGTGTGCTTTTTAGTCTCTAAATCACTGCTCAGAGTCGTGTTCCCTTACACTGAGAATTTACTGAGCACAGAATGAATGTCCTGGGTCCTGGACCAGCACTGGGGATACAATGAGAAATAATGCTTGGCTGCCACCTTTGTGAAACTTAGAGATTAGTGGGACAAAAAAGCAAGTAAATACAGGCTCTACCGGGGCCAGGATGGGATGACAGAAGCAGGGAAAAGGGCTCTCTAAGACGGTACTGATGCACATACACCTACCTCCAGCCTCTCGCTGCCTCTCCAGGCTCTTCTTGCTCAGTGCACTCCCCGCACTCATGCCAAGTTCATCCTCACTCAGGGCCTTTGTACTTGCTCTTGACTCTTCCTGGAGTGCCCTTGCCTCAGTTGGCCCTTGTGACACAGGTCTCAGCTCAAATGTTGCTTCTGAGGAGAGGTCTTCAACAATCACTGTATCTAATGTCACTCTTTTTGTTGTCCTTTCTCCTATCTCCTCTGTCCTATCAACCTTGATTTATTTACTTATTTGTTGTCTCTCTCTCTCTCTCTCTCTCTCACCAGAATGTAAGTTCCATAAGGGCAGGGACCTTATGGTTACCTCTCCCTCTTCCCAACCCCTTCCCTCTCCCTCTCACTCTGTTTCTCTTTCTCTGCTGTATGTATCTCCAGTAGCTAGACTAGCGCCTGACACATAATAGATGCTCAATAAATTTATTGACTAAGTAAATTAGTGGACAGTTACTCTATAAGTATTTCTGTAATCGAAATGAGTAACTGCTTCCTGAAGAATTTTCCAATGAACAAAGTTGACTAAAGATTAGTATACAAAAATAGAACCTGGAACACAGCAGTTACTCAAATATTCATCAAAGGAATGAATATATAGAACATATATAGAACTCTTGCAAACCAATAAGAAAATACCATAAAGCAATACACAAATCAGCAAAGGAAAAACTTCCAGAACTAATGAATTTAGCAAGGTTGCAGGATTCAAAGTCAATATACAAAAATCAATTGTATTTCTATTAATTCTGCGAATGAACAACCGGAAAGCAATGCGTTTTAAAGTACCATTTAAATTTCACCCAAAAAAGAGAATACCTATGTATAAATCTAACAAAATATATGCAGGATCTGTACACTAAAAACCTGGAAAACACTGATAAAAAACAAAGAACTAAATACATGGAAAGACACATACTATGTGCATTCTTAAAATGCCAGTTTTTTTTCCAGATTGACCTACAGATTCAACACAATCCTAACCAAAATCTCAGTGGGGTTTTTTGGGAAGATATCAACAAGCCAATTCTACTATTGATATTCAAATGCAAATAAATTAGAATAGTCAATCACATTTAAAAAAGAGGGACAAATTTGAGGACTCATGCTATCTTACTAGAAGAATCACTGTCAAGCTACGGTAATCAAGACAGTGTGATATTGGCAAAAAGATAACATATAGATCAATAAAACAGAACAGAGAGCCCTGAAATTGACCCACACATATATAGTCACTTGATTTCTGACAAAGATGCAAAGGCAGTAGAGAAAAATAGTCTTTTCAACATATAATGCTGGAACAACTGAACATCCATCTGCAAAAAGTTAATTTTGATCTATATCCTATATTATTTACAAAAATTAACTAAAAATACACCATAGGGCTAAATGCAAGACTTAAAACTATAAAACTTTTAGAAGATAACATAGGAAAAAATCTTTGCAAAGATTTAAGCAAAGATTTCTTTGATATCTCACCAGAAACACGATTCATAAAAGAACAAACTGATAAATTTAGCTTTATAAAAATTAAAAACTTCTGCTCTGCAAAAGACACTTCAGAAAATGAAAAGACACACTGCAGACTGGCAGAAAATATTTTCAAATCACATATCCAACAAATGGCTTGTATCCATAATACATAAAGAACTCACAAAACTCAGTAATAAGAGAATCCAATTTTTTAAATGGTCAAAAGATTTGAAGAGACACTTTATCAAAGAGAATATATGTGTGGAAAATAAGCATATAAAAAGATGCTTCCCATCATTATTCATTAGGGGAATGTAAATTAAAACTATAATGAGATGCAATTTTGCAGCTACCAGATTGTAAACGTAAGTCTGGCAACTCTCCAAGTGTTATGGAAGATGTGGAGGAACTGGAACTCTCATGCACTACTGATAGCAGTGTAAATTAAAACAGTTTCCTTGTATGCAATTGGCACTATCTGGTTAGGATGAAGATTCACATATCCCAGACCCAGCAATTCCACTTATTCTTGCACATGTGCACAAAGAATGAATGTAAGAATGTTAGATACTGTATTTTGTGGCTATGGGGAAAAATGTAGAAAATATCCATCAACAGTAGAATAGATAAATTGTGGCTCATCCATACAATGGCATACTATATAGCAGGGGTTAGCAAATCATAGCCCTGTGAGTCAAATCCATCCTGGTGCTTATTTGTATAAATAAACCTTGCCTGAAACCCAGCCACACTCATTTGTTGACATATTGTCTATAACTGCTTTCATACAACAACATTGTTGAATAGTTGCAACAAAGACCACGTGGCCCACAGAACCTAAAATATTTACTGACTATCCCTTTGTATGAAAAGTTTGCCGACCCCTGCTACATAGCAATGCAAAAAGTGAATCAAAGACATACACATTGTATTCGTCAGAGTTTAACCAGAGAAACAGAACCAGTGAGAGATATATACCAAGAGGTTTATTGCAACAAATTGGTTTATGAGATTGTGGAGGCTGGCTGGGCATGTCTGAAATCCATGGGGCAGGCTGTCAGGAAGGGCAGGCTGGAACAGCCAGACATAAGCTGAAGCTCTTGTTCATAGGTGAAATTTCTTCTTCTCCAGGGAAGCCTTGGCTATTCCTTTCAACTGCCTTCCTAATGCCTTTGAACTGATTGAATCAGGTCCATTCAGATTATCTCAGATAATCCCCTTTATTTAAAACCAATTGATTACAGACTTTAATAATACCTACAAAATATCTTCACAGAAACACCTAGATTAGTGTTTAATTAAATAACTGGCATGGCCAAGTTGACACATAAAACTAACCATCGTACAAGATGTATGATGTATCTACAAAGGTAAATCTCATAAATATAATGCTGAACAACAAGTTGCAAAGTGATATGTGAGATATGGTTACATTTATATAAAGGTTTAAAATGGACAAAACAATGTAACATAAAGTTTCTGGAGACCTGGATATATAAAACCATGTAAAAGAATGATAAAGTTACTTTATGTCACTGGTTCCCACTGGGGAGGAAGGAAAGGAATGGAATTGGGAGTGGATAGACTGTATCTATATTATCTTGTTTGTTTGTTTTTTAAAAAGGCAGAAGACTCCAAAGCAAAGGAGGCATTGTAAAATCTTATAAAGCCTGGCTTTGGTATTGCAATTTCTTACTGTATTATTGTTAATACTTCTATGCATTTTTGCAATCTTTCACAATCATTATTTTTAAAAAATCATAATGATTGCCTCCGTTTGCACAAGGCTAAAAAAGGGTGTTTACACTGAGCAGTCAACTTCGAATCAGAACCACACTGGATAGGACCAGAGAGTTGAAGCTGCTGCTTCTTCCCACCCCACCCCCCACCCCAAACGCTAACGACCCCTTTGGTAGAGCTTTGGGTTTTCTTTCATAGACCAATGTTTCAGGGAATGAATCTCACCTCCTGGGAGTTGAGCCTGGAAAATCACAGCGTTCACCATGCTCCAGCCTGTGCCCAGTGGAAAGCACGGAGCAGGGTGTGAGTCATTCTTACTGGAGCCCTGACCTTGGCTGACCTCCACCGTGCCAAGGTCTGGAGCCAAACGGAACTCCTGACTTAAGGAGCTAGAGATAAAGAGGTGGGTGGCTGGTCATAGGGTAGTACACTGGCTACTGCTGATGGAATGTGACTTGTCAGACCCCCCCCCTCCCCGCCAGGGGGCTTTCACTGGGGCTTACATTTGTGTTCACACACCAAGGAACACAATGCTGACAGTTCTTCCTGAACAATGTCAGATGACTTCTGATTTAAGAAGTAGTGGTAAACAGATCCAAAGATTGCAATCTGCAGCATGCCTGCAAGAATTGATCAATTGACATTTCGTACAATCTGTTGACCTAAGTCTTTTTGTAAAAATTAAACTCTTCTATTATTAAAACGAACACATGATCTTTGTAAAAATTTGGAATATATAAAAAGCTAGAGAGAAGAAAAAAATTTTTCCAAGAAGCCCACTACTCAGAGTTTCCAGGGGGTATCTTTTGGTCTTCTTTTTTTCCTGTGTCATATTTTTTTTTTCTATAGTTAATTCATTCTTTCAACAATGGTTACTGCGCACCTACCAAGTGACAGGTTTTGTTCTAGGTGCTAGAGATATAAAAATACACAAAACACTCAAGGTCTCTGTACTTATGGAGCTAATAAGGAAGAAGGGGTGGACTAACGATTGAAAAGTCAATACATAAATATACAAGATAAATTTAGTAATAAATGATATAATGGAAAAATAATACCTAATAATACTGAAGACTTATGATGTGCTGTGCTAAGCCTTTCACCTCATATGTATTAATAAAGTGAGTAAAATTGGTGTTGTGTGTATGTCTTAGAGGGAAGGTTTGAACGGTAAATCTTTCAATATAATGATCAGGAAAGACCTCTTGGAGGAGATGACATAAGCCAAGGTTTACCTGCAGGGGACGAAGACCACCATGGAAGACCCAAGTCAAGAGCCTTCCTGGCAGAGGGAATAGCAAGTTTAAATGCACTGAGCATAAAATGGTTCAGCATGTTCATTAAACAGAAAGAAAAAAGAGAAGTATGGCTGGAAATTTAGGGAGTAAGGGGCAGAGTAGTCTGCAATGAAACTGAAGATTGTCATCCTTGGGGTCTCCAGGGAACTCCTGAGAGCAGCAAAAACAGATCATTTTTTTCCAGCTGTTTCATTCTTTTCTTAGCCCATCCCCTATTTTCACACTCTCATTTCTGTGCGTTTGTTGCAGCTGCTACTCATGGAACAATTGAGACCATGAACTGACACATCTCCTGTGCCTGACATGCCAACATCCTACAGACAGAATTGCAAGCTTGGGGCTCTCTTTGCTAAAATACTGCCCACCCTTGTGTCCATGCAAAGTTGAAGGCAGTTGCAGCTGACTTTCTTTTACCAATAGCTTTAGAGCTCACAGTATTGCTACAAAGCAGCAACGCCTCAGCACTTCCTCCTCACCTGAGAGCCTTCTCCCTACATAAAGGGTAATGATGCCAGATGTTTTTCTCCTCCCTTGCAGCCAGATCACCATGTCAGGGGAATGTGTTAGCCCTTAGATTTGCTCCCTAATGACCATGGGACGGCTGCCTCCGTTTCCTCACTAGAGTTTACTACACTCTGGATTTTACTGATTGAACCTTCGTGGTATAATTTAACACGACCCTCTGTTCTCTGTAATTCCTGTAAAATGGTAGTCATGAGCATCAATACATATAATCTGTACAGCAACTCAGTCAGGCAGAGCCCTTCATATCCCCACTTTGCAGAGTAATAAACTAAAGGCACAAAAAATTACATACTAGAGGTCATGTAGCTAGAAAGTTGAAGGGGCCAAGGTTTGAATCCACGCAGATGCTTCAAATCTCTATGCTGCACACAAAGAAACATATTAGAAAGACATTGTTAAAAATTATTTTTAATTGACACATAATAATTATACAAATTTATACAGTACAGTGTGATATTTTGATACCTGAATACAATGTAACGTAGAAAGATGTTTATACAACTCTCTTTGGTTGAACATTCTCCAGGAGCAGACGATTGGTTGGTTCCCAATCCTAGAGATCAATTAACTCAATTAGCAAATATTGAGTATCTACAATGTGTGCTGAGCTAAGCTGTGGGACACAGAGATGGGCTGAGAGCTCACTATGCACCAGGCCCTGTACCAGGTGCTATGGATATACTAGTGAGCATCATAGTCCAGGTAAATTTTATCATGGAACACTGTCTTGCAAGCAAGAAACAACCGTGCACCAAGTGCAATAATGGCACTGTTTAGAGCTGTGCAGTCCAATCCAGTAGTCACCAGCTACATGTGGCTATTTAAATTAATTAAAATTAAATACAATTTAAAAATCAGTCCATCAGTCACAGTAGCCACATTTCAAGTGCACACGTGGCTAGTGGCACTGGTTTAGAGTGTTTGAAAGCACAGAGGAGGTATTGATAGTTGAATACTAGATGAGATTACACCTCATCTAGACGTGGTGGTAAGGAAAGATGCCAGGAGAGGGATCCTGAACAAAGTAATATTTAAGGTGAGACCTGAAGAATGAGTAGTTTTAGTCCTGTATTTCTGGGAGATGTTTTATATCCCTATTGAATGCACAAGGAAATGGACTCCAAGAAGTTGAGAAACTTGCCTAAAGTCACAAGAAGCTTGTGAGAGGGAATATTTGCTCCCATATCCACCCATCTGTAGTACCATGCCGGAAACACTGCTACTGTAACTAAAGGAAGCTCGGGCAAAAGAGACTTCTTTTGAAAGAAACAGGTGGCAACGTCACAAATATTGCTTGAACACTTTGTGCTGTATTTTAAAGCACTCTGTTAAGCACTGATTTAATATGGATGGTTGACAAAATACCAGGGCCTCTTGCCACATGGAGTTTGCCATTTCGCTGAGCGATAAAGCAGGTGCCTGTGAAATGTTGGCAGAACAAGGGAGTGGATTCTAAGTGCTGTAGGAATTCCAAGAGGTGGCGATGTCTTCCTGTGAAGACTCCTTGGAAGGAGGAGGAGTTAAGGGGGTCTTGAAAAATATGTAGGATGTGAGGAGCAGGAGCATTCCAGGCAGGACAGACTTGAAGGAAGGCTTAGGGTGGGTGCTGCAATGCTGATGCTGAGAACGGGAATACCTCAGTCTTAGGTTGGTGATTTATTAAGATGAGATGACTCAGTCCTTTCTGCAAGCATGGACTTTCAATGCAAATTCTCCTTGAACAATATTTATGGGTATGTCTATAAACAGATTGCTTTAGGGGCAGGGTAAAGACATTACTGACCTTCCCCCTCATCTCAGGCAGTACCATCGATAGCATGTCAGAGTTTGCCTCTTCAACAGAAAAAAATCTTCAGGAACACACAGGAGAGATTCTCAGGGCAATGCTTCTTTGTTTTCAGAGTGTGTCAGATGGTTCTTTCCCTTTCTCTCACACCTCCCTTCAAACCCTCAAATGGATCTCAGTGCCAGGGAGTGCAGAATTAGTTCCGGGAATTTTAAATCAGTATACTATTATGCACTCAACTTCATGGGAAAATAATCCAATTAACATAAATGTGTTGATTTGTGAACAATGCAAATATGACATGTCAATACCGTACATGCTGTTTATATAGTTTGGTTCACTGTTTACATGTTATCTGTTGTGTTCCACTTTTTTGTCTTAACATTATCATACATACCTTTTTAGGCACATCATTATACTCCAAATAAGACTACTTTTGAGTAATAGTTTATAACAAAATCAGTCTTCAATTGTTGGCTGGTAGGTTTATTTCCTGTTAATATTAAAAAAAAATCAGTGCGATGAATAGTTTTGTACAATCAATTTTTTAAATTATGTGTTCTTATTTTTAGAGCATACTCCCCAAAATGGGATGACTGGGACATGGGTATTGCTAATTGTATACTTTGTGTTTGTTGTTCTCAAGAAAGATTATAGCAATATTTATCTAGTGTATCTGTCTCCCCAAAGCCCTGCCAACAGTGGGTTTTGAATTACTGCTTTGCTTTCGGTAATTTAAGGCATTTGGAGCCAAGGAGAATCTCAGCTCTTTCGAGTTTTGGACCTTACTGAACCTCTCTGCCTCAGTTGCTTCATCTGTGAATGTGATAATGACATTGGTTTTCAGGATTGAATGAGACAGTGGAGGCAAAGCACCTGGCATGGGACATGTCCATAGTATGCAGTACACAAGCAGCCAATGTCTACTCCCTCCGCCTGCAGGAGTACTGCACAGAAGTACCCTAGAGCTGTTTCTCTTTGGATTTCTCCCTTATTGCCACTGAGGTTAAGCATTTGCTTCAGGTTATTATTCCTGAAAAGCCTGGAGCATGTTTTAAAGCCTCTGTCAACTGCCACTCTTCTTCATCTCCTCTGCCCCACAGGATACCCCAATCCTGAACTACACTCTACCGTCTTCTATTCACCACCTGGTGTAAGATCCTTGCCATGGGAGCTAGACTCAAGGTACAGTGTTAACAGGACACAGCAGAGCATCCGCCTTACGCAGAGTTCCAGGGTCACAGACCCTCCAAGAGGAAAGGAAGCCCCCATTGTTGTCTGTCCAACTTTCCAGTGGGTACATGACAGTTTCCCATCAACAGAAGTGTTTTCTTCTTAAAATGTATTAATAACGCCTATTGAATAAATAGTATGAAGAACTTACACTAGAATCGGGCCTCTTAATTCTTGGCACCCAGGCAACTACAGTCCATGCTCAGATATCTGCACTATCACTCAGCCAAATTCTGAAACACCTTTGAGAAACACTGAATTAAGTCTTAAGGTCATAATTAAACAGAGTAGGCAGCAGTCTTCTGTCGATAGGACTCAGTATTTTATTTATTTGGACTTTTCCCATGTAGTTTATAGGTAGTTTATAGCCATGAAGCATCTAAAGTCTATTTTCTTCTAGATAATAGATGGTGTCTAAAATTGATAAATCAAGAAACTTGAGGATGCTATTTAAAATTACAGAAGTGAAAACTATTATAAAAATAAGAAAATGTGCACTATTCTGGTGATGGGCACACTAAAAGCCCTGACTTCAGCATTATACAATTCATCCACGTAACAAAAACACTTGTACCCCCTAATATTTTGAAATAAAAATTTTAAAAAAGGAACAAAAATCGGAAGGCAGAAAAGGGGAGATGATATGGGAAATAGTAAAACTGTGTCGACTGTCTTCTATTTCAGAGTAGAGTGTTAAAGAGAGTTTTTAAAATGATAGCTCAAGAGACATATAACTATATTATTTAATGTTAAAATGGGAACTACTAAGAGAAGAAGAAAACAGAAACTTCTAAAAGCGATCCTCTCTGGAGTCTAGAACTAGAGGTTGGAGGGTAGGTGAGAAGCAAAATCTTACATTTAATTTTAGACTCTTCTATAGGGTTTGCAATTTTTTGATCTGTGAACATTTTTTCCTTTTTAAAAAAATTGCTTTATTGAGATATAATTTACATACCATTTCAGTCACCTATTTACAATTTGATGGTGTTCAGTATATTCACAAAGTTGTGTATGCATCATTGTTATCAACTTTAGACCATTTTCATCACCCCTTGCAAATTCTGCACCCATGAGCAGTCCTCATTAAGCCTTCCTCTCCCCAGCTCCAGGAAACCACTTTCTGTCTCTATAGATTTGACTATTCTGGACATTTTACATAAATGGAATCAAATAATATATGATATTTTGTGTCTTGCTTATTTCAGTTAGCATAATCTTGTCCAGGTTCATTTGTGTTGTAGCACATACCAATACTTCTTCCCTTTTTATTGCTGAATAACATTGCATTGTGTGGATATACTACATTTTGTCTATCCATTCATCAGTTGATGGGCATTTGGGTTGTTTTTACTTTCTGGCTATTGTGAACAATGCTGCTATGAACATCTGTGCATAGGTTTTTGTGTGGATGTGTTTTTTCATTTCTCTTGAGTGTATATCTAGAAGTGAAATTGCTGATTCTAATGGTAACTCTATATTTAACCTTTTAAAGGACTATCAGACTGTTTTCAAAAGGGGTGGCACCCAGCACTTTGGGAGGCTGAGGCCAGAGGATCGCTTGAGGGTAGGAGTTTGATACCAGCCTGAGCAACATAGCAAGACCCTCATCTCTACAAAAAAATAATAAAAAAAAAAATTAGCCGGGTGTGGTGGCTCGTACCTGTAGTCCTAGCTGCTTTGCTCATCCCATCCTACTTTTCTTTTCTGCATTATAATTCTTATTCCTGAAATCACCTGTGCCATCAGGACAGGCTGACTGCAGGTAGAGCTACAACTTATGTTTCTTTTCATTTTTTTTTTCTTTCTCCCAAAGGCTCCAGAGTCTCCAGGGGAAGCAACTTCAAAAGCTGATTGCAGAGATTCCATTTTCTCCCATGGTGTGGAATTAATAGACTCTTCTCATGGCACGCACTCCAGAAGATACTTCCTTTTACACTAGCTTTAAGTGTTCAATTTTCTGTAATAATATAGGCTGTTGCATCTTTAAGTCATGCACATCCATAAACACTCCAAGACAGCAGTGCCATCCAAAACCACACACATACGATAGGCTGCTTCCTATCTAAAGATCCAGGGGAAAAACCAGGATACATGCACAGAGGAATAACTGACTACTGAAGACCTTCCTTCCTAAACTTAAGATAAATTGTTTGTCTTTAATTCAGTGCATGGGGCTGAGAATACAATGCTCTCCCATGCCCAGACTCTGCTCTTCTCCCAGGCACAGGGCTTGGACATAGTTTTCCAAACTCCTTGCAGGCAGGTGGGGCTGTGGGATTGAACTCTCACTAGTGGAATCTGAGTGGACATGATGTCTGCCACGTGCCCATCCCACATTCTAAATCTTTTGCTCTCTCTTCCATTCAGCAGGGATTTCAGAAGCCACTTGTTGAAGATAACGGTGCCACAAGACAGAAGGAAGCAGGGTCTCTGGTGGACTGTGTGAAGCCAGCCCCACCACCAAATCACCCTGCACAGTGACATGAATGAAAAACAAACCTTTTTTGTAAGAACCCACTGAGGCTCGAGTATTGTATGTTACAGTAGTTTGCGTACCCTGATTAACACAGTTCCTTTTGCCATCCACCCCCCCACAACCCCTGCTGAGAATTTTAGGTTGCTATGATGGCTTGTTGACAACATCCTTAAAGGGGTGTCAGAATAAGAAGCTCCATTTCACTAGCAAAGCATTCAAATTCAAATATTGCCAAGAGGAGAGAGGCTTTCTAGTGGGGCTCCACCTAAGTGGTTCCAAGTCTTGACAGTCACTACATTTTTTGAGAAATAAAAGCAAAAATCCATGTTGTCTTTTCAGTGTATTCACATGCCACAGTGTCACAGAGGGCTCAAGAAATCTGAATGGGGGCTTCCCTAGTTGGCTAACGTTAACAATCACTTCTGTTCAACAAGCATTTGTCTCATCAGCATCCTGCAAACCTCCCTTCAGAAACAAAGCTGAGAAAGTCCACGTCTTGGCCCTGGAAGCTGCTCCCCCATCCAGGGTGGGATGTGGCTTGCTCACTGTGAGCACCTGAGCCCTTCCTGAATTGGCTACTGGAAGCCATCAGCTACGTTTTGGATGGGCAGCTATTACCTCTACTTAGGAAGCTCGAGTGTCTTTGTCGAATTCATTACCCAGTTTCTTCTTTTTCAGCTACCCCGGTAGACTCCATTATTTCTTGGTATTCTTTCGAGACCCATCACTCTTTTATTCTGACCTACTTGATGTCAGATGTATTCACAATGGATGAGACTTTTAAAAGAATGTTTTAAGGAGGTAGTAAACAGATTATTTCACATGTTAGAACAGAGGAGGTTTGAGCATGAAAAGCTGTGCTTGAAACCTGGAGTCATGAAGACTCCAGGGCACATTCTGCTGATCACCTCCTGCTCTGGGGATAAAATGGCAGCCTGGACTTTGATTCCTGGTCCACAGCTGATTTTTATGACTTTAGGAAAATTGTTTCAACTCACTGCTCCTCAGGGTATAATGATTGCAATAGATTTTTTTAAGTGTCTTGAGGAACATTGCTGACTCATTCCTGCCTTCGTCTTCTACCTTAAGCTTTTCAACCAGCCTTTCCAGCCAAAAAGGGATTGCTTCTCCCTTAGCAAGGCCTTGAGTTTCAGGTTCCTGAAAAGTTCAGACTTGATACAGAAAATGTGAGTATACATTTTAAGCGCCTCTAAGATGTTCTGTAACATAGCTTGGCTCTCTGTGCTATCCTAGCAATTTCCTATTACTGTCCTTCTTTCTCTCCTCCGTTCTAATATTTTCATGCTTCTTGTTCATTCTTCAACCACCATTTGGTTTATGTTGTTTTTGTAACTTGTGGGCAAAGTGAAAATTCACCAAAAAAGGTCTACATGTGAGTCTGTAACAAGAAAAAAATGTTGAAAGGGAGTCACTGAATTCAATAGAAAATAGATTGTACAGACTAGTGGAAGTTAGCTTTGGAGTTTTAGTGACATACATGTTTTCCAAAATGTAAAAACAACATAACATCAATTTTTGTAAGCAATTTTAGAAGTCCCCACCCTTACATGAGAACTTTTTAGATTGTTCTCTTCCAGGTATTGTTCATGTGAGTATTTCTTCACATAATCATAATCCCCATGCATATAATTTTGTATTTTGGTATAAATTTGTTAGGGAAATCTTTCTGAGCTCTTGGTCATATTTCTTAGCTGAGTTACTCGGCATTTTGGAGAGCATTTTTAGTGGCAGACCGGTGTGCCTGCTAGCACTGGGCCTCTGGTTTTCTTATTGTCCCTGGCTAAAGAATGTAAACATCGGTGAGTTTTAAGGAGACTGGATAATACCAATCTCTGGGCACAGAACAGTAAGTTAAATAGGGCATAGAGCTAGTAGAGTTGCATGTTTTCTAGTTTAAAAAAAACTTAGGAAAATAAGTACTGAGAGTTATTGGAAATCACTCAAGCAGGATTAGGTACAGGTGCACCTCTTCTAAAGGATTGAGTCCTTAATATTCAAACCCCTCCAAGCCTTGGCACTGAACAGACTGCAGAAAGTGTCTAAGGACCACAGAATGTTAGGCATGCAAGGGACCTTTCAGAGCATCTCGTCTAACACCCTCATGAGACAGACCAGGAATGTGAAGCCAAGAGAGAATGCAGATTTCACTGTTGCAAGGACAGAGCTGGGGTGACAAAACAGGCCTTATGGCTCTCAATTCAATGCTCTTTTCAATCCCGAGTATTGGAAAGTAGACACAAACGGATAGCTATGATTAAAAAAGAGAAAACGGAGCAAAAAGAAAGAAAGAAAGCAAAGCTAGAAAAAAGGGAAGATGGTATGAGGGGAGAAAGAAGGGAAGGGAAGTGGGCATGAGGGTTTTAAGTCTTTACTAACCTTAAGAGCAAACTTGAAATTAGGTAATATAGGGTCCCCAGGGTAAACTGGCCCTCTGAAATTAGCACCCCAAGTTATATAAAGGCATCAGCTAGGCATTGAGCTTTTCTTGTCTGCTTAGAAATGAAATTTCTAGAAAGAGAAGGCAGTGTGGTAGAAGGATGGTCCCTCAGGAGTTGTGAAGAATGCAGGCTCTACTTTTCTATCTTTGACATCAATGGATGTAATGCATGCCTTTCATATGGATTTTTTTTTAATCTTTGGAGAATAAATGACAAATGAACAAGTGGAAATACCTGTAACTAACCAAATTCCCTCTTGTAGCTCCTTTCTGAATATTTATTGGACTTCAGTTGCTCTTGAGACATCACCAAAGAAAATGCTAAGTATGCATTAAGAACTTAGAGAAATGCAACCTCCTACATTTCATGGAAAGGCCCGGAAAGGATGTGTAACTAGCTAAGAAGAATGTATAGGTTATCTAATATGTAACAAAGCACTCGAACACTTAGGGGATGAAGTAGTCTCCCCCAAATGGCTGCCATCAAGCTCTTTTATTCCTATACATACAGGGCACCCCTAAAATCAGAAGGTAGAGTCTATTTCCCCTTCTCTTGAATCTGGTTGGTCTTGTGACTTGCTTTGACCAACAGAATGAAGCAAGGAGAAATAACATTCTAGAACTTCCAGGCTCAGGCCTTAAGATGACTGGAAGTTTCCATTTCTCCCTCTTAGAAACCAGATGCCATGGAAGATTTCTGACCACCCTGCTGGAAAGCAGCCAGCCACATGGAAGGAGAGAGGTTATGTGGAGGAGGACTGAGGTGCCTCAGTCCTGGTGTGTGAATGAAGGCTTCTTGGACCTTCCAGCTCAGCCCATCTGTCAGTGGCCAGCTGAGTGCGGTCAAGTGAGTGACATTAGCCAATGCTCAGCTGAGCTTAGTTGACCCATAGAGTCATGAGATACAGTAAATGCTTGATGTTTTTGGCTACTAAGTTTTGGGATGGTTTGTTATGCAGCAATTGATAAAGCAGTGGCTTAAAACAGCAACCATTTATATTTCCCATGAATCTGTGGGTTGAGTGGTTGGTTTTGGTGATCTAGACCAAGCTTGGCCAATCTGCTTTGGACGTGCTTATGCCTCTGCCACCAACTAAGGGCTGGCTGGCCATGGATGGCCCCAGCTGTGATGACTCAGCTCTGCCTCACAGGGTCTTCCATCTTCCAGCAGGCTCGTTCTCCTAGTGATGTCAGAATCCTGAGTGAAAGCAGAAAGGCATAAACATTTTACAAGCCTTCATTTACATCAAGTCTGCTATTATTCCATTGGCCAAAGTAAATCATATGGTTGAGCTCAGAGTGGAAGAGGACTACAAAGTTAGAGGCAAAGACCCTGGGTAAAGGGAGGTCATTTATTGGGGGCCATTAATACTATCAAATCTACTATAAGGAACCTATGCGTATTTCTCATAGGGAGGGGAGTATTAAATAGCATTATTAAGATTTTGGACTGAGATCTGAAATCAATTGGAAAAATTACATTTAAAGTTAAGTAAAATAATCAGATAAGCATTTTCTTATTTTTAAATAGGTTTCCAGATTTTCTGGCCAAGTCACTCTTGCTAGTGTTATTGATGTTGCTGTTTTATTTCCAATAGAGGATGACTTTCTTAAATTCCTGTTAATAGGGTTAGAGATAGAATTAGGAAGAAATATCAGGTCTCACACTGCATGGTCTCTCATTCCATTAATTAATTCACAGTAATGATGCAATCTTAAGGCTCTCAGTGGAGTTCCTTAGAATCCTGTTTCATAGAGTTAGCTCTCTAAATAGCTAGTGGGCAATCTGCTTGAGACTGCTCTCTGGAAACCTAATTCTGTTTGCATTTTTGATTTATGGAAGGGAGTTAATACTAGGCCCTTTAATGAGAAAAAAGAAAAAATACACATGTATTTGGGCATTTATATGTAAAGTGTATGACCACTTCTGATCCACTGTTATTTCACTGAAGTTTGGTTTTACCTATCCTCACCTCCCCTGCATCACTAGGAACTGACTTTGCATTTTCACTTACCACCACCTCGTTGGTGGGAAGCAAATTTATTTTCTGTTCTGGATTTCAGAGCTGAAGTCTGCGGAGCAGGAGAGACTGGGATGCCATTCCCAGGTCCCACACTTAACAGTGGTGTGATGCTGCCCCCTGTACAGTGATTCCCACCAGTCAGATGAATGATTCTTTGACTTGTTCCTCTGTCCTCCATCGCCCCCTCTATTGACCCCATCTAGAACTTTGTTAATACAGTGTTTCTTTTATTGTTCAGGAATCAGGAGTCAAGGAAACTGTGTTCTGATCCTTGGGTCACTCAGTGTCTTGTGCCCTTAGCTTTCTCATTTGTGAAGTGAGCGAGCTGGACTAGACATATGTTCCTGCTCCCAGCTTTGAAGATTCTAGGATGCCACAATAAAACCAGACACAGGTCACAGGGTCCTAAACACATGATGCCCTAAATCTCCCAGGAATGGGCAGACACATCTGGAGGAAGTAAGCTTGCAAAATAGCTGAAGAATAATAATTTGCCAATTATACCTCAGTAAAGTTGTAAAACAAGAATAATAGATATTTGCATTATAAAGGAATTATTGTACTTGATTCCAGGTTGATATTAAACCATAACAAACTCACCCAAAGCGGGTGTGGGGGTGGGGGTGGTGAGAGATACAAAAGGATTACAAAACTGAAAAGAGGTGTTCATTTGCAGAGAACTAAGGGAGTATCCTTTCAAACAGCAATTCACTTTGGCTCACCAAGCCAGGGATGTCTGAGGATAAGGATCGTGAACTGTTGGTCTTCCCCAGACACAGCGTATTCCACGTTTCCATCAGTGTTTTGTTAAAGAGGGGTAAGGTGGAAGGAAATGATGAGGCTGAGAAATACCACTTGCCTGGACTCAGCTGGGAGGGAGGGACCCGCTACATTTCGGTTCCCATTAAGTGAATTTAGCTTTAGCTTCCCTGACAGCGTTTCCCCAAAGGAGTCCTTCAGGTCTGGTCCCTACCCTCTTTGCAGCTAGACTGACATCCCTAGTGTCCCCGGCCCACCCAGCGCTATCAGTAGGGTTTGGCCCCCACCCCGATCACACTCCAGCCTTCTCTCTCCTAGGACCCCCTCATCAGCCTACCCCTACCTGTTGGGTAGGTGTTACTTCCAGGGAACACTTGCTGACCTTAGAAGGGGCAACCGTCGCCTTGGAATCCTGGCCTGTCCCTTCCTGGTTAACCCGGGGCGCTTAAGTGCGGGCTTCGCCGCAAGCAGAGTCCAGCGGGCAGGCGATCAGCGTAGCCAAGTTCAGTGGCCTGAGCAAGGGGACGCCCTATCCCAAACGCAGCCCTGTTTCGCGGGGCTTCAAGACGCTGTCAACAGCCGGGAACCCCCAGACTAGCCCCGCAGGAACCGGCCAATTCTAGGGGCCCGTCCCAACCCCGCTCTCTGTCCCTGGCGAGCGGCAGCGGGACAGCGCGCCCCGTCCCCACGCACCGATCGCGGGCTCCAGCCGCAGCTGCCGGTGCTGCAAACCGGTCTGGCTTCCCTGCAGGGCGTGCGGGGATGGAGCAAGGGGGTGGAGAGAAAAGGGGAAGAGCCTGGCGGCCGGCGGGCGGGGCCTGCAGCCTCCCCGAGCCGCGGCCGCAGCGGCGCAGCCCGCTCTCTCTGCGCCTCGCTCGGACTCCGAGGCGCACTGCCGAGCCCGGGGGGCGCCGCTGCTCCTCGGCCTCGGGTCCCCGGACGCGCCGCGGCCAGGCTGCGCCCGGCTGGGGCGCCGCTCCGAGTTGCGGGGGCTCGGGCTGCCGCTCGCCGCTCCGTCTGGCCGGAGGACTGCGGGGAAGGAAGGGGACAGCGGGGACACGCACACCCGCCGCGGCGCGCGCGCATTGCACACTCGCAGCCGCGCGCCCCCGCCGAGGCGCGTCCGGGGCGAGTTTGGCCCCGCGGCGCGGGCCCCGGCACCTGCCCGCCCCGGGGGCTGCCCCGCGGCCCCGGCCCCGCCCCGCCGCCCCTCCCGCCCCTCGCCTGCGCCGCTCTCGCATCGCCGGGGGGAAGCAACAACGTCCCGGTAACTTGCAGACTGTGGCGCAACTGGTCTCGACAGCGGTGGCACCCGAGTGCTGCCCGGGTGAGGTAAGTTTCCTGCGCGTCCCCGGCCCCTCCCCCCAGGCCCTCCGCAGGGGCTCGCGCTTGGGGGCTCTGTGCCTCTGATGAATCCTGGCAGTCCCTCTACCCTTCTACTTTGCGTGTCCGCGTTGTGCTAGGGTGGCGTGCAGGGGGCTCTCGTGGCTACCGAAGCGGGACCCTTCGTAGCGCTGTGCCACGGCTGCGCGCTCCCACCCGCTCATCACCCTGATTCCTCGGGCCGCAGTGACACTCGGAGATCACCCCGGCTTCACTTAAACGGGAGCCCCCTCCCCTTGTCAGGGGAACCTGCAGAGTTTGGCAGCAGAAGGGGAGGTCTCCCCACGGTGCTAAACAGCGGCGAACTTGTTAGGCGCCTCTGGGATCTCAAGAGGGGCTTGCGAGACGGTGTTCTGCTCCTTTCGGGCGCGGGAGCCGGGTTGAACAGGTGCGGTTCGGTTTCAGCCTAAACGCAGCAACAGACTTCGGCGTTTCCCAGGCTCTCTCCCCCCGCCCGGTCGACGTGACGCTTCAACATCTGGGGCGGGGGGTGGGAGTGTGGGGGCGTTGGGGAAGGAGAATGCCCAGGGTTGATTTGCCGTGCAGGTGCCAGCAGTCGCCAGAACAGAAAACAACAAATGTCTGCTTCTCTTTCATCTATGCAGATAAGCATGTTGTCGTTGCTTCTCCCCGCCCCCCCCACCTCTCTCGTCTCCGGTGCCCCGCATGGCTGGGTAGAAACCTGTTCCAGAGAAGTTGGTTGGGTAGGTTGATGAATTCTGTCATCTGATCTCCAGAAATCAGGACTCCGAACAAGGAAATGCTAGTTACTCTGATGCTTTTTAAAGGGAGTGTGTTGCAGACCAAAATAACACCCACCACCACTACTACTACCTCTCTATGACACCGTCAGGCTGCCGGAGCCCCTAGCTCCAAGGTGGATAACCCTTACAGGACCAGTGGCACGTCAGAATGTGTTAATCTGGTGCGAGGAAGAAGTGGTCTGTGCATGAGTACTTCTGAGTGTGGAACCCCTTTTGTCCCTCTGATGAAGCATCTACCCAGAGACTTCTCCCTTGTTTTGTGCAGAGGCTGAAGTGTTCTGCAGTTGTTGGAGTGGAGAAAAGCCAAAGGGTTGGTTTCATTAGGACTCTAATGTGATGAAATAGAATAGTGTTCATGGAAGCTTTTGCTAGAGCATTCCCAGCTGAAAGGAGACCCTGGAAAAAACCTTTCCCAGCCAAGTGCAAGCCAGCAGGAGGTGAAGTAAGCCTATGTATGATCTCTTAGCAGAGGGAGGTGGTGGGTTCCAGTACAGTACGGAGTGCAGGGACCTATGAGGGCTGATGGGAAAGGTGGTATGTCTGAGAATGTTGTATGATGACCTCGAGAAGGAAAACTGTAAAGCACTGAATGATACAATCACGTTACCTTTTTGTCCAAATTAAGATGACTAGAGAAATTTAATAATAATACCTTACATTTGCATCACTGTCTTGCAATCTGTAAATGTTTTTCAATATTCTGACTTAATTCCAACCATTTCTAAGGGAGGCAGGGAAAAATTATTTACCACATATTCACAGGAGGAACACGAGGCTCACAGATTCAGGGATTTAACAAGTGGCTGGTATTAGAGTCACAGCCAGGTTTTCTGTCATAACCCAGTGCCTGTTCTGTACTTGTATAATGTTTTTTTAAAAAAACTGCCAGAGTTCTTCTGCATTTATTGTGGTCTGCCCAGTCTCACCATGAATTACTGTTCACATTTTATGGATGAGGAAACTGAGGTTTAGACAAGTGATGAGAGTTTTCTATGGTATCACTTCTAGTTTAATGGTGTTTACAATACTAGAACTCAGATCTCCTGATGTCTAGTCCATTGCTTTGTGTATTCTACCATTGTTGCACTTCTGAGGGCATCGAGGACACATCAGGGATACTGCAATACACTAGGGACTGTCAAGCATGCGGACTGGCGATCTGGGTTCTAGTTCTGGCACTCCATTTGGCTAACTGACCTGGGCCAAATCATATCGCCTCCAAGTCTCAAGTCTCTTACATATCACACAAAAAGTTCATATTGAATTATGTTTCTTCTTTCCAGCTTTAGCATTCTACAATGCTTACGAATGTATTTGTAATCCAATGTTACCATTTCCTTTAGGGGAAGGAAAGCTTTTTACCCAATATCAACTAAGGGATTTAGCTAATTACCCACACGAACTTTAATTTACTCCTTCCCACTTTCACCACATATCACTTAATCAAGGGAAAGAAAATTACAAGTGCGCTTTAGCTTAGCATCTATAGTATATTGTTTAGTATTACTATTTGACTCGAAGATCTTGTGAGGGGCTGAAGTACTCTAAGGTATGATACATGTCAGGGTTTCTTTGAATATTCTGAAAGTAAACTTGGAACTTTTTTTTTTTTAGCTTTGTGGTTTGCATATAGTAAATACTCAATAAATAGCTGTTGAATTAATGAAGGAGGTGAATGAAATCATTCAGAAGGAAAACAGATGCTGTCAAACATAGTGTCTCACCATATAAATTCCCAACACATAAGATAATTTACCTATGGGGTGTACCTCCTGAAGCTGGCAGGTACAGGAGCCCATTGTCGCTCTCTTTCCTGAATGTGTCATATAAAGAAGAGTTTTTCTTTCTCCCTGTGGACAATAGTCTCATGTATGTCGTGCTCTTTTGCTCCCCACCCCCTTAGTTGTTAGTAAGTGTAGCTGGCTAAGAGATACATTCCTAGAAATTGACTTGTCCCGTTTTATGAAAGGGTATGTCTCACGATGGAGAAACCAACCACTCTTTTTTTTTTTTTAAATAGGTATTGAGTAAATTTCAGCAGATGCTAATACTGGCTCGTGGTTTCACAGGGGGAACCTAATTAACAAAACCAACCTAGTTTCTGTTCCCTTTAACAATATTCTTCTCTTTTCACCCCTCTTTCCTGTATACAGACAAGTAATGTTCTTATGTTTGAAAGAATGAAGACAAAGAATGCAATGGATCTTAACTATTATTAACAGATCTGCAATTTATATTGAGAATTGAGGTCTATTTCCTTCTGATAAAGAATTCAAATATTAACTCTAAACAGAGACTCACACCTTTTAAGGATAAGAAAACTGAAACTTAGAGAGGTGAGTTGATTTGCTTGTCATCACACAGATCATAGCAGAAGGACCAGGGTGAATGTGGAATTCTTAAGAAGGTTCATATTCAAGGAAGTACCAGGAGTTGAATGGTGAGGGTGCAGTTTTGACTTTTAGAAATGATAGAGGATTAATAGAAAACTTATGTTTACTATAATTATTATAGAGTCAGGACATTTTCAAATGGTTTAGTATTTATATTTTAAGATTTTCTTGTCCAAGCAGATACCATTAATGAGAAAATGTTTGACTGTTTTTATCTATTGACCATGATTGTCTGGGCTTATATACATCAGTAGACTCAGAATTAATACTTTGCTCCAACCAGTGCTTGGAGAGAGAAAACTATTTGAATAGAAACACCAATGTATGCTGGTTTTCTAAGCTTCTCTTCCTGGTAAATAAAACCAGAAGCCAAAGGTGGCCCTGCATACAACTGGTAAAGTCATAAACATGTATGCATTTAATTTGCATTTGTATTTTGCCTGTACGTCTGTTAAATAATGAGTCAGAACATTTAATATCCTGGAAAAATAATTTTTTTTCCTATGGTCAGAGAGCCTTCATTAGAGTTATTCTGTAAAACATCAAGTCCTAAATGTATTTGTTGTTGCAACATGTTCTCTTTGTATCAAGTGCATTAACTGAAGTTGGAAGGAATCCTTTTATTATTTTAGGAGCTGCCCAGTTAGAACTGTACATTATGTAGCTCCGTTGTTCATTTGTAGTCTTATCTATGGAGCAGGATGTGTTACTTTCTTCTGGATGCCAGGGAAATCAGGGAGGGAGGAAACCTAGACTTTTATTTAGTTTTTTATTTTCATTTTTAAAATTAATTTTAATCTATTGTTGAAATTTTTGAGGTACACTGTTGTAAACAATCAGCTACCATTGACAAAGAATTTGATTCAGTCAGGTTTCTTTCCATATCAAAGATTAGGCCAGGGAAAACAGGCTTGATTTAGTACATTGTATTCTCAATTGTATCTACTCCCATATAGCTTCAGCAAAGGTGTGTAAGGAAATGATCACACAGGAAAGCATAGGAATACTGCCTAAATTAGTTTACTCATGGGAAGATTTGAAACAGATAGTGATTGGGACAAGGCTGCATGTTCAGTCAGCTGACAGTACCTTGGTATAATCATTTTAAGTTAAAACAAACCTGCACTTGAATAAACAGCTGAATCAAGTGGGTGTTCTTGTAGCAAGTCTTCTGTATGTATTCTTTAGGGACTGAATGAACAATGGGTATGTATTTAATACTATGTTTTGGGTACTTTACATAATGGGTGAACAATAAGTTCTTGAGACTCTCTAATACTTTTAGAAAATCAGTTGTAATTGATTTATATACAATGAAAGTGCAATGAAATATAAAACATTGATTGGGTGTTCAGTATTGCTCCCAGTTTAAAAAATGCATGTATATGTCTTTCAGTGAAGGTTCAGGCAAGAGTTGGCGTTTTGCAGTGCTAAGGGCCTAGGGTGTATAATTGCCTTGAATTGGAACTAAAGTTCAGAGACAGGACTATAGAAAGCCCATTTATTTTATAAGAAGGAAAGTGATATTTAAAGTCTTCACTATCCGGTAATGCTGAGCAAGAGGTTTGGGGAGGAGGATAAAGTTATAGCTAGCCATAAAAATGTGTTTATTTGCTTCATAGACAGACTGGCCTAAGAAATGCAATGGATTCAACATGTTGTATAGTGGGTTTTTAACATACACAGTACACAATTCTTTTTCTTTTTCTTTTTTTAACCACGCCTACCATCATGCTCTCTGGATCCCTTGATCATACATTTGATAATAAAATAAGGAAACAACAATAGCAGCAGCAACTGAAAAGCAATACTATGAGCTCCTTGAGGAAACAGTGAGCACATCATAGGTGTTCAGCAAATATTTGTCAATGGAAAAGGTTAGGCATCACATTTTATTTATATTTGTATTCTTGGAACTTAGCACTGTGTCTGGCAAATGGTGAGGATTTAATAAATGTGTACTGAACAATTTATGCATCCAAATGAATATTACTCTTCAAAATCTTGGGATGTTCTATGATTATTCAAATGATTCTGTTATTTTCCAAACCATTTGTCTTTCAGGCAGGCTGGTAGACACTAATTTCAATAGTTCATAATGGTCCTTTTTTCTTAAATCATAAATGGTATTTGTTCACTAGACTCCAACCTTTTTTTTAACCAACACGCCTAGGAATAATTTTTTATTATTTCTCTTCTTTAGGAGAAAAATAAATATTAATTGTGTTCTATTTTTCTTTAAAAGTGTCCAATAAACATCTTTTTAAAGCTCCTACAGTGGCTTAATCGTTAGTTTGGCTCAGGGGACAGAGATAAGAATGGACTTTAAGCTTCTCTAAGTTAATGAGCTTAAATATCACCTCCTCCTGGGGCCTTGTGAGATCATCTAACCTAAAGGGGACCTTCCCATGTGCATTGTTCACTTATCACGATAGATACGTATACATTTATGTATTTCACTCTTCTGTCATCTATGCCCAAACTTGCACTCAACCCAAGATTATAAACTCCTTGAGGGCAGAAGTCATGTTTCTTTAAAAGTGTTTTTGTAGCATTTGGCACAAAGTAGGTGCCAGGCTTGATTTTGTACATTCTATATTTAAATGAATGTAAATATAGAAATGAATGAGTGAATCAGTAAGTCCTATCCATCCTGTCAAGATGAAATGGGCTACCATTGAGGTCACTCAAGCTAAATCAGTCCAGCTATGAAGATAGTGCTTACATGTTAGCTGTGACATCTCCATTAAAATGATGAAAAGCCCTTCAAGATGAGGAAACACTTGTTTAGCTGAGTAAATTCTGCCATGATTATGAATGAAGCATTGTCTTTATTTAAAGAGTGATTCCTTTTATTTAACTCAAAAGTCAATGGTAGCAAGCAAATTAGTGGAAATTATCAAGCACAAAATAAAATATTCCAAAATTGTTAAAATGGCCTCCCAAAGTACCTAAATCGTAAACATATTAATTCCTAATTAAGACACTGTCGTGTTAATAGACAAGGCAAATCCTATGATGCCTCACATAAAGTTTTCCAACCTCAGCTTGTTTTTCCTTAAACATTTGATATATCAATAGTCCAATGCCATGGAAGAAGCCAGGATAGTGGTTCTCAAAGTGTGATCTTTGGACCAATAGCATTACATGAGAATTTGTTAAAAATGCAAATTCTCATACTTCACCCTAGGCCAACTGAATTGAAAAAACTGTGGGGATGGAGTTTAGCAATCTGAGTGTCAATAGGCCTCCAGGTGATTCTAATCCACACTCAATACAGAGAATAAATGTTCCATCTGTTGATTGAAGTATAAGCCTCCTGAAGTGTTTAGTACTCCCAGATGAATCCAGGGGTGCATAGAGAAGGTGCCATCTGCCTGCTCCATCAGAAATATGAGGGGAGAAATGAAAAATTCTCCCTCGGCCAGTCTTGGCTTTTGTTAGAAACTGTGTAGATCACAAGAAAACAGATTCTTGCGACTGGATTGGGTATCTAGGATGTTACATAGAATATAAAAAAGCTTTTAATAGTTACAGGAAAGTGATGGGGACTCCCAGGACTGGGAGATGGTTTGGGGTTTGTGGGCAATGAGGGGTGTGATGGTAGCTCCACGCATGACTTCTGTTGGGTTTTGCTTCGACACCAGGTGGAAGAAAGATTCCAAGAGCTAGTGGTTGTCTAGGAAGAGGAACCAGTGGTTTTCTGACAATTCGCAGACTATTTCAAGTCAGTTCAGGGCACGAGATATTGATGGACCCCTTGGCCAAGGACAGTACCGCGTACTATGATGTATTAAAAAAAGTATAAACATGGTCCTAGCTGTCGAGGAGGCTGACTGTGCCAAGAACTTAGTCTATTCTAGTCCCTTCTCAAGTTCTGTTTCTTTTCATCACCATGTGTCTACAAGGTGGGCTGCAGCATCCTCGCTGTGAAAAAAGGAAGTGGGCCAGGCGCCACCCTGGTGGCTCACGCCTGTAATCCTAGCACTCTGGGAGGCCGAGGCAGGTGGATCGCTCGAGGTCAGGAGTTCAAGACCAGCCTGAGCAAGAGCGAGACCCTGTCTCTACTAAAAATAGAAAGAAATTATCTGGCCAACTAAAAATATATATACAAAAAATTAGCCGGGCATGGTGGCACATGCCTGTAGTCCCAGCTACTCGGGAGGCTGACACAAGAGGATCGCTTGAGCCCAGGAGTTTGAGGTTGCTGTGAGCTAGGCTGATGCCACGGCACTCACTCTAGCCGGGCAACACAGCAAGACTCTGTCTCAAAAAAAAAAAAGGAAGTGGAGACCTAGTCAGGTTAGTCGTAACTTGCCCATGGGCACAGAACGAGTAAGTGATGGTGTTAAGGTTCCAGCCCCTGCTTTTCTGATTTTAAAGCCCATACTCTATCTCTGTTTCACGCTGTAGCACCTCAGACTGTAATTTTGCAACAGGAGGTTTAGAAAGGAGAATCTAAAATTTATATTTCCAACCCAAGTCTCTCTCTGAACTCTAGATTGTATAATTAACATTGCACTTGGATATCGCAGAGCCACCTCAAATTCTACACATCCAAAAACTGAATCATGATCTGTTTTTTCTCCATACCTGATACTCTTGCAGGGTCCCCAGCTCTGTGGTGGACACTGCTAGCCATCAAGTAGCACAAGCAGAAACTTGGGAGCCATCCTTGGCTCCGTCCTTTCCACATACCGTATCTAATTCATCACCAGTGTCTATTGATTTTGCTCCCTGAATATGTCCCCCTTCCATCTCGTCCTCATCACTTCTGCTGATTCTATCCTAGCCCAGCTTATCTGGCTGCGGGACTGGTCTCCTTAGTCCACTCTGGCCCTCCTCTGATCCACTGCCCATACTGCAGCCAGAGTGCTTCAGAGGGCTGAGAGGATCGGAAACCCTCCTTGCTGGATCTTTCCTTTCTGCAACCCAGCCAAGCCCTCATGGAAGCAGACAAATTCTGGGCCCAGGGCTCTCCACCTCGGTGGTCCTTTGAGCTCCTGCAAACCTCTGAGGACTTGTTCTTCCAAGTAGCATTCTACTCTGATGCTTTGGCTCTCCTGGAGTACAGTCAGATCCAGATCATAACTATAGTTGACTGCCCTTAAAGGTACACGATGAAATCCCCAGAGTGGCTCTAGGGACTTGCTCAACCCCACCCCGAATACCAAGTTTTTACAGTGCTCCGGGAATCCCCGAGGTGCGCTCACTCATTCTAACACGGAACTCAAAACTGCCCCCCCACCACAATTACTTATACCCTGGGCCCGAGTGACCTCCCAACGTCACATCTGTAGCCACTGTAGTAGAGAAATGTTCCACCTGTGGGCTGGGGGGTAAAATTGAACCCTCTTTCGAAAGGTGCCTGTCTCTGACCCATGACTGTGGCTTATCCTGGAAGCTTTGGGGCAAGACCCAGGGGTTGCTTTGCATAACTGGGGTTATGAAGAAGCATGACTTGAAATCATTCTCTCTGTAGTTTCTTGTAACAGAAACCAGTTGAAATAGGTGGAGGAAAACTTCCTGACCTGGGGGTGAGAGTGGAGGGGTGCTGGAGAGAGAGAAACACAGGCATCGGCCTCAGTCTCTCCAGTGGCCCTTTGGGCCTGTGTCGCTGATGTGGCCCTGCACAGCCTGGGTGCTGCCTGCCCCTCCAGCCGCAGACCCGCCACTCTGCCCAGCCACCATAAGCACTGCCAGCTCCAGACCCTCTGTGCAGCACCCGTGTTGCTCCCTCTAGAGTGTTCTTCTCATCGACTGACCATGCTTCGGGTCAGCTCTAAGGTTACTTTTGAAAGGAGACCTTCAGCACCTACTACCCCTAGTCTAGGATAGAGCCAGCAGTTTGCTCTGCAGGGAGGGTTCAATGCTGTGATTATTTGATTCATTCCATCTTCCCCACCAGGCCCCAAGTATCAGGGCCCCCTGCATCCCCAGCAGTTAAATAGTGCTGGCACATGCAATATTTTCTTAAGTAAATAAGTATATGGATGTCAGTACCTTCACCTTTAAAAAAAAAATCCTTTTTGAAAATTTCCAGTGAAGAAAGGAAATGCACGGAGATGGTGAATGAACCACGTCCTGTGACTGATCCTGTCCGTGGACTTGCAGTGTTCTTTACCACTGCCTCCTTCCACAGCCGACACGATCAGCACTTCTGTAATGGTAGCTGCAGTTATTACCCAAGAAAGGTTTGTACCCCAAAATTATCATCTAAAATATTTCTGGAAGGATACCTGAGATACTGGTATCCTTGTTTGCTTCTGGGGAGGCAAATTGACTAGCTGGGAGGTGGGGATGGAAGGATTTTCATCACATGCCTTTTGTACTGCTGAATTTTGAACCAGATGTGTGGATTACTTATTTAAAAAATAAAAATGGTAAAAGTAAAAGGAGGGAAGGTATAAAAAGGGATGTGAAGGCATGGGAATGATCGTTTTTTTAGAGAAAAGAAGATGGAGGTGCAATTGAAGGGACTTTGTCCTAAAAAAAACTCTTGTCTTCAGGGATACAGCCAGTTCTCCTGAATTGCTGTGTACATCAACCGAGGATTATGTGGCTTCTACTTAAAAGGGATTCCATACAGTGTAACTTGAAGAAGTTTGCCTGACCTCTCTCATCACAAATTATTACATTTAATCCAAATATAAGGGCTAATATAGCTTAATTATTTAAGAGCAGAGGCCAGGCACAGTGGCTCACACCTGTAATCCCAGTGCTTTGGGAGGCTGAGGCAGGAGGATCACTGTAGGCCAGGAGTTTGAGACCAGCCTAGGCAATACAGTGAGACTCTGTCTCTACAAAAAATAAAAAATTAGCTGAGCATAGTGGTGTGTGCCTGTAGTGCCAGCTACTTGGAAGGCTGAGGCAGGAGGATTGCTTGAGCCCAAGAGTTCGAGGTTATAGTGAGCTGTGATTGCACCACTGCATTCCAGCTTGGTCAAAAGAGTGAGAGCAAGACCCTGTCTCTAAATAATAATAATAATAATAATAAAAGAGCAAAGCAGTTATTAAGGAAGGGGTTAGATAGAGGCTAAAGCATTCTCTTTGACAATCTAGATCTCTTTAGGATACAATAGGAGACAGGATGGTAGCATATAGAAACTGGTTAATATAAGTTGGACTAACTTAAGCTTGTATTTGATCTTTGCACATAGTTTTTTCAGTTAGTCACACCCGAACTATAAGTAAAAGAGAAATACCAACTTATCATAGTCAATTTAGGCTGCTATAACAAAATACCAAAGACTGGGTAGCTCATAAACAACAGAAATTTATTTCTCATAGTTCTGGGGGCCGGAAGTCTGAGATCAGGATGCCAGCATGGCCAGGTTCCGGTGAGAACCTGGTGAGGTTTCAGATGGCCAACTTGTCATTGTATTCTCATTACAGCTGAAAGGAGAAAGAGCCGTCTGGGGTCCCTTTTCTAAGGGCACTAATCCCATTCATGAGATCTCCAGCCCATGACCTAATCACCTCCTAAAAACCCCACCTCCTAATACCATCACCTTGGGAGTTAGAATTTCAACATGAATTTTTGGGGGAAAAAACATGTAGACCATTGCATATTTTATGGCCCAGTAAATGCCCTGTATGAAACACATTCTACACTGAAACCCAATATATACATAGACATATAAATAATAAATATAATGGAAACAAAGGTTTCATGAAACAATACTTAAACTATACTGTATGAAATGTGCTCTGTTATTTTCTATGTTCCTTCCCACCTCCAATCTCCACCGCACATTGGTCATGAGCCACAGACTTGATTTTCCTCCCCGTTAAAGGGCAGAAACCTGCAACTTAGAAAGCATGGATCTAATCTTCCATCCCCTCCAGTGCTGCCTGTGGTCTGTGCTCAACCCACAGGCCGAGGAGCTGCATGACTCCACATCCAGTGCTCTTCCCACTCCTATGGAACCACAGCGGGTTGTGAGTTAACAATGGCCTAAAGTCACCCTCTGCAAAGTTTTAATTTCTGTCAAGAAGACTGGGTGAAACTTGGAGGGTAGGCATGTGATAGAACTTGGAGTTGGAGAAAAGTGACTCATGCAGCTTCCTTGTCTATCATACAGGACAGATAAGCTTTAATAATAAAACATGGCCTTTAAACTGGGACATTTCTATATTTTTTCATATAGTGCTCACCCTAAAGTTCATACTGATTTATTTTAGCAAGAACCTAAATACTGTAAGGAAAAAAACCCTGACTTCACTGATCATCATCTAAGAGCACATTTGGTAATAACACTAATTGGGTGTTGGGCGAATGTGGGGGGGGAGGGGATGGGTGTATACCTACATAATGAGTGTGATGCGCACTGTCTGGGGGATGGACACGCTTGAAGCTCTGACTTCAGGAGGTGGGAAGGCAAGGGCAATATACATAACCTAAACTTTTGTACCCCTGTAATATGCTGGAAGAAAAAATATGTCAAGAACAACTTGGCAGTGTATTTTTTTTTTCTTCCTGAAAATTCATTCAGACCTCAAGCCTGCTCATTTTGATTGGCTGCTCAAGCACAAAATGAAAGGGGCTCAAAACAGGGAACTCTTGGCTACTCAGAACCTTTGGACAGGATGTTTTATCTCTAGAATAAATTTCCCGAATGCTTGCTCCTTTAAGTCTCAACATTTATTATGGCCAAGGTTTATATAGAAAAATTTCCCAAAGTTGTCAGATCTTTCCTTGATCCTATTAAAAATTATATAGAACAGAATGTATCTTTTATGCTGTAATAAAGTGATAGATTTAGGATTCATTCAAGGATGCAAGGCTCTTTACCTTTGCACCAACTAGCCCTGCTTTGCTATTTTCTAAAATCTTGTATGCTTTTTCTTGATTTTCTTTTTTTTTTAGGCCCTGTTTCTGTGGCTTTCAGCAGTGAGGCCTTTCACTCATTGTTTGCTACTGGGAATCTGCTGTGATCTTGGGAACCAGATAACCATATTGTCTGAATTGTGTTTCCCGAATAGACTCATATTATCCATGGAACTTAAATTTTTTTAAAAGGAAAAAAAAAGTAATTTTTGAGGGAGAACTTCAAGAGTTCTATTTATAAAGCAAGCAAGCTTTACTTCTTTCTTGTTCATTTAGTTCATAGGCCAATAAAGAGCATGTTTTTATTCCATCCTGTTTTGGGTTGTTCAAATAAAGTGCTATCTTTTTCAGACAGATAGGCATGGTTTCTTTTTCTTTATTTTTATAAATTATTTATAATGTGTTTACATTATGATCTACAGAAAGATATCATAGACTTTTTCATTTAACTTAAACATAGTGGTAATTTATGGGCATTTTGGAGACAGTTTCATTTGCAATGTTTTGCACCTTTAGAGGTTATAGATTACCAAAAGTATTTCTCTTTCCCTTGGAAAAATTGCATAGAAAATTTCCCAAATTTTCCTGATCTTCATCTTCCATTGGAAAGCAAACTTTAACACCTGCAATGAAACACATAAGGTGAATAATGAAAAATTAACCTAATTTTAAAGAATGATGTGAACCCAACTGTTCTTAGGGCTTGTGAATTCATTATATGGAAACAGAAAAACAATGGTGTCATTGCTTTGACAAGCTATATTTAAATGATGCCCTTTTGTTGTTTTTTCCCAAGACATGTCGTTTAGACAGAGCACTGACGATTATGGAAACTGGAACAAATGGGAAATAAGTCTCTCATTGCTAAAGGTTAAGAAAGAAACATGACTCTCGTTTATGTTTGTTTATAGAAGACAGAATGGAAATTTAGCTTTTAAGATTTTGTGTACAGTTGGGCTTCATTATTTAGTTTAGCAGTTTTGCAGAAACTCCCTCTCCTACGTGACAATTTATAATGTAAACATGATGCATCATTTCATTTTGTGCAAACTTTATACAAGGAATAGTCATTTCCACATATGTCAAAAGACTTCTGGAAGCATTTTAGAACTGAATCTTAAGTATCCTACACGTGCGCCTGGAAGCTTTCGAGGTAGACGATCAACCCATCTTGACATTACATTTTTATTTGTTTCTTCGTTTGTCTGCTTCCTCCCAGAAATGTAAAGTTTCACAAGGGCAAGAACTTTGTTCTGTTTACTCCCACATCCACAGCACCTAGAACAGTGCCCAGCACGAAGACAGCCTGCGATGACCATTTGTTGAATGGATGAATGAGTTCATTCTTAAGCTATATAAATGAATTTTTAAGCTGTAATTGTTTTTTCTTCAACTTCCTAGCTCCTCCTTCCTTTAAAAAGTTTCTACAGTCTAGCTTCTAGCCTTACCACTGCTTCAAGTTCCTTTCCCAAGGAGGAGCCTTGTTTGTTGTCAGATTTTAGTCTTCTTTCATTCTCTTGCTTTTTTGGCCTGTTCCATTTAGGACAATTTAATAACATCATGCCTCTCTGTCTATCAGCCACCCATCTGCCCTTGTGACACCAAACCCTTACCTCTGTGAAAAATACCTCTAGTGCAAAATCTATACTTGCAGCGGTGCTAGCACCTATTTAAAAGTGCAATCTCTCTCCCTTCCCAAATTCTAAGTTTTCATCGAAGATACCCTCATTCTTTTTACCTACCTTTGAAATTTTAGCAATCTTTTTACTTTGCTCATCTCTATGTCTGTGCAGCTCCCAGTTTTAAAAATATGTTCTCCTCTGTTCTCACCTCTGTTTCCTATATTGATGCCTCCTACCTGTTGTAGCAGTTTCCCAAATGGCTTCCATACTTCCCTTTCTGCCCCCTTTCATCAATTATAATAGCTGCTTTCAGACATTATAATTTTTTCACTGCCATGCTCAGACATCCTTAGAAGCTTCACTGTGTCTGAAATCTAAATGCTTTGGTTTGGTCCATAGGACCATTCACAGTCTGATCCTAGTTGCCATTGATCATCGTCATCATCATCATCATTGTCATCGTCATAGTTTTAGTAGTATAGCAGTGATAGCAGCTACCTTTTCTTAAACTCTTACTCTGTTGCAGGCACAGCACGTGAGAAGGCATGAACTCATAAAGCTTCCTAGGGTGTTTTGGAGCTGTATAATGCGATAATGGGCAGGGTGGGTGTGGGTGGAAGGGGATGGGGCTGGAGACGTGTGTTGGGGCCGGACCATGGACATCTTGTCAGCTGTGCTAAGGAGTTTGAACTTTTCTTCTATAGGCAATGAGGAAACAACTAGAAGAGTTTCATGGACAAGTGATGAGCTCGTATTTTATTTCATATCAGCAACATGAGCTGTAGTTTGGGAGATGCCTTAGAAGGGTAAGAGACTGGAGACAGGGAGACTAATTACCGGAGAGATGATGAGGGTCTGAATTAAGGTAGGGAGGACAGGGAAGAGTGAGCAGATTTGACATTTAGGAGGGAGAGTTTCTAGAACTTGGTGACCACCTAGATATGAATTTGGGGGAATAGTAGAAGAAGATGATTTTCTAGCTTTTGGCTTGAGTGGCTAGAGAGATTGGGGAGTAGTGCTCAGCAGAAGGAATACCAAGAAGAGGCAGCATCTGTGTGGTGGCAGAGACAGGGGACTGTGATGATGAGTCCTGTTTCGGACATGCATTTGAGATATCTGTGGGGTCTCTAGGCAGAGTGTGGCTATAAGGAGAGCAGTCCGCGATGGAGACACTGGCTGTGTTACGGTCATATGCTCTGGGCAGTGGTTCAAGCCATGGGAGTGGATGAGATTGAGACACCTGCAGGACACCCAGGTGGAGAGCCTAGAAGGAAGCTGTATGTGAGTGTGGATAGAGAAGAGAGGCCACGTTGCAGACACAGTACAATGAGCACTTGCTAGTGACTAGAGCCATGGGATCAAATGACGCTTCCCTGAAAGGGTTTGTATAAGAAGAGAGAACATCATCCCCAGATCTTCATTTGCAATTTTGTTTTTCCACACCTTGGCTTGTTCCCTTGTTTTCTTACTGAATCTTCATCCCTTTTTTTTCTCTGTTTAAGGAAATGGCATCAGATTTTCATGATAGCACATACATCCCACTGTTCTGGAGGGCCTCTCTGACCCCACTGATCCCCACAGCTGCTTCCCCAGAAGTGGTTTTTCCAGCACACGTTCTCTTTGGTGCCCTTGCTCTTGTGACTCTTTGGGAGTGCTCCCTCGAGGCTCATGTTTCGTTTGTTCTCAGCTTATCTCTCCAAGCAGACTCAGTCCCGCCAGCAGGGACCACCACTTGGTCTGCCTCATCTTCCCCGCCCCAGCCTAACGACTCCTTCTACGCACCAGCTGCTCCTATGACAGTGTTTTTTCTTTTGTCCTCTTTGGAGGTTCATTTTCTGACCATATTATGGTTATTTTTATTTCATTCATTTATTTATTTTATGTTATATAAAAGTTGTATATATGTTTGGGGTACATGTGGTATTTTGATGTCTGTATGCAATGTGTAATGATCAAATCAGGGTAATTGGGTTATCCATCACCTCAGACATTTTTCTTTGTGTTGGGAACATTACAGTTCTTCTCTTCTAGCTATTCTGAAACATACAATAAATTGTTAAATAAATAATTTCCCTACTGTACTATCAAATAATATTAATAGAACGTATTCCTTCTAACTGTATTTTTTTACCCCTTAACCAACTTCTATTCATCCCCTCCCACCTTGTTCCTTTCCCAGCCTCTGGTGACCACCACTCCACTCTCTACCTCCATGAAATCCACTTTTTAAGTTTCCATATGAGTGAGAACATGCAGTATTTGTCTTTCTGTACCTGACTTATTTCACTTAGCATAACGACCTCCAGTTCCATCTATGTTGCTGCAAATGACAAGATTTCATTCTTTTTTATGGCTGGATAGTATTCTATTGTACATATATGCCACATTTTCTTTCTCCACTTATCTGTTGATGGACACTTAGGTTGCTTCCCTATCTTGGCTGTTGTGAATAGTGCTGCAGTAAACATGGAGCACAGATATCTCTTTGATATACTGATTTCCTTTCTTTTGGATATATGTCCAGCAGTGGGATTGCTGGATCAAATGGTAGTTCTATGTTTAGTTTTGTTAGTAACTTCCATACTGTTTTCCATAATGGCTATACTACTTTACATTCCCAACAGCAGTGTACAGGGGTTCCCCTTTCTCTGCATTCTTGCCAGCATTTGTTTTTTTTTTTTTTTTTTTTGATAGTAGTCATTCTAACTGGGGTGAGATGATACCTCATTGTGGTTTTGATTTGCATTTTCTTGGCTAATAATGTTGACCATTTTTTCATGTACCTATTGGCCGTCTGTATGTCTTCATTTGAGAAATGGCTATTCAGGTCTTTTGCCCATTTTTTAATCAAATTATTTGGTTTTTTACTATTGAGTTCCTTGTATATTCTGACTATCACTTCCTTGTCAAATGGAGAGTTTGCAAATATTTTCTCCCATTCTGTAGGTTGTCTTTTCACTTTCTTGGTTGTTTCCGTTGCTGTGAAGAAGCTTTTTAGCTTGGTGCAATCCCATTTGTCTGTTTTTACTTTTGTTCGCTATGCTTTGGGTCTTACTCAAAAAGTCTTTACCCAGACCAAAGTCCTATAACATTTTCCCAATGTTTTCTTTTTATGTAGTTTCACAGTTTCAGGTCTTACATTAAGTCTTTAGTGAATTTTGAGTTGGTTTTTATATATGGTGAAAGATGGGGATCTAGTTTCATTCTGCACATGATTACCCATTTTTCCCAGCACCATTTATTAAAGAGACTGTCCTTTCCCCGGTGTATATTGTTGGCACCTTTGCCAAAAATGAGTTGGCTGCAAGGGCATGGATTTCTTTCTGGGTCCTCTGTTCTGTTCCATTTGACTATATGTCTATTTTTATGCCAATACCATATGCTGTTTTGATTACTATGGCTTTCTAGTATAATTTGAGGTCAGGTAGTGTGATGTCTCCTGCTTTGTTCTTTTTGCTTAAGATTGCTTTAGCTATTCAAGGTCTTTTGTGGTTTCATACAAATTTTGATGTTTTTATTTTTTTATTTTTTGTTTTTTTCTATTTCTGTGAAGAATGTCATTGATATTGTGATAGCAATTGCATTTAATCAATAGATTTCTTTAGGTAGTAAAGACATTCTAACAATAATAATTTTTCCAGTCCATGAGCATGGGATATCTTTCCATTTTTTTGTGTGTCCGCTTCAATTTTTTTCATCAGTGTTGTATAGCTTTCCTTATAGATATTTCACTTTGTTGTTTAAATTTATTCCTAGGTATTTATTTTTTGTAGCTATTGTAAATGGGATTGCTTTCTTGATTTCTTTTTCAGATTCATTGCTGTTGGCTTATAGAAAAACTATGGATTTTTGTATGTTGATTTTGTATACTGCAACTTTATTGAATTTATTTATTATTTCTAAGAGTTTTTTAGTGGATTCTAAGTTTTTCTAAATATAGGATTGTGTCATATGCAAACAAAGATAATTTGACTTCTTCCTTTCCAATTTAGATACCCGTTATTTCTTTCCATTGCCTAATTGCTGTGGCAAGGACTTCCAGTACTATGTTGAATAGAAGTGGTGAAAGTGGACCTCCTATCTTATTCCAGGTCTGAGTGGAAAGGCTTTTGACTTTTCCCCTGCTCCTTTTTATTGATTATTTTTATTTTCCTTTGGAAGTATGAAGAAACAAGGTGAACAACTCAAAGTTCTATAAGGGCTTATATCAATTGATGTACCTCAAATTAAATTAAAAATGCTTGTTTAAAATGTGTTTGTAGCTGGATGTTCTATTTCTCACTTAAAAAAATTAAATTAGCAAAAAAGCACATGAAACTCAGTGCAGAATTTTGGTCACTTGTCATTCTCACTATTTTTAAACTCTAAAGGAAGAAAATATATCTTTTGGCAGTTCCCCTATACCTACTATAGCTTCTGCAAGCAGTTTATCTCCTGGTTTCATTGGGTCAAACTTCCTGTGTTTTTAAGTAACATATTGCATACATTTGTTCAAGTTGAATTTGCGTGCAGTGAGAGCCTGGTTCGAGAAGCAGGGATTCTGACTCACCCCGCCTCTCTGATAACACTTTGGTGACCTCTGGTCAAATAGATTGACCCCTTTTGTGCCTTTTTTCTTTCCCTCATCTGTGAAATGAGAATCTATACATTGGCTCCTGACCTAGTTCAAAGGCACATTGTGAGGCCAAATGGAATGATGGCCTTTCAGGTCCTTAGAACAAAAGCATCACGCACATTAGAGAATTTATTTCATAGGAATTGCAGAAAGGGGTCAGGCTCAGGGCAGCTACCTTTATAGCCCATGAGTAAGCAGATCTGAGTCAAGGGTTCACCATAAAGAAGAATTCCCTTCTGTCCCTGAGGCCAAAGACATGTGTGGGACACTTTGCTAAAGTCTAATGAGAGTTACAGAATTTAAAGACACCCTCAACATGGATGAGAAGAGCAGCATGTTTTTATCTTTAAAAAGAGATGAATCCTGGATGTGGATGTTTATGGAAGAAAGCAAAACTCATGCTTACTTGTCAGAGAAAAAGAATGCTGGTGAACAGCAAATAATTCATATGATAGGGTCCAAACTAGGACGTGATGCTCCAGGTGTTAAATAAGTTCGTTGCTTATTCCATCTAGTCTGTATGGTATGCGGTTGTGAACTTATCACGTCCTCCTGAGTGCCTAATGCTCTATCTTGCATACAAAGATGATTAGTGCTTTATTTAGTGCTGCCTATTTAGATATGAGCAGCTCCTGGAAGTTATCTAGAAAGTGCTTTTAACACCTGTGGAATCTTTAAGTTTGTTTGAACTTAATTGGACATTCCTCAAATGCTAATGAAAACTTCAGTTACTAATAGAAATATTTTTAGTCTGATGACCTATACCAAGTGGCAGAGGGATCTGACTGGAGTCACTGACATGGCTAATACCTGATCAAAAATGAGGGAAACTCATAGATCTGCACAGCACTGGCATACCTGTCACAACATTAGATCTGCAGTCATGACGTTGGATTCATAGTAAGAGACTGAAATCTTAATGCTTCACTTAGCCTGGCAGTGAGCATAGTAGCATATCGTAACCATATAGATGCTGTTTTTGTTTTATTCCCTTAGAATCAGACTGTGGACTAAGCATGGCAGACTTGGTTATGATTGCAGGCTATATTGCAAATGTTGGCAGCTTTACCAAAGTAAAAGTGTAGTTGGCAGGAGCTGGGACGTGGAATCAGAGGAGAGGGTGAAGTGCTAATATTCTCGTCTCCTAAAATGGGGAAGTAAAATATAATCGTTAAAAGCTGGTGGCATTCCAGAATTGTTGTGCCATCTTGCATTCTCATCAGTGGCATATGAGAGTTCTAGTTGCTCCACATCTTTGTGAACAGTTGGTATGATCAGTCTTTTTCAATTTACACATTCTAATAGGTGGTCATGGTGACTCCCTGTAGTCTTAAATTGCATTTCTCAGATGGCTAATCATGTTGAGCATCCTTTTATGTGCCAATTTGCTGGCCTTATGTGCTTTTTGGTGAGGTGCTAAACTCTTGTGTTAATTCTAATAAGTTTTTTGTAGCATGTATGGAATTTTTTTTTACATAGACAATCATATTGTCTGTGAATAAAGACAGTCTTACTTCAGAACAGAAGTTGGCAAAAACACAAATGAAGACTTGAGTACTTAAAATTACAAAGGTGTTGAACAGAATGATTTATCAAACTTTGGGAGGAGGCCAGGGCAGTGTGAGAAGAGTCCTGGATATGAATCAAGACCTAGAGATTTAAGCATGTTATCAAGAGTTATGAAGATAACCATCAAGAGACCAAAACCGAAAATTTTAAGAACAGTTGTCATGGAAGTGGTGGCGGGGATAGGAACAGCAAGAGTTGGTTGCTCTTGTGAAGTCTTCTGTATCATTTGATATATTGCCTTGTACATGCATTTCCTTGATAAAAATAAATTATTGGTATATTGGTAATTAGAACATAAAGATAAAAGTGACATGAAGTGACTAACATGAGTAGAGGATAAGAAGTGAATATTATAAAATAAGAAATATTGGGGAAATAGTCAATGATTGGAGAGTTGTATAAAGGAAGGAAGGGCCCTAAAATGACAGTGCTGATGAGTCCCTAGCACTGAGTGGGCTCTTACTACATTCTGGATACTTTCTAAACCATAAACATGAATAACGTTTTTAATAATCACATCAACCCATGGGGTAGGTGTTATTATCACCATTTTATAAATGAGGAAACCAAGGAGCTGACATATTCGTGTTACTTGAGGTCACACAGTTGGTTATTATAGCCAGCTGGCCTGGCTCCAGAGCCATCTTTCTACCTTTGACACTATGTTGTGTCTCATGGAAGGACGATGGGTGTGACACTCTACAGTGCAAACTTGGGTGCTTCTTGATCCCAAGATGACTTGGCTTGTTCTCTGAGGCCATCTCCTAAAGAGGTACTTAACCTCAGTTCATTCATGATTCAACAGGTATTTGAGTGCCTATTAGCACAGTTCTAGGTCCTAGGATTATTCCTGTCTAGTGGGGGAGGCTAATGATAAAGGAAAATATTAACAAATATTTGACACAAGATGCGATGGGGACAGATAAAGCAGGATAAGGAATACAGTGACCATAGTGGTGGTGGGGTGTTATTTTAGAAAGGGAGGTGAGGGAAGTCCTCTCTGAAGAGGTGGCGCATGAACATTGTCTTGCTATAACAAAATACCATAGAGTGTGTGGCTTAGACAACAAACATTTATTTCTCACTGTTCTGAAGACTGGGAAGTGCAAGATCAAGGTGCTGAAAGATCCAGTGTTGAGTAAGGGCCCTCTTTATGGTTTGCAGAGAGTCATGGTCTTGTATCCTCACATGGCAGAGAGCAGAGAGAAAGGAAGCAAACTCTGTATGTCTCTTGTATGAGGGTAAGATTAGTAAATCTTATTCATGAGGGCTCCACCCTCATAACCTAATGACCTCCCAAAAATCCCACCTCTTAATACCATCACATTGGGGTAAGGATTCCAACATATGTATTTTGGGGAGGATACAAACATTCAGTTCATAACAAAAAAAAAAGACCTACATAAAGTAGAGCAGCAAACTGTGAAGATATGAGGAAAAGCATTTCTGGCAGAAGGAATAGTAAGTGCAAAGTCCTGAGGCAGAGCTCGTGTGGCCTATTTGAGGTACTGGGAGGAAGCCAGCATGGCCAAAGCTGGGGAAGGTGAGGGAGGGGGAGTGCTTGGCACCAAGGCAGGTAGAGCTTTATAAACCAGACGGTGACTGGATTTTATTCTTAATGTGATGAGAAGCCATTAGAGGGTTGAGTGAAGGGTAAGGATATCCAACAAGAACTTCCTGCCCCGTATCTCATGAAGGCACAGTATTTGAAGAAGAGTCTTAAAGCTGTCAGCTATTTTGCTAATCAGTGAAGGTTTGAATAAATGAACTGCTAGGGAAGTCAAGTCGTCTGTGAACAAGTGAAAGTGTTTGCCTCCATTGTACTAATATGTACTTTCCCAAAATGTGACTTATTGGCTGGGAATAAGTAGTTGAATTGTACTAGTTGAAATGAAGCAATTCATAGGATTGCTTCCTGTGTTTAATGATGTGATTATGTTCAACCATCATTTAAAAGTTGCCTTTCTCAGTTATAAGATAATAATCGCAAGAATACATTAGGGTACTGGTATATGGGGGGGGGCGGTGCATAAGGAGAGAGAAAGGAATTTTGAAGAAAGGGTTAACTTGAATTTAAAATATTTGGATAAATGGAGATACTAAATATCCAAATGTATTCATGTTCTTAGAATATTTTTCTTATAAGAACTTTTTTGACTCACGTATTTGAAGCATGTATTTTTTAAATCAATGATTATTGAAGGGTAAGAGTAAATTTTTAATTTTTGTTATCTAGGACAAAACATATCTTGGTTTATTTCTAGGAGATATAAAAAAATCTCTAGTCTAATTTACTTATCCAAAATATAAAAGGAAAATGATTTCTTAACATGTAAAACTGTATTAAAATTTATATTAGAATAAATATAACTAAGATTTTTAAAAATGTAATGAAATAGGGAACATATCTATATCTATACACACATAAAAGGTAGTATCCAGAATACATAAGGCACATACATAATTATATAACAACTAATCTTTATGTGGAGAAATGGCCAAAGGTTGGGTACTCTCATTTTTTTATGCATAAAAAGGGCCAACACATGCAAAAGTAATCATCCATAGTAATGGTAAAAGAAATGCAACCTGAAGTAGCTGAGGTTAAAGAAATAAATGAAAATGATGAATTACAATGTTGGTATCGCTGTGTAGAGCTGGATATTTGCAAATGATTGTTAGCATTTTAATTTGTGTATACTTCCTACCAACAATATTTGACAAAAGCCATTTCACTGAACGTACCCTTTGATCCAGTAGTTTTCTTAGGGGAAAAAAAATCTTGTTAGAACAATGTTAATTATAATAATGAAAGGCTAAAAATAACTCCAATATCTAACATTTGGAGAAATGATTAAGCAAACTATAATAGCTCATGACAATAGAATATCATTTGCAGATAAAATGCCGTGGAGTAGTCTATTTAAAATTAAATGAAAAAAAAAACATAGACACAATATTGTGAAAGATTTCCAATCAAGATAACGATGAGAAAGCATAGAGTGCCTAAGTATAATTTGTTTTGATGATTTTGTTTACCTTTTTATTATATATTTGGTTATATATGAATATGATATGAACAATATAAGAGAATATAATTAATTCATTTAAAGAAAGGATATCGAAAATAATACACAAGGTCAATAAGATTTGGATCACTTGATACCAACAGCCAGGAACTAGAGTGCCAGTGAGGCTCCATTCTATGTTTCCAGTAAAGGTGAGAATAAGGCAATTGAAGAAATATTCCTCAAAACTAATGGAAACTAACATAGAGTCTCCAAAAGTAAGCCATAGCAGCTGATGAGATTTATTTTTGGATTGAAAAAATTACTTTAAAGGAAGTTTTAGATCTGTTATCACAGCCTCCTATCCAATGACATTTTAAAAAATTTTCTATATAGGAACAAATTTCTGAATTCTTAACAGATATCACACTTTAGTATCGTATACAACTAAATTCCAGAGAAGCAGAGAATTTCAGTAAGCCCACAGGAGTGATTGTAATGGAATTTGACCTGGACTATGTTAAGAAATAAAACCCTTGAGCTTGTCACGCCAGGTTGTATTGTATCAGGACAATAAATTCCAAAGAATTCATTCAGTCTTTGAAATGGGTGGGTAGCCTTTAGGTAAATGCTAGGTACAAATACAAATCAACTAGTATGGAAACAGGGAAAGAATTAATGGATTTCACGATCATTTTGAACTTAGAATTTTGAATATAGTAGTCCAATATAACTCCTCTTTTCATGAGAAAGAATTACTCTGAAATGGGGCCAGACAGGTCACTGGTTTTCTCGAAGTCTTAGTTGAAATCTGCTCCTCCTTACGAATCTTTCAATCATTAACAAGTAAACAGATAGGACTTCCATAATCACCACTGTCCAGGACAGTTATGGATCCTTTTCAACATATGTGATAATTTGGTTTCGAAGGTCATGTGTCATGTTTGAGTGCTACTTTAAAATCTTAGAGGTTGTTCTAGAACTCTTGATGTCTAAAAGTTGCCGTATTTCACTTTAACATCGGTTTATGCATATCTCTTGCACAGTATGATTTCTGATCTCCCTGATGACTGGATAGGATGTGTATGTTTTGGGGGGAAAAATGAGAAGAGGTGAAGCTGACATTGCATTGTGTACACTGGAGAGGATCAAAGATGATCCAATCCCTTTGTCTTCCCAGCAGAGAGCAGCCTCTAAAATGAGGCTAATGTTGACCACTTCAGTGGATTATTGAGAGGGTTAACTGAGGAAAAGGAATGTGGTAGAAGGAGCTAAGTAAATGCTACTTCCTTTCATTTTTTATGTGCAAAGCATTTTTTAAGGTGGCAAGGGCAAAGGGGATAACATTTAGAGTAAGGGGGTGGGTGGGGAAGCAATTGCAAAAACAAATGCCTGGTTTTTGCCCTCAAGGACTTTGCAATAGACTGGAAAAGTCAGGCAAACACATTTAATTAGGGGAAGATAATGCAATTAAAAGAAAGGTGGCAAAAATGCTGAATGTGGCTGGAGTTAAGAGTAAAAGACAGCCTTAAGGTTCCAAATTAAGCCTCTGAGGTTGGAGAATGTGATGGTATCCAAATTTGAAGGCAGGTTAATGCACAGGGCAACTGCACGCTGTGAAATTACTCTGAGAGAGAGAGTTATACTTTAAAAGGGGATAAAATGTTAGAATTATGCTCTTTGTTTTTGAAAATTGCCTCTCGTTCACTGTATTTCAGGAAGTATTTCGTAACAAGCACACTGCAACCGTTTTTACAATGTGGGTGGAAGGAGGCGTAGAAAGGGATGGAGATGCTTCCAGCTCCTTCCGGCTGGTCTCTGTCTTCCAGGGAATCTTGGGCTCCTCGGCAACGCCTTTGGTGGGGCCACTGTGAAGTAGTCCCAAGCCAGACTTGCTTGCTAGCAGCTCCTGAAGTCCTTCCTGCGATGCTGGAATAAATAGGGACATGGAGGAGATAAGCCTTTTATTTATACCTCTTCTACTGGACTTATCACCTTTAATGTGTATTTTCAGTTAATTGCAGGCGTGTCTTATCTTCCCTGTTGGATTGTAAATTCTTTGAGGAAGGAAGGGCCTCCTGTTTATTTTTAGTAAATAAAACTTTGTCAAAAGAAATTCCCTTTACTCCAAAGTCTTGCTGACTTTGAATTACATGGATAGATTTTTTTTTGTTTCATTGTGCTGTTTGAGAGTAACTGAAACCATATACAGTATTCATTTGGGTTTTGGCATAGTTGGGATTCAAAGGAAATTCATTCCCTTACCATTCCTAACTTATACTCTGCCAGCATTAGGGATCAGCGACAGTGTACTTTAGAGTCTTCATCCATATCTCTTTGGAAACTCAGAACTATGACCACCTACTCTTTGTGAAAAGGAGGAGGCTCTGGTCTCATGTCTGATAGCTAAACCAGACACCTGGGTCTGGTAAATGGAAGATAGTGGGATGGGAAAGAAAACAAATTGATACATCTAACAGAAGTAGGAAGGCCAGTGTTTGTCTTGGGCATGGCTTTCTGGGAGAACTCAGAGTTAAGTAGCAGTTGGCGTGAGAGAAATGGCAAGAACACAGCAGAGTGGAAAGGTCTACCTGCTTGTTAGGCAAAGCCGGGTAATTCTTGGCTGGATAGAATGGGCATTACAAGTGATTACTGGCACCATGGTAGGCATCGTTTAACACATTAACTACCACACTAGAAAAAAGAGGTTTTTTTCCCTGGGACCACGTGTGTTTTATTATGAAAATAGAATAAAAACTTTGAAAACAAAATAGTCCTTTCTAATTTAATGAAAAATTTGTTATTTTTTATTGTTTTCTGTGCATGAGTTATATGCAACTTGAAAAATAGTTCTTGTGGGCTCCAAGGTGAAGAGACGTGTGAGTTACATATGCTTCACGAGGCCCCGGGCTCAAAACTGGTGTGAGTTAAACACAACTCACGTGGCAGTTATTGTGTTAAAAGCTCAACGTGTGGTAGTGGTGGTGTGTGGGGGGGGGTAGTGATGATGATGATGGTGACCACGTGGTGGGTGGATGGAGCCTGTACCAATTTTGATGCTTCACACCTTCTTCCTCATAATAGAAGAAAAAGTTATTTAGGTGTGGGCCACAGGGTGATTGTAAATACTTATGTGCTGTGTAATCAAATCAGTGGTAACTTATTTTTAGAAATTCTCTAAGAAGCAGACCATCCAACCACAAAATTTCCAGTGGGAGTTGAGGGCTGGAGGGAAGCGTGCTGCTTGCATGTACACATGCAGTATGGCGCCGGGTGCTGGTTACTCCTCCAGTGTGTTGGCTTATCTCTGCCCAGCTATTAATACATCAAAGCGTGTGAGCCAGCCTGGTGTTGTGATCCAAACTGTACCATCTTGCATATTCTGTTTTTCTCTGTTTGTTCATTCTGTGTCCACCAGTCCTCCTAACTGGTTGATGTGTGAAGCAGTGTGAAGAAAAATGGCTAACCACAGTGCTTCCTGCAGATTTTTTCAAATTGCTGTCTTCCTTGAGTCCTGTTGTCTATAACTGTACACAAACTCTGTGTGACTTTTAGGTTTGAGGGGGAACAATTGAATAAAAACTTTCTCATTCAGTTTGGGGTGACAGACCAAAGGTTTTTCACTTTCCTTCTGAGATCACCATTTATTGAAATACTTAGACTCTTTAAGAGATCATTTAACTCATAAGTAGTTATTAGGAAGCAGTGGAATGTACTGTTGTAATTAAGAGCTTGAATTTGGGTTCAAATTCTGGCTCTGCAACTTCCATGTAACCCCAGGAAAGTCACTTTATTCTTCAAAATTTTTGGCTGTAAAATGGGGGTAATTACGTTCCTACTTCGTTGCGTTGTTGTAAAATAAATACTCCATGGTAAGCACTCAAATATTTGCTAATGTTTATTGGACAACTTGATTGACCAAGTCACAAAGTATATACAGAAAAGTAGATGAAGTCCATCAAGGAGTTTACAGTGTAGTTGAGGAGATAGGCTCATGAGACACAACCAGCTTGGGTGCTGGGAATGCAAAGTGAGCGAGATGGGGTTTATTAGAGTTCAGAGAAGGGACAGGTCGTGCCTATGTGGGAGGCACACAGAATTAATGCATCTGGGAGAAACAACGTAAAGGGCAAGATGTATTTCAATGAGAGAGAAGGACACTAAAAACAAAGACTCAAAGCTACATCCAACCTATCTCTACTTTTTGGTTAAGTACTTGGCTAATGAGGACTGCTGGTACAGGCAGATGAGTCCAGAATATGTAAAATGGACTGGACATAGAAGGTCTTGCTCCTTTTCCTCTATACTTTTTTCCCCTTTGATGTGGTGACTGATACCTGCTCCCATGGCTTCCTGCTCAAATGGTCCTGAGACTCACAGGGATGAGGATGTCCCTCCAGTCTATGAAAGAGAAGGAGAGAACAGGATTGACAAAAAGGGAAGCACATGCCTATCTGTAAATCCACAGTCTAAAAAAAGAACTCTTCTGCAGAACATTTGGAGAGGTTAAAAGGAAAAAAAAAAAAAACAGTCCATCAGTTTGATTGTTGTGGGAACCTTCTGTCAGCCAAACAGATGGAAGCGAAGGCTGATGCCTTCTTGATACTGTACAGACTGCAGAACTGAAAAAGGCAATAGGAGGTGACCGTCTCCGCTTCTGCTGGCTGGGTAATCTGGCCCAAAATATCAATACCTTTTGACCTACTTTTGCCGCTTCTCAGAATACAACAAAGAAGTTGCTGTATTGGATTTAACGCTAACCATTAAAGAAGAATGACCCCATGATGTGGAAGATGGAAGAGGCAGTGGTCATGATCTCTTGGAACTTTTTTAACAAAATTTTTGAGAACATCTTTAGATGTAGAGAACTATTGAGGATGTCATACAGAGAGAACTCTTCTATACCTTATACCCCATTTCCCCTATCTTGATCTTACATCGGTATGGTACATTTGACCCAATTCATGAACTGATACTGATACATTATTGTTAATTAAAGTCCACACTTTGTTTAGATTTACTGTTTTCCCCTAATGTCCTTTTGTTTTTGTTGTAGGATCGTATCTGGAATACCACAGAAACTGGTTGTGACAGTTTCTCAGATATTTCTTGGTTTTGATGACCTTGACAATTTGGGGAGTTACTGTTAGGTGTTCTGTGGAAGGTACATCACTTGGGATTTGTTTGATATTTTTCTCATCATTAGGCTAGATTAATGTAGACTGGAGTGTTTGGGGGAGGTAAATGTCATCCTCATCACATCATAAATAGGGGAATACTATTAATTTGACTTATCATGGTTGATACTGATCTTGATTGCGTGGCTGAAGTAATGTTTGTCAGGTTCCTCTACTGTAAAGTTCTTTTTATTTCCTTCCCTTTCCATACTATAGTCTTTGGAAGGAAGTCACTATTTGCAGCCCACAGTTAAGGAGTGGGGAGTTAGTTCTCTTTCAGGGTGGAGTATCTATAAAAATTATGTGGAATCCTTCTGCAAGAAATTTGTCTGGTTTTTGTTTTTGTTTTTTTTTTGAGACAAAGTCTCCCTCTGTCGCCCTGGTTAGGTGCAGTGGTATCATCATAGTTCACTACAGCCTCAGACTCCTGGGCTCAAGGATCCTCCTGCCTCAGCTTTCTGAGTAGCTGGGTCTACAGGCGCATGCCACCACACCCAGCTAATTTTTTCTGTTTTTGGTAGAGACAGGGTCTTGCTCTTGCTCAGGCTGGTCTCAAACTCCTGACCTCAAGCGATCCTCCTGCCTTGGCTTCCCAGAGTGCTAGGATTACAGGCGTGAGCCATCATACCCGGCCAGAAATTTGTCCAGTCTCCCCAATTCATTTATTTATGCAATCGCTTGTTTATATTACTATGGACTCTTTTATTTTATACTTTAGTTATAATCCAATATTGCTTTATTTTCTTGCTCAGAGTGTTCCAGTTTTATTAATAACTCCTTTTTGGCTTCTTCGGTTGGCTCCTGTAGCCCTTGACATACCCTCGTCATTTTGGGGGTTTGTTTGTTTGCTTTTTTTTTTAGCAACTTCTTACTTTCTGGCACTACGAGGTACTCTTGGCTCATTTGATATAGTTCCTGTCTCAGATTTGTTGAAATTTGTAACTATGAAGAAAAAATTCTGGTCCTAAGACATGTTACCAGAGCTTTAAGAGTGCAGTTTTAAAAACATTTCAATGAAAATAAATCAGATCTCATAGCTTTTAAGGGATATGTGACCCAGAAGGGATGAGAGTTTCTGAAAAATGAATCCTGATTACACAAATGTGATGAAACTTCTCGAGAGAGATGGGGAGACAGAATCTAAAGGAACCCATGTGGCTTCAGATGACACTTTATGATTAATTTGGATTTTAAAAAGGCATGCACAGAAGATGAAGAAAGGATTTACCATCAAACTATCTAAAAATATCATCTTCCAAAGTTACTTAGCGACTGGTTTGTTAAAACAATTTCATTATTCTGCTAAATAATGTTATTTGGTTCACCTATAAACCAGATGTATTAAAATGAGCGTTCTTTTCGTTTCTCTAAAATCATCTCTGATCTTCATTCATTTACTCAACAAATTTTTGTTTGCCCACTATGTGAATTTTAATTCCCACTATGTGAATTCATTTAGGCTCTGAGGATGCATCAATGAACAAAGCTGCCAAGAATCTGTGCTCTGATGGAGTTTATATTCTAATTGAGGAAGATGGATAAAAAATAGATATTTTGAATATGACAGATACATGCTATCGAGAGAAGTCAAGCAGGGTAAGGGAGATGGGGAATTCTGGGGTAGGGTGATTGAATTGTTATTTATATAAGGGGATTGAAGGAAGCTCCAATGATAAGGTGACATTTGAGCAGAGACCAGAAGGAAGCAAGGGAATGAGCCGTGCATGTACCTCTAGAAAGAGTAGTATTCAAGCAGAGGAAACAGAGGATACTAAAAGCCAGAAGCAGGAGTGAGCTTGAAACATTTAAGGAATAGCAAATTGGTCAGTGGGGCTGGAGGAGGGTTAGCAAGGTAGAGAGGTGAGGTGAGCGAGGACAAACATGCACGCGTGGGCAGGTGGTATACTGCACACTTACAGGATGCCATTCATTTGAAGCACATATGTGTGGCTGTCCCTGGAGCTATGCACTGTGTGCACCTGGGCTATGTAGAGCTTGTCAGAACTTGGACTTTTTCTTTGAGGAGAAAGGAGCCGTTGGAGACTTTTGAGCAGAGGAATAAGGCAATCTGATTTTACATTTGAAAAGGACCACTCTGGCCACAGTGAATGTTGCAGAAACAGAGGGACCAGTTAAGAGGTCTTTTAATCTATTATTATATTTAAATCTTAATCTATTAATCTTGATTTACTTGTATGTTACATGGTAGTAATTGTGTACATACAATTTTGTCATCTGCATATTTTAACATTTTTCTTCTGTTGCAGTATAATCCTCAGGTTGATAATGTTTAGTGTCTACATAATTGTGCATGAGTTTCCTATGCTGCTGTAAAACATACCACAAATTTAGTGGCTTATAAGTATACAAATTTATTGTCCTATAGTTCTGGAGGTCAGAAATCCTAAAATCAAGATGTTGGCAGGGCTGTATTTCTTCTGGAAGCTCTAGGAGAGAATCCATATTCTTGCTGTTTCTAGCTCCTAGAGGCCACCCTCCTTCCGGGACTCATGGCCCCTTTCCCCATCTTTAAAGCCAGGAGGATCTTCAAATCTCACCCCCCTTCCCAGCTCAGCTTCTGTCATCGTATCTCCTCCTCTTACTCTGACCCTCCTGTTTCCTTATGCAGATCCCTGTGATTACATTGGGCTTACTTGGGCCCTGGGATAACTCAGGATAATCTCCCCATCTTGAGATCTTTAATTTAATCACATCTACAAAATTCCTTTTACCATGTAAAGTAGTATATTGACAGGTTCTGGGGATTAGGATGGTGGACATCTTTGGGGGGAACCATTAATCAGCCTACTACAGTTGGTATTTTACAGTTTAACCATTTCCATTGTGGGATATGTAGACTGCATCCAGTCTGGGACTACTATGATATTCCTGTACTTCCTATATTTGTATACTTTGACCTCCTTTTCTTTTAGAATGTGTCTCTTAAGATATATATTCAGGTGTAAGGTTCCTGGAACAGAGAACATGAACATCTTAAATGTATTTGTTTTCTGAATACATATTAATAGTTACACTATGGGCATATATATGAGTATGTCCATTTTCCTATGACCTCCCCAGCATGGCTTACTCTCACTTAAAGGTATGTTTCCGCAGTTTGTTATAAAATGATATTTCCTTTTTGTGTTCATTTAATTTCCTTAGTGGGTAGGTTGAACTTTTTGGAGTGTGAGTAATATTTGTGTTTTTAAGGACTTTTGTGTTTATTTTGCTGTTTAGTTGTATCTGGAGCTAGAAGAATGGAGGCAGACTGTTGCTTAAGAAAGCGGGTAAGGCTGGCATGAATAGATGACGTATACAGAACTATATTGCTTTTAATTCTCTATCAAAGAGAATGATCTTCAGAATGAAAAGGGTGCTATTAAAAGGGATTCAGACAACAGTGAAAGAGCATGCAGGTAATTTGAATGAGTTCACATCTCTAGGGCACATTAGATCGTATCTGAGGATGTTGACGGAGTTAGCAGATACCATCTCTGAGCCACTGCCAGTGATGGTTGAGTGAACGTGGAGAGCAGCAGAGGTTCCAGAAGACGAGAGACATACAAATGTTGTTCTGTATAGATGCTGAAAAAGTGGAATTCCTAAAACTTTCAATGTACGAAATATACCCTTGCAGTATTTCTAAATTATCATCATAGAAGTGACTAAGCAGTCCAGAGAAGAGATTGCATTGATCCCTAGGCACCAGCATACATTCACTAATGTGTAGGGACCAATTTGCCACATTTCCTTTTTTGCTAGGGGTTTCTGTATTGGAAGAGTCTGTCATAGACACCTAAGCATTTGACAAAAATCTCTCACAGGTCTCCTTACGCACACAACAGAGAGACACTGGAGGATGACAGAATAATTAAATAAATTCATAGCTGATTCTATTCATATGCCATGGCAGGGGTCATGACTGAGTATCAGCCTGGAAAGAAGTTTCCAGAGGTGGGTATGTAGGTTTTTTTCTTGGCCACAGCTTAAGAAATATCTTTAGGACTTGGACAGAAGTATTTAAAAATTCATATTTACGTGGCTGATGACACAAAGTTCAATAGGTTAGCTAAACCTGTGGAATAAATACCACAATATGAACTATGAAAATTGTTCTGTGAAAATAGGTCAACACCAACTACATAAATTTGACAGAATGAGAATTTTTTAAATTGTGGTTGTATGGAGAATTGAAACAGCAGTTGATTTTCCTTCTTTTGGGGGGCTTTCTTGAATTTCACCAATAAAAAGGAAAAGCAATAGTACTTATATAGTGAAAACAATTATCTTAAGGTTAATTCACGCATGAGTCCACCTACATATGGTTCATACCAGAACATGATATATTATAAAAATTACTGGACTGAGAGGAGAAGATCTGACTTAGCTCTGCCATAAGCTAGTTGTCCTCTTGAGCCAGCAGCTGGCGTCACCTTTCTGGCTGTGAGTATTCTTATCTACAAGCTGGGGATGGCGCGGGTGGGGTACAATTAATCACCTTGCTCCATTCCCGCTCTCATGTGCTATCAGTCAGTACAAGTTCATTCTCCTGTTCCTCAATGGGTTCGGCCAAATTTCTAGACTAAACGGATACTTCCAGATATTTCTAGATTAAACAAACCCTTTCAGGCCCTCTCTGAGAAGAGGGTCCCTTTTCTTTTAATCCTTCAGATCACCCTTCTTTGGGGTCATATTAAACCATCTGTATTTTCTACCCTTCAATCCAATCCAAGGCATAAGTACTGCACTTGAGTCCCCTTCGATCTCAGGAAGACCAACATTTTTTTCTTATTTAGGACTCACGTCCACCCCTTGGGATTTCTGGATGAGGCTAGAGCCTCTCCTTCACCAGCCCACAATGTTCTCCAAGGTTTTACCCAAGGGGACTGCCCTTCAGCATCCCCAGGGGCCATCAGCCCACCCTGGCCCATCCTGGCTACCCTTGGCCATCACTGACTGCTCCCCTGGCTTTCTCCCTAGCACCTCTGTTTTGATTTAGTTGTAATCACTGTGAACATTTAATCTGGAATTTTCAAACTTCATATTTTATTTTCCCACTTTGTATCTTCATTTTGTCATTTCTAAAGGAGTTAAAAATATTTCGTATGCCTTAATTTACTCTTGCTTAGTCTGACTTTTCCCCTGATGTCGGTCATCAAATAGGATCTCAAGTGTTTTTATTTTTGCTCTTATGGAACACACCTTTTGTATGTCTTCATAGAATCTAGCCTTTTGCATCTTTTATCTGACGTACTTAGATTAAGTGCTCCGAGTGGGAGGTCTCTGATGGAGGGGAACATTGGTATGGTTCTTGTTCCATTTTAGGTGCCTTTGTTTTGACCAACAAAATAAAGACAAGAGGTCACTTTAGCATGTTATATTCTTTCCTGAAAACATTAAAATATGTAAGAATTCAGCATTTATATTTCATCATATAAATTCCAGCCTCCTTCTGAGGACTTCCCTTAATACCAGCATAATTTTAGTTGGGGGAATATTTTGCAACCTGTGATATCCCCGACGGCAATGCTTTTCAGCCTGCTCTTTCCTACATTCCTCCTTTAGCTTCTTCTACTGTGAATTCTTCCCAGTCAGCATTTTCACACTTTGAATGTTCATTTCAGGACTGTCTGCTCTGCTGTGCCTATGCATGCTCCAGGCTTTGCCCTAAGTTCATGTGACGTGTGCAACTAATTTCAGGTTCTCAGTCTAGGTTTATTACTGCTGAATCCAGGAGACTGACGTATTGCTCAGACTTGTGCATGCTCTCTGCCTGCCACAAGTATATCTTGGGGTCATGTATTATGTTTCTGATTAGCACGTTGGGCAGGAAACAAGCTACCCATTGTGGCTGTGACCAGGCGTAGAGTCTCTTTGCTTATCTGAAAAGCAGTTCTTTGACTTCGCCACCTGTGGCCAGTCCTTCTCTGGCACTGTGTCCTTGGAGGCCAGCTCCCCACTCCTTACCTAGAAAGCTTTCCTGACCCCAGCCATCAGGATAAGTGGAGCAAATCAGGAAGCCACTTCTGTGTGGCCCACAGCTCCTCTGTCCATGTGTTTGCAGCGAATGTCTGAATTTTCTCCCTAAAGAAATGGAAGATCGTGGAACTGATCTTTTTGTCAGATTTAGATGTTACGTGTCTCCTAACGAGGCTTTATATTTATAAATCAGAAGTACTCACAGCCTTTAGGACATAGATGCTTTCAGAAAGGGTTTTTAGTCTGTCTGATTTCTAGACATGTTTTAGACTGACTAAATGTTTAGTTCTAACACAGTGTGACACAATGGAATGGAAGTTAAGTGGCTGCTATATGTGTAGTTGACAACAGTAGGAGATAGAAATAACCCATTTCTTCTCTATGGTCACAGAAATGCCTAGCGTGAGGACAAAGGTGCCTTTCGATATATTTTCATCATGAAGGTCTCTGAAAGTGGGTTTCTACGCAATGCAGGAGTACAAACTTTTTAACTAGGAGTCTGGTTCAGTAGCTCTGATGAAGTCACCAGAGCTCCTTTAGCAACCAAGTTGTTTGCATGTCATAAAACTATGATATGACTCTAGGCAAATATTTATCTAGTGAGAAATGTAGCTGTACACAGGAAGGCTTGCTCCTTCCTCATGGAGTATTTCCTTATGAAGTTTATTAGTCCCATACTCTGGGACAGTGTGGTATTCCGGGAGGGGCACAGACCATAAATGTCACAAGATGTGAGTTCAAGCCATGGTGTGGCTAGTTATCCACTTCAGGCTCAGAAGTCCCTTGATGGGCCAGCCGTGTTTTATCTACAAAACTGAGAGGGGTTGGGGCAGTGTTAGATCAGGTCATTTCTAAGGACTCTTTTAGCTTTAAAACCCCTAATTAGTGTTTCTCAGTGCTATTGTACTGAGCCTACTGACCTCCTGCCCACATCAGAAGTCCTCCATCCTACACCCCTCCTCGGAGGGGAACTTGGTGATCAACGCCCTCTTTGACATTCCTCTCCCCTCCCCGCCCACTCCCACCCCAGTTATCTCTCTCTTCTCCATGGGCCTGTTGCATTTTGCTCATGCTGCTGATAGACTTCTTATCGCATGTTAGTAACTGGAAGATTTGGATGGCAGTTGCTGGGGTGGAGGAGGGGCAGGGGAGGTTATTGTGGCCTGACCCATAACAAATTTATGTCTCCTCACCTCCACATCACTGAGTTTCAGAGTTGGAAGATAATCTTAGCGAAGGTTAGAAGAACATGTGAAGCTGAAATATTATTGAACATTTAAAAATTGCTTTCCACTGCTATTTTTTGTTTGCTTGCATGTGGTTTCAGTGACATTATGGGTTATATTGGTGTTGATGGGCTGGCTTGGAATTTAAACACCAGAGAGCCTACATGTAGGGGGAAGTTCTACTGCATCACTAGATGCATCATAAGGTCACTAGTAATTCTAAAATTCTATGCTTTATAGCATTGTTTCTATGGCAAAACGCATTCCAAATTCCAAATAGCTGAGGCTGACTTTTGGATCCCAACTCCTTTAAGCGTTGTAGACTACTCATACATTAAATCATCTTGAAATATGCAGGTAGGTGTATGTAATTTGCTTTCTGTGTAGATAACAGTAATAAAACTGCTATTTGAGCACTTATTATGTGTCAGGTATTATAATGAGAGCTTTCATACACGCACGTGTTCTCCTCTTCACAATAATTCTTTGAGGTAGGCTTTATTATCTCCATTTTACAGATGAGGAAGCTGATGCCCAGCAGAGCCAAGATGTGACTGCAGACCTGTCCAACCCCCAGTCTTGTGACCTTCCTTCTTTGAAGGCTTATGCCTCCCAAGCTCGTGCAGGCAAGCCTTTTCTCTTTCTGCTTTGCCCCCAGAGGTCCTGCCATGAGAGAGGTGAAAGTTAATTCTTTTAAAAGTAGCTATTTTAAAGCAGTAGTATTATTCCCTTCCAGGGACCTGAAATGACAATTCCCTTTGATGGGGTCAAATACCATTATGGATCTTTACTGTTTCTCAGTGACATGAACGGGGAGTTGACATGGCCCGTAGTAGAAAGAATAGCCTTGGAGGAACCTTTTACATAAAATAACACTACAGTATAGTTATAAGTTCAAATAAACATGCTAAAAACGGTCTGGAGAGAATGGAGGAGTAGTAGTCAACAATGATGGAGAGCAGGCCTTTTTAAAAAACATATTTAATTATAGTGTTCACATAAATCTAATTTAAAATGTGAGCCAGAATGTTTATTTATTCACTCACTCATCAGCTATCAGAGTTTTAATGAACGCTTTTAGATACAGGTTCTGTGCTGGGCCCCAGAGGATACAAAAGTAGATTAGACACAGTCCCTGCCTTCAAGGAGCTCAAAACCTAGTGGATGGCAGGCCCAGAAACCTTCCGATCCTCTACTTTGTATTTTTAAAACAGCCCAAATGCCAAAATGTCTTTTAAAATTATCTCACCGCTCTCATGGAGCAGTGCATATGTGTGAGGAGAAATCCCTTCCACATGGTATGGATTTGGTAAGCAAGATTTGCAATGGCACACAGACCCAGCCAGTGTGTGTGGATTTGCTAAAACCCACCGGCATATGATGCTGCGGAGACTGTTGACTTTGGCACATTTGCTTGACCTTAGTGCCAGCTTACTGAAGATGAGTTCCATTTCACGTTTCGCTGCCCTGTACTTTTAAGACTTGCTTTTCATGACGCATAAGACAAGGGGAGAATGCATGGGTGGCACTACAGAGACCCCCATCCTGTGACTGATACTTCTTGGGTTTACTACAGAGTATGGATTGATGCTCTGAGCTTCTCAGCTGGGTCCCAGATGAAAGTGCCAGGAATCCTGTTCTGGGTGACATCTGAGAAGGAGACTCACAAGGCTTGAAGTTGGGAACTCAGTCGAGCCCCTTTCAGGAGGACCAGAGCTGAGCTTGGCGGTGGTTCCTGGTGACAAGGATCCATCCCTTCCTGAGCCGTTTGTCTTCTGGAAGAGGAAGAGGGTGAGATAGGCAGGAGATCAGTAGCCTCAGCTGCTTCTGCTGCAGAAGGCTCTGCATGGGCTGGCGAAGGATGGACAGTGTTACAAGTGAACCTGGAAACCATAGTGATCTTAGTGTTCAAGCTGGGACACGCTGGATCTCATTTTTGGAAAGTACATTTTCCATGAGGGGTGCTGCCACAAAGAGGGCCTATGTGTAATCTGCCTCGGAAAAACAGATTTCCTGGGATGCCATCAAAAAACAACTTTAGTGGGGGAGTCTCCCACTCTGCCCTTAAAATTTATTCAGTGGAAAGCATTTCCCCTGTTTTTGGATGAAAACATATCACATGGCTATTCTGATTCCTCTTATGCAATAAAAAACCCAACTTTAATTTTCCAGATACTTAAAATGTCTAGTATCATAGAATAGTCAAAGCTTCCAACCTCATTCATATTTATAACTGCTCCCTTTCCTCTAGCTAGGGCCTGTTGCAAGGAGAAGGGGCGGTGGTTGGAGGCTTTCTCTCCCGCTTACTCAGTAGCTATTACTTCTGGGTTGGGGTTAGGGGATGAGGAAGGAGCAGGAAGGGCCACAGGAAAGGCAGCAGTATCAGAGGAGTGTTGTCTTTGTGTTGTGGATGTTTACAGTCGATTCTTTCTCTTGTGGGGCCCTTTTATGCCTTTTTCAGAGATACCCCTCACCCTGTCTCTGGGGTTCTCTTACTTCCAGTTTCCTTGGTGTGGCTGCTGCATTCTCTTCAGCCTCGTTGCAAACTCCCTTGTCAGGCTCTCGAAAGTTAGCGGGTCCATTTGTACTCCTGTCTGCTGGGTTCCATTGCTGCCCAGGTGGACCTTGTTGGGAAGAGCCTAACACAGCCCTGTACACATGCTCGCCGTGTAGTCTATGGGCATACACATCCTTTGCTTCCACAAACTGGGAGAGTGCAGGCTGCTCCCAGTGCAGCTGTGGTTTCCTCTGGCTCGTCCTCCAGCATCCAGCCAGCCCACTCCAGTCCTTCAGATTGCTCAGACAGAGGTCCCCAACAAGGGCACAGTGCCCTCCTACTGTAAGCCTCTCATGTTAATGTCCGGTTGCAATCCGCCCCCCAGGCTGGAAGTGGGAGGGGCAGGCAGGGGAAGGTTCTCTCCCTTAGCCTTTAGGTAGGACCAGACTACAGCCTACTTGCTTCAAACATTCTCTTCTCTTAGCCACCAACAGCCTGACCCATTTGCGAGCTCCCTGTGGGGTAAGAGGTTGAAGACTGGTGAAAAGGGTTTGGGGCTATGTCCTTTGAAATACTGCATCTAGGCCCTGCACCTCACCTTGGAATCTGGTATCTAGTCCATCTTAGTGGCTTGGTTGACATGTCCCATTTGAACATTCGTGAGACTTTTTTGGGAAGTGAGTGGTGCTTAATCACATCCTTCACTTCTGGAGATCTGTGAGTCACGCAGCGCAGAAAAGGCTCCCCGGCCTCCTGCTCATTTTGCTCCAGCCTCTCCCCTTCCTGCCACCCTTCCCACTCCGGGGCCTGGGTCTCCCGCCAGGAACACCCCCTCTCTCTGCCAAGTCCCCCCTTGCCTTGCTGGCTCCTTCTGTTCCTTCAGGATTCTTCAATGTTCCCTCCCCAGAAAAGACTTCTTTGCTTCCCTTACCCCAGTAGATCTCCCTCTAATTTTCTGTCACGGTATTCTCTTTACTTCCTGCACAGTTCATCTTACAGATGACAATGCTTCCAAATAAATGATACAGGCTATTTAGCATCTTTCCTTCCTATCAAATGGTAACCCTCATGAAGGAAAAGTCCATGTCTGTTTTGTTCGGGAACATATATGCCTAACCAGTGCTCACTACACATTTGTTGAATGAATGAATGAAAGCATGAGTAAAAAAGTTACCTTTCTTTAAGCCATTTCTTTCACAAATGTATCTCTTCTTTTGTGCTGACTTTTTTTTTTTTCTTTTTTTTTTTGAGACAGAGTCTCACTCTGTTGCCCGGGCTAGAGTGCCATGGCATCAGCCTAGCTCACAGCAACCTCAAACTCCTGGGATCAAGCGATCCTTCTGCCTCAGCCTCCCAGGTAGCTGGGACTACAGGCATGCGCCATCATGCCCGGCTAATTTTTCTATATATATTTTTTAGCTGTCCATATGATTTCTCTCTATTTTTTCAGTAGAGACAGGGTCTCGCTCTTGCTCGGGCTGGTCTTGAACTCCTGAGCTCAAACGATCTGCCCGCCTCAGCCTCCCGGAGTGCTAGGATTACAGGCGTGAGCCACTGCACCCGGCCTTGGGTTGACTCTTAACATCTGGAGTCTTGGTGATGTGGGATATACAGAAGTTAGGAAGTGCTGATAGAAGACTTAGCTATTGGTGTATTTTTCTGTTTATCATCACATCCCCCACCTTCCCTTCTCTCTTGGTCTCACTTTCCATCTCTCTGGCTCTGTCTCTATCTGTCTGTCTTTCTCACTCATTCACACTCTCTTCTAACAAGAAATTTGTTGGAGGCCAGTGGGGCAGAGCTGCAGCCCATTTTACAGATAACCACACCAAGGAAAAGTTAGGTGTGAGATCCCTTACAGGGCTAATGGCGCCATCTCTCTTCTGATCTTGTTCTCAATCCACCTCTGTTGCTGTCCCTCTTGTCCAGCTGTCCTCTGGCTTTGCAGTAAGGCCATGGCCTGGTTTACCGCTTTCAAATCACACCAAGGTGGCAGCAGCTTGACCTGGTCTAGAATGGAAAGACTAGTTCCCAGCCCAGAATCCATCTTGCATGGTGCAGACAGAGCAAGAGAATGTCTCTTCAAGATTCAGCCCCATAAAAGCAACACATTTACAGGTGGCAAATCCCATCAGTTTTCATACACCCCCCCCCCGCCCCGCATTATGTACCCGCCTGCTCTCGGCCCACACAGTTGTGGGTTCATGGGCCAAGGGAAGGTCTTCCTCCCTAGGGAAAAGCAAAAGCTGGATTCTGAAGGAAGGTGCTGGACTTGAACTAGGCTTGGCGATTGCCTCACCTCTCACTTGCTCCCTCTTGCTCAACAGACTGCCCTGACCCTGGCCATAAGTCAGAGAACTTCACATTTTTTCTTGGATAAGTTTTACTCCACATAAGGCCCCTTGGGGCAGTCTAGACTCCCGGGGGTGACAACCTGGGCAATTCCTTGCTTCAGGAGGACAAGGCTTATCTCGTATGTGCACATTCTACTGGTGTGTCCTATCTGGTTATTATCAAATCGAAACTGCAGCAGTTGACGTTTCTTGCTTAATTACTGCCTGTTGATTGTAAAATAACAGACTACCAATTTCGCTGGTTAGCTATTACCGCCATTTCATCTTCAAGCGTGTACTGTAACGTGGCAGTGTTTTACTTTGTGCTGTCTCTTTGATGAGTATTGTTATTTACACTAATAATAATGCCTTGCATTTGAAAGGTGCCTCAGAGTTAACGTAACACTTTCGTTTTATTATCTCATCTGGCTCTGTTATAAGAAAGTGCAAGTAGGCAACTAATTTTAGGAGAGTGGGAGGTAACGTTTTTATTCTAGGTATTACTCTACTACAAATTTTGGCACACTATAACTTTTTTCAGCAAGTATTTATTACCTTAGTTACAAAAATTAAAAGTGAATATTAAAATTGTATGATTTTCTGCTCTTTAAGCCTTTTGTCAAGATCCAAAAGGTAGAGTACTTAGAAGACATATTCCATCCAGGGTCATATAAAATAAATCATAATATCTTGGCTAGGAGCCACTACTCTAGAATTTGATCCAGAATATGTTTTAATACTAGATTGTAAAGAAATGAGTTGTCTACCCCAGAGTTTGCTTAGCATAGTGACCTCATTTATTTATTTACTTATGTGTATTGAGGTGAAATTCACAGATCGTAAAATTAACCATTAAAATGAGTACAGTGAAAAATAGAGGTAACCACCACCTCTATCTAGTTCCGAGACATTTTCACCACTCTAAAATAAAACCCCACAGTCACTAAACAGTCAGTCCCCATTCCCTACTCTCTGTGGCCCTAGGTAATCACTATCTGCTTTTGGTTTATGTTCATTTAACCATTCTGGATATTTCATATAAATGGAATCACACAATATGGGTCCTTTTGTGTCTGACTTCTTTCATGTCGCATAATGTTTTTGAGGCTCATCCACACTGTAGCATGTATCAGAACTTCATTCCTTTTTATGGCTGAAAATTCAATATTTTTAATGTCAAAACATTTGTGGAGTTATGAAAAATCCTTCATTCACCCACACATAGGTCCACTATACTCTTACCTCCACTGGCAATAACTTCCTGTCCACAGCAAGCATGGGATTTCCATCCATAGTAAAGTACAAATGCTAAATAAAGGAGCACATGCAGGCGAAGCTGCAATTTGTTGCATATTACTTATGACTCAGGGAAGAAGCCTGTAGGCACGTCTATGCAAGGACTGCAGGTGATTCTTTGTATAATAATAGGCATCTTCTAGGAGACAAGGAATGTTCACTAAATGATGTAAAGAAAATAACAAATTCACAAAAATATTGTTGAGACCCTTGCATCATAGGAGTTTGTGTTACGATTTTTACAGACAGTGCTTGGAACACATGCAGATTTGTAGTTCCCTTGCAGCAGGCCCTATTTGGCAGTTGGGTTTAATATCTTTTCTTCAGCCTTTGTAGGTGGCATGGTATTAAAAAAGAGAATGAGCTTCAGAGATGGACAGAACTAGGTTCACATCCTGCCTCCACCTCTTGTTAGCCATGTGTCCTTGGGCACATGACTTTAAGTTCCCTCATGGGTAAAATGGGAATAATAATCTCTACCTGTGGTCTCCAAAAGATATCCATGTCCTAATTCCTGGAACCTGTAAATGTTACCTTATTTGGAAAAAGGGTTTCTGTAGATGTGACTAAATTAAGGATTTTGAGATGAGGTGATTATCCTGGGTTATTCAGGTGGGCCCCAGATGGCATCATAAGCATCCTACTAAGACAGAGGCACAGACTGAAGTGACGTGGCCCCAAGCCAAGGAGTGCCAATGCTGGCAGCCATCAGAACCTGGGAGAGGTGAAGGACAGATTCTCCCCTAGAGCCCTGGAGAGAGCACAGTCCTGCCAACACCTTGATTTCTGTCCAGTGATACTGGTTTTGGACTCCTGGCCTCCAAAACTGTTAGAGAATAAATGTTTATAGTTTTAAGCCACCAAATTTACTGTGATTTGTTACAGCAGCTTCAGGAAACTAATACACTTCTTTTATTAGGTAGCATGACTACCTATAACTGGCATGTTAGTTTGTTTTCTTCCTTTTTGTCCTTGTGTCAAAGCTGGTGTTTCTCAGACTTTGAGTATAGTGGTCAAGAGTTTTACCTCTAGAGCAGGGTTTCTCAACCTTGGCACTAGTGACGTTTGGGGCCAGATAATTCTTTGCTGTGGGGCTGTTCCCTGCATTGTAGGATGTTTAGCACCATTCCTACCCTCTAGATGCCAATTGTACCTTCCCCCCAAGTTGGGACAACCAAAATGTCTTCGAACATTGCCAGTATCAACTGGGGGATAAAACTGCTCCTGTTGAGAACCACTAACCTAGAGTACAACTCCTGGACATGAGCCCAGCTCCATCACTAAGTAGCTGTGTGGTCATGGGCAGGTTAGACAACCTCTCTGAGCCTCAGTTTCCTTCTCTATAAAATAGTAATAGTACCTACATCACAGAGTTGTTGTAAGGATATTCAAATGATGTAATATACATAAAGGCCTCAGAACAGTGCCTGGTCCCTAGTAAAGTGTTTAATAAATGAACACTTATGAACCCATGCCCTGCCATGTTAGTTTGTCATGCTATTTTTTATAGTTTTCATTATAGAATTAATGGGCATTTAAAACATTTTCCAAATAGTAAACTCCCAGTATAAAGTTCAACATATGTTTTGAAGTTCAACATCCTTCCTCCATTGCCCTGTCCTCCCCCCAACCCCACAGCTTCCTGACGCTGAAAGTCATTAAGATACCATGACTGGATTTGTATACCTGGATCACCAGTCAGTCATGGAAACTCACTGAATTCTTTATATAATTCCTGGATAAGCTGTCACAACAAGAAAAACCCCTTCCATCTGTCAGGGATATTTCTATTATTCCATAATTACAGCTTTGTCCCCAGTGACGTAGCTCCTGAATTCACTTATAGATGCGGCAGTGTCTCCATCCAAATGTGCGAAATATTTAGCAGCATTTAGTGAAATGTTAGAAAGTGATTTGAATAGATACCATCGTGTACTTTTGTAAGGAAGAGGAATGCGCTCCAACTGTGGTCCAGGCCATTGTATTTCTAAACACTGGGGACACAGAAGTGAATAAAACAAAGATCCCTGTTCTCAATAAGCTTGTATTCTAGCACACTATAATAATGATAGGTACAATAAATTAGTAAATGTTATAGTGTGTTAGTGATAAGACTATGGGAAAACAAGCAGTCTAGGGTGAGGGGGTTGGGAGTGCTGAAGGTGGCACCAGGTGTGCTATTAAATTGGGTGGGAAATTTTTGAATATTTTCATAGGGATAAATGAAAATACCTTTGACGTGGATTGAAACCAGTGTTTGCTAATGCACCTCTGCTTATGACTAATGGTTGGAATCCCTGAGTCTTTCAAAGGTGGTAAACCTTTTGCCCCTTCTCCACAGTGCTGCCTGGGAATGCCTTTCAGATTTAAGCCATGTGGCTTTGGCTTATTCCACCTGTCGTGGGAATTCTTTATAGAAGTGGTTCAGGGATCAGTATTGGCAATGTGGTCTCAGGGAAGGAGTATGCTTAGCAGATAAAAAGAAGAGAGTTTTTTGGTCAAACAGACCTTATAATTCTGGTTCTCCACTTATAAAATGGATGACTTTAGGCAAGTCACTTACCCTCTCCAAGCCTTAGTATTGCTATAACCATTAAAAGGATTAAATGAAATAACATATTGAAAGCACACAGAGTTGTGTCAAAGGCATAATAAATCCTCAGAAAATGTTGGTAGTTGTAATTTTATGATTAGCATAAAAGAATATTTCTATGGTAATGTGTAAGTATTCATCAATCACCATCTCTTTGTAAAGCATACCTGTAATTACTAATTTCAAATATGCAAACATTTCTTGAATAAACCCTGCCTGCCAAAGAGGGGTCTACATAGAGAACCTATGAATTGATCTCTTGTGAGTTTGGGCCTTGGACACACTTTGAGTACTTTGTGCAGTTTCACAAAGGGAAATTGAGAGAGTAGAGGCAGTGATCAATTCAGGTAATAAAAGTCTAGTGATGAAAAATGTAATTTTGTAGTTAGCTCTCGAGAATGATTCCATAGATTGACTTTTCTAGGTAATTGTATGGCTCTTCACTTTGTTGATAGAGATTTACAGAGATGATTGTTAAATGATTCTGGAATAGGATGAGTTTCCCAGTTCTGCTGAATGAATTGAGAAATTCCTCCAAGAGTCATAGGCTTCATTGGGAAGTAGTCAAGATCAAGGTTGGAGCACACCTTGGAATGCACTGTTGTACTGCAAGGACAGCTTGGGAACTAGTGGAAGTAGTGGTTGCACAACTTTGTGGACATACTAAATGTTCACTTTAAAATGTTTAGTTTTCTGTTATGTGAATTTCACCTTCGTAATTTTTTTTTTTAAAGAATTTCTGACAGTGCTGGAACTGAAACCCAAATCCCACATTTTCCTATCTAATCTTTAAAAGAGTTATTAAAGAATATGATAGTCCTTTACATATTATATATATATGGAATAACTTTTTTAACTTTATAAATATATTTAAAGTTTAATATTTCAATATATCCAACACTCTCTGCCTATGTGCTCATTTATGAAATTTAATTCTTACAGCTCTAAAATTGTATGGTACTACCTTGGTTACACAAATAGAGGCCATAGCTATATCCCCACAGCACCTATCATGGCATCTTACCCATAGCAGGTACCCAATTAGTGTTCACTGAATTGAATATATGTTGTTTTCTGAGTTGCCCATAACTTTATAATGTAATACATTAATGGAAGTGTAGTTGAACTGCACTGTTAGAGAGCTGTCAAGTTTAACTTGCTTTAAAATGAGCAACCAAGGCCCAGAGAGATTAGGTCACCTATATAATTAGTGCAAGGGCAGGATATTGCTTTTTGACTTAACATTTATAAAAATGTACATAGGTAACTCATTCAGCTATAGCCATTCATTGGAATATTGTTTGGTTTCCATTTTTCTTTTTCTTCCTTCCTTCCTTCCTTCCTCCCTTCCTTTTTCTTTCTTTCCTTCCCTCTCTCCCTCCTTCTCGTCCTTCTTTTTTTTGTTTCTTCTTTTCTTTTTTTTTCAGATGCAGGCAATCTGGTACTGCAGAAAAGTCATGTTTCTAGGAATCACAAGACCCAGATTTCATCTCCTCTTCTCCCACTAGTTACCAATGTGTGTTTTAGCCACTTCTTCTCTGGGTTTCTCCTGCCTCATCCATCAGATGGGAAGGATAGAGCATTTCCTGCCAGGCCCCAGACCAGATGTTTTTTTGAGGCTCCTTTTGACTCCACATCCCAATTCAGTGATTACTTGGAGAGTTTGTTTTCAGCTGACTTAAAGGTGAGGGGTTATTGCCGGTTCTGTTTATAAATCTTAACTATTTTTTATTTGTTTTCATGACAGTGGTTGAGAAGGGATAGAGGAAGAATGGATATTGCTGTGAAAGGGTGGGAAAGGGTCATATTGGGAATGCAGACAAGGATTCTGTTGTATTGTAAATTGAGTGTAATAGAGTGTAGTTGAGACTAGAAAGTTGGAAGGGGGATTTTAAGAGGCAGGATCATTAGCAGTGGAACATAAAAATGAGAGTGACAACTGTGTCTGAAACAAACAAGGTAGGTTTTTTTTTTTTAAGTGAAAATAAAGGAGGAAATAGACATTTTAAAAAAGACAAATCATCCAGGGAGAGCAGAAAGAAGGAGAAAATATAGAAAAGGAAAAGGACAGTAAATATTTAGGAAAAATAAAGTACAGTACCTGATCTTACTGGCTAATTCTGCATGAATTCTGAAATCTGCTAGTTCCATTTCATCTCTTCATAAATCTTCCCCAGGAAAATCTGCTGCAAATCTACTCGGCCTAAAAATTATGTATTTATCAGCATGACATGAATACATTGCTCATTGTAGAAAATTTAGAAAATATGTGTGATAAAGATATTTCTAAAAATCTTTCATAACCCCCAAACTGACAATAATTAATTTTGATAATTTTGGTGTATATTTTTCAATCTTTTCTATTTATATTCACTTGCGGATTTTCCTAAAAACAGACTCATAGAGGACATACTCTTTTGGAATCTGCTTTTTATTGGGAGGCTAAGGCTGGAGGATTGCTTGAGGCCAAGAGTTTGAGACTACCCTGGGCAATATAGTGAGACCCCATCTCTAAAAAAAAAAAAAAATTAGCTGGGCATGGTGGCACATGCTTGTAGTCCTGGCTACTTGGGAGGCTGAGGTGGTAGGATTGGATCACTTGAGCCCAGGAGTTAGTTGGAGGTTATAGTAAGCTATGATCAGGCCACTGCACTCCATCCTGGGTAACAAAAATCTGGTTTTTAAAACCTAAGGTAGCATGAATTTTTGTGTCCCTAAATAGTCTTCTATAATATTTCAATGGTTGCATTTTTTAAACAATTAGTATAATTAAAAAAAATAATTAGTGTTAGAAATCTATTTTTAATCATTAAATATTATAAAGTTGCTTTAAACATCATGGTCATTTTCTTAGAATAAATTTCTGAAAATATAATTTTTGTATAGATCGGCAGAGTTGTAAATGTTGGAGTATTTGATGTGCATTGCCAAATTTCTCTCTAGAAAAAGAATGTAGATAGATAGATAGATAGATAGATAAATGGATAGATATGGATTTAGACCAGCTGTGGGACATTTATATGATTTCTTTTTGTAAACTGCCTCATGCCACTTGCCTGTATTTTCAATGGAGTGCTTTGTTCTTGAAGTTAATTCACAAAAACTTTTTATTGGTTAAAGTTATTAACTCCCTTTCTGTCGTATGTTGCAGATATTTCCTTCAATTTGCCTGCCTTTCAGTTTTGTGTTGGGTAGTTTTGTTTTTCTTAGAGATTTACATTTTTATGCTGTTAAATCTAATATTTTTCTGTATGATTTGGTCTATTGGCATGCTTAGACAGGTCTTTTCTATCACATTATTATATATACTATATTAATTTTCCTGTGCTACTTGTGTGGTTTCATTTTTCACATTTAAATCTTATTGCATCTGAAATTTTTTGTGTAAGGTGAGAGATGGGGATCTAACTTCATCTTTTCTGAAATGAATAGCCAGTTAACCAAACTTATTTAATAATCTATCCTTTTTGCATTAATTTGAAATGCCATATTAACTGTATACTGAATTCTAGACTGTTCTTTAACATTTTCTGGTAACAACAGGATAGGTTTCTATTCTTATAGCTTTATAGCACATTTTGATAATACATTTTGATATTCAGTTGTGCAGGCCCTATCTACTTATCCATTTTCCCCCCAATTTTCTTGAGTATTCTTGACGATGATTCTTCTAGAGGAACTTGAGTAACTTTGTCAAGTTCTAAAGAAAACTTCTAATGGGATATTAATGGTAACTCCATTGCATTTCTGAATTCATTTGGGGGTAAATTATCATCTTTATAATTAAGCTTTAACATTCAGCACAATGGTATAGCGTTTTATTAATGTGAATTGTCTTTTATTCTTTTCTCCAAATAATATATTTTTAATAACGTGTTATTTACATGTGAACTTCTTGACATATAGCACTTCAACTCTGTGAAAATGGCAACTATATTTACCTGGAGCTCTATGGCTACAAGGTAACACATCGATCTAATAAATAATACCTTTTATTATGCCTCTCTGTTTACCTGGCTGAACTTTGAAAGATCCATAAAAAGTAATTTGAAATATATCATACTCAAGTTAGAAAAGTAGACCAAAAATTTATATAATGCAAAGCCTTAATTTTTCATGCAGAATTATCAAGACCTTAGATATACAGAGTAATTGAATGGTTGATGTTTACACTCATATTTCAGAAAAGAAGTAAATTTTCATTTTAGTGTATTCTGTTCTGGAGACTATTTTCCTAAGGAATCCATTTTTGTTTTTAATACTGATCCTATTTATTGGATCTGTACCATGGCACTTTAAAAGCACATTTATGAATATACCTCTGCTTACTGATATCACAAGCTGTTTACAAAATGTATTACATGCCAATGTCAAAGAAGGATGCTAATTCAAAATATATCCATGTACTTTCATAAATATGGACCTTTTTTGTTTCTTAATGCTCCCCCATACAAAAAAATGGCGAGTTGTTTTGTACAAGTAATAAATACATGATACTTCCCCCTTAAAATGTGGGAAATATTAAAAGTATAAGGAATATAATCCTCTCACTAGAGATAACAACTCTGGGCCTTTACAGCTGTATTTCCTGTGTCTGAGTAATTGCTATCACACTGCATACAGTTTTGCATACCCTGTCCTTTTATGTAAATGTTATAATTACATGTGTTTCTCCTAGATGGTGAAGCATTTATAAGAAAGAAAACTAGACTGTCAGGCTGTGGGAACCTTGAGTAATAGGTGATCTCTGCAACCTTAGAAGTGGCTGGAGCCCAGAGGATGAATCCCAAGGTGAACTCAGCATAGTTCACCCACAGTCCTCAAACAATCACTGACCCAGGAGTTGTCCTCAGAAAGCCTGAAAAGCAAAACTGAGATTATCCTGCCTGACCTCTTGGAGGCTTAAGGTCACCTGAACAAAATACTCCTTTTCTCTCAGCAATTGGGTGGCCTCTGAAAGCTGGCCTCACTCTCTGAGCTGCAGTATAGACTTCACTTTGACATCTTCGATCAGTCCTTTGATACTGATTACAGTCTATTAAAGTTTAGACTCATTCCTGTTGTGCACAAAGAATAGCAAGACTAAGGAGGTTGGGCAAATTGTCTTGCTTTTAAGACCAAATTCCAGGGATTTTTTTAGGGCCTTTGGCCATGTGGTATTTCATGTTAATATTTTTTAAGACCCCATTTGACAGATCAGTATGTCTCCCTCCATCCTGTAATATTAGTTCTAGAAACTTATGGCTGATCCATTTCCATTTACCAAAGCCAAAAAAGGGAGAGCTTGAATTAGAATTTAATGCGAAGAGTTTGTAAATTGCTTATATTCTTATTTTGTCAGCTTGACACATTTGTGGAAAAAAATAGATGTCTAAAAATGTATGGTAGCTGCTATGCAGTCTGCAGTCTTTGTAGTCATTCTAAGTTTACCGTTTTTGTTTTATAAGGTCGTTTGTAAATTAAGAGCTGACCAACAAACAAGGAAGGTATAGAAAAGAGTAATTTTTAACATCTTTTTGTCCTAATCATCTTTGCATTCCAAGTGATTAAAAATAAAGACAATTAGAAAATAATTTTTTCACCTAGTTACACAATATGAAGATTCTGGTAATGTATACATATATTATTCTTCTGTCTACACGTTCCCTCTATAATTTCTTCTTTGAAACAAACAAATAACATATATTTTTATCTGTGTTTTCACTTTCTAGAAATCCAGGCAGAAATACACATGTATATTTCAATTTATTCCTTTAAAACAGCACTGTCTGATAGAAAGAAATATAATGAGAACCACATAGGTAATTTTAAATTTCATGGTATCCGTACTTAAAAAGCAAAGAGAAATAGGTAAAACTAATCTTGACATATTTTATTTAACCTAATATATCAAAGATATTATCATTTCAACATTTAATCAAGAAAAATAATAATGTATTTCATATTTTGAATTCAGACTAAATTTTCCAAATCCAGTGTATATTTTATATGTATAGCACATATCAATTTAGGCACTAAATTTTCATCAGAGATACTTGGTCTGGATTTAGATTTCATAACCTTTATAGTTGAAAAAATAGACACACATTCCCAAGTTGTTCCAACATACTTAAAAGTTTCCCAAGAACAGAAACAAGCATCCATTTCTTAAAACTTTTAATTATAATGAAATAAAATTAATAATTCACCTTGTCGGTTACAGACTTATTAAGTGCCAAATAGCCACATGTAGCTAGTAGCTAGTGGCTGTGGTATTTGGCAGCACATCTCTAGAATTTTGACTTCCCATCTAAAAAGACAAGATTAGAATTTCAACAAAAACATCACATTTGTGACATGGAAGGACAAGAGAAAGAGGTTGGCACTATTAGCCAAAGTAGCAAAACTCAGAAACGAGAAACTTTAGAGCTTCAGCTTCAGTAAATCCAGCTCTGGTTTATCCTGACTGAAGAGAACTAGGGAGCTTCATTATATAAAACAGGCCTTGAAACGTGAGTTTCTTCCCCTTTCTTTCTGAGAGAATCAGTAGTGGAGGATGGTTGTTCTAGACCTAGGGTTATACTCCTGCCCCCTCTTATATTAATAAATTCTTCAGTATGACGTTCTGCAACTGCTCTGTCCAGTGGAGTAACCTACATCCATGTGTGGCTACTAAGCCCTGTAAAGGGTAGCTGAATAAGTGATTATTAAGTTATTTTTAATTTAAATTTTAAAACTGGTACTCAGTTATTGAAAACATATAAGTGTGTTTGGAGCAACTGGGTACATGAGTCTACTTTTTCAACTGTGTATTTTATGAAATCTAAATATAGTAAAGAGATCTCAGTTCCACAGAAGATGAAGTATGCGTCCCTCACCTTGACCCTCCCACTGAATGCAGCTGTAAAACCTGGACAGAATGCATGCAGCAGCTATTTGAGGACCTTGAAAAGTAAATAGTGGCAGGAAGGTTAGGAGAAATGACCAGAATTTGAAGTTCCACCAAACTAGTAAAGGAAGGGTAAATCTGTTCCCTGTCACTTCATTGTAGCTAGAAGTGGAAGTCTCTACAAGACTTTGAAGACTGAACTGACATTGGAAACATAATTCACAGAAAGGAGTTTAGAACTCAAAGCCTGAATCTAACCAGGACAATTGCCTGCTAAAATAAAAATAGCAATCAGGATTTAAATAAGACCCAGAGTCTTGTAATATAGTGTTCCAAATGTCTAGAATACAACCCCAGATTACTTGGTTTATGAAGGACCATGAGAACTGTCAGTCTGTATGGGTAGAGACAATCAACAGAGGCCCACACTGAGAAGGCACAGATGTTGGAATTATATGACAGACTTTAAAGCAACTGTTATAAAAATGCTCAACAAGTAAAGGCAAATACTTCTGAAACAGATTGAAAGATAGAAGTCCTCAGCAAATGAATATAGGATATAAAGGAGAACCAGATTAAAATTTTAGAACTCAAAAATGCAATAGCCAGAGTTTTAAAACTCACTAAATAAGCTCGACTGCAGAATAAAGATGAAAGAGGGTTAAGTCAGTGAACTTAGAGATAGATTAACAGAAATTGTACAATCTGAACAACAGAGAGAGAAAAAATTGAGAAATAAAAAGGGGCAGAGCTTCACAGACATGTAGCATAATAGTGAAAGATCTCATGTTCATGGCACCAGAGTCCCAGCAGAAGAGAGAAAAGAGTATGGGACTGGAACAATATTTGAGTATATAATAACTGAAAAATCCCCAAATTTGGCATAAACCTAAAGAGTCAAGAAGTTCATAAAGCCCCAAACATAAACCCAAAGAAATCTGCATCCAGGCACATCATCATTATCAAATTACTGAAAACCAAAGACAAGAAAAAATCTTGAAAACAGAGGAAAATAATACATTACCTAGCGGAACAATGATTTGAATGACTGTGTTTTTTCTCATCGTAGAGGTCAAAAGCAAGTGACACAACATTTTAAGGTACTGAGAGAAACTAATTATCAACCCAGAGTTCTATATTCAGCAGAAATATCCTTTACGAATTTTCAGACATTCTCAGATGAAGGAAAACTAAAAGAATTCATTGCCAATAGTAGATCTGGTTTAGGAAAATTGCTAAAGAAAATTCTTCACATAAAAGGAAAATGGTGTTATAAAAGTACTTGGAACATTTGGAATAAAAGCAGAAAAATAGAAATGGTGAATACAATAGACTAATCTTCTTCCTCTTCAGAGGTAAATACAGTAGACTAATCTTTAGTTCTTTATATATGCAGTGGTTGAAAGAAAACAATAAAATATTGTCCAATGAAGTTTTCAGTGTATGCAGATGTAATATATGACAACTATAGCATAAAGCACAGAGAATAAAGGGAACTATATTGTGCTAAGATTTTTACATTCTAATTAAAGTGGTAAGATACTCTAAGTAGACTGTTAAAAGTTCAGTATGTATATTGTAATCTCTAGAGGAACCACTTAGAAAACTATACAAAGAAATATATGGTCAAAAAACCACAATAGATAAAAATGGAATACTAAAAAATGTACAAATAACCCAAAAGAGGGCAAGAAAGGGGAATCAGAGGAATGAAAAACAGAAGGAACAAATAGAAAAAAAATAATAAAGTGGTATCCTTAAATCCAAACATGTCAACAATTACACTAGATATAAATGTTCTAAACACACCAATTAAAAAACATTGTCAGAATGGATAAATACAATCAATATTTTTAATGAAAATTTAGCATCTAAAATGAGATGTACGTTAAGTACAAACTGTACACCGAATTTTGAAAACTTAATAGAAAAAATGTGAAATTTCTCATTAGTTTTTATGTTGACTACATTCTAAAATGATATTTTTAGATAATGAGTTTAAAATATATTATTAAAATTTCACCTATTTCTTTTTACTTTTAAAGACCTGACTACCAGAAAATTTAAAATTACTTCTGTGGCTTGCACTAAAATTTTTATTAGACAACAATATGTGATAAAAGGTATAGCTTTTGTAAAAAATGAAAAGGAGTATTTCAAGCAGCAAACAGAGTTGTTTAGAAGCTGCATTTTGTATTGTCTTAGTTAAGACATTAGGAGATCTGGAAGTCCTTTAAGAATTTGACTCTTTGGACTGGGACTAACTGTAGAAATATATAAAATAATTTTGGTGTGCAGAATTTCTATGGCTAACTACATTCTCAGCTCCATAGCACATGTATGCAGTGCCTTTTTGGGATGGGTCATCCATCCATTGCTTTACTTAGTATTTCTCCCAAATCATTAAAAATTACTTCTAGTTAATCAGGGCTAAAAATGTTATTGCCAAACTACTTTTTCTCTGAAAAGGCAACTTTAACCATATATTCTAGCTTGGAGTAAGTAAACAGAAGTCCTCAAAACAAAACAAAACAAAACAGCACCATCACAATGAAAGCAGTGGAGAAGACAGTGAAAGGTGGGAGCTAAGTTATCTATGACCAGCATCCAGTGGTGTTTCTCTTTAGCTGCTAAGGTTGGAGCTCTGTGAAAAGAATTCATACTCACATTTCTTGGAAAGGGTTGTTGGCTTATCTAGTTGGTAGGACTTTGGGATAATCCATGAGCCAGAGACAAATGGTAAAGGTCAGCTCACTCTGTTGGACTCTTCCTTTCAGTTGTAGTTTAACATATAGCTAACAAAGACCCCATTTGCTTATCTCTATGTCCTTACCTTGAAACTTGTAAGCTCCTTGAGCCCAAAAAGCCATAACTATTTTGTTTAAAGCTTTCCCCCTAGTGTTAGCATAATGCTTAGCACATAGGAGCTCATAAATATGCTAAAAATAAATGAACATATGCCAAAGTCTCATCTTAGCCAAGCCTTGCTGGCAGGAGGTGTAAAGGAATTTTTGGCTTCATGTAAACCATTCTAAAGTGTTCTATCCTAAAATTTTCTTACCTTTTACCTCATAGAAACACATACATGTTTCCCAACTCCAAGGTTTAATCCAGCAGATAATGATCATTTTAGATTTAGTACAGCATTTAATCCTAGTTACTAGTAGTATAAGGAATTAGAAGAGATTTGGGGGGAGTGGAGAGAGATCGAGATGGCTCTGCAATGAACTAGCTGTGAGAAGACCTAGAGTATGACACTACCCAAGGCCTTCCGGTACAGATGTTTTCGTATGTAAATTAATTACAGGAAGTGGACCAGATGTTCTTCTCTGAGGTCTCTCTGGCTCTCATAAAATGTTATGAATCTTGTATGCATGAAACCTCAAAATTCTACACCAATTTGAATGTATTTCAGACCATTTCTGTCAAATTGCTGTGAAGTGTCATGGTAGAGAAGGGAATAGCCATATCAGATATGGTAGTTGGCAGGAGCTCTTGGCTGTCCTTTGGGGGAATAAATATGGATGTGCTTTAGAGATTATAGAAATGATTTATTTCTTCTATGAGGTAAAATGGTCTGTATTCATTTCCTATTGCTGCTGTAACAAATTCCCACAGACTTAGTGGCTTAAAACAATACACATTTATTATCCTATAATTCTGGAAGTCAGAAGCCCAAAACTGATCTTACTGGACTAAAATTAAGATGTCTACAAGGTGGCCTTCGTTCTGGAGGCTTTGGGGAAGAATCCTTCTTGCCTTTTCCAGGTTCTAGAATCCTGCTACATTCCTTGGCTCATGGCCCCCTCCCATCTGCAAAGCCTCAATAGCTAGTTGAGTCCTTCCATATCATACCACTTGTACACCGATTCTTCTACCCCCCTCTTTCATTTGAAGGACCCCTGTGATAACCCTGGGCTCACCACATAATCCAGGATAATCTTATTTTAAGGTCATCTGATTAGCAATTTTAATTCCACCTGAAACCTTAATTACTTGCCATGTAATATCACATGTTCCAGGGATAAGAACGTGGTCATCTTTGGGGTCCATTATTCTGTCTGTCACATTGCCATGTCTCTGAGTTTTACAGTTTTAACCAATAATTTCAGGGCTAGCAATTTTTATTCCTCTGCCACCTTTTCCCACTCTGAGTTAGTTAACGCATGGCAGGAGTCAATCACTAAGTGATGTCCTAGAATAACTAAAGGGTGTCTCTTCAGTGCAGCCTGCCTCAATCTTTAGCTATTTCTTATAGCTGGTTATGTGTAGAAGGTTCTTTTACCAAGGAACATGTTCCTATCCATGGAAAGACAGAAACTGTGTCCTTCTAAAGGAAACAGGAATGTATTGTCTGACTTTAATTTTTTTTTATCTCTAATCAAAGATATCACAAATGTTTGCCAAAGTTCAGTGTGTAATTTTTTTCTCCCTGCTGAGCAGGTGGTTGAAAGTAGTGGAATGTTGTTTTTCTTAGTATAGAATCATGATGTCCTTGGGAACAGGCTCCTTAAAATAGAAAAATTGGACTATATTAATTTGCATTTCAGTCCACTCTTGGGTAGATTTTTATATCTGGTTCTCACTATAATTATTTGCATCTCTGGTGGAAATGCCATATCCATTTGCAGATTAATTATGCCATTATCAAAGGCTTAGAGGGAAATCTTCAAAATTCATTGTTAACATTTAAAGAAAATACACAGGAAGCTGATGTAGAAGAGATAAAGCAGAGATTGTTCTGAGTGTACTAATAGGGGGCAACAAAACTAGCACCTATCTTTAGGTTAGCGGTATTATTTAGACTTTCCTTTATGGAGTGTTGCTTTGGAGTGTAATAAATTGGTTGAGAGGGTTCAGTGGTTAAGCTCCATGTCACATTTATTGTGATCTCTGTCTCAGCACTCAGTCAGTTAGAAATGTTTATGAGTGCATACTGTGTGCTACGTCCTTTGGAAGGCAATGAGGATACTGTCCTTAGAGCTGCCATTCTGTGCAACTCTAGGAGTTGCCATGTACCTCGCGCTGTAGTCTATATGAATGGTGCCCTTTGGAGTTGTGCAGTTAAAGAATACGAGGCCTTATGCAGGGACCCTGGAATTCCCTATGAGAGGTTGCAGCCCAGCAGGGAACAGATTCACAAACAGACTCTTAATGATTCTCATGTTAAGTGGGAGTGGGTACCTACAGTAACAGCACAGAAGAAGGAGCATCTCACTTTTCTTAGGATGAACTGAGATATCTTGAAAGGTTCTTCAGAGGAAGCCCTGCCTAAACTGAGTCTCGAAGGATCAGTAGGAAATGGTCAGACAAGAAAAAGTTGAGTGGTTTTCTGGGCCAAGCCAATAGTCTGTGCAGAGGAATAGAGGTGTGTGAAAGCATGCTGCATTTGCAAGATTTGCAAATATTTCAGTATGACTGAAGTGTGAGATTCATGTGAGAATGAGATGAGGCAAAGCATTCGGCCTTTCTGTGCCTAGTTCTCCACTTAGTAAAACAAAGAAAACAACACTATTGACCTAGGACAGGGTGTGTCTGTGAGTTTTAAATGAGATATCATAAATAAAATGCTTAGGATACGGCCTGACATATAAAAGGCACTTAACAAATGTCAGCCACTATTGTTGACAATGATAACAGTCATATTACATGAGGTCAAAAAAGTAGGCAGAATCTGCATAACCTATGCTGAGGGGTTTTGACATAATACTGTTAGCTGGGGAAATGGCTGAAGGATTTTTTTAAAAAAATGTGATTTGCAGTTTTATAGATTTATAAACTCTGTGTCATTATTTTGCAAGACTGATTAGACCCCATGAATTGATGCATACTACTCAACATCATCCGAGAGACTGATGAAGAAAAATGCCATTTTATCAATTTACACTCAAAATAGAAACCACTCAACATGCTGTGATAATTATGGCAATGAGGTGGTGTATTTTCTTCCCATAAATTGGTAAACCTCTTTGAGCTCCTGTGTTAACATCAAATGGTTTCTTAAGTGAGGATGAGGAGGGTCAGAGCAAATGCAGATGGATGCTTTGAAGGGCTAGTTTCATTGGGTGTTGCTAACGCGGTGGGTCAGCCTTGCTCACTTATTAAATGTCTGCCAGACAGATCAGAATTCTCACAGCACCTGCTTCAAGGCACCATCTTCTCTGGAGCTGCTGGTGACACTCTGATTTTCTCCTGTCTGTCCTTTCACAGATATCTCTTTTTTTGACCCACTCTACCACCACTTAAAAAAAAAAATCATCCACGTTTTCAGGAGATGCCACGGTTTTCCAATTTATCTTGATTTTCTTTAAGGCTGGCTGCTCCTTGATGATATTTTGGGATTTATATTAATCTCAACAATAAATGGTCTCCATAGTATTAATTTATTCATTGCTTTCAGAATCTAAATAGTGGGTTATTTCTGGGAATATTTAGTCAGTTAAGCCCATCTACTGTGGGTGAATTGACAGTACTATTGATGATATAGAATGGTCTTTCCATTTTTAAATGTCATCTTATTTTTCTAACCTTTAATCATCTCTTACACTGGATTTTGAAATCCATCATGTTTGGGGACCTGTAGTTCAATGAATCAGTTGGGAGGATAAGATTTGTCTCATAAAGTTGCTATATTCGTATAATAATAAACATCTTTTATCAAGGTAGTACTGTAGGCCTTTAGAATTAGGTATCTTTCTACTGAATGTTCTGGGAATACAAACATTTATTTTACTGGATTTCATGCTACTGTTTAATGCTATAATGTTACCTTGTACATTCTACCAAGCATTGCAAGGTCAGACACATGAGGCAATAATTTACCAAAAAAAAAAAATAATAATGCTAGCAAAAACAAAGAGTTTATTCTAGTTATAGGTGATAAAGTAAATCTTTTCTTGTCCTCACCTTTATTCTGTGATCTCTTAACCATAAATGTCAATGTAGCCAAAAAATTTGATTTTATGTTTGAAATCATTACTACCTTGATTTCTTTAAGGACAGTTGTTTAAAACACTGAAGCATTTTATGCATGTTTGACGCCTGCATTTTTAAATAAAACTAGAGTTTAAAAAAAGTGGAGAAGGCTCATATGAATTCATTGCCTTTTGGAACATGCATTCTGAATATTGTTTTTAAGCATTTCAACAGAAATGCTTTGATGGAATACTACAATCACTACAATACTACAATCACTGCTCATTATCTTGAATTCACTTGCAGGTCATTTGTTCTTAACTGTTTTAAAAAAAAAGTGAGTGTTCACCATGTTTTTGCTCCAAAGGAAATCAGTTGCAATTGTTCATAATGGGTGCTTATTTAAAAATGAAAGCTCTGAGAAAAACTGCGCTTCTAATTTTTAATACTTGAAACATTACAGATGTTGGCATTGTGATAAAACAGAGCTTGCCTCTAATATCATTTTAATGGCCTGTTCCATAGAATAGTTCCATAGAGCAGTTATAATGAAATATTTATTAAAATGCCTATGCTGTACTGAAAATTTGGGTGTGTACCTATGCTATACTGAATTCTGTGCTCTAACAGGATATTTTATAATGATGCTTGGTACATATTTTTACTAATATAACATGAGAGTAAATAGTTATTCTCCCTTATCTGAGTTGGAATAAACTTAAAGCAAAATTACAAGCAAGAGCACCAGACCTATTTTTAAATGTACAAGGCATTTTTTCTTTTCTTAAAAAAAAAAATTCTCTAGCAAAACTGGACCTAAGATTTTAAGAAACAAATATAATTTATTGTGGCTATTTTATGTATAGATAAATACTAATAGATTACATAAAGTGATTTGCTAACTTATTGGGAAAGGCTAAAAAGCACATAAAAATATCAAACTTGGTAATAACTTTTAAAAATGCAAATTTAAACAAAAAAGTGCCACTTTTTGTTATCTAAGTTTAAGGAGAATGATTATACCAAGGTTAAAGTAGAGGTGGAGAACAAGCACTCTTGGATCTGCTGGGAATGTCGATTGATGTAGACTTTCTAAAGGGTGATGTGTTTATAAGAAGCCTTGAAGTACATATCCTCTGATCTAGCAGTTCTACCACTGGAAATTTAGCCTAAGGAAACAACTGGACAAGGGGGCAAAAAATAAAGACAGTGATATTCATTACAGCATTTATAATGTCAAATATTAGAAACAACCTTAAATTTCTATTAGTAGATAATCAAATTATGGCTCTTTTATCCATTGAATACTGTAGCTATATAGATGCAGGAAAAGATGGCATAATATGGTAGGTAAGTGACAAACTAGTATGCATAATATGGTCTCGTTTATGGTTAAAACAAGAGTGTGCACTAAGACTTGATGGATATCCATAATAAAACAGAGGCTATCACTGGATAATGGATTGCAAGAAATCTCTGCTTCTTTATATAAGAAATATGGACATTTCTTAAAAGCAAAAAAAAAACTTTAAAATATATCTATCTTTGAGCAGTTCTACTTTCAGTAATCTGTCCTACAAGATGAACATTCAAAAGTGTTAAATAACATTCAATGCAGCATTGTGAAAAATAGTTAAAAAAAAAAATTAACCTACCTACCTATCCCCTGTTGTCAGGTCAGGAATATAAGTAAGAAGGTCATGGTATAGTCATGCCTCACAGCCATTGAAATTGAAATCTGTATTTACTGATATGGAGAAAGTGCTCGCAACATGTAATGTGGAAAGGGCAAGTTAATAAACCTTGTGTACATGTAGATAGGTAGGTATGTAGAGAGATAAAAATGTGGAATATTTTTCATAATAGTGTCAGAAGTAATTATTTCTGGGTGATGGGATTATAGGTAATTTTCAACTTTTTCTATGTGTCTATGTTTTTAAAAATTTTGTAGAATGAATAAGCATCTCCTTTATTACCAAGAACAGAAAAATCAATAACAGATATCAATAAAGAGAAATAACCAAAAAATATTGTGAGGTACCACGTGAAACGCTATGGAGACAGATGAAGTGGGTGGTGGTATTTCCAGGAAAGTTTCCTTTCTCAGTGTGGCCCCCAGAAGAAACAGCCTAAATCAGTAACCATGAAAGAAATAAAAAAGTTATCAAAAGATGCTCTCTAAATTCAAAGTGCAAGCCCCAGATGGCCTCAGTAAATTCTTTGAACATTTGGGAATACTGATACTGTTAAATAGGGTAACCATATAACTTATTGAAACGAGTTTTAATTGAGAGAATCAGTATAAACCAGAATTTTCTCATGTAAACCTGACAAATGGGCACATTACTATTTCAACTTTTTCTAAGTATAGCGCAAAAGACAGACTTCCAAGGTTTTTTAAGATGATAAAATGATCTTAGAATGAAAACTTCACAAAGACAGTGTGCATGCATCCATACATACACACACTGCAAATCAGTCTTGCTTATGAATATTGACGCAAAACCTTTCAGTAAAGTATCATCAAATAAAATGCAGCATTGCATTAAATAAATACCATGATCACATAGGGTACATTGCAACAATGTAAGTTTGGTTCAATATTGTAGAACCTAGTCTGGCTATTAGATAGATCAAAAAAGAAAAATCTATATGGTCATCTTAATAGGTACCAAAAATGCTTTGCTAAAATTCAACATTCAGTGATACATTGATTGTGGCAATGATTACATGAAGATGTAAATTTGTCAAAACTCACTGAACTGTATTCTTTAAAAGAGTGAATTTTATTGCATGTAAATTATATGTCAATAAAATTAGTTTATGATAACAGAAAAAAAATCTGACACATTCCTGAATAAAAAGGAAAAAATTAAAACTTAGTAAAATAAGAATATATAGAATTTGTTACTTTAGTTTAAATATATAGTCTCATGCCAAACTAGCATATTTCATGAAACATGAGAAGCATTCCTATTTAAATCAAATACATGGTAAGAATGCAGACTTTCACTGAAATTATAAACTTTCCACAGAAAATACACATCAAGAGATAAGAGGAAGAAATAATAGAAATATTGGAGAGGAAATTGCAAACATATCATTATTCACAGATATTTAATTACATATCTAGAAAGTAGAGAATCAACTGAAAAATTATTCGAAAAGAAAAGAGAAGTCAGTAAGATGGGTGGGTAGTTATAACTAGTGCTTATGGGGATGGAGGTGGGAAGAAAAGGAAAAAAATAGATGCATATTTAATCCATTAGGAGAAGTTTCAAAGGCATCACCCACCAGCATGTGACATACTGCAGGCCCTATACCAGGCACTGCTGTAAGACATGGCTACTGCCCTCTCTTACAGAGTGCATGGGCAGAGAGAGGTGTTGGATATCAATAAAAATGACAGACCAGGTGCAGTGTCTCGCACCTGTAATCCCAGCACTTTGGGAGGCTGAGGTGGGAGGATCACTTCAGCCTAGGAGTTTGAGGTTGCAGTGAGCTATGATCACACCACTGCACTCCAGCCTGGGCAACAGAGTGAGATCCTGTCTCTAAAACAAAAAAAAAAAAAAAGAAGAAAGAAAAAGAAAAAATGGGTTTTCAGAGATCACGGCTTGTTTTGATTAGGTTATAATCATGTTAGCTTTTTAATTTATGTTTTAGTTTAACATATACAAGTTGTGAGAGTCCACATTTTTACAAATCTGGATTATTAACCTCTATTAAAAAATTAGGGGCGGGGGAAGGTGGAAAAAAAATTAGAAGCTTGAGCAAATATGACACCCTTTTCTGCCAGGGCAACAGTTGGCTAGAATTAGGCAGTGGTTGTCAGCCACCGTTAGGTGCCCCAGGCCTCTCCAGTCTGCAAAGTGCAAATGCTCTTTCAGCACTGTGGCCCCTTATCTGTCAGTCAGCCCTTGGAGGCATTTCAGTGGGGACCCCTGGTGTTGATAACAAAGTAGAGATACTGGGAAAACCTGCTGGGCTCTTACTCATAAAGCATTGCCTTTAGAAATTGGTTAGTCACCCTGTTGGGAAAAGTCATGGGAGCATTTGAACAAATTAGGAAATATTTGCTTTACTGAATGTACAGCTTGTTCATGCCTAATAATACATCCCCCATGTTATTTTTTAAATAGAAAAATTATCTTAAAAATTAAAAGAGAAAATTGAAGGGCCATCTTTTCTGGGAACTGGGTATTGTTTACATCTTCCTGAGTGCATTCTCCCCGTCTAAATTCTGCAGCATGTGCAGAACGCTTTTTAGCCAAGAGAAATCTTTCTGGTTTTTGAGACATCATTAAGACTAATTGAGCCTTTAGATTTTATATTTTCCAAAAGCAAATTAAGTAGGAAAAATGGGACAGGTTTTCACTGTTGTGCTTTTTTCTAGCTAATATTTTCTCTCTCACAGCCAGATCTGCTAGGTATTTTGGAAGCGATAGCATGATAATCACATTTTCTCTTCATTTTTGTTGAAAAAAGATGGAAGTTATGTTGTCAATGACAGAGCAGATTAAATATAAGCTGAAATATACTCTGAAAGTATAACTGTTATTCATGAAGAAAAGAACAATGTAATTTCTCCAGATTTGGCTAATCTAAAGCTAGGGTTTATTTTACGGACTTTAAATAAATACATATAACCTATTCCTTGTGCCCTCAGTTCCTTCTCAATTCATTCTAGGGCTTTTGGTCCCAATTGTCTTTTCTTTTGTACCACCACTATTTGTTTCACCACTAGTTACTTTTCAGGAAAGAAAATAAGTTTAGGAAAATCCGGTACTGAAGAACCCTTCCAAGACCTATCATGGTGACATTGCATCGTTTGCTTTTCTTCTCAGAAATGCCTAGCAGAGTGCCTGGCACCCAGTTGGAACTTGAAAATTTTTTTTCTCAGTTTGACTTAGCCCAATATTTGACAGCATAGCCTATTGTCACTGCCTCGGGTTTCCTACCATCTACTTACGGTGTAGCTCCTCCCATCTGGTTTTTCCACACCTTCTCTTCTCTTCTTTTCCTCTATTAGAGTTCTCTCTCAAGATCACCACTTCCTGCCCACATCCCCCCAAATCACAATTCTTATTTCTTCAGCATTTCTGCCACATGTGACAAGTGACCTCTGTCCCATAATTAAGAAGCAGCACTCATGGAATGCAATCAGAAATCCTCTTTATTTTTTCCTCTCCCGGGAAATTTATTCACTGGGGAAAGGTCTTCCCCTGCTTCTGAATGAAAACTCAGGCAGCTTTCTTTCTGCTCACTCTTAGGCAATGAAATGTCCTATCACGTCAAATCATTGTTTAAGCCGGTACCTCTAGTGACCAGTGCCATGCAACTGGCAAAATCTCCAACTTCGTTACAGCTGCTCTTCTCCCTCAGGAAGGCCCTGTGTAGGCAGAAAGTCTCGGGCCCCAAGAAAAGGCGTGGGGTCTCCCTCCTATCTGTTGTTCCTGCCTTTGCCACCAGTCCTCCTGAGCTTGCTGAGGTCTGACCTCTCAGGGTCAAGATAAGGATGAAGGAGAGAAAGGATCTAGACTAATTTGAGTTTTGACTTGGTTTTCTGGAGAGACTGTTGTGCATTTCATCCTCAAGAAGTACTCTAGTAGGTTTGGGGTAGGGGTACTGAGTTCATCCATAGATAAGTTTGGGGAATGTATGGAACATACAGTGGAAATGTGTGGTAGGTAACTACATGTGACAGTGTAGAGGTAAGTCAGGACTGTCTGGAGATAGGCATTTGAGAGCTGTCAGCATATTGATCATAGTTAAAACCACGGAAATGGTTGCTGTTACATGGAGAAAGAGTTTAAAGTGAAGAGGGCTCCAGGATGAGACATGGGGACACAATCCTGATGGCCTTCACAGAGCATCCTAGCTCTGTCCTGGATGCCCTTTTGACTTTGCAGCAATTATTGGCTCTCTCAGAACTTCAGTTTACCTGCTGATAAAGGTTAGTACAGGGGATTTCTAAAGTCCTTTTCAACTACGACATTCTGTAGTTCTATTCCTTTGTGTTAGTTTTCACAACTGCTTTGAGACAGATAGGGCATTTATTAATTGCTTAATTTTATAACCTCGCTAGTATCTGTAAGCCCATATGATTACCTGGATCCCTCATCTGTCTTTCCGATGAGCAGAATGATTTTCCTGTACAATCAACTCCATGAACATTCTTTGAAGAAAACCCGGAGCACCAATGACAATGGCAGGTTTGAAGAACACAAGTATATTTCACAAGATGCAATAGGGACTGGTGATTAAGAGCTCAGCCTCTGAAGCCAGAGCCCTGGACTCAAATTCCTCTTCTGCTAACTTGTTATGTTGCCCCAGGAAACTTAGTTAACCTCTCTGTATCTCATTTCCCTCATCTATAAAAGGAAGATATTAAAACTAGAGATGGTGTAGGGATTCAATGAGTTAATATACACAAAATACTAAGAAGGGTACCTGGCACATACCCCCTCACTAGATGTCAACTACCCTTATGTTATAATAATAACGAGACAGTATTTGGGTGAAAAATGTCTCAATTGTAAGAGCTGAAGAAATATATACCATCTTAGACTTTTGGTTTTTGAAAGGGGAGTATAGAAGAAAAATCTGTACCACTTCCTAATAAGTGGGAACTTTCAGATGGCTGAACTCTATGGGTGATAAACATTCATTTCCTACTAACAAATTGAGCTGCAGGTTTAAAAAAAAAAGTCATGTGGATACTGAAATATAGTTGTATTCTGTTTATAAATTAGTATGAGAGAGGAGGAATTAGAATGTCTCTGCCCTTAATATTTTTCCTTTTTGTTGCATTTATTCATCACATTCAGCTCAAAGTAAAGAAGAAATTGTGAACTGCCCTCTTTCTCAGTAATAGGCCTTGCTCTCTTAAATTGTCTTAGAGGTTAGGTTGTACAGTTGTTACTCTCTGAAGCCAAAAAATTTGCCTAAGGCATGTTGCATATGAATCTTCAGGTTTGAGGCAGCAGCTTCAAACTTCTTTGGAACATTTGCCCTGTTCCTCAAAACATACCTCCAGGTGTCAGTTACGTGGAGGGCAGGGCACACCTTAAGCCACTATTGAGACTTCTTGAATCTTTTTCCACTTTCTTCCCCTGTACTCCTCTTATTTTGTCTGAGAGAGGTTGGGTTGAACCTGGTTTTCAGACACAGCCAAATACGTGTCCCTGTGCAGTTTATTGTATGCCAAGAAGGACAGTGACATGACAGCAGGAATTCAAAACGGGGTTTCAAATGAATAAATAAGAATAAGCCTCTGGGATTAGTCCCAATTGAAAAGTTCAGCGCCACCAGGGAGGAGAGCTGCCGCTGTTGGGGATTAGCAGATGGCTTGCTGCGGGGAATGGCATTCACTGATCCCGCCGCATTGCGGTTATTGGTGGCCTCTAGCCCCGGGGGCGTCCGTCTCTTCTCAGACACACACGCTCAGATGGTAAAGATCTTAGAGATGTGGTTTTCCCCATTTACCCTTCTCAGAAACTCTCTACCCAATTGTACATGAACTTTTCAGTTCTTACCTCTTAAACCACAGAAAATGTGTGGCTCTAAAATTACTATAGTCTTAGGGAAAGGGATGAAGAATTTCCTTCCACAGAATCAAACTGAAAATAAGAAAACAGAGGAAGCCCTCTGGGGAGGGTAGTGGAACAGTGGGCAGGACCCTTTTGCGATTATGGCACTGAGTATGTGAACGGAGAAACCTGTTTGCTTAGGGCCTTTGCTGTTTGCAAAGCCTGCAATTATGGACATCATATTATCTGGTCTTTACAACAAAGAAGTTATGTCTCCACTTCGTAAGCGAGAAAAGTGAAGCCTAGAGAGGTTGACAGACTTGCCCAAAGTCACAATGCTGGAAGTAGGATAGTCTGACTCCAGCTTTGGTACTTTCTTTGCTATAGTCCTGCTGTGCACTAAGCTCTTATAGAGGTTTCCCAAACACCCATCCAGCTTGGGAATATAAATCCAACTAGATTTGCAGCCTTGGCATGTTTTCAAGTCAACTTTATTCATTATCCATACAGCTATCAGTTCTTTTATTTTCCTTCTTGGTAAATGGATTAATGTTTCAAGGGAAAGATAGCAGACAAGCAGAGAAAAGCATTTAGCCATAGAAAGGGATATCCATTGTAATCCTGGATTATGACCTAGGAGGATTTCAGTGTCAAAGAGAAGGCACCAAAAGATGAACACTGCCTAAAATGTTTGAAATCAGTGAGGAAGAAGGAGAGATATCAACCCTGTTTTCTATTCTATTAATAAGACTTAAGGGAGTAGAGACTGGGGGCTGGATGACTATTTTGATATTTTAATTTAATATCTTTCTTGATATTCCCTCTTGAAAAAAATTGAACAAAGTAACTACAATTGACATTTACTTGTTTCCTTGAATTCTGCTGAGGGCCTAGGCTGTAAACTTCTTCCATCGAGTCTTTAAGGCCCCTTTCTATCCTTTCACTTCCTATGTGTGAAGGATGTGTGTATGGCTTTTCACCATTATCAAAAATGAAAGTTGAGAGGAATCAGTATCCCCTTTGTAAAGTTCTGCCTTGATTTTCTACTCCTTGCTGTGGCTTTAAAGTTTTAAGAATTAGCTTAACCAACTTGAAGGTAAATACCATGGAGGATGTGTATATTTCATGGGCCCTCAATAATTATTTGTAGAGTAATTGATGAGTTTCTGAAATCATCTACTATTTTTCTTTCATCAGGATAATAAAATAAGTTCTCAGTGGCCAGAATTGTGTTTAAAAACAGCTGTGTTCTAACAGCCCCTTGCTGATTTCTTTTGATGCTACTTTAATTCTGTTCCATTTCATGAGTTATGCTAGGAGGATACCACTGAGAAGGCAACAGAGCCAACTTTGCTTGAACAGAATACACGAAGATGGCAGTTGAGAAAATAAAAGGCAATAAAATGGACTTCATGTTGTCCTTCATGCCTTCGTAGAAGTAGCTAATTTTGAGGGCACTATGGGAACAGGGCCAAGAAAAGCTAATGGTTTTCTTGGGAATCTGTAACTGGCCTCAGAGAAGTCTTCATGGTTTAGGTCCCTGGAGTCTTTTGGTATTTAGGGCTACAATGAAATGCAACTTGAGGGATGTGTGTGTTTCCATTTCCTTTCTCTCCACTGTCAAGGCCAGCTAGCTGCTCTTCCACTGATACAGCTATGTGTCAGAGATTTGGAAGCACAGCATTCCAGTTTAAACTCATGGGTAGTATTAGAACAAAATATCTTCCTTCCAGTTGAAGTGCATTCTTATTCTATGCTGTCTTTCTCCATTTATATTGCAAGTTCACATGCTGTTTTTCTCCATATCAATAACATTTTGAGGTCTAACCTTGCATGTAGCAAAGTGTATACATTTCAAATACTTAGTTTGATAATTTTTTTACATATGCATACACCCATGTAAATCAGGATACAGAACACTTTCTTGTGCCCACTCTCAGTCAGTCCTAAGGATAACCACTAGAGTAGTCCCCCTTTATCTGAAGGGAATATATTCTAAGACACCCAGTGGATATCTGAAACCACAGAAACCAAACCCTATATATGCATTGCCACAAAGTACTAGGGTTGATCTGTCTGTCCTTCCATGTTTTATGCCCTGGTGCCTTCTTAGCACTTTTATGAATGTAGGTTCTACTGGACATCTTCCAGAAGAGTCTGGTTTCATTGCAAATGAAGACTTGCTTTGGGAGGTATCCTTTCTCCTTAATCAACTTCTTCACCTCTGCTGGACATGTGGTAGTAGCTTCTTCATCAACAGATGCAACCCCTCCAGTAATTTTTATATTTGTCAGTCCAAACCTATTTCTGAATCTATGTAACCATCTTTTACTTGCAGTAAATGGCTTGGTGTCACTCATTTCAGGGGATCCCTTGCTAAAGTCTTCATATAGGCTCGATGCTTTCTGATGCAACACGTTGCTGTCAATAAGAACACATTTTCTGTTCATGTCTTCCACCCAATGTTTCTTCCATCTTAACTAAGCACTTATCACGCACTGTGGCCATATCTTTTGCAGTTTGAGATGTGACAGCATACCTAGCACTTATTGCTTTTTCCTTCTTCACCATTTCACTGGTAGAAGATTTGTTCTTACTGTAGATTTTAGCAACCTGGGCATACGATTTTTTTTTTCACCTTTTCACTTAAAGGAAGACTTTTATGGCTTCTCTTTGGCATGTCCAAATTGCCAGCAGCACTACTTTTGCACTTTGGGGCCATTATTAAGTAAAATAAGGGTTATTCGAACACAGTGCTGCAGATACCGTGACAGTGAAATGGATAACCAAGATGGGTACTAGGTGACTAATGGGCAGGGAGCATCTGCAGTGTGGATACGCTGGACAAAGGGGTGATCCACGTCCTGGGTGGGACAGAGCCAGACAGCCCGAGATTTCATTATGCTACTCAGAATGGCGTGCAATTTAAAACTTATGGATTGTTTATTTCTGGAATTTAACTTTTAATGTTTTCAGACTGAGCTTGATCATGGGTAAGTGAAACCAAGGAAAGTGAAATGGTGAGTAATTATATTTTGACTTCTACCTCCATAAATTGATTTTAGCTGTTCTTAAACTTCATAAAAATGAAATCATAGCATATGTACTCTTTTGTGTTTGATTTCTTTCATTCAAAATTATACTGTAACTTATATATGTCATTGAGTAAAGAATTTCACCCATTCAACTGGTTTATGGATATTTGGGCTGTTTCTCACTGGAGGCTGTTATAAATAATAATGCAAGGAACAATCTTGTGCATGTCTTTTAGTAGACACAAGTCCTCATTTCTCTTGGGTATGTACCCAGGCATGGGATTGCTTAGTCATAGGCTATTCATATATTTTCTTTTAATAAGTACTGCCAAACATTTTTCCTAAATGGTTGTACAAGTTAACACTCCTAAGTTCCTATGCTTTCAAGAGTACAATATTCCTCTGTAATATTTTTATTTTAGGTTGGTGATGCTAGATAATGTGAAATGTTGAGATATATGCCAGCCCACCTCTGATTATACATATACACCTTTATATTTTACATTCATTCAATATGGATTCAGAGGTGGAAATTTGCCTTGTCATATGCTTGGAGGTTTAATACTGAAAAATTGCCCTTAGGAATTAGAAAGAAACTGCTTGTTTTTAAAAATACAATATTAAGCACACTAAAGTTTAACTATTGAATAGATATCTGGTTTTATAGCTTAGGAGTGAGCATGAATCTCAACTAAGTATGGTATTTAATTCATAGAGTGAAACCAGAAGGGGGAATTGACTCAGGGAAGGTCCCTTGGATCCTGCCTTTGGCATCATTCATTTGCAACAAGCTGAATTGCATTTTATGGTTGCTATTTCCTCTTATACCTCCTTGATTCCTTTGAGAGGAAGTAGTAAGTCAATATATTAAATATTAAACACTGCTTAGAACCCTGAGCACTGAGCATTTTAATTGCATCAAGTGTTGATCAGCATATGGTCAAAAAAGAATGGAAACTTAGAGCTTCAGTTTCTTAGTTCACATAATAGTTCAAATAATCTATGCATGGGCTGGAGGGCAGTATAAGTATTAATAATAATAATATTCCTGATATAAGAAAAAGAACTGTCAAAGTGTAAGGATCTCTTAGAATCAGTCTAGAAAAGCCTGTTAGTCTGGATTTTCAAATAACAGAGTTCTCCTTTTGTACAAAGCTATATTGATCCATTCATTCATTCTTTATCATTCATTTGCACAATGATTCAACAAGTACTTATTGAGTACCATGTGCCAGGCCCTGTTCTAAATAACTAAGCATACAGCAGGGAACAAAGTAAGGGCCTTATTCTTATGAAGCTTACCTTCTCAGGAAGGAAAAAGGCAAGAAAATATATACATATGTCGTGTGGTACTCTGGAGGAAAATAAAAACGGAGCAAGGGGCAAGGGAATGTAGGCTTGGTGTTGGGAACTGCTATTGCTTTTTGTAAGGGAAGGTTAGGGAAAGCCCCTCAGTCAGTAATATTTGTGCAGGGACCTGAAGGGACTGAGTAGGGTGGATATCCACTGGAAGAAGAGCAATCCCACGTGGAGGGAGGTGCATGCCTGGTGGGCTGAAGGGAAGTAAGGAGGTCTCTGCAGTTGGAGGAGAGGTAGCGAGTAGGAGAGTAGCTAGAGGTTAAGTCAGAGGGATGGCAGGGTCTCAGATCAGATAGGGCTCTGTAGGCCATTGTAATGACCTGGGCTTTTTCTCTGAGTGGGAATCTACTGAAGGATTTTGAACAGAGAATTGATACAAATATTTTTTATGGATTATCTTAAATATTGGTTAGCTAATTTACTTGTATGGACAAGGGTAGAAACAAGGAAACCAGCTAAGATCTCTAATAGGTGTGTTCAGGCAAGAACCAAATAGCTTAGACATTTTATTTTGTGGACTTATCACCATCACTGTGCTTTATCAGTAAGAGTAATAACTGTGTTTATTCAGATGTGGATAAACAATGTCTGGCACATTTGAGCCACATTATTAATAATTTAGCAATATGCAAGTTAATATGTTATGGATGTTATAAAATAAGTTCTTTATTTAATGCTCTTTTCTATTTATCTAATATTAATGTTTTCTGGACACTCTTCCTCTTCTCTCCCCTGTTTTTATTTAGTAATTTGTGCCATTCTTTCAGCCAGTCACTCTTGAACATTAGTCATATGTGACCCCTCTTCATCCTGTGCACATCCAGTCAGGTTCTGTTGTTGCCTTGCTGTCTCCCAAATTCATCTCTTACTTCTGTCATTCCCAGCTTCTGTTTTAGACCCTCCTTTCATCCCAGAGGGAGCTGTCAAATTCTTCTTCTCTAATCCATGTGAAAATCAGCAAATAGAATATAGGCTTTTGAAGTGAGACCTTAATTATGTTTGGTTCAGATCTTTGTTCTTCTGTATGCTGGCTATAGGGCCTTTTGCAATTTTTGAACCTCAGTTGTCTCTCTATAAAATTAACCATAACAATATCTAATTTATAAGATTTCAGTGAGGATTACGTGGGACTATGGATTGTTTAAAGTGTCTGGCTGCAAGTTGGCACTTAGAAAATGTTGGTTCTTTCCACTTGCTGTTATTCTACTTCGGGCACTCTTAATTTCCATACTTCTAAATGTGCTCCTTCCCTATCTCAGTAAATGATACTTCATCCACCCAGTTTAAATAAAAAAATCTATGAGTCCTCTTTGAATAATCTATTTCCCTCATCATCTAAATTTAATCTATCTGCAAATCCTGTTGGTTCCACTTCTAAAACATATCCTGAATCCATATACTTCTCCCCATTGCAACTGCTACAACCATAGTCCAAGAATCTCTTGTCTGTACTGTTGCCACAGGTTTCTAATCCATCTTTCTGCCTCCACTCTTGTCCTCTTTCTGCCTATTTTCCACAGAGCCTAAGTGGTATTTAAAATATAAACCAGATAATTTCAGTCCCCTGCTTAAAACCCCCCAGTGGCTTTTCATCATACTCAGAATGAGATCCAAACATTTTTACTCCCTCAGAACACTCTCCCCTTTTTTTTTACTTCAGCTGCACTGCCTTTTTTTCTTTTCCTGCTAACTCATCAAACTCATAGCTACCTTGGGCCTTAGCACATGCTATTCTCTCTGCTTGGAATACTCATTCCCCAGATGTCCACATGACTTGCTTCTTCTTGTCACTTACATCTCAGCTCTAATTGCCTCCTGCCTTCTGTCAGTAGTGCTCCATCACACCATCCTATTTTATTTTTTCTAAGGCTTACCAAGATCTGAAAATAGCCCATTTATTTATTTCTTTTCCCCTAGTAAATATTAAACACCCTCATGTAGGGTCCATTTCCCAGCACGGTGTCTGACACACAGTAGGTATGCAGAAAAAAAAAAACCTTGAGTGACTGAATAAATATAAACCACTTTTAATGAGCTATCAAAGTTTTATATTAATTACATAAGCCAAGAATGGGGTTTTATTTTTAAAATGTAAGAACTTTATTGGTTTTCCTTTAATCCCTCACACCTCACACATATGCTTGTGCTGGAAATATGACTGTAAATAAAACAATAGTAATACAGTCTCAGGTTTTGGTTTTTTCCCCTAACCTTCTAAATAGTTCTCAAATTTACTCTTCTCTCCATCTCCTCTTCCACACTACCACTTTAGTGCAAATGACCATCCTCTCTGGCCTTTTTGCTGTAGGTTTTAATCTCCCAGTGCTCTCTACAGACAGCAGGCCAGTGAGCTTTTCAGTTGCTAATATACCCATGCTTGAAACCCTTTGTAGTTTTCATTGTTCTCAAGGTAAAGACCAGAATCTTCTCTGGTCCACCACCTCATGTCACGTCAGCCCTCACTCTCCACTTCAGGCCACACTTCCTCCTTCCCTCCTGGTTCCCGCCTGCCACCTCGCTGGGTAGCCCTAGCTTCCCGCTTCCTGCAAGGTATTACACCGCACCCATTTGCCCTGCTTCCTCGGATTTCAGTGTCTCTTCCTCGGGGAAGCCCTCCCTGATTAGCCCACACCCCACTGCCAATCATACAGCCCACTTCACCAAGGGGCTCTATTTTGGGGCTTGTATTTGTTTTATAATTACATACTCATCATTTAACTGCGTCGATGCGAACTTAGGCTGAAAAGCTATTTGCGGAAGGAATGTGTTGACTAGCGGCCCCACCACTCCTCGCCCCTCCCCGTAAGGCTCCGGCGCAGCTATTACGCCTTAAGCAGGCGCCGCGAGCGCAGACGTCGCAGGCGCCTGCGCGAAGGGGCACGCATGCGCAGAGAGGTGAACTCGCTGACAGATTCTAGGTGGCGGCGGAGGCCCTGGACTGCGGGGCATGGGAGTCCTAGGGCCCTGACTGAGCACCGCCCCCGCCTCCCTGTCCCCGACATGGCTCAGGAGAAGATGGAGCTGGACCTGGAGCTGCCTCCGGGTACGGGCGGGAGCTCGGCGGAGGGCAGCAGCGCTGGCGGCGGCGGGGGCCTTAGGAGGTCTAACAGCGCCCCCCTGATTCACGGCCTCAGTGACACTTCGCCGGTGTTCCAGGCCGAGGCGCCGAGCGCCAGGCGGAACAGCACAACGTTCCCGAGCCGCCACGGCCTGCTGCTACCGGCCTCCCCCGTCCGCATGCACAGCAGCCGCTTGCACCAGATCAAGCAGGAGGAGGGCATGGACTTGATCAACAGGGAGACGGTCCACGAGCGGGAGGTGCAGACCGCAATGCAGATAAGCCACTCCTGGGAGGAAAGTTTCAGCCTGAGTGACAACGATGTCGAGAAATCCGCCTCCCCGAAGCGCATCGACTTCATTCCTGTGTCACCAGCACCGTCACCCACTCGGGGAATTGGGAAGCAGTGTTTTTCACCATCCTTGCAAAGTTTTGTGAGTAGCAATGGATTGCCTCCAAGCCCTATTCCCAGCCCAACGACGCGATTTACCACCCGGAGAAGCCAGAGTCCCATCAATTGCATTAGACCAAGTGTTCTTGGACCATTAAAAAGAAAATGTGAAATGGAAACTGATTACCAGCCAAAGAGATTTTTCCAGGGCATCACCAACATGCTTTCTTCTGACGTTGCGCAGCTGTCAGATCCCGGTGTGTGTGTATCTTCGGATACCCTTGATGGAAACAGCAGCAGTGCCGGATCTTCTTGTAACTCACCAGCGAAAGTCAGCACTACCACCGACTCTCCTGTGTCACCTGCCCAAGCGGCCTCTCCATTTATTCCACTAGATGAACTTTCATCTAAGTGATACACCCATCTTGAGACTGTTTTTTTGCAATGGAGAGAGAGAATAATCAAGTTGGAGCAAGCACTGAACTTTGTCGATTAATTTGAGGCTATTTCCTATTTGACCCTTTTACTTTTTTGGAATTTCCTGATATGTTGTTATTCTAGAGAACTTATATGTCAGGTTCCTGCGGATACCCTTGAATTCAGTGTAGTAATATTTTCAGACGTTTTCCCAATAAGTGTGTTGAAGCATACATCTTTACGCTGCTAATATGTCTAAATACATATGTTATCCCTTGATTTTTTTAAATAATTGAGAGCTCTATTTATTTATGGGATTATTAAGTTCTGATGAAAATATAAATGTTGAATTAATCAGCATAGTAAACTGATGTTTTAAAATTCCATACTTCATGCCCACACTAATTTTTAATGTTATTTTCCAGTAATTGCTAATTTCCATTTGATGAAGAACAATAACTTACCTACTTACAGCTTTTTTAAAAAAATATGTTAGTTATAACATATCAATCCAGTGGTTGTCTGTTTTACCCAGGAATTCTTGAGTATTTAATTTTCTGGGTACCGAAGTGTATGGAGGGGGAATGATAAAAGAACAAATTATAAAAGTTTGCAACAAATCTTTTAAGTATATAAAAGTAAACGTATTTAAGAAAAACGTTTTTTAATGAAATTTTAATAGTAATTCTAGTAAATCATACAAATATAACCTATACAGGAAATGAATTTTTCTTTTTTTCTTTTGTTTAACCAGAAAGTGCATTCTCTTGGGTGTAATCCTAAAGTGAAATGGGACAGTGCCTTGCAGTCTTAGCCCACTGTTCATAGGCTCAGGCTCGGCTCTTTGTACCATTGCAAACTTAAAACTTTTTCAAATGCAGAAAATGTGTGGGAAGCCTGTTGAACTTCAGCAGAGCTCCCAGGCAGACAATATTCTCAATCACTGATATACTTTAAAATATTCAGTCGTGCCTCAGTTCTGAAAATTGTTGCCAACCAGGAGCCAGAGCAATTTTTGGCTGCTTTTCTGCTCTGCCCATCTGTCACCTTCCTGGTTTTCCCTTGCTCAGGAAGGAAGCAGCTGTTTCCTTGCCAACAGGTCCTTCCTCTTCATCTCCTACCAAACTAGGGCACCATCTATTAGACAAAAGTACAGTGTGACTCGGATTTTTAACAGTGAGCAACAACAGGACTGTGAATTGTTAATAACCTCTGTGGTTAGAGCTACAGCTTGAGTTGACTGCCTTTGTGATGTCAGTTAATTGAGGGTCGATGATTTGCAAGAGAAAATCAATGAAGAGTCACATAGGTAAATCATTATTTAACTTAGATTTTGTTAAAAGTAGAATTGTGGAATGTTCTTTTCTTTGCCTTTTACAATTAAGACAAAATAATAAGAATAGCAAATGTTTTTGATATTATACTTCCTTATACCTCATATATCTTCCTTAACTAGATAGATATGTAGATAGTTACATAGGCAGACAAAAAGGGAAGGGGAAAGAAAATAAAAGACTCAAAGAGAGACCAAGACAAAAGCCCTGACTGACTTTTTAAAGTTATTGTCTATAGAGACTTTTAACAATTATGTGAACTTTTTACAACTATGAGAATAAATGGAACTGGTCGACTCTTGACAGTTGCCTCAAGATTCAGTGAAATTATATCAAGGGTAAGAATGTATCCACAGGTTTGAAATTCTGTATTCTGGGTAATAGTGTTCATGTGCTCCAATTCTAACCTTGTTCCTCAAATTTAAACCTGTCTATCCATCTTCCTGGTGGGTACTTTGACCGCTTCCAGAGGTACTTTAACTTCAGCATCTTCAAAACAAACTGTATTATCTTCTCATTTAACCTGTTGTTGCGTTAACTACATTAATGTCATCAGTATCTAATTTCCTAAACTGGAAACCATGGAAGCATCTTTGACTTTCCCTTTTCCGTATCTGTCATCCCACTCAATCACCAAGTCCTGTCAACTTTACTTCTGAAGTGAATCTCAAATCTCTCCCCTTTTCTGTCTCTATTGCCCCTGATTTAGCTTAAGTTCTTGCCTAAGTGGTCTCCTAATCTTTTTACTGCCCTTTGGTCCAATCTTCACACCCTTTCTAGAGTGATCTTTCTAAAATATAAACTTGATTTTTTTCACTCTTCTGCTTGAAAACTTTATGTGCTTCCTTATTTCCTCCTGTTCGGGGAATAATTTCCTTAGCCTGATATAGAAGGTCCTTCATGATCTGGCCATATTCTAAAATAGCTTCAATCTTTCCTCCTCTCCATCCAACGCACATCCTTCCTGCTTACTCTGCAAGCACTAGACCGCTTGATACTCTTTAAACATGCCATGTGCTTTCACATGTCCATGCTTTTGGATAAGTTGTTCCTTCTCCCTAAAATGCCATTCTATCCTTTTCAAGCCAGGCAAATGCTTTTTCCTTTTTATTGTGTGTGAATTTAACTATGAAAGCAATGTATACCTGCTGATTTTAAAGTATTTAAACAATCTAGATGTTTATATAGTAAAGAAAAAAAAAAATGAAAGTCTGCCTCTTTGTAAAATTCATCTTTCCTTACCATGGGTAACTTCTGTTAACAGTTTGGTATATATTGTACAAGATGTGTTACTCCACATTTCCATGTATATATGTATATAAATGCAGGAAACCAACATGTCATTGATACCTCTCTTCCATTTTTTCCCCCACAGCTAATCATTCATCAAGGCTTATTGATTTTATCTTTTAGAATTTATCTCCTTATTTCCACCTCTACTGCCACCTTGATCTAGGCTACCATTTCCCTCTTAGGCTTCTGAAGCAGCCTCTTACCTCCCACTCGTGCCCTTTCACATGCATTCTGCTGATCTACCCATTCATTCTCCATACAGCGACTAGAGTCATCCTTTTAAACCTGTAGATCTGATCCTTCCATCTCCCAGCTTAAAGCTTTTCATTTGCTTCCTATTCTTAGGAGTATACTAAAATGTATCAATCCTGGCCTAGGAGGCCCTGAGGGATCTGGCCCTTCCTTGCCTCTTCTGTTATTTTCTGTGCTTCACCCTCACTGGCTTGCTTTCTTCTACTTAAATATATCATGTTCTCTCCTTTCTAAGGTGCTTTTACCAGATATTTTTTGCCTGTAGGTATGGAAACATTTATTTCTGTAAGCTTATTCTTCTGTATAAATGATAAGTTTTAAATCAGATAGGGCTCTAAGAGTTTATGTGGACAATTTACATTATCATGGTATTGGTCATAACTTCAGTCATTACTCTGTAGAATGTAAAGGCTTAGCTCATGTAAGAATTATCCTTCAAAAAACATTTACAAGGTTATTAGCATTGCTAATCTATAAACTGTGCAAGAAGTCCTAAAGCAAATATCCACATTTATTTAAAGTACAGTTCGTCATATATAATAAACCTCTGTGCTGTATTTTCCTTTATTATATTTGTTAAAAACATAGTATAAATGGAAGAAATAATTAATAGTCACTAAGTCCAAGGCTGCTGATGGAGGAACCTTTAAGTAGACTTAAAAAGATTGTAATCAAGAATCACCTGTATCAGGCTGCCTTCCAGTGATTCACATTTATTAGTTCAGCCGGTTACAGACCGACAGCAAGAGACTACTTTATTTGGCAGTAAAATGAAGAAAGAGTCAGGACTTAGGATGAAAACAGGTCTGAGAATTGTTTTCTGGGTACGTCTCTAGATTAGTAGAAAAAGTTTGAAGTTCGAAGAGAGGTGGGTGATGCGAATGGCTGCCAGACAACGAACCAAGAAGATGCTGCACATTTCCTGGGTAGCATCCGAGGACAGAAGAAAGAGTTGACCTTGGAAAGGAAGTCTGGAAACTGTTTTTCTTCTGAAAAAGGCGAAAAGGCTGGGCAAAAACATCAGTAAATGTTGAACTGATTTGCTGTTGCAGGGGTTTAGGGGTATGGAGGAATGTGTATGGAAAGCAGGAAGAATTTGTATCTGATTGCCTGTATTTTTCAATTATTGAGGAGTCTAGGATATTTGAGAGTAGGAACAGGAGTAGATTTGGAAGCCTGAGTGAAATAAAGGTTTATTATTGCCTCTATGAGAATCTAAGGAGCGACATAGGGTAACTAGAAGATTTATTAGGCCACACTGGATGCCAGGTTGCAGTTCGATGGCAGGTACAAAAGAAGTGGGTTGGATTGGCTAGGTTTGGGGATTGGTTAAGTGGGTACTAGGTAAAATCCAGTTAAGGGTTCTGCTGAAAGTGTAGTTTGAATGATTGGCGGAAACACTGAGAGTAGTAAGAGAAGTCAGCAGAGGGTGATGAGCTAGGCCACTCTACTTTTTTTCCAGGTTTTACCTTATAATCAGCCATGACAAAGTGTACAGAGTCTGGTGTCACTGTAGGGCTCTCACTGTAGTACTTTTGCCAATGGCTAATTTTGGTTTAGAGAATCAACCCTAAAGGCAAGCCTTGAGTTCCACTTATTTGATAAAAATTTGTGTCAGATTGCTCACTGTAGCCAAGACAGAGTTCTTTGTGCCTTCCCTAACTTGCCATCCAAGTAAAAAATTTTCTTAAAAGTTGAAATGACCTTTTTATAAAAAGTAATAAAATACTTGCTAAGTGCCAGACACTGTTCTAGGTGCCAAACAAATGTATCAATACATTTAATCTATCATCTGAGGTAAGTGCTTTTGTTATTCTCATTTTATAAATGAGGAAATGGAGGCACAGAGAGGTTAAGTAACTTGCCCAGGATTTTAGAGCTGGGAGGTAGGCAGCATACTGAAGTGGTTAAGAGTACAGACTGCGGAGCCAGGTGACTGTGGTGAGGACTGAATGGGTCAGTATATGCAAAGTGATTACAACAATGCTGGGCAATTTCTGTCTCTGTGTCAACTGTCATCATTATTGTGGTGGTGGTGGTGATTGTCATTATTGTTGTTGCCTAACTTGGACTTGTTAAGGAACCTTTTCCTTACCATCCTTTACTGATGAAACTCCCAGTTTCATACTCAGTACGCTCTCTACCCTTCAAGACAGCCTATCCTTTTATAAGGTGAGTGGTTTTGATGTAGAGAGTCTTTCTTATACTGAACAGACATTTCTCTCTGTAACTTCCACCATTTAATTCAAGTCCAGCTCTCTGGAAAATGCAAAATAAGGCTTATTCCTCTTTTTTTAGGTGATACGCCTCTGTTCACAAATCGGAAATACTGATCCCTTTCTAATAACTGCTTCTTGCTTCCAGATTTTAGAAATCTTGAGGTATTTATTTCTTCAGTGTACTCTCTCTCTCTCTCTCTCTCTCTGAAATAAGGCTGTCATTGCTTGGCAGCCAAGATTTTAACAAGACTGTGATTCCTTCAAGACTGTGTTTACCCTCCAAGGTGGGAAGTGAGACATGACATAATAGCACAAGTTTTTGCCAATAATAATGACAATAGTCAGTACTAATATTTCTTGAGCATTCCATATGAGCCTAGACACTAGTGCTTTACATGGATGAGTTTATTTAATCCTCATGACAACCTTGTGAAGCAGGTGCTATCAAGATTCCCATCAAAGAGATGAGAAGACCAAGTACATTTTCTCAAGTCCCTATTACTTTCTATTTTTTTCCTTTTCAATGTAGGTCCTTTCATTTTTTTCTTATAAACAGAATTTTTTTATTTGAGAGAAAGCCTATTTTCCAGCTAACTTTGGCAATTTTATTTTGCTAGTGCTGCTACTTCTATTTTGAATCAAATGATATGTTTATTAAAAATGATGCCTTTAAACATTATTATCACATTAGGGGAGATGTCTGGATTTTCTTTAGTAATAGGTAAAAATTAAAGTGTATAGAAGAAAATCATGGTTCCACAGCTTTATATATTTTTAAACTGATTTGGTATTTGAAATTATAAGGAATGCCAATCCCACAAATTTTAGATTTTTTTTATTGTTTTCTTTAGATATATGCATACATATATACATGTATAAACTGTGTTATATTTAATTTATACAGTATCCTTGTTGTTCTTAGATTATCATTCTTAGGGAAACAAGGCACGAACCAGTTTGACCCTTTCTTCCCTTCCCCTTCCCCCCCAAAAAACACTGTAAGTTAAAAATGTGTCATTTTTTTAAAGGAAGAAAGTAACAGCAGGATTCAAGGAATGATCAAGCTTAGCTATTCTTTCTCTATGGGAAGCTTTCCCCAGAGGTAGAGATTTAAATTCACAAGAATGGAGCAATCCTCGAGAAATTTTACCTTCTTAAAAAAATTTTACTGCATAGAAAATCACTTCACTGTTGAATAAAAGGACCCCCCCAAAAGGAAACCTTCCCTTTGAATATTTTCTATTATACAAGTTGTGCTTAGACTTCATTTCACACTGTCACGTTTCTGCATTAGACATTTTGAAACAAACCATCAAAAGCCACAATTTGTTCCAAAAGGTTAGTATCATTTTTAGAAGTTCAATAAATATTTAAAAATCACTTCAAAAATGACTTTTAGTTCTATATATAGCTTGTTTGTGAAAATAATTTTAGAACAAGGTTAGGAAGATAACATCAAATACTTGAGTCTTATGCATGTACACCCACATGTGTGCATCCACACACCACACACACACACACACACACACACACACACACACACACACACACACACACACAAACATTGACCTACCTTATGGACCTTTTTCTGTTGCTTGGAGCCATATTTAGCCTTCCTCCCATTTTAGATTTCCTCCCAATTCCCCCTTAGTTTTCTTAAATAGGTAGGTTAGGTTAGACTTTGTAAATTATGTCAAACCATGTATATACCTATATAGGTACTATTGACTCAAATATAAAGCGTTTTGCGTTTTGATTTTGTATCAACTGTCCAAATTTCAAGTGCTGCCCAAAAAGAGAAATAAGTATTTGGTACTCAAACCTAGGACCCCATTGTGCCTGATTTCTATTTCTCCTTTTGAACTTCTAGAAGAAATACTTGGGGAGATGTGAAAAATCACTCATTTGTAAATTCTAAGGCAACCTGACTGAAACTAGAGAACAGAGTTTTATTTACCTGCAAAAGTTCAGTTCTGTATCAATGCCAGGTATAATTTTGGTTGTTTTCCAATTGCCTACAGTGGTCCACAAAACCAAACTAACCTCTAAGGCTTGGCTAGCAAGGCATATTGTGAAAGAAGACAATTGAGAAAGATAATTTGTGTCCTAGCAAAGTAAAATGGTTGTGTGAGATAATCACTCCTGGGATTCAGGCAATTTTCCCCCCTGCTTTAAGGACAAAGAAAGATTTTAATGTTGCCATGCCAAGAGGATTACCGGAACTCCAGAGTCACAAGTAGCTATTGAGTGCTGGTGTCTTTTGGAAAGAAAAACATGAGATGGGAGTGAGGGGGATGATGGATGGATTGGGTATTTCTTTTGGCATCATAAATGTTCTCTTGGACTATAATTGTGAGCTCCCTGCTGAGTAAAGAGTGACATTGAGAGTGGTTTTCTTCATTGTTTCACTTTGTTTCACTTCATTTAGGTTTTGGAGTTGAATAAGGAAGCGTTTAAGAATTTCTTTGAGCCTCTTTCCCTAATGTTCTCTTCTTTTGAGTCCTTTGGAAAAAATGGTCAATAATAATAATGGTAATAATAATTGTCAGGTTACTTTGAGTCAATAATTAAAATTATTGGAGCACTTTACCAATGTATACTGCATTTCTAAATCTGAATGAAAATTCCATACCTATTTATATAGTCTTTCTCAAGGACCCATGTACCACACTACTTGCTATAAAATATTTCTAAAATCCAAATTTGAGTATGTAATTGTAATGACTACCCCTTAACTTCAAGATTAAATCAAATTATGCTGTGTGAGTGAAAGAAGACCTCTCTACCTCCACATGTCATCTGAATTCCAGTATTTGAGCCACCCTGAGCTGCCTATAGTTCACGCTCCCCAATACTATCTGTGCTTTCAGACAAGCTGTGTCCTCTGCTTAGAATGGCTCTTTGTCCCTACCAAACCTCTTTCCTTAATTAACTTCTTAAAAACTTAACTCAAGGGACATATCCTTCCTGATGGCTCCTACCTCTCCAGCCCTGGTCAGGTGCTTTCTTCTGTAATCCTGTTGTACCCAGGGCTTCCCTCTATAAAGGCAATTAACAAGCTTAGAGAGATGGTCAAGGGTGAGGATTGTATTTGTATGGTTTCTTACCTCTTTGCCCCATGCAAAAATAAGGACTATGCCTTTTACTTCTGTCCCAAATACCTATGCATAGCACATTATAGTTACCTAAATTTATATTGAGTAGATGAATTAATTGATGGATAAATGGGTGAACAAATGGTACACACTGTTCTTGTTTTGTTGTTTCGATTTTGCAGTATTTGTGGTGAGATTTTTTTTTTCCACTGACAATGACAGTGCCATTTTGAAAATCATTCAACAAACATTAAGCATTTGCTGTAGCACATGCTGTTTTTAAGAGAAAGGAATGTAGTAAGATTCTTAGTGGAACAAGTCCAGTCACATGGCTGAGCTCTTTATAGTTTGCTAAGACACTAAAAATTCATTAAGCAATTTTGATTTAAGCACTGATTATGTGCCTCACACTAGCTAGTCTCTTAGGATTCATCGGTTTACTGAACAAAGACTCCTGCCCTATAGAACATATATTTTGCATACATTCTAACGGGCAGAAGGAGGGGCAATAATAAACATAACGAATAAGTAAATTACCATATATATACACATACATATATAGTGTGTGTATATATATATGTATATATACAGTGTGAGGAACAGTGAGGAGTTCTGAAACAGAGTTATTCAAGGGAAAAATAGTTGGAGGAGGGTTAGAGAGGTGGGCAGGGGTAAGGATTGCTGCAAACACAGATGGCATAGGATCTTGTGTAAAGCACATTGGCTTTGATTGTGAGTGAGATGAGACCCCATTGCAGAGGTTTGAATATAGGAGTGGCATGATCTGTCTTAGATGTTAAAAGGAGCACTCTTGCTGTGTTCAGAATAGACTCTGAGGGCAGGGTTGAGGCAGGGGGGCCAATTAGGAGGCCATCCAGCAATCCAGGTAAGAGATGACTCTGGCTTGGATGAGGCTGATAGCAGTAGAGGTGGGAGAAGTAGTTAAATTCTAGATATATTGAACATAGGGCCAGCAGGTTTTGCTGGTAGATTTAAGATGGATAAGAGAAAGAGAGAGAGAGAAAGAGATTAAGGATAATTGCAAGGTTTGGGGCCTAAGCAACTGGAAGGATTGGAATTGCCATCAACTGAGATATGGAAATCTGTAGGTGGAGATTTTTATTTTTATTTTTTTGGCTGAGGCCATGGGGGTGAGGGCCATTAGTAGGTGAGTTTTGGATATGTCAAGTAAGCAGTCTTAGACATTCAAGTGGAGATATCAAGTAAGCAGTTAGATATCTGAGTCTGGAGTTCAGGAAAGACATCGTCACTGAAATACACACCTGGAAGTCATCTGCCTGTGGATGGTAAAGTCTGGCGAGCAGAGGAGATCACTGAAGAGTAAGTGTCAGTAAAGAGAGAATAGGAACTGAAACCGGGGACACTCTATGACATTAACAGGTCAGGAAAAGGAAACTGAGAATGAGCAACCAGAGAGGTAGGAAACCAAAACTGTGGTGCCCTTTAACCATGTGAAGAAAACGTGAAAGAGGATGGAGTGATCACGTGTGTCAACTGCAGCTGTTCTGATAAGTAAGATGAGCACTAATCATTGAGCATTGGATTTAGTAACGTGCAAGTTGCAGGCCACCGTGATAAGAGTCATTTCAGGGGAGTGGTGGGATTGGAAGCCTGATTAAAGTGAGGTGAAGAGAGGATAGGATGAGCAGAATTGCAGACATCCAGATGGTAAAAAATAAGACTTGGGATTCTAGATTCTTGAAGGTAAAGAGTAACGAAAACAAAAGGTTACTTTTTTACTGGTAAATTGTTATCACTCACAAGAATTATTCCTTTATATATTATATATATGATTATAGTTTAAGGAAAAAATCAAGAAAAAAATGACGGTTTTCTTTCCTTCCTTTTTTTGGGGGGGGCATTATTGTGAGGGGGGAAAATATATATAAGTAAGTGTTTTTACTCTAAACGTGAATAAACTGTTCAAGCTAAAGACTTACTGATTGACTTCCTTCATGGATTTGTCTGGTTCATTTTATTCCCTTGTCACTTATTTTTCTTGATGGCTTTTTTCCACTTATAAATTGGAATTTAGTTCCACACCCATGACACAATTATTTCTGTAAGTTTGGCCCAGTTTCTTAACCCAGAGACATTTTCCTCTTCAGTGAGTTCTGTGAATTTTCTTTTAATAGTTCATTGTCCTCTTAGGTTTTATTTAGGAAGAGATTTTTTTTTTCCCTTATTGCTTTTCAAAATTATTGCTAAGCAGTGGGAGAGGAGAGGACCGGCAATGATAGGAAAGAAAGAATGTTTTCCTCACTTTGAATCGCTAAGATTTCATTCTAATCATAAAATATTGTCAGGTTCCTTCTTGTGGGTTGGGCAGTCGGTCCCGATCCTTTATAGAAGAGGACTCAGGGACATCCAAGTCATATTTGTAACCAGCAGGGGAAAAATGTGGAACTACTTATCTTTCCTGATACTACATTTCTGTCTTTCAAGACGCCAATCCAGTACTGTTCACTCCATGGAGCGACCTCTGATTCTTCTGGCTCTAGGTAGAGTTGATTTTCTCTGAATTCCTGTACTGCCTTCTGCCTGTACCCCTTTCTTTATTGTTTTGTCTATGTGCGTGTGTGTATTGCAGTGTAATGGTTAAAAGAGCTCAGCCTCTGCAGACTGGTAGAACTGCATTCCAGACCTAGCCTTCCCACTTCCAGGCTTCTTGATTTTAGGCAAATTGCTTAATCTTTATGTGCCTTGGTCTTCTCACCTGTTAAATACCAGTTCCTACCTCGAAAGGTTGTAAGGATTAGAAGAGAATTCTCTATAAAATCATAAAATTATTTATTCAGAAAACTAGTAACTTGAATAATGGAAGCCTGAAGAATATATATTATATATGGAACCATTCCCTGTCTTTATGGCAGATTCCTGAAGGAAAGGGACAATGATTTCTTTATCTTTCCTAATACCAATTCTCATCTATAGGAAGAATTCGGTAAGGGTTTTAAATGATGATAAATAATGCTTGGGAAATGTGGAACGTTTGTTCACGGAACACTGTGATATGCATGTCATAATGTATTTTGCACATTAGCAAATGTTTTAGGCTTTAGGAAATCTTCCAGACTAAAACTCTTGTGATGCTCTGTCTAGGGAAGTGATGCTGCAACTTTGATGATGTGTAAAGACAATGAGCTTTCCTTTTAGTTTTCCCAACACTCATGAAAATTGCTGCCCTCCCCCCACTCTCATTCATGTTTACACAGCCCAAAATTCAAAAATCTGTTTTAATTTTAGCACAATCTATCAACTTTTGTATAATTAGGAGAGGAGCTTAAATGACATTTACTTTTAAGCAAACTTCCATAAGCCAAGTATTTTAATAATGTGGAAAAAAATTAGAAGGAAAGAACCAAATAGACTAACACAAATAGGCAAATTATACTTTCTAATGATAAAATCAGTGCAGGTTCATTTTAGAAATTTTAGAAAACTCTGATAAGCAAAAAGAGGTACACTTTAATGAGATCCCACTGTTTGCATTCCCATGTCTACTGTTATAGGCTTTTTCTATGATTAAATATGTATATGTGAGTTTTTCACACAAAGCATCCTACTGTATGTTCGGCTCCATAAACTGCCTTTCTTCCCATGTAATCTACACTGAATGTTTTAAATATATTTCTGCATCATTTTAATTGTTGTATGATATTTTATTCTATGGCTATACATACCATGGTTAACAAACTGTTACTCTTTAGGATAGTTTCAACTTTTTTCTCAATTACAAGCAATGTTCTGATGTACATCTGAACAAACTTTAAAAATTTAAAGACCACAAACCTTTCTTGGACTTGCCAATACAAAATAGCTGATATATTCATTTCAATTCAATTTCATCTATGCTTAAAGCATTTCTTTCTGAGTCAGTTTTGAGTGATTTATTTAATGGCCATGTTTGGAGCTCTTGCATGTGACTGAAAAAAAAAGAGGTGTAGTTCTCAGAAAATAATCTGTATTTCAGATTTTTTTCAGGAATCTAAGACAATCCTTTTCTTATTTGATCCAAACTAGAGAGTTTTGATAATGTCGTTGGGAAAATGTTGCTCCGAGGTCTTCATCTCCTCAACCTGACCAATCTGTGATTCAGGGTTAATGAGGTTGCCGGGAGGTCAGTGATCATTACCCTGTGTCATTTCAGTGAACGAAAGGCTGGTGTGTAGGGTGGGGGACAGGGCTGGGATTAGAAGGAGGCGACCAGAGTTAGATATCTGTCCCACAGATTTAAGGTCACCACCATTTACGTCCTTCAGAGTTATGACAACTTGAGATCCCACATTTTCTATGTTAGTTAAGATATCGAATATTGCTTCCAGCTGTACATTGAAATAGCTCAGAAATTCTAGTATTTTGACATTAAAACTAGCATATTTCTATTTCATGCACCTAAAATGATGCAAAAATCCTTTATGATATCATGTTTGTCAGTTTGGGTTTATAAAATATGGTCATCATATTTAAAGATCTTAGAAGGAATAAAGGAGGTGATTTAATCATTCATTTTTTTTTCAATAAATATTTGGTGAATACTTAACAATATACCTGGCACTGTGCTAGGGTCTAGGATTACAAAGAGAGGTAGACAAGTCCTTAAGTTGCTCTTTGTAGAGTACACACATACACAAATTTTAAAATCTACAATGTTTTATAATACTTTATTGCCATTTTTAATAGATATATTTTCAAAATGCTGCAGGAACGCAGAGGAAGGAAATGCAAAAGTGTTACAAAGGAAGCAACTCTTTAGCAGATCAATAAGTGAATAGCAATCTCCAGGGAAACAGGGGTACATGAAGAGTTTTATGTAACATGTTCAAAGAACACAGTATATTCTAGGAATTTCCAGCAAACAAGAATTACAATGTTCATTTAAAACATAAGGATTAATTCTTGGGTTAAGTTTGTTGTCATTTTTTACTAATTTAATGTTTTAATTTTTCTATATTTCTGATTTTTAAAAACACCAAATTGTTTATTCCTTTTTAGGAAATTATTAAGCCATTTGAACCTGAAAGATTAGATGAAACAGACATGGCTTAATAAGGTGTTCTTGTAACTGCTTTCTGTCTCAATGACATAATTTTTGGTTTTTGCTGCCTTGGATTTAATTGCTTAGAAATTATGGCTACAGATTCACAAAGAGATTGAAAGATAGAAGAGACAAAGAAGATGTAGTTCAAATTATCTACTAAATTTTTTGTGTTCTTACTAAGACTCCAAAAAATGATGAAGATCACTGTGTGCATCTGTTTGTCTTAGAACTGGAAAAGCCTTGGGCTGTACATTCTGAAATTTCAAAATAGATTTATAGTGGAAAGGAAGCAGAGGTTTAGACTAAACAGATATGCTGTAAGAGAGCCATAATGATCATATTTAAATATTTTCCACATTAAGGCATGTGGTACTGTTATGCTACTGCCATGATTTTTTTTAAATAAATGAATTTGCATCCATGATAGTTTTTTTAAATTCCCATGGATTTCCACATAATGGCCAATGTGAATATGTGAACAAAACAATCTATTGGAGCCCAGGTTTAAATTAAACTTCCTCAAAGTATAATGAATCCTTTATTAATTTTGAGCTTGTTTTACAGGGAACAATTTTTAAGTTTAAGAAGCCTAATTAACAAAAATCTGGAGAGTAACAATTGAGGTGAATTTCTAATATGGTTATAAGATTGTTCACTTGGTAAATATTTCTTGGGCCAGACATTGAGCTTAATTAACAACTTTAGTTCCTAGCAGACACATGAAGCCCCTGGCTTCATGGAGTTTACATTATAGTGAGGACAAACAGACAAAAACCAAAAAGGCAGATAATAAAATCATTGCCCATTACAATAAATGTTAGGAAGGGAATGAACAAGGGGCTGAGAACCTGAAACACAGAGAAGCACCTGCTCTGGGTCAGGTGGTCGGGGAGCAGCATCACAGGCAAGGGGCGAGCACACGCATGCGTCTGAGGGGTTGAAACAAGCTGGTGAGTAAGAGACTCGCTTGAGAGGCGAGTGGCAGGCCACACAAGGTCTTGGAGGCCAAGCTCGGGAGTTTGGGTCTTATTCTAAATGCAATGGGAAGACATTAACAGGGTTTTTTTTTTTACACCAGGCCTAACCTGAACTGATTTCCTAATTTTTAAGATCATTCTTGCCTTGAAGGGAATGGAAGCAGGGAGACCAAGCAGGAGGCTGTTGTATTAGTCCAGGCAAGAGATGCTGGTGACTGGGCTGAGGGGTAGCAGTAAGGACGGAGAGGAAAAGGTGGTTTTGAGAAATCAGCAGAACTTGGCAGAGGGTATGCTAAAGGGGTGGGTTGTGGGGGAAATCAAGAATGACTTGATTCTGGTAAGAGAAGTTCACTGACTTGAGGCAAAAGGGGAATGAAGTGACTTGAATGAGATGGAAATGTCAGCAGGGGCAGAGGTAGAGAGGGGTTTGAGTTTTGTTCAGGACATATGTGTAATACACTCAGGAGGACTCTAAAAGGAAATGTCAGTTGGACATACAAGTCTAAAGCTAAGGAAAGGTCTGAATCTAGCTATAATTGTATTTGAGATAACCATACTGCCCATGAGTATGTTGGCTTTAATTTAAATAACATTTGGAGGATAACTGTTAATACCGAACCTCTCTCTCTCTCTGTAGTACAACTCCTCCATTCATTAGTGACTCAATTTAAGGTACATGCTAGTTGTGCAAATGAATGAAGTCTTCCTCAGTGCAATTCCTATCAAAATCCCAAGGGCATTTTTTTTATAGAAATAGAAAAAACAATCCTAAAAATTCATATGGAACCACAAAGGACCCCCAAATAGCCAAAGCAATCTTGAGAAAGAAAAACAAAGCTGAAGGCGTCATACTTCCTGATTTCAAAATATTTTATAAAGTGACAGTAATCAAATGCATGGCACTGGCATAAAAATAAACATATAGACCAATGGAGTCAAATAGAAAGCCCAGAAGTAAGCCCATGCATATACAGTCAACGGATCTTGGATAAGGATGCCAAGAATACTCAATGGGGAAAGATAGTCTCTTCAACAAATGGTGCTGGGAAAACTGGATATCCACATGCAAAAGAATGAAACTGGACACTTATCTTTTACCATGCACAAAATCAACTCAAAATGGATTAAAAACTTAAACATAATACCTGAAACTATAAAATTCTCAGAAGAAAAACTAGGGGAAAAGTTTCATGACATCGGTCTTAATGATTTATTAGATATGACACCAAAAACACAGGCAACAAAAGCAAAACTAGACAAGTAGGACAACATCAAACTATTAATAAGAAGCTTCTGTACAGCAAAGGAAATGATCGACAGAATAAAAAGGCAACTTAAGGAATGGGAGAAAATATTTGCGAACTATATATCTGATACAAAAGGGTTAATATGAAAATGCATAGAGAATTCCTACAACTCCATAGCAAAAGAAAAAATAACCTGATTAAAAAATGGGCAAAGGACTTAAATAGATACTTCTTCAAAGAAGACATACGAAAGCCTGGCCTTCCCACATCAGGTTCCTTTGAGGAACTGAAAATAGCAATGCAGAAGGGGCTGGAGATATTTGTGAGCAGCAGGTGCCCAGTTTAGGCCAGTGAGCGAGGAAGAAGCTCACAGTGTGTGGTATGTGGGCCTTCATTTATTCTATTGCTGGGCCGTGCAAATGTTGGGGATAGGCCTTTCCTCTAGACTGCTAGTCCTTGAGATTTGCACCACGCCTTTCACCCAGCATCTAGCACAGGGCCAGCACATGTACAAATGTTTGTTAGATGAAGGAATAATCCAGTATTCCTCAGTTTTTATGGCCTGGGGATGAATAAGGGATAGCTTGAACTGCCTTGAGTTCTATAGACCCCACCACTCACTTCTTACTGATTTAACGCTGGCCTTAAAGACCCATCCCACTCGACCATCCATGGATGGAGTCCACGTCAAGAGGATGTAGGGCCGCTATGTACGGTTTTATAGTGTGTGCACTGCACAAAGGTGCCCTGCTGACTTCCAACCCACCCTCAGCTGCCCAGCTCTGCACCTGCTGGTGAAAGGGGACTTCTTTGCAAGGTTAAATCTGCCCAGAGGAGGTATCTTTTTCTCATTTTTTACAAGAGGATGAGCTTCTGCTGAGTCAGAAGAGGTGCTGTTTTGTCATTCACACAAGGATGTCCTAGGCTTCCCAAGGTCATGTGAGGGTAGGATATTTGTGTACCCCCACTCCAAATTCTCCATGACTGTTAAGTTTTTGAGGAGTCGAGCTGTAAACATTCCAAGTATCAGAATATTTTAAACAGTTGTCTCCCAGTACTTGCATCTCCTTATTCCCCCACTACAAAAGTCCCAGATAGGAAAAGTGTTGATCCAAGTCGCAGGTTCCCAGTGCTCCCAGGCGTCTCTGAGTCAGCACCTGCTGCTACCACATAGGTATGTTGGCCCACAGATATTTTAAGTCCTTGCTCTGTCTCCAGACTCCTCTGCCTGCCTTCTGATAAAGTGAATTGAAATTCCGTGTGTCGGGGGGTGGGAGGTGCTGGGTGCTCTGCTTGAGCCAGGACATAGTCCTGTAGATTCTAATGAAAAATCTCAGAGCAAGGCTATCCAGGGGGAAACAACAAGCCTCAGCACGAGAGAACTTAGAATTCCAAGGGGACTTAGCAGTATTAGCATTAGGGAAAGGGCAGATATTTTTTCCTCTTGGATTGCTAATAATCACAGCAATGCTAGATCCTTCTGGATTTGTTTCAGTTGGGCTGAATTCAAGAATTATAGGTTTATCCTGTTCCTTGATGTCGAAAAAAGAGGGTGTGTGTAATACTGGGACATCAGCACAGTGGTGAGTGTGGCTGCAGCCTGCCAGGGGGGTGAGATTTCAAACATATTCTGAGACTGAAGATTTGGGATTTTTTCCCTACTTTCAAAATCATAGGAATAAACATGATTTAATAATAAGATTACGGAGTTACTCCTGTGAATATAATATGCCATTTGAAGAAGTGCATTTGGTCAGGGTGGACCGAATCTCATCAAACAGATAAGAGAAAATCCAGAATTAATATTTCAAGGAGGAATAAGTTTGCTTTGAAACTGCAATACCATAGATACACCGGAGTATGGTTTGAAGCCAAAGAACAGCATTCTCTAAAATAAGCCCGATCTCAGGCTGAAAAGTCTACACTATTTAGAGCAGCTACTATACCAGGTCTGCATATTGTGTTCTGTGACTAATGTTATATTGAATTCTCATGGAATGAATGATGTAGCTTTGCCCTAAGGTGTCAACAGCCTATTTCAGCCTCGTGGTCCAGTCTGGAAACTGGAAATGGAGAGGAAAGTCAGTGTGCGGGCATCACAGAAAACAGACTAGAAGAAGATACCACAGAGGATGAACTATGAGCATCTCTGGATGAGGAGATTACTGGCTGCTTTTATTTTCTTTGTGATTTTCTGTGTTTTTCCAATATTTCTACAGTAGACGTGAGTTGCATTAATAATCAGATTTTTAAATTTATTACAAGAGATAATGTATTCAAAGAAACTGCAACTTGTGTGAAATGAACCTGAAACAGCCAAAAAAAAAAAGAAAAAAGAAAAATCTCTTGTGGAAGCATTTGGGATACTAAATTGATATACCTATCATAGTTTTCCATCTTATCTTAATACTCTAAAAATCAAATATTCATTCATTTACTATTTAATGCTAAATGGAGGAAGGAAGAAAACATTAAGCATCGACTTAATGTATAAGGACTGGAAATAAGCCATACTTCCTGTATTCTTATCTCATCTAAGAACAACAGAAATACTCATATATGCATTCATTAAACTTTCACCTTCGGAGTGTGCCCGTGTGCCGGCCACTGTGATTGATACATAGATAGATAAGGGGGGAGGGGAACTGCCCTCAAGGGACTGACAGCTTAGTGGAAAGGAAACAAATTTAAACTGGTGATTATAATATAGTCAGTAAGTATCACAACAGAGGTAGGCCCAGAGCACCCAGGAGCACAGGGGAGAGGCACTGAACCCGCCTTGGGAGAGGGCAGGAGTGGGTTCATAGAAGGAAGTGATGCCTGAGCTGCATCTTGAAGGACAAAGATCACCTAGCCGGGGAGAGGGGGCGATGTGGCATGTCAGGCATCGGAGTGTGTCCAAAGGCAGAGGGCCGAGAGCGCGATGCATTCTGGGAGCCGCTAGTCATCCCATGTGGCCGCAACTGTGTTGGTGGCGGCCCGAGGAGAGAGGACAGTCAGAGAGGTCATATGCTATGCTAGACACTCTGAGATCTGCCCTGAAGCCGTGAGAAGCCATTGCAGGATTCTCCAGGAGAGTGAAATAGACAGATTTGCATATAGAAGAGCCCCTTTGGCAATGTTGTGCCCCAGCGAGGCAGAATAATTAGGAAGCCGAGGCAGCAATGTGTGTAAGAAATGATGAAATCTCAGTTAAGTTAGTAGCAGAGAAAAATGCAGAAAAAGAATCAGAGTCAAAGATTATCAAGGAGATTGGTTGGAAAGAACTTGATTGGCTGGGGGTAGGGGGCGGTTCTGAGGAGGAGCTGGGATGTCACCCTGATTTCCAGCTTGGGCAACGGGGTGGCGAGTGGCAGCATTCTCTGAGCAGGGTGGGATGCAATAAGCTGCTGTTGGAACACACGACATTTTTAGTGCCTTAACACACGAGGGGAACCCTGCAAGCACCTGGGAATGTAAATCTTGAGCTCAGGAGAGGGGTCTGGGCTCCAGAGTTATTTGGAAGTCATCACAAGTAGGTTGCAGTCGAACACCGTGGTAATGGAAGAGATTATTCGGAGGTAGAAGAAAAGCATACAGAAGACCACGCGGAACATGAATATTTAAGAGACAGCCGAAGAAGGAGCTTGCCAAAGAGCCTAAGCAAGACTGTTCAGAGAGATGCGGGAAAGCCAGGCACGTATGCAGTCCTTGCTCACACGCTCTCTCAAGCCCGCCGTCCCTGGAAGAAAGGGCAAAGAGCAAATGACAAGGGGCAGAAATGCCCATGCCAACCATTTGCCTCTCTAACAAGTCTCGCCGGACATAAACGTCGGCCAACACCTCCTTGCCAGAACGTCTGGGAATACATACAAGTTTCTTGTTTGTTTACCTGGGCACGTTGCCTCCCTAAACAAAACCAGAGTTCTATTAATAAAGAACATGAGGAAAAGGGAGTTGGGGTAGGCAGTGACAGTGCCGGCCATGCCAGGTGGCCAAGGGAAGAGGGACTGTCATGAAGGAGGACTGGTCATTCATCAGTTCCACACAGATTTGGGAGTTACTGTGTGCAGGGGCCTGTCGGTGTCAATGCTTCAGAGAAGTGGCGGAGGACAGCGAGTGAAGAGACTGCTTGGGTGAAGTCACAGGGAGCGCATTTGTGAACTTGGGGTGGTTTGGGGGGGAGGCAGGATTGCTGTGTCTCCGTAAGTGGATGGGGAGGGGGGAAAGTTAAGGTGGGGACGTGCACTAGTGTTCTGAGCAGTTTCACCGTGAGCATAGAGGGAATGAGACAAGGCTACAGCCAGAAGCGAGTGTGAGGATGAAGAAGAGGTTTCCGGAGCCAGTGGGAAGCATGGTCTCGGGATGGAGAGCCAGGTGCGAGAAGGGGGTTGAAGATCCAGGAAAGAGACCTGTTAATACAGAGAGGGCTCCAGACAGGTGTGTGCTGGGGGGACACAGATCACCCCTTAGTGGTGTGTCAGGGAGGAAGTAAGGATGAGCACGGGTGCTCTCGAGTTCACAGGTGGGGAAGGCAGGACGTGAAAGGACCGTCATTGCTGTGTGAGGCAGGGGGCAGGATGCAGAGATTGTCAGGCAGGGGACTTAAAAAAATAAGTGAAGTCTTGGGAGTGACGGTATTAGCAGAGTGGTTACGAGTGCCGCTTTGGAACAGGACAGCCTGCGCGTTCCCATCCTGGTTCTAACCATGCGACCTTGGGCAAGTTATTTAACCTCTTTCTTGGTTGCCTCTGTTTTCTCTGCAACCAGGTGATGAGGATAATCACAGAAGCCTATCACTTGGAGTTGTTGGGAGAATTAAATGAGTTAATTCCAGTAGTCCTTGAAGAGTGCCTGGCACAAAGGAGTGCTTCATATGTATTAGCCATAATAACAGGACTGAGGGCAAATGCAGCCCGTGTCACCTAAACACACAGCTGCGCCGAGATGTAGGTGTGGAGCTATGTTGACCGAGGGCTGTGGCGGCACGGCAAAGGAAGCACTGCCCTACAGTCCTCAAGGAGGCCTCGGAGAGACATTTGAGGTGGACACGCAGGTTCACGGGGAGGCTGGTTCCAGTAGAACAAACACTGTGGGCACAGGCAAGAGGCCGCCCGACAACCTGCCGTGTTTGCAGAGGAGCGAGCCCTAAAGGGGGAGTGTGTGGGGCACAGGGAGCCGGACACCTTTGTCCTCCTCGCCCCGTCACCTCCAGTGGGGCAGGAATGCGAAGGGAGCGCCGGGGCAGAGTGGTGGACACCACACTTTGCAGGGCTATGAATGCCTGGAGTGTCTTCTGTAGCCACAAGAACTGTGGAAGCAGGGCAGTGACGGGATCCGCTCTGTCCTGCAGTGTTCCTTCTGGTGAGAGTAGCTAAAAACAATAGTAACAGCAATGCAAAATGTATAGAGTGTGTACTGTGTTCCCTGTGAAAGAGGTGCTATTATGCTCCCTAGTTCCCAGATGAGGAAACTGAGGCACACAGAGATTAAGCTACTTGAGGAGACCATGCAGCTGGAGGGCAGTGTGACTCCCGAGCCTCTTCCCGTGACCACCACGCTGTCATCACCCATCCCATTAGGATGCAGCTCAGCAAAGGGCTAGTGACAGGTGGAAGTTGGGACGATGACCTTAGCCAGGCTCATGGCGGCAAACTGATAGCATATTTTCCATCTTAGCCAAAGAGAGCTTGGCTGTAAGGATCAGAAGCTCCTGCAAAGACCTCAAGCGAATGGTGACTGTGTCATGCAGATACGGGGGCCCTCCCAGACCCAGCTCGTAGCTAGAGAGGATGACTAGACATCACCCAGCTGGAAAGTTGTCAGGCTATCATAGTATCTCTGTCTGTCTGGAAACACAGGGCCTTCTCTGTGCATCTTTCTACAGTCTGATTAAATTGCAACGGTCTTAGTCTCACTCTCCCATGACTTTGGCCCGCCTGGCTCGACCTGACCTGACCAGTTCCAGGGCCAACACTGCTTGACCCACTGAGTCCCTGTGGTGTAGAGAGACTTCGTGCTGTGGATGCTCTGCTGGTGTAGCCTGAGTGGAGCACCCCTGCTCGGTTCATCCTGCAACTGGAATGGAGGTGACGCGGGTTATCCCCAGGCAGGGAGAAGGCTTCTCTGAGAACTCCCACGGTCTTCGGTAGTTAGTGATGCTTGAAAACCTCGTCATCTGGACTTCACCTGTGCTCCTCAGTCCCAGGCAGTGCCCGGGTTCTGACTGTGTTTTTGCTGTAATCACCACGTGGAGCTCCTTCCGTTCAGCCTCCAGCGCTGCCCTGGTCTTGTAGGTTTTCATCCCCATAACTACTGCAGCAGTTTCCAGAGTCACCCTTTAAATCTGGTCTTCTTTTCCCATTTTTTTTCTTGCCTGCTCTTAAGCAATATTATTTTTAAAAATTTTATTGGCTGCCTCCTCCTCAAAAGCCTTCAGCAGATGTTCCCTAATTTGTCATATTCATGGCTGGCTCCCAAGTCCATGTAGCCTGTGACTGATCATTCTCTCCACCTTGATTTCCACTGTACTAGGGCAGGATAATCTTGCTGTGTTACCAGACATGCCATGGCCATTCCTGTGTGCACTCCTGTGCCTTCCCTCCCTCTGCTGGCCCGTCCCTCCTGCCCTGACATCTCACCCAGCCCTTAAGACGGCTGACTCTAGGGCTGCCTCCAGACAGCTGTCACCTCCCTCTCCTCTGGATTCCTCCTTTTCCATCTTGATTCTCCAGTGAAATGGTTGGTTTGTTGAAAGTAGCAGCTTGCCAAGTATGTCTTAAACCTGCACATAGCCAAGCACACATCAAACACTTGGAAAATTTAATATTCAGTGATTAATAGCTGATTTATGCTCTCTTTTTTGGTCTTGGTATTTTTTTTCTTTTTAATTTTTTATTGCATTTTTCAGAACATTCCATATAAGCCCTCTGACTGTGACGATTGAATACTTGTTAGAGGCAAAGCCAAGTAAAGTATTAACTCCTAATCCTGTTAAAGACTCTCCTGCTATTACATGTACTTGAGTTTTGGCTTCTCTTTTATGTGCCTTGACAACAGGAACCATCTTATTCACTGCTGTATTCCCCAAGTACTTCACAGAAAGAAGTCCTGGAATGCATGTTTGAGTAATGAATACCCTTCTGGTCGAGGAATATGTCATAAGTGGCCATTTTATTACTGTTTTTCCTCTTTTAGACATTTATATTTGGGCCTGGTTTGAAACCACTTTTATTATTTATTGCTAATTAAGCTTATTTGCCCAAATTATAGAAAGCTTTTTTTAAAAAAAATTTGGTTGGACACAATTTCTCTCCTGCTCACTATTTTTTTTGTGGTTAGCAGCATCTTCCATTGCCTCCAACAATTGCATTTCTTTTTACAGCCCTTCCTACCCCCCTTCTATGGTCCTTCAGACTTACCCACAGGCACAGAGCCTCCAGACACCTGGTTCAGAGGAAGCTCTTTGGGGTAAACCACCAGCTGTTCTTTGTATTCGGGGCATATAGGAGATCTGTGTTGCTTTGGCTTTCTCAATAGAAGATGAAACTGACCCAGAAATACTTTGCAGATTGCTGCAGGAACAAAGCCAAATAGAGTCAGTTATTTATTTCTGAGACCAAACAGTTTTCCACCAGTCATAACTGGTTTTATTTGCATGTAATGTGTAATAAATTATTATAATCATGGAATAATTTCTGAGGCATCTACTCTTAGGAAACAAAAGGAAAACAGCTTAGAAATTAAGTGCGGACAGGAAGCATAATCTGGTGAATGAAAAATGAGAAACTTTGCCATGTAGTAAAGATACAGTATTGTGAAGTCTACCCCATATCAACTGTCTAGTAAAAACTGGGGAAGAAAAAATTTAAGTATTTAAAGTCCAACTATGTGAGATTCTTCATGATTATCTCAGACGTGACTAGAAAGAGACAGAAAAGTAACAATGTTAGTTAAAACTCCATGGATCCTTTTCCTGCATGCCAAATATCATGATTATATATGTACTTACTCTCCCGACTTCAGCTTTTCACCCCCACTCTCTGACACTGTCACCAAACACACGTGGACTCATACCGTGTCTTTGTGTATGTGAAATGAAAAAATCAGCGCAGGAGAAGATCATGCATAATGGTGTTTTCATGAGAGGCTGTGAGTTAGATTGGTCTGAGAGCAACATCTCCCTCATGGTGGTTTTCACTGGTGACTTTCTTCTGTCTAATGTTTGCAGTGAAGGCTTGGCTTGAAAAGGCTCATGAATTCTTTTAGCACAACCTTTGTTGGGAAAATGAATTACGAGTGGTTCATTTGATGCTGAGCCTTTTGTCATTGCCATTTATAGCTATTCTGTTTATTCACTTTGTGAGAGCCATTCTGAGAATTGATGAATGTGTTTTATGAGAGAATATAAGAGCCCTGCAATTTGTTTTGATTGGTCTCCATTTGGATTCATAGCAAGCAGGTGCCATCATTCGGAGTTGGTTTTGGCAGTGGTTTGGTCATATAAATATTAGATACATGAAGTGAAACCTCATTTAAATTATTTTCATCAGTAAGAATAAGAGAGCTTTACGTTGAATATAAGACACTGTGGTTCTATTTTTATAGCTTCTGAGCATACAAATGTGTAGCATACCATATGTCTGAACATATGTATGTATATGTGGCCTCCATTGTGCAAATATTTAACATACAGATTTTTTGCATTTCTTTGAGAGTTTATGCAAATATTCTTTTAAAAAATCTGAGTCTATGATTTCTTAATATAAGAGAAATTTTTTCTGGTCTGAAAAATATAGGTATTTCTACTTTGGAAACTATGTCAAGAATTACTTTCAGTTTGGTGTATTTTTGTTGTTTATAGTAAACCTTGGAAAATAACCCAACACATTTTTAAGCCTTTGATTTTTCCTGCTTTTTTTTGTTACAGTTGTTTTTTGCCAAACACATTGAAAGAATACCATACCTCTTCTTAAGAGCACTTGAAGAAGAGCTGTAATACTTCCTACATTCCCAGAAAAACTACTTACAAGGCTGGTATTTTCCTAAGAATAGCTCTCTAGCTTTTCCTGAATCCATGTTTTCACATACTTGTTTTTATTCAGGCAAAAGATTTAACAAGGACTTATGGTCATAGGCAGAAGGAGAAATCAGGAAGTCTGTAACCCATTAAGTAACATCCTTCTTGGTAAATTCTCAAAATGCAAGACTCATGATCTTAGGTACACTCATGAAAATTTAAATATTATCCTTCATGCTGCTGGGTCTTTCTCTACGGAAGCCAACGAGGTAGCTGGTGAGTTTCCCACCTTCTATCTCTCAGTCTGTGTCCCCAGCAAACTGCTCTTCATCCAGTTTCAGTGTTCTTCGCTCATGAAGCTTTCCATGGTCCCCACAGGCTGACTTATGCAGTTCCTCCTCCAAAAACCCAGAGTAAAGTATATGTCATGTTGTCCTGCAGCTATTCACATGTCTGTCTCTCCTGTTGATATTAGTTCTTTGAGAACCAGGACCTGTCATTGTCATTATGGCCCCAGGGCCAAGCTCACTGCCTGACACGTAATGGTCCATAAATGCTTATTGAATGAATGAAGGAGTGAATTTATTTGGTGTCAGATAATGAAAATGAACTCAGAATAGCATAATTAAAACAAAAATGATTAACATGCAGTTATGACCAACACCCAAATTATCTTTTATTATAATTGCCTTCTCTTTGGGGAAATGTACTAGGAAATGCTGCCGGACACAGCTTGAATGGCATAAAAACACTTGAATATGGCTATCTGTGGAAGCTCAACTCCCATAGGACAAGTTGCACTCATAATGATTAAATAATTAATGAGTCCCCTCCCCATTCCAAAGAGGATTTGAGGTGAGGCTTCACCTAGGAAACTTGGCAATGGTACCAAGCCAGAAACACTAATGGAGTCAGCACCATTCGTGGTGGAAGAGAAGTGGACAGAAACAGAGATGGACATAAAACCCAAACCTTCAGAAGCCTATTCCAATGTTCCTCCAATTAGTCCCTGTTGCTTTGCTTTATTGGTGTTTAATGAAGTGTTCATTTTTATGGCAAGAGCATTAAGGACTAGTGGCTAGTGTCCTTCACATCCTGCATCTACAGGTTGGCCTACTTAGTTGTGTAATTAGGTATTAATAATTAGCCATTTCTCCCCTCATTCGGCCTTGCATGAGGAGCAAGATCATCTGTGGTGAATTAACAATACTGAGTTGTCGGGCCTTAGCTGGGGAATTAGAGGGAATTAGAAAGGGCTGTGGCTAAGTAGCTCAAATATGGCCCCAGGTGCAATATATCTGAAACTTTCCATAACTGTAGAGTAACTTTCAGTAACTAAAGAGCTCCTGACCACCTTGTAAATTAAGATGTGCCCTCTAGGTTGAGATTCTCAGATGTAGAACAAGTTTTACAGGAAATAATTATGTAAATTAATATTGTTGGCTAACCTTTAGTTTGCATTTACAAATTGAAAAATGCAGCACAATATTGATTAGACAATCTTGTTTTCAAGTAAGAGAGAGAGCACAGTACGGTGGAAAGAGTGGAAAGAGCATTAGATTTGAAGTCAGAAAGCTCCGGATCAAATCTCAGGCCTACCACTTGTCTTGACCCCAGGCAAATGGTCTCAAGTTACGGTCTCACTCCTCCCTTCCCTCCTAGACTTAATGAAGGGGCTGCAGTAGACCCTAGCTACTTGGTAGTGATCTATTTAAGCTCTTAACAAATTCCCAGAGTCATAAAAATAGAAATGTTTGTACCAGCTCCTAGCCTACCTCCCCATCCACATTTCCATTGAGAATCATGTTTCTCACCCTGTACCTGCTTTGCCACATTCATTACAATTTCTGTTTTATTTTATAGCACATTATTGACCTGTGTATCCTCAGAGCCATTTCTCAGTCTTCTCCTGTTCTGTATCACAGGGCACTCATTCCATATAGGATGCACTTCTCAGGCTTCCAGTGGGGTAGTTTTCAGCGGGTTGGCCCCTGGGAGCCATAGACAGGGATTGGCAGGTGCAAGATGGAAGTGAAAAGCCAGGTGTTCTCCCCCCAACCCCCTGTGCTTTGAGTGGTGTCTCCAATTAGTGACTGTGTCTTCTCCCTGCCTCCAAACATACCCTTCTTCCTGTGGGTCCAACTTCTGCCAGTCAACCCTCACCATTGTGTTCTGACCCCAACAGGCACCTCTGGCTTTTGGGGTCTGTTACCACCTCCTCTTGTTGTGCCTGAAGGCCTAAAAGCAGCAGTGGCCTCCTGTTGATGTTAATCTGTGTTTTATCACTAGCTCTTGCTTAACTTTTCTGCTCACTCATTATTTTTATAACCAATTCTATGTATTAAATTCCCTCTCTTCAACATACCCAAAATAGTTTGTGTTTTCCCTACTAGACCCTGAATACTCTTCTGAAGTGGTAAAATATCTTTATTGCCTTTACTAGTCTGAGTACCTTAAATGATCCCAGGCTTGTGAAGCATGCTGAAAATACTGCTTCCCTAGACCCATAATGCAGAGGTAACGATTCACTTGATTCTTGTGGCCCAAGAATCTGAATTTTCACAACGTTCCCCAGGTGTTCTGATGCCCAGGACTGGAGTAGAGAATAGCAGAGCCAGGCTGAGACAGAGGTGCTTAAGGTGGGGGGTGAATGGTCACTAGGTCCATTTTTACAAACCACTTTCACAGCAAGAGAGCACACCTCAGCAAAATTAAAAATGACTACATCCCATGGGCTTTATAGGACAGCCAATTACAAGTGTCAAAATAGCATATGCTAAATTGGGGAAAACCAAGGGATTATTTGCAAGATTCAATGAGAATCATGTATATGACAGCATTCCACATATCAAAGTTGCTCAATAAATGATAGTGTCTTTCTTTCCCTTAAACTGAGTGAAAACATAGAAATGTAGAAAGGTACAAAGCAGTATAAATTATGTATTCTTTAAGATAACAGAATTCAGATACTAAGTACCAGGAAGGATAGATAAGCAATCAAATAGTCAAAAACAAAATTCATTGCCTGGCCTGTGTCATTGTTAGCTGGTGTCTCAACAATCCAACCACAAGACACCATAAGTTGGCTCTGTTTAATATCAAAAGTCATTTGAAAAAATAAGTTCTAACTGGGAGTCTTGTGTCAGATCACATATCAACATATTTCCTAAGGAGACCTGAAACTTTTGAGTGTGTCCTTACTTGGCAATTTCTGCATTCTGGGCTCTTGCCAGAGACTATAACTTTTGAGTGTTCCACTGTCCAATTCTAATAAAAAGTTGGTTAGTATTCGTGGAGGACTGCCTGAAAGCTACACTGTCTGTTCGCTGCTCATTAAGATAACCTAAATTTTATTCATGGTTTAAGTCAGACCATCATACAGCTGCCTATTTGGATCTCCATGTATTTGCTGCTTATCAGTTTCCCTCTACTGGGGAGAATAGATGAAAAAAAAAGGCACATCTATCATTATGAAATTTTTGAACTGTGTTAAAAGAGAAAACTCTGTCACAGGTTTCTAGACAGAGAAAACCAGTAAGGTTCCAAAACAGGAGCATCAGACTAATATCAAACTCCTCATCTAAAAACTGGGAAGTAAGAAGATAGCAATGTGGTATTTATAGAGAGATGACAAAAAAGAACCGTGAGCTAAGAATCCTGCACTGACCAAGAGATCTGTTCAAATACAAGGACAAAAGAAAGACATATCTGGACAGGGAGTGACTCAGAGTGGACCATCCATGTGCCACTTCTGAGAAAACTACTTCAGAAGTGTTCCAACCAAATGAGAACTGAGTCAGAACAAAGGTGTCAGGATAGGGAAGATGAAGAGCCAAAGAAACAGCAAAGAGCAATGAACCCTGCAAAACTTACAGGCCAGTCTAAATAAATGATGATAATGTGACTATGAACTATAAATTGTTAATTAAGATTTCTAGAAGCAGAAGAGATATAGTGACTAGGAGGACATATTTAGTAGTTTGGAGTAGAACAGGAGGTGAGAGAGTAAAAATATCCCAAATATCTCCCCCTGTGGCTGAGGCAGAAAAAAGAGAAGTCATGAGTTGGGTTCTCTGGAAACTGGTACTGGGAAAGAGTTTAAGTTGCAAAATGTTTATTAGGAATTAATGCCAGTGTATCATATTTCCCAAAAAGATATGTTGAAGTCCTAACCCCCAATATCTGTGCATGTGATCTTATTTGGAAATAGAATCTTTCCAGATGTAATCAATTTAAGGTGAGTTCATGAGGGTGAGCTCTGATCCATTATGACATGGTATTCTTATAAAAAGAGGAAAATACCATGTGAAGACAGACACCTGGGGAGAATGCTGCATGGTGACAGAGGCCAAGACTGAAGTGATGCAGCTGCAAGCCAGGGAACACCAAAGACAACAGCCCCCGCCAGAAGCTAGGAAGGGGCATGGAGGAATTCTATCCAGAGTCTCAGAGGGAGCATGGCCTTGCCAATACCTTTGTTTTGGACTTCTAGCCTCCAGATCTGTGAGAAAATACATTTCTTTTATGTAAAGCCACTGGTGTATTGTACTTTGTGTTAGGGCAGCTCTAGGAATACAACCTGTGAAAGGAGGAGAGAGGAACACTGGCAAAACAAAATGAAGACAACCTAAGGAAGTTGAAGATAAAGAAATGGACAAGGAGATGCCAAGAAAATACAAATAAAAGGAAAGCAGAGTGGGTATGCTAGCATCAATTAAGATGGAACTCAAGACAAAAATTATTAAATGAGAAAAAAAAGATATTTTTAGAGATAAAAAGTACAGTTCACAAGGACACTATTATAGGCATTTACTGACCAACATAGTTATGGAATATATAAGGCAAAAAACACACAAAAGGTAGAAATACAAGAAAGCATGATAAAACTATAATCATATTAGGGAATGATATAGGCCATTTATACCCTATAAACAGAGAATGTGCATTTTTCTCTTATATCTATGAAATAGTTACCAAAAAATCTATTTCTGTAGCCAAAGGAAAAGACTTAATGAATTGGGGGGGGGAGGCATGGGTATTTTACTCATTCCATTTTTTTATCCCACTGTAATAAAACAAGAAAGTGGCAATGAAAATAGTAAATTAAATGTAAATGCTTGAAATTAAGAAATCTTCTTATAAATGATTCCTGGATCAAATTAAAAATCAAATACAAAGTGACAGATTATCTGGAAATTAATTAAAGAGAACACTTCACATACAAACTTATGGGAAAATTGTTAATATATTCAGGAATACTTTATAGCCTTAATGCTTTTCGTACTATTTTTTTAAAAAGAATGAAAAATAAACTACGTATTGCATCTAAGAAAATGTTTAAAAAGAATGGTAAAGGCTAAACTTAGTGTAAATGGCCACAAAGCAATTAAAAAGGGAAAATATGAAAAAATATATATTTAATTTAATATATAATGAAAAAATATATATAATATGAAGAATATATATACACGTAAATACATACATTAGGAATAAGGAAAAAGACATTACCCAGGTTCCAGAAGGATTAAAAAAATTTAGTTAGGGACTATTATGTTCAACTTTATGGCAATAAATTTAACAATCTGAAGGAAAGTGATGATTTTCTAAAAAAAATTATAAATTACCAAAATTACCAAAGGGAGGTTATAAATCCCAAGAGATGAATAATTATAGAAAAAAAAACTAAGTGTGTATAAAAAGAGAAAGCCTTCCAATTTTATGAAAAGTGTCAATTCCTTGATACTAAAACCTGATAAAAATGGGACCACAACAATCATTCAGTATCACTCGTGAAAATATCCTCTGCAAAAGGTTAGCAAATCAAATCAAAGTTAAGATTTATTCTAGAAGTATAAGGATGATTTTGCACTATGAAATCTCTCAACATTATACATTGACACAGCAGAATAAAGGATAAGAATTGTACAATTATATCAACTGAGGTGGAAGGACATTTGATATAATTCAATAGACCTTCCTAATAAAAACCAAAAGTAAACTTAGGCATAGCAAAAAGAATCTACCACGTTACCAACCAACAAAAGCATCATGGTATGTGGTGACTACTGAAGGATTATGTTATAAATGCCTGGTACTACTGCTGTTACTCAACTGCTATGACTCAACATTGTTTTAGAAGTTCAGGGAATGCAATAAGAAAAGAAACTGAAGTAACCTGTATAAAGATTGCAGGTGATATGACTGAGATTCTACCTAAAATCTTTTAGAATTCTATAAAAGGATTTGGTAAAATGACTGCACAAAAGATAATAAGTTAAACCCAATTGTTTTTCTTTATATGAATTAATAACTGGTTAGAAATGTAAATTTAAAAATTCCTATTGCAAGGAGTGATAAATGAAAATATCTAGGAGTGAATCTAATAAGGCATAAGACAAATACAAAAAAATATAAGAATATAGTAAAAGACATAAACTAACATTTGGAAGAAACAGAGAGCTATAGTATCTTTTTGAATGAGAAAACTTAAAATTCTAAAGATAACAATTCTTCTTAAATTAGTAAATATAATCCCATTCAGAATCCCAACTTGGTGGGTGAAGGTGTTGTCAGATCAATCAACATGATTTTAAAGTCCATATAAAAATATAAATGCAAGAAAATTGCCAAACTTAAAAGAAAAATAGTCAGAAGGGGGAACTTGCACCAGCAGATGTCAAAGCATACTGTCATGTTACTGCATTTAAAACAATGTATAAGCTCAGATATACACAATGAAGTATTTGGAACAGAGTAGAGTACATGGATAGATTGAGGTATATAGGAAAACTTAATGTATGCTAAAGGTGACACGTCTTTTCAGTAAGGAAAAGCTGGATTATAAATTAAATGATTTGGGGACAATTAGCTGTCCATCTGGGGAAAGATTCCATTTGGGTTAGATTCAATTTGGAGTAAAGATCTAATGTTAAAAATGGAACCATAGGTATTAGAAGAAAATGTGGGAGAATACGTGTATGGGGAAACTGTCTTTCATGGTCCATAATCCATAAAGGAAGAATTGCAAGACAGTAAATTCATAATCCATAAAGAATAATTGTCAGATTTCACTATATAAAAATTTTAAAATGTTTATATGACAAGACACCATAAACAAAGACAAAAGAAGAACGATACCTTGCAACCCATATGACAGAGGTAACGTTTAATATACTAAGAAGTCTTACAAATTGATTATAAAAGAAAAAAGATAAACAACCCAGTATAAAAATAGGTAAAGGGCATGAACTGGAAATGCAAGTCACCAGTACACCCGTGAAAAGGATCAGCCGATTAGTAATGAGAGAAGGTAAATTAAAACAACTGAGATGCCATTATCTGCCCATCAGGTTAGCGAGCAGTTTTAAAGATGGAGAACTTCCAGCGCTGATAAACGTGCCAATAAGCAGCCACTCAGCACTGTTGAGCTGATTGTTTCAACCTTTTTATGGAAAGAAAATGTAGCAATAGTCATTCAAATAGTTCAATGTGCTTATCAAATTTGGCCCTACAATTCCACTTCTAGGATTCTTTCCCACAGAAATAAAAGTACTAGAACATTAAGATGTTTGAATAAGGCTGTTTATTCCTGCTCTAGTTATGGTTGTCAAACTTGGAAACAGTCTGAATGTTCATCCACGAGGGAGTGGTTGGTTAAAAAATGATACATCCATCTTGTGGAATATTATGAAATTATTTTAAAATGAGGTAGATATATAAATTTGAAAAAAATATCTAATATATACTGATAAGAATGAGTAGCAGAAATGTGTGTGTGTATGTAAATAACCACAGGGAAGATTTTGAAAGGCTATTCAACAAACTGTTAACATTGGTTATCTCATGGGGGAGGTAAGAGTGGGACCTAACTCATTTTTACTTTATATCTCTCTGCATTTTTCAATTGATTACAATACGTAAGTATCTCTTCTGTATAAAACATAATGACAGCAAAAGAGCTTCATTGAACTCTTCTTTGAAGTTGTGCCATCTAATTAACCCTTAAGAAAATCACAGTTGATTTATCATAGGGATAATACTGAAAAACTGTCTACATGTCACATGGAGTCTCCTCTATGAAGACCTATGGGAGAAATTTCCACTACAACCTCAATCCCCAGATACCTATGGTTCATTTGAGTAACTGATTTGCTTTTATCTCTTGCACACTGGGCATCTGGTAACTTATCATGTCTTCTTTTGCTGTGGCAACAGGAATCTCAGAGTCAAGTTGGAGACTGTACAGTTTATTGAATGGCTGTATTAGGTCACATGGCTTCTGTTCTATGCTTAGCCTTTACTGCTGGAATCATCTTGTGCCCAACCTTTATTTTTCCCTCTCACACATTCCTTCCTTTAGTTTTGTTTCTAACTGATTACATTGCATGTATCTCTATAGCCGTCTCCAGTCCTTTTTGGGAGATTAGGTAGGGATGTGAATAAATAATGACCAGAGATTTCTATTTTAACAGGAACCTGGGAAAGAAAACAATCTCAACAATGAATAGGCCACCCATCACTACCAACTACAGATGACTTGTCATTTCATTTACAAAGGTAAGGATAGTCTATATTTTTATTTAATTCTGACTGACTCATATAGAGCCCTTACCTTTTTTATTATATATTTATTTTCAGATATTCTAAAATATGTATCTAGTTTATAACCTTTAACTTTGACATTATCAAATGTAAAACAAACATAAAACAAACAGAAACAGGAAATTTTGTGAATGTCAGCATGCCTGAAGCGCAGACCAACCCAGGAGATGTGGTCCCTGCTATTAATTAACGTGTATGGTTAAATTTTTTAATAATATTCGTATTTTCCTTATTTTTAAATGTAGTGGTGCTCACTGAAGACTACTTGGAGAATATTGCAAAATCTAAAAATGAAAACCTAAAGCATTCGTAATCCCATCATCCATAGATAATCACCAGTACTTCTAAGAATATCTTTCCTCCTTTTATGCATATATAGAAACATATATGATTGTAGTGCTTTTAGAAACAATGTTTTTAACTCTTACTTACCTTGACTTCCATAGTTACAAATGATGTACCTTAAGTGGTGCAGAAGTATAACAAGTCTGAGGACAAGTAGTAATCACCACGGTGACCATTCTAACAGTCCTTTGCAACTTACAAGTACATCCACATCTTATTGGCCTCTGCTACTGGGAAGTCCCTGGTTAATAGGTCTGGGTGACCTTTGGCCTTCCTTTATCATCATTATCTGTTTTGTGCTGCTTAAAAGGAAGTGATTTTTTAAAAAGAAAAGTTTATCCATTTCTCTCCTTCTCTTCCCTACTATCAAGTCAGGAGTGATTCACAAAGTAAGAAAAAACATTTTAAGACCATTTCATCATCCATCCTTCATTCGTGCCAATTAGTCAACCTCTCATTAAGACTGTTTTTTCAAACACACTTCAGAGTTGCTCTTGCAGTGTTTCAGTTTTAAAAGCTGCAAAGTCTTAGAAGTGAAATTACTAGAATGGCATTCTTTAGGGAGGTCTTCACTCTGTTGACTCTATTAAATAGTTGAAGGTTTGTTTTCTAACTTGAGCCTGATATTACAAAGCCTTTCAGGAATTTTAATTCCTCTGGTATTTTCTTCAGATCTCACCCAAATATTATTATAAGGAAACTAGAAAAATAAATTATTCCTTAAATGAATTAAGCAGTTACAATGTGAGAAACAGTACTTTTTGAAACATCTGCCTTTGAAGACTCTATTCTATATGGACAGATTTAATGGATACAAATAGAATTGAAAAATTATGTAGGAAGGTGGTTTGATTGGTGGACAGTAATAAATCTGGTGAAGTTGGCTCACCATGGTCCATCCTTTCATATTCTTGGATGGTTTTTAATCACATTGACACAGGAAAGTAGCTCCCAATGCTGGGAGCCACTTGAAGTCCAAGAGAGTCTTTGGCTTTGCACAAGACAGAATTCAGGAGTGAGCCAACAAAATAAAGTGAAAGCAAGATTTATTCAGAAACTATAGAAAGTTAGTACTCCACAGACAGAGCAGAGGCAGATTCTCCCTGCAAAAGAGAACTGATCCCTGCAGAAATTCTAGAAAGTCTACTCCACAGACAGAGTAGAGGCTGGCCCTCCCTGCAGAAGAGAACTGGCCCCTTGCAGATGGAGGACCAACCCCCTGGTTCTTGTTGCCTTTCTATTTAAGCAATGGGCTAAACAAGGGCAGGAATATTCATGGATAGGGTGGTGTGTCTCCACCATCTTGGTTCTAACTGTTTGGGACTTGCCCTGCCTTCGTTCTGTTTTGATCGGGGCAATTCGGAACTTTTTTGGAGGCTTCTTGACTCAGTTAGGCAATGCCTGCAGCAATGCCCAAAGCGATGCTTAAGGCATTGCCTACAGCAGTGCTGTACCCAAAGCAGTACCTGCCAGTTCCCCGTCTCAACAACAAGCTCATGGCAGTGTGTGTAAACTCAGTCATTTAGTTCCAATGCAGAGAAATGGCTGGTGAATTCTTAGGTTTATGATACGTTGTGTTTATTAAAAGCCCAGGATTTAAAACATGCTTCAAAGGCTCATGAGAAAGTCAGAAGTTTTACCCATCCCTGGTGTATTAAATGTTCTTCATGCGATGTAAGATAAGACCCTCAAATATTGTGGTTCCCTAATTATGCCGTTACCCTGAGTACCACAGATGTAACTGGCTTTAAAAATTCAGGTGGATTAGAGGTTAAATGTGAAAATCTTGTCATTAAAAAGAAAGAGAAACATGTGTTCAAACATATTATATCTCCCGATGAGAAAAAATATTTTGTCTAAAAGCATGGGAAGAAATCATAAAGACAGTCAATAGTTTCGAGTATGGAAAAATATAAATCTTCTCTACATCATAAAAGAAATGAAAAGGCACACAGCAACATGGAAAAATATTAAAAATGTGCTTGGCAACAGATTAATAACCTTAAAACATAAAGGTCAATAAGGAAATCATTAATATTAATAATCATAATAGGTAAAAATTAGTAACTAAAACACTGAAATCCCTGTAGACAAATGGACAAAACAATGGAAAATTCAAGAGAAGAAATTCAAAGAACTAAACAAGATGTGAAAACAATGTTAACTTTCACTAGTAATTTTCAGAGATGCAAATTAAAATCAGATGCTTTCTTTTGCCTATCAGATTAGCAAAGATGTTTAAGAAGATAATAGTCATTGCTAAGTTTTTAATGAAATAAGCTCCCACTCACTGCTGGTAGTAGTGTGAGTGTATTCTTCTGAAAAGAAGTTTACCAATATGTAGTAAGAGCTTTAAATTTTTTTTAATACCCTGTTATGCCCTAGTAATTCCAGGAATCTAGTCCAAGAAAACATTGAAATTAGATGAAGATATAAGTACAAAATAATTATTGTTGTACTATTTGCAGGAGCAAAACCCTTGAACTGCTTCAACTATTCTCCAATATTAGCATTAACTAAAGCATTAACACACAGTGATATTCATACAGAGGTATATCTTGCAATTAGAAAAAATTATTAGTCTTGCAATGAGATTTTTTGTAATCAAATGGGAAAATGCTTATTACATAAATGTTTAGTAAAAAATACTGGTAAGATGGTATTATATTTTTCATATGAAAATACATAGAACAAAAGGTAGGAACAAATATGCCAAATTTGAATATTTGAACATATATGCCAATATATGAATATTGGAGTTGCCCAAAGGCAGTGGATTTGAGAGTAATTGTTTTGTTCTGATTCATAGTTTTCGGTACTTTCCAGATATCTTTATAGTAAGCGTTTGTAACCAGAAGGGAAGGTTTTAAAAAGGCTTTGCAGAAAGAAACTTATACATATGAAATGGGCTTGGACTTCCATAGCATCTTTCTCACAGGATATGAAGTAAAGCCTACTGCCAAAATAATTTACAAGTAAAGATTTACTTTGGAAAGATTGGGAACACAGATTTTTTTTTTTTTAGTATTCTGAGAACTTCTTTCTTCTTTTCTTAGAAACAACAGTAATAACAACAAAAACATAGTTAACCAAAATAGATCCTTTAGTTAACAATATCATTAACGTATTGTATTTCAGAGTAGAGTTTAAATTCAAATGGGAATGTTTTTCTCTTGTAGATGTCGTCTGCTGCTGAAAATGGAGATGCAGCACCTGGGAAACAAAATGAAGAAAAAACCTATAAAAAGGTACGTGTTTTGTTTTCTTTCTTCAACTCAGAAAGAGGAACACTGTTGTATTATTTGGCTTGTTAATATTGGCATAGGCCTTTTCTTTTTCCAAAGCAGTTATAAGTTACTGTCTCAGTTTTTCCTGTTGCTGCTATAACTAATTACTACAAACTTAGTGCCCTAAACAACGCAAATGACAAATGTACCATGGTATAGTTCTGTAGGTCAGAAGTCTGGCACGGGTCCCACTGGGCCAAGATCCAGGTGTCTACAGTGCTGCATTCCTTTTTTGGAGGCTCTAGGGGAGAGTCCATTTCCTTGTCTTTTTCAGCTTCTAGAGACTACCTGCAATCCCAGTATCATGCTTCCTTCCATCCTCAAAACCAGAATGGCTGGTTGAGTATTTCTCAGGCCGTATCACCCTGACACTTTAAAGGGACTGTGTGATTACATTGAGCCCTCCTGAGTAATTCAGGACAATTTCTATTATTAATATATTAGCAACATTAATTTCCTCTGCAACCTATCCTTGTTGCCAGGTAACAACATATTCACAGGTCCCAAGGATTAGGGCATGGGCATCTTTGGGGCCATTTTTCCACCTATTACAGTTACTTCAATATGGAATATTGAGGGCAGGTCATTATTTGAAGACCCTTATTATTCCTAAGAAGAAGGCTCTTAAAGGTGTGCAGTGTTCTTTGTATAGTATATGAATCCTTTACTTGATTCACTACTTTCTACCAAAATTTTAAATATTTTACCTTTGTATTTTAAAAAATTTTAAGTGTGAAATGCTCCTCATCTCTCCTCCTTCTGTAAGCCTCTCAGATTTCATGTCTTCAGCCCATTTCCCCAAAATCTCTTTTCCAGACTTCCCAATGTATCTTTCCTTACCATCCTTTGACTTTGATAAATTCTTATCTCCTGACAACTAAGCTACTGTTCAGAAATATTACTGGGTAAAATATATTCCCAAGCACTGCTACTCCTGATTATAAATTGACTGTACATTTTAGCTTTTAAAAGTTCTTGCTTTTCTCCCCTCTTGAGAGTAGGAGGTTTATGTATTGCAGCTTTATTATATTTTAACTTTTCCTTTAATAGATAGCTAGCAAGCAGTTCAGTTGTTAAGTACATGAACTATCTGATCTGACCCACATATTCAGGCCATGGAACTAGTATGATGTATTTCCTGTTCCCTTTTCTTGTGGGAGAATATGCCCTTTTTCCTGGTATATCTTTTTTATCTGACTTTTTCACTCAGCCAATTCTTGAAATACAAACAGGGAGGTTGTCATCTGAGGTGATGGTATGGCTGGGGAAAGTAGGGTGAAGATTCAAGAGCTCAGAAGTGTCAGCTTAGATCTTATAAAATCTGTGCATCGGGCCAAAGGCAACAATATGCTATTATTTATTTTTAGACACAGGTAGAAAACCAAATCCCATCTCATTTACCCAAGACTCCATGCAAATTTAGTCGAGCACAAGACCAACATAGAGATGATTCAGTTGCCAGCCTGTTGTTACTGCAGATCAGTTTCAGGCAGCATCCTCAATCAGCACCAAGATGCACTGCAACTTTTGACTGAATTCTGACCTACAGGAGCTCCTTCATTATGCAAAAGTTATAGAAAAAAATGTGACCATGACATCTTGGAGTTTGCTAAGTGTGCCCTGCCCAAGAATTTAGTAAAGCGGGTTGTCAATAATATTATAGGTATGAGTCTATGATTAATATCTCTAACAGGATATTTGACATAGCAATGTTGGGAAGGTTATAAAATCGAGAAATCAGATTCCATGATAGCAAATAATGCTGATAAATAAGAGAAGATGCAGGAAACTTAAAGGGACCAAAAAAAAAAAAAAACCACTGACAATTTTTTTAAATGTGAGTTAGTAGAGGGATCTTTTTAATGATCTCTGATTTTAAAAGGAATATAAGCAATAGAGGGGGCGGTATGAAACCTATCTAAAGAAAGCATCAAAAAACCCCAGCTCAGCACCTAGAACTGTAGCCCTCAATAAACATGGTGTTGATATGCACAGCAAGAAAAAGGGATCACTTAGAGAAAGTATTACTTTACTAACAGATAAAAGCTCAATGGAATTATTCAATTTAATTCTTCTCCATTAAGCAGACTGATCTTCAAACAGGAGAAGGTGTTAATGGCAGAGTTAGGAAAGCTGATAATAAGAGTCATATTTGCTATTTCAAATGTGTTTATCTCTAGGCCCAGATAAACCATTTCCCAGATGAAAGAACTTGAAGCTAGGGGTACCACTAAATGTGAGCTTTGAACACGTTTGAGAATGAGAAAATTGCCAAAAAAGCAAGAGATAAACAATTAATGGTCCTATTATCAAAAATGAAGAAGAGGCACATTCTAGAAACCAGAATGTAAGTGAGACATGGTTCCCTAGCATAATTTGAGCATTATAATTATATATATGGTTTATACACATTTAGAGAAGAAACATGTCTTTTTATAAACCTGGAGAAATTCATAAGGATGTAATTTATGTCAAACTAACCACATTTCCTATTCTGAAAGAATCATTAAGTTATTCATAGAGAAGGAGAATGTTCAAATTTAATGAATCTTGATTTGAAAGCATCTGGAAGGATTTGCAGTATCCTTTCAGACAAGGTGGGATAGTATTGATTAAATATTATGTTTAGTATGCTTGTACCTGATTGGACTAATGGTCTCAAAGACTGGCAGTGTTGCTCCCTATCCACTTAGTGTCCACACACAATGCATGTGTTGCCCTGTGTAGCTTAACATTTTCACCCATGACCTTAATGAAAGCATAAAAGCTGTGCTTTGTAAATGCACAAATGACAAACTGGAAATGGTAGCAAACAGACTAGATGAATGTCATCAAGGCCATCATGCATTTCATTAACTGTATCCCTTTTACAAATAAATATCTTTCCTAGTCCTGAGGCCCTGACCGTATATGCACCTGTTTAAGAAGCTTTGATGACCCATTGTGTTTTTCCCTGTAACTGGAGCCCATCCGTGTGTCCCAGGTTAAGGATCCCCTGATCTACTGCCCTAAGAATGAGAAAGATACCAAGGGAGTTTATAAGCAACTTACAATTGGGTGGGGGAGGCAAGATATGAATGCAATTTTAGAAAACTGTGGACTATAACAAGATTTGTTCAAAAGAGGAGAAACTAATATCGGTTAGAGTTAAGCAGCAGGCTTGGGCTTTCTGTATTAAGCCCCAGATTTATTGGGCAGCTGCCAGCAACACTCATCATCATGAGTGCTATGATTTCCACGTGCTTTTAGGGAACACTCACTGTTCATGGAACAATTTTATACTCTCTCCATCTCAATTATTCTCATGTGATTGTTTAGGCTGACTGCTTTTTGTTCTTGCAGTTAACTGTTTCCCTAATCCATTATCAGTTCTTGGCAAGCCTGGGAAGACATAGCTAAAATTGGTCCTTGAGGTTAATGTCTTCAGCTAATAGCTAAAATAGGAAGTTTGATTTTAGCTGCTTAAAACAAACATGCTGCCCATTAAGACAGGCCTTAAAGGCTGCCTGGCTGTATTTAGAGTATAGTATTTCCATTCTCAGTTGATTTATTGAGTGTCTTCCACGAGCGTTATAAACGCAGAAGCCTTCCGGGGCCAGGCAGGTAACAAGAGCGAAATAACTAAGGAGCCACGGTAACCAGGAGATACACGCCTCCTTTAAGGGGGGCACTGACACTTAGTTCCAGATGACAGAGCTATGCAGGAAGGCTCACCCAGGGTTAATAGATACTCTGATTTTTTTTTTCAAGAAACCAGAAATAAGAATTTTGATGTGAAATCCAATTTTTAAATATCAGCAACTAACTCCAAAGTCTTTAAAAATACACTCTGGACAAAACAACATACCTATGAACCATATCTGGCCCATTAGGCAGTGGCCAGTTTGCAACCTTTGACTCCCCTGTTGGTTTAAACAAGTGAGATAGCAAAGAGGAGGACACAGAAGAAATGCATGTAGCAGCTTGTCTCTACCTCCTGTGACCTCACAATTTATTTGGGAGAAAAATACATGAAAAAATTATATAATGACCCAAATCGGTATTAAGTGCCAAGACAAGTGGTATTTCATTTAATCATCTTGCAAGTCTTGACGAGCTTGAGGCTCATTACAGTGTTCTGGGGAAGGGAACACAAGTTCCCAGGCTTGTTAGTTAGCAGAGCATTTTGCTGGGGTAAAAATTTCATAGATGTCTCATTGCTTTTTGCTGTGACAGATAACCCCACTTTCTTAGTGACTGTGCCTTCAGATCTACCTTCTCATTTGTCTCGATGATGGGGAGTCCGAGGAACACGGGCACAGAACCGGGCTGAGCGTGATTGTTGGAGGTACAGGAGAGGCTGGCCTGAACAAAGCTAGGTGTCAGTGTTTGGGAAAAGTAGCAGGCAACTTTGGAAGTGTGGGCTGGCTCTAAATGACAGCTAGCCTGGGTGCTGGTTTGAGGAGTTTAAATTTTATAGTTCCAGGTCAGTGTTATCCAGTGGAACTTCCTACAATGATGGAAATGTGCTGTAATCTGCACTAATGCTGTAGCCACAAGGTACGTGCGGCTGTTGGGCATTTGAAATGTGGCCAGTGTGTCCCAGGACCTGAATTTCTCATCTTAATTTTAGTCAAATTTAAACTTCAATAAGCACACATGGCTGATCCAGGTTGGACAGTGGTTGTAGGCAGTGAGGTGCCGTGACATTAGGGTAGTGACAGGATGCAATGACTGTGCAAGCCTAGTGGCAGAGCGCATGTTGCACGGGGTCAGGGGAGATGATGGAAGGAGGCTTTTGTGTTAGTTGAGCAACAAAGTTGGGTGTAAAAAGTTGCATAGGAAAAGATGTGGGGAATATTTTTGAAAAGAAAATCACGATGAAGACTGACCTGAAAGTTTCCAATCAGGCTGACTACCAGCATTTTTCCGCCAGTGATGGAACTAGAGAAGTCTGGGAAAGAGTTTTGTGTTGTTTTGGGTTTTGGTGGTTTGTTTAACAAGATGAGAGACACAGAAAGAAAACAGGAGGCAGGGCATGAGCTGACTTGGAGGAGGATTATTTAAACTCAAGTGAAATGCTGATGTCAGAGACCCAAGTGTTCTCTATTTTATATGTGAAGAAATAGCCCAGCCCACCCCTGCCTTTCCAAAATGAACAGATGTCATGGTGGTTGGATGACATACGCCAGGTCACCTAGCAGTCAAGGAGATGGTTAGAATCTCCAGCCAAATGTCCTCATTTTGTGATGTGTCCATTGGAATAGACCAGAGTTTCCCAACCACCTGGGCAGGGACAGACGTGGAAATGTTTACAGCCATTCGCCTTCTCCCTGTCTCCCCCCTGCACTCTAAGGCTGTCATTCCAGGCTCTCGCCCTTCCCTCTTCTGCTTCTTTCTCCTTCCTGTGCCTGCCCCTAACAAGCCTCCACTGGGAGAGTCTGGTTTTGATGACCACAGGCCACTGTGGGGACAGAGGTCACCTGCCTGCCCAGCACCCTGACTGTAGTGCGCTGCGTCTCTCTAGCGGATTTCCGCCACGGCAGGTGCACATGCTGACAGCTCTCAGAAGGCTCCAGCAGGAAACCAACCAGACTAGGGCACCTACGGGGTCCTTGGCCCGAGTGCCCCAGGTTTTTTCCATTTTGTTTTGTTTTATATTTTAAGACCTTGGTTGTCACTTCATTCCAGTGTCTGAGACAGTTTTTTTTATCAGTGGAAGCAGGGAGCGATGAGGGATGAAGGAATTATACCTGGCCCTGACCACATTACAAGGAGAGGGGCCTTTTATTGCTTTTTAAACATGAGTAAGGTAATGGCTCAGAGACACTTTGATGTAAAAAGGGAGCATTTATTTAAATACAAGCTCTTTTATAAAATGTCTCTGGGAAGACAGGCAACCGGTAATATTGGCTGCCTCTGGGGAGAATTGGATAGTGAGATCTTGAGTTGGGGAGTTCTTCTCTGCATAGGCCTTTTTATGCATATTTAATTTTGAACCATGTGAACGTATAACCTATTCAACAATTGAATAAATAACATTTCAGAATTTTGGAGCGGAGTGGGGACGGCATGTGTTCTATGCCCTGACCACTATTCTTTTCCTTCAGATTCTAGGAAGCCACCACATCCGTAAAACAAGCAAACTTGTTTATGCTGAGCAGCAATTGTCATGAATAGCAATTGTCATCATGATAATGAATGACCCTTTGACATTCTAAGTGTTCTTCCTGATTCACTTTATCCAAACAACCCTAACCCAGTGGTTCTCAACCAGGGAACATTTGGCAATGTCTAAGACATTTTTGATTGTCACAACATGGGGGCTGGTGATATTGATTCCTAGGATGATACATCTTTTTTTTTTTTTAAGAGATAGGGTCTCACTCTGTTGCCCAGGCTAGAGTGCAGTGGCACCATCATAGCTCACTGTAGCCTCAAACTCCTGGGCTGAAGCAATCCTCCTGCCTCAGGCTCCTGAGTTGCTGGGACTACAAGTGCACACCATTACATCCAGCTAATTTATTTTATTTTATTTTTTGTAGAGACGAGGTTTTGCTATGTTCTGCAGGCTGGTCTTGAACTCCTGGGCTCAAGCAGTCCTCCCACCTTAGCCTCCCAAAGTGCTGGGAGGCCAGGCGTGAACCACTGTGCCTGGCTGGGATGCTGCATCTTATAATACATAGGACACATCCCCAAAGCAAAGAATTATCTAAATGTTGTTAGTGCCAAGACTGGAAAACCTTGCCCAAACCAAACTACCTTTTTAAGAGAAAGGTGGATGTGAGTCCAGCTCTTCTGGATACTAGTTTACAGGCATTTTTCCTAACTGGTCTGAATCTTGAAATGTTTCTCATTGATAAAATGTAGTTAATACTTAACAACCTGCCTGGCTTATAGTACTGTGAGAATCAAACAATTTAACAGATGTGAGCAAATACTGGCAAAAGGAGAATACTAATGAGTGAAGTCACTGTATTGATTAGCAAGAGCACACTGTCAACCTTTGATTTCCAGATAGTTCTGTGAGGATGGAGCTCTGGGCTGCTGGCGAGAAGGGTTACTTGGCCTCCTGGTGCTACCGTGGTCAGGCCCGGGGCCCAGGAGGCGGACTGTGAGTGCCGGGGCAGGATGCTGGGTCCTTCCCAATAGCAGTGGCATCTAAAAATCAGAGAAAAAGATGTGTTCCTGCTGGTAGACTGCTGCTGTGTTATAAAAATTAAGTGGCAAGGAGGTGAGCTGCATTATTTAGACAAGAGACATTTTTAAATAATTCCATTAGATTCAGAAGCATAGGTAATCATATACCATTACCACACACACCCCCCTGTGCAGATGAGCCCTCCAAACACCTCAGCTTCTGCATAGTGTCACCTGAACTTCTGTCTTCCTCCTCGCTAAGTACCAGAGCAAGTGATCTCAAATCTGCCTTTATGACTCTTAAGCAAGACATTACTGATAATTAAGTAAAGACAGTTGACAGCTTCAGATTAAAACCACTGAGCAAGCCAGCTCTCTTATCAGTCTGTTGTTCTGAGTGGTTCATTTTGAAGTGACGTCTTTCAACATTCCCTTTGGAGGGGGCGTCTGTATGTGAAGCTACCCAGGTTTGCTACCCTTCTGCCTTCTGATCAATGTGGGCACTCCATCTTTCGGTTCCTAATTCCAATACATATCACTTCGGTGTCCCTAAAACACTAACTATAGGGAGATAATATTCTAAACCCAAACCTTATTGCATGGCTTCCTTCAGGGGCAACAAAAACCCAGTGTTGTTGAGTTTGGTGTGCGTGGCTGGCTAGGAGGCTGGGCGTTCGGTGTTTCTGCAGCTAGTTGGGCCATCTGAGCTGTGGTTCCTGTTCTCAGGGCACAACGATGATTTTGTTTTCTAATTAAAAGGCTTAATGTAAGCAGGTGATCTGCATGGCTCCCTGCACAGCTTGGCCAACAGAGGTCTGGTCCGGCCAGCATGCCCCTCGCCCACCTTTATCACTGCCTCCCCATCCTTTGCCTGAGCACTTAACAGAGATTTTAAAAGGTGGCTCTTAACCAGTTGGATAAGAACATAAAAATTTTAAATTCTGAAATTTTCTATTCCAGATTTGGGAAAAGAAGACCAGCAATGTAAATTAGGTTTTAGTCTTAAATCTACTTTAACGCTCACAGGGAATATACCATGTGTTTATTCAATATGTTTGCTGTTTATGGAGTGAGAATCATTGGCTGTTGAAAGAAACTTATTTATCAAATTCGTTGAGTTTGTTCTAAGCAGAAACCTATTCAATGAATTAGATAATAATTATTACCAATCAGAAGCAATTTTGAAAGCTATGCTAATCATAAGAGCTAGCATCTATCAAGTGTTTGGTGTATACCAGCTACTATTCTAAGCACTTTAGAATTATCAATTCATTTAATCTTCATAACAACCCTATGAGGTGATATGATCATTCCCATTTTAAAGGTGGGAAAACTGAGGTACAGAGAGGTTAAGTAACCTACTTCAGGGCAGTAAGTGGCAGGATAAGTCTGGGATTTTAACCTGGAGTCTCTCTCTCCAGACCCTGTCTACTGCAGTATTGTCGGAGCACGGTGGTGTCCAGAGGGCAGTGCTGCCCATGACATTAAAATGGTGATTCTCAACCATCCGCTGTAACAGTGAGGGCCAGTGACGCAGATGAACCCAGCCATTTTAGAATGGGAAAAAAATTCATAGAATTGAACAATTTAAAAACATATTTTCCCTAATGCAATGGCTCAAAAGCCAACCTTCCTCGTCCAAAATGTGTCTCACATCTGAATACAGAATCTGAACTGTAGCCTCAGGAATACCTTTATCTAGAAAGAACGTAGTAATTTCAAAATGAAAAACAAATAGATCCCTTGGGCACTGTGCAGAACACTGGAAATAAGAAGATGACTAAAGCAATCATTTCAAAAATTATTCCAGAGTGCAGAACTCAAAATTGACGGTAAGGGATGAGATCCGCTTGGCAGGGGTGACATATTTTGAATTGTCAAATTAGGAGAACAGCCTTTAAAACCTACCTGTGTGACAGTTCTGTAGACTGTCATGGAAGGTGTAATAACTCACTAATAATCTGCTCAATAGCAAAACACAATCTGGTAAAGAAAGTATTGGGGAGGAGGGTGACTATTTTGAAAGTTATTTTCCCCTGCAAGAATCAAGTTCTCCCCAATCATACACCTATATTTTCTGGCAAGTTCAGTTCACTGTCGGTCCTGTGTTGGTGACTTTTATTACAGCAGAGAAAGGACACTGAGGCAGCTCAGTCCTCTGCGTGGAAGCTACTGCCCTTCAGATGTCATTGAGGAGGGAATGAAAAGAAGGCGGTTTGTGGTCTTGGTGGGGGCTGTAAAATTAAGATTCTCAGTCTTCCTTTGTCTGTTTTGCACAACTTCTGACATGCATGTACATGCAGACACCCAGGGGCACAAATTGGGTTCAATAACAAGGAAAATTTTAAACTATTCACTGGGTCTTGCTGTACTTTTTTCCCAGTAGAGATTATGAGCCACTTTTTCTGTCATGCCAGTGATTTCCACTCATCCGAGATGTGCTACCATCTGCTTTACATTGTGGATCAGGGAGCATTTATTTGGTTATTGGGCACGGAGCTAAAATATAGGCTGTCTGGGGAACATTCTAATTCTCCGGAGCTAAGCTTTCATATTGTGACCTTGTCGTTTTTTTATGGGCGTGGTTAGTGCCCGGAATATAAGACACGCATTTGATTTATGTCCTTGTACTCATTCATTTCTTCAGTTGACAAATATTTATTTAGCTTGGCACTGTGCTAGGCCTTGAGGGTAGACGAGAGGCCAGGATGTACATAGTCCCTGCCTTAATAATGCTTTCATTGTTGTGATACAGACAGACCAGAAAAAGTAAATGTAATTGACCAAGTTTAAAAGTGCTGTGATGAAAACGAAGACAGGCAGAGGCGCTGCCTTTAAGATCAGGTATTCAGCAGGCCCTCTCCACTGGGATTGTAAGTGTGAGCCGGCAGGCAGGAGAGGAGTGGAAGAAAGAGAGAGAGAACGCCTTTGCCAAGCTCTGGAGGCAGGACGAAGCTTGGTGGGTTTGAGGGACTGAAGGGGAGGCCCTGTGACGGAGGGCTCTGAGCAAGGGAGAGCGGGCAAGTAGACTGAGAGCCGTGGTTCCCAACTGGGGCCGGTTTTGTCCCCCAGGGGACATTAGGCAATGCTGTCACAACTGAGAGAGGGGTGCTACTGGCATCTGGTGGGAGGCCAGGGACTCTGCTACACATCTCACAATGCACAGGACAGCCCCCCACAACAAGGACTCATTGGCCCCAAATGTCAATGCTGCTAAGTTGAGAAACCCTGGGTTAGAAAACGAGGCAGTGGCCTAGGCTGTGGACTCAGGAGGAGAAAGAAGAAAACAAGTTTGAGATACATTTCAGAGTCGATATTGACTGGACGGGGCTGTGGTTGGATGTGGGGGTGAGGCGTGGTAGGGATGATTGATGATCTAGGATTCTAACACGAGAACCCACGTGGATGATGCAGCCTTTTTTAGCGTTGGAGAGTGATGGGGAGGGAAAATCAAGTCTTCCAATTTGGACATGTTAGTCTGGCAATGTCGGTCAGCCATTGAAGGGGAAAATGAAGTAGGTGCTTAGAAATGTGGATTCAGAACTCAAGGGAGAGGTCTGGGGTTCAGTTTCAACTTGTCAAGCTGTAGATCCACAGGAACTGGTGAGATGGATGGAGAAGAGAGGCCCCAGTGTGGGGGTGGGGACTCACAGGGAGCTCACAATGCAGGTGAAGACAGATTTTTCACACAAAGATTAGGATATAAAGATGTAAAAAGTTTATTTTGCTTTCTTAGAAAGAAAGAGATGGGAGGAGGGAGAGAGAGAGAGAGAGAGAGTAGGAGAGGAAAGGAGGGAGTGGCCACAGTTCATGAAGGAAGAAATGGAAGAGCCAGGCAGCTGGGGAGAAGTGGCTTGGTGTTTTTAAAGGCTAAAAATGGCTTTTTTTCCTTTGCTGTAGACTGATAATAGAAGCGGCTGTGGAGTGGCTGTGTTTGCTTTTTCATTTTTTTTCTCTTTTCTCAGTGAGGCTGACTTTCCCTGCATTAGAGTCTTTGGAATCTGGGTCTGGAGAGAGCTGGGGGGAGTTCCCACCCCTGTTGTCCACTTAGGGCTCTTGAGCCCTGTGAGAATGAAACTCTCAAATAAAATAATTTTAATCTTATAGACAATGGATCAAGTCCCAGGTGGCTGATCAAACAAAAGAGCAGTTGTTTTATGAGTTTTCTCTTCAAAGGGGCAATTAATGTGTTGTGAGTTTATTTCTCTTTCTGTTTGATAGTTTTTCTCTGCTAGCTAGTTTAGCAAGGCCACCTCCACCCAGGCATGGGAACATCCATATTTTGATATTTACCCCCTAAGACCTCTTTCCACAGAGTTATACCCCTAAAATAAGTAAAGCTGGCCAAGTCATTGCCTCCTCATCTTCCACTGGCTTCCATTACCCACAAGGAACAATCCACACCCCCTGCACAGCATGTGAGTCCTTCACAGCCCGTCCCTAGTGTCAGCATCTTGGCCCATCTGCTCCCATTATCTTGGGCACACACCTAACTCTGGCCACCCTGAATGCGTCACCATTCTCCTTTCTACCCCTATTCTTTTCTGTGCAAGCTGATTGCTCTGCGATGTCTTCATTCCAGACAAAGCTCTGTCATTGCCTTCCCTCCCAAGCACTGACTGTCAGCCACCCTTCCCAGGCCTCCTCAGCACCCTGCACTTACCTCTGTTACATCACAGGTGACTTTGTTTTGTAATAATCATTGGCAGATATGTCCTGCCCACAGCACCATGAGCAGCTGGAGAGCAGGGGCCTTGACCAATCACCTTGACATTCATAGGGTCCCACACGGTGCCTGGCATGCAGCGTTCAAGAGATGTATCATTTTTTTCTCCTTAATTCTAAAATTTTTATAGACTTTCCAAAGAGACATGTTCTTGAGCCTACAGTTCCAGTTCTGCAATTAGAGGTGAGACGTGGGGACAATGGGGTAGCATTCATACTTTGGATATTTGGATCCCAGAAAGCACCCTTTGAAAGAGCTCAGTCCCATTCCCTTGGCTTTTTCTGTTTCAAAGATGATAGTGATTATCTATGTCATGGGTTACCATATGGGCATTTGAAAGTTGGCTATCAGTGATGTGGCATCGTTAGTCCCCTTGTCTATACGCTACAGATAGCTTACGATCAGCCATTTCTGATCAGAATGAATTTTAAAAGGCAGTCCTTTCCCCAACCCTGTCACTTAAAGGTTCTTTTCAGACGTTGGCCCAATCAAAGGCTGCCCCTAGATACAGGACAGTAATCGTCAGAGAGGTCGGGCTTTGGGATTGGCTGGCAGCCCGTTTCTCTAGCCCAGGAGCATAGTAAACACCCTTTTCTTTGTAACAGAGAAGAAACAGGATCAATGATCATCCAGGTTTGCTATTTCAAAGAGGGTGAGAGGGACCAATAACCTAGCAGTTTTAAAAGCAAGTATCTCCCTCACAAAATTGTAGAAGAGTATAGACTTTAAAGGGTCACTTGGGACCCAAAAGCAGGCAGTGATGAGAGCAGACAGGACACGGGCCCTTACACCCTTCCTTCCTTCCTCACCAGCAGTGGCCTGAGAGGGGCGTCTGTGGCCAGGCCCTCAGGCCGGCTGTGCCACTGATGAGCTCAACCTTGGGTAAGACACTGAACGTCTGAACGTAGCGATACTATGGTGTGGCTTGAGTATCAAATCTAATGTTGTATGAGAAGGCACTAGGAAGATGGTAATTGGCTGCACAAATAACAAATTGCTATTATTGTTGCTGGATTCCCCCCCCAACACATACACTTTCACACACACACACACACACACATGGGAATTCAAGCCCTGTGAGAATAGGGACTTGGCAGACTGAGTAGAACTCAATACTTAGTGAAGGCACCAATATTATTGCCACCTTCTCCATACTGGGACACTGCTCAAAGTTTGGAATTGCAAATGGTTTGGGACCTCGTTCTCCCTCCAGGGAATTCTCTAGTATTGAGTATTCCAGGTGGCAGGTTGTTTTCAAAAGGAAGTGAAATTCTATGGGAACAGGAAATCTAACTTTTATGCATTAAAGACCCCTTTAAAAAAAAAATCTCATGCCTAAAAAGGAAAAATACTTTCTTAGCTTTCCATCATATTAAATAAAACTTACAAATTTTCTATCATAGCTTTACCACCTCTCAGTGCTGATTAGTTCAAGGAAACTATATTGGGCTTCAAGAACCCCTCCTCCCTGCCTGTCTCTGCCTTTAGACCTTCTAGCTGCTCTTCCTGGGCCAATGGAGTTCTCCTGGGGGAGAATGAAATGTCATCTCCTCTAAGCACACAGAGTGCAATAGAATGGGATGAGGGCATGTGTCTCGAAGACAGCAAGATGGGTGAGGGTGGAGGTGGTCAGGCCACATCCAGCTTTGCATTGCATTCTAAAGAAAATCACAGAAAAACCTTGTTTTGCAAGGAAGTATTCAATGTAATAAAAATGTCAAAAGCTTCCATTTCCTTTTGGAATTTGGGGTATGCCAACTCTACTTGCATTGATGTTCACCTCTGTACTTTTTATTCACTCATTCATTCATTTCTGAGCAATTTTTGCATATTGGATACTTCCATTAAAAATTATTGTTAATTTTTAAATGTGTACCTTTTTGGATTATGGAGGCCCTGGATTGTTTTAAGTGAGTTTACAGATGGGTGGGAAGAAACTACGTAGTCTGATAAAGATCCTGGATTAATCTAGCCAGGGAGAGGTTATCTTACCAGAAGCCAGGTGGCCGCCCAGAGCAGATGCAGCATGTCTCAGTGTGGCACCCCTTGGCCCTCAGAATTCCTAACGGGGACGCAGAGTGGCTGGTACACAAGGCAGAATCTGGCCGAATTGGGGGAACCAGGCCACATGGCCCTTTAACCTCAGGCTTCCATGCCCTGAAGGAAGAATTTAAATCAGCAGTCTACTCCTGTGATAGGAAACTTTACACACATCCATGCCTTTCCTACTTACTGACCCAAATTCAGCCTCAGCAAGGTCATCTGGTGCACAAGCATTCGGAACCCAGACAGCCCAGAGCAGTATCTTTGTTTTCAACTGTCCCAGCCACAGAATGCCTGTTTCTCCACATGTTCTCCCTCAGTAAATAAATCTGGGCACCTGGCTTGGGTTTCACAGGGTGTGTCACAGCAGTGAACACAGGGACTTGGCCTATGGCCTCATGAAACCAAGTTAAGGGGTCTGAGCATTTTAGCACTATTAATACATTAACTTTCAAAATGGTTATTCCATCTTAGACTCCCCCTAGCTAATTAGGGGAGTGCCTGTTTTCCCCAAGTCCTCACTAACACTGAGCACTACTCCTTTTAAAACTTTTTGCCAGCTGGATAGGTGAAAATGCCTTAATTTTCATGTTAATCTGCATTCAGCTTTATTCTTGTAAGTTTGACTTTTTTCAGATGATTTTTATTGATTTATGTGTATTCTTTTGAGAATTATTTCCAAATACCCTTTGCTGTCTTATTTGTAAGTGCTACTTATATATTAAGGACCTTGCATTTTTGTTGCAAATGTTTTTCTGGTCTTAAATTAGACTTTTCATTTTGCTTCCTTTTTTTTTTTTACCCCAAGCTTTTAGAAAGTCAAATTTGTTAATGTTTCCCTTAAGGCTTTTTTCTTTGCTCTTATTTTTTAATTTTGTGCTAGTACTGCCTTGTTTTAAATATAATAATTTGTAATGTGGGACTTCCCATGGTGTTCTTAATTTTCAAAATTTTATGGTGATTATGTTTACATTTATTCCTCTAATTGAACTTTAGAGTTATAAGGTCATTACCTCTAAAAAGGTTTCTATTGTGATTTTTGTTGAAATTGTATTAAATTTATTAATGAATTTAGGAAGAAATAGCATCTTTAAACTATTGCATCTTCCCTTCCAAGGATTAAATGTCCATATGTTTATTGTCTTTCATGTTCGTCAGTAAGTTTTTATTTTCTTCATAGATTTTGCACCTATTTTTAGTTAAATATATTCCTGTCTAACTTATGTGGAGTTTTTGTTGTTGTTGTTAATGTTTTGAGAGGATTTTTTTGCCCTATTGTGAATGGAATTTTTTTTTTTCCATTACATTTTCTGACTGGGGATACATAAAAGACCTTGATTAATGTGAGTTCACTTTGTAAACTACTAACTTTATGTGTTTTTAAACTATTCCACTAGGTTCATGATTGATCCTTGGGTATTCTAGGTAGCAATCATATTATCTATCTGTAAATTGTAATTTTTCTCCTTCTAACCAGTATTTTGTAATTGGTTTATTGTCTTGGTTTATTGTCTTAATTTATTAGCCTGATCTTCAAAAACAGTACCAAAGAATCTTTGTGGTATAAGGAAAGCATTGTCTTGTTCATGATTTTTAAGGACAAGTGGCTCTTATACTGTTTCCTAGAATATATCCTGTGCTCATTGCAGGTTATTAATAGATAGGTAAATAAAAATTTCTTAATCAAATACATTTGGAACGTGTCACTCTAGTGCCTCCATTAGTTTACTGTTGTCTTTCAGCTTGAAAAATTGTTTTCCATATTAAGAAAGTTTCTTTCTGACTTTAGTTTTACTAAAAATTTTTTAAACTCTTAACTGAATATTGACTTTTTTTATAGAATTGATTTAAGCTGACCATGAGAAGGTAATCATTATAAACACAGTTAGCTTTTTGAGATACTCCAAGTACTGGCAAATAATAAAATCATGTTTCTCTTAAAATATTACTTAATTTAGGTTTTACTTCAGTCCAGATGAATGGAGTAATTGACTTATTTCCTTATAGTTTGGGGAAATTTTAAAAATTTCTTCCTATAGGCCTATTGATTGTCCCCTACCATACCAGAGTACTCTACATATAAATTATCCTAATATTTAATACTTTTCACAAGCTATTTTGTGGTGGGCAAGTTGTTGAAATCATTTTTCCTGAGAAATTTTATTTTGAGCAAGGAAAAAAAAGGACTTTTGTGGGTTTTTTTTTTCTCTGAAATTCTGTGCTTACTTATCTCAGTTTCCCTTTTGTTGAGATTTTTAATATTATTTCATGTTTTATTTGTTCTTCTGTTTCTTCATTTGTAAAATTTGGGGTATAGATAAGCGCTAAATGTCCTTTAAGTTTCTTGGTTTCTTGATGGTCATTGTATTGTGTTTTGATTCTATGATCATCACTTGCCACAACTGCTTTTATGAAGGCCTTTCAAGATGCCTGGGAGAGGGGAAAGAGAAGGAGGTAAAGAGTAGGGAGGAGGCTACATTTATTTCTCATCTGTTTTTTAGAGAACCTGAGTTGGCTTTTCTCTGGTGCAAAGGCAATAATATCTTGCATATTTTCCCACCCTTCTTTAAACCGCCTGTGGATTAGAAACTCAGATGACTCTATGGATTTAAAAAGATTAATCCTCTGTGGGAAAAAGTGGAGATTTTCTCCCCTTTGCTATGGCCTAGGGAAAATGAACACACCAGAAAATTATCAAAGTCTGTCAAGAGAATTTCAACTTTGTAGGAAAATAAACTGGAGTATGCATATAGGACGGCATTGTGCCACCATCCCACCAGCTCTTGAAGCCTAGGAAAGTCCTGACATAACCAGCACCTAAGACATTGAAGTGTCTCACTGAAAGAAAAAGGAAAAAGGCCAGGGTATTTTCTGTTGGGTCCAAACTTCATCATCACCAATCCAGAGAGGTCCTGTCAAGACCATCTTCTATCCACAAGACCAAGTGTATACTCTTCCGTGTTATAAACTCATCACCTATCTGTTCATTCTTTCAGCAAATGGTCAAGTAGGGCTTGCTTGGTGTCATACACTGGGACCACAGAGATGCAAGGCAATCTCTTTAATTTTAGCCCAGTGCATATTAGCAGTGACTTTTGGGGCTCAGGGAAATGGGGGCAAAGAAAGAAAAGGGATGCCTCAAGTAGACAAGAACTAAAAGTATTAAAAGTATTGTAAAATTGATATCTGTGTTAGTTTGCTATTGCTGCTATAACAAATTACCACAAATTTAGTGGCTTAAAACAACACAGATTCATTATTTTCTCCTTCTATAGGCAAGACACTCAGTATGCATCTTGGTGGGCTGCAATCAAGGTGTCAACACTGCTGGGTTCCTCCCTGGAAGCTCTGGAAGAGAACACTTTTCCATTTTCTGGGGTTTGCCTTTTCCAGCTTCTAGGGGCCACGGACATTCCTTGGTTCATGGCCCATCTTCCATCTTCAAAGCCAACAATGGCAGATTAAGTCCTTTTCACATGGTATCTCATTCTCCCTCTCTTTTGTCTCTTTTTTTCCTCATGCTTAACAACCTATATTATTGTATTTGGCCCACCTAGACAATTCAGGGCTCTCTCCCTATCTCAAGGTCAGCTGATTAGCAACCTTAATTGCATTTGCCACCTTGTAATATATTTTGCCTTTTAGGGTAATGTATCTGCTGGTTCTAGAGGTTAGGACGTGAACAACTTTGGAGGCCATTGTTCTGTCTGCCGTGGTATGATTTACCAGTGTCCTCCTCCTCTACGCACCTATAGTTCTTTGTTATCCCTTTATCACATTGCTGTCAGTCTGACTGGGACTCTCAGAAGACACCGACTGAGGTCCTGAGGTATAGACATTGCCTCATGTCTGTATTTCTTTCTCCTCCTCTCTTTCTCTTCCCTCTTCTACTTGCCTCCCTCCATAATATCGATATGCTCACTAAATGCAGCTCCGGTACCTAAATCTCCCTGTTATAAACTTATATACATAAGAGATCATTTTACAGCGTATACGCATGAAACGGGGCTTCTAATGCAACTCCCTGTGATTGAAAAGCAAATATGGCTCATGTTACTACTGTTAACATGAAGCAATTAATGTTTGAACAGAATTTTCAAAATGAAATTTTGAGCTCGCTGCTAGAGATAGCTCAGTCTCCTTCATTTCCTGAATTATTATGCATCTCCCATGGTACCGTCTGCCATATTATTTCTTTGGTGTTTACAGAAGCAGGTCATGTTTATGAAGCATATCCAGAAGAAGGAAATGATATATGGAAAATCTCTACATGGGGTGTAGAGTCAAGTGATCCCTAGGTTGGAACCAAGGGCTATAAATAGGACAGTGACTTCATATGTACCATGGGACTAGTATTTTCCATCTTTCAGCACACAGTTTGAAGAAACTTGGATGGGTTTTTTTAATAGTTCTTTTTGAAAATGGAACATTAGCTATCCATAGAGATTTAATCTTGGACAAAAAATAGGAATAAAAGTCATCACTTCTGGTGACAAGCTTAGTCCTCTTTTCTTGAAAGTAATTGAACATCCTGTGAGTTTTTTTGCAGTTTCTGTAGAATTGAGAATAGTGACCATCATTTGAGGTGGAAATAGCGGAAATGATTAATTTAGAAAGGAGAAGGATTGTGGGGTGGGTGGATGTGACATTTTCTGCATTGTATTCTTAGAAACTTAGACTGTTAGAGTTGGAAGTGCCTCTGATAAAACTGTTCATTAGCATATGAGAAAACAGAGGCCCAAATACTTTAAGTCCCTGGGCCAAGAGTGTGCTATGTGCAAAAAACCACGCTGGAGCTCAAGTCCAAGGCTCTGGACCCTCAGACTTTCTCAGCCCACTGCATTCATCTCCAGGACCTCTGGTGGTCTCACTAGGGTGACCCACTATGCCAGCTGCTCCAGAGATGCCCTTCATGTTGACTTCCACTTGGGCATTTCTGGTGCTCAGATGGCTAAAATACTCTCTGTACAGTTTACCCTGGAGAACTGAACTTCCATCTGCTGTAGAACACAGTAGCCTCTGTATCTGTGCATACGTGTGCATGTATCTATGGAGGTGGGGAGGGTGGACAGGCATGTTTGTACACACACTATGCCAGCAGCATTTGTAAGGGCCAGGATCATGACACTGGTGATAGGAAATGCACTTTCCTTTCCCACTTCTTCATTGTTCTTTCCACAAAATAATAATATCATCTCAGTACTTATGTTTTACACTTGGTGAAACAAAATGTGAGTTAAAACTGTAAAATTTTAAAATTGAAATTGTTCTTGACACACATATACTGCAAGGCATCCCATTGATGTGGACAGCACATATGTAGACAACAGGAAAAGCACTGATGTGGTACCTTCCCCTACAGATAGAAGCGTGATGTGTCTCAGCGTACATTATGGGAGTTCTCCACTTAGATTAAGTCGTGGTTCTCAATCAGAACAAATTTTGTGCATGTGCACACACACAAACACACACACACACACACACACACCCAGAGAGCATTTAACAATGTCTGCAGGCATTCTTGGTTGTCATCTCTGGGGGAAGTGGTGCTACTGGCATCTATTGGGTAAGGGCCATGGATGCTGCTGAACCTCCTACAATGCACAGGACAGTCCCCTGCCACAGAGAATTATCCAGTCCAAAGTGTCAGTAGTGCCAAGGTTGAGAGACCCTGGCCTACAGGAATTTATGACTTATCTGATGCTTGGATTTAGAAGGCTACACAGAGGGTTGATTCATTTAGAAATAGCTTGGCTTATGAAATAAACCTACCCAGTATAGTATATGGCTTGGGGAAATTTTTGTAATCTAGTTGGGTAGGGACATAAGCTTGCCCAAGAGGAGCAGAGCAGCTCACTCTGTGAAGTGAAGTGAGCCAAAGCAGACCCGGCCCTGCCCCTGTGCTCGCTCTCTCGGGCCTCTATTCTCAGTGACTAGAGTCGCAAATCAGCCTCCTGCTGGTCTCCATATCTGTGGATTCTGTGGTTGAGGGTTTAGATGTATTGTTTTTGTTTGGGGTCATGATATAGTTTGGATAACAAAACGTAGAATTTTAAAAGATGACTAAGGATATAAAAGACTAAGGAATGTCTTACCCTGATTCCCTCTTTACACAAACAGCCCCAGTCAGGGAACCCTATGCCCCATGAGGAATCAGGCCTCAGCATGGCCAAGTCTAGGCAAAGACCACTGTGGCAGCAATAGTTGAAAAAGGAGAGGGGTCTGAGGAGAGAGGAAATGGTTAGGAGGCTGCTAGAGCCTTCTCTGAGTGCTACGTTCTACTTAGGGACCAAGTCAGGTAAGACTGATTTGTGTTTCCTTGTTTGTTTTTGAATCTTTGAAATAAAATTTCCATACTGTTTGGGTTTTTTCCCCATTGCCAGGTGGTTACATTCCAAACAAATTAAATCATGGAATAGAGACACCAGTATTTCCAATCATGCTCATTTTGTGGGACTGATGGTAACGTGATTCCCTTCCATGACAACACCCTTGCCCATGCAAACCCATAAGGGTCAGCAGCTGGAGTGCCTGGCACCAGGAGGACCACCTGTGCCCTTCGCCTGGCATTGCTGATTGATGTCAGTGGATGGAAGAGACTGAGACTGTTTTCACTTCCTTCAGTCTACACAGTGAGCCAGTCTCCCCATCTTGGGAAACCTATTCCTTTACCAAGCTGGATGGTAGAAAATTCCCTGCAGCTATATACTGTGCCAGGTATGTTTATTTCACAAGCCAAGCCAACCTGTTTCTAAGCAGCCCTCCTAGTAGCCTTCTGAAGCCCAGTGTCAGATACCAGTGCTGGAAGAAAGATGAAAGGATTCTGCACAGGTACAGGTCCTATCAACATGGGCCTGAAAGTGAGGGAGCTGGAGGTGTGGTTCAGAAGACAGGTAGAGGCTGTTAGAGGAAGCACAGACAATCAGAGGTGAAGACAGGTTTGGGAATCAGCCAGGCCTTTTGTACAGCAGACTCATGACGATGTAAGAGAACATAATAGAAATTTTTAGACTGATAACCCCTTGCTTGTGTTGAAAGTTGACTGCTGCAGGGTCCAAACGAGGGAGAACTCCTACAGTGGAGGTTATGTATCCATAGCCTCATAGAATGTTAGTGTTGAGATCTTCATCCATCTAGTGTCATCTACTCAGTCATTCAGCCAACAGTGAGTGGAGCTCTGAGCAAAGCACTACAGTTAGATGGCAGATAGGTTACCTAGTTGGAGGATGTGAGGTCAGAGGTCTGGGCTGCAGAAACCCTGCACGGTTTCCTCTGACTCTTACCAGGGCAGGGGAAGGAAGCAACCCTCTGTTGAGCAATTGGCTATGGGTCAGGCACTTCCACTTGTGCTGTAGTGGCAGGCCATTCATCCGTCAGCTGTGGCCACCAGTGATCCAGTTTGGACTGGGCCACTGGAAGACTGGTTTGTTGGGATCAAGTCAAGTGGTCCTAGGAAACCGGCCGAAAACAGTCACATCCCCTTACAGTCCAGAAAAGTGTCAGAGCCTGGTAGCCAGCTCCAGCGGGGAGAATCCTGAACTAGGTGTTTGTTGGTAGCTCGGACGCCAACTTTTATGACGTTAGGCAACATCAAGAACAACTTAATAATGCTCTCTCCAGAGTTCATGAGAAAAGGACTAAGCAGAAATAAACAGCACCCCAGCCCCTACCCAGCGGGTACTTCTGGAAATTACATGTGGGTGAAGCAAGGCTGCTTCCTCCTGCTCCGCTTGTGAGAAATGACTGCCTGTTCTCCTTTCTCGGTATCGGTCTTACTTTAAGAGTTACAATACAAAGAAGGCAAACTGCAGGTACTTTCTGTTGGTGTTTTCACTGGAGCAACTGTAAATGGAAAAAGAAAAGGCATAGAGAAAATGGTGGAATGAAATGTTAAACCTTATAAAACAAGTGGCTTCTGGTTGCTAACTAGATATACTGAAAAACAAATGAAATCAGAAAGCAGACTTACAGAATTTTAGATATGGAAGAAACCTGGCAATCATCTAGACAACTGCCTTCATTTTATAGAGGAGGAAACAGCCCCCGGTGACATCGTGTAACTTCCTCAGAGTCTCACAGCCCCCTGGTGGCAGAAGTGGCCTGAAACTCAGATCTTTCTACCTATTGATGACTCCAAACATCTGTCCGTGTTTGCAAGTTAATATGGTGGGGCTTATGAAGTGAGGGCACTTGTCATTATCTGTGAACACTTCTCTTTTTCTGCCCTTGGTCACCAGGCTGGCTGGGATAAGGGCTGGGAGCCCAGACCCAGGGCCGTGGTGCCTCTGGCCCTTCCCTGCCATCCCTGACTGCAGCCTGAGTTCCCAGTGGGGTTTTGAGGGTGCTTCTCTCCTGAAGTCCTCAGGTGCCTTGCAGAGGGCTGATCCTCGCCTCTGGGATGAGGGGGAAACAAAGTAATGTGAAAGGCCATGAGGAATGGAGGACGAGGATCCAGGAGGACAGGGAGGAAAAGACGGCAGATTTAGGGCAAGGGAGCGGCAGACAGGCACGAGGGCCCCGAGGGCCTAACGTGGCTGTTTTGTTTAAATGCACAGGGCTCAGAAATAGAGGATTTTTGAAACTACGTTCCACTGTTGTAAAAGGGAAAGTGTATGGGGGAAAGTCACAGCTCAGCTACAGTGTAATCCTAGATCTTGAAGTATAGAGGTTACGTGGGCAAAGAATGAATAATCCAAGTTTGAAAGTATGCATAATGTTTAAAATTATCCCCCAACTTCAATGCTTTTTCCTGGTTATGGAGAGTCTTGAAAAACATGTAAATGAATTCTGATCTATCAGTCTATGGACACTCTTCAGAAAAGTGCCATTTAATAGTGTTTTTTGTGAAAAATGATCTAGGATTTGTCTTTCAGATGTGCAATCTTTCTGAACTTCAGTTTCCTTATCTGCGGAGGGAATAAGGTTATGGTGAGAAATAAATATCACAAACATCTTGACCTTATACATAATAAACCCTTAAAACAATTACAATATAATTTAAGGGAATAGTATGTAAATATATAAGTCTGTGAAATATCTCACAAAAGAAATGATTGCATTAGAGCCTTTAAAGACTTAAAACTAAGCTTCCTCTACTCAGGAAACACTTAAATTCTAAATTTTAAAGTCCCTTTAGATAAAATCTCATATTAATGTTTCAGATCTTTTTGTTTAAAATTCTCTTGAGTGTTGTTCTTCTGTGGCTTTCCAGAAATACGGCCAGAGCTACAAGATAGGTAATAATAATACCATTAACAATTTCTATGACATCCATTTAAAATAATTTAAGTAGACAGGAGGGATGTCTTCACTCCCCATTCTTTTAGGAAAACAGCTTGGCCATAGGGATGTAGAGAGAAGCCATGTTTCTCATCCCTCATCAACATCATTCCTTAGTCCTTATGGAACAGTGATCCGAGATTGGTAAACAGCACATCACTAGCAAGTGTGCTTCTTGTTGTCAGTCTATAAAATCACTGTATTGTCAGTTTGTAAAATTATTTTTGCTTTATGTGTGATTCTATCTCATTTAGCAGCCAAGAAAGCTGCCTCTTTCTTTCTTCTAAATTTTGGATCCCCAAGCTTTGCCTTTCTATTCCATAAATGTTATTTGTCCCTATAACATATATGCAATATATGTTATAACATATATGCAATATATGTTATATATTATTACATATATAATACATAGATATATATAATTCCCTCTCATCCACTTGTAGAGTTTATCATGAAAATTAAAGTAAGAGGGGGGAAATTTAAACTGGGAGAGATTTAAAAGGAAAAGCAAAGCTATTTTTATTTCTTCTAGGCCTGCTTCTGCACCATTTATTATTTTCCTCATTATATCTATTTTTTATAGATCAAGAAGCTTAATTATAAAAAAGTTAAGTGACTAATACAAATTGAGGCACAAACGGGGAGGAAAAAAAATCTAGTGGTCCCTGCCCCAGTAAGAAGCTTCATTTCTGTTTTTGTTCTGCTTGGGTAAATGGATGGCAATGAAGCCCTCCTGTCTTGTGAAGTTGGAGAACTTACCTCCTGAGTTGATTGGCTGCAGAAGAGTGACCAATGCCCTGCCAACACCATCAGCACACTGGGAGATGCTGGGTTGTTTCCCCTCCTTAACTAAATACATTCTTCTTTTTAAATCTGAAGAGGTCAGATGGTGGAATGAAAAGGAAAGGTTTGAGGTCCCTTAGGGCAGGCAATAAAAGATATAACAACAAGATCTTGTATGCTACTGGTATTTCTGGAAGTGTATTAAGTTTCCATGCAAGTCTTAGCCTCCTTGAGGGACTTGTGATCATCACTTCCCATTCCCTAAATCAGCAACAGCAGCTGTGTGTGTGTGTGTGTGTGTGTGTGTGTGTGTGTGTGTGTGTGTGTGTGTGTGTGAAAGAGAGAGAAAGAGAGAGAGAGACAGACAGAGACTGCATATGCAGCAAAAGCTGGGGGGCCAGGGCACGTAGGGCAGAGCTAGGGGTTAACATCCTCTCGAAGTAGATGGGGGTAACATAAGGCCAGAAAGGAAGGATGAGAGCACAGAGGTTGCTGAGGGTTCTTTGGCAGGGGAGGGGGATTGGTTGGTTGTCCTATACTTGACTGACATAAAGCTGGTAATCAGCCTGGATTCTAATTCCTTTCCTAAAGATTCTAAAATGACAATGTTACAGTGAAACCTTTCTACTTTGGCCCCATCTAGGATACCTTTTAAACCAGTGCCCATGTCACACTGTGTGCCTGCATTGGCAGAAAGCCATGAAAGTGCCTCCTGGAGAACTGTGTGGGACTGCGGCTTAGCTTTTGCCCTGACCCACCTCCACACCCATGAGCAAAGAGAGTTAACCATGGACTTGCCCGTCAAAAGGAGAATGCACATAAAAAGAGTAGAAGCTGGCTTGGCATTGCCTGGAAACAGGCCCACACAGCCAAGAAACAAGCAGTTGGACTAGCAACAGACTTAAATGGGCCTGTGCTAAATTGAAACGCAAAATTGGCAAACTGGTATCTCTGTATGTCTATGTCTGCTGATGATGTCGGGTGTGGACTTAGGGTTAACAGATCTAGGTTCAAGGGCCAGCTTTGCCACCTCCTTGCTGTGTGGCCTTGGATAAGCTGCTTTGTCTTTCTGGACCAGTTTCACCTTAGCTAAATCAAGAGTAAATAATTTAGCACAATGCTTTGATCATAATAAGCACTCGGAAAAGGCCAGTCAGCTGGCACAATGGTGAAAAGGGCTCAACGTGCTCCCTTCATTTCCTCCCCCCAAAAGAGTGAAGCGGAGGTATAGCAAGAAAGGTGCTACTACCATAATGTCAAAAAATTCCAGCTAAAGATACTGGATCATTTCTCTCTACAGAAAAGCCCATCATAAAGGTTCTTTCTAACCCTACCATGTAAGGCTATAAAGAAATAGGTAGGCAGGCTTGTTTATAGTTTCTGTGTGTGTGTGTGTGTGTGTGTGTGTGTGTGTGTGTGTGTGTTTCTGAACCCCATCTCACCCACAGGCTGCTGTTATCTGCTCCTGCAAAAGAATCCACTATCCCAGTGAGCCAATTATAGAGTACATTTCTTATCTGTTGTTGCAAAAATATATACTTAATTGTGAATATGAGTATAAATTCTTCTAAAGGACTGTTTCAACTTTTAAAAATCTAGAGCTGTGTAAAATTAGAGTAAAAAGGAATAAAGAAGAACTTTATGTGGTAGATGATAAAGAATAGCTAGTTTCTGCCCTGTGAGAGCATACAATTTCAATAACTTAAACTCCCAAGAGAAAGCATGGAATCTTACTGTTTTAGAGCTTCCGTGGGGACTAGTTTGCAAATGCAGTTTAATTTCATTTGGTATAAAATAATTGAGCATGGTTATTAGTGTGCACCCATAAAAATGAAAATTATAAAGTTAAAAGCAAATAATACAATAAACTCACAAAGAAAATCTCCCTCACTAGTGATCAGGAAAATGGGAACTAAAACAGCAAGATTGGTTTGACTGCACCTACCTGCAAGAGAACCAGGCAAAATACCCAATTAAAATTTCTCAACCTCCACACTGTTAACATTTGGGCTGGGTAATTCTGTTTTGCAAAGGGCTGTTCTGTGCATTGTATATCCCCAGCTTCTATCCAATAGATGCCAATAGCACTCCCCAGTTATGATAACCAAAATTGTGTCCACACACTGCCAAATGTCCCCTGCGGGGCATAGTCAACCCTCATTGAGAGCAACTGCTAAATGAGAGGGGAGAATAGATGCTAGAGACAACTTGCAACATCTGCCGTAAGCCTTGTGTTATTTCCCCAAAACAGTGCTTAGCACCGAGGTAATATCTTACCTTTAAAGGTGACAACTCCTTTGCCAGGAGACTAACACTCTAAGATTATGTGCAGCTTGATTTGGGTTAATTCAATAAGGATGAAAAGTCATTCCTTTCTTACGTGTATCTACTAAATCTAAATTTGTATTTATAGCAAATAAAGATAATTTTTATTTGAATATGCAACCAAATGAAATATTCTTTCATTCTAGTGTGTAGGAATGGTGCTAAGGGTATTACACTGTGCCACATTGATGATGAATGTCTTTACTCTAAACTGTAATATTTCTGAAAGGCTACATGACAGCATTCATAATGTTGCTCTGTCCTAAATCAAAAATTTCATCTGTAGTTGATGGCATATCTCTTTTAAGGGCAATTAAGTATGCATAATTTGCCACTGCTGGATTATAAATACCTTAAGCGTATAGTACTTTCCGTTAATGAGAGTGTTCGCTTAATATGCTTTTCCTTCCCAATGAGAGGATGTGCTTCACTGCCAACCATATTAAGATGGAGATAATTTATAAGAAACCATGAAGCCTCTTTCCTTTGTTCTGCCTTTTCTATCAAATTTTGAGAGGCAACTCTTCCGTCAAACAAGCGGATACACTGGTATCTTGTTAGAAGGCTGCTTAGTGAAAAGGGAAAATTAAATACAAAGTGCATCTGTCTTGGGCTTCTTCCACGGCTGTTTAGTGCCTAGTATGTCACAGTGACCTTGTTACAAGGCAGTTTCACCACATGGAGTGTCTGTGTGGGCATGGAGTCGGGGGGCACCATTATAACGGGACCTCCAGGGTTCTTATTTTGGAAAATGTAGATAGCTGCAGAAATTACATCAGCAAAGTAGTTGCCGGCCATGTAAGTAACAGAATACCATAAAAATCAAGTATAAAACGACTCACCCCGGGAGAGGAATCGTTTTTATCTGCTGTAATGAACAGAGACTGTACGAAGGGACACGTGCTAGAGCTGGACCTGGGGGAGTAGGCAGGATACCAGAAAGGGAATGGAGGGCAACACTGAAGGCCTGGAGGTCAGTGGATGCAGAGACCAGGAATCAGAAGGCAACTTTAAATAGAACGGTTGGGCTACAGTTGTGGATTTGCATAGAGGCAGGAGGATCTCTGGTTTGTGGCCCAAACAGCAAACTGTCCACCAGAATCTGTGTTCTCCTCCAAAGCACAGCTGCATCTGGAAAACGGCTGCAAAGCCAGCCCTCCGTGCATCTGGGTGGGGCTGTGCGGCTCGTCCTTGCTGGCGTGCTACGAATGGGTCTTCATCTGGAGGGCAGTGAGCAGACAGCACGCTCAAATTGGGTAATTTGAAGGGAATTTAAGAAAGGCACTGTTTGCAAAGATGTGGGAGAAATGCAGGGAAACCACAAGGGATGGTACAGTATCTTCAGGCCAGAACGTATCTTGTTACCTCCCTGAGGCATGAAAAAGTAAGAGAATGGTACCGTTTCTTTTTTTTTATTGTAAATATTTTAAAATTCAAGTAGATTTAGGGAGTACAAGTGGGTTTTTTTGTTACACGGTTGAATTACATTGTGGAGAAGTCTAGGCTTCTACCCATCACCTGACCTAATGCAGGTTGTACTCAATAGGTAATTTTTCATCCTGCACCTTCCTCTAATGTTCCTCCTCCTGAGTCTCCAGTGTCCATTAAGGCACTCTGTATGACCAGGCATACCCACTGCTTAGCTCCCACTTGTGAGAACATGTGGTATTTGGGTCTTTGTTCCTCTGTTACTTAGAATAATGACCTCCAAGTCCATCCAAAGTTGCTGCAGAAGATGTTATTTCATTCTTTTTGATGACTGAGTAGTATTTCATGGTCTCGTGTGTGTGTGTGTGTGTGTGTGTGTGTGTGTGTGTGTGTGTGTGTGTATTCTTTAGTTATCGGTTGGTGAACACTTAGATTGTTTCCATAGCTTTGCAATTGTGAATTGTGCAGCAATAAACATATGGGTGTAGGTGTCTTTTTTATAAAATGACTTCTTTTCCTTTGAGTAAATACCTAGTAGTGGGATTGCTGGATCGAATGGTAGGTCTACTTTTAGTTCTTTGAGAAATCTCCATACTGTTTTTGATACAGGTTGTACTCATTTACATTCCCACCAATAGTGTATACGCGTTCCCATTTTACCACATCCATGCCAGCATATATTGCTTTTTGACTTTTTAATAATGGCCATTCTGACAGGGGTAAAGTGGTATCTTGTGGTTTTAATTTGCATTTCACTAATGATTAGTGATAGATTGAGCATTTTTTATACATTTGCTGGCTATTTGTTTCTCTTCTTTTGAAGAATATTCATGTCTTTTGCCCACTTTTTAATGAGGTCATTTGGTTTTTTTCTTGCTGATTTATTTGAGTTCCTTGATTCTGAATATTAGACTTTTGTCAGATGGGTCGCTTGCAAATATTTTCTCCCATTCCATAGGTTGTCTATTTATTCTGCTGATTATATATTTTGCTGTGCAGAAGCTTTTTAATTAGGTCCCATTTATTTTTATTTTTATTGTATTTGCTTTTGGGGTCTATAAATTCTTTACATAGGTCAATGTCAAGGATAGTTTTTTCCTACATTTTCTCTCCTAGAATTTTTATGGTGTCAGGTCTTACATTTAAGTTTTTAATTCATCTTGTGTTAATTTTTGTAGTTGGTGGGAGATAGGGATCCAGTTTCAAGTCTTCCACATGAGGCTATACAATTTTCCCAGCACTGAGCGTGGTACAGTTTCTAGAACCCAAAATAAGACTCATCTGGAAGGACCAACAAGAAAGGAGCTATAACCTTCAGAAGGACACAGCCAGCCTGAGTCAAACCTGCAGGGAAGGAGAGATGGAAGTAAATACCTTGAACTCACCCTCAAACCTCCCTGCAGTCTTCTGCCAGGGTGTCCCATTGGCCAAACCCAGCCAGAAGCCAGAGGGCAAGGGAGCCTTTGATGTTGACATATAGGTAAGTGCCCCGGGGCACAGAGCAGGGTGGAGAAAGGTCAAGGAACAGACCTAGGGTAGGTATCCTGCACTGTCACTCCCTGTCAAAGACAGTAGGGAGTGGACTTTCCTTCTGTGGTCCCAGTTCCCCTGTCAGCCAGCTGGATTTGGAGGCCTTTGAGACCTAGGGATATCAGAGCACAAGATGCAAGAGACAGGCTCCCTTGTACCACCTGACAGAGGAAAGGGGACAACCATTCAGGAACATGAGCTGTGGACTCTGCCTGGTTAAGAAAAACTTCTCTTGAATCAAGACAGTAAATTTCAGGGGGTGTGTTTTTTATAGAAGTTTGCATTTGAGGATTTATTTATTATAGCATTTAGCATTAACAGGAATTAGATTGTAGAAAGTTTTAAAGGCCAAGCAAGGAATTTGTATTCTTTTCTATAGGTGGTCAAAAACCAGTGAAGGTTGTTATGCTGGGAGGTGGTATTAGAAAGTAAAAGGCCTTGGAATGATGAGCCTGGCAATCATGTGGCAGGTGGCCTGGAACCCAGTGAGCAATCGAGTGATGCAGCTGCCCCAAGCCCATGTCATCAGCAGGACCTGGGAGTCAGTCCAGGATAGTATACGCGGAAAGGGTGGAAGCATGTTAATCACATTCCAAGGTGGGGAAGGGGTGGTCTAAGGCCAGTCTAATGATCACCCCAGTCTATGAAAGGGCTTGGCTGGTCCACTGTGAGACGTGGAAGAAGAACTTTGGAGACAGCTGTAAATATAAGTAGCTCGCACAAGAGAGAAGGTTCGGAGAGGGTCTGCCCCCCATCTTCGGTCTGGGGCAGGGGGCTTCAGTGAGACCGCTGAAAAGCATGATGTGTATTCCCTGGAGCCTGGGAGATGCAGTAGTTACAGTATTTTTCTGGAAAATTGAAAGAACATGAGCATCATTGGTCAGCTGCTCTATGATAGCCAAAGAGGCTTCCTGGGGAGGGTGGGGAGACTGCTTGTCAACTCTCAGAGTTTCAGGACAAATGACATGCAACTAGTGTGGGGGGTCACCCCGATCCTGTCCACATGAGGACCTGGGGAACAGCAAGAGACTAGCAGTCAGAGAGATGTGTTCTTCCCCTAAATATGAGAATGCAACAGCCATTTGGAGGGGAGAACTGCAGACCCTACAAAAGGACCCCACAAGAAAAAGAGATGTATACACATGGCAAGCCTTTTGAGTGCCTGGGACATCTTGCAATTGTACTCCTCAAAAGAGCCTTTTCCTGCCCCTTTCCTCCTCCCTCCAGTAACCAGTCAGAAAAGAGAAGAGAAGCCCCCTTTTCTCTCCTCCTGCTGGAGGTGGCTTGGGCCAGGCAAGCTGGGGGAAAGGCGAGACAGCTACTAAAAGTATATCCAAGCTTTTTATTATTACTAAGCTGGACTAGACATACCAAGTGTCTACATGAGGTCATTTTTATGGATCTGTGACAAGAAATGAACAGAGGATCTTCTTTTTATTCTAGGAGTCACCAGAAGGGTCATAGATCTGCCCTAAATTTCATGCTGGAGTAGGGACAGATCTAAGCCCAGAATACATTTAGGGGAATAGTGGGAGACAAAAATGAAGCTGTTTACGATGATACTTCATAAGAGCATAACAGTCACATGGGTTCGTAGTATCAAGGCCTTGACCTAAAAGAAAAAAACAAAAAGATTAGCAAATCCCAAGCATGTATTTGTCATCCCTCAAAACGTATTTACAAACATGGTAACAATACCTTCGTCGGAGGACATTTCCTTTCCTATATATAACAAAACACTTAGAAAATCCGGGAAGTAGAAAACTTAAAACCAAAACTTACCTAATGTCCCATTATCCAGAAATGTACATTTTGATAAATGTCCTTCCTGTTTTATTTTCCTCCGTGGATGTGTATACATGCACTTGTGGGTTTTTCCTGTTCAAATTTGATTATCTGTATTTTGCATCCTGCTTTTTTAACTTAACATTTTATTTTTCTAAGTTGTAGAACATTTTTAAAAATATGGTTTAAATGATGGCATCATTGGACTGGAGTTCATCAAATAATTTTGCCAAATATTCTAGATCCAGATATAGACTTACATATGAATCAATGAAATGAATGAGAAAAGAATAGAGAATTTAACCCACAGCCTTAGATGTCCCACCAAGTTGTAGCATTCATATTATCAAACGAAAGAGCCACTTGTGCAGAGTGTTGTCACTCCTTTCTTTAAACTCTCTTTTCTTATTTTCTTTGGAGCCATTTATTTTCTTCCCACTGGTGCAGTGACTCCCAAGTCTCCTCTGAAGGTCCTCCTTCTTCCGTCCAGTCCCTAAATGTCGCTGTGGCTTAGGGGTCTCCTCAGACACCCCCTCTCTTCCTGGGCTGCCTCATCCAGCCCCTCAGTTTTCAACAGCATTCATATGCTAATAACTCTCAAATTCAAACAATAGCCCAAACCCCTGTTCTAAGCTCCAGACCTGCATGGTCACATCTCCAGCTGGATGTCTCACTGGCATCGCAGATGGAACTCTTGATCTTTGCCCCAAAATATGTTCCTTCTTCAATCTCCCCAACTTGGTAAAGCAACCTCAGTTCCTCCGTTGCTAAAGGAAAATGCCAGGAGACATTGCTGCTACTTTTCTGTCCCTCATTTCCAGCTCATAGCAAGTCCTGCCCATCTCCCTCTACAATACATCTCAAACTCAACTCTTCTGTCCATCTTCTCGTTGGTCACCCTTCTTTACGCCATCAGCATCTCCATAAGAACCACTGCAACTGCCACTTAATCACTTTCCCTCCTGTAATCCCTGCAATGTGTCCTCCAGAGCCATCCTCTTTCTATTAGAATGCCGCTCCCTTACTCAAACACAGCCAGCCCTTGGGATGGCCCAAAGATGCAGATCCCAATCCATCCAGTCTTTCCAGTTTCCAGTTCCCCAGTTTCTGTTTCCTGCGCTCTGCCTGTTGCCCCCTGATTTACTCACAGTGGTTTGCTTCAGGTCCCTGAAGCCTGTTGCTTCTCTGTCCCTGGAAAGTGACCCCTCTAATCTCCTAGTGTGCTCTCTCTCTTTCCCCACCACACACACGAGTCCAGAATGTCAATTCCTTGAAGGCAGGGACCCTGCTCAGGTCATGTATATGTCCGTGGTGGGCCAGTCTTTGCTGATGTGGCCTCCTGACTGGCCCATCCTCACCTTTCCAGTCCCAGCCCATAGATCAGTCCTCAGACTGACCACTGCAGACCCCACCGTTCTTAAGTGGGCCCAGCCCTTCTGGCCTCAATCACTTCACCCTGTGCATTCTGTCACTGACTCCAATTTGACATTATGTCTGTGTATGTTTCTTTGTTTAATGTCTCTATCTCCCACTAGACTAGAAACTCCCGTGAGAGCAGGAACCATGTGCTTTGTGAGGCTCACACTTTCCCAAGTGCCTGCCATCATGCCGGGCTCGTAGAAAGTGCTCAGCTCTTTGTTAAGTGAATGAGCCGCACTCGACTGGATGGAGTTCTGAGGGGAGCTCCTCTCTCTGCAGGGGGCAACACTGGAAAAATTGCCAGGCTCAGTCCCACAACAGAGGAGTGCAGTCCCCAGAATAATGGGGCCCCAAAGAGGTCCATGTCCCAATCCCTGGAACCTGTGAGTACATTACCTCACATGGCAAAAGGGACTCAGCAGATGAGATTAATTTAAAGATTTTGAGACTGGGAGATTGTCCTAGATTATCCAGGTGGGTCCTTATAAAAGAGAAGCAGAAAGATCAGAGTCAGAGAAGGAGCTATGATGAGAGAACCAGAAGTCGGGGGAGGGGGATTTAAGAATTCTGCTGGCATTAAGGATGGAGGAAGGGCCACAAGTCCAGAAATGCGGGTGGACTCTAGAAGCGTGGAAAGGCAAGGAAACAGATTCTCCCCTCGCACCTCCAAAAGGATCGCAGCCCTGCTGACACCTTGATTTTAGGACTTCTGACCTCCAGAACTGTAAGATAGTAAGTCTGTGTTGTTTTAAGCCATTGCATTTGTATTAATTTGTCATGGCAGCAATGGGAAACTGATACAAGGCGAGACTGAAGAAATGATTAAAAAACCCAGAGGCAAAAAGTGATCCCACCTTCCCTTAGAGGGGAGTAGGCTTGCCTGCCCACAGGCTATGCATTTCCGTAGTCCTACCACCTGTGTCATGCACTCTGTCCCTGTTTCTCTTCCCTTAATTCTCTCACAGGGACAAATAAGCAGCCCATGTCTTGTTGCTTGAGTGTAGGTTTAGAGACAGGAGGGAGGACCTGGGGCTGGGCGTGAGCTGCGGAAATGAGGGCGCAGTCAGCATCTGCCTGCCCAGACAGGCGTTGCCTCCGCGCCGTTGCAGGGTGTTACTGAACCATTCTTTACAGTCTAGGCTGCGGCACTTCGTCAGTGAATATCTCTCATTTAGAATTAGACTCTAGATCTTGTGGTTTGGCAAAAATAGACCTTCTGAGAAAAAAGAGAAAGCTCTGGACCCCATCCCTGGGAAAAATGCACTCAAGCAGAAATTTTCCTATGCAATTGTTAGGGGTTCATAAGGTCAGCTTGCTCAGAGCATAAAGTATGTGTTTATTGCAGGATCTTTTTCTTACATTGAGTGTAAGAGGCAGGGAGGCGGTAAGACAGTATAAGATGGGCTTCCAGTGTCAAGCTAAGGGGTTTGGACTTAATCCTACAGGGAGGGTGCTGAGGACTCATTAGAGGGTTTCAAGCAGGGCAGTGACATGATCAGATTTGTACTTTTGAAAACAATCACTCTGGCAATATGTATATTGGCTACAACCCTCTAATTAGTTTATCATATCACCTTAAGGGAAAAAATGCTATTGACACGAAAAGTTTTAATACTTCCTTTGAAAGCCAGTGATATCAGATGGCATATTAAGTGATCTAATTTCATGGACATTGTGCTGTAGAAAGCAGTTTCCTGTAAGGTCATTGAAATCTTATTGTCGTCAGGATCATTGCTCCCCATTAGTGGATTTGCTTAGGCATTTAGTCCTGTTACTATCATGATTATTATGTCATTGTTCAAGTGCTTCTCAGCTTCTATCAGATCCATCTCCAGCAGAGAAAACCCAGGTAAGTAAAGCAAAGTGGTAGAACACTGAACTGGGAGTCTTCTAGAAGCCCGGAGTATTATTCCTGGCTGTAGCACCACACTAGCTAAGGGATTTAGACCAAGTTAACCTCCCAGAACCACAGTTTATCTATGCAATGAGCATTATAAGGCCTACCTAGCTAGGTGCCATTTGTGACAATTGAATGCAATCATCAAAAGATAGTGCTTTGAAAACCATAACGTATTACCCAAATACAAGCTGACATTCATTTTCCTGTTAGTATTACCATATCATACCGGAGCAAGTTTGGGTTAGTAAAGAGAACTGTGAAAGTGAAGATTCGTGGTTTGCCTTTGAGATATTATATGCTTCTGTCTTTCTCCAAGTGTCAAACACTTTAGAGGTTTTTCTGGTATCCAGGCAACGTATTGTCTCCACTTAGCCCTTGCAAAGTCCTGAATTAAAAATAGACTTTGTTTTGCTGTGCTCTGAAATTTAAACCTATATGTTTTAAAGGAGTCAAAGGCCCTCCCTTGACTCCAGAAGGAGAAATGGTCACGTTCCAACACTTTCAGAGCATATGCAAAGCCCTGTGGAGGAAATCGGAGGAGCTCAGAGGGGCTCGGTGGGTGCACGCAGCCATAGACCTCCTAGTCTCACTGGTCTGTTGGTGGGATCCTAGAGCAAGGAAGGGAGCTCTGGCAGCTGAGTTGTAGGGAAAGAACTGTTGGTTCTAGAAGCACAGTCACCAGTGCTTCACACAGAAGGCTCTTTGTCATCATCATGACTACTAATCTGCAAATCTGAGACTCTAGGTAGCGCTTCTGTGTTTTTTTCACAGCTTTAAAGCACATCTGGCTCATTACTAGGCCAGACCTGATGTCCAGTGGGCAAATTTCAGGTGATGACATTTCCCTGTTTACTGCCCATGGCTTAAGAAACCATATGCCATAGTGAATATCATCAGACATTTCTATGAAGCAGACAAGATGTACTTTTTTCTATTTTACTTTTTTAATTGACAAATAAAAAATTATATGTATTGTGTACAACATGATGTTTTGAAATATGTCTACATTGTGGAACGGCTCAATTGAGCTAGTTAACTTGAGTTAAGTGTGCATTACCTCTCCTAGTTACATTTTGTGGTGAGAACACTCAAGATCTACTCTCTTAGTGGTTTTTAAAATACAATACATTGTTATTAACTAGAGTCACTATGTAGTACAATAGATCTCTTGAATTTATTCCTCCTATCTAACTGACATCTCCCCAACCCCCAACTAGCCCCGAGTAACCAGCATTCTACTCTCTACTTCTATGAGTTTAGCTTTTTTAGATTACATATATAAGATGCATTTTAATTATGCCCAAATGCATCAGTGTTAAAGCATTTGGGGACATGGGGAGGGGGAAACTTTGAGGTGTCCGCAAAATACCTCCTTTTGTTAATAACCCCATGTTACCAGTAGTGACATTAACAATGGTGTTGATACTGGTTTACCAAGAAGTTTACAAGTTTTTCTTTTGCTTACCTGTGGTTTGGTATGATTAGAAACAAATAAAGTATGTTATCCCTGTTCCATCAAAAGGAATGGCTCTCTTAGAGCCTCTTACTTTGTTGAGATCAAACATCCAGACTTAAAATAGAACTTCCAACTTTGATTCTAGGTTTGATTTGAAACAACAGTTGAGGAAGCAGCCTGGGCTCAGCAGTCGGACTCTGCCACACGCTAAGAGTGACTTGGGCAAGTCACTTCACCTTGCTGAGTATTAAATCCCCACTTGTAAAAGGGGAATAATTGTCTCTGTGTTCCAGGGTCCTTGAGAGGGTTAAATGAGTTAAGAGATTCTGACGCTAGAGGCAACAGAGTATGCTTGTTTATAACTTGGACTCCGAGCCAGCCTCCCTGGGGCTGAGTCCCAGCTTCACCTCTTCTCTAGCTGTGTCACCTTGTGAAAGTTGCTAAACTTTCCCGAGTCAGTAAAACAGAGATAATAATAGTGCCCACCTCATAGAGTCGTGAGGATGCAAGAGTTCATATAACCAGAAAGCACTTAGGACAGTGCCTGCCGTTTCGTAAACACTATTTAAGTCTGTGCTATGATTATGATAGATTATGATTATAATTGCTTTTATCCATATGTCAAGTGCCTGGCACAAATTAGTTGTTCAAAAAAGATTAATAACTACTTTTATTATTTCTCCCATCAGAGCACTTGAATTTTAAATACTCTGAAAGGAAAGTAATATTATAAGTTGGGTTTTTTTGGTTTTTTTCATTCCTTCAGGGACTGAAAACTTAATTGTATGCCATACAAGAAAGATTTTTTTCAGTGCTCCTTAGAACAAGAGCAAATTATTGGGCCCTACCCCAGGTCTTCTGGATCAGAAATTCTGGGGACGTGACCCATTGCCTGGATAAGCAAGTTCCCAGTGAGTCTCATGTTCCCTAAAGTTTGGGAACAAGTATAGACCAGTCAAAACCTTGACTGCCTTCTACTACCTGGGTGGGACAACACAGAATGGGATACTCCGTTTGACAGGTTGTTCTAGCCCAAGAAGTGTTAAAACGGCTGTTAGCATGGTGATTCCTTGAATTAAGCAGAAGTACACGTAGTTGCGGGGAGCAGAGTCAGGGAGGGAAGCAGGGAGGACAAAGCACTTTGAGAGCATGTGCGTCTGTGGAATGTTTGGGGGTGTTGGGATCCTCTGGAAAGTGCTGATGTCACATCTTGTGTCATACCACTGAATGATGGATGGGATAAGAGATGCCTTTGGAATTTTTATGCCAGGTTAAAATGAGGAAAATCCATTTCAGTCTTTCGAAGTCAGAGCTACTGGTACAAAAGGTCACTGATGCCAATTGGTGGCATTGCAGAGCTCAGAGAGGGAATATTAAAATAGCAAACATTTTTTAAAGCACTAGATGCACTATGGGCTTAAGTCTCAATATTTTGCCATCTTGCTGCCCTGGGATCTTAAATAAATGGCATGCAAAAAAGGAAAAATACCAAGACATTTTTCTGCCTCCTGAAGGATCGAGGATGTAGATTGTTGTCCTCACACTAAAGATAACATAATTTTTACAGTGGAATAAGCAAAGCAATTAAATGATGCCTCTATTGGGAAAATAATTGTCACCAGTTGTATGTGGAGGTGACTGATCAGTTTTGATTGAGCATGGTCATTTCAGGTGAAGTCAACAAGTATTTGTTGGAGACCTAGCCCTGTTCTAGATGTGGTCTGCTTGAGGTTCAAGTGTAGGTGACTGAAGATTACGGTGCCTGGGGAGAGAAAGCCAGTCTTGGAGGTGAGGTGGAGAGGCTGTAAGATACTAGTTTAGTTCTGTATGTACTGCGTTTGTGTTGACAGAGCAGCATCCAAATAGATTGAAGGGATCTGAGAGTCATATGCTTAGAAACAGTGTTCGGACTGATTACCTAGGTAACTAAGCAGATCTGAAGATAAAGGACCAAACTTTTAGGGACACTACAATTATAGCAAATAGACTATGAGAAGTCAGTGAAGAAATAACAGGAGAGACCACCAGAAAAGCTGGAGGTGGTCCCAGGACCACGTTCTATCATAGAAACCAAGAGGAGAGATTTCTTCAAGAAGAGAGAGGTGTTCTTTCGTGTTAAAAGTGTGAAGAAATAAAAAAGAATAAAGCATGGGGGAAGGTGGGGCCAGGTCTTGGATTTGCTAAGTGAAAATATTAATTCAAAAAGAAAGTATCTTTTCTATAAAATGGGTGATCTTTACTACATTCATTCAAGTCAGGGTTTTTTAACCTCAGCGATATTGACATTTTGGGCTGGAGAATTCTTCGTGGTGGGGGCTGTTCTGTGCAATGTAGATGTTGGGCAGTGTTCCTGGCCTCTCAGCTCAGCACATGCAACCCCACCACCACCAGGTGTGATTACCAAAAAATCTGTTTAGACATTGCCACATGTCCCTGGTTAAGACCCACTGATTTAAGTATTTATTTAGCTCCACTGTGTATGCGGCACTACATTAGGTACTGCAATACATCAAAAGCAGGACACACTTTCACCATTAAGAAGAATACATTCTAATTTTCCTTGAGTTATTCTGTTATTTCTCTTATTGTGTTGGTTAAAAGTGTGTATATGTATACACATACATATATACACACATGTATATGTACATATACACATATACATGGCAGTTATCCTCCAGGTTGACATTATATCGATTTAATTATAGAATGATATTAGAAAAATAGTAAATTGAAAATATTGTTTCCCAATGCTATATGTTTTAGCACAGATCAATGTTGGAAATTTTGATTATGGATCTATGGCAAGACTAGTAAGCAATTTCCAAATTAAATTCTTTGTGGATGCCAAAGATTCAAATTAGTTTTTGCTCTTTCATTTCTTATGAAGATAAAATACTCTTACTAATTCATAGGTATATTATAGAAATTCTCAGATTTTTTTTAAGTGACTGTACCATTTATCTTTGGGTAGAAATTAAAATACTATAGATTAAAAATGTTCTACCAAGTTTCTAAGTTATTAATAAAACAAAGATTGTCATGTTGGACTTTAATTTGACCTTAGCAACATTTGTAAGAAAGACAATCACAAGAAAGTAATTTCATGAAAAGGAGGATCCTTAATATTTGGGATAGATTCTCCATCAAAAGAAGTAAACTTTCATCCTCTCAAACCTCAGTTCCTTCATTGTTTAAGAACGAGAAAGAAAATCTAACCTCACTCTCCTGTTTTTGTTGCATGTAAACGTGAACAAGGCCTTAACGTTGAGACCCTTGGTTTTTTTTTTTGTTTGTTTTTTGTTGTTTTTTTTTTTGCAGACTGCATCATCTGCTATTAAAGGTGCTATTCAGCTGGGAATAGGATACACAGTGGGCAATCTCACTTCCAAGCCAGAACGAGATGTTCTCATGCAAGACTTTTATGTGGTGGAAAGTGTGTTCCTACCCAGGTACGAACATTTTTATTTGTGATCATTTTCATGCTAAGGAACCTTTTTTGTGACAACCCCCTGTTGAAGGACTTTCCTACCATGGCCGTGTTTATATGTACTAATTTATATGTTGGACCTCTGGGGGGCCAAAAGCAGTTCAAATGCTTGTTCCTGCCTGATGCATCAGATGCATTGCAGTTTTTATATGGAGATGAGAGGTGGGCCTCACCTATGGGCTAGTTGTAATTAGTTGTGACGAATGTCTGGAAGACCATACGGAGAAAGAGTTTGAGATGTAGTGGGAAAGAGTGCAGTAACCCCAGATTAATGTCTGCCATGGATTTAGAAAAAGAGGGCTTCCACAGAGCAGCCACTGGTGCCAGGTTTTGGATCCCTAATGTAAAAAATCAGGCCCGTGGGCCCATAATTGGGCCTCACTTCTGAATTCAGTCTTCTAGCTCCTCCTTCTTCATCCTTTGTGATGACTTTAACTTAACTTTCCTCCAGAAAACGTGCGAGAATTCTGCTGTGTTGACACCACATTTGCAAAAACAACAAGGTCACCCATATATGTTGCCTTGAGCTTTTATCATTTGTTTGGGGGGGATCAATTATTTAAAAACAAATACATCAGGAGATGGATGGTAGTGATGGGTGCACAACAATGTGAATGCACTTAAAGCCCCAGAACCGTATACTTAAAAGTGGTTAAGATGGCAAGTTTTATGTTGTGTGTGCTTTACCACAATAAAATAAATAAATAAATAAATTTAAAAGTCTACAACTACCTTAGTTTAGGAAAAGAAGAAGTTATTATTATTAAATTGGAAATATTACCACAACTGACAGGATTTTTCAGAGAAAATGGTCTAGAAAATAAAAATAAAGATATTTAATTTGGGGACTTGGGGATAATTGTTTTGTCTTTGGGGCTGTGAGGATTGACTTTTCAGACAGATTTATATTTAATATTTAAAATAAATATTTCTCTTCAAAATTTTGTTATTTATTCCTGGGCTTGGGTGAGTGGCTGAGGTGACAATTTTACCACCAGTGTTTTCAGTACATTATTTAAAAAAAAAAAATCTTCAGAAGAATGCTGTTTACACATTTATCTCTGTGTCCAGGTGTCAGCTGCCTAGAAATAAAACCTTTAGGTGAATGTGCAGTAACTTCCCACATAGTCACCAAGCAGCCCATAAATTTTTAAAAATCAGCTATGAACCCAGACAGCCTAGTTTTGCTTTAAGTGCTCTTAGCTGAAGAACAAAGTTGGTCTACTGGAAGTCTTGACGTTGCTTCTCCAAGGCCCACTAATAGCCATGAGAACTAGATTCCTGATAGAAAATGGACGACCCCAAGGCCTGAGAGATAATCCCTGCTCATGACACTTCTTTCTATAGTTGGAAATTTTCTCTGTGTTTGTCTTTAACAGTCTGTTTATTGTTTTAAAAAAAAAAAAAGTGTGTATTCTTTTCCCTTGAAAACCAGGAGGTCATGAGTTTATCATGATCTTTTGGTAAGATTTCTTAGGCTCATGACTCCTATAAATGTATTTGCAGAATGTTCAAGCTCTCATGCTCTTCTAGGGCCTCTACCCAGACGTTTTGACCTTATTTTTTTCTTTGGCTACAAAGAACAAGAGGAATGGAGGACGTCTGTGGGAGGGTGGTGACAATGGGTTCAGGGAGCTGAGAGCAGTTACAGGTGAAGGTGGATGTGTAAAGCCCCAATCAACATATAGCCAGCCATCGTGGGGACTTGGGGGAACAGTGGCCCAAGCAGAAGGTCCCCAGGCCCACAGCATCAGCATCACCTGGAACTTATTTGACATGGAGATTCCTGGGCTCCATCCTAGACCAGCTGAATCAGAAACTCTGTGGGTGGGACCCAGGAATCTGTTTTAACAAGTCCTCCAGGGGATTCTAAGCACATAAAAGTTTGAGAACCACTAGCCCAGCACTTCCCATTTTAGAGTGATAATCCTTCTAGTAGAGAGCAAATTTTGTTCTTGAAGTTATTACATGACTTGTATAACTAATAAAGCTCCCAATTATTTTAAATTAGTATCTTATATATCAGAATGTATCTATTAGCAACTAAATTGTACATGGCACTGTATGAGATGCTTTACAACAAGAAGTACCATAAACATTAGGTCCTCATCCACTAGGTATTTAAAGGCACTTTCTGAGTACACTCTTTTGTTCATGGACGATTTATCATAAGCTTACTGCATCTTTTTGATTAAGAGAAAATAATATTTTTCACCTTTTCCTCAGGAATAGGAAGCCCAAGTGTAAACACCTGGACTTTGTGGCTTTGGCCTTCACTTTGTCATCCACGGTAGTAGCAGCAGACGTGCCACCGGTGAAGGAGTAGCTGGGGGGCTTGCCCTTATTTAGAGGCACCCACAGTCTCATTTACAATATATCATTTTAAAGAATTTTCAGCTTTCAAGTGTCAATACAATATTAAATATTCCATTCAGACCAAGAATTTCTTTCAGCAAATACTGTATTGTTTGTTTCACTAACATACACACTCCAGCTGTATTTACATGAACACAGAAGAAACTTATGTTGGTCTAGCCTCAGTTTCCTCATCTGGACCCAGTTTCTTCATGGGTTTAGCAAAGGGCTTGGGCCCAGAAATCTCAGTGGAGGTGCTATTGACAGTTTTGGATGAGACAACTCTTCGTTCAAGATTGCTTATTTCGGGAGATATGTCCCCCCCCCAGGCCCTGCCAGTAATATCTCTTAGTTACTGTAGCAACCAAAAGCCCCTGCAAAGTGATGGATAAATTTAGTATCTTTATTGGGGCCATGGTTTCACAGGTGTATACACATGTGAAAATTTAACAAATTGTATACTTTGTTATATATCAATTATAACTCAATAAATCTGCCAAATAATGCTCCCCTGGCCCATATTTCTAGGCCCATCTGGGGATGAGGGTAGGGGAAGCTGGGCAGGACAGGCCCTGGCTGTAAGCACCTGAAACATGCAAGGTCTCCAGTGGCTCTAAAATTCAATGAATCTGTCTTTGTCATAGAACTAATTGCTTGAGATACTTTAATGTTTTATTAATAGTTTACTATTGCTCTGAAGCTGCAGGATCTGTTTCCCCTAGCAACCAAATACATTGTGTTATTTTTTTATTTATTTCGAAGTTGTTCAGTTATTTTTAGATATTATGTACATATTTGTTCTATGGATTATTTCATTTTGTAGATGGAAAAAGCCCTGGACCTGTTTAAGATTTGAAAGAGGATAGAAAAATCCCTTTTAACCATCTGGTTCCATAATCTTCCCTAGTCACAAAGGAGATGAGTAAGAGAAACATGACCGCATCTTAATATTTTGACCCCAAATTCTGTGCTGTGATCAGCAGCTCCAGGATGTCAATAAGTTTTTATGTATTGATAGGATAAAGAAGAGAGAAGATAGTTGATAAGGTTTGCACCATGTGAACATGAGCCCGGGCTTGCAAAGGGAGGCAAAGTTTTTAAGAACCAACTATGAACCAAGCATGGTTTCATTCATATGTTATTTATATAATAAATATTAACTTTTATTACCCTTCATCTTTACCTAAAAAACCCCATTTGACATATGAAATAATTAAGGCCCTAAGATATTAAGTCACTTCACCCAAGGCTACACAGCCAATAAATGACAAAGCCAAGTTTTGAACTCAAGGGTGACTGGCCCCAAAATTTTGTTTTTCTTTAAACTGTGGTGATAAAACCCAGGAATGGCATTTCTGCTTTATTTGATCAGGATAAATGTCCAGATTTTGTCTTAGAATTATGGACCTAGATCTGCCTCTTTGGCCTCCTAAAAGCCAACTGTAGTCTCTTCTCTTCTCAGGAGACACTATCACTACCTTCTCTGGGCTGGCAAAAATGGTTTAAAAGCTGGCTGTAAAAGTTGAAATATCTTTCCATGTTCCAGAATAATTAGCCAACCAAAGAATTTCTTAAAGGTCCTTACATTTTAATCTCCTCACTTATAAAATAGGAGTTTCGCTTGATCTGAGGATCATTGTGGAAAACAGATTGTGCTTGGGTTTGATTGACACGCTCTTCAGGGTTTATTTGGATAGCTAAGGAATACCCTCATTGGAGGAGAGAATTCCGCAGAACTACTGCAAGGGTAAAACATTATCTTAAATGACAAGCAAACATATATTAAAGGTTCATATATGTGTTTCCAAATATCATTGCTTGACATTACAGTTTTGACAAACTAGCCAACTACTTGCATGTCAGGGCATGCTGATGTAAACTCATCCAAGAGTCTGTCTATACCACGGATCAGCACACTACAGCCCAGGGGACGAATCTGGCTCACTGCTCGTCCTTGTGAATAAAATCTAATTGGAACACAGCCATGTGCATTCATTTCTGAATTGTTTGTGGCTGCTTTTCTACAACAGGAGCAGAGTTGAGTAATTGCCACACAGAGTATGACCCACATATTTGCTATTATATCTGGCCCTTTATAGAAAAAGATTGCCAACCCCTGGTCTATACCGACATTCTGCACCAGGTTTTATGTATGTGCAGCCTAAGCAGCCAGCATAGCCTTTGCAGGATTAAACAGGAGGTGTGGCTGTTGCTGGGCAAGCCATTAATATGATGCCCTTTCAAGTCAAGACTCTTTAAATATTTGTTCAACGTGTATTTGGTGGGAATGGGGAGAAACTAATTTCCTATTAATAAAAGTTACATACCTCTTCCTTTGGTTCAAAATAAAGGATTAATTACATACACTGAATATTATATAACACTTTACCTTATTTGACATGGCCTTCCAAACAATTTTCCAGTATAGTAATAATTTCTTAGGAGGTTTGACCTTTAGATAATCAATGATGTCACATGTTCCCAGTAAATGACACCCCAGAATGCATTACTGTATTTGGTTTTGGAATTGAAGCAGTCTTCAGATACTGACTTTTAAAAAGACTGGCTGTCAGCTGGTTGGCCTCAGAAGATGGTGCAGCTTCCTATTATACAACGCAGCTCACGTGTACCCATCACAGAAGTGCTCAGCAGAGGAAGGTTGGCACCAGCAAGGAGTGTGTCTTTTGTTTTGCTTGGTTTTGTGTTTCCATTCAAGAGTGCTATCTAATTTGGCAAGAGAGAGCATCAATTTATATTTCACTAGTTACATAAAGAGTTGTGTGTGGAAACTAAGCCACCTTGCCTGAATTGGCAGAGGCAATTAATAATACCTAAGGCTGCTTCTATAGATCCTTTCTGACAAAGGTCCAGCTTGAAGACTGGGTGTCACCAGTAGTTTGTTACTGGACTATAGTGTCACTTGTCCAACAGTATTGCCACTTAAATTTTTCTGTCTGAAGTCTGCACATTAGGACAAAGCACCCTTCATTTATCCTCCCACACAGGGGGTATGGTCATGCTTGTTGAACAAAAGTGAGGACGAGGAGTGGAGGGGATAGGTATACACACATGTAATGGGTGCGGTGTGCACCGTCTGGGGGATGGACACACTTGAAGCTCTGACTCGGGTGAGGAAAGGGCAATATATGTAACCTAAACATCTGTACCCCCATAATATGCTGAAATAAAAAATAATAATAAAGGGCATTTAGCATCCTTTAGTGAAACCACTGCTAGCACCCAGGAGTTGTTGACCTGCTAGTTTTGTCAAAAGTCCCCAAGCCCACTCCTGATGATTACAATGTGAAACAAACGAAACTCACCAAATAGAAAATGCTGCCCTGCAAACAACAAAACTCTGGGTTTCAGCTCCAAAACTGGACCCCTTAGGTGTCTTTGAGATGTTAAATTAGTTTTACTCCATTAATGGCTCATTACCAAATCTCTCAGTCCAGTGCCACCAAAAGCAGTACTTGGTTATCAGATTCTAAAACCACATAAACAAAGCTGTGACACTCATAGTACATACAGATGAAAACGCCACCTATGTAGCTAATCAAAGCTTCTATAAGTGAAATTCTCCCCACCTGACCCTGTGGTGCAGGGTCTCCAGGAGAAGTTATAGGCCTATTTGAGCAGGGAGCACCCTGAAACCTATAACTGAATCCTGAAAAGGAAGACTGACAGGGGAGTGTCAAGTCTAAGTTAAGGTGTATCTATCTGCTTGCGACTTTTCCACTGTTCCCGTATGAGTCTAATCTCCCAATTTTATTTGTTCTTCGCCAGTTTGGGCCATTACTGCCCCTCCCTGGACTTTGATTTTTTTTACCTGCTAAATGGAGAATTCCAGAGGGTGGCTAATGCTTCCTTAAGCTTCAACATTGTGTAATTCTAAACACAAATCGCCATTGATATATATATATTTTCACCAAGCAGTAGCTGTAGCCTTAAAAATGAACTCTACTCAGAAAAGACAAGTTGTCAGAATACCAGAGCTGGCCCATGATCAAACTTTAACTGCTTTTTGGTGAAATAAAGGGGGAAAGAACAAGATAGAGAAAACTGTTCTTTATTCGGAATTTCATCCTCCTTTTTTGGAATTGACATATTATTTGATGACATGATAGGGGTCGTACTGTGTGTTTGCTTAATTGTTTAGGTTCTTGCCAAAATAAAGTTGGAAAATCCAATAGTGGCTTCCAAATTTCTGTTGTTGAAATTGTACTGGCCCATGGGATTCAAACATCTAAAACCACTGCTCAGAACCCCACAGCTGAAATTTTCTAAGCCTCAATTGATGCCAAGACAAGAAAGTAGGTTTTTTTTTCCCCCACACACTACATAAATGCATTGAAGAAACATAAGGTAAACCTTAAACTGTGAAGAAGTCTGTTCCTCTTCAGACTTCATTTTCACTAAATCTGGATGCTGGGCACAGTTACGTGGCAGGTAATTCCAGGCAAGGAAAGCCTGCAGAAACTTTAGCAGACTAACGTGGATCGCAGTCACTGTGTTTAGCTGCCGGCAGTCCTGCCATGGTTGGAAGTTGCCAAGCTCTGGGTACCTGTGCCTGGGAGACTGTGGGCTGCCACCCACGTCCACACACAGGAAGCCGGCAGCCTGCAGCCTCAGGAAACTGAGGCTGGTGTCTGCTGCCTGCTCCTTGCTGGACTTGCTGTTTGATTCCGCTCTTGTGCACTGCAGCTCCCGACAGATATCAAGGCCCAACAGGGACCAGCAATCTCATTAATTTGCATTTCCTCCACTAGAGCTTCATTCATGTCAAACTGGTGTTTGTTAATTAATCACTGGAGCAGCTTAAATAGACAGAGGTAAACAGACCTGCTGTGGGGCTGAGCGTAGAGAGCTCCAGAGGGCAGGGGGATAAACGTATGGCTTTTAACCTCTAACTTTTAAAACATTATTTAATTTTGTGAATGATAATACATTCACAAAACAGAGTTTGTCCTGTTTTTAAAAGAAATAGTGTAAAAAGTGTTCCTTTTGTCCTTACGCTTTTTTTACCCAACGTCCAACTCAAATTATCAGTTACTAGTGGCTTGTTTTTCCTTTAAGGATTTTTTTAGGCATACACATATCAAAAGTACAGTTTTTATTTTTTTATACAAGTGGTGACATGCCATACCCAGCATTTTACGTCATGCGTCACTTAATTTATCTTAGAGATCTTGCCATGTCGGTATATAATAAGCATCCTCATTCTTTTTGTAATAACCTAATATTCCATTGTGTAGCTGAATCATAATTACTTTGACCAATCCTCTTCCAAGGGATATCTAGGTTGCTGTAATGAATAACTGTGTATACATGTGTTGTTTGTACATAGGCTAGTTTATCTGTAGGATAACACAAAGGCATGCATTTGCCGGATCAAAGAGTTAGATACGTTCGTAATTTTGATAGACGTTATGAAAATGTCCTCCATGGGAAAAGTATCAATTTACATTCCCACTAATAATGTTTCAAGGTGCCAGTTTCCCTTGAGCTACATCAAAGTTTTAGATTTTAACCAATCTTATGATCTCTCAGTGACATTTATTTTATTACGAATGAGGTTGTGCATCTTTTCATATGTGTGAGTCATATATATTTCCATTTCTGTGAAGTGCCTGATCATGTCCTTGGCTATTCTTTAAAATTAATTTCTTGGTCTTTGATGTAGTATATCGGAGCTTTTTATACCGGGAGATTAGCCCTTTGTCTATGATATGAGTTGCACATATTTTCCCATCTTGACATTTTATTTTTCCTCTTTTTTTTTTTTTTAAACCACATGATCAACTCATTCTTCTTGTGAAATGTTTACCTCCGGGCTGTTTCCCATCATCATACAGCCTCAGTCATCCAAATGTATTGAGCACTTCCTGCATGCCAGGTGTCCCCATTCGCATTTCTGCTCACTTAGCTATTCTATTTGAAGAGGCTCAGTAATGTGCCTAGTGAAACTCAACTTGTAAGTAGCAGGGATGGAGCTTGAACCCAGGTCTCCCTGGACTGTAAGGTCTCCCTATAGCTAACTGCGTATCGCCTCCTAAATCCTGAGAAAATATTTGGATACAATGCTGAGGCATCATACATACATGATGAATATGCAACTATACTTGCTTAGGGAAAACAGCCACCATTTAAATGAGCAGTTGATTTGGGGGCCATTCCATACCATGAGCCTGACACAGAGATATGACTGCTTTTCTCTCCATCAGTCTTGGTTCCTGAGTCACTCTCCTAGTGTGTATGCCTTGCGGCTGCCCGAGTATAATCCTAGCCTTTAAGGATAGCCATTTATTATATGATGATGTGCCCTAACAACACAAGCCAGCTTCCTCTGTACTCACCAAAGAAACAGTCATCTGTAACCACGCAGGAGGAAAAACTGGCTGCACTGGATATATTGAATAGGTATTCTAAATAATTTTCAAGGGTGATTTTTTTTACTCTGCTGAATTTTTGCCTTATGTATTGATTTTTGAACATAATTGCCATATAAGAATCAGCTCTACTGTAGTAATATTATCTTGAAAACTCATTCTTTCATTCAGCAAACACTTATTGTGTCTCTGCAATGTGCCAGGGAATGATGCAAAAATCTGACCTCAACAAACTTAGATTGCAATAGATTCCAAGTATGTGATTTGTTGTGTGCTTACTTTTTTTATTGGCACAGTCTTATTTGTGTGTTATCCATGAAGAACAGACCGTGATAAATTTGTACGAGCCCTCGATGTCCCACCTAGAATGTAGTACAAAGAGATCTTGACCCTTTCCATAAAATTCTATTGCACTGTTCTGATTTTCACACTGAAACATTTAAGTATGAGTAGGTGTTTTGTCTGAGGTCATGCAAAAATATAACATAGTATGGAGTCAAAGAATAAAAAGGATGAGATTGATAAATAAATATCAATATTCAGGCCAGTGGGTATCTCTAAATATGATCAGTAAAAAGTACAGAAGGGAATTCAACTATATGGATAATGTGTTATTTTTTTAAGCAGCATTTTGGGTTCGTGGGTATTCGTTGGTTTATTTATTTATTTTATATATCATACATATTGTATAAAATTTATTCAAAATGAACCCAGAAAGGGGGGAAAAAAGATAATGATATATTTGGCAATGGAAATCAAGTTTTAAAATTTTTTAAATAGTTAAGGTTTCTTTTTTGGAAAATATAAATATAAGAAAGAGTTCAGATTGAGGTCCTACCCAGTGATGGTTCTCTCTATTGGTAGGATATTTTAAGAATTATTTTCCTTATTCCTGGTTAAAAATGTTCATCAAATATCCAAAGTTCAGGGTCAAAAACAAAATGCATTTTGAACTTGCTCCGCACACGAAGCCCTGGGTCTTATTACCTAAAACATTACAATGTGGTTTCTCTGGGGAAGACAGAGTGGATTTTCCCAGGATAGAGGCAAAGGGGGATGAAGAATTTGCAGACTGGAGACTGTGACTGGCAGGGACCGCCCACATGGAGTGATCCTCCCCAAGTCAGCCTCTGTTTTCACCCGATGACCATTGGCCTTTGTGACATGAGCTTTGAGAGACCCACTATCAGGGAGTGATTTTTCTAGAGGGAAAAATTGGCCCAGGACTACTAACGCCAGAATTCGAAATCAAAATTATCTTTGCTAATGTTTTCTCTCTTTCTTTCTCTCTCTTTTCGATATTTTAACTTCAGCGAAGGGAGCAATCTGACCCCAGCACATCACTACCCAGACTTCAGATTTAAGACATATGCTCCGTTAGCATTCCGATACTTCAGAGAACTTTTTGGTATCAAGCCTGATGATTACTTGGTAAGAACCTATAATTTTCCTTCCTCCTACAGAAATGTGTGATGTAAACATTTGTCTCATAGCAACAGTGACAAGTGGCTTGTGTCTCTTATTTTATAAAGCTCTGGGGCATAGTAAAAGTTCCAAGTTTTAGGATGATTATAAGTTTAGCTTCAGGAAATTTGATTTGATTCTGCAGCTTTTAACTGATAGCTATAAAATCTGCTATGGTAATTGATATTTAAATAACTATGATATCGGTTGCTACTTCAGATAATTATTCTAACAGATATATTATAATTAGTTCTAAATACTCCTGTGAATTTTGCTGATTAGATTCTATTTGAAAGTCTCCCTATTTTAATTACCTTATTTTACCATTCATCTCAAAACTGCCTTGGCCCACAACCATTTCACCTTGACCTACAAATTTGAATAACATTCTAAAGAAGCTGGATCATTTTGTTCTCAACATCTCTTCATGCAAGCTCTTTTTAAACATATTTTTATTTGGTACAAGGGCATATTTTATCCTCAGATTTGTCTTTTCTCTCCGTCTTCCTTCTGGCACATAGGAGGTACAAACACAACAGTCTTTTTGTGAGGTAGTCTGATGTGACCTCAGAGTTTTACCTTATTCCTATTGAAAGAGCCAGGAACTTCCTTTCTGTTGCAAGCAAAAAAATGGTTTATTTCATATTCTGATCACCGTTAACACCCTTGGGCTTTTCAAAATTGGTTTTCAAGAAACCATAGAAAGGATGCCATTAAATATTTATTGTTCATCCCATTCTGAATGATCTTAATCAGACTTTCGCCAGACCCTGGGATAACGCTTTTCAGAGGAACCATAGCAACACTTGTCACTGGTAACAAAGAGTATTTAAAATGCATCTTATAATTTGTATAAGATGTAAATAATTAAGTTCAAATCTGATTCTGTTCTATACTGATGAAAATCCACGAACTATCCTATACTTTAATTGGTCCCTAAGAAAATCATATGACTTCTGCTCGATGAGATAAAATTGGTTCCCCAAGGCACATGAATAACTCTCCATAGAGCGGTGTGGATCAAGTAGAAAGTCCCTGGGCCTCTTGCTGCTCTTAAATATACATGTCCATATTGCTCACGCATGTGCTCGTGCTCTTTGTCTCTCTCTCTCTCTCTCTCATCTCTCCCCACTCCCTCTTTAATTGAAATGCCAGGTGCCTCTACCCATCTCTACCAACTCAAGAACACAAGCACGCACATTTGTTGTGTGTGTGTGTTTGTGTGTGAGAGAAGATCCTTTGGTTTCTGGCCCTTCTATAATTAGTGAGGGTCACCATCATTTAGGAAATGTGTTTGGGGAACCCAGTGGGGTTTTGATATTATATTATGGAAAACAAGGTTGATCTCTCATTTTCTGGTGCACATTAGAATTTAATGTATGCACCTTCTGAATTTCCTTGAACTTCTTACCAGCGAAGAGATGAAATAGACTTGCATCTCAGGACATGATCCAATCACTGTGACAACGTGGGTGTCTGTCTTTAGCCCTCCCATGTCCCATTGCCCCACATGCTGGAAGTCCATTCTTTCACTTGTTCTGGCCTCACAAAATTGCTTTCTTTGGAGAAGACCCTTTTCCAAACAACTTCTCACCCATCTTATGCAAGTTTCCTAATGATTCTTTAAGCTGGAAAAATCGTTTTTATAATGGGATTGGAGTAGTCACAAAGGAGTATGGGAGACTAAGATGCTGGCTCCTCACAGCAAAAGTCTTGGTCCCTGTACCTACCAAAATGGAAATTAATCAATCACTGAGTACTTTCAACACCTGTTGTATCTAAAAAATTTGCTAATAGCTATAGGGAGATTCAAAAAAACTGCAAGTCATGACATTCAGAGAACTTAGAATCAAATTGGAATAACAATTTGTTTATGTAGAAATACAACACTACCAAGCAATAAATAAAAAAAACTGGGCAAAACATGAAATGCTCTAGAATTTCAGAGGGAGGAAGGGTCTTTACCTCTGTTGAGGTGATGATTAGGAGGTCTTCTTATGAGCAGCATGTGGTTTTAGCTGTGCCTTAGAAATTACGAAGGATTTTAATTGGTAGAAAAGAAGGGACAGATGCTGGGGGTGGAGGTGATGTTGCCGACTGTGGGACCAGAAATGTCAATACATTAGATGCGCAGAAGGACTTTGAGTGGACCAGTATGTCTGGAAAGGAAGGTTTTGATCAGGAACATTCATAGATAGGGCCTATTAAACATTAATAGGACAATTCAAATAAATAGGCTCCTAAATTAGAGGAAATTAAGGAAATATAAAGATCAACTATGTATTTGATGGTGTTAAGAAATTACTTTTTGGTGGGCCCGGAGCACTCCCGTCTCTGCCTGGGCAACAGGCTATTGATTCTTTCCTTCACTACCATGTGCCCAGGTATTGAAAAATCCAGTGCAATTTGTATGAGCCCTTTCAGGCTCACCTGCACCAATAAGAAAAAGAGCAGAGTGAATATTTTATACAGGGCAGGGAGGGGAGCCCGGGGAGAAACAGCAGGTAAAATTATCTCCACCACAGGGCGCAAGTTTACATTGTTCATTTGCGTCAGCAGGGCCCAGCTGGGGTGTGTTTTGCTTTCTTTGCAGTGGGTATAGCAGGGAGGCCCTGCAGGAAATAGAAGCGAGAAAATGAATGCATTTGAACAGCTTGCACATATGACAAGTGCCTGGAATGTGCATAAAACCCAGGAGCGCACACGGGGGCTTGTGGATCATGACTAATTAAAATGTTCCCATCTTTGCTTTTAAAAGGCAGAATTTCAAAGAAGGTTGCTTAGAAGAGAACGTGGTAACCGAGTTGCAGAGTGAGAAGCGGTAGAATTCTAGAGAGTAACGGTGACGTTCCTGTTCAGTGTTACCATCACAGTTTATGAACATTGATGCTGTGCTTAGTAGCCCCCAGTAGGGTATTAAAGTGACTCAAAACAATTTTTATTCCATTTGTATTAATTTATAAATTACATAATAAAGGAGTATTTGATAATTTAGTAACCGATGAAATAGTCTCTGTATTATGTCACTTCTTATAGAAGAATTTGAGACTTTAATTGGGAGCAGATGTTCAGGTCCGAATCCATTTTTTCTAGACAGCTTTTCCTGGATCATGCCCTAATTTCTCTATTTGCAGCCTCTAATTTCTGCATCCTTTGTTATTTTTGTACTTTCACAACAATTACTCCTCCCTATAAGAAAGTTCTGTATCAGAAATTCAAATGCCATTGAACAAATAATCAGAATTTTTAAAGAGTCTGGGGTCTGCCTTCACTTTTTATTAAGTTTGGGATCCACACCTTTATTTTCCAGGGTCTCAAATTCATTATTACGTGACAGACCCAACTTTTTTCTTGCTTCACTGAGAATGTCTTAGTGTCTGTTTGGGCGACCCTGTTGTCACGGGCACTAGGCTGAAAACCTCAGTGCGTCCTAGGACGGTGCCAGCTCTTCCTTACTTGCCCGTGGAATGGGTATATTGCAGCCTGTGTGCCTCTCTCACCGGCATTTGATCATGGATTATAAAAATAACTACAGAAATAATAAATGGCCACTCTTTGCCAGGGCTTTCAAAAACATTCACTTTAAAAACTTTTAGCTACTTTCAAGTAGATATTATTACCTTCATTTCAGAGATGAGGCTTCTAAGACTCCAAGATACTAAACTTACTCAGGGTCATATAACTAGCAACTGGCACAAATCTCATGCCCTTTCCATAAATGACCCTTCCATGTGGACACATTGTCTGCACACGTGGCTGGGCAAGAGCTCTCTGCTTCCTCTCAGTTTTTATGGCATCCTGTCTGTAGTCTGATAGCAATTTTTGTTTCCCTGACTTATCCTTAGCTCATGCATAAGGGCTTGGGCTCTAATGATGCTTAGCAAGACAGCCTCAAGAAGAGAGGCTAGCAGAAAGAAGAGGAGGTAAAAGATAGAACTTGCCAGCAAACACTTGTTGCTTTCTTTTCTTGGAAAACTTTGTTTCCTTTATCCACAATTCTTCTAAAAGCAAGATAATATAACAGGTGGCATCTAGAAACTGTCTTTTAATCATATTCCTCCTAGTTTCTCTCTCGCTCCTCTCCCTCTCCTCTTACTCGCCCTCCTTTCAGATTTTTTTATGACTTAAATATTCACAAGCCTAGAACAAATGGTTTGGAAGGTTTTCAACCTTAGTGTTTTCAGATGCCTACGTCCTCAAGACATAGTTCTTTATTTTACAAAGCTATAGTAATCAAAACAGCATGGTACTGCAATAAAAGCAGACACATTGACAACCAATGGAATAAGATAGAGAGCACAGAAATAAACCCACCCATTTATCATCCATTGATTTTCAACAAAGGTGCCAAGAACACACAGTGGGGAAAGGACAGTTTCTTCAGTAAATGGTGCTGGGAAACCTGGCTACCCACATGCAGAAGAAGAAAACTGGACCCTCATCTCACATCATATACAAGAATCAACTCAAAACGGATTAAAGACTTAAATGTAAGGCCAGAACCTGTAAAACTACTAGAAGAAAACATAGGGGGAAAGTTGTATGAGGTTGATCTGAGCAATGAGTTCTTGGATATGACCTCAAAAGCACAGGCAACAAAAACAAGAATAGACAAATGATATGGCATCAAACTAAAAAGGTTCTGCACAGCAAAGCAAACAATTAACAGGGTGAGGAAACAACCCACAGATTGGGAGAAAATAATTGCAAATTATACATCAGATGAGAGGTTAATATCTAAAATATATAAGAAACTCAAACTACTCAATAACAACCAATAACCCTATTAAAAAATGGACAAACGAACTGAATAGACATTTCTCAAAAGAAGACATACAAATAGTCAATGACAAATGAAAAAAATGCTTAATATCACTAATCATCAGGGAAATGCAAATTAAAGCCACAAGGAGCTATCACCTCACACCTGTTAGAATGGCTATTATCAAAAAGTTGAAAGATAGCAAGTGTTGGTGAGGAAGTGGAGAAAGGGCAACCTTCTTACATTTTTGGTGGGAATGTAAATTAGTACAACCATTTTGGAAAACAGTATGGAGGTTCCTCAGAAAACTAAAAATAGAGCTACCACATGATCCAGCAATCCCACTACTGGGTATACATCCAAAGGAGTTGAAATCAGTATGTCAAAGAGATAGGTGCATTCCCATGTTTATTGCATTAATTATTCACGATAATAAAGATGGAAACAACCTAAGTGCTCATCAACAGATAAATAGATTTTTTTTTAATGTGGTACAGTACACAATGGAATATTATTCAGCCTTAAGAAAGAAAGAAATCCTGTCATTTGTGATAACGTGGATGAATCTCAAAGACATGTTAAGTGAAATAAGCCAGGCGCAGAAAGACCAATACAGCATGATCTCACTTACGTGGAATCGGAAGGCGTCAAGCTCACAGAAGTAGCAAGTGGCACAGTGACTACCAGAGGCTGAGCGGGGAGCGGGTGGGCAAGGAAAGGTGAAATGTTGGTGAAAGGATACGAAGTCTGTTAGATAGGGGCAGGGGGGAATAAGTTCTGGCGATCTATTGCAAAGCCAGGTGACTATAGTTAATAATAATGTATACTTCTAAATTGCTAAAAAGAATGGATTTTAAATATTCTTACTACAAAGAAATGTGTGTGAGGTGATGATATTTAATTAGCCAGACTTGATCATTCCACAGTGTGTACATTACTGAAACATCACATCGTACCCCATAAATGTATACAGTTATTATTTGTCAATTAAAAATTTAAAAATAGAAAAATAAAAAATGAAAAAAGATAGGGTTCTTTACACCCCTGCTTTTGCCAGGCTGGTCCTGACCTCACACCTGCATTAATTTCCTTATCTTTTCTTCTGCCCCCCACTTTTTCTGTAGTCAATCATGTGAGTTATTGTTTATAAACACTGACCTTAACAACCAAAAATTGACCTCTCTGCTGGTTTTTAGCATTTTTGGTGAGATTACGGCCCTTTGGTTGTTGGTGGATTTCAGCCATTTATCTGACAAAAATTCATCGAGCGCTTGCTATGTCTGTGCAAGGCACAGGTCCCGGGACTGTATCAGAGTATAAATGCTCATAGTTTCTCCCCACACAGAGTTTGCAGTTTAGAAGGAACTCGGGAAAAGGCAATAGGCAGTCGCAGGATTTTGTGGTGACTCCTGTGATGAGAAGATCCAGGGCCAGAAAGCAATTGATCTAGACCCACGGAGCCAGGAGGAGTTTCCCAGAGCAAGTGCTGTCCCTGCAGACACAAGGCTAACGCTGTTGTGACAGCCTCTGAATTATGCTCCTTGCATCCTCCTCTTGTCCGCCTACACTGGGTTGTGTCCCCAACAGACAGAGTGATGTCCACTCCAGACCCTCCAGTGGCTTTCTAGCTCCCTTAGAGAAAAGGCCAAAGTCCTTGCGCTGGCCTGCAGTACCTGCGTGGTCTGCCCGCCTGACCCTTCCAGCCTCACCCCTCTCAGTGCTCCCCACCCCCTTCTCCAGCGCCTGGCCTCCTTGCTGCATCTTGAACCCCCAGGGCTCAGGCCTTTGCATTTGCCCTTCCCCCTGCCTGAAATGCCCCTTCCCCTAGACAGCCACATGGCGTGCTGCCTGTCTCCTCAGCCTCTGCGCCCATGCGCCTTCCCAGCCAGCACAGACTTCAGCAACCGCCCTCGCTCCCTGCCTCTCTCTCAGCCATTCATTTTTCTCCACAGCACTCACCACAGTCTGACGGATCATTTGTTTACTTGTTTACTGTCCATTTCCTCCTACCGGGATGTAAGCTTCACGCGTGCCTGGGCCACAGCAGATGCCCAGGAGCTAGCATTTAAATGTTGATTGAGTACAGGAAGGTGTGGTCGTCAAACAGGTGAAAGTAGAATGCAGATTGTTTCAGGCAGAGGAAAATGCAAAAGCCCAGGACTCGAGAGTGTGTGGCATGTCGAGAACATGGGAAGTCACTCTGTGTGGCCAGAGCTAAAGTTTATAGAGCGAAGCGATGAGAGAGACGGCTGCGGAGGAGGCCAGGTCACTCACGGCCTTGAAAGCTGTGTTAAGAGCCACTGAGAGATGAGAAGGCACAGAAGGGCCTGATCAGATTTGCATTTTAGAAAGGTCCCTGGCTTCCTGGTGATGTACTGGAGGGGACGAGAGTGGACAGTTGAGACCAGGAGCTTACTGTAATAATCCAAGCGTGAAATGATGAAACCATTGAGCTTAGGGTATTGGCAGAAGGGGTGGCATGAAAGGGGGGCAGGCAGAATCAATCAACAGTCTGGATGGGAAAGGTGAGGAAATGTGAGGAGTCAAGGATGATGCCCAGGATTCTGGTATGGGGAACAAGATGAATAATATTTCCATTCTTTAAGATAGGAAAAAGTGGAGGAAGGCAGAGGAGAGGAACAGATGATCTAGAGTCACCATGTACAGTTGTGCAGGGTGTGCACTGCCCAAGCATTACTACCTGGCTGAGGGGAAGGAGTGGAGACTAGAATGCAGCCCTTCCTCCATTCACCAACCTTGTATGTTGCCCCAGAGCTGCATCTGCCAGGATAAAGGGATGCATCTAATTACGACAAAGGGTTACCACATGGGCTAACCATAGCCCTTGATTGTGAACTTGTTGCATGTGAAATGTTTGTTGTATAACCAAGTAAAAATGTCTATTAAAATGTTTGGTGAACAGGTCTGGAGCCCTAGAGAGAGATCTGGACTGGAGATACAGATGTTAGAGTCATCTGTATTACTGAAACCATGAGTGGATGACATCTCCTGGGAAAATAAATAGTGAAAAGAGAATAGGGGTTGGTGTTGAATTGGTAGATACATAGTGCGGATCACATCTTCAATTGTTATTTTTATGAGCACTTACTGGAAACAAAGCACCTTAGTCAACATTACTGTTTGAATTATCTCATTGAACAGATGGGATTGTTTATGATTCAATCCCATGATACTGGAAGTGGGGAGGGCATGTCTGTTTTCCATCATGGAATTATTAAGACAAACAGACCAATTAAGTCTTTAGAAATCTCACAAAGAGTCTTCTTAGTACACTTAGAGCCTCCTTTGAAAGCTCATAGAGAGGACTTCCTGCTTCAAAATGGCCAAGACATGTAATACTGGGATTGCCCTCCTTGGAAGCATCCTATACATCAAGTATATTTTTACATGTTTATTTATTTACTCTTTTAGTATTCCATCTGCAGTGAACCTCTAATAGAGCTGTCCAACCCTGGAGCCAGTGGATCTTTGTTTTTTGTGACCAGTGATGACGAATTTATCATCAAAACAGTTCAGCATAAAGAAGCTGAGTTCCTCCAGAAGCTACTGCCAGGCTATTACATGGTAAGGAACTGCACATCATTAAAACTAATACTGTAGGTTTAATTACTTTCCTCAACAGTTCTTTTTTCTATGTTTTTTCTGATGCCTCTTTGGCATGTTCCTTTCTGTTTGGTGAACTTTATTTTGCATTTAGATGATGCTATGACATTCATTAAATAGATTTTAAAAGGGCAACTAGAACTGAATGGTAGAGCATAGTTGTTGAATCACACAATCCTGGGCCCAAATCCCAGCTCAGCCATCAACTAACTATGTGACCTGTATAAGCAACATAACTGCTGAGCCTTAGTTCCCTCAGCCTTGAAAAGCTGGGAAATACCTACTTGTTGTGACAAAGGAAAGATACATGACATAGAATAAGGGAAGAGGAAAGGAAGTGATGCGTTGCAAAGGTCTTTGCACTCAGTACCTGGTAATAATATGCACAGTTAACCATCACTGATTGCTTACTATGTGTTAGGCATGATCTTGAGTATTACATTCATTAACTCATTCAATCCTCACAGCAACCTTGGATACTACAGTCATCACCATTTTATAGATGAGATAATTTAAGCAAGGAAAAATTGAGTAATTTGCCAAGTGTTATTCAGCTAGACAGCTGCAGAGCTGGGGCTGCACAGAGGTAGGGTTGCAGAGGCTGCATTTTCAACCCCGGCACTAATGCATACATGTATTCGGTGTTAGCTATTCTTAGCTAGCACACTTCAGAATTTAGGATTTCATAGGTTAAATATGATAACATGAAAATAATCACCTTTTGTGTAATGTTTTCAAGAAATAGTAACTTAACCCAGATGGATTTACTACACATTTAGGCCAAATTTTTAAAGAAATTAACGCTTTTCCTAAGTAGTCCTATCATTTTCATACCTCTGGTTTCATTGTGCTTTCATAACGGTGAATAATTTTCTGTGATTGGAATGGCTACGTGAAGCTGTTGGATTTCCGAAGCTCCAGTTCTGCCATTCACTTGCTATAAGAGGTGATAACTGTCATCTTTGTTTCAAAAAAATAAAATTGATGAGATATCACACAACTCATTTGTATGTAAAGATATTATTTTAATTTCAAAATCTGTAGAGATAGCATTAAATACTGTAAATTAATCTCACATACAAGTATAGCAATTAAAATCTAAGTAAAAATCTTAGTGGTCAGCAGGCAGATTTTGAAAGATTTTGATCTTGAACAAGTTATTTTCTTTTCCTTTAGAGAAAATGGAAAATATAGAAAAGCAAAAGAAGGCGGGGCGAGTTGGCTCATGCATGTAATCTTATCACCTTGGGAGGCTGAGGCAGGAGGATTGCTTGAGGCCAGGACCAGCCTGAGCAAGAGCAAGACCCCATCTGTACAAAAAAAAAAAAAAAAATAGCAAAATTAGCCAGGCATGGCAGTGCACGCCTGTAGTCCTAGCTACTTGGGAGGCTGAGGCAAGAGGATCACTTGAGCTCAGGAATTTGAAGTTACAGTGAGCTATGATGATGCCACTGTACTCTAGCCCAGGTGACAGAGTGAGACCCTGTCTCAGGAAACAAAAAAAAGAAAAGCAAAAGAGAAAAATGTAACCAACTATAATTTCTTTCCCAGAGAGATACATATTACTAAAATTTGGTATATATGCTTTTAGATATATTCTGTTCATACTTACATTTTAAAATAATCTAAAATTGGGATCAAATTGACATCATGCTCTTTGATAACCTGCATGAATGAATCTTAAGCTTTATAATTCTAAGCTTACATATATTCTTTATTATAGAACTGTATTGTCTAATCTGGTAACCATTAGCCATATGTGGCTATTTAAATATAATTAAAATTAACTAACATTTTAAAATTTAGCTGAACAAGTAGTTTTATCCCTCTCATGTAAGCTAGTATAACAAACAATATAATTCATCCTATTAACAAGAAAAAATGTGAAAATCATGTGGTTTTCCAAACAGATATTGAGGAGAAACTAAGGCCCTTAAAATCCAACATCTTCACCTGATTAAAATTCTAAAAATTGGCAGGGAAGTTTTTTAACACAATAAGTAAATAAATGAACACACACATATTGTACATTCATCAGTCTCCAAGAGTTCACATAATATCTCATGGAGAAAAACAAGAGCCTTTTCCCTGGAAATATAGGAAGAGACAAGGGTCCCTCCATCGATGGCACTTGTCAGTGCCTTTGCTAGAAATTCTGGCAATGACTTTTGAATACAAAGGGAAACAGAAGAAAAGTATAAGCAGTATTCTCTGTAAATGACACAATTGAAAATGAATAAAACTTCAAGAAAATAAACAAGTAAGTTCTAGAGGTAACATGAGTCCAGGAGATTTGCAGAATATGAGATAAATCTACAAAGTCCATTGTGTTCCATTACATAGAAGATATAGAGCTGGAGAATATAAAGGAAAGAAAGAGGTCCTATTCATGATGACAATAATTTATAATAAACATTATTAGAAAAATAACAATATAAATAAATTATATATGAGTACTATAATTCTGATTGGGAAAACAAATTATAGTAAGTGTAACATATGAACAATAATTCAGAAATAATTTTTGTAATGGCAAGAAAAACTCTAAAATACTGGAGTCTATAAAAACAAATGTTACAAGACCAATATGAAGGAAACTACAAAATGTCATTGAAAGACATAGAACAAATCTGAAATGATGAAGAGATATGGATTGTTCCTGAACTCAGTAAAGATTTCAATTACCCCCAAATCAACTGATAAATCCAGTCTAATTCCAGTCAAAGATTTTTCTCAGGACTTGACAAAGCTGATTCATTTGGGCAAAAAAGCAAGTTTCATTTAAGAATGTTTTTAAAAATAAACACTCAAACAGAAAGGTTGTAAGAATGGACAAAATATTTTTGAAAGAGAGGAAAAACGGTGGACCTGCTATAACAAATACCAAAAATCCATAAGGCTATGACTAATGTTAAAGACATGGTATTAGTACAGTTCCGGACAAATGGATCAATGGAGTCAAATAAAGTGTCCAGAAATAGACCTGTTTGTATTTGTCAACTTGTATTGACATAGGGGAAACTTACACTCAACTGGGAAAAGTCAGACTATTCAATAAATGGCCATCCGTTTAAGAGAAAACTAAATTCCCTATTTCAGATATTTCACACATAAAAAAAATTAACTCCATATGGAGTAAAGACCAAATGTGATGACCAAAACTATTAAAAAATTTGGAAGAAAATAGAAGTTTATAACTATGGGGTATAAAAAACTTTGTTAAACCAAAAGCAAAAAAACCCAGAAGAAACAAGTTCATAAATGTGACTACATCAAAAGACAAAATATATAACAAAAAATACCAGACACAAAATTAATATAAGCACATAGAATATTTCTGGAATGATATAAAGAACATGAGAACAGTAGTTTCCTCAAATGTTGGGAATTGGGGGAAGATTCAGGGATAGCAGAGAAAATTTCATCATACATATACTCTTTAGTAAGTTAATTTCTTACCTACTTTTAAAGTGGAACAAAAATAGGTATGTATTCCTTATTTTTATAATAATAAAAAAGACAACATACTGGGAAAAATATTTAGCCCCTACAGAAGAAGGAAATGATAAATATTGAATTCCAGACTATATCAAGAATACCAACAATGACAAAAACATATAGAAAAATGAGTGAAGGATCGTAACACAAAATTGTCTTTGCAGTGGCTAAAAATACATGAAAAGTATTAAGTTTCTATAATAATCAGTGGTATTCAAATTTTTAAAAACAAGTTTTCATTTTTTACCAATCATGCCTACAAAGATTTTAAGGTTTGCTAATATTCAGGATGGGTAAGAATAATGGGAAATGTGTAATCTTACACCGTGTGGTTGTAAATTAATCTACCATTTTGGAAGACAGTTTGCAGGAGCTATTAAAATTTTAAAATGTTCATCCCTTCTACTCCAGCAATCAATTTTCTCTTTAGCTACGTAGAGGAATAGTCACTCATGGCACCCGTCAATTCTTTGCCTGTTTTTCATTGGAGCTAATTTGGAGCACTGTGTCCATTTTCAATCCAGTCACTTTTACTGCTCTGAGTTTAGAATGGTAAAGTTTTTGTTGCAGTAAGCAGACTTAGAGTTGCTGTTCCATTAAGCAGAAACAGCAAGAATTTGAGTAATGGACATTAATAAAGATAATCACATCCCATTTTTAATTACCATACAAGCATGAAAACTTATCTTTTGTGGAGCATTATGTTATAAATATCTTGTTTGTTTGTTTCTAGAATTTAAACCAGAATCCAAGGACTCTTTTGCCAAAATTTTACGGACTGTATTGCATGCAGTCAGGGGGCATTAATATCAGGATTGTGGTGATGAACAACGTTTTGCCACGCTTCATGAAAATGCACTTTACTTATGACTTGAAAGGCTCGACGTATAAGCGAAGAGCATCCCGAAAAGAGAGAGAGAAATCCAACCCCACGTTTAAGGACTTAGATTTCCTGCAAGACATGCACGAAGGGTTGTATTTTGATACAGAAACGTACAACGCACTTATGAAAACACTTCAGAGAGACTGCCGGGTAAGGATGTGTCATTGCTGCGATTTCCTTTGAAATGTCATCTGTGATCATGTGTGCTTTGCTGACCCTTATCGAAAGCATAGAAATAAGAAATGTCCAAAATGGACATGTGGAATCTCATCTTTCCCAATCCTGGTGCTAAGCCGTGCTTCCTTGATAGTGAAGGTGGATGATATGGGAATTATCTAGAGTCTCTTAACTTATGTCTCTGTTGATTTTATTAATAAGCTAAGTCATCTGGCTTTGATAAAATGAAGCAAGAAATCTTTGTCTTTCTTTTCCTGCTTTCCTGTGAAAAAGATCGTTCAGCTAGAAAGAAACAGAATTTAGGTTTAACGCTGTGATTAGCAAGAGAAGCCATATATAAATCTTCGAAGAAGTAAGATTCCAATTGGGGAGACAAGTTTAGAGAAAATGTACTTGAGATTCATAAATGGCTTCCTGGAGGTCCATGATGTCAACAGCACATTTGTTGAAATTGTTTTGTATGATCTGAGTAAGAGGCAATCAGGAATGAGACTTGCCACAGTTAGAACAAAGACCAATCCATGCAAAACTTAGCTGGAATGACTGTTAAAAGTAAGGATGAATTCCCCCAGCCTAGAATGCTTTTAAACAAACAAGCAATCAAGGCTAAAACCCAGGGTAGATTTTTCTGACATAGTGAAAGTATCTTTTTTTAGAGAAAAAGATAAAAATGCAATTCTAATAGCTTCTGAAGGATAATGGTAACTTGATTAACAAATCTTCAGGAATATCATTTTCTGGCCCAGATGAACTTGGGAGAAGTGTCCAGGCTACTCGGCAAAGTTGGCTTAGTGAAGGGGGGGCACAAAGCAGCTTGGCACAGGGTTGGGCCCAGGCCTGGCCAGGGCTTTCTGGGGACTCACAGGGCCTGGTGACTGGGATGTGCCTTCTAGGCTGTGGTTTTCTGGGCCTTCCATGGGCCTGGACAGATGACCCACATTGTTGCAGGCGAGGGGGACATTTCTCTGCCAGACCCGAACTCACGTGAAGGTAAGGAAGACAGTCTAACCATCTCCTCTAATGTATAAAGTAAGGAAGCCTCACTGAGGAACACAGTCTTTCTGTTTTGGGCTTCTTTTGTTTTCTTTCTACCTGTTATAACATGTATGATCATGCATGAAAATGTGTCCCTGGACTTGCTTTCTGCATTGACAGAGATGTCATTCCACAGCTCCTCTTCCTTAGCTACCATCTATCGAATGCTTACAGTGCACCGGGCTAGTCTAAGATTTGTTAATGCATCATTTCATTTCATTCTCTCAGCAACCCTTTGAAATCAGACCTATTCATCCTCTCATTTTAATTGCTGAAGAATTGGGTTCTTTAAGAGGTTCAGAAACTTGTCTAGCATTTCTTAGCGAATCAATGACAGAGCCCACATCTGTTTGGGTACAAAGCATGTGATCTGAAACAGTGAAATTTAAAGATTCACTCTGAGGATTTTTTTTAATTGTCTTTTCAGAAGTCAAGGAAGGAACAGTGGGAACCAAGCTAAAAAAATATCCGGCAGAGCTATTCAGATATCAGGGTGGATTTGAGTGATTCATGTTTTTCTTAAAAAAAAAAGAAAGAAAGAAAAAAAAAACAAAACACACAACATTTTAGTAGAAACGTTTTTCCTGTGTTTTTTCTACCCTTACAGGATGTGGGTGAAAAGTGCCTCTCAGTTCCCCAGAGTTTGGTATGAGCCCGTCTACTTTTAGATTTGCTTTCTCTTTGTGCGTGAGGTTCTTGCCTCTTTAATATGGAAAGCCTTTTCTGCTGCCGTACTACACCATGTGATTCTGGGCCAGGAAGAAAAAAAAAGGTCAAATGTAAAAAAGCTATTACACAGGATTTGTCTGTTTATTACCATTTCCTGCGCCCAAGACTGAGAGAACAAGGTCAAAAATGACTTTTCATCAGGAATGAGGCCCTGGAGATTTGCCTTTGTATTTTTTATTTTTTGGCAGGTTTGTTGCTGTAAGAATCATGAAGGTCAGTGTAGAGGTATCCTGAGGCTACCTCCTCACTCTTTGCACTTGATGTTATGCAAGACACAGATCATGGAACTTCTTTCAATTTCACACATTTGCCTTCAGAAAGGATTTTCTAGGGGTGGTTTGGGAGCATGTAAATGCCGAGTTATGCAGGAACCCAACTCCCTTCTCTGTTCTGTCTTGACCATGACCAAGTCCTCTGTGATATGGAGTCGACAGCTGGTTGTCTGGGCAGAGATGCCTCGAGCAAGGCATGTGTCTGAACTTGCTTAATATTTAATAGTCATGGGCCTCTTTGCAAACCTGATGAATGCTGTGAACTGTCCTCCTAGCAAAATGACCATCCACGCAATGGTTCATGAATCCCTTAGAGCCCGTCCTCCCTCCCCATTCCCCTCCTGCCAGGCTGAGAACCCCCTTCCTGGGGTCACCTCTCTCTTTCTTCACGACATCCTCTGAGGGGCCAACTTCCTGGATAGCTGGAATAGGGTGTGGGGTTGGCATTGCCCTGATATCTCCCTCGCTTTGCAGAGCTGAGCTTCAGTGCTGGCTGAGGGGCTGTAGGGATCCGGGGTTGCTACAAGGTCACCCCAGGCTGGTGGCAGCACCAACCAGGAATCTCTGCTGTTAAAATTCCTCTAAGAGAGGTGGTACTGCTAAGGCTCTAGAAACAAACAGGGTATGCATTACCGTGGCAGCACCCCAGCCAGAGAAAGGTGAACTAGACCTATCTCAGGATATATCCTTTCATTCAGCTATCAGACACATACAAGCCCACTACGTGCCAAGCATGACCTCCATTTTTGATCAATTGTCATACAGTGTGTTATGTGCAATGGTAAGAGTATATTGTGAGGGTCAGAGTAGGTGACATCATAGCTTGAAGAGTAATCCTATTAAGTGTCCCTTTGTAAGGTAAGTTCTCCGGGTAGGCAAAGCAATAGAAGAATATTTCCAGGAAAGAGAGCAACAAAAGCCAGGTGTGAAACAGCATGACGTGTTCCAGGAACTCAAGCAGTTTTGTGTTCCAGCAGTTAATAGGAAGGGAGAGCATGTGAGGTAGGAGAGGAAAGTAGCCAAGCAATGTCAGAAGACCCTTTCTGGTGGTGCCAGGAGCCTCTTAAAGGCTTAGAAGTAGCAAATCCAGGAATCCCAGACCTTTGGACCCCAGCTTTTCTGTCGTTCACAGACAGAAACAATAAACCTCCTAAACTCTCACCAACCTCCCTTGCTTCTTGCCCACCCCTCCCGATCTCTTCTTTCATATTTTGGCTTGACACCTCAGACCCCAGGATTCCATGTCCCTTAGGGTGAGTACCAGCCAGCAGATTGCTGCACAACACGGTGAGCCGGCCTGGCCACACTGCTCCCTGCTCCCCGTGGACTGTTCCCAGTCACAGCTCTGCTTCTGCACTCTGCACCTGAACAGCCTTGTCCTACCATGAGTCCTCTTGACAAACACCATCTTCTCCCGACGTCCCTGTGGCAGCACGCAAGTCCCTTCGCCTGGCTTCCCCAGCCCAGCCTTGGGCCCCTGTGGATAAGGCTGCCCCTCGGGGTGGTTCATCCCCACCCCTGACCAACTCCTCCATGTAGCACATTGGCCACTCAGAACTATTCTAAAAAACTGACCTTGTTTTGTGCTTCCACCCTGCTGAGCCCAGTTCCCCCAGAGGATTGAAACAAAGGGCTCTTTCCAAAAGCAGGGATCCGGACCTTGGGTTCTCCCCCAGCCCTGTGCTGCTGTTCCCTGTTGGCTGTGCATGGGAAGTGGATATGGAAATAATCGGTCTCTTTTCTTGAAGCATTTCCTGTCCGTTGGCCTCAGCCTCTGTGTGCCTGCCGTGACAGCTGTCCTCATCCACAAGGGAACTTGGCCCAGGGAAACAGTGGGCACTACAAAAACATCACAGGTCACTTGCTATCAAAAACAGAAAGTAGGATTTATTCAAACCATGCCTTCTGGCCCCCATATGACAGACAAGCTGGGGTGCACGTCCTGTTTGAGAACGGCTCGTCCCTGATACCCTGTCATCATCCCCAAGCCTGTCCCTCTACCTGTCTTCCCTGAGCCAGGGAACATGAGCGTTGTGCAGCCAATTGCCCACATCAGTGCCTTAACCTACCCTTTCTTCCTTCGTCTCCCTCTTTCCTGGCATGTACTAAATCACCATGTCCCCTCCGGTCTGTTTCCCAAATAACTCGTGTGTCTGCCCCCTCCTCTGTAGGCACAGCCTCTGCCTTATTGGGACCCTACTTACTCATCACCTGGAGTTTTGCAGTAGCCTCTTTGCTAGTTTGCAGTATCATTGTCTCTCATCATGTCCCAAAACTGCTGCCAGACTGGTCCTCTGATCAGAAGACTTTCGATCCTCTGGCTAAAGCCAATGCTTCCTAGCTTGGAACATTAAGATCCTTTCTGATCTGGTCTTTGGCGACATCTCCAGATGCCTCCTTCAGCTTCTCTCTCCAACCTTCTCTCTCCCGTCCCCTGGAGCAACCCCCGTTCTCCAGCTATTCTGATCTACTGGACATGTTCTCTAAAGGTTTTGGTCCTTTTATGAATGCCTCTCTCTGCTGGACTCTTCCTCCCCTGTCTCCTTCACCCTGCCCTCCCCTGCTCTTCCCAGGACTACTCATTCCCCCAAGCCCACCATGCCGTGGTTCGCCATACACCCTGTGTTCACCTCTCTCATGAGACTTAATATACTATGTTGTTTTTCCACGTGTGGATTCTGGAACCTGAGGATCAAGCCTTAATCTATCTTTATATCTATATGCCTGGTTCTTAGTAGGTACTTAGTAAATGTTTATTAGAATATGTACCTGAATAAAGGAATAATAAAACTGATGATAAGAAGAGAAACGTTTAGGTATACCTCCAAGGAATCTGTCTTTGGTGACCTTTGTGTATTTAGTGGTTTTTTAAAGTTCTGCATTATTTTGGAGGAAGTATCCAGTTTCATCGCAAAGGCTGCCAAATATGGCATTGAGGATTTAATAAAGCAGATGATCTCTGTTTTGAGTTACTTGGGATTATTTGAAAAACTGTACTGGTTGTCCTCATATTAAGATTCATTTGTGTAACAAAAGTATATTTATATTTCAGTGAGTTTTCCCATGGAAGCAATGTTGTCAATGGTCATTAGACTTTAGTTTGTTAGTACTGACCCCGGTCTCCTTTAGGGGTGTGCACCATCTCCCCAGCTAGGCTTTAAATGTCTCAAAGGCCAAAGCTCACTCCTTATACCTTTCTGCAACTGCAACACCTGGCTTACTGTATATACTCAGTACATGTTACAAGTTTGTGATAAAAACTCACTTGAATTCAAAATGTATGTATTAATTTTGAAAGAACTATTAGGAATTATTTTTGTATTCATTTTTAATTTACTATGAATATTCTCTGATATAATTTATCTATGAAAAATCTAGAGTCCCATCTCATTTAATTAATTTGATAAATTATTATGTCCTACAGTATTTATTGATAACTCTGGGAAATGACATTGAGATAAAGTATGTTAGTGAGAACTTGTGTTTGCAACCCAAATGTTTTTCAGTCCTTTGAGTGGGAGTTGTATCAGAGACAGTCTTTATAATTAATTACCTAAATGACTTATTTTACATTTATTATCATTTTTATTAAGCAGCAAAGTTATTAATTTATAGCAAATGTGGAACCAATTTTCTTTTTTCACACAAATGACTATTACCATAAATATTAATAGGTTCTCAGAAGTTAATGAAACCAGTCTTAAGACCATCAAAACTCTTTGATGTGGAAAGTGGGATCTTTGTATGTATGGCAAGCCCTAAATTTATAGATCAGATTCTTATCAGCAAAGGGCATGGGTTACAATGTGGGCTATTTTTCTATAATACTTAATTTAACATCATGGCTAGTGCTTACCATTCAGCTATAATTTTGTTTGGTATTAAATTTTTTGCATTTTATTCAGTTTAATTTCTCCTTTCATACTAATTGCCTTCCTAGTTATCAGGGAGGAAAAGGTGCTTCAGACCTAATAGAAAAGACATGTACATCTCTTAATGGTGTCAATGTTTGAATTTAATGCTTTTTAATCAATAATTGGATTTTCTTTCTAGATCTTAACCAAAACATTAAAAGAGTGCAGAGGCATCAAGTCCACACCCCTAAGATTACTTACAAAAGAAATACAGATAAATTCATTATCTTTCCAAGTATGTTTTACAAACACTGTAATCCCATAATATATTTCATTTGCTCCATTGTTTTACATTATGAGCTTTGCTATCTATAATGTTAATTATTTTGATACCATAGCAATATAAGGGTAAAGCAAAGTTAAAGTTGGTGAACAAATAAATAAAACTAACTCATAGAATCAAAGGTTGTTTGAGCTGGAAGGCATCCTAAGAGTTCTGGGAAATAGTAGAACAATGTCTCGCAGTCTCTAGTCTGAGAAAAAATAATTTTGGACTTACCTAGCCAAGCTAGGTTTTCTTGTGAGAACAAAAATAAACACATTATCATATATGCAAGGACTTTTTTAATTTTTCTACCTGTAAATCCTTTTTATTATTTTTTATTTTGAGATAACTGTAGATTCACATGTACTTGGAAGCTAACACAGAGAGAGCTCATATACCCTTCACTCAGTTTCCCCCAATGGTAACATCTTACATGGCCTTAGTACAATATCTCAACCAGGAAATGAATATTGGTACAATCTACCAATATTTTTCAGATATTTCAGATTTTACCAGTTTTATATATATGCACATGTATGTATGTGTCAGGGGGAGGGTTCTGTGCAATTTTATACATACGTAGATTTATATTAATGACCACAGTCAAGTACAGAACAGCTGCTTCTCAAAGATGCCTAATGCTACCCTGGTAGCCACAGTACCTTCATCCCTAAGACCCCTCCCTAGTCCTGTGCAACCACCAATCTGTTTTTCACCACTACAATTGTCATTTGTCATTTCAAGAATACTGTATAAATGGAATCAGACAGTATATACCCCTTGATATTGGCTTTTTTTCACTCAGCATAATGTCTTTGAGATCCATCCAAGTTATTGCCTGTGACAACAGTTTGCTCCCTATATTGCTGAGTGATATTTCTTGATATGGATGTACCACAGTTTACCATTCACCCACTGAAGAACATGTGGGTGTTTTCCTGATTTTTCAGTGTTACAAATAAAGCTGAAGTTGCTATGAACATCTGTATATTGGTTTTTATGGGAGCATAAGTTTTCATTTCTCTGAGATAAATGCCTGAATGCAATTTCTGTGTCATATGGTAAGTGCATGTTTAGTTTTGTAAGAAACTACCATACTCTTTTCCAGAGTGGTTACATGATTTTATATTCCCACCTGCAGTGTATGAGTAATCCATTTCTCCTCATCCTTGCCAGCACTTTCTGTTGAGACTTTTTTTTTTTATTTTAGCCATTCTGATAGGTGTGTATTTCAGTCTTTTGCTAAAAAATTACTTAAGTGTAAACTCCAGAAAAGCAAAGGATAAATCCAATAAAGAAGCAGTTTTGGGATATAGGAAAGAATGGTAAAAAAAGAAACAGAAGATCTCACAGTTAAGTCTGGTGGCTAATAATATGTCTGTTAGACTTAATGCAATTGACAAGGATTCCTGAGAAGAGGCCTAAGGTACAGGAGTTTAGCATGTATGTTTCTAATATACATTTTTATGAGACTTTAAATTCTCAAAGCACTTCATCTAAATCTATTCTGTAGCCACTGGTATTGCTTCATCATATTGTAATTACTTGATCACATGTTGAATGTTTCCTGCTGAAATCTGCTCCCTGTGAGAACAGGAGCCATGGGGCTTTATTTCCCGCTCTTCAGCCCCCTTGACAGTTCTCACAAGCAGATCTCTCGCTATGGGTCTTCCGATGAAGCCTAGGCAATAACAACAAACATGTTTGAAATGGTGAAACTTACCTAATCAATAAACATAATAAAAGCAGGTTTTAGTAAAAACGTACACATGGTTTGTCGTGAAATAGAGAACCAAAATAAATCATGTTAACGTTGTGAATTTGTGGGTAATTGTTTGAAGTGAATTTATATTGCTCATTTGTCCAATGTCTGTTAATGGCCAGTAAACTAGTAAGTTGCAACTATGTTGACCTCTCCATCCCCTCAGCTGTTTATTTAGGTGGTGACTGGTGTCCCACATAAGACTGTGGATACACTGCAACCGTTCATTGGTCTCGGGAGGGGGCTGACATTTGTCCAGGCTTTTGCTACTTGCTGCAGTTTAGCTCTGCTGCAGGTGGGTGATAGAAAGGAGCCCTCCTGCTGGCAGTAACTGAAGGGACACAATGGCAGTGCCAGATAGTGGCAGGGCAGCTATGAAAATCAAAATCCTCTGTGTTGTTGTTTATGCCTGACTTGCTACTAAGTAAGGGATAGCTCAATTTGAGCCAGACAAGTAATTCCCAATATTTTGCAGAACCATCTATTCCAGGTTTTGGCAGAGAGAAGGTTCTATCTTTGATGTAACCTACAAATACCAAAATAGCTTAACACTTAAAACACATCGTATGTAATCACCAAATACATATACACAATACAATATATAATACTTGATTTCATGGACAGTAAGGACACATTTCCAAGGCTCAGTTCATCTGTGGGTTAGTTTACGTAACATTTATTGTGGGCTTGCTTTGAGCCAGGTGATCTATTACAGGTAGAGTCTCCCACCGATCCTCACAGCAGCCCTGTGAAGTGAGGAGCATGATTCTCTTTTGACAGATGAAGTGAATCCTCAGGAGTTCAGCTTCCTGAGGTCCACAGAGCTGACAGTGCTGGGTCTACGGTACACACCCAGGTCTCTCTGACTCCAAACCCATGTTCTCTCACTGCTACACTCTCCTTAAGGAGTTTGCAGATGTAATGGGGGGAGGTCTACTGATGTGAAAATGTTAAGTAGTAGCGTAGACAGATAAGGACAGCATGGGCTAGAAGTGCTTGATGACAGGTCCTCTAGCTCTGACAGGGAGATATTAGAGCAGGTGCTGTAGGAGTTAAGAAAAGGCCCTATCAGAGTAAAGAACTTGGTTTGGACAGGAAAATGAGTTAATGAAATCTTGCAGCCTATTTTAAGGAGGGAAGAGAGAGGAACACAGTGCCAAGTGACTAAGGAACATAAAGTTAAATAAATAATCCAAACATTTAATTTTCAAAGTTTAATGAAAAGCATAATCAAGCCCATTGACACTTATCAACTGTTACCAACATGTGTGCATGTGAAATCCTATTAACTTACAAGCAGGACTTCCTTCTAAGCATGCAGTGGTTACAGTGGGGTCAATTGTTTTTGAAATCCTGTGCAAAAGGAGACCAGGGACCAGATGGATGATGTTAAATCCTGTGTGAGCAGCTTTTGAGAATTCTCATTCACTTCTAAAACTGAAGGATTATCAAGTCAGCAGTTATTTTTTTAATGCTTACTTCATACCAAACAAAGTATTATAAACTTTACTACAGAAAGAATAGAAATGGGAGACCAAGTAACTTCCTCAGCCCTAAGAAGCAAATTCCTTTTCCTTTTCTTCCTAAAAGAAATATTACCTAAAGATTAGAGAATCAAAGCATTCCCTGAGTTGTTGTGATGTGTGTAGCTAGTTTTCATTTTAAGTAACTTGTTGCACCGAAATTTAAATATACAATAATTCAAGTCAGTAGAAGCTCAGGTCTTTGGGGCTTATGAAATAGAATGATGCTATGTCTAGTATATTAGGGTTTTCTACTTTTGTGTGGAAAGAACCGACCTGTCTTTGGCTTTGTAGATGGCTGTAAGTGCAGAGGTGAGGTCCGTGTGGGTCCCAAATGAAAGAACCCACAAAGTATCTGAGGGTCGGGAGCAAAGGGAAGGAAATGCCCCCAGGACCACATCCTCCTCCCTACGGAGAACCCTGCCAGTGCGGCAGGAGGGCAGGAAGGGGAAGTGGCCACAGGGGGCCTGATGGTAACAACTCCGGCTTTGAAGATATATCAGGAATGGCTTTGAGGCTGGCCGCTGTCGACCTTGTCGTGGATGCTGATGTGAGCCAGTCACACGCATCATAGTGTGAAACAAAGCGGGTTGTCAGTACCCAAAGCAAAGCAGACAGAGCGGGGCACAAACCCTAGTGATTTACAAAATGGAGCTGAGCCTCCATATTTTCGGAGGAATTTCCGGAATCTGCTGAGGGACTGAATGACAGAGATTTAAGGCATATTTGGGAGTTTATGGGGTCTGGGAAAACATTACAAAGTTTAGAAAATCGTTCCAAAATATGCCTTGTGAGACATTACGCAGCTCAGCGTGTACCTGTCAAACATGACCTTGTCTTCCTCCCAGAAGCTTGCAACTTAGGCTACTGGGAATACTTTCAAAGAGTAAAAGCAGTTCTGTTTTATAGCGCTTTATTTCATCCATCCAACATCCAGTGTACGTTTATGAAGCACCCACGGTGCTATAAGAACAGGGCCTGCATGACTCCCTTGTGAAAAGCCAGGTACTTCTCTGGCCATACGGTTCTAAACCTTTCAGAAAAGATCACCACATACTGGCTTCTGAGAGGCTTTGGCCCACACATGTGGCTTTTTATCCCCGTCAGAGTCGGTCAACACTTTGTATATACTCTCCTCTCCTCCAAGTGACTGTCCCTTTGATATCACCAGTGTTCTTCCTTCAAAGAAATTTTTAAACTTAGTTATTTTGATCAAGCAAGTATAACTCTTCTCTCCTCATTTTTGTCCCTCAAAATACTGTACTTCCTATATGGTGAGGTAGAAAATCTCTGTGCGGAATTTCTGCCTCCTCCGTAAGAATGAAATGGTCGAGGAGAATCTGTTATGAATGCATTTATATTTTAAACTTCAACTTTTTATGAAAAGGATACATGTGTGAACTTTTCCATTTGTACACATCAAAAAGGTATTTCATAAGGGATGCACAGTCTGCTGGACATATCAGTTGTCAATAGCTATTAGGGATGCACAGAAGTTAAAATCTAATGTTTATTTAAAATATCCTCATCCAACCTGGATGTGAACCTGGCTGGAGTGAGTCCACAGCTCTTTAACTTCCTCTCTTCCTTTATCCACTCTAAGGCCTCATTTGTACACTTTGCCTGTACTCAGATAGCGCCAGCTGTTCCAAAGACAAACCGTCATAACCACCAGCTCGGGTTTGCTGCATTTTCATCAGCACCTGGTCATCTGTCGGCAGTTGACGACGAGGAGTTGTTTAGAAGTGGAGATTCTCCATCCTTGGATATTCCTCCTCTTTCTGAAAGAGATACCCAACTTTTTTCTAGATTATTAGCAATTTCAGAAAAATGTCAACAAGTTAACTTTCAAGGAACAGAGAAAGCAGGGATTTTAGGTTGCAAATTTACTTTCCCTACACTCAGATATGATGGGAAAATGTAGTTAATTATCATGACTACTCTTCCTCACTGGCATCTATTAATGCTTCCCCAAACTTAAACTTACCAGTTAATAGTATTGCAGTCTCTTCTGGTTTAGACAGTGACCTCTCAGTTTAAACATTCTCCTTATTCAAAGGCAAACTCCCTCTCAGGGCTGGCGTAAATTGTCCCTTTTTTATCACTCCATCTTTTTAGGTAATCATAATTGGAAACTAGGGTCTTTATCACATGTTGTCACACAGTGAGACGACATTGCCACAGGCCCCTCCACTTAACCGTATTCTAGTTCCACCTTGAACTGTCACCCTCGTGCTAAGTGTGGCTTTGTGCTATATGGCATTGAGCCACCCTCTGTGCGTTTTTTACTTTGACCATGTACATATTATTCAAAAACTAAAATACTTCAAAACTCCAAAGAATCCATTTGTAGTGACACCTCGAAGAACCTGAGTTTTCTGTCATTTCTTAAAACTCATCCTATAGGTACTTGCTTCTCAAATTATATGCTTCTCAACCAATGATGACTTTCCCAGGCCTCCGAGTCTTCCTGCCCCATGGAAGCTTTGATGATTCTCAGAGCATGTAAGGGCCTGGTTTCTCTGGCCTTAAACCACCACAAGAATCTCAGTTGGCAAATCCTGCTTTACATTCCTGCCAAATTAATTACATGTCATTCCTCAAATAGGTCTTGAATTCTCTCTGCATAAGACTCTGTGCTGAGACCCATGGGAGGTATGAAAATGAGTAGGATATGGTCCTTCCTCTAAGAAGCCTAGTTTAAAGTTTAAGTCTAAACCATAAAGGTCTTATTTTCATCAACAGATTTTTCCATTTTTCTCTTTCCTTGTTCATAGGAGTAATGCTAGAGGGGAGGGCTAAGTCCTTTTTCCTCTTTCCCAAGAAAGGCAGTTCACCGGAGGGGGTAGACTGTAGGAGACAGTGGTCCTCCAGAGGACCCCGGAATGTCACCTCATGTGTGCAAGGGCAGCTGGCCAGCACCGGGCTCCTGCTGTCCTGCCAGGTTAGCTGCAGTGTAGCGAATCATTCATGGTGAAGCCAACTAGGAGGTATAACATATAATCAGAAGGACTTAGCATTTTAACATAGATGTTACTTTTTAAATATGTTTACAAAGTAATTTAAGAAATCTTTATTTGTAGAAACAAAGTATCTATAAAGAAAAAATTCCAGAATTCATCCAATATAGAAAGCTGATGAATATAGATATATATAAAATCTTTAAAAATGATGTACAACTATTTCTAATGCATATAAGATATACTTCTATTACTTAAAGCTTTTCAAGTGAGAGGAAAAAAAAAAAAAACCCTGGTACAAGTTAATCCAGCACAGCCCAGAATTCTAAATCACTGCATTAGACACAGTGTAAAACACATTGTTGCCAGAACTAACTAGGCTAAGGATTTAATATTTATTTCATTCTGCTTTACTAGCCAAAATGATGTGGCCACAACCTATATTTTCCCATTATTACATTAGCAGAGAACACTGAGCTTTATTAAAGAAATTGAATTAAATTAAAAAGGCAGCATTCAACTCTAACTAGACTGCCACATACAAGTAATTTTGGAGCTATACTCTGAGGGGCCTATTTAGGAGGAATGGCAGACCCTTCAGCCCATTTTCTCTAAACCAGTATTTCCGAGAAGGTCTATTCGCATAAAATCTCCAGAATATTATTTTGAATTTTCTTATATTACTGAATTAACACAAATGATTTTGCCAGTCATTAACTCCTTATTCAGGGACTAGACTGCAGGCCAGCTGGGAACATTACTCAGGGCTGTTGGTACATCTGCCTGTCAGCTCCACCTTTTGTTAATTTGGTTATTCTTTAGATCTTCCATCAAAGAGTGATCAGGTAAGATAGGACACAGCAAGTCTTCTGCTTTAACCACTTTAGTTAAGATCCCAAATTATTAATTTCTATATTCATCTATGCCATCTTTATCCCATCATCAACAGAGTAAGTTAATGCTAACCAAGTATAGAAATGCATTTATCTAAGCATTTCAAAGTAGCATATTAAACTTTATTTTTGAAGAGTTCAAACATATACAGAAGTGGACAGAATATTGTAGTGAATCCACATATACTCTGTACCTAATTTTCACTGCCTCCTTCCCCATATAATCCGAAGCACATCCCAGGCATCACAACATTTCATTCATACATATTTTAGTAAGAATCCCTAAAAGCTAAGGGCTTCTTTTTTATTTTTTTTTTTTGAGACAGAGTCTCACTTTGTTGCCCAGGCTAGAGTGAGTGGCGTCGGCCTAGCTCACAGCAACCTCAAACTCCTGGGCTTAAGCGATCCTACTGCCTCAGCTTCCCGAGTAGCTGGGACTACAGGCATGCGCCACCATGCCCGGCTAATTTTTTCTATATATACTTTTAGTTGTCCAGATAATTTATTTCTATTTTTAGTAGAGACAGGGTCTCGCTCAGGCTGGTCTCGAACTCCTGACCTCGAGCGATCCACCTGCCTCGGCCTCCCAGAGGGCTAGGATTACAGGCGTGAGCCACCACGTCCGGCCATGGGCTTCTTTAAAAAAAAAAAAAAAAAAAAAAAACTTGCAAAACCCTTACCATACATTAAAAATATTAGTAATTCTTACTAATCAAATGTTACTGTTCAAGTTTCTAGTTGTTTCAGAAATACCTTTTTTGTGGTTTGGATCAGGATTTCAATAGCATCTACTTGCCAAGTGCTCTGTCACTCTTAGTTTTTTTCATTTTGAAGTCATTTGTTGAAGAAATTGGGTTGTTTATCCCAGAGTCTGGATCTTGCTGATTACATCCCATGGTTTATTTAACAGGCTTCTTTCTCATCTGTTTTTTTCTGGAAATTGGTTTTTGGATCTAGAGGTTTGGTCAGATTTAGGTCTGACTTTATATGTGGTGTCTCCTCCAGTCAGGAGACACATAATGTCAGAATGCCTTTCTCTCTGTGATGTTAGCAGCTTTTGATGACCCTGGACTAGACCCATTCATTCATTAGGAGAGTAAAATGGAGATATTTTAATTTTATTATATATTAGCTGGAATGCTCAAAGGATTTTTGTAATAAATAAGAGAGTACCTGGCACATAGTAGGCGCTCAATACAGTATGTATTGAAGGGGTTAATTTCCATGTCCCCTGTGACACGGGAAATCATTAGAAACCTTGCTTGCTTAAGATCCAATTAATAAAGCATCTCTTTTCCTCCTAGAATTATTATCCTTCTCTGTTTTGCAATCCACATCTCTAACAGATTACTTGAGTTGCATTACATTTACCACTTGTAATATCTTCTGGTGCTTGCTACCAATTTTTAAATGCAGCTGTTTTCAAACATATTTTGGATTTATCTAGTGATTGTCTTTTCTCAGTCTTGTCCTAACTTAACTTGACATTCTTAACAGATTGGAAGAGCAGAGGCACTAGAGGACAGGAAAGCTAAGGAGGCCCTGAGCTATGTTCCAGCTAAGGGTCAGCACCAAGCATTCTCGGATGATTAAAGTTCTCAGATGATTAGACAGTCTTTGCAGTTGACTGAGCCTGTGACATGCTGTCCTTGCAAAGGCTTCCTGAAGAGAAATGTCATAATCTTAACTAGACTCAAAGCTCAGGCTAGTTTGTATCAAAACAACCTTGCCTTTCATCTGCCATTTTGTTGCATGCCTACTAAACAGTAAATTAAAAGTCTCTGTAAATACCAGCTTGATTTTTGCCCTTGACACAGTGTATATAAAATACCTAGGCGTGGGTAGATTTGAAAACACTGTAGACTTTTATCTTTGTTTTTCTGACAATACAGAGCACATCATTACAGTAAATGTTTTCAGTGCTAAAAATTTTTCACAGGCATTGTAATCATGACGCACAGTATCCAGTTCTTATATTTAAGATATAAGGTGTGATATCATATGCTCTTTTACTGCTGAATGTTTTGGTTTTTACTGACACACATGGAAAGCAACATAACAAACATGCATTCCTACTACGTTCAGAGCACACAGTGCGAAGCACAAAGTAAAACAAGCCTTTGGTGAGCTTGTCTTGTGTGTATGATAGGAGGAATGTAGCTGTAACCTCAGATAGATCTGGTGCTGGGTACCAAGTTTGAAATGCGGCTGTTTTCAAATGTGTTTTGGATCTATCTACAGAGGAAGACTAATACTGTACTTGGGCTTTCAGAAGGGAGGCTTCTTCCCAACAGTTTATTGAAATCATTAGTCAGTTTTCGTGGAGGTAACAATTGAGAAAGGCTTGGAAAAATCAATAGGATTTGAAAAGATAGTAAGAATGTTCTAGAAGAAGCAGCATGAACAAAAAGATATCAGGGCTTACATCTTCAGAGCACATTTAGACGTAATTAAGGAATTCCAGTTTGGCAAGCCTAGGAGGTGTCTTTAGGCAGGTATTAAATAACAAAAAGATGCTGGCTGGGGCCTAATGATGAAGACCTTCAATGTCAAATTGAGGCATTGGCACCAAGCAATGGAGAGAGATTGAAGGCTTTGAGCAGGGGCATGAGGTGACCTGGTCAAGCACCAGTGTCTGAGATGGATCCAAGAAGGAAGAAAGGGAAACTGAAATCAAATCATTAACATTGGAGAAAAGGAACATTTTGATAATAGAAACTGTAGGACTGGGCAACTCAATGAAAGCAAAAGGGGCCATGGAGTATTAAATCTACATTAGAATGATTTCAAATAAAAGAGGGAAGTGAGGAGAAAGAACTTCTTTGGGGTGAGATAAGAATTTAGGGTTGCAGCATGACCGTGTATGGAAGTTTAGAGATGTCCGGAAGGAAACATATTGGGCTGCAGCTTAGAAATGAGATCAGGATAAAGATAACAATTTAGGGATTGTCTGTAGAAAGATGGTAGTTGGAATCTATCTCTAAAAGATTCTTAAATCTGACCACTTCTCTGTCAAACTCCCCTGCTGCCTCCAGCCCTAGGTCAGGTATATCATGTCTGACTCGGCCTGTTGAAATTCTCCCCAGTCAAAAGCTGGTACTCCTTGTGGGGTCCCCTGCAGCACCTCGATTTTCCCCCCGTATTACAATCTGTAGTTCAGGCTTGTTTAATATTGAGGATGGTATAATTGTCTGTTTAATTTATTCCTGAAGATCCAACAATTTCCACAGTGCCTGGCACAAGATAGACACTTAAACATTCCCCCTCCCCCAGCAAAAGAGTCAATGAATGTAACTACTAAAAAGTAGAGAAAGAAAAGAGTTGGGGAGAGAACTTCGTTGAACACCTTTAGGGCACAGAAGAAAGAGTGGGAAAGACAAAGACCCAAGAGAAGGCAGGCACGAGTCTGAGGCAGAGGGGAGACTCCAGGTGGGTGGTCCTAGGGATTGACCCTGCAGGTGAGGAGGAACAACAAGAATAGGTGACATTAATTGGGTGCTTCCTGTATGCCTAAGACCTGACACAGATCGACTCAGTCAATCTTCAAAATAATTCTGTTGGTAGGAATTCTTACATAGAGATAATACAGGTGAGGGTAGATACCGGAAATGTTAGGTACTTTGTCCAAGGACAAACAGTGGCAGAGCTACGAGTCAAACCAGGCCACCTGGCTCCAGGGCAGAGTTTTAACTGCCTTGCAGCCACTCCAGCTCCTGCTAGCAGCGGGGCAGCGTCAGTTTGCAGTGGGCTAAGGAGTGTGTTGTTAAAGATGTAAAATGAAAAGGAGGACCAACCACTCTTTATGAACTTGGCCATGATGAAAGGACAGCAGTGCCTACCATTCTGAGTTAGGATATCTCCACATTAGGCCCCCAAACCCACAGAAGCTATAAGAGCACTCCTCATGCATCATCGCTGGCTGTGAGAACCCAGGGAATATGCTCTTATTTCAGGAACAGATAGTTTTGGTCACGTCTTCAGGGTACTCTACCAGCTGCTTTGACATTGACTTGTTTACTACATTCCAATGTTATTATTGACTTAAAATAGTCCTTGAGAGAGAAGAAAAAGAAAATCTGACTTTGGCAATAAACAGCATTGCATTATTCCAATTCGCTTTCAGTTTTAAATAGTTCTCTAAATCATTCCTGTTTCCTTTATTTATTTATTTATTTATTTTTTTACAACTGGGGAAGTAAAGTCCTGCCCAGACTAGATGGAAAGGCACCTGTGTTTGCATTGTAACCTGTGTTTTGAATAGCAAATGCACAGGTACAGAGCACCAGCAACAGTGAGGTCAGGCAGACATTCCAGAAACAAGCGTGCACCTGAGTGACAAACTAGGCCAACTGGTGTCATGTAGCAGAATGTTGCTCACTCTTAAAGCTCACGTGTGTCAAGGTTTTGGCAGATTTATCAATTTCTTTAATTAAAGGACTGGGATGATATGAATCACAGAACTACTTTTTTTCCTAATTGATCCAAATCTTAAAAACATGACTAAAATCTGTTCCCAGAATTTTACATTGCAGAAGTTTTAAAATTTGATTTAAAATATATGCATATGTATATATTTATCTTTTTGTTCCTTCACATGTTTTAATGGGTGGTGATTTTGCCTAGCCCATACTCTAACTATACTGATCAACTTTCACAGTAGGGATAGAGTTTCTATTTTTTTAAGCCTTTCACTCTGAGAATAGGAGCCTTGGCCTCCTGAGGACGACTCAGTACCCTTCTGGGATGCTGCCAATCCAATTTAAGAGTACAGAGGAAATGAGTAACTTTTCAAAAAATTTCATCACTTTTTCTTAATGAATTCTCTCTTGAAGCTTATTCTTTTAAAAAAAAAAAATTAAACCAGGACAAATATTTGACCACTTACAGCATCAGAATAGTTTCTTACCTTATCCAATAAACTTGGACCACAACCTGACTTCACATCACCTGTAAGATCCACAGGTTCCCTTTGGCCTGTTCGTGGCCAGGAAAAGAGACTGCATGTGCCAACCAAACCATTCACGTTGAACATTGCACGAAAAATATAAGAAATATTATTTTATAAAAAATAGCTTTTTAACAAGTGGAATTAATTTATGGATGCTTTGCAGAAGACAATGCTTTGCAAAGGAAAAACATGGTGTCAGGAATGCCCTTGGATCTTTACCACTCCCAACTCGAGTAAATGATTCTGGATGCCTACTGGGAATATCCACAATGTTGTCGCAGAGTCTGATTAGAACTTGCTTTTGAAGTCAATTCACTGCTTTGGAGGAAACATTTATAAATGGGTACTTTGGGCTGTGCAGGACACAGACTGTATTTTTTGCCAGTTGAAAATGGGACCATTCCCCATATAGATTATAAGGCAGTCATTTTAATAGCTCATTGACCAGAATTGCCATGTTGTCAGGCATCCTTTTTCTGTTGAACATCCAGGCAATACCACTGGGTACCCACAAACCCAGAGCTTTTAAAGGAACTGGAACTTGTCAAAATGACACTGGTAAGCAGGCTAGAAATGCAGTTGTATTTTGTTGGCTTTTACTGACATTTGTTTTCTCAAGTGTAACGTTAGAAGTATTTATTTCAGGCTGACACCTGTAGTCTCTTGAACTAGTTTGAGGAATGATTCACCATGAATTACAGTTATAGTGATAATAGCTAGCAATTAGTTGAGCATGTACTTTATGCTAAGGAGTTTTCTACATTGCCTGCATTGCCATATTTAATTTTCACAAGCACCCTATACAGTGGGTAATATCATTGCCACCATTTTACAGATGAGGAAACTGAGGCATAGGGAGGTAATGTAACCCACCTAAAGTCACAGAGTCCCATGCTCTTTAATCCCCATGTCCTTACCCACTGGACTCTAAGAAAGGAAGCACCAGCATGGACAAATTTGAGTTGGAAAATTAGCATCTGCAGATAGTGATCATTGTGAAGTGTTTATGAAGCTGTCTGGGTGGGTACCATTCCCCAGCCATCATTTCAGTACGGTTGAGAATTAGAAAGGCTAAGACCCTTCTACCACTTGTTTCTGTCTGAAGAAAGCATCTAATATCCATTAGTATTTTCTTTTAAGAGGTTGGTTTCTTGGCACCCCTGACACAAAACAGTCTTGTTTTCTTCCACAGTCTGTGCTACTTTGTGGCAGCGTGAGGCATTGATACACCTCCATGGAGAACCAACCAATGGGTCCCATGTTCAAGTGCTGGGTCAGTGGCAAGAAGCATTTCCCATCACCCCTACCTTCCTCCTCCAATCTTGACCTCACTCCTCCTGTAGTTAGGAGGGCTGGTTCCACGTTGCTATCAGGCCCCTCTCAGATCTCCTTGGTTAGGAAACGCCATGCCCTACACCCTTAAATAATATGATTCTACTCTCAGCTCTTGCCTGCCTCCTTTCTGAAAGTACTCGACTTAGTGTATTGAAAGATGAAGGGTGAACGACGTGGGATAATTGATACCCACTTGCAGCCCACTCAGTTGTTTCATTGATGGTAAAGCTACCTATGAGGCTGGATAACCATATTTTTTGAAACGCACGTGTGCCATAGTTTACAAAGCCTTTTGCCAAATGGCATCCATGAAGTGGCAACCACAGGTATTTGAATCCTCAGGCCTGACCCCCTCGTTAGTAAATCATAAATATCCAAAAACAGTCGGGCTGAGGGACAGTGAGAAGCATAAGAAATTCTGGCTTAAGCAATTATTATAGCCTATGCTCTTCCAAGGTAGTTCCTGACTCAGGTATAGAAACAGCTTATCGTGTTGGTTCAGAGATAGCTATTCTGACAACCAGGATTGTCTTATTTTCTGGGCTGTTTTGATTTCCTGAGCAGCTTTGTGTGAGAAATGACAGATATTAAAAGTCCATTGTAGGGGAGAATCATATACAACCTAGTAGAAAAAGAACTTTATCTTGGAGGAAAACATCCAGTTTTCAGGCACTCTTCCTGAGCACTGCTCCTCCATCTAGGAAGGTCCTGAGTGTCAGGGCCCCACGACATACGCTCTGAAGCCATCTCCATGGACTCTCACCTAGACCTTGACTCCTGTCCTTTCCTTTCAGAGCATTGCAATCTCCTCCGTCTGGCTGCATCCAACTATTTTTAAATTCCTGAGCTTCCCCACTGTCTGCTGAGTGGATAATTAAACATTAAGTCCTGTCTGTTCTTTGTTGAGATCATATATTTTTAAAAGACTTGCCATAGGGAACTGAATGGCAACTCTGAAAGACAGGCTTTGAAAAGGAGACCACTAACCTCCAGCAAGTTTACAATTTTGAAAATAGAATATAAGCAAAAACACATTCCAGCTGAGTCTTCATGCTGGGGAGGCCAAAAGCTCATAGACACTACTGTTTGTTGATTTCTCTGGCCTAGTTCTTAAGAATGTGGATGCCAGGGTTGAGTGCTTGGGTCTCTGCCACTTACATGCTGTGTGATATTGAGCAAATTACTTTATCTCTCTGTGCCTCAACGTTTTCATGTGTAAGATAGAGATAATAATAGTACCTAGCTCATAAGGTTGTCATGAAGATTGAATCCAAGTGAACCACCTAGCAACCGGCACATGGAAAGTGTTCAATAAACGCTATTAGTGAAACATTCATAGAGGGTTAAGAAAAGATGTGCTTGCTTTAGATTTGCCTGAAATTCCCATCTTGGAGCCACAGTGATGATCCTTTCTGCATGTGGCCTAATAACAACCACAGGTGTTTTTATTTTGATTTTTCTTCTGTCATCCACCCACTAGCAGGGATGTGGGAGCTGTGTGTCTCCCTTCTAGAGCTCTGATTCTGTGCAGATGAGACTTACAGGTCATTTGGGTTGACTGGCCTCCTGGTCCTTTTTCTCACTCAGGTGCTAGAAAGCTTCAAGATTATGGACTATAGCCTTTTGCTGGGGATCCACATCTTGGACCATTCCCTCAAAGAGAAAGAAGAGGAGACCTCACAAAATGTGCCTGATGCTAAGAGGTCTGGGGTGCAGAAGGTCCTCTACTCAACAGCCATGGAATCTATCCAGGGTCCAGGGAAATCTGCAGATGGGATCATCACGGAAAACCCAGACACGTAAGTGTAGCCACACACCTGCCCACCCTCCTGATTGTGGCAGCCCACATCCCTGGGTAATTACATCCAACTACATTCCCCTTACAGTGGCACTCTGTGAATGGAGTCCTACTCAGCCCTGAAATGGATGAAGCCACCTTCATTTCTGTTCATCTATGGATAACTAGATGAGTGGCAGTTTCCTGAGTTATTATTCTTTCAACCACATGATTTCTTTTTTCAAATGGCTCCATTTTTTAACAATGGCTGAAAATGTTTTTACCCCCATTTACTACGTATGCAAAACATCCACTGCAAAAGGGGAGAATAAACTTTGAATTTGAATAAACATGTATTTAAGCAAATACACGATAGGAATGATGTTTGCAATTCAGAGCTTTTTATCTACGTAAGGGGATTCTGTTGATCTAGTCCTGCACCCTGGCAGATGTGGTCTTTCGCCTCAGCCAGATGTGATAATAACTGCAAGATTGATTTGCATGTATAAAGTGCAATCTGATATTGACTATCAGGAACAATTACAACCAAAGAATATTATTCAAATGGTTAACTGCATCAGGTGTATGTACTAGCTGAGCAAGGAGACTGAAAGAAAGAAATTATTTTCCATAGTCATAAGTACCTACCTTCTAGGATTCTCCAACAATGACTAAACCGTGGGTGTATTTCACTTTTATAAAGGAAATTAATGCATATTTTTAAATCCTTGTTTGCAAATCCAGCTAAATGTCCAATACTCAGTTAAACAAATTATTCTATATCGGTATGTTGAAATACTACACAGCTATTAAAAATCACATTAGCATTGAATATGAGGAAAAGTTCATGTAGTAAGTGAAAAATTCAGGTTATAAAGCATGATAAATTAAATAATCCCCTTTGTGGATTAATAAATATACACACATATACTGGAAAGGGATACAAAAGTTCGTAGTTGTACCCTAGGAGTGGTTTTTTTAAATGTATTTTTTGTGCATTTCTGTATTTTATTTTAAAAACTCACAGTAAATATATATGACTCTTTTGAGCAGGAAAAAAGTCTTACATTTTTAAAAGCAATATCTTATAATGCCCTAAAAATTCTCATTCATGGTTTTAAAATAGGAATGATTTTTGAATTGGATTCTTTACATCCAACTCTTTAGGGTTGACAACTATGATATTTTTCTTTTTTGTGGGGAAGTACATCATTTTGGCTTCCCAAGAAGACTTTAGCTGATGCAAGAAAAAAAAAAAAGAAGAAGAAAGATGAATATGGGGAGATAGCCCAGAATTCTTAAAGATTGTCCACTTTTATTTTCAGTTTATTTATTAGAAGTGATTTTTAACTTCCTATTCTTATATGAAAAAATATTTTCTCTTTTGCTGTATCAACAGAATGGGAGGCATTCCAGCTAAAAGCCATAAGGGAGAAAAACTACTTTTATTTATGGGCATTATTGACATTCTTCAATCATACAGGTAAGAATTTTTGAGAAGTGGTCTTTTGTTATTTCAAAATTAATCAAGAAAAGGTTCTGAAAATTCACCAAATGGGAGTGATTTTACATCCTCATTTTTATTTTTCTGTTTACATTTAAAAGGTTAATGAAGAAGTTAGAACATTCCTGGAAAGCTCTTGTTTATGATGGCGTAAGTGACTTATATCCCTTGTCAAACTGTGTGTATTTTTGTTTTCTCAGAGACTTCAGAATGTGTCCAGGAAACCATGTCACTAGACTTTAAGAGGAGAGGTAACAAAGGTCTTTATAAACTCAGAATCCTAGGCTAGCAGATTGACTCAAATCTGAGAACAAAGACAACATAAATAGGCATCTCTTTATAATAGATGACATCCAGCCTAGTAGCTAGGTAGAGGTCTGATAAACAAAATGACATCTGTTTCTATGTGACATCTAAAGGACTCAATTATGACATAATGATGAGAAAAAAGAGGAAACTTTTTTCACAGGCACTGGGAAGATCAGTAGGGCAGTTGAAATGAAGTTCTCATAAGACCGTGCTACAGAGGGGTTTGAGCCCTGACTTTGATTGTAGGCAGCTGGATCTGAACTCTGCCTTCACCGCTGGCCTACCCACATCACCCAGGCACATTGGTTGTTATTTGGCTTCTCTCTCTCAGCCTGATTTCTCATCTGTACCAAGGGGATGGTAATAGTACCTGCCTGATGTGAAGATGAAATAGATTAATGTATACTAGTGTTCAACATGATGCCTAACACATAGTGAGGACATGAAATGTGAAAACTCTGAAGTTGGTATGGGTTTTTACATAGACATTTATATAGGCTAACTCATATGAGTATGTCTTAATTGACATAGTTGAAAAAGTCAATTATCAAAGGAGCAGTTACCTCCTCTTTTTTCTCTCCCCACCTCCCTCTTTCTGTCTCTCTCTCTCTCTCTCTCTCTCTCTCTCACACACACACACACACACACACACACACACACACACACACACACACACACACACTCACACATACACATACCCACACAGTCCCATCTAGATGTTAGATTTCAACTTCCTGCTACTGACAGAAGCTTTATTTGTCTAAGCCTCCCTAAGTTAATAACTGGAAGTGGCACTTCCAAAGCATATATTGGTTAAAGATTTGGTCACACCTTTCCCTTTACGATGTTAGCAGACTCTTTCCTTTGAAAAAGGATAAATTATAGATGTTATTCTCCTTTCTCGGAAAAGAACACGCCCATTCTCAGTTCTGTGGAAGACTGTTAATAACCTTTCAGCATGAAAGATCTGAGTTTTATCCACAGGCTATAGACTGACCTTTGTCGGAATGCACTTTTAAACAACAGGTTCACAAATTTGTTTCTAAGAATTAACCTCAGTCTTACTCAGATCAAAGATTCCTCCTAGGAAAAGGTCAAGACCGTAGGTTAATTTTATTTTTCCTTCCAGCTGAGAAAGGTAGGGACTACATAGCACCTTAAAACGGAAGGGAGAGAGAGTAAACACCCCTGTTTCGTTGCCCTTCTGTTTTCTGAGACAACTTAAATTCCCTGTTAGCAGACAGTCCTATATAGGCTAAATGCTTCTAAGGGCCTCCACCTTTGTCTATTTAAAACATATCTTCTGTTTTTAGTTTGGTATTTTTGCTTAAATAAAAATCTCTGTGCTGCTTATGTATCATAAAATTATTTTTGTTTGTTTACAAACATGGCTCTATTCTAAACAATGTGTTATTCATACCAAAGAGAAGAACAATGTAACTTCTCTTTAAAGGCAAGGGCTGAATCTTAATCATCTATGGATACCCCTCAGGCTCTTGCGTCCTACTGATATTTCTAAATTACTGTACTTGTTGGGAAAATGGATCCACTTAACACAGAAGCTGCCAGGATACTGGGAAGAGTACATGTTAAACCAGTGTTAAGTTTCTCAACACATGTACAGCCTCAGTGATAGTCGGAGGACTATTATAATGTGGCTGAAAAGGGACCCTGTGACTGTGTCCTTCATCACTTGCTGACTATAGAATCATAGTTTGTCCCAGCTACAGTATGCCCCCTGTAACACCCTATTTCACAGACTAAGAACCTAAAGCCCTGAGGCTCTGGCTTTTCTCCAGATGACATAACCTTTTAAAATTAGGACTAACACCAGAACCGGGTCTCCTGACTTCTGGTCCAATGTTATTTTTTCCTCCAGCCCCACTGCAGATACTTTCTAGTATCTACTTAAATTTTTAGAAATTTCCATATTGGAATCCATAAACCTAGGTTCAAAATGGAGCATTATGTAAGCAAATTTACTGTGTCTAGAAATGTACAGCTTGGAGACATGATTAGGATAAATGACTACTAAACAAACAGAGAATTAGCTCCTTCCTCCATCTTTCCTGGATTTGTAATAAAATGACCCTTTAGTCCTAAAGAATCTTGCTAAGAATGAGAGAAGAATTGAGTTAACAATTTAATTCAATTCAACCCTACGTAATACGTAGGTAATTCAGTGTGAGGGAAGTTATCTGTTAGCCTTGTCTCCTAGAAATCCTCCTACTGTCTACTCATCTTATTACTTGGAGATGAGACCAGAACACTTTTTTAACTTAAATGTCACTGTTACATTAGGGTGGTTTTGTTTGTTTATGTCCCCAATTTTTGTTCATGACTAAGAGTGTCACCCTTCATTCCAGATGACACTTGGTGCACCCTGGATGTTAAAAAAAAAAAAAGAAAAGAAAAAAAAGACTTAAAAGCCCCTCCTGGGACACAACGTTGTAAATAAGGACAGCTGTTTCAATGTATACAGCAGAGTCTTTTTGCTGTCTCTCCCCTGCTGGGTTTCACCTTCAGTGTCTGGAATCCTTGTTTCAATTGAGCCTGTGACATCCTCCTCCAGCCCCAGACTCCCAGGCCCAGAGGACATGGGCATTGCTCTTTCTAGCTCTTGACCATTTTTGGTCCAGGATGTTGGCTAACAGAGAACCAATTGCATAGATCTTTCTTCTGACTTGAGATAAACTCTCTGAGAGGTAACCCTATGATGCTTGATTTGTCCTTGCAGGACACTGTTTCCGTTCATAGACCAAGCTTTTATGCAGACAGATTTCTTAAGTTCATGAATTCCAGAGTTTTCAAGAAAATTCAAGGTAAGATCCTTATGAAAGGTTTTTACTTTTGGTCACTGGCTTCACTATGTATCTTTGCAAGATTTTTATTGCAAGAGTTGGAGCTATTGCTTTCCTTACAGTGGCAATCACTTAAGAGTTATGATTAAGTATCTTGGTCAGGTATTTATTGATACATAATCATTAGAGTCCTATTTTGTGGTGAAAAAATTAGAAGCTGTCTCAATGTCCAATCATATAACGATTAGATATATTATGAAATAGCTAAATAATAGAATCATATGCAAACAATAAAAATGATGTATTTTTTCAAATAAAATTAAGATAAATAAATAAAAATCATGTATTAGACATACATTTAACCCTTTAAATATAGATTTATTCACATATATGTAAGTTATCAATCTGTAGACATTAAATGCACAGCAGAATTCTAATGGGATATATAAAACTATTAACAGTAGTTATTCTCATGGAACATTCTCCAGGATGGACCATATGTTAGGTCATAAAACAAATCTCAATAAATTTAAAAAGATTGAAATCATACAAAGTATCTTTTCCTGATCACAATGGAATCAATCAATAAAGAACGAAAATTGGAAACTTCACAAATACGTGAAAATTAAACAACACACTTGTGAACTACCAATGAGTTAAAGAAGAAATCACAGGAAAATTAGAAAAACCTCAGAGATGAATGAAAATGAAAACACATACCAAAAATTATGGCATGCTGCTAAGGCAGTGCTCAGAGGGAAGTTTATAGCTATAAACTCTTACATTAAAAAAGAAGAAAAATTTCAAATCCGTACCCTACCTTTAAACTTTGAGTAACTAGAAAAAGAAGAGCAAACTAAACCCAAAGCTAATAATGGTCATTCTGAATCAGGGAATTATGTGGGATCTAATTTTTCTTTATATTGGTGTTTATTAAATTTTCTACAATGGATATGTGATCCTCTGTAGTTGCTTTTAAACTGTGTGAAAAGGAGAAAAAACTTTATATTATATATGTTGTTATTTTATCATTTAGCTATTCTGGGTTCAATTTAATGACCCAAAACATGATTATTTAGTCACACACAAAAAACTGAAAAAGAAGAATATTAATGTTTTATATTTAAATAAGATGAATTTTTCTTATAATATTTATTGGAGTTTTTTGTTAATAAAAGTCAAACACTTTCAATGTAAAAATTTTGGAAAATACAAGAAGATAAAAAGAAAACATGAACATTATTTGAAATCCCACAACCTATACATCTCTACTACTAATATTTTGATGTACTTTCTACTGATCTTTATTTCTGTACTTTGTGTATTTACATAAAAATGGTAGCATAATGGTCTACAATTTTAGGAATATGTCCTCTATTTTTTATATAATATTATAACTCAACTAGTTTCCCATATCATTATATAATCTATGGAGATAGCATTTAAACTTGCAATATAATATTAAAATTATATGGGTATGCCATATTCTATTTAAGCGTTCTTTCAGTATTAGGCATTTGCATTGTTTCTTTTTTTTCTATTTCCAACTAATAGTTTCATGAACATCATTTCACATAAATGATGTGTCCAAATTTAGGATTATTTCTTTGGGATAGATTCCAAGAAGGGCTCCTGGGATAATAAAATTCACGTAACTACACAGAGATATTGTGCCACTGTAGGCTCCCACAAGAGTCTGAATTCTACCAACCCTTAGCCAGCATTATGCTTTTTAAATTATGTTACTCTGATAAGTAAAAAATGTTATCTGATTATTTTCTTTTGCATTTCTTGACTACTGGTAAAGTTCAACCATTATTCATGTTTATTAGCCACTTGTAATTCCTTTGAGAATTGAGCTATGTAACATTTGACCATTTATGGTGGGTATTTTTTATTTTGCAAATGATATATGTGAATTCTACATATTAAAAATATTAACGCTTTTTCTACCATATTTCATCCTAAGAAAAACTTTTTTTTTACATTTGACGATCTCAGTGGTATCTTAAAATTGCTATCAAATTGAGACCACTATAAAGTAAATTCTCTGCCCAGAGTTTTTTTGACCTAGGATGGACCATAAGACAGTGTTTATGGAGACTGCAAACCTATGCAAATACCAACTTGTGATTCAAATTTTTGAGGAAGATTTTTCCACCTCCCTTAACCCTGTGCAATAATTTAAATCTGTTTTGAGTCAGGGATTAGAACATGTAACAGATTTATAATGTAATGAAGCAATTGCTAATAGAGTTTTTGCATACACTACTGTGGGTACACCAAGAGAAATAAGACCAATTCTTCCAAAAGAAAGCTTCACAGAGAAAAGGATATTAAATTAAGTCCTGAAAACATAAGCCAGAATTCATTAAGAAGAGAGGCAGAAAGGCTATCTTGAGGAGAAGAAACAGCATGTACAAAGGCCTAGAGGTAGAAATGAATGTGGTAGGTTCTGGAAGGGCAGGAAGGTGAGCTGAAAAGTGGTGACATGCAGAGGTAGTTGAGTGGAGCAGAGAAGACCAGAAAACAAACCTCTGCCAAGACCACATAACTCCTAAAGAAAGAGTTCAATTTGTCTTAAATGGTGAGTTCCTTAAACGGATGATCTGAGCCTCACTCAGCAGATCAGGACTTGGATTTTGCAGAAATTGAATGTCTTGGGGATTTCATTTGACAGGGAACTCTAGAAAGATGGTTTGGGTTGCTGGTTACTTTCTTTTGTGTGACAGAAATTCCTGGATTTGCCTTTGGCTAAACCTTGTCTGGTATATAGGTATCCCGTGCCCACTTCCAGACTTCTGTTGGCCCTCACTGCGTTAAAAGCCACATGTACAGTTCTCCTGAGTGTCTTCCCCTCATTAACTGGCCCCAACCTCAATTATGTTTCCTTGGTGCCACCGACATCCTTTTGAGCAAAGCTGTTTCTCAGTTTAGAGAAATAACAAGACCTAAGAACTATGATGTAGGAAAGCAATTCTCAAACCTTTTGGTCTCAGGGCCATTTCACACTCTTAAAAATTATTGAGGACCCCGAAGAGTTTTTATTTATGTGGGTTATAGTTATCTATATTTCACGCAATAGAAATTAGAATTGAGAACATTTTTAAATATTTATTAATTTTTACCAGGTAACAATTACAAAACCATTGTGTGTTACCATAAGTCAGTTGTAACAAAAAATAAACATTTTAACATTAAAAAGTAATTCCAAAAAAATTATATTTTCCAAAGCAAATAATTTGTGGAGGAAAGTGGTATTATTTTATAGTTTTTCCAAATCTCTAATGTCTTGCTTAGTAGAAAACAAATTGGAATCTCACATCCGCTTCTGAATTTAATCTGTGGTGATATCACAGGTCATGTAATGTCTAGAAAACTCCAAACACATGACAGAATGAAAGTGAAAAAGGCAAATAATGTCTTGATATTGTTATGAAAATAATTTTAACATTGCAGATCTTTTGAGACCACACTAGTGGTTTCCAGACCACATCTGAGATCCTCTGCCACAGAAGTCTTAAAATACAATATTGAAAGACAGGAGTTTACAAAAATGTATAAAAGGTTTATAAAAGTTAGCAGATAGAATATTAAGGCAGAAGCAGGTATATTGATAATGACTTCAGACCTGTGTAACAAGTGTGACCACTGTTTGAGAAAATGGGGAATTAAGGAAAACATGATTTACTTGGTCCACTTAGTTATCATTAAAATCAATTTTCATCAGTTGGTAAACATCCAAAATCTCCTCCCCGTAAAGAAAAACAAACTTGAGTTTTATCTTCCACACCCCACCCCCCGACTTTAACCAAAAAATAGACTGTGAAAGAGCTAGAAAACAAACCACCGATTAGGCAACTTAGGAAAAAAGACAGACACCTGTGGTTCATGCTTTCTACCCTTGTGACCTTGAGCAAGTCACAACTTTTCTATTCTCAGTTTCTGGAACTATAAAAGGTCCGTCCTCCCCCTTAGACACGTGGATAATTTAAGATATACAATGTGCATGTTAGTTTCCAAATGCTAAAGCCCTCTACAAACGTTATTTATTAGGATGATGATATTATTATGATTGTAAGGCTGCTTGAGGGAGAGATAAACCTTCCCCCTCTTTAAGTGGAGAGATTGCCCTCTATTCTTCCCTCCTTTGTGTATCCAAAGTCCTCCTACAATTAAGTTCTTGCAAAGCTGCCTCTGGGAAGGCCCCACATGAGCAGTGTAATCTGAGCGCTGAGATTCTCAAGGCTAAACACAATTACTCTAATACGTTTGCTGTCAGATTACTCCTTAACGCACTTCCAAAGGAGAGACACTGCCAAACACAAGTTCAGGAGAAAGTATAAACACAGCTTCCCTCTGCCCCAGCCTCCAAGGAAATTCTCTAACAATATTCAGCCAAGAAGAATTATTGCAGCAAAGAGTGCAGCTTCCATGGACGTGTGCTCCGTGAAGTCACAGGCTTCAGCAAGCATGATTGATGCTGAAGTACATTTTCATTAGTTCAGGTTCCCAACACACTTCTGAAGTTGTAGAATGCTGTTTAGACAAAGATCAGGAGTGAATTGTACATGTGACATAATCATGACCTGGAAAAGACCCAATGGGTAGGAAATTTTAGTGGAAAGTCACAAAAAGAAAAAAGCAACCAGAAGTAACTTGGCTAAATTGGGCAACATGAGCGTAAGATTAAACCTTGGCATGTTTAGAAAATTCCCAGTCCCAAGTCAATAAAACTAGGGTCATGAGAATTCTCCCTACTTCACCATCTGTGTTTATCAACCCACCCGGCTTCCTCCCAGCCCTAAAAAACATTGTTGGGGGGGGGGCGGAAATAATTCTTTGGCAATAAAACATTAAAATTTCACCTCAAATAAAACTTTATTTCAAAATCTGGGGAGAAATTTCAACTCTAAGTTATTCTAGGATATTCTGATCTTGCTTTCTACCTAAATAATGACTGCAATGTTAATAAATAAGAAATAGAATATTACCTTTATAAATAAAATATTAATGTGGTTTTACAATAAGTGTCTCTATTTGTCTGTCCTTTTTCCTTTCTGTCTAGCCTTGAAGGCCTCCCCTTCTAAGAAACGGTGTAATTCCATCGCCGCCTTAAAGGCAACCTCGCAGGAGATCGTGTCCTCAGTTAGCCAGGAATGGAAGGATGAGAAGCGGGATTTGCTGACCGAAGGACAAAGTTTTAGCAGCCTTGATGAAGAAGGTAAAGATATGTAATGTTAAAAAAGAGAAAAGAAAAATTTCTTATAATCTATTTACACAGGTAATGTATATTCACAGTAGAAAAATTAGAAAATACCTGCTCTCAGAAATACACCCTACGAATTAAATTTTTAAAAGGATATTTGCAGATATAGTATGGTATAGTTCCTATAAATTTTTTTTTTTTTTTTTTTTTTTTTTGAGACAAAGTCTGGCTCTTTTGCCCCGGCTACAGTGCCATGGCGTCAGCCTAGCTCACAGCAACCTCAAACTCCTGGGCTTAAGCGATCCTCCTGCCTCAGCCTCCCGAGTAGCTGGGGCTACAGGCATGCGCCACCATGCCCGGCTAATTTTTTCTATATATTTTTAGTTGTCCAGATAGTTTCTTTCTATTTTTTTTTTTTACTAGAGATGAGGGTCTCACTCTTGCTCAGGCTGGTCTCGAACTCCTGACCTCGAGTGATCCACCTGCCTCAGCCGCCCAGAGTGCTAGGATTACAGGCGTGAGCCACCACGCCCGGCCTTATAAATTTTAAATACAACGTAAGCAATACAATTTATGGCTTATGGTAAAAAAAATTAGAAAATACTAAAATATTCAAAAAGAAATAAATCTATAATCCCACAACCTGATAAGGACAAATATTATTAACCTTTTGTTGTTTTTACTTCTAGACCTTATTCTATGTGTGCACATACACACACACACACACAAAATGAAATAATAATAAGTTGTCTCTTCATTTATATAGGTCTTCTGTAATGAATTTAAATAAAATTTTGTAATATTCTCATTGTGTGGCATATATGCATATCTTTTGTTAGATTTATTCCTTGCATAGATATAGAGATATTGATGTAGATATATTTTTTTTCTGTCTTTTAAAATAGTATCCTTTTTAAGAATTGGGTTTTCTGGCTATTTGTTTCTACTTCATCGACCTCACGTCTCTTTTTTTTCTTTCTTTTTTATTTGTTGGCTAGGACTTCTGGTATAATGAGGAATAGAAGCGGTGCTTACAGGCAGCCTTGCCCTGTCCTGATTTTAAAGGGAATGCTTCTAATGTTTCTTTGTTGAAAAAGAAGTTTGCTGTATCTGATACCCATAATCCAATCGAGGAAGTTCTTTTTTTATTCCTAGCTTGATAAAAGTTTTTTTAAATCAAGAATGAGTATTGAATTTTATCAAATACTTTTCTCTATCTACTAAATTGATCATTTGTTTTTTTCTCTTCTAATACAATAAAGGGAAGTGACATTTTAGATTCTCCTATCAGTATATTCTTTTGAGAATCCCAACATTTCCTGAAAATGTCTTCCACTTTCTGTAGAAGATAAGACCTCTTCTAGGGGTTTCCTTTGCCTCAAAGTCTTTAGAATAGGTTGTTATTTCTATCCCTTCTTTTGCAGTACTTATTTATATATGATATGTTGGATTTCTTTCTTTCTCGTCCTCCCATAAACCAACTTTTACTCAGATTCAGTGAATTGCTGGCTCCCATTCCCCTAAGCTAGCCTGCACTGGTGTTTCCCCCACCAGACTACCTGGCTTTCTGAGAGAACACATAAAACTACAGGTGTCTGCAGCCTGGGAAATACAATAAACTTATTTTTAAACTGTGTTAGTTAAGTTTTCAAATAATATGCCCAATATGACCTCTGAAGTTAAAGCAGTGGATCCAGTTATTAGTCTGAAAAATAAAAAAATACTGTACAGTAAATACACTACCTAGTATCCAGAAAGTCTGGAAACATGGGAAGTAGTGCACATATTGTATTTTTTTTTTTCCGGATGAACCACTGCACCTGTGATTTCAAATTTAGAGATGCTATTCCTGAAAAGGCCTCTGAAGGTCAAAGAAAAACCTATGGAGCATATTCTTTGAAAATTATGAAATGAGTTTATCTTCATGATTCTCTTCATGTACAATGTCCGGCCTCTTCCTAATGCTCTGTACTTGGGGACTCCCCTTTCATAGTGCACCCAGTCGGCACCAGTTTTTCTCTAGTTCTTAACCATTTGTTTTCTGGCATTCTCAGTATTTTCAGGTTATATCATCTTCTATTGCCATGTAACACATTGCCCCACAAACTTAGCAGCTTAAAATAATACCCATTTAGTAGCTGACAGTTCTGTAAGTCAGAAGACTGGTTACAGCTCACCTGGGTTCTCTGCTCAGGGTCTCAAAAGCTGAAATCAAGGCATCAGCTAAGCCGAGTTCTTCTCTGGAGATGCCAGAGGAGAATCCTCTTCCAAGCTCATTCATGTTGTTGGCAGAATTCAGCTCCTTGATGTTGTTGGGCTGAGGTCCCCACTTCTTTGCCATCTGACAGCCAAGGGCCATGCTCAGCCTGATGACCATCCACATTCCTCACCATGTCACCTCTCCATCTCTAAACAGAGAGTTTCTTGCAAGGCAGTCCCCCAACACTCGAATCTCTGACTTCCTCTGTCTCTGACCTCTAGACTCAGTTTTAGAGGGTCATGTGATTAGGTCAGCCTCCCCTAGATGACCTCCCCTTTGACTAACTCAAAGTGACCTTAGTTGCATCTGCAAAATCTCTTTTGCAGGTCACATAAAAAATAATCACAGGAGTAACAGTTCATCCTATTCACAGGTCTACCGCAATCAAAGGGAGATTACACAAGGGTGCAAGTCACTGGGGATGATCTTAGAATTGTGCCCACTACACTGGTTTTAGAAAAACACTGAAGGATATAGGAGCACAAGAAGACAATTCTCTCCTTCAATGAGCTGCTTCTCAGGGGTTTGAGGAATCAGCTACCCAATGTTTGGATGATGTATAACCTGGGACTGACTCACCGGACAAATGACATTTTTCTATATTATATCACTCAGGTTGTGTATGGTTTATGAAATAAAACTGGTATGCCCCAAACCTAAGTCTTCCTTGGGGGTTCAAAGTCCAGCTCCATCTGCCTTATAATTAGTGGCAATTTATTGGAACCTGATGTCAGATTATTTTTCAGACCCAGTTTTCAGTGTTTTGGAGAGTTTTCATATTTTCTCTGTATTTAATGAGAAGTTGAGATCAAGTATATTAAAGATTACAAGCCAAGTGTCATATTAAATTGAAGCTTTCTCATTTTTGAATGTTGAGCACTTTGGTTATTCATGATTTTATGTGATATCCGTCACTGCAGTTCTTTCTTTTGACTTGTATCAGAGACAGAGCTCCACCATCCCAATGTGTTGTTCAGCTTCCCAGACCAGAGTCCAGCCCTTCCTGTGCTTGCCTCAGTTTCCCTCCATTCCTCTCCCCACCCCACCAAGTATACCCTTCAAATCCAAAATCTAAAACTTCATACTCACATAATAATGTCTATAGGGTCATATTCCCTTTACACATAGAAAATACCTAATTTTGAATTGTTATGTCCATAAAGGAATGCCAGAAACAATTTAGGTTTATGTTGTATTTATTGTAATCTGTTTTAGTTCAATTTGGGGGGAAGACAAAAAAGAATCCTTACAGGCTCCAGAGAGATGGGCATGGGTCTTAAACATTCCTCTTTCCTGACAAAGATGGGCTCTTGCAAAAGTATTTTTATGGGCCCCTAAATTTTAAAGAAGAAGAGTTTTCTCATTTTTAAAAAGGCAGCCTTGCTGTTAAAATATGTCAAGAAGAGCCCGGGATAATGTTCAAAAATATGTAGCACTCTGGGAGGCCCAGGCGGGAGGATCTCTTGAGGTCAAGAGTTCAAGACTAGTCTGAGCAAGAACAAGACCCTGTCTCTACAAAAAAATAGAAAAAATTAGCCTGGCATAGTGGTGCATGCCTATAGTCCCAGATACTTAGGAGGCTGAGGCAGGAGGATCCCTTGAGCCCAGAAGTTTGAGGCAAGAATGTGATGATGCCACTGTGCTCTAGCCCAGGTGACAGACCAAGACTGTGTCTCAAAAAAAATAAAAATAAGAAAAAAAATGTATGGGCTCAAATAGGGTTAAGGAATAGCTGGCTGTTAGTCTCCTGAAGTATTTGTTTCCTGATTCTTGAAAAGTCTGAGTTCTTAGATCTAAACTGAGAATCATAGCTATGTGCATATCACAGGCAGGGCAAAGCAGGTTCATTCTTTGTTTATCCATTTGCCAGTCATCCTTTTAATCTCTGTCGAATTATCTCCTTAAATTCCTAGGAGTTTTTTATGCCATCTTTTGAAACAGTAAATCACTTTATTTTGTTTTTAAAAGAACATTCATAATGCCATTTCCATAAGCCATTTTGTAAATTAATGCAATTTCCTTTTTCCTTAACCTGTTTGCAAGGAGCTATTTTACATTTCTGCTGTAGTTCAAAAGACTGCAATTAATTCATAATTTAATTTGCAGCATGATATGTAAAATAATGCGTTTGACTCATTTAAATGATGATAGATACCAAAGCTGCATTTATTACTGAGATTCATGAGGGTATGTATCGCTTTCATTCCCCAGCCCTGGGATCCCGACACAGGCCAGACTTGGTGCCCAGCACCCCATCGCTGTTTGAAGCTGCTTCCTTGGCGACCACAATTTCATCTTCTTCCTTGTATGTCAATGAACATTATCCACACGACAGGACTACACTTTATTCAAACAGGTAATACTTAGAGTGATCAAATTACCAATCAGGCTGTTACCACATCACCATCTGGCCTAGACCAGTATCTCTGAATGAGAACATGTTGTCTCTAACAACCGGGATGTGCCTGTCACCTGCCTGGTGAGTAGGAGAGAGAGAGAACATGCTTGATCTCTACTGTGGCAAAAGTGCATTTGAGGAAAAAAAAAAAAAAAAAACCTCATGTTTTTTTTTCTTTACAGTTAATCATTATGTCATGTAGAAATTATATACTTGCCTCTATGGAAGGAAGACAAATCTTTCATCGTTTTTAGTTTAGGAATTTCTTAGGAAGGGATTTTTTTAAAGCAAGTACTCTTGGTTAATATTAAACAGATAGCTACAAAGATATTTTAATGTTCTTTTTTGATAGATATGTTTGACCTTAGTGACTATGATAAACAGAATAATGGCCCCCCCCCAAACCCCGAAAGTTGTCCAGTCCTATTTCCTGGAACCTGTGAATATGTTACCTTATATGGCAAAGAGATTTGGCAGATGTGCTTAAATGAAGTATACTGAGGTGGGAAGAGTATCCTGAATTATCCAGATCGGTCCAATGTAATCAGAGTCCTGATAAGAGAAAGACAGAAGGGTCAAAGTCAGAAAAGATATGCCACCGGAAGCAGAGGTCAGAGGGGCAGAAGAATTTGGAGATACTACTCTGCTGGCTTTGAAATTGGAGGAAGGGGCCATGAACCAAGGAATTCAGGCAGCTTCTAGAGGCTGAACAGGCAAGAAAATGTGTTTCCCCTAGAGCCTCCACAAAGCAACACAGTCCTGCCCACAGCTTGATTTAGGACTTCTCACCTCCAGAGCTGTAAGAAAATAAATCTGTATTGTTTTAAGCCACCAAGCTGGTAATTTGTTACAGCAACAATAGGAAGCTAATACAGTGACTCTCAAAGTTTTAATGTGGGTTTAAATATTGGGGTAATTTACTGAGATTTCCCAGGTAAAACAGTAATTTTTTACTTGAGAATATTTAAACAAAATATTCTTGAACATTGGTTCTAGCGACAGAAAATGACATCTTTACAAAGAGATCACAACATTGTCTATGGAATTCACTGTTTTATTTCTGTTTTTTTTATAACTAACTTTAATTCCAAGAGAGGGACCAATCAGTATAGGCTCTCAATAATTAACTGTTAAATGTTAAACTAGTTCTTGTTGAAATCCAGCTGTCAAGGATCAAGATCAGATTTATGCAGGTGAAGTGTTTCTCATACTGTAAGTCATTTTCCACCTTCGGACTAAAGGCTTGGTTTACTTCCAGTAAGAGGAGTCAATATTGTAGATTTATTTTTAACATATGCACATCTATAGAGGTGAGCTTGGTCTTTTGGCAGGCTAAAGTTTAGTCGTTGAACCTGCTATAGTAACTCTTTCTTATTGCTGTTCCCTCCTTTCTCAGCTAGATAAAAGATTAGGCAGCCACTCTAGGTCCAGGAAAGTGGAACAAGTTGCAAGGTGAGCTACAGATCTTGGCTGGGCCTGAGTTTGGATTGTTTGGCTATAAGGACCAAAAAATAAGGCTACATTATAAATCAATTAACTCACCTGAACTCTATAAGTCATTTGATTTGATTAGCTTCCTTGGACCAGAGAAATTTAAAGTGATTTAAATTACTATGTAATACCTAATATTAATATGCACCTTGAATGTTTAAATTTGATATGTGAATTAGTCAAGCCAGTCTTTCCTATCTGTGTAGTGCAGCTGAACACATGGGTCCATATCAAGTTCTTTTGCTCTCAAATATAAATGGAAGCTCAAAAGATAGATGGAAAATCATAGGAAGTTCTTAGCAAGGTCAAGAACAATTCTCATGCAAAGCCATGGTGGTTTCTTACAGTTTGCTACTGCGGTTATTATTAGGGGCGTATAATTGGATGTGCTCATAAAACATTTACTGAAATTTTCAGCACAGAAATAAAAGTAATTTTTGTTTTTTGGTGGCAGTAGTAGTTGTTGTCAAGTATCCAGTCTCTTGGCCAGAGTTATTAAAACCTCGGGTACTCATAAGGTTTCCTCGGGGTCTGGCACTGCCTCTTCCTGACTCCCAGTCCTTCCCCGCCAGCCCGGAAGCTCCCTCTGCATGCTCCCGGAGCTGTGCTGTCATTCTTGGTACCTTTATTCATGCTGATACTGGGTGGCATATAGATTTGGAGGGGAGAAATAAAAAATGAATCTACCTATATTTTTCCCTTTCTTTGAAATATTTATTTAAAACAAGTGAGTTATTTTAAATAAATCTTCGGCACTGTACCTCCAAGTTGCAATTTGATGTATTTGGCTATGAGTCAGGGTTCAGTTGCAAGAACCAGAAACTACGTCATCTTAAGCAGAAAGGGATTTAGTCTAGGGCACTGGGTTCACAGAGTCTGTGGAAAGGCAGGGGGAGTGGGCCCTGGGCTGGCACCGGGAAATCCCTCCTGGAACACACCTCGACACTGGCCCACCAGGCAGCGCCACAGAGGGGGCCACAGTCAAGCCAGTGCCTGCTAAGGGGATACGACCCAGAGAAAATCATTTCGGTGGGCCCAGAATGTTTTTAAAATGAGCCAATATTTAAAAACCAAGTAACTTCTCTAAAGTACCAAGGTTATTTTGAAAAAAATCAGTCGCTTTGGCACCAATGGGCTCTATGCCCTCCTGGCATCCATCAGCTGCAGGGAGAATCCCAGACCCTCCAGGTCACCACCCTCTGCATCATCCATCTGTGCTGTCACCTGCTGCCTCGGGCAAGCATTTCTGCTTTTAGCCTTGATGTATAGAGAAGCCAAAACACAGACCTCAGATCTTAATCGCTGACTTAAGGGAATCCATCATAAGGAAAAAGAGGCAGTGGAAAGTGCTAGAGAGAAATAATGGCATGAGAACTCCTCGGAGTTAGTATCCCTTCTTCCCACGAGCCACCGCGTACAGCCCTGATTATTCAATTGGGAAACCTCACCAGCAAACTGAAAAAAAAAAACTGTCATATTTTTCTTTCTATCATTTTTTTTTCCTTTAAAGCCCCCCTAGCCCTACCTGGTGTTTCTTGAGGCAACAAATAGACACTATTCTAAATCTCATCTGACCTACTGAGTTTTAAAACCTAATTCAGATAGCCTAGAAAGAAAAGGCATTAAAAAGAAGAAGAAAATGTGTTGACTATTGATGTGATATTTTACATGCGAGATTTTTCTCTTTCTTTATCTATGAGTCATTTTTCTGTTCAGGCCAAGTGGTATGTTTTCCCGTTTTGACATTATGCTGTACATATCTGTTCTGAACTAAGCTATAAATACGTCAACTAGCAGTTGTCATTCTGTCAGTCTTTTTAGAATCCTTAACTTTGCAAGGTATTGATTAGCACCTGGACCTCCCCACACCTCAATTATATACTGCAGTGAGAAACTGCTATCTCTTAGAATTAGCCCTCTTTTGTAAGGATTATTCTTTGTAACTTCAAAAACTCCAGTAGCGATCTATTCTCTTTTTTAAAGTGTACTAAAAGCTTGACTAAGAAGCAAAGAAAAAAATAGTATCATCTTAAAAGTATATATTTAACCTGCTGATTGAGAGTACATATTTTCGAGTTCCACTGTAGAGTCTTGTGTTAGAGCAGACAGATCATAGGAATAACAAGAAACTGTCATGGGCACTTGCTTCCCAGTCAAATAGTGGGATTTAAGTTCTGAATTTTTGATATTTGAGTTTTTTTCCTAGTAAAAATCTGCTCTTTTAAAAGAGATATGAATTAAGTGCACTTTTTTTTTTGGCTACTTAATAACTAAAGCATTTCTAGTAGTCAAAATATTAGGCTTATGTTAATGTCTTCCTATGGTGTTTGTTCTGCAAGTCATTGGCAAATTTTGCTTATTAAAAATCACACTGCAATGGCAACTTTTCTATCATAGTATTGAGTCATACTTCAATCATCAGTAATAATCTAATAATATTAATAACAACAATTATAATAGTAGCTAATTATTGGACCTTATTAAGGGCCATGTTAAGCCCTTTACTTGTATCGAGACATTTAATTCTCACAGCAACTCTGTATGGTTATTGTAATTATTATCTCCAGTCTACAGATGAGGAAATTGACGTTTAGCAACATTAGGTAACTTTCCCAAGCCCACATGGCTAAAATGTAGAGCCATGCTTTCACCCACAGTACTGATAGACAATATATTTTTAGATGATGCTTTTAATGGAAATTTGATGACATCCATACAAGTTCTCTTCTTCCTCATCTGTTTTGCCTTTTCTTTTCCCATGTGATTTGGAGCGAGGATTTTCATCTTCAAAGATGTCAGAGACAGAATGTTCAAACACTTTAAAAATGTAACATTAAACTTATAAGAAGCCTAAAATAGCTGTTTCCTCAAATGGTTACTTTCAGCTCTCCAGGTAGACTCAAAATCACTACATAATCCCTGAGAAGAGACTTTTGTTAGATATGTTTCTGCTGGATTTAGAAATCCATGTATTTTTTGTTGACATAGCAAGGTTAACAGGAACCATTATTCCTTACAAAACGAAGGGAAAAGAACGTTGGTTGCAAGACTTCCTAGTGATTCCAGTTTTCTAACCCTACTACCCTCAAGGGAGGGACAGAGCACACCTGTAGTGTCTGCTGGGGACAGCACAGCTACCTGCTGTACATAGACACAGTCCAGGGCTCTACAGCCCCTCGTAGGATGATGCTCTTGTTGATGCTGAATGTTGTATCTGACCTCTTCAGACTGTACTTTTCTGCTTCCTAATCTGGACACTGCTGCTTTGCAGACAGACCTTCTTACCCCACCACCTCAGGTGTTTCTCGTGCTCTTTCATCCTTCTAAATCATCACTTAGCACACTAACCCCCGAACTGCCACTTCTCGCCATCTAACGTTGGGCAAGTGACTTGACCTTTATATACTTCAGTTTCCTCATTTGTAAAATGTGAATTTTTATAGTACTGCCCCCAAAGTGTTGTTATAAAGATTAAATGAAATAGCAATTGGATAGCACTTATAATAATACCTCCTGGCACGTAGCACCATCAAAGCATTTGTTAAAATAAAATAATCAAGTGCTTTGAGATACCTTGCGGCTTCCCCTAAGTCCCACTGCAAGGGGCAAGATACATGTTTTGGGCAAAGAGCCATTGTGGAGTATTCTGTTAGACAGAGTCCATTCAAGAAAATGGAAAATGCACTTGGAATTTCAAAGGGCCTTGGTTACAGAGTGTGAGGAGCCTGCAAGAGTGAAGGGGGGAGTTGCAGGAACCCAGGTAAATAACCATAGGAGGCAGCTTCCAGCATGTTACCAGAACTTAGACTCCCAAAGAAGGGCTCCCGCCTGGGGACCTGCTGCTGCTTTAGGAGAAGGGACAGTGGAGGGAAATGCCACCTAAAGAGCCGGGCTAGTGGCAGGAACACAGCTGCCTCCAACACACTGCCCAAAGGTGAAAGAGAGAAAAATGGGAAAGAAGAGGGCCAGAGGCTTCTGTCCTGTCCCCACCTTCGCATCCATCTCCTGCAGTGTCTCCCCTGGCAGGGCCTAGGAGCCTGTGGGATGTAGTTTGCGACTCTCAGCCCCAGCATTGCAAAGTGGAATTGAGGCAGGATTAAATAACAGCCACAATACATGGAGCAAAAACTAGATAGCTGTCAGATCTTAAAAAAATAATAATAGTACTAATGACAAAGATCAAAGCTTTACAAAGATAAAGTGTGCGTGCAAGGACAGGAATCAATTCAGACTCACGAAAGGAATTATAGAACCAATTTATTAACATGCCAGTGTAACATAGTACTATGTAAAGTAGCCATAATTTTTTTTTAATGATCTGTGCAATTAGAGACTCCAGTGTTTACCAACAAATCTGTCTGACAGTCAATAACACATTCCCTAGTACTGTGCTGGTTGTAAAGCTCATTCCAGACACGTGGGATAGATAAAAAAGGTTTTTTAGCTCAAGAATTCCTCAAAGAGCTTTGTAAGCCTGAGGAACCCAGGTGAAATGCCCTCTGATAAGGCAGAGGACACAGTTTGGGAGCAGCGTGGCCATCAACCGTGTCCTCGGAAAACACTTGTACTTTGTTACCGAAACCTAATTTGTGAACCCACCACCCTGTCCTCTCTCACTGGCTGAATCTAATTCAGTTTGGACCAAACACACATAGTGGGGGGAAAATAGGGTGTCACGTCCAATCTTCTTAGTGAAGAGAAGGATTTAGTCATCTTTCCCCAGTGTCAGGAGACTAAATCATCAAGCAAATGATGGCACGTGTTCAGAGGAGAATAACCCTCCCCAGGATCCTGAAGGGAAGACCTCCTTTATTTCCCAGCCTCTCAAAAGAAGGACATCTTGTTTTAGGAATTAGGACTGTTGTAGGCATCTGGCATTACAGTGAACCCAAGAGTGGTGCCACCTCTCCCTCGGGCTGTGACTGGGGCACGTGCAGAGAAAATTGGAACCTGAGAGAAGTTTCATAATATGCCTGTTAGTTTAGTTCCCCCACCCCACCCCCAGAAAGAAAAAGAAGAAGAAAAACATGTTCTTCTAAAAACATTTTAGAAGAACATGTTTCTTCTAAAACATTTAGTTTTAGAAGAAAAACTAAATCATATTAGTCTGCACCTGGATTTTACTGGCTCCTTTTCTTTTTTCTTTTTTTGACAAATTATAGAATTACTTCAGAAGTAATTAGCTGCTCAAATGATCCCTCATATATTTCTACATGGGCAGGAAATTGAAGTGAATTTTTCAGATATCTGGCATTTTATGAAGAATAATTTAGGGTTCAGCATTAATTCAAAGAGCACTCACAGTTTTTGAGGAACTGGTACATGGTAATATTTCTTGGTGCTTTTTGTGTATTCTTAAGGTGGATCTAATTTATGGATAAATCATATTGCCAAAAAAAGGTGGGAAACTATTGCCCAGCCTTTGGTTATCCTAATTTGCAATGTATCCATTCTCTGCCTCTCAGTTCTGGTACCAAAACACTGCGTATGTATTTCCCTTGACTTCAAGCACGAGCACTACATCTGTGGAGGAATGGCTCCCTGGTGGTGGGTGTATCTCTGCAGACCCTCCCCAGTTCTCTGCCCTCCTCCACTGACCCTTTGGAGAAATGCTTTACAGTGTGGTTAGTTCCTGCATCAAGGTACCTGCGTCTAGAAATAGGGCCCTGAAATCTGCATTTTAGCAAGTATCTCAAGGAATGCTGATGCACACGAGGGTGTGTGGGAAAAGTTCTTTGGAAATACACTCCTCTCTCTGTCTATCCTTGAGTAGTGAAACAATGCCTTGTGGTTCAGCTGAGACACTGTGGGGCTCTTTCGAGTAATTAAGAGGACATAACATGTAATGCCAAAAATACAAGACCATAGCAAAGTGGGCATGTTTTCAGATTATATAGTTGAGGAGAACAGGACCTGAGTTCCTTTCTCATACCTCAGATGTGCCTGGACAGGCCCTAAGCAAAAATACCCTCGCCTTCAAAGTATCTGAGGTTAGCAACACCTCTAGAAAATGTTCCAACCGGCCCCAAACCTGCTTCCCAGCCCAGTTCCTCTGACCTGAGGCCAAACTACATTTCCGCTCAGCAGCTATTCTCGACCTCCCTGCGTCTACAGAGAGCCTTGATTCTGCAGCCAAGCAGAGTCACCTCCAGATGCCCTGGGCCTCACTGACTTTCCTTCTCTGCTTACAGGTCAGTTTGGTCCTTCTGGGGCCTGAGATGCCCCCCTCTCAATCCTGAGCATTTTACTCTGTCCGTTTGGTGTGGCCACCCTTTGGTTGAGCAGCCAAATGCAAGTCAGCTTCTCACCCTAGACGGCTCCTGGCCGAGTGGCCTCACACAGGGCAGCACCCTTCCCATGGCTTGTCTGCATCGATTCAGCTGCCGTCCCCACCTCGGCCTCTCTTTGGGACGGTCCCTTTTGGCCCAGCATTTTCACCTTCTGCGCTGTTGCCTTTAGTCTAGCTCTTGTGTCACACACAAAGTAGCGGTGACTGCCAGGCCCTGAGATCTGTAATGGGTGAACTTCCAGGCTCACGTTACCAGCTCCAGCCAGTTCTCCTCCATCCAGGGGCCCTCTTGTTGAGGGCTCTGCCAGAATCCCAAGTTTCATTTTGTTTCTCTGCTATGTCTGAAATATACAGGAAGAGTCACAAACACAGTTTCTTCCAAGGCAAGTAGAAAGTCGATCCTCGACATCCTCTGTTTAATCCTTCTGTTATCTTTGGAATTATCTCCACAGTAGCCAGCTTTATCTCCTGTAAATTAGATGATTTGTTGATCTTTGGGGGAAAGAATTTCACCAGGGAAGTCCACACACGTAAGCTGTTGCTGAGGACTCATTATCTTCAGAGAATGAACTGGCCCCGCTGCCCCACAGGCAGCCCAAAGCCTCTGCCACGGCCAACTTTCCTCTTTAGCTCATGATGCTGATGGGTGTCAGGAGACTTAGGTAGGTGTAATGAGGGTGTTAGGAGGCAATGATAAATTCCCAATTCAGAATAATAGTAATCCAAATGTAATTATTTAATAGCCTGTTTTCAAGGATAAAGTAATAAAGATGAAATATATAATGATATAAAGGATCTCATTAGTTTTCTGGCCAGCTATAATAAAAATTAGCGTTTGCAAGGTCACAAAAGAACTTAAAAATGACCAGACTTGTTTTTTCAACAAAGGATTTGGCTAAAATGCAAATGTCATCCTACTGATGGCCTCTTGGGAAAAAAAAAATGAGAGAGTTTCTCTGTTTTTTCTTTTATTGTTTCTTGTCACACTGGAAGAATGCCTCTGAGTATGTAAGCACTTCATCTGGGGAAACGTGTTTTTATCTTCTATTTATGTGTGAGTGCATCTGGTTTGCCCTAATAATTCCAACTGCCCTCACCTGCAACTTTCTGTGTGGTCACCGAGTTGTGACAGAGGAGAGGCCAGGCATTCCAAGGCCAGGTCAAAGCTCAGTTAGGAAACAGGTCAAGTGTTTCCTTCTTTGCCTTTCACCTACCCACCCTCCTGCTTTTCCAATCCCAGTAGCAAAACTTGCTCAAAAAGAATCATGAAGCTTTGGCAATGGAAGAGGCCTTTAGCTGTCATGTCATCCAGCCCTTTTATTTATTAGAAAATTTAATTTATTTATAAAGTATAAATAAATTGTTTTTATATCAAAACTATATCACAGAGATTAACAGTCAAATAGTTGTATAAAATGTGTCAGGAAAAGAGCAGGTCCCTTACCACCTCCCCCTCCACTTTATTGTCCCCATATGTAATTTCTACTCTTTGAGCTAATTCCTTTGGCAATTATTATAATTCCATTTCTCTAAATGATAGGCTTCCATTGCTATTTCCTGATCTTTCAGGTTCAGGCATTAGCTAACAACTGCCCAGTATAGAAGATGAAAGTTTAGCTATCTTTTCCCCAGCCCACACCTACCGCAGACACACACTCATCCGACCCTCAGCCCCTGCACCCTTGCCATCTCCCAGGAGAGTCACATGTGATTGTGCTCGGATCAATATTGAGTATGTTATTATGGCTGTGTTACTGTTACGATATACTATCCTGGTTTTCCTTTCCTATGCAACTTTTTGTTTCCCTTGTAATAAACAGTTGCCTTATTCTTTTGTTTGCTTAGTTTTCTATATATTGTTCTTTAATGGAAGCCTAAGCTCTCCACTAATTGTCTTCATTGCTTCTCAGATCACTTAGATACATTAGGTTCTGTTCATTTCATTGTCTTGCAAAAGTTTCCCCCAGAGCTTTCCTACCTGCTCCAGTCTGGATTGGCTGCCTTCTAGGGCCTGATGCACAAAGGTTGCTTTGGGGTCTCTCTGCTCCATCATGTCAGGGATCCCAGTCACCTCCTGTCTGTACTGGTTCCCTTGTTTGTCATATCCTGTATCTTTCTCTTTCTTGATTTACACCCTCATGTCTTCCAGAAGAATCTCTAGCATCCTCCAGTGTGAAAAGGATTCATAGAAGACAAAATATTTGAGGTCTTGCATGTCTAAGACTTTTTTCTAACCCTACCACTTGATCAATAGGTTAGCTGGTATAGAATTCCAGGTTTTGTAAATCTTGTTTTTCTCAAAATTGTGGAGGTTCTGCTTCATTGTCTTCTAGTTTCCAGTTAGCATTGAGAAATCCAGTCCTGCTCTGATTCCCGATCTTCTGTATATGGCTGTATTTTCTTTCCAGAAACTTGTAGTCTCTTCAGTTTTCAACCAGCGTCCCAATATTTCATGATGACTTGATACCTTCATGTGGGTCTATTTCCAGCCAAGGTGTTGAGCACTCAGAGGGCATTTTCAGTCTGCAAACTCGTGTTTGGACTTGGAGGAATTTTTCTTAACTATTTTTTTATTTCCTCCTGTCTGTTTTCTTTCTTCTTTCTGTAATTCCTTTCATGCATGTGGAATCTCCCGGATTTGTCCTCCAATTTTCTCTACTTTTCTCTCTTCATTTCCATCTATTTGTCTTTCTGTTCTATTTCCTGAGACATTTCCTCAACGTTATCTTCTAATCCTTCCACGGGGTTTTTAATTTCCGTTACTGTATTTTCTAAGAATTCCTTTTTGTTGTTTGCTGAGATTACGTTTTTTAGCAATCTTTTCTTATTTCATGGCTATAATTTCTTCTCTTTTCTTTCTGAGGATATTAGGATCGTGTTATTTGCTTGCTCTGATTTTTATCACTTCTCCCTTTTTGGTCTCAATTTTCATTCAGGTTACCTGTTTATTTTAGTCTGCGTCTTTCATACCGGAGATTTTCTTCAGATTTTTGGAAATCCTTGTTTGGTCGAGGTTTGACTGGGAGATTCAAAAGCTGACTGGAAAGGTAAGGCACTTGAGCAAGGCTTGTTGATGAGCAAGGCTTGTTGATGAACAAGCTGTTGAGCGGATCAGATTCCGTGTATAAGATGCTTCCAGTTTCTTGTTTGGAGGGGAAAGGCCTGGCTGTCAGCTTTCTGGAACCACTGGCAGTAAAGAGAGCTGGGTGTCTCGCTCTCCAGTATACATGTGTTCACTTCATCTCTTTTCCCTCAGCTACTTCTGGTGTCCCTGGGTCCACATATCCTATTTTCCTCAAAGGAAAAAAAAAAAAAATGAAACCTTCCAATCTTCTCTTGGAATGGATCAGGGTATTGCCTGCCTATATAGTTCTTTGCTTTCCCAGTAGTATCTTAGGATTGACCTCTCTTTAGTTTGCAGGAAGTTGCTCATGTGCCTTCAAGATTCCAAAATTTTGCTTCTGTTAGCCCCTTCCCATCTTCCACCTTTTTATAGGTCTATGTCCTTTTTAAACCTTTCATTATAGTTTTAGAGGGTTGGATTTGTCAGTAAAATTAGATGGTATGTGTGCCATTTGCCTTGGTTTCTTTGTCTATAAACTGAGAGAGGTCAAGAGGGTTGCTGCATGAAGATTTCCAAGGTTTACATCATAACTTAATAGTAGAATTGGAGCTAAGACCTATACTTCCTGACTCCTTGTTCAGGGCAGTCTCATTCAAAATAGACAAAATAATCCATAATGGGTTAATCCATAATCAGTATGTTTCTGATTGGGTGTGAATGAGTTTAAAAGGCTATTTTGCAAAGAGTTCTCTGATTGGTATCTCATCACAAGGCAGTAAATCAGGAAGCATCTGAGGCCCTACCTAATGCCATCATGCAGACAAGCCCCACATAGGAGAAAGACTAGTGAAAAATGTTGGTAGGACCAGTAGTGGCTATGCCAAGTTATAGTTCTCCATGTCACTGGAGTTGTACCAAGGGCTACCCTCCATGTGGGAAGAAATGGGATTACAGTCAAATACCCAAATTTCTCTAGCACTTGCCCCATCTGCTGTGGTGGATGCCAAGTCTCCTGTCAAGTACTTTCCAAGTACACCTGTAAGCCCCAGAGGTATCTCCTTGGTGCTCACAAACGAGTGCAGTCCCATTGACAGCCTCTATGTCTGTTCATCCCCTGCAGTCTCCCGCCAGGCATGGTTCCTGCCCACCTCCTGCTAGGCCTCTTGCCCCATACTGTAATTCCATATCCCCAAACATTTGGGGAGGGCCTTGTAGGCACAAGATATGGTATTACATAAAATGCTAGAGAGGATGGAAAAGGTGGGAAATCCTGGCTCTTGAGAAACTACAAAACTATAATATTTGCATAAGTAGATACAATAGAAAGCAGGTGGTGTTCGGTTCGATGAAAGACCTACACAAAGTGAGTTGGGAAGACAGAGTTAGGAAAGATGACTTGCCTGGAGCCGTCTAGGATGCCCGCCACAAGGCAAGAGTGCTTCTGCTTGATCAGACTAAGAGGGATTCCAAAAGTGACAATATCATTTTATAAAGAGTTTAATTCCAGGAAGATGTGTATTGATCACTTGCTTCTGTCAATTTTTGTAACGTAATAACTATGTCTGACTTTTCAAGTGCAAGCAGATGCATGAACCCCTCAACCCAGGGGCTGTGAGAGAGAGTAGAGCTCCCCAGTTTGTTCCTGGTTGTCATTCATCCCATGTGTCATTCTGTGGTGAAGACAGATTTAAAATTCCATTTCCTTTGCCTCAGTGACATAGAAACAGTTCTTTTTAAACCAGGGGCTCCCATATAAAGCCCTTTTGCTGTGATCTCTGGAAAACTAGGGAACTGGATATTTTTGTTGAAGAATACACAGTTCTCAGATGTAACCTGAGCATGGCACTTCTTTGCCAAAACAGGATGGTAGGTCACCTGAGAGCTGGCCTCAGACTGAAATAATTATATGAATTCTGGGAAGTAGTGAGACTTTTGTAGTTTTATAGCACTTACCTAATAATGCTTACAAATGCTTTTAGACATCAACATGAAAGATAATAATTGTTTAAAACTGTTGAGTTATGACTACCATTAATTAATGTACGAAGTTTTACATTTTTGTTTATGGTAAGCCTAAGAACCATTCATTGAATGTGTACACTATACCATGCAGTCTGCCAAGAACTTCACAGGTATTATTTTATTTAATACACCCATCAAACCTGTAAGGTAAAAGCACTGCTGGAGTTAATAAAAGAGACTTTCCTAGAAACATAAATGATAGGATCATAGAAAAATCAATTATTGCCAAGGGTATTGTGTGCCCAAACCTAAGACCATATAAAAAACACAATAACTTGACCCCCAAAATGAACTTCTAGATAAAATGAAACTTTTTTCTCTAAAATTTGTAATACTTTAATCATTATGACTACACTCTAAAATGCATCATTTGAAAACATTCCTATATTTGAGACTCATAAAATGTGACCATAGTCAATCAGAAAGCGGCCCCATAACTGATAAAAAAAGAACATAAGGGCCGGGCGCGGTGGCTCACGCCTGTAATCCTAGCACTCTGGGAGGCCGAGGCGGGTGGATCTTCTGAGCTCAGGAGTTCGAGACCTGCCTGAGCAAGAGCGGGACCCCATCTTTACTAAAAAATAGAAAGAAATTTTCTGGCCAACTAAAATATATATACAAAAAAATTAGCCGGGCATGGTGGCGCATGCCTGTAGTCCCAGCTACTCGGGAGGCTGAGGCAGTAGGATCGCTTAAGCCCAGGAGTTTGAGGTTGCTGTGAGCTAGGCTGATGCCACGGCACTCACTCTAGCCCAGGCAACAAAGCGAGACTCTGTCTCAAAAAAAAAAAAAAAAGAACATAAGTAAAATAGCACATAGTTCAGTAAGTGAAATCATACAATATGATTTAGGCTTGGATCAATGTTGCATATTTATATGTTGCTAGAGAATGTATAAAGTATCTTATAAATCTTGTCACTTTGCATTAACAAGCAGAAGTGAGCCCAAGTTTCAGTAAGAAATGCTTTCAGCCAAGTAACTGGTAAGGATGGCTTGAACTAGAACTTTCCAACCGTTATGATGTGGCCCACAGGTAAGCCACAGACAGATGAGCAGAGACACTTATCTTCTCAGTCTTCAGGGTGGTGAGGGGTCCTAGGGTAGCCCCCCAGGGTAATTCACCTCAGGTACCAGCAGTCACCTCCTCATTCCCCAGAGGGCAATACAATTGTTATCATATGCTATGAATGTCATGACACTACAGAAGGTGGAGAGGCACTGGCTTAAAATAGAATAAAGAATATTTGTCATTTATTTGACATAAAGTGCAAGGATATACAGTCCAGGGTGGGTACAGCTACCCAGTGACACTCTCAAGGATCCAAGGTCTTTCCATCTGTCTGCTTTGCCATCCTTTACTTTTCGGTTTTGGCTTCTCTCATTTGTTTTCCCATGGTTACAAGATGGCTGCCATGGCTTCAGACATCATGTCCTCACTCCAGGGACTACTGTAGGAAGGAAACAGAAAAAGCAAAGAAAAAAAAGGGTGGGAAAGGGAAATTTCATGTTGCAGGCTCTGTTCTTTTATTGGGGTTTGCCCAGTTGTGGCCCCATCCTCATCCTCTTAACAGTTCATGCCAGAAGTGTATCCCATGACCACCTCTAGCTGCAAAGGAGGCTGGGAAGAGACCTCCCTTCTCTGAGACTACTATAGGAGGGGAAAAGATTTATTCTCCTTACTCATCACTAGGTTCATGGCTGAGGCCCCTGTAACCAAAGACAGGTTAACAAGAGAAAAGCATATAAAGTTATTTAATATAAGTTTTACAGCCGAGCATGGTGGCTCACACCTATAATCCTAGCACTCTGGGAAGCCAAAGTGGGAGGATCGCTTGAGCTCAGGAGTTCAAGACCAGCCTGAGCAAGAGCGAGACCCCATCTCTACTAAAAATAGAAAAAATTAGCTGGGTGTCATGGTGTGCGCCTGTAGTCCCAGCTACTCAGGAGGCTGAGGCAGGAGGATTGCTTGAGCCCAGGAGTTTGAGGTTACTGTGAGCTAGGCTGACGCCACAGCACTCTAGCCAGGGCGATGGAGTGAGATCTGTCTCAAAAAAAAAAAGTTTTGCATGACATAGGAGCCTTCAGAAATGACCCAAAGAAACACGTAAACCTGTGTATTTTTTATGATAGGTTTGATTGAGAAGGGGCTATTCATGGAAAAGTATGGTTGGACAAAGAGGGTATGATCTAATGGTAATAAGTTGGGGGGAAATAAACAAGGCTTGTTTGTTCAGATTCTTTGCCGTGTCTCTGTGTCTTCAGAGATAAGAACGTTCCTTTCCTCTAGGTATAGGGAAGGGCACCTGTGGAATGAGGGTCTTATGACCCTTCAGAGAAAGGTCAGAGAAGTCTTCTATGGCCTGCTTCAGGGAAGAAGGTCAGAGAGTTACCTTCCTAGGTTTTGTGATCTGTTTTCTCAAATGCCAACATGCCATGTTTTGGGGTAGCATGTCCTGAACTCCATCACTCTGATCTACATCTACTACCCAGACTCAAAACTTGGGGTTCTATTAGCAAAGGCAGGGCACTATGGCCGCTATGTAGGCAGTAGTGATAATGCCTAACAGAGCATAAGGACAATGCCAGGATTTTTTTTTTTTTTTAACAAAACAGACTTTCTGCTTCTTAAGTGATTCTTTCAGCTAAAATGCCACCCACTGGGCCATTTTCCCCGCAAACTAAAAGCCTACCCTGTGGAAATGGGCTTGAAACAGAGCAAGAGAAAGGTTTGTGCAAATTTTAGAGAAATTTTAAGTTTTCTCAGTATTCATTCTCGTTCAGACATCAAAGCAGCATTTATGATTTTGTAGCTTTGTAGTTGCAGAACTAAATATGATTTTTTGCCTTTTTTCTCCTATTCAATAGTATACTGAGGCATTAATATTGTTAATTATTTTTAATAATTATATGGGCTCTTTGGAAAGTTGTGTGAGATGTCTCAAGAATCAGAGCACAGAGCTGGTTTTGTTTCATTTCTTGAACATTAATATAAAAGTCATAATGCAAATGTCTCACACCACAAATTTTATTTTTTTTTTTATTTCAATCCTTAGAAATGTGTTGTGATATGCTTTAAAGTGTAATATTTGGTCAATTTTATTAAGTATTCCATTTGCACTTTTTTTCTTTTTTCTTTTTTTCATTTGTATAAATGGATGGGGTACAAGTATAATTTTGTTTTGATATATTGCATAGTGGTGAAGTACGGGTTTTTAGTGAATCCATCACTGAATGTACATTGTACCCAGTAAGTGATTTCTCATCATCCATTTTCCTCCCATTCCCTCACCCTTCCAAGTCTCCACTGTCTCTCATTACACACTCTACTTCCGTGTGTACACGTTATTTAGCTCCCACTTGGAAGTGAGAACATGTGTATCTGTATTTCTGAGATGTTTCACTTAAGATAATGGCCTCCAGTTCTATACATGTTGCTGCAAAAGACATGATTTCACTATTTTTTATGCCTGAATAGTATCCCATTGTATATATAAATCCACACTTTATTTATTTATATCTGTAGTTACAATGGATATTCACACCACAAATTTTAAATAGTTAACTTTTGGGGGGTTAAGCAGTATTAACTGTGGATACTTAGAGATATTTTTTCTCATTTCGTCAGAATTGATGACAGAGCAAAGTATTATTTTTATGGTGTTGCACAGTCTGTATCAGAAATCCATGGTACTCAGGAGAAACTAAATGTAATAATTACCTTGGATTAATTAATCATTTTTAGGAAGATGGTTCATCGTATTCCCAACATTGATTCGGAAGAAAAAAAGAATAAGAAAGAACACACCAGCCATCCAGGATCTTTTCTTGATAACTTGGGAAATCTTAAACTTGAGTGATAGCAATAATTATAAGCCAATTTTTAGTCTATAATAAAGAATAAACTTTCTCTGCTTTGTGAATTCACTTCCTGATTATGAAAATTATATAAGAACTTTATAATATGGGGAATTAGAAAAAGAAAGCAATTATTCTTCCTCCTACCCCCTCAATACAATTACTGATGCTTTTATAAACACCAGTTGGGCTCTTTTCAGATATGTATGGTTCATGATGTGATTAGAATCATAGCGCAAATGCCACTTTCTATCACACGTATTTCTAAGGCACTAAACATTAATTCTGTATTCTTGTCATTCTTCTTTTCATGTTTTCCTAGATTTTATTTTTATCACAGATATGCTTTTGCAAGTCAAAACCACCAACCCATCCACTCCCACCCCCATTTCCTGGCCACCAAAGGCAATCACCTTTTTTATCTGATTTATTTGCTTATTTCTCTCCATCTCCCTAAACAAAAATGCATAGAATTCCTACTTCCTGGGTTTTTTGTTCTCACTTTGAAAGAGGATGATGTAGTTCCCTTTTATCACCCTGCCTTCACACTAGCCTTCCTCATCCCCTCTGTCCTCTAGTGGACCTGCATCATAATTTTGCTTAGATTATTTACTTTATTATGTCATAAACACTATTCACAACTGTGCCCTGTTGTAAAGGCTCATTACTTTTCCTTATATTTTTCCCCAAAATGAATGATGTTCTGTTCTGTTTTGTTTTGTTTCCTTGGTTGTCTACATACTTATTACTAGTTGAATCTCAAGCTCTTCACCACATCGCATTAGCTCAGAAGCATCAGATGCTGCATCAGAGTTGTGCACCTGACTCGTCTGTCCCCGGAGCCTCTGACCTGGCCTGGTCTGCTGTCCATGCCTGGGGCACAGCTGTTATCCTGGGAACTTCCTTCACCTTTGTCCTGGGGACTCACTTTGTCTCTGACGTTTGCTCCCCTACTTCATCATTTTCATATTTTCCTTTTCTCGGTATATTCCCTTGTTTTTGTGAAGTACCTCCTCCAGTGTCTTTTTGAGAAAAAGATCATGGGAAGTAAATTTTTTGAGATCTTACATGTCTGAAAATGTCTTTATGCTAAGCTCACTCATAAGTAATAGTTTAGTAGGATACAACATTTTATTTTGGAAATAGTTTTCCTTTAGGTTTTCAAAGACGTTATTCCATGGTCTTCAGGCTTCCCAACTGTCGTTGAGAAATTCAGAGTTACCTGTTCCCCGATCCTTTGCATGTGATCTATTTTTCTCCCGTCTCTGAAAGCTTAAAGATCTTATCTTTTTTCTAATTAAGCACCTTGGGTGGCTCTTATTTTCATCCATCACAAAGTATAGTCAGTGGGCCTTTTCATTCTGCACATTCAGGTCCTTCAGATCTAGGAAATTTTCTTTCTTTTTTTTTTTTTTGGTTTTTGGTTTTTGCTTTTTTTTTTTTTTTTGGAGATCTAGGAAATTTTCTTAATTTCTTTGCCTCTGTTTTTTCTTTTCTCTCTTTCTTTATTTCTTCATTTGAAAATTGGAGCTACTACTGGACTGGCGTATGATTCTGTTTTTTTTTTTTTCTCTGTCTCCCATCTCTGTGTTTTTGATCTATTTTTTGTGAGATTTCCTCAAATTTTCATACTACCTTGCTAATGAATCAGTTCTACTAATATTATGTTTTGACTTTCCCAATCTCTTTCTCATCCTTATTATTTCTTTTTGTAGTATCCCATTTTTTTACTTTGTAGTTACACTAACTTATCCAAGGATATAAATGATACTGTAGGTATCAGGCATGACCTGAATTTCTTCTGATTAGCTTTTTCTATATTTGCTTTCTCTTTTACAGCAGCGGCCTTTCTCAGATTTCTGGTAATTCTTGGTTGTCCACTTATACTTAAAAGTGTGTCACTATAAATCTTTAGAGACAGAAAGTAAATTAGCAGTTACCTAGTGCTGGGGGATTTGGGGAAATGGAGTAACTATTAATGAATGAGTATAATTTTCTTTTCTGGGTGATGAAATTACTCCACAATTGGTTATGGTGATAGTTGCACAACTCTGAATATACTAAAAGCCATTGAATTATATACTGTAAATGGACCAGTTATATGGTATATGTATATGTATTTTTCTCATTTGCCACAGAAAAATTAGAGGTATAATACTAGCTTTACCTATTCTTCTCATATGGTTCTTTGATTTGAAGGCAGTCATGTAGTCCCTCTAGACCAGTGGTCCCCAGCCTTTTTGGCACCAGGGACCAGTTTCATGGAAGAAAATTTTTCCACAGATGGTGGAGGGGGGAGTTTTGGGATGATTCAGTCACATTATATTTATTGTGTAGTCAAACCTCTCTGCTAATGATAATCTGTATTTGCAGCTGCTTCCCAGCACTAGCATCACCTCAGCTCCACCTCAGATCATCAGGCATTAGATTCTTATAAGGAGCCACAACCTAGATGCTCATATGTGCAATTTACAGTAGGGTTCCTATTCCCATGAGAACTTAATACTCCCGCTGATCTGACAGGACGTGGAGTTTATGCAGTGATGTGAGCAATTGGGAGCAGCTGTAAATACAGATGAAGCTTTGCCTGCTTGCCCGCCGCTCACCTCCTGCTGTGCCACCCAGTTCCTCACAGGCCATGGACCAGTACCAGTCCTCCGCCCCGGGGTTGGGGACCACAGCTCTAGACTGAGTCAGGAGCTCAGAGTATTAAAATCATGGGGAGTGGGGATACAGTGGCCAAGCTCACCATCCTCTGTGATACTTGATCTTGCAGCTGACTTAATTCCTGTTTTCATTTCTGCTACCTAGAATTACACCTGATATTAACTTAACATTTCTTAAATGTTTATCAGGTAAATAACTAAGAGAATCATTTGTAGTTAACAGCACAATTGTATCATGTATACATACATATACGTACAACTTCAAGGCAATTCTAAATTGTCTCCTCCTCCAACTAAAACATTTCAATATAAACAAACCTTGGTCCAAAGTCTGCTTGTTAATAACCATGATGTCTAAGATCTCCAGTCTCTAAAACCTTATAAATCTGTTTCTCAACCTAAAATGCCACCCTTCTTTTACTTTTGAAAAGAACCTTTATCTCTTTGCATCAGTGAAAGAAACTTATATTTGATTTACATTATTATGTATAACAACTTGACCTTTCCAAAGCAAAGCAACCATTCAGAACCGGCTACATAATTTGCATGATCTCATGCAAATTAAAAATGTGGGGACTCTTGTTCAAAAATTATTATCAACTTCTAGATGACAACAGCAGAGCATTAAACTAAGCAAGGGACCATTTTAAGCACAGGAACCCATATAATTGCACAGGTCACACACCCATGAAGTCAGCCCTGAGACTATTTCTGGAAGGAAGACGCTTTTGATGTTCCTGCCAATAATAGTTTGCTTTGGTTCAGTTATTACAATGACTAACACTTCCCCTGCTCAGGGACCTTTACTATGGGAGCAGTGGGGGGCGTTCATTATACGGTCATTGCCTAAAACTCCACATTTCAGCTAGTTTCATTGACGGCAATTGCGTGCTTCACCACTGTGGTTGTTCAGTATTAGCTGGGGGGATTTCAGGTGCTTTCTTTCTGCTCTGACAGTAACTTTCAGTGGGTCAAATTCTTCAAGCCAAATTAAATTAAAACTCAAGATCTGATCCCCAAGACAAAAAGAACTTGAATAAATATATATCTCCTATTTCTAAGGTCTTGGCAGTTTGTAGAGCTACTTATTTCCCCCCCTCCCTTGTTTTCAGCTCAATGCATCTGAGCACCTGCTATTCATATCAGAACGAAATGAAATCAATAGCATTTTTCTTCCCCAGTGGCAGTCTTTAAACTTCCTTCTCTTTTGCCAGTAAGTCATCATTCTTCTTCAAGAGTGCTTTTATATTCAGGCATGTCCAAGATTTCCTTGACTTATTTGTTCTGAACTTTGAATCTGATAGACACTTGGAAATTCACGTGGTTCCACCCTCACCCAGAGAGGCACTTTACACAAACACAGTGGACTGAAATGTCTCTTAAGGGTTTATAAAAGGATGATTATGATGCCATTAAGAGAAGTAAAGCCCTAAGGGAAGTAAAGGGCTAATATTTATTCATCATGAGTAAACATCCTGTCTTAGCTATCTCAGAACGGGAGCATGTATTAATACATTGAACTTTGAATACATTGGCATCTCAGTTCTGTGGTCGCCTTGCTGTGAAGGGTCCTCCCTTGGGTCTGCCACAAAGTAAGCAGTACCTGACCCCGGGCTAACCTGATTCCCTGTGCAGCCCAGGAAGCTGATGAGGCTGGCACGTGGACACAGACTGAGAATTCTTCCTAAGGAGGAAGAGTCAAAACCCATGCATGAAAGTCACAAAGAAATGATTGTTCTATATAAGGAAGAGTTTAATAGTGTGGTTGAAGAAGAAATAGGCTACTTCTGAAAATGCTAAGCCTCTCGCTGGAGCTGAACAACTGTCTGGGAAGATTGCCATGGAGGGGAGAGAAACAGCACTTGGCTTTTTTTTCTAACTAGAATGCCTTTGGGTTTCCTTGTAACCCTTCGATTCTGGGATTGTCTTAAAATAACTCACAAGAGGGGATTGCTTGATCACAGTAAGTACAGAGCCTCATGGAGGGAAAAAACAGTCTGTTACACATGTATAATCCCTCTCTCCCCTTCCTTATGAACAGAGCGAAATCAAACCAGCAAACCTGTGGCTTCACACAAGCCTGAGGCCTTAAGCTGTCCACACCTGGCACAATGTGCTTCCTTTGAGGAAATTGTAACATTACACAGCCATGATTTTCAGTCTGGACAGGTAACCTAGAATAGAGGCTTTTGAATTAGAATTCTGCTCTGCCATTGATCAGCTATGTTACCTTACCTCCCTGAGCCTCAAACTCCTCATCTACAACAAAAGAATAATAAGATTGTTGTGAGGATGAGATGAGAAAATGTGTATGACCATCTAGTACAGTGACTAGAATATATTAACATATAGAATATATATTCTGTGATTTGACTTATTCTGTGATTTAATTTGAAAGTCTAACGTGAAGATGGGGTCAGAGGGTATCCCTGGAAAGGCTAATGTTCTAGGAGAGTGTACTTCACCATTGCCACCTCTGAGACAGAGCCCACTTCTGCAAGACCAGACCTTTCAGCCTGAACTAATACTGGTTATAGACTAGGAATGGCTTAAGGAATCTAAATTTTATTCCATAAATGAATGATGAAGTAAATGAGGTCAATCTGAAACTTGTAACTGTAAAGTAATCCCAGAGCTTTGTGTTTACCAAGGATGAGAAGGTTCAGCATGGTCTACGGCCATACCACTGTGAACACGCCGGATCTCATCTGATCTTGGAAGCTAAGCAGGGTCAGTCCTGGTTAGTACTTGGATGGGAGAAGGTTCAGCCTGGTTCCTCAGTATTTCCATACTTAAGCCATCCAAAAATACAGGTACCTATCCTTCTCTATTAAAAAGAGAGAGAGAGAGAGACAATTGGTATTCAAAAAGCAAAACAGTGATGGTATGTCAGAGGGCATAGGAGCCAACTTAAAGAGCTATCAATGGCTAAAGCTGGGATAACTTGAGCAATAAAATAACATAGTATTGAATTATAACCCAAAGAAGAAATAGCCAAGAGTCCATACTGATATGAATATTATATATGATTGAATAAATAAATAAATGGAGAAAAAGAGACAAAACTCCCATGCAGAAGAATTCCACATACTTTATGCAGATATTCCACTCTCAAGAAGTGGAATATAACACCCATCTGCATTTAATGGCTTGCTTCCAAAAGGTACAGTATAAAAAGGGAAGTAGGAGTCACTTTACAGCAGAGAAGCCTGACAAACCCCACCCTGGCCAGGTAATCAAGGTTAACATCATCGTGATAAGTCATGCTGATAGTACATGCTCTTGACATGATGTGATGAGGTCGGTACCTTACCTCTGTGATTTTACCTCCAAAAGCTTATAAATATAGTCTAACCATGAGAAGCACATCATTTAAACCCAAATTTTGAGGCATTCTACAAAATACCTGATGAGTACTCTTCAAAAGTGTCAAAGTCATCAAAAACAAGGAAAGTCTAAGATACCACCACAGTCTATAAGAACTCAAGGAGATGTAACAACTAACTGTAATGTGATATCCCAAATGGGACTCTGGAACAGAAAAACGACATTCGGGAAAACTAACAAAATCTGAATATAGTATAGAGTGTAGTTTTATACAAAAAGGAGTCGGTGCCTCCTCTCTCAAAGTGATATCCCAGAAACCTGTAGCACAGTCATGTGTTAGAATAACACTTTGTTATATTGTGAGTGTTGGAGGATCATGTTTTAAAACTGTCTCTTGAGGCTTTACCCGAAACGATGGGAAACTCAATTTAACAGCAGTGCACAGAGAGGACAAACAGGTAATCTGTCAAATACTATAAGTCTTTTTTGCAGCTGGGTTTAACTGTGATTAATGTATTATGCAAATCATATTTTAACCTGCCATAGACTCCCAATCCACATAAGGCTGAATATGCATAACTTTGAGTCTTACAGCTCAAACATCCCCATTCCCAGAATTTGGGGTTGGATCAAAGAAGTTTTCATACATAGGTGCCAAGGATAAGGAAAAGTTTCTTCTTCTATCTAGCCATCCCTATTGGACATACAGGCAGATGTGATTTCTTTATGTCCCAAACATGGATAACTAACCTATCCATCTCCTGAGAGCAAGGTATATGTTGTCAGACCACGTCCCAGCTGCTGCAGGCTTAGGAAACTTTACTCAGAAAGCAGCCTGTTGACTTGGCAGCTTTTGTTACTTGTCATTAATCTCATGTGCTCTTTTTACGTCATTCTAGCATTTTCCACCCTGAGAGATGAAAGCCAAAATAAGAAGGCATATGTTTTCTCTGAAACTGGTTTTGTGTACACAGTATTGATTTTTTTTTTTTTGTCTTAATACCTTTCCTCGGAAACAATCAGTGCATTTCTTTCTGAAAAAAATGTTAACATTTCCTGTGAACCCATATGTTGTTTGCATTGGTTTGATTTGCGTGACTATCCTGGGATAACCATGTGGAAGCTGGGCCAACCTATAGATGAATCACATGTAGTGTGGGAATAAACTGCTTCCCCACATATTGCAGGTGGGCTTTTTTATGGGGACTTTTTCATGCCGCTTAATAAAAGATCTCTCCTAAGAGGTTATATAGTTCCTTGATGCTCTAATTGAGTTTTCTCTTTTTTTTTTAATTTCAGCATATTACAGGGCTACAAATGTTTAGGTTACATATATTGCCCTTGCCCCACCCAAGTCAGAGCTTCAGTCATGTCCATCCCCCCAATTGAGGAGTTTTCTGTCAGCTCCTTGCTTGCATTAGAATAATAGGTCAAGTGCATTGCTATGGGAAAACAGAGCTCCATAAGGCTGGTCCCTCAAATATTATGGCACGTGTAACAGTTTTGTGGAAATAATAGGTATCAGAGTTCTTTGCTTATAAGCAAGAGAAACTGAAGTTGCAAAGAAAATCACTGGGAAGATAACAATTCACATAATCTAAAGAAAAATCTAAACTACCAAGACAAGGAAAGAATATGAATTGAAACACGGCAGGTCAGAGGGTTCATTCACTGAGCAGGATTTACTGAGCCTCTACCACGTCCCAGGCACCATGCTACTTGGTCAGAGAGCAGTTTGAGGAAATCTACCATGCTTTCATCCTGCTGGCTTCTAGACAATCTCAGACTCAAGGACATGCTGCCAGTGTTCCTGCTCGGCCCCTACCACTCTCCATCCATCATTCATTGCACCGCCGAAGACTCAGCTTTCTCAGTGAGCCTGATGAGCCTGTGTTGGATCAAAGGCGCACCCTCATGGGGTGAGGCGCTGCGATGTGCATTCCCAACAGGACCACACGGAACAAGGGAAGGATTGTTCCCCTAAGGCCCAGTGAGCTGCTCTCACCAACATAAGAAAGGAGTGCTGGAGGGGCAAGATGAGAAATCTGCTATATTTAATGTAGGAATATGTGAAGACAGGAAAGGGAAGACTCAGACCTGGCTTAGAATTCTGGCGAAAGCCACTTATGTACGTATAACCCTGGGTGTGTTTCCACAACCTCTCTAAAAGTCCCTTTCCTCATCTCTTATAAAGTGAGAATCAGAATCCCTATCTCAAAGAATTGTTTTGACATTTAAATCAGGATCAAATGAAGTAGCTATTTGAGAATGCATTCTAATAATTGCTTACTAAAAGTCACACAGGTGTGACATAGCATCTGCAGATTATTTTTCATGCTTTCTAACGAAGCAGATTCTTCCCTATCTGCTCGTATATTTTTTATCTTACCATGAAAATACTTACTGGGGTGGACAATGTGTTAGGATCATTTTGTTTTGTTTTGTTTTTGGTATCTGTTGACTATAAAGCTCTGCTCACAGGAGTATCACATCGGCCACTTAAAAAGGAACATCCTGTCTGAGCTCCCAACTGTGTCTCATGAGAGACTTTAAGAGTGACATCTCCAAGCACTGAACTGAATCTCCCCAAACTGTTCCCCTGCTCTCCTTCCCATTCAGAACCAAGATAGGCATCAGTCTCACCCGTGTCATGCTGGGGGATTATTTATAGAGGGAGGCAGCGTAAGGGAGGTTGTGCACTTACTAGCAGGCCAAACCTGGGTTACAGACCTGTGTCTTTGGGCATGGCGCTTAGTGTCTCAGGGCCTCATTTGCTTCCTACGTGCAACTGTGATGCTAATGCCTACCCTGATGGGCTGTTAAAATTGTAAATGAGATAATGTATGTAAAGTGACAGGCTTAGTGCCTCAATAAGAGGAAGCTATTACTGTTATTAGGGGTGTTGATTATTGCGATGTCAGATCTCAGGCACAGTATGCTTAGAATTGTAAAATGTTTTATTGAATAGTGCTGGGGGGAAAGAAGACCATCGACTCAGAATTTTAAAACAAGACTTGGCCATTTATAAGAAATTGCTAGATGGTAGAAGAACCCTCACCAGCCGAGGGGCTGGGACCACCACACCCTGTTTTCTTAACAGGTCAACATTACAAGACATCTTTTGTACCTGAGCATATCCTACACCTCCCAGCTCAGTCCCTTCCGGGAATTGCTTTATGATCTACTGGAAAAGAGAGCCTTGTTCTCATAAGTAAACAGACTTCAATAGGGAACACTGATAAGAAACATTTGAAAGAAGGTCACATATACACTTGGAAACAAGAGGAATCAATGTTTGTTCAGAAGAACAAAGGGGAGTGTGACATTGAAATCTGTAAAAGGGTCTTAATTGCAGTTCAAGGAAGTAACATTGAGGACATATTTGTTGCGTTTCCAACTTACAGGACATGAAATTCTTTTGTTTGTGGAGGTTGATTTTCTCATTTAAAAAAAAAACAGCAATTATTTAGCCCAACACTTTTACTTTAAAAATTAGGAATCTGAGGTGCACAGAGGTGGCATTACTTATTTAACGTCACACAGATAGGTAGTAGCAGAATCGAGACCCGAATCGAGTCCTTCAACTCTGAATCCAGTGACCTTTCCATTGATCTGTTCTTATATATTATAAGGGATGATGGCAACATTCCAAAATCAGTGACTGATGAAGTCTAAAATTGCTTAAATGAACATTTGTTTTTCCTTAAATTGTTTTTCACTGAATTACACTGTTCCATGTAGAATTATAGCTAGGGTTAATTACACGTTGTCAAGGCCAGGCACTATGCCAAGTCTTGTAGATCCTTATTCATTATGTACTTGTAGCGGGACTGGCCTAAGCTTTGATGATTACCGCAGGGGTTTGCTTGTTCCTGGCAATTAGTAGGAAATTGTCCTCTACAGAAGCAATATTGCATAGAGCGGAATCATCTGAGATAATCTTTCCCACAATGGGAAGAAAAGTGTGGGTAAGACAAACTGGATCATTAATACCAAGATAGATGAACCTTTTTATCCAAACATTGTGAACTTTAGTCCCTCAACATATTAATATATTATATTCCACACACAAAGGTGTGTATGCTTTTTCAGTTTTCAACTTTTAAAACTGAAAAAAGTGGACTGTGACTTTTAAAAGTCAAGATGTTAGTTTAATTGTGTTTTTAACATCTATTGATTTAAGAAATTACATCTGAAAGTGTGGATTTGAGTGTCCCTTTCAATCATTCTGGAGTCCCCACCAGGACTCCCTGACCGATAGCCACTGTGGCAACATTTGCCTGCAGCCGTAACGATTCTAATGGAAGCAGCAACTTCAATAGATTATAAAATTGAGTCCTAATGTTTTCCTCTCACCTACATCCAGTGGTGTGCTGGAACCAGCTCCTTCTGGCTTGTTAGAGTCAACCATCAAATTTTGCAAGCCAGTTGCTGAGCACAGCTGTTATTAACAATCAAATTACATAAACTTGCAATTAAATGAATTATATTTTTTAAAAGGTAATACTCAAAGTTGACCTCTTCCGAAGTACTCTACTACATACCTACTATTATCTATGCTGTTCAGATTATTTGTATATATTTATCTGCATCGTGGAAATACTATAAAATGGTGAGCTACTAGGCAGTTCTTCCCAGCATTCAGTGGGATACCACCTTGATAGGTTAAAGTAGAAGTATTTATTCCATAGCAATTGACAACTACTATGTAAGTCAGAGCTAGATTTATTGTTTTGTTGATTATTTTTTAAACTTAAAAGTGCATTGTACCTATAGCCATCACATTGTCAATAGAACATACATTTCTTTCCGGAAATAATTAACAAACGCATTCTATGATAAACAATTGGTTATATGGAATTTACTTTAAAAATTATTGTTCATTTTGTTATCTGTAAATTGAGTGTTATACATTCTTTGCTAGTAAAATTTGTTTTTAAAAATCTTTACATACACATATATATGTATGAGGGTTTTTTTCCCCTGTAGAATGCTGGTTGTTAAATGTTTACCAGTATGCCATTCCTTTTGAGCCACTCAAGTCTATAAAATGTCTGTTTCTTTATATAACTCTCCTCAGCGATAATACTCATAACAGCTAAAATGTACTGAACAAAAGTGACAGCCTTTATAAGAGTCAACCTCACTGAACCCTCACAAATATTCTTATATTGTCAGAGACAAGGAGACAATAAGGAGGGTCAATTTAGGTACCTCCAGCACGAGTAGAGGACGTTTACTGGGTGCCTCCCAAGGACAAGGAGCGTGGTAGATATTTGCACATGTGATTATTTCCATCAACCCTGTGGTAAATAAGAAAGGTGATTTTTATCACCATTATATGGATGAAGAAAAATTCAGAGAGATGCAGTAACTGCCCAAGTCCCTGCTAGGTAACATTGGTTAGAAGGGGAAACCACAAGGTGAGAACCAAAGCTTTGCAGTGCCTACTCCTAAATCAGCTCAGACGTCATATAGCAACTTCATCTAAGGAAGTGCGGTAGAGGAACCTAAATGGTAAACATTTTGAGAGTATTTCTATAAATAGCCATTAAGAAATTTCATGCACATAGGATTTAGACACACATATGAATATAAACATTCTCCAGAATAACTAGAGCTTAAATCAGACTCTGAGAATGGATAATTTAGACTTTTTGGGAGTAGGTAGAATACACAGGAAAAGGGTATAATTTCAATGACAGCTTTTAAACATTACTGTTTGTATTTACAGATTGCTCAGCACATTAACACATAATAAGAAATAAGGAATATGAACAATGTAAAATAATAGGCAGCATGTTTATGTTTCTTAACAAAGCGCCTGATTGTTTGTTAGTTTACTGATGTGTGCTTTCTGGAAGATAGAATTTATTGAGTGTGATGTGGCAGATGGCTCCACGTCTGACCTCAGTGGTACTCGGAGCCCCCTACTGAGCTGGAATGACAACCGTTACAGACACTCTGAACACCAGCTCTGGAGCACCGTCAGCACTGAACTTGGAGGCATGGGCAGGGCCTTCAGCAGTGCCCTTGACCAACATCTTCCTCCTCATTCTTTGCCAGACTTGTGAATATGCATCATTCTGGTCCTTGGTCATTCGCAGAAGCAAACCACACCACTTCTGGACTGCCCATCCCACTGCCTTACCATTTCGCTGCGCCAGTGTTTCTTAAACTGTAGGTTGTAGAACCACCTGCTTCAGAAACAAGTTGTTAAAAATGCAGCTGTCTGGGCCTGTTGTCCATTCTAATGCACATTAAAGCTTGAGAATCACTGTTTAAGCAAGTGGAGCGTACCGATCTTTGATTCTAACACGACCAGCTTTGATCCTTAACATACTAGAAGGGTTTTGGTGTATAAAAGGGCCACTGCCTGAGACCACTAAAACTGAACCATGATTTAGAAGCAAGAGTAAGTGTCAGCTCTCCTCCAAGGCCCCCAAACCATAGACCTCCCAGATCATCTCAGCCATAGAGGTACCCAGGCAGCTGCCTCCCTTTCCTTGCTCACTGGGGCCCTGTCCAATTTATCTATCCCTGACCTGCTTGTGTTCCTAATGACTCGGGACAGGGTGTTGATCTGTGTAGCAGACACCAGTAGTTTCTGTGACATTTTCTGAGTATTCAAGCCAGAGCTCATAATCAGCTTGGTGTTGGCCTAGCCACGTATGAGAAACCCTCCTGGCATTCCGTACGTCTTTGAAGCTAGCAAGCACACTAAAAATCAATTCTGCTTATGATTTTCCAATAGCTCTGAACGGTTATAATTACAGTGTACATCTGTGGAAGCAAAGCTGCTTTTTCTAATCTGTTTTCTTATTATTTTTTCCAGCAGCTTCTGCAGACTTATTGGTAATTTGGATTTCAACTAAATGACACCACTTAGATGCTGAGGGTGGTCACTTCAACCCTGTGCACTTTTAGCACATTGATATGGTGAGAACCTGAGTGAAGTCTGAAAGCTAAGGCACAAACGCTATGTAAAGATGCCTGGCCAGTGATAAAGGCTCAACAAATGTTTGTTGAATTTTATTAAAGAAGAGCCTCACTTTTTAAAGACAGAAACTGTAGTGTTTAGCAAAACATAGGAATTATGCTTTTTTGCAGGTTCCTAAAAAAATGTGTGTGTGTGTGTATATATATATATAAATTTCCTGAAGTTTTAAGATTTTTTTTAATTTATGAATGCATGCTAGTGAGACATTCTTTTGCCCCAAAGTGGTGTTTTGCAGGGGAAGTTAGTGAATCAGCCTGTTTGCCAAGGCCAGGTTGTCCTTCAAGCATCTATACCACCAGTATTAGTTTGCTAGGCTGCCATTGTAAAGTACCGCAAACTACACGGCTTAAACAACAGAAATTTGCCTCACAGTTCTAGAGGCCAGAAGTCCCAGATCAAGGTGTTGGCAGGGTTGGTTCCTTCTGAGGGCTGTGAGGGAGAATCTGTGCCATGCCTCTCTCCTGGGTTCTGGGGGTGTGCTGGCAATCTTTGGCATTTCTTAGCTTGTAGATCGCGGCCTTTTTCTTCACATGGAGTTCTCCTTGCGTTCGTGTCTCTCTCTGTGTCCAAATTTCCCCTTTTTATAAGAGCACCAGTCATGTTAAAGCAGGGCCCACCCTATTCCAGTATGATTTCATCTTAACTAATGACGTCTGCAACAACCTCCTTCCCAAATAAGGTCACACCCTGAGGTTAGAACTTCAATGTATGAATTTTAGGAGGAACCAATTCAACCCATAACACCATCACTCTGAATAAAGCTTTGTTTTTCTAGCTCATTTTTGTTTGTTTTCAATCCCAATCACAGCAAATATAGAGATTGCAGAGTATCTGACTGCAGTGCATGGAATTATGTCATTGAGGTGCAGCATAGAGGGATAAGGGTGCATGGACTGGGAATTATTTCCTGTTCACTGTATCTTCAGTCCTTATTGGTTCCATTAGCTTGCACAGCAAAAGGCATTTCCAATTCAGCATACAGTATTTCTGATATGCCATTCTGATCTCAAGCTTTGGTTGAGAGAGGACCAACTAAGGCCAAGAATCAAAACTTTTGAAAGCTGGAAAGACCTCATCAAATCCAGACACCTGATTTTCACAGAGGAGGGACCTGGGCTACAGGAAGATGAAATGTCTCACCCAAATACAGCACACAGCTACCTGGTGCCAAATTGGTGCCAAATCCCAGCTACCCTGCCTCTCATTCTAGCTCATCCTTCTGCATATCATACTGTTCCTCCGAGTCATGGAGGCCATGGGTCCCCTGTGGGTTAAAGGTCCCAATTCCTATTGGCTCTGTGGTGCTTTTCTCTAGCTGGCAAGCGCAATCTGCCCTGTCTTCAGTGCATCCCGTCTGTCTGGGCATGTTGTGTGGACTGCCCATCCTGCAATTTTTTTAATCCCCCTGAGACTCATGTCTGGGATCTAATTAAATATATTATCTCTCAACTTCCATGGATGTGAGCTCTGGGAAGGGAACTAATTCTGATGTGAGACTTTGCAAAATATGAACAGTAAAACACATTTTCCAAGACAGCAGAAGCCATTCAGTATTGTGAAGCCCAAAAGAAATTACTAGGTTTCTATCTTGGTTTATTGTTGTTTTGGTGGGGTATTTTTTTGCATTTATATATTTTATAATAATCATATATGCAGTGATTTGCTTCTTTTTAACATTTATTATCTGTCTCCAAAACTTTTTTGGGTTTTTAGGGGGTTTGTCCAGCTTTATTAAGGTACACTTGACAAATAAAAATTATATATATTTAAGGTGATGTTTGACATATGTATACATTGTGAAATGATTACTACAATCAAGTGAATTAACATATCCATCACTTCACTTAGTCACGGTATTTTTTTGTGCAGTGAGAACATTTAATATCAACTCTCTTAGCAAATTTCAAGTGTGCAACACATTATTCTTAACTCTAGTCACTGTGCTGTATGTTATATCCCCAGAACTTACTCATCTGGCATAACTGAACCTTTGTATCCTTTGACCCACATCTCCTCATAGCCCCTTCCCCTCCAGCACCTAGTAACCACCATTCTAGTCTCTGCTTTTAAGAGTTTGACTTTTTCAGATTTTACACATAAGTTAGCGCATGTAGTATTTATCCTTCTGTATCTGACTTACTTCATTGAGCATAATGTCCTCCGGGTTCATCCATGTTGTTGCAAATGAATTTCCTTCTATTTTAAGGCTGAATAATATTCCATTCACACACACACATTGTGTATGTGTATATATATATATATGTACACACATACCACATTTGTTTAAATTTTGTTTATTCACCCAATAACGGACACTTAGGTTGCTGCCCCACCTTTTTTGAAAGCTTCCAAAGTTAATGACCTGACCACGTCTGAACTGTTTACTAACTTACCTTTTGCTTTCAGCACAGCACTTGAAATGAAGTCAGCACACAGTATACATTTGAATGAGTGATTGAGAGTTTTATAGGTAGAAAAGCAGATACTGCTTATTATGCCGACAGCTCATTATTGAAGTATAATTTATATGTAGTAAAATGTGGAAATCTTAAGTGCATAGCTCCATAAAGTTTGACAAATGTGTCCTTAAGAACCTACCACCCAGATCAAGACAAAGAACATTCTCTTATCCCACCAGAAAGTTCCCTTCACCGTTTCCTAGACATGACCCCAAGGTCATGGAGACGTTCTTCTTTGTTTTTTCTGGAAGCCTTGTAGGTTTAACTTTCACATTTTGAGCTCCATTTCAAATTAACTTTTGTGCATGGTATGAGATGGGGTGTCAAAGGTTCTTTTGTTCTTTAATGTCTATTTCTGCGCTTTTTGATTAAGTCAAATAATCAACTTGTCCATAGTAACAGATTTGTGATTCGGGAATGGATCTGTATCTTTTTCTGTTTAATATTTGTACCGTCATCACTGGGGATATCTTAGAAACAGGAAAGTGCTAATTCTCCGCAGTGGTTGGAAGGCTTGAGGCAATCTGTGTAGGACACGGTATTGCTGCAGAATCAGGCCTGGGTTCAAATCCAGTCACCACCTGTGGTTAGAAAAGTTAGTCTTAATGCTCAAATGTATAACATAAATATCAAGAGACCCAGCCTAACAAGGTTATCTTTAATGATTAAATGAAATAATGTGTGTAATACAATCATCACAGCATAAACATCACAGTCAATGATGACTGCTAGCTTTTTTTTTTTTTTTTTTACTTTTCCTTTTTTAGAAACAGGATGTCGCTCTGTCGCCCAGGCTGTAACCTCAAACTCCTGGGCTCATGTGATTCTCCCACCTCAGCCTCCCAAGTAGCTGGGATTACAAGCATACACTACCACATTCGGCTAATTTTTTTTATCTTTTGTAGAGACAGGATCTCTGTTCCCCATGCTGTTCTTGAACTCCTGGCCTCAGATGATCCTCTTGCCTTGGCCTCCAGAAGTGCTGGGATTACAGGCATGAGCCACTGTGTGCCCAGCGATGACTACTTGCTTTAAACCTGTGTGTATGTGTGTATGTTGGGGTATGGTGTTGGAAAGAAAAATAAATCTCATAGACATATGTGATGGAAAAGGTCCCTGAATGTGGATGAGGATTCCGTTTTGAAAAGGTTTCTCCTTCCAGCCACCACCCGCACATATACATTCACTCCCCTCAAAGCCTTCTGCTTGCCTGTGAGGCTGCTGGTTTAGGAGCTCTCTGAGCCACCGTGGCTTCCGATGCCCAGAACTAATATAGCTGGAAACACACGGTTCTCTTTTTGCCCGTGGGTTCAAAGTGTTGCTCTCTGTGCTGTGCTGCAGAAGGCTTCATACCTCAGGCGTTCACTGAAGGGGTGGGGGACTGGGGTGGGGGGAGGCAGCCATCAGTCGATTCCAAAGGGAGAGCCTGCTGCTCTGCTTGCCTGCATTAGAAACAGCAGTCTCCTCGCCTAAAAATAGCGAAAGTGGGAGAGCAAGGAAGAGCAACATCCATGCTCAGGGCTGAACAGGAGAAAAGGCAGAAAAAAGCAGATCTCTCAGAAAGCCTCCTGTTTGGCAGTGGGGGCTAGGTAGTGTGGGTGCAGTGACTGTGGTCAAGGACTTTTCATTCGTCTGGGTCCATGCTGGGGAGTCTTGTAGACCCGCCCACACACTCAGCCAAGGAGCTCAGCATGAAGAGGGTGCTCTGTCATGGCAGGGCTGTGAGCTGGCTGCATGCTCACACTATCCAGGCTGCAAATAGGAACTCCCGTGCCAGTGCTTGGGAGTTTCCACACCCTGTAGCACCCTCCACCCACCACCCACCCCAACCAAAGGTGAGCTTTTTCTAGCAGGGCACAAGGTATCTGTTTGCCCATCTCATCAGAAGCACCTCTGTAACGCCGGAATGGGCTTGCCCAGAAGCAGAAGGTGGCTCTAAGACTAAACGCATCTTTTCAGCCATTAAGTGAGACCAGGCTGCATTTATTGAGTTTTCTCTGCAAGTAGAGCTTTCCTGTCTCCATTTGTTATCAGTTAATGTTCTGGTAACTAAACTTAGAATAGCAGAAAAGGAATTCTTTGCAAGGTCTGTGATAAATCTGTGCAAGCAGACCTCGTCAAAGCCCCCTGGGAACAGAGTCACAGTGATACTCCTGTTCGTTTATGCAGGAGAGCTTTACCTCCGTTGGCCTTTCATACTCTCGCAGTTTCCAGCTTGATCCTGTTGATGGCCCTGTGAGATGGGCTGCCCAGGAGGTATCTTTCCCATTTCCAGGCAAGGCAGGAGCTCATGACTTGCCCAGCGTTATAACTAATAATCAGAGAAGCAGGGCTTGTATCTGGCCTTCCGCCCTCACCTGGATGTTCTCTGGGGACTTTTCCCCACATGGCAATCGGTCAATTTCTAAAGGGCAAAAACCTCCTAACATGAAGCAGCCTAAAATGTGGCGTGAATTTAAGCAAAAGTGGGGAAAAAAATAAAAAAGACTCCATTTAACCTTGATGTTGGGAACATTTGTCTTCGCTTGACCCAGTGAAGACATGACTTTGAACCCATGAGAAGGAAAAATAACCCTAACTAGTCAGTAATCAATATTTTCATAGTCATAATATAAACCATGTGTATCGATTTTCTAATTTTAGAGCCAATCTGTGGACAAAGCAGGAAAAATTTTGTTGTAATTGCAAGGTAGAATATAAATCTTAACAGCCATGACAAGGTAGAGATAAAAGTGTGGTTTTTTTTTAAGTGTGTCTAATACAAAGACAGAGGGGAAAGCAGGAACAAAAATGAAATAATGTGAGAAATTAAAGGATATCTGGTATGTGGTTGATGAAATAAAAAAAGGTTATTAAGCATGTTATTCACAGTTACAAAATAAATTAAGTAGAAATGGCAAATGTTGGCAGAGTAGAAGCGGGTAAATGTCTTTCATAGCGAATCAACAGACACTTTCCTTGGTTGCAAATGTCTTTTATTCCCTGATTCATTAAAAGCTGTGAAGGGAATCACCAGAAGAGAAATCGTGAAAGGAGCTGCTTCTGAGGGGGCAGCTGAGGGCGGCAAACGGGGGCAGGAGGTTGTTGCTTTTCCATCAGAAGTCATCTGTGTCATGTGATATATTTAGATGTTATTACTTCGATTAGAACAAATTGAGGCAGTGAGAGGATGACTTTTAAAAGACAAAAACTGTGGCTAGTACCATATGTTCCCTGAACAAATAGTCTCATGAGAATTAGCTGTAAAACACTCATTAGGTCTACAGACAGAAATCAGAGTGTTCCAGGCTATAAAATTATCGACGACTGTGTTCAGCAGTTTGGCCAGGCTAATGCTCTCCAGTGAAGCCAAACTAATGTTGCTGGTAACAGAAAGAAGCATTTTTGTAAATGACAGAGACGTCCGCATGGCATCAGAGCCTCATGAACATCCCCTCCCAGAGGGAAAGCTGGGCCACCTGTGCTGTTCTTATCTACGAGAAGTTTGTGACTTGTGCAGAGACAGAAGCACAGAGCAGAGGAAGAGTATTAGCAGTTCCCGTGCTTTTTACAAGGGAAGAACAAAACTGAGTGGGTTAACAGTTTCTTGTGTAGCTTGTTGCAAATTAGGCAAAATTAGCCGTAAGTCAGTCTGAATCAAGCGAATTGTGGCAAAACCTGATGGTGTAGAACCTAGGGAAGCAGCCAGACTCTTAAACCCAGTCACGTAAATTTGCTTCCAGAAATGGATCCTCCCTAGCTGAGAGTCCGAGGAACAGCGTGCGCTCTGACCCCACCACTGCATTCTGAAGACGTTCCTCTCAAGAGAGAGCCTCGCTTATAAGTGACCCCTAAAACAGAAGCTCAGCCAGAGAAATTAGAAACTGATTCTAAATACGTTTGTGCCCAAGAAATCAACAGTACAATAAAAAAAATCAGGGCAATAGCAAGAATATTCCCCAATGCCAGAACTGAAGAGAAATGAATATTAAATTGATCAGTAGCACAGACATTTAAATGAAAATCCTTTTTAGACCATATCTTACCTTTACTACATCTTCAAGGGAGGAGGAATTTGCTGTAGACTATGGATGCATTTATTTGGGTGAAAAGGTTTATTCTTGCATTATCTCTTTACTCTTTTAATAATTACATTTCATTATTTTTTAAGCAGCAATGGACATACATATTCATGCATACAGTATATAGGTTCTCAAGCCCAGATAATACTTTACGTCCTACGTGAAGCATTTCTTGTTTAGGAAAGATATACCTTTATCTGCAATAATGTGTATAACTTTTACTAATCTCTTTGCTAAAAATAAAGTAACTATGTTAAAGGAAAATATTTTCAGTGTCTATATCAGCTGAGGCCCAAATTAAAAGTGTGAGACTGTAGCACTTGCAAAAAAAGTGAGTGGTCAAAAACCAGTTCTGTGGCCCTTAGCTACCTGCCCACCTCCAGCCTTAAAACGAGGTTGGTAAGACCAAGAAAAGAGTTGGCAGGTGGAATGGGATCTTTAGAGAGAACTGTTGGTGATCAGAGATGTCTGTCCCAGCCCAGCAAAATGGGCTTCAATGGAGCACTTTGGAGAGCTTGCTGTGTGTGCTGTGGAGGGTCTGACTCATGCCTGAGACCCTGGGAGGGCAGAGCAAGGACAGTTTGCTGTTTGGAGTTGGCCCATGCCACTCACTCACTTCCCATCTCCTTTCTGTGCTTTTTTTTTTTTTCTCCTTAGCACTTTTGATCAACATAATGTATATATGAAGTATTTATCTCATTGTCTGTTCCTCAATACTAAGTTCCGTGAAGCACAGACTTTTGTTGGTTTTGATCTCTGCTATAGCCTAGACCTAGAATACAATGTGCAAATGGATGCTTAGTAAATGTTTGCATTATACATTCATTGACACTGATCACCCCAACCCTACTGGTTTGGTATTATTATTCTCATTTTACATATGGGAAACTGGAGCTCAGGGGGGTTACAAAACTTGACCAATATCACACGCAACTAAATAGAAGAGCCAGAATGCGGAGTCAAATTCATCCGATTCCAAATCTCATGCTCAGCCTGTTGATGCTTTATCAGCTCAGGTGTCTGTTTCTTAAAAATATATTCTCATCCCTTTTGGGGTGGTAGATAGTATCTAATCTAAGAGTTTTAGGGAAGTAACCTGCCAGTTCTGTACTTTGATCTCACTTGGTAGATACTGCATAATGAGGATAACAAATATAAAGATTAATTTATTGGTTATGTAGCTTTCGCTCAATGCCAAGACAATAAGTCAGATTATTCAGAGCATATTTGATGGTACTTTACTATATATATGTCTGATTATTTATACAGGGCTGTATATTTTACTAAATTCCTTCATATGTCTAATTTTATTTAAATAGTAAACCGTTGGAAGCTTAAATAGCTTTGTTGTTTTTATTAAATATTGATATCCATTTCTCAATGTTGCTTTTGAAAGCATATTTTGCCTACTTACTTTTCCTCAAAACTTTCTGTTCACTGTTACTCTTCCCAAAAGAACAAAGATTTCCACAGTTTACATCAAACATCAAATACCATATTTGGTTTTACTGGTATAATGTGATTATTTTGCGAGTTTCTAGGCACATTTGCCTGAGCTACCTTGGTCTCTGCAATGGCCAATTTCTAAAATTCCAGCAGAGATGACTGTAAAACAAGGTAATTAAATGGAAAACAGAGTTCAGGTCCTAACTTTATTCAGCTACCTACCGGGTAACCATGGGCAGGTCACTGCTCCTCCCTGGGCCCATCTTGGAAGCAGAGATGCTGGGCTGACAGACACACGGAGAGCTGAGGCCAGCGAGTGGAACAGGCTGAGTGTGACGCAGACGAGCCTGGTGGGGACCCTGCAGTCCTGCACAGGACGTGCCCAACTTGGGGGAGGCAGCCACAATCTCATTGCTACTCAGAAATGTGGGCTCAGAGTTGGCAGCTTTTCTGGTTTCTCTAAAGAAGCTGCAGAAAAACTGGATTTTTGTGGGAATTTCCTGTTTCTTTTTTTTTTTTTTTTTTTTTTTTGAGACAGAGTCTCACTTTGTTGCCCAGGCTAGAGTGAGTGCCGTGGCGTCAGCCCAGCTCACAGCAACCTCAAACTCCTGGGCTTAAGCGATCCTCCTGCCTCAGCGTCCTGAGTAGCTGGGACTACAGGCATGCGCCACCATGCCCAGCTAATTTTTTCTATATATATTTTAGTTATCCAGATAATTTATTTCTATTTTTAGTAGAGACAGGGTCTCGCTGTGGCTTAGGCTGGTCTCGAACTCCTGACCTCGAGCGATCCACCCGCCTCGGCCTCCCAGAGTGCTAGGATTACAGGCGTGAGCCACCAAGCCCGGCCCTGTTTCTTAATTTGGCAATAATTCAAACTAAAAAAAAAAAAAATCTCTTTTTCAAAACACACTTCTTACAACAGACTGGGTTTGTGGGCCAGCAGTGTGCAGCCCCTGGGCTGGACATGAGTGAAGATGAAGGTCCTCCAGCCCGTGCCCTGGTGACACCAGCACTGGCCCCGGGATGTGGTAGGAGGTTCCCCAGGCCTCACGGACGGACCTGCCCTCATGGTCTCTCCACCTCGGGGCTCAAAATCTCAGAACCCAACTCTTTTATGTTGTCAGGCCAGATAGAATTATTTTCCTCTATTATGAAAAAGAAATTGTTTTTGAATGACTAGTGAGTAAGTCAGAGATTTATTCAAATAATTCTAAAATGCATGTGACTTAAAATAATATTGCATGAAATTTCCTGATAATTCCAGTACTGTGTACTGAGAGATCAAGTTTAGAACTATGACCCTTAGATGCCTCATGAGCCTGGCTTTTGTTTTAAATATACCATAAAATCATCCATTTAAAGTGTACAGTCCAGTGGGTTTTTGTATGTTCACAGAATTGTGTAACTATCACTAGAATTTAATTTTAGAATATTTTCATCACCCCAAAGAGGAATCCCCCCACCCCTTCCCCTGGCAATCATTAATCTGTTTTCTGTCTCTCTAGATTATCTATTCTGGACACTTTGCGTAAATGAAATCATACCATAATGGTGCTCTGTGACTGGCTTCTCTCACTTGGCAAAACGTTTTTAAGGTTTTCATATGTTACTGCATCTATCAGTATTTCATTCTTTTTACTGCCGAATAATATTCCATTTTGTGAATTATTTATTCAATTGGTGACATTTGAGTTATTTCTACTTTTTAGCTATTAGGAATAATGCTACTACAAACATTCATCTACAAGCTTTTGTGTGGACACACCTTGTTATTTTTCCTGGATATATACCTAGGAGTGAAATTCCTGGGTCATATGGTTTTAAGGACCCACCAAACAGTTTTCCAAAGCAGCTGCACCATTTTTGTTCCCATCAGCAATATATGAGGACTCCAGTTGCTCCACCTCCCCTCCAATGATTGTTGTGTCTTTTCTATCATAATCGTCCTAGTGGTTATGAAGTGGTATCTCATTGTAGTTCTGATTTGCATTTTCCTTATGGATAGTGATGTTGAGCATCTTGTCTTATGTTTTTTGGCCATTGGTGTATCTTTGGAGAAATGTCTGTCCAGATCCTTTGCTCATTTTTGAATGGGGTTATTTGCTTTTTATTTGTTGAGTTATAAGAGTCTTTTTTGTATAATCTGGGCCAGTCTGAATGAATCTCAATTTTTTTCACCCAAATTTAATCATGCTAAGTTATTCTACTTACTGAGATAGTAATCTATTCTAATATGTGTGAAAAACAGTATAAACAACAAGCTTTTTTTAAAAAAATGACTGGTTTTATCAAATTTTGACCATATGATACTGAAGAAATGTGATTTTTTTTCTGTAATCATACTTTATTTTAGCTAAAATAATTGATAAATGTACCTATTGAATCCCCAAAAAATACTCTAATTTTTTCCCTAAATTGCATTATCTATGCTGGTGGCTTACTCTTGGTTTCCAAAAATAAATATCAGATTGAAAAATACTTCCAAAATGGGTTTGCCTCTACAGATGAGAACTCTAGATCACAGGAGGACAGGAGAAAGAGGAAGATTCCTTTCTGCTGTATTTTATACTATATGCATGTAGTGTCATTTTAAAAAATAAAATTTTTGGCAAAATTTGAATATGGACTACAGATTAGATCATAATATTATATCAGTCTAAGTATCCTGATTTTGTTAATTGTACTGTATTTTATAGAAGGATGTTCTTATTCTTAAATAAATTCACACTGATGGGTTTAGCAATCAAGGGGTGCCTTGTACATAACTTACACTCCTCAAATGGTTCAGAAAAAAATACTAATGTGTATTTATAGAGAAATAATGACAAAGCAAATGTGGTCAAATGATATTAATTGGTGAATCTGAGTGAAGGGTACCCCAGAATCCTTTCCAGTACTTCTGCCTTTTTTCTGTGAGTTTAAAATTATTTCAAAATAAAAAGTTACTAAAGAAAGAAAATTTTAAAAAGAAAAACACTTCCAAAATATATATATATAATTTAATCTTGGGAAAGAAAGAAATGAAAATGATAAGTAAAAACTCAGACAAGGAGAAAACTTAGTTTTTGCAAGTCATCAAATAAATTATGTCTACAAAATAACCCAAAAGCCATTAGAGATCTTTTTAATTATATAAAATGTGAACCAAAAAAAATAGGAATAACAATTGAAAGTCATACCACAATTACATATTTTCTGACTACTTTGTTTCTTGCTTTGGGGTTTAATTAGGTAAAGAATTTACCTTTCTCACAAGGTTTAACCAGGTAAAATCATTTTTAAACCCACAAGAGGAGTGAATGACATCTTCCCAGTTGAAAGGCAAAAGCCAGCTAAAGCCAATACTGCACCCTTGTTTCTGATCCAAAAAAGAACCTGAGCAATGTTTGTTGCCACCCAATGCCTTTTAAAGCAGCAGCCCTTGAGACCCAATGGTTTACTTAACCCAAGAAATCTGAGGGTTTACAATATAAAGCCAACAGCTCTAAGAAAAGAAGCCACATTCCCCTGCTCTGTAAGGTCCATCGGAACAGACTATTCCCCATAGTGTGTAACCCATATTAGGTTTTTGAAAAGCAAGAGGACTCTCTTACTATGTCTGGAATTTGAGAGAAAATGTATCAAACCAAAAGTGAGGTGGCTGCAATCCCTTAATTTCCACGTTCCCAAATATCACCAAATGGAAGACTCATGGAAGATCTTCCCAACCCTGGCTTTCCTCCTCCTCCTCGTCTATATTTTTACAATCTTCTTATGTCTTTTATCATCAGGAAAAATACAAATGAACCTTATTAATTTGGGAAGGTAGGATTTCTAAATATTTCTGTTATCTTCAATTAATAGGTAAATATGTACAATGATAGAATTACATGCAGTTGCCAGACTAAGGAAGGACAGAGAATTATAATGTCCTTAGTGGCCTCCCGTCCAGCTGGGAGGCTTAGACAAGAACTCAGAGGATGACTGTAGATGGGACATTCTCAGAAGAGGTGAGCACTGATCTATGCCCCACAGGGGTCGAGTGCAGGACATGGTAATGAGAAAGGAGAGAAAGAAGCCACCTGCCCCAGCCCTGCCCCAGCTCTACCACCCAGGGAAGACCACAGGCTGCTGTTGTGTCCCTTCCATGCAGCCGATGGCCAGCCCCTCTGCCAGCTCTCCAGGACCAGTGTCACCCCCTTCCCCCATTTTGTTAAAATATTTAGTTCCTGCAAAACCTTCCCATGGCAAGTTTCCATCAGTTAAAAACATAACTAACTTTTATTTCGAGGAAAAAAGTTGTGCATCCCCAAGCCCCTAAATGAATACCAAATTTAAATGCTATGAAAATGAACCAATGACTTCTACAATTAACATTGGTTATCTATCACAACCAAACAAGGTGCTTTCTCTTCAAATGACCCTGTAGTATACTGTCCACCTGCATTCCTTTGGCTTTCGTTGTAGTCATAGTAACTAAGCATATACTTCGGCTGTCCTCACAGAGCACATCATACGATGCTCTGTGTTTAAGCAACTCACTGTTACTCCAAGTATGCTCCTTGGACCTGCAGCATGAATGTCACCTGGGAACTTGTCAGAAATGCAACTCCATAGCTCCATGCCAGACCCACTGAATCAGAAACTCTGGGGGAAGGGCCCAAGAAATTGCATTCTAACCAGCCCTCCAGGGGATTCTGATGCACATTTGTTAGTTTGAAAACCACTGATGTCATTGAAACTTTCATGCCAAAAAGAAAAAATTTAAAAACAATGGGGGAAAAAAAAAAGAAAGGAATCATTAATGCTAATGGTGCACAGGTTATCTTCCTGTAAACTAGCAAAGAACGAATACTGTGAGAGGAGAACCAACATGGGCCTCCAGATTCACAGCATCCTGCCACTCACAAGGTGTGGGACCCACAAATCCCCTCTCAAAAATGCAATGAGGCTGGGCACAGAAGCTCGTGCCTATAATCCCAACACTTTGGGAAGCTGAGGTGGAAGGATCGCTTGAGGCCAACAGTTCAAGACCAGACTGAGCAATATAACAAGACCTCGTCTCTACAAAAAATTTAAAAATTAGCCAGGCGTGGTGCTGCCTACCTGTAGTCCCAGCTACTCAGAAGGCTGAGGTGAGAGGATCACTTGAGCCTTGGAGTTCAAGGCTATAGTGAGCTATGATGAAGTCACTGCACTTCAGCCTGGGTGACAGAGTGAATCCCTGTCAAAAAAAAAAAAAAAAATGTGATGAAATATCTCATGTGCTGAAATAGAAAGAAAAATGCACTACTAGTACAATCAAATTCTTCAAACTCAGGTGACCATATCTCTAGGTATGGCCATATTCCCTTTCCCGCAAATTCTCGAAAAAAATTTTCATCCCCAAAAGCTGCCCACCTCAGCCTCTTTAGCCACAACTTTGGAGGTGTCTTTAGATTTTGTTCTGGAGGCCGCATGTTCATTGTTTGCCTTTATTTTTCCAGTAAAGGGTTACCTTCCAGTTCAACACTTACCTTGGAAGAGGGGACCATCTACTTGACCGCTGAGCCGAGCGCTCTGGAAATACAGGATGACAATGTCTCTGTGCTCGACGTCTATTTAGTAAGTAGCGTTTCCGTTTCCTCCCTCCCCTTCTGGTTTGTGAATGGATCCAGGCCGTGGCTTGCACAAGAACAAGTTCCATAAAACCAGGCCTGCTTGGCTTTTAAAAGAAATAACGGCACCCTGTCCCTTCTACAAATGGTGGGTCTTTTCACAAGCTGTGTTTTCCCGCAGTTTGTGGAGAACATTACACAAAAGAATATCTAGGTTAATACTAAATCACCACGTGTAACAACAGAACAAACCGAATGGCAAGGCAAAGTGGGGCTCCTTGTTGTCACTCCCAACCCAGTAATGTCTTCCTTTGACTCAGCCATGTTCCCTTACGTTTGAATCTTCTGCATTTTGGTGTTGCTCCCTTCATAATAGGCTAAGGGGCACAGAACTGGGTCGTGGGGAGAGCTCAAATTCGGCACCAGAGAACCTTGGCTGACTCCCTCCTTGGTTGCCACCAACCAGCTGTGTGATTTGGGCAGGGAGCTCTCTGACTGCATGTCCTCATTTGCCAAAAGGGGAAAATAATGCCTGCCCTGCCTACCTCACAAGGCTGCTTTGAGGATCATGAGTGATTACGTGTGTGAACACCCTTTAGTGCCCATCACATTGCTGTATCGGCTTAATTAGATTGTTAGACAATGCCCAGAAAGATGGGCTAGACTATATATATTTGTTTGGTTCATTGGTTGGTTGGTTGGGTTTTTTTTAGAGATGGAGTCTCACTCTGTCACCCAGGCTGGGGTGCAGTGGCACAGTCATAGCTCACTGCAACCTCCAACTCCTGGGCTCAAGTGATCCTCCTGCCTCAGCCTCCCAAAGTGCTGGCATTATAGGCATGAGCCACCGCCCCCAGCCAAGCGAGACTATAAAAGAGTATTTTGTATGTCAAATACATCTCATACATGTACTCTGTGTCCTAGTACATGTGCATAAAATCACACAACACAGGAAGTATTGATTTGGAATTTTCTGATTTTTTTTTTAAGTTTTGCTAAACCTTAAGAGACAATACTCTGTATCACTCTTGTCATACAAGTGCGACTTCAGGAATCAGCACCGTGTGCCACGTGCCTCACAGAAACGTGCCTCCGTGCCCTCCAGGCTCCTGGAGGCTGACTTTTATGTTTCTCCGTACACCCCCTACCACCACCACCTAACACCGTAATTCCTCAAGAGTGCTCTGCAGGACATCAGTCACCTAAAATGTCACTTCTCAGCGTGCAGCCCTCTAGTGTCTTCCCAGCTCTCTGGCAGTAAAATCCAATGTCCTCAGGCCCTGCATGGTCTGGTTTCCCCTGCCTCTTGGACACACCCCCTCCCTGGGCCTCTATTTTCCTTGCTGATCCTGTTCCAGACACACTGGCCTCCTTGGTGTTCCTCCCACAAACCAAGCACATTTCTGCCCAGGACCTTTGCATTTTCTGTTCCTGTCTGTACACTCTTTCCCAGCCATCCCATGCTTATTCCCTTACTTCCCCAGTTCTCAGCTCAAGCATCTACTCAAACACGGTTTCCTTGACCATCCTCTATAAGATAGCAAGTCCCCCACCAACCGCTGTGAATGGTTTCCTCTATAACCCCTGAGTATTCTGATTGTTGCATAAACAGAATTGTTTCCACCGAGTGATCCTCTTCCCCACTTTAAAAAAGTAAGTCATAGCATATCACAAAATCTTTACAGAAAAGTTAGTTGGTTTTCCCCCAGCCAAGAAAATAGGGAATTAAATACAAAAAAATTAATGGTTTTTTTTTTTTTTTTTTTGGTCCCATGATAACTTGGGTTCATCTGGAAGTAGAAATCAGGAAAACCTTTCAGGAAGAGGCCAAGTAAACTCTCATCTCCATGAGCTGAGGGTTCATGCCACTTTCACGTGTCTTTACAAAACCAGATCCATGCTAACCAGGAGGTTGATACTCCTGAGTGAGCCAAAATTCAAAGCCAGCTTTGTACACTGTCCTGCCTAAACTTGAACCTACAAAGCACTCTGTGATTGCTGTCATTACCACCCGTTGAGGCCTCAGCCCCATCTCCTCGGAACCATGCTGCTTACAAAAGTGCGACATGAATCCAGAAAGGACGCAGTAGGGAGGTTTTTTGGTGAGAATTATTTTTTTTTGTAAAATTTCACTTTCACTGTTTCCTTTCTGGTTATTTTCTAATGTTCTAGTGTAGCAGTTCTCAAACCTTTTGATCTTAGGACCCATTTAAACTCTTAAAAATTATTGAGAATTCTGAAGAGTTTATATATATATAGGTTATGTCTATCAATATTTTGTATTTTCAAAATTAAAACAGAAAAGAATTTAATATTAAGTCATTTAAAATAAATTTATTATATGTTAAATAAAATTTTTATGACTATAACTATATTTTTCAAAACAGAAATAAATTTATTGAGAAGGGGGACATTATTTTACATTTTTGCAGATCTCTAATGTCTGGCTTAATAAAAGAAACTGGATTCTTGCATCCGTTTCTGCATAAGTCTTTGTGATATACAAGACATCATTTCACTTTTGGAAAACTCCGCTGTATCTATGAGAGGGAATGAGACTGAAAAGGCAGACCACGTCATAGTAATATTAGGAAAATAGTTTGACCTCATGTACTCCCAGAAATGGCCCCACACACAGTTTTTCTGGTATTTTGACTTAGTCACTTTACCTGTTGCAAAACCAAATGAGACATAAATTAATTAGAAATAGGTACCGGGGCCGGGCGTGGTGGCTCACGCCTGTAATCCTAGCACTCTGGGAGGCTGAGGCGGGTGGATCGCTCGAGGTCAGGAGTTCAAGACCAGCCTGAGCAAGAGCGAGACCCCGTCTCTAGTAAAAATAGAAAGAAATTAGCGGAACAACTAAAAATATATAGAAAAAATTAGCTGGGCATGGTGGCGCATGCCTGTAGTTCCAGCTACTCGGGAGGCTGAGGCAGAAGGATTGCTTGAGCCCTGGAGTTTGAGGTTGCTGTGAGCTAGGCTGATGCCACGGCACTCACTCTAGCCCAGGCAACAGAGTGACACTCTGTCTCAAAAAAAAAAAGAAAGAAAGAAAAAGAAATAAGTACCTGTAGTCTATGCCTGTCTCTGCTTCTCATTAATCATTGACCTTGACTTAATCACCCTCTTTGGGCCTCAGTTTTCTCATCCATAAAATGGATTATTAAATCATCTCTGAGACCCTTTCCAGCTCTGCCAGGCTGTGACTCATTCTAAATTACAAGGAGTTGCAGAAATAAGATTTTCCAAAGTAGCTACAGTTTTCTCCAAATTTTGCTGTTTCATCACCTCTTCTACCATAGACCTTCACAGTATTTAAAATCTTAGGGCAATACATCTAGAAAGTTCTGCACCATTAACTTGTAATTCCAGGGTGTATTTTCATGCTGGAGATTTTTATTTTTTGTTTTGTATACTCTTCCAGATCTGAAAGGTTACAGCTCATTGCTCTCACTTCAATATTTTCATTTGCCTCTACATTATGAAACAGTCACTGGACAAGAAAAGCACAAGGAAGGAAAAACCAATCTTGCCTTTGCATTTGTCTCTCCTTTCCTTTTGACCTAATTTGATCCTCTGAATCATAGCCATCTTTATTGAAGGGCAGTTGGCAAGCTTCTCTGGTGACCTTCTGTTCAATGTTGTCACCAAATGTAGTCAGACTTGTCTTGTAATATTTCTCCCCCTTTAAGGTACAGCATTTCTCTATCAGTAGTTGTAACCCACTCCCCTACTGCTTTTATTTGTAGCCTAATCTATAATACTGTTTATATCTCTTAAAAAATATATAGATTTAAACCCAAATGATTTGAGCCCACCAGATAGCACATATGAAATGTCCTTTTAAGGACTCAAATACACATTATGTGCATGTAAATTATGCCAGCTCTCCTGCTTTTTCCTGTGATGTGACAGGAACTTAAAAAGGATCAGTAACCTTAGAAGAAAGCTAATTGCTCCCTCACCTTTATTAAAGCATTTAGCTCAAGTTTTATGTACCCAGTTATCCTGCACTGCCTGTAAAAGCCCATTTACTTTCACATTGTAGAGTTCCAGGCTATCTGATTCATTTGCAAGTATTCAAATCAAGGGAGGTGTTTTCTAAGATGATTTTATCCAGTGACCAAGGATGTGTTTTCCATTGAATTTTGAGTTGATGACATACATTAAGGTATTTAAACGAATACAGCAGAGATGAGCAGGCTGTATTGATTTTCGAATGGGCAATCATGGAGTCTTCACAATAAAGCAAGATTCCACTTTGTGAATAGTCCCAGATATTCTAAAGCACTGATGCTGTTATTTCAGTTTCTAAGGCAGCTTCTTTGCCTGATGTAGAATGCAATTTGATGTTAATAGGAAGAGGAACAAACAACAAAAAAAAAAACCCATGCCTGCTGAAGCACATAGTGTGAGAGAGTACCCTTTTAGGACTAGCTGGGAAGAGCTAGGTAAGTGGGAGCCAATGGGATCGCTGCTTTAATAACCTAGAAGCTTGAAAGATGGCTGCCACAAAACAGTGACTTTCTTGCTTCTATTATTCAGTCTTGAGGTTATGCCCTTTTCTTTTTACAATTTCCATATTAACATCCTCTCAATAACATGTGCGTTTACCTAGATTTGCTTCTCTGCAAAATGGCTTTTTGAAGCACAAAAATAGCTGTGGATGAAGGAGAAGAAACAGTTAAGCCATTTTTTAGCCACAGCAGCATTGGAGATTAGTGCTCTGAGGGGCGGCTGTTGGACAGCCTGATTATTTAATGCGTTATTAGAGTGGTTAATAATACTCTTTGATCATGGGACGAAGGGTGGCAGAGAAGTGAAAATGATTGAATTAACAGCTTAGCGTACTATTATGCATGGGAAAAGCCTGAGAAAAAGAAGAAAAACACTTTAAATGAGGTCACGGGGGTCTTAGAAAATTCAGCGGAACGTTTTTGGCAAGAGAAACCACATTTCTGGATTTGAATCCCTTGGTATTGAGGTTAATGACATATTGGGTCTCTTTAATCATTCCTTGTTGGAGCCAGTGTTGGCTGCTGCATGGGGTGTTTATTTGAAACAGTGGCGATTCTGTTGCTTCTCAAGAGGGAACTTGATTCCCCAACCACCAAAGATGCCACTCAGGTTTTTGGTAGATTTTAGTGAGCACAGAGCAGGAAAGAGAAAAGGCGCACACTGCCTTTGGTTTTGAAGGCTGTTTCCTTCCGCCATGTAACCGCACTGTTGAGAAATGAGGAGATTTCAGAAAGAGTAAAATAGGGCCCTTTGTTTCTTTCCAGAAATGCTTGGCCCCTTAAGTTATTGACCAAATAATAATTCTAAGATGTGTGGAAGAGCTGAAAAAAATGGATCCCACTGCCTGAGTCTCACAGCACCTACGAGTTATTCCTCTTCTTGAAATAAGAGTGACGCAAGCTTCCAATTAATGAGGCAACCTGTCAGTCCGGATTAGGAGGTCACCCACAGGATTTCTTTTAAACAAACAGCATTAAACTGATGTCTAAGGATTAGCTTGGGGAATTGGAGCTGGAGTTACAAAGGCATACTGACTTTCCACATAAATTAAGTCCAGAGTTAGCAATTGAATGACAGTCTGCAGGGCTGTGGTAACTTTTTTTTTTTCTGTTATGTCCTAACTTTACAGTGACTCTTGCCCCCAGGCCAGCTTCCTTTCCATCTTCCTCCAAGCCAGTTCTGCTCTTCAGTTTGCCTGAGTCCCCTACTACACCCAGGCCCGCCAGGGGTTACCCATCATTTTTCATTCTTTGCCCCGAAAGACCGGCCTCTCTTCCGTTCCCTAATCTCTCTAGACTCTTCCTATTGCTTCTCTTTCTGGTTTCTATTTCTGTCTTCTTCTTTGTCATAGAAAGCCAGTGTTTACTAGTCTCTGGAGACTTTCCAACTCTTGGGAAAAGCGTGTTTGAGGAAGAACAGTCTCTAAGGGTGTGGACTTGCGATCTGTGAGGCCCTGAGCCTGCTGGAAACAAATAGAAGAGTTAAGATAAGAACAAATGAGAGCTTTGGGGAAACAAGTTTAAATCACACCCACGGACCTGGTAAACAGGACGGTCCTCATTCGTACCCATTCCTCTGCTGGGCTGTGAGGAGGAATGGGAAGATGCTTAAGGACTGTTCTCTTTATAGTTTGGAATGCGAACATGCTTAAGGACTGTTCTCTTTATACAAACTAAAGCATCTGAGTGTGTCGACAGCATTAGTAGGACTCCGGAGTGGGGAGCTGGGGCCTGGCTTCCCCTCAGTCCGCCCCTGCCTGTGGGCGTTTCCTAGGGCCGCCATACCAAATTACCAGAAACTGGGTGGCTTAACCAACAGAAATGTATTGTCTCCTGTTCTAGAAGCCAGACATCTGAAATCAGTGGATCAACAGTGCCATGCTCCCTCTGGAGGCTCTAGGGGCAGGTCCTTCCCTGCCTCTTCAGCTACTGGTGACACCGTGTGTTCCCTGGCCCTTTGACCTGTATCATTCTAATCTCTGCCTTCTGCCTGTGACTCCCTGTGTGTCTTCTTCTTCTTATAAGGACAGCAGTCACTGAATTTAGGGCTCACCCTAATCTGGTATGACCTCATCCTAACTAATGAGATCTGCAAAGACCCTATTTCCAAATAAGGCCCCATTCTGAGATTCCAGGTGGGTAAGAATTTTCAGGGGACACTATTCAACCCGCTCCACTGCCTTACTCAGGGCCCTGTAAACTGCTCCTTAACACACATGGCCCCATGTTCTCACTCACTTCCCTCATCCCTGGCCAAGTTGCTGTGAGGTTGGGTGGATGTTTCCAAATTATTTTGGATTCCTCCCCAAAAAGGCGTCAGGTAAATGAATGTATGAACCGACTCAGTCACTTGTTGGAACATAATATGTGTTAGAAATAAAAATCGCTGGGGGTGGGCCAAGGCATTGGTGTTTTTGAAAGCTGCCCACATGTTCAGGGCTGAGATCCACTGGGCTTGTGGACAGGGCCCTTCAGCTCTGAGCATCCTGTGCTTGTTCTATGCCATTGTAGGGGAGAACTGTGGCACTCCCCTAGGTTTCCGCTCCGAAGACAGCTGGCCTGTTGGAATCAAGTGCGTTTTTCCTCTGATGCAGAAGCAAAGCTAAGGTGAACGCTAGGAGGCTCCTACCATCCTACCTTGAGTTCCTGCCCGCAGCGAGCCCTCTACTGCCACCTACTGGTAGAAAGGCAGCTCTGACCAAGGGGGACGAAGTGATTGAGCGTGAATTGAAACCTAATGAAGAGCGAGTGCGCCGCTCCCCAGACTGTTTCCACTCCACTGGGGACTGTATCGCAGCCTTTCGGGGCTGGGCGTGCAAGTTCAGGGCACACGTCCTTCAGGCGCCGAAGGCAGCTCACTCTGACAGGCATCCACCACCTTTCAAGCTGGACCGGAGGCTGCAATTACCGTGGGGCGCAAAAAAACGGAGGTGCTAATCTTCCCTCAGAGCTGAGCGTCCCTGCTCATCCATCGAGGCCAATCCCGCTGGAGCCTCTTTGAAAGGGCCCCTTGGCAATTTGCGGATTCAACACAGAAAATGCTTCTTTCTGCTGCTTAAGCCCCAATTTTAGCTAAGAACCAACAAATACGGAGTGGGAAAAAGTCTTTTCTTCACTTTCAGTCTTTGACAGGTGCTCACAGACAGCCACTGAACTCCCAGGCGAGTGGCTTTTGAACCCCCAATAGAGAATAGGATTAAACACACTAAAATGCAAATATGAAGTCTTATTTTACAAAAAGAAAAGACTTTCTATATCCAGGTGATAGCTACTATATTAGTTTCCTAGGGCTGTCATAACAAAGAACCACAGATTGGGTGGCTTAAACAACAGAAAGTTCTTTCCTTGCTGCTCTGGAGGCTTGAAGTTCACGATCAAGGTGCTGGCAGGGCTGGTCCCTTCTGAGGGCTATGAGGGAAGGATCTGTTCCAGGCCCCTCTCCTAGGCTTGTAGATGGCTGTCTTCTCCCTGTACATCTTCCCTCTGTACGTGTTTGTGTCCAGAATTCTTATTTGTATAAGGACACCAGTCAGATTGAATTGGGGCCCAACCTGTGACCTCATTTTAATTTGATTACTTTCACAAAGACCCTGTCTCCAAATAAGGTCACATTCTAAGGTACTGGCAGTGAGGACTTCAACATAGAAACTTTAAGAGGACACAATTTAACTTATAATAGCTACTGTGTGCTTTTGTAAAGAAAAATGCTACCAAGGAAAGTGCTGAGAGGAGAAAGGCTGGTGGGGGCTGTAGCTTCCAGTTTCCCCTCCCCGACTGGGCCTTGGAGGGAGCCCCTGGTATCTGGTGCTTTCCTACCGTGCAGGTGGCAGAAAAGGCAGTAGCCTCATCCTAAGGCAATGCTCTTTTTCAAATGAAACCAGTACCACGTCCCTCCCCCTACATTTTCCAAATGCAGCAGAAGCAGGAGTCAGAGTGAATTCTGTTGCAGTCCCAGAACTATATGATATATTAGATGATAAGGTAACCACTTGGTTTTACAATTAGCAGGAGTCACTCGAGTGCCAGAAAGTCCGCTGTAGAATTGTCAGCCCGTATAAATCACTGATGCTCTTGGGCTTCTCTTGGGTCTTTAGAAAACAAATGAATCAGGCAGGAAACAGTGTCAAAATATTACTGCTGCACTAACAGTTTTGAAATGAGAGGCCAGAATCCTAAATCCATCCCAGGACACAGCAGAAACAAGTGCCAGCTTTGTCTTAGGTCTGCCATCATCTTATCAGTCATCTGCCTGCTGACTGGTATGGGACACTCCTACGGGGCACTTGGGTTGGCAGGGGGCCTGGTGCTCCATGTGCTGCCAACACCCCAGAATTCAACCAATGTTCTACCAGACTGGGCACAGAATGGCTGTCTTCATCTTGGTTGTACATGTCTTTCAAGGATGGTGAACATCCCGCCTTCTGCCTCAATTCTTCCCTGTTGAAACCCTGCAGTCCCTGGTCCTTGGGAAAGAATGATTTCACCTCTGATTCTGAATCCACCCATTTTTTTCAAGTATGAATGTAGGACCCAAGCTTCTCTAAGTTTCCTTCCAGCTATGAAGTTCCACAGCAGTGTGGTTTTACTTTGCTGCCACACCCTGATTTCCACAGCACTAGTGAATGTATTCATCCCCACTCCTGAGAAAATGGTGAACTTTCAGGCTCCTGCTACAATCGGAATCCCATACAAAGAGAAATCCCCCACCCCATTCCATCTGTAAGCGACTGTGTTTTGTGAACTAACCCCCAATATGGGGGTAGATATGAATATAATCTAATATCTACTAAATGTAAACATAGATTCTTACTAAAAAAAAAACTGTGGACATCCTAGAGCCCAAAGGTGAAAACTTTGTGTTTGAAATTCAGGGATCTCTGAGAAAGCAATCAGGTGAACCCAGAGATGAAGGGGGCCCCAGAGTGAAGGAGGTAACGTTGGGTGAGGCATCGTGAAGCCTGAACATGGGCTTGTGGTGATGCGGTGAGTCTGGACCAACATGGGCAGGTGGGACGGGACAAGTCCATGTGTTCTCATGGTAACGGAAGGAACATCAGCCAACAGAATAAGAACAATAGAAAACAGAAAGGAAACAGGAGGGCTGGGAAGAAACAGAATTCAGGAATTGCTGATGGAAACAGGGGCTTGGCATAGGAAGAAGAAATAAGGGACTTCATGCCTACAATAGCCAGGGGAAAAGTTGATGCTTTCCTCAGAGGTATTTTGGCAAAGAATTTCAACTTGAAACCAAAATAAGGATTTCGTGGACATCAGACAGGGAAAGACCCTGCTTCCATGGGGCCCCGGAACTAAAGCCAGGGGTAATTATAGTTAAAGAAGAACATCACCCCTAAGGGTTAAGAGCTCATGGGACTAGTCAGCGCTGTTCATCTTGGCGGGTCTGGCCGTGGTGATGTTCTACCTTTCATTTCAGCTCTGCCCTAAAACTCCCTCCCACCACACTCCAGAGCTTAAGAAATTCTGGATGTATTTTTAAGATAATGAGGTGGGGGGGAGAGTTGAGGGAAGGGGAAGGGTTGAAAAGGGGAAGGGGGGATGAATCTAGGAAAGAGACCTTGGAGAAGAAACCTCTCACCTTCCAATGCCCTGCCCTGCCCATGGCTCTGAAAAGTGAACCGCGACCACCGAGTTGGGAAGCCCGCCTCAGAGTGTTCCACACTGGGGCTCCCCCTGGGGGGGGTGTCTGCCTTCACCTCAGTGCAGTCTGCCCTCACAAAGGTTTCTTAATCAGCAGACAGAATGCTTTTGATTTGCTATTTTCCCTTATTTCTCTGTGTTTGTGTTTTAAATAATTTTAACATTGAGAAAACTTTGCAAACTTTGACCACATGTGTGTGTATTATTGTGTAGTTTCTTTTTTTTTTTCTTTTTTTTTTTGAGACAGAGTCTCACTCTGTTGCCCAGGCTAGAGTGCCATGGTGTCAGCCTAGCTCACAGCAACCTCAAACTCCTGGGCTCAAGTGATCCTCCTGCCTTGGCCTCCCAGAGTGCTAGGATTACAGGCATGAGCCACCGCACCCGGCCCTAATCCTAGGACCTCATCATTTTGTGTGGGGGGTTTCGGAAGTCACTGGTTTTAAGAGCAAAGATCTGCACTACAATCAAAGTTATCAGACTGAGGCTCAATGAAGCTGGCCGACATCCGTCCTGAGGAAGCGGGCAACTTCTCATTACCCTCTGCTGTAGTTTACAACACCAGACACTCATCTGCTCCTGAAAGATCATTTCTGAGTATCAGTTTGAGCATGTTATGCATAAAGCAAACCTTTCTAACTTAGACTAGTAAGAGGGAGTGGCTGGGCATGGTGGCTCATGCCTGTAATCCTAGCACTCTAGGAGGCCAAGGCAGGAGGATCGCTTCAGGTCAGGAGTTCGAGACCAGCCTGAGTGAGAGTAAGACCCCCATCTCTACTAAAAATAGAAAAATCATCTGGGCATCATGGTACCCACTTGTAGTCCCAGCTACTCGGGAGGCTGAGGCAGGAGGATCGTTTGAGCCCAGGAGTTTGAAGTTGCAGTGAGCTACAATGACACCAATGCGCTTTACCCAGAGCAACAGAGGGAGACTTTGTCTCAAAAGAAAGAACAAGAGGGAGTGATCAAACTGTTTAATATAAAACAAAACGGTAAGTTAATAAAAATTACAGTAGGCTCAAGTTACATGATAAAATACTGATTGTTAAGCCAGAATTTTCTTTATTTGACGTAGTTTCTTTCCTAATAATTTCCAGAGGCATTTCAAACTTTGTATTCAAGTTTTCTCTGCCTTAAAGTGAAGGTGTTGAGCTGCACAATCTCTGTGATTCCCACATCCCACCTTCACCACAATTTTAGGGGCACTAGCATATGCCAGGCACTGTACTAAATTTTATATAGATATATATGTAATTTGTGTATATATTGTATGTGTACATACTTTATTTTTCCTATAGAAAAATTTATCCCTCACAATTACCCTGTAAAGTAGGGTTTGTTACCTCCATTTTATGGATGAAACAAATAAGGTGCGAAGAAGGTTAAGTGACTTACTTAATGTCACATGGATACAATAATTAGGAAATCAATATATTTGACCAAATGCATCTGTCTCTAAAGACTGAACATAGTACCATATTCTCACATGTATCGTGGTACAGCTTTCACAGGTTGAGTTACCTGGCTGTGATTTTAAATGATTACCATTTTAGGGTAAATACTTGCTAAACATATTTTTACTGTTCAGGCACAGGGATATTGTTTGGAAATAAATGTTCATGCATTCAAGACTGTGTTCAAATTGTTCTTTTTGACTTTAGGTCTAATATGCCACAGCACGTCCCCTAAGCCCTGTGCACTTGGAGGTCAGGAGTGTGTCTTAGTGTGCAGTGCTGTGAGGTAGTTGGGACTTAATCTTGAGAAACAGTTTAAATAACTTGTTGCGGGTCCACCAGAGAAGCATATGCTATGCTAATCCTTGCAGAAGATTCCCAAACTTAATGCACCCCATTTCTACCTGCACATTTTCCAGGCACAAGTTGTTGGGAGAAGTAATGAGCCTGTGTTCCCACACGTGGGGAGAAGATACAAATTGATGCCAAAACCTAGTGTCACAGCCGCTTTCTTTCTTTTGTTTCCCCAGTAAGAGAAAATGGTGACCACCTAAACACATGGATGAGACACGAACCTAAACACGTGGATGAGACACGAACACGGTTACGGGAGAGAAGTTTCTCCACTGCAGAATTATCCACAGGAACTTGGCTGAGCCCCACTACACACAGAGAAATGATCAGTTTGATTTAGGAGAGTTTGCAAGATGTCAGGAGAGTCTTGATCCATAGGCTGATCGGTAGATGGGATGTGAAAACTACCACACTATTCTGTCATTTGCTGTTGCTTGCTCAACTGTGAAGAACTGCATGAACTATATTTAAGCTGCTTTCTCTACCATTGCCAATCATCTTTTTTGACTTGGAAGTGCTATTTTCCTATGGACTCTTGCATTATTTCATTTTGCATGCATCCGGTGATTATACATAAGCAACATATGTAATCTGCTTATATATTTTTTAAAAATCCATCCGTGCAAAATGGTAAATAAAGTATAAATTCTGCTTTTTTTGCAAAATTATAATCATAGCCCATGTCATGAAAGTTTAAATTGGTTTCATTTAAAGATCAATGTACTAGGTCTGCCTTTACTTTATAGAAAACTAGCTTCTATAAAGAGTTTTTCACTGTTTACTAGTGAAATGAGAAAAGCAAAGCTATTTATAAAAGGCCTTATGTCGTGTACATACATTGTCTTTGAAATACTTGTGATTTAGTTTATTGCTTGTAAAAGAGAAATTATATAATTTATTTAGTAAATACAACTGTAAACTATAGTTTTATTGAGAGAAATAAAATATTTTGTTCTCAGTTGTGGTGGTACCTTGATTCCAAGGATTTCTGGTCTTTACATTTTTTTTCTTTTATTAAGTAAAAAGAAATAACCCAGATAGTCCTCATTTTTATTATTTGGGAATCTTAAATAAACTTAATTCTGTGATGGATGAAAGTGGAAAAATAAAATTATCAGCCCTAAGAAAAGACTCGATAACAGCTTCTGCTCAACTCACCCAAGAGACTTTCCCCAATGTCTTGGTGTATTAATCAGCTTTGACTATGTTATGCTGCGGTAACAAACAATCCCAAATCATAGTAACTTTCACCACCAACACAGTTTTTTCTCACTCACATGTAAGGGCAGCTGCAGCTCTGCTGTAAGAGTCTTCTTCATTCTGGGGTCCAGTGCAGCCCCTACATGAGACATGCCACTTTAATGGCAGTAGAAAAAGAGCTATGGTGGAACCAAGCAATGGGAACTCATAAAGCTCTGCTTCAGTGCAGCCTGCAGCACTTCTACTCACATTCCATCAGCCAGAGCGAGTGACACTGGCAATTCTGAAGTCAATAGGATGGGAAACATATTTCCCTTATAGGAATGGACTCTGCAGAGAGGGACAATAACTATTTTCAACAATTAATGCAGTTTACACCACCCGGTGAGTGTTCCCAGCAGCAAAAACTTAAGCAGCTGGGAGAAAAATCATTAGACAGCAAAGTGATCAAAGCTGGAGAAGGACATTCCTGATGAGGAAGATGCTCAGTGTGAAATACTTCAAGTTAAAGCAAGCTGATTCTTGTAAACAAACATGGCATAAACTTTTAAAATATAGCCTGGAGCCACAGTTGCTCAGCATAAGTAGCAATTTTAACTACAGAGTCAGTGCTTGGGATCTATCCTGGGTTAGGATGACAACAGGGAATTCTGTTGACCTGGACGACTGAGGATTCTTTGCCTCCCTCTCTAGTATGCCTAGCAGATATCCTCACTGCATGGGTTTACATAACTGGAATCTCACTCTTCCTCCCCCCATTTGTAAATCTACCCATTTACCTAAACAGAGGTCCTTAGTCCAGACTTCTAGCACCCAGGCTGGGCATGGAAGACTTTACTCTGAGAAATATCACTCCCAGGAAGTAGGTTATCATCCTCTATCTTGCCTGGGATAGTCTGAATTTATGCTTGACACTCAAAGCATAATAACAGTATGCCCTTTCACGCTCAACAGTGTTCCAGTTTTGGACCATAAATTATATAGCTACCCTACCAAGGGGAAAGTTTACAGATAATATAATAATATCAAAAATTTCCCGACCAGCCTGAGCAAGAGTGAGACCCCATCTCTACTAAAAATAGAAAGAAATTATATGGACAACTAAAAATATATATATATATAAAATTAGCCAGGCATGGTGGTGCATGCCTGTAGTCCCAGCTACTCGGGAGGCTGAGGCAGAAGGATTGCTTGAGCTCAGGAGTTTGAGGTTGCTGTGAGCTAGGCTGATGCCACGGCACTCTAGCCCAGGCAGCAGAGTGAGACTCTGTCTCAAAAAAAAAAAAAAAAAAATTCCCAACAATTGACCCAGCCAAGGCATCCTACAGTGAGATTCAGCCACAAGCCCTGCCTATGTACTCACAGCATTTAGTCCCCACTCAATGAGCAGACAACCAAGAATCAAAAGACATCTAAGGAAATCCTCTAAAATGAAACTTAAATATGTGAGCAGAAAAAAACAGCTTGGAGGAACTAGGGACTATGCATGTAGAAGTAAACTTCAAAATGAATGAAAATTACTATTACATCTTCAGAGATAATAGGCTATATGGCATCCATAAAACAAGACCAGGATGCTATTTCAAAAATGAACATTCAGCAAACATAAAACAGCTTTTAGAAATTAAAAACATGATGGCAAAAATTAGTAAGAGAGAGAGTGATTGGAAGATGAAGTTGAGAAAATTCCCAAAGAGATTAAGTATAGGAAAAAATGGATAAGAAAATTTGAAGACCATTCCAGTAGATCCAATATCCAACTACTATAACTTCCAGAGAGAGAAAAATGACAATGAGTCGAGAAAACCATGAAACAAATAAAAAAAAAAAAAAAATCTCCCAGAACTAAAAAACATGAGTTTCCAGATTGAGAGGGACTCTGAGTACCCAGTACAAAGGATAAAAATGAACCTAGATCATGCAATTTCAGAACAGTGGGGGTGATGGGAAGACTCTACAAGCTTCCAGAGAGTAAAAATTAATTTTTTATAAAGGTTCAAGAGTCACAATTGTATGAAATTTCTTAATAGCATCACTAGAAACTAGAAACCAATGGAGCAATGCCCTCAAAATTCTGAGACATTTATTTCTAACTTATAATCCTATACAATGTGTATTAGAGTTCTTCTAAGAAGCAGAATAGGAGAGATATAGGCAGAAATATAGATAGATTATACAGATATAAATATCTGTATTAAGGGACTCAATATAGATTGAGAGACTTATTTAACTGCTCATGCAATTGTAGGAGGAAGGCAAGTCCAAAATCCACAGGGCAGGTCAGCAGGCTGGGAATTCAGGCAGGAGTTGATGGTGCAGACTGGAAGCAGAATTTCTTCTTTTCCAAGAAACCTCATATCTGCTCTTGAGGACTTCCACCTGATGGGTGAGGCCCACTCACATTACCAAGCATAATCTCCTTTACTTAAAACCAACTGACTGTTACCAACTGGTAGCAATTAGTGCCAACAAGGTTTTAAGTAACAACCATCTACTTATTCTTACTTAAAACCTTAACCACATCTACAAAATACTCTGACAGCAACACCTAGATTAGTGTCTGACCAAATAACTGGGCACTCAAGCCTAAGCCAAGTTGATACATAAAATTATCCATCACACCTGGAAAATTAATAAAATATGAATGTTCAATAAAGTTATCCATGTAAAAATCATTTTCCGTCTTCCAAAAAGATGCGCTTTATCAAAATGAGATCGTAAACCAAGAAAGAGGAACCCGTAGGCTCCAGAAAACAGGAGCTCCAACCCAAGAGGGAGGTGAAGAGAATGCCCAGAGTGATGGTAAAGGGAGATCGATCCCAAGAGGCAACTGTGGACAAGGCCTAGAGAACAGCCCAGAATGGAGCAGGGCGGAGGCTCTTGCCATAACTTCAAGAAGATGACAATACCCAAGGTATATACACAACAAGCGGAGAAAATTTTAAGTCTTCAGTATCCTGGATTTGATCCTGGAAGAGAAAAAAAAAGGACGTTAGCAGAAAAACTGGTGAAATCTGAATTAAGTATGGAATTTAGTAAGAGTGCTGTACAAAGGTTAATCTCTTAGTTTTGAGAAACAGTGCACTTATAGAAAATGTTAGCATTAAGAGAAACTGGGTGAAAAGTATACAGGAACTCGTCCATCCTTGCAAATTTTCTGTAAATCTAAAATCATACCCAATAGTTCGTTAAAATTGAAAAATGGGGAAAAGATTTAAACAGACATTTCGTCAAAGAAGTATACGGGTGAGAAATAACCACAAGAGAAGATGCTCAACATCATTAGTCATTAAGGAAATGCAAATTAGAACCAAAGTGAGATACCGCTACACTCTTATTAAAATGGCTAATTTTTTTTTAACTGACAACACCAAGTCCTCATGAAAATGTAAAGCTATTGGATCTCTCATACCTTGCTGATGGGATGCAAAATTGTACAGCCACTCTAAAATAATTTGGCAGTTTCTTTTTCTTTTTTTTTTTTAAATATAAAGGGGAGAGTGAACAAGGTGATTCAATGTCCTTTTTTTTTTTTTTTTTTTTAATTGAGACAGAGTCTCACTCTGTCACCTTGGGTAGAGTGCAGTAGCATCAGCTTAGCTAACAGCAACCTCAAAGTCCTGGACTCAAGCGATCCTCCTGCTTCAGCCTCCCGAGTAGCTGGGACAACAGGTGGGCGCCATGGTGCCTGGCTAATTTTTCTATTTTTAGTAGAGATGCAGTCTCACTCTCGCTTAGGCTGATCTCAAACTCTGAGCTCAAGTGATTCTCCTGCCTTAGCTTCCCAGAGTGCTAGGGTCACAGGCGTGAGCCACCACACCGGGCCTAATTTAGCAGTTTCTTATAAAATTAAACTTATCATATGACCCAGGAATTCCACCCGTGGTATCTACCCTAGTAAATTGAAACTTATATTCGCACAAAAGCTTATACATGAATGCTGCTAGCAGCTTTATTGATAATCACCAAACTGAAAACAGCCCAAATATCCCATGTTAGGTAAATGAATAAACTGTGGTCCATTCTACAATGGAATGATGCACAGCAATGAAAGGAAAGAACTACCGGTGCACTCAACAATATGCATGAAACAAGGCACTGTCCTGAGTGAAACAAAGCCAGATTCACTCAAGGGGACTTAGGGTATGAATCCATTTCTATGACTTTCTGAAAGAGGCGTAACTGTAGTGCTAGAGAACAGGTCAGCGATGGCCAGGGGCTGGCGAGCTTGACTCCAAAGGGGCAGCCTGGGGGAATTTGGGAGGCCATGGGACTGTTCTGTATCCCGACTGTGTGGTTGCAATCTGGTGGTGGTCTACGTTTGTGTTAAAACTCACAGAACTGTACACCAAAAGAAAAGAAATTCAATTTTATTGTATGCAAATTTTTAAAAATTTTTAAGTAGTTAAGTTTAAAACATTTATATTCCTTCCTTCTATTTACTTTGGGCTTAATGTGCTCTTCTTTTCCTTAAGGTGGAAACTAAGGTTATTGATTTAAAATCTGTTTTCTTTTCTATTACAATCACTTGATGCTGTAAGTTTCCTCCTAGGTACTGTTTGAGCAACATCCTGCAAATGTTGATATGTTGTATGTTCCTCTTCATCCAGTTCAGAATATCCTCTAAGCTTCCTTTTGATCTCTTTTTTGATCCATGAACTATTTAAAAGTATATTATTTCATTTTCAAATATTGGGGATCTTCCAAGAATTTTCCTTTTGTTGATTTCTTATTTAATTCTACTATGATCAGAGAATATACTCTGTACAACTTAAGGTCTTCTAAATTTATTGGGACTTGTTTTATGGCCCAGAATATGTTCTATCTTGGCAGATGTTCCACGTGTGCTTGAGAAGAAGGTGTATTCCACTGCTGTTGGGTAGAGTGTTCTATAAATGTCACTAGGTCATGTTGGCTGATAGTGTTGTTCAAGTCTTCTATACCCTTATCGACTTTCTTTCACTTAGTCTATCAATATTAAAAACAAACCATAGAAGTTTATGAGAAGTCAAATGTGTCAGTGACAGCCCTCCACCACTTCCTCAGGCCACTGTGCCAGCCCCATGACACCCACGTGGAGAGGAGGGTCAGCATGTGCTTAGCCACAGGGGGTGGGGGGGTGAATTCTGAGCTGCCCTCCCCAGTTGATTCTGTACAATAGATTCTGTCCAACTTCACAAACATGTCGCTGCAGACACATCCATTTATCCTTTCTTCTCTTCCTCTTGCCCGTTAAGCTTGACAGTCAGTTCTGCCTATCTATGTATCATTCTGATGACCCACCCTGGCTGCGTCACCTTTAGCTGTTGCATGTAAACACAACGCCCTTTCACTCAGCCCTGCAGGCTGTACCAAATAAAATGGACAGGAATTCCTGATTACTTGACTCCAAGTAGGGTTCTACTGTAACTGTGAATTATTGTCACTCAGTTCAGCAGATGTTGCTCAAGCAAGTGTCTACTGTGTGCAAGTCCTGGTTCTGGGTTTATGGTTTAATCTTGGGCCAATAATTGGGTATTGAGTGTATATTCAGAGAGAGGAAGAGGAGGATGGGGAAAGACCTGCTGTTGATGGCCAGAGGAGCCCAGCTTCCACAAAAGGGAAGCCCACATTCCCTCACCAAGAACACAGCAGAGGGATCAATTGCCCCTCTGTGCTTTGGGTCAAGGCAATTCTCCAGCAGGTGGGAATTTTAAGTCTCCCCCATAATCTCAGAGATCCCCTCTTTGTTTTTATCACAGTAGATCAGCTAAAATTCTGCCCATTTCTGACTTACCTCCAGATTATTCAGTGGGAATTGGTACACAAATTGGTACACAATTACTGCCAAGCCATCCCATTAGTCCCAGGCCTGGGAAGTGGGACAATTTGTTTATAAGCAGGCTGTGCTGTTCCATGACAAGTTCTTCCAGCATTACTCTCCGAAGTTCAATTAGGAAAGCACAGGGGCCTAGAGTGATGCTAGTCTGCATCCTATAAATGTCTCCATGCTTTGTTTACAGATCAGAACATAAGTATTTAGCTGTCCCAGAACCAGCAGCAGAATAATTACACTCGTTATTTCTCTCCGTTTTCCATTCTGCTTTTCTTCATGACCTGGAGGGATCAGGGGAGTCCTTAGCATGCCAAGGAAAATAGGGATCCCTCTGCATTCAGATAAACCCTTTCACATGAACAGAAAAGATTAGAGCAGCAGGGTACAAAGTGTCCACAATGTCCTGCTTGGAGCTTGCCTATGGGGCCAGTTGAAGAGGTGAGAGCCAGCCCGGCTTCCCATACACCCAGTGCAAAGCAATCAAGGTAATTCTTCTACCCAAAAATTGCTCACTGGCAGTCACACCGGCTGATTCTCTTCTTTACTATTTGCATAGCAGTTCCTAAATGGCTAATCGTAGAAAAAACTGTAAATCTCTGTCTCCCTGGGAATTATTTATGTAATACTGCATGTTCTGGTCCAGGGATACTTATCATACCTGGATTTTAACAAGCCAGCTTCTAGTTTATTTTCTCCTTATTAGCAGAACAGTGTAAAGCCGTGGTCCCCACCTTTTTGGCAGCAGGGACCAGTTTCATGGAAGACAATTTTTCCATGGGGGGGTGGGGGTAAGCTGAGCTTAAGCAGTGATGCAAAGATGGGGAGTGGCTGTAAATACAGATGAAGCTTCACTCGCTCACCTCCTACTCTGCAGGCCCCCAAGGGCCCCTCCCCTTCCTAAGTTTCATTGAAGACAATTTTTCCATGGACAGCAGGGATGGAGGAGGTGGAGCTCAGGTGATGATGCAAGGCCCGGTGCCTAACAGGCCACAGACCTGTACCAGGCCACAGCCTGGGGTTTGGGGACCGCAGGTGTAAAGGACATTTTTGAACACAAAGTTTCAAATGTCAGATTTATCAGCAGCAAGGATATCTATAAAATGTTGATTTAAAAATTGATATAGCCTCTGTTATATGAAAGATGAAAAATACATTATAGGAGTCAGGAAGTTTAGAGGATGATGAAAGAGTTTAATGATAGTAATTTATAATGTACTAGATTTCTTAACAAAAATTTTGGTGATCACAAGAATGGAAAAATAAACATCACATGTACTCACCATTAAACTGGAACTAATTGATCACAAGAATGGAAAAACAAAGACCACATGTGCTCACCATTAAACTGGAACTAATTGATCAACACTTATGTGCACATATGGAAATAACATTCACTGGAAATCAAGCAGGTGGGAGGGAGGAGGAGGGGATGGGTAAATTCACAGCTAATGGGTACAGTGCACACTATCTGGGGGGTGGGCACACTTATAACTTTGACTCAAATGGTACAAAAGTAATTTATGTAACCAAAACTTTTGTACTCCTGTAATATTCTGGAAAAAAAATTTTTTGGTGATCATCTATCCATTGGTACCACTGATTTTGCTGTAATATTTATAGAAACAGATTGACACATATGATAATGAGCATTGTAATGTTGGGATACAGAAAGGAAGCAGTTCTAGAAATAGCCTGCCTTGTCTACCTAAAAATATTTCTTCTGATACATAAGAAACTGTTAACAGCGGTTACCTCTAGGGAATATCACTAGGTGTTTAGAGAAGTGTGGATTAGAGGAGGGAAATTCTTAATTTACACTTATAAACTTCTGAACGGTTCAAATTAATTTTGACAATGAATTACTTTGCTTATTAAAATAGAACGAAGCTGGGTGTCGTGGCATGCACCTATAGTCCCAGTTACTCAGAAGGCTGAGGCAGGAGAATCACTTGAGGCCAGGAGTTTGAGGTTGCTGTGAGCTAGGCACTTCTACTCTAGCCCCAGCAACAGAGTGAGACTCTGTCTCAAAAAAAAAAAAAAGAGAGATAAGAATTCACAGCACAGATTTCAAAGGTATGAGAATGCTAGAGAGATGACAGAGTCAAGGATGGTTCTGTGGAAATGCCACCATGTGAGGGTGGGGGTAGGAATATCAGGCACTGCTGTTTGCCCACGGTTGTGTCTGGTGAGGACTGTCACCTTCTAAGACCTTGAAGAAATGGGCGTTGTCACATGGTTACAATGTGACTACCCATATATGATGCCTAGTCATTATTGTGTGACACACAGTGTAGCCAGGTGGCTGAATGAGAAATTGTCCCTAGAACAAGATGTTAGATAGCGTGGACTATGAAAGCAGCTTTTGCACCCACATAAAGTAAAACAACATGTGCGTTCCTTGGTGACCTCTTCTGCCGTCACCATAGCAACCCGCATTTCATGCTGAGTTGGGGCCCTCCAGAAACAGAACAGGAGAGCACTTGATGTTTTCCTGTGGAGGCCCCACGCGGGGCACTTGGCACCCGGTGATACAGCACACCTGCCAATCAACACTAGAGAAGGCCCCCGCTAGAGCAGAGCTTTCGCAACATCCTCCTGCCAAAATATGCCTATAAATCAAACGTCACACACTGACGTTCATCAAGCCCAGTGCTTCTTAACCTCAACCGCACACTGGAATCACCCGGGACACTGAAAAATGCTGATGACTAGGCGTGGCCTGCCTCCAGAGACTGACGGAATTGGCAGGTGTACGACTTGCCAGCGGGAGTTTTAAAGTCTCCCCAGGTGATTCTAATGTGCGGCCAAGGCTTAGAACCACTGAATGAGCCCATGAACACAGTTCGTTTGACCTGATTATAGTGGCCTGTACGGTATATTTTACATTTTAAGATTTTCCAAATTTAAAAATCAATCGGTGTCATATACCCCCAAATCATCCAGATTTCGGTCTTCTGTTGAAATGTCTGTGCACAGTGGGCCCGCATTCCCACAGACCACTGCTCCCCTGTGCTGAGTTGCAGCTGCACCGCACGTAAGCATTTTCTCTGCACTTCGCCCCACTCCCCGACCCTCCCCACCGTCACCCAGCACAGACCTAAGGACAGTTGCATGTCGTCCTGTTTGCACTGTGGGTTTTCTTACATCAGTGCTAAGAGAAAAGTAAAATAGCTCTTACGCCGTGTCTCCAACAGAGCAGGAAAGAGAAAGGCGGCCCAGGAAGGCACGTGTTGTTGGACCTTCCACTGGTTTTCCAGCACCCACCTGGATCTTGCAGCAAGTGGGTGTGCCGTTGAGTTAAATCGATTGTTGTTTCCCAGCAAGAGCACCAAAATGCCTTATAGCCTACAGGGCAAAGTGCTGAGAAGTGAGGAGTCCCAACTCAATTATCAGAATAATTAGATAGCTCTTAAAGACAAAAGAAAGCTATATAAATACAGCAAGAAAGAGGGGCACCCGATGGCACCAGAAGGCCAATTCCAGAATTCAGGAAATGCAGGAAGTTTGAGAAGTTTGTATCCATGACAAGGGACATAGAAGGAGGGAGCCAAACCTGTGAGGTATTGAAATGCCTAACCTAGAATTAATTTAAAAAAAAAAAAAGGAAGACTGCAACCCTAAGAGCTAATTGCAGGCCTTGCTCCCAGGAGCTGGGGCCCAACACAGCCAAGCTTGATTCTATCTGAGAATCTCCGTTTTTAAGCCCCCCTGACACTGGTACTAGAGGACTAGAGGAGGACACCCAGCCTCCGGGTCCACACATAACGTCCCCTCTGCCTGCTAATCTCTTTCCTCCCAGCCCTCCCTTGCCCGGCCAACTCCTCGTCTCTCTGCTCTCAAGGACTTGTGCTCTCACCACCCCCAAGCTGAGACTGGACCACTCCTATGTGCTCCAGTAGCACCTATAATTACCCCATCATACACTTATGTGGCTTTGTAAATGCTTTTAAATTATCTACCTCCTGCACAAGACTGTAGCTCTATGAGAACATGTTGCTTATCAGTCTTGTTCACCACTAGATTAGCAACCACAGTGCCTGGGTTGGTAGATGTTCAATAAATAATGATGAACGGATAGATGGGTGGGTTGATGAATAGGTGGGTGGGTGGGTGGATGGGGCCAGCATGGGAAACAGAAGAAAGAACATGAGATGGGAAAACTAGAGATTGTAACCAGATCCTGGAGTTGAAGATACCTGAGGAAGAACAATGTAAAATGACAGTAAAGTGCAGAGTATAGATATGGGTATCAGCTGGGATCCAGTCTGAAAAACAAAACCTAGGCCAGGCAATTTGTAGGGAAAATCTAATACAGGAAATTGGTCACAAAAGTGATAGAAGGGCAGAAAGAACTACCAGGGGCAATGAGACAAACACAAGATTAAGAAATGCACAGCCACTAGCCGGGCGCGGTGGCTCACGCCTGTAATCCTAGCACCCTGGGAGGCCCAGGCGGGCAGATCCTTTGAGCTCAGGAGTTCAAGACCAACCTGAGCAAGAATGAGACCCCTCCTCTACTAAAAAAATAGAAAGAAATTAGCTGGACAACTAAAAATATACACAAAAAATTAGCCAGGCATGGTGGCGCACGCCTGTAGTCTCAGCTACTCGGGAGACTGAGGTAGAAGGATTGCTTGAGCCCAGGAGTTTGAGGTTGCTGTGAGCTAGGCTGACGCCATGGCACTCTAGCCAGGGCCACAGAGTGAGACTCTGTCTCAAAAAAAAAAACAAATGCACGGCCAGGCATGGTGGCTCATGCCTGTAGTCCCAGCTACTAGGGAGACTGAGGTGGGAGGATCACTTGAGCCCAGGAGTTGGAGTCCAGCCTGGGCAATATAGCAAGACCTCATCTTTAAAAAATAAAGGTAATTTAAAAAAAAAGAAAGAAATGCATTACCACAACTACACATAGAGGGACAGGAGGAGAAGGGTGTTAGTAGAGCCCAGAAGTAGAGGCCAAAGCCACAGTGGCCTGCCCAGCAAGAGGTGGAACCACAGAGGAAACCCAATCAGTACTAGAGACCCCACCTGAAGGGGATGGGGGCGGAGGGGCAAAGGATAGAAATACCTGCCTTCTCTCTTCCACCCCCGCCCCAGTCTCTTCCAAGTGCCTCTCGTTGGCTGAACCTATCTTGAAGCTAATTGGCAGGGGAGTTTGGGAAAGTTAACTTGCAAACATTCCTCTCCTACAAAACAAAAACAGGCCAAGAGCAGAGCATGGATCTAAGAGCAAATAGGCAAATAAGCAGCCCAACATGAGAATGGCTTGCTGAAGTTACATGAGCAGAGCTGTGGAAAGAGGATTCCAGGAACTGTGAAACAGAGTGTGGGATAGATGACACCTGTGCACATTGAAGCCACCACTGGACACCCCTGAGGGAGGGAGGACTGTAACTGGGGGCCAAGGAACTCCATGAATATCAGTGTTCAGAAATGACTTGGGGAGCAAGAGATAACATGAAGAAGGGAAAAGGGTGTTAGTATTATGTGCCAAGCCTGCTGGGAAAGAGTAAAGGAGAGATAGAATATCATGAGAGCTGAAAGGCCTGGGTTTGAGTCCCAGCTCAGGCACTTGCCAGCTGGAGAACTGGGGCAGGTGAATTATTAGCCTCTAAGGCTTGGTCTGGAAAATGGAAATAACAGGACCCTCAGTAAGGCTACGAGGGGAACTACGGTAAATGACAGAGTATGCTTAAAGTGCTGACACAGTGTCTGGCGATGGCAGTCACAGCAGAGAGCACATTTCAGTTTATGTTCTCAATTCTGGAACATAAAATAAAGGCTTTCTCCAAGGCTCAGGCTCAGGGTCCCTCATGAGGCTGCAGGCAGTCTTCTGGGGCGAGAGGATCGTTTCCAGCTCACTGCCTTGCTGGCTTGGGGCTGGGTGCCTGAGCCCCTCCCTCACCACAGGGGTCTCTCCATAGACCCTCACAGCATGGCAGCCGGAGTGAGTGATCACAGGGAGAGAGCTGGACTCTTCTATACCCTAATCTCATACATGACAGACCATCACGTCTGCCGTCTTCTGTTGGTCACATAGACTAGCCCTCGTACAATGTGGGAAGGCAACACACAAAGGTGTGAATACCACTGGCGTGGCACGTGCCTGTAGTCCCGCCTACTTGACAGGCTGAGTCTGAAGGACCCCTTGAGCTTGTGTAGGAGTTTGAGGCCAGCTTGGACAACACAGCAAGACCCCATCTTAAGAAAAAGAATGTGAATACCAAGGGGTGGGGTCCTCGTGGGGCCATTTGGAAGCTAGCTACTACACTTCTCCCTTTTCCTTGTTTCATTTTTCTCTAAACCACAAATAACAAACTAACACAATCTTTAATGTATTTTGTATTGTCAGTCTCCCTGAAATAGGACATAAGAAGAAAAAGATTTTTGCCTGTTTTCTTCATTGTTGTACCATCAGCACCTAGAACAGTGCCTGGCACACAGTAGGGCTTCCTTAAATATTTGTTAAATGGTGAGTAATGTGCCACCATAAGAAATTAACCTGAGTTCCCACCCAGAATATCATAGCTCATAAGTCCTGCCCCTCACTTTTAAAAAGATTTTTGTACTTGATTCTCACAATCTATAAGGAAAACAGGACAATTCTGGTCTTGAGGAAACTGCAGTCCAGAGAGATCACGGGTCTTCTTGCCCAGGGTCGGACAGTGGTGTGGTGGCTCTGGGACCAGTTGCCCCGTCCTTTCTATGCCATCCCCACACCCACCCCCACCCCACCAGGGCCTCCCCACTGCCTGGCAGCATTTACCGGCAAGTCACAGTGAGTGACTTCGTTCGTAGAGCTTTCACTCAGCTAAGCAGGCACCGCCAGGATAAAAGGGGGAGCCGAGAAGCCTGGAGAGAAGGCAGCCGTGAACGCTCTGCCGGATTGCCCTCTTCCTGTGAGCAGTGACATTTCCGCTCTGCAACTGCGTCCAGGCCAGAGCCTCAAGCCCAGTCTGCCTCTGCTGGTGTTCTATCAGCAGAGAACGGGGAGCGAGTGTCCCTCACAGACAGGAGAGGGCTGAGCCCATTTAAGCTGAAAACCCAAAATAACCCCTTTCTGAGTCCCAGGAGCCCGGACATGGGCGCCCCCTGCTGGACAATGCAGTCCCGTGGAGGGGTCTAGGCTGATCTTAAAGTGGTTTCCTAGGTAATCCTGTTGTCTGTCTCCTCCTTCAGGAGGAGCCTGGGGGGCCACCAAAGCGCCTTGTCCCTCAACTCCACCAAGGCATAAACTATTTTAACAATACACGTGTAAATCAATGCAGTTCATCAACAAGCTCACCTCTGAACAGCAGAAGTAGAAGGACAGCAACAAAGACGCCAGTTGTATTAAATACGTTCATGTGGAATTCCTGACCCCCTATTCTGGTACCATACTGCCTACGGCAGAGACAAAATGAGAGGCCCTCCTCCAGCGACGGGCTTGTCAGGGACCTGAGTGCTGGAAGAAAGCAGTGCCAGGTTGATAATTGCATCAGGGGTCGAGGAGAGGAGAGAGCTGTCATGCAGTGACAGCTAAGGGTAAAGAATGGATGACCACCACCCCTGCTGTCCTCCCCTAACTCTTGTCCAGGCCACCCACTCTGTCCTGCCTGCAGTGAGGCGAGGCACCCAGTTCAGCTGCAGGGACCAGGCTTCTCAGCAATTGCAGCACCCTGTAGTCCCCTGAAAACCCAGATCCGGATGTCTGTGCTTGGCCAGCCAAAGAGGTCCCAAGGGTGCTGTCTGTCCTCTGCAGCCACAGGTATGTAAATATGCCTGTTACACCACAACCCTGTAGTCCTAGCTACTCGGGAGGCTAGGATGGGAAGGTCGATTGAGCCCAGGAGTTCAAGACTAGCCTGGGCAACATAGTGAGACCCCATCTCTTAAGACAAACAAGACAAAACAAAACAAGGCAGTGGCTCACACCTATAATACTAGCACTTTGGGAGGCCAAGGTGAGAGGATTGCTTGAGGCCAGGAGTTCAAGCACAGCCTCAGCAACATGGTGAGACTCCATCTCTACAAAAAAATAGAAAAATTAGCTAGGCATGGTGGTACATACCTATAGTCCCAGCAACTCGGCAGGCTGAGGCAGGAGGATCAGTTGAGCCCAGGGGCTAGGGGCTGCAGCGAGCTATGATGCTGCCACCGCACTGTAGCCTGGGCAACAGAGTGAAACCCCGTCTCCAAAAAAAAACAACAAAAGACACCACGGCCGCCATGAAGCCAAGCATGACTAGTGTTTGCTGATTTCTGTGTTTTGCACATACTAATTCATCTAATCTTCATGAAAATCTCTGAGGTAAAAGGCATTAGCTCTAATTTACAGATAAAGAAACTGAAACTCACAGAGATTGAAAATCGATCACGGACACACAGGTAGTGAGGTGCAGAGCAGGGATCTGAACACGTTTGTGAAAATTATCTAAAACTTGGAAGCCAGGCAAAAAGATTGTTTTGGGGTCTTTAATTCAAAGTTATACTAGAATAGTGGTTCTCAACTAGGGGCAATTTTACCCCCCAGGGGACCCTTTGGCAACGTCTGCAGACATTTTTGATTATCACAACTGAATGGGGAGAAGATACTACTGCCATCTAGTGGATGGAGACTAGAAATGCTGCTAAACACCTTAGGATGTATGGGACAACCCTCAACAGAATTAGTCAGGTGTCGCTTAACAAAGGGGATACGTGCTGAGAAATGCATCGTTAGGCGATTTCATCATTGTGGGAACATCATAGAGTGTACTCATACTATAGGCAATTGTAACACAATGTCAAGTATTTGTGTATCTAAACATAGAGATGGTACAGCAAAATATGGTATTATAATTCTATATGATGGGCCATAATTTTATTTATAATTTATATATGGCCCATCCTTGACTGAAATGTCATGCTGTGCATGCCTGTACTCAGGCCAAAATGCCAATAGTGATGCCATTAAGAAACTCTTATCTAGGACAATATGACTAGGTTTGACTTATTATTTGCTATTAGATCTCAAGACAGGCAACCGTAGCAAACTGATAATATGCAAATGCCTATTGTCTAAGAAGACAACCCCAAAGGTCATAGTTTTATAGACCTGAAAAGCATGGACTAGTTGTGTGTCTAATTTAGCAATCTTACTCCAGAATGCTCTTTTTAGCACTAACTATATAGATCAGTTTCTTCTATCCTCCTTTAAACCAATTTTGCCTCCAGGCTGGTTCCCTCCTATATTGTTTTGCTAGGATGTCATAACAAAATAACATAGACTGGGTGGCTTAAACAAGAGTAATTTATTTTCTCACAGTTCTGGAGGATGGAAGTCCAAGATCAAGTTGCTGGCAGTTAGTTTCCTCTGAGACCTCTCTTCTTGGCTTGCAGAGACAAGAGGCTGCCCTCTTGCTGCCTCTTCCTTACCGTGGTCTTTCCTCCGTGCACGTATGCCTCTGGTATCTCTTCCTCTTCTTGTAAGGACACCAGTATATTACATTAGGCCCCCACCCTAATGCCCTCATTTAATCTTAGTTACTTTTTTAAAAGGCCCATTTCCAAGTATAGTCACATTTTGAATGTCCTGGTGGTTAGAAATTCAACATGTGAATTTGGAGGGAACACAGTTCAGTCCATAACGCTGCTCTAATTAATTCATCTTTGACACATGCTCACTACATATTTGCATGAGAATTACGTTTTTAACTTTTTGAAAATTATACTTTGCAAATACATCTGTCTGAGCTCACAAGCCTACATGTTTCCACTATACCAGGCTGCTTCCTTGAGGGCTGTTAGGTATATTAGTGCAAGTTCCTTAATCAACACGAAGAATGACTCTGTACAGGTGATATTTAAGATACATCACATGCTTCTATCCTTTTGTCCCCTCAGCCTCCAAGAAGAGGAGGTTTTTTTGGTACAAGTGAGATGCCTCTGCCTAAAGATCTCAATCTGTCAAATCAAGGATCAAAAGCTACCATACATGGCCCAAGAGACCCTGCAGGGAGCCACTCTCAGCAAAATAAACCCAACCCTCCTTTTTTCTGGCCACGGAAAATTCCAATAATTAGCACATTATTTAAATTATTCACATATTTAATATTTATTGTCAAAAACATTTTGGAACTACTGATCAACTTACTGAATATCTTATGAATTTAATCTATATTAAGCTCAAGTCAATACATCAAATTGCATTCCAGAGTTTGGATTCAGGCTCTAGTGCCATAACCAGTCTCCTGGGACGTACTGCTATTTCTCATCCCTGATTATAGAAAAATTTGCCCCTAGCAAATGTCAGAGAAGAATATCCTCTTCTCAATCTCTCTTATCAATCCAAGCACAGGCAATGGACTTGCTTCTCCCCAGAGGGGAAGTCACCTGGTAGGAAGTCAAGTCTTTAGGCTCTGAGAGCACTGAGCTAAGGCCCACGGCCAAGCAGGAATGAGTGAGAATTTGGAGACTTAAGGTTTTATTATCTGTAATGAACTAGGGGAGCTCTCGTTTTTTTGGCGGGACACTGTCCCATCCTTCTTCACAGAGCAATATGTCCTGCCCCCTGAACTAGCCAATCATGTTACCCCAACTTCTTGCAACAGTGATTGCTTCTGAAGAAATAGGAGGCCAACAAAGAATATGATTCATTCATTCATTCATTCATCAACAGAGTATCTATTATGTGTCAGAGATATTAGATAACTAAGAAAACTACCAATTACACTGCAGGCTGTGGAAACACATGGGGAGGTGCCTGAGACACACTTATTGGGAAATGGAAGTTTGGTTTTAAGAAAGGATTCTGGAAGAGGTCACGTCTGACAACTGAGTTGAGTCCTAGAGGATAAGGAGGAGGAAGCCTCATGTTACAGTTACTATGGCCGTGTAACAAATTACCCACCAGGGCAGGGGTGGGGAACCTGCAGCCCTGGGGCCACATGTGGCCTTCTGGATCCTTAAGTTCGGCCTTTTGACTAAATCCAAATTTTACAGAACAAATCCTTTTAATAAAAGGATTTGTTCTGTTAAGTTTGGATTTGGTTGAGGGGCCGCATTTGGGGATTTGGAGGGCTACATGTGGCCTTGAAGCCACAAGTTCCCCACCTGAGTGGCTTAAACCTATGACAACATCTTTTATGTTCAGAAATTCTGTGGGTCTGGAATTCAGACAGAATATGTAAGCCACACCTTGTCTGTGCTCCATGATTTCTGGGCCTCAGCTGCAAGACTGGAAGGCTGGGGGCTGGAGTCATCTGAAGACTAATTCACCCACATGTCTACTGGTTGATGCTGGCTGTTGGCTGGGGGCCTCAGTTCCTCTCTACGTGGTCTCTCTGCTTGGACTACTTTGGGTTTCCTCAAAATATGATGGCTGGTCCCCAGTGTTAGCATCCCAAAAAGAGGGAGTTAGGAGGAAGCCACATCCTTTTCATGACCTAGACTTGGAAGTCAGGTGTCATTACTTCTGCCATACCCTATCGGTTGGAATGGTCACAGCCCCTACCCAGATTCAAAGGGAGGAGAACAGATCCCATCCCTGGATGAGAGGACTGTCCAAATCCCAACGAGCATGTGAGATGGGATAAATATTGGTGTGGCCCTCTTTGGAAAATCCAGTTTTCCATACCAACCAAAGAGACAGAAGACCAGGGATCAACATGAGAGAGAACCAAAGGAGAGGAAAAGCATCACTGGTTCTGAGAACTACAAATAGTTTAGAGAGGCAAAGATGTCTAGATGCCTGCCAACATCCATTCTCCCCTTCATTAATAACAGGATTTCCGAATGTTAATTGGACATGATGGCTGCTCAGCTAAATGACTATGTTTCCCAGCCTGTCTTGCAGCTAGGTATCATCTCATGATTAAGTTCCAGCCAATGAGATACAAGTGAAAATATTAGGTAGAAATCCCAGAATGTGTCTTTTAAAAGGAGAAGGTGCCCTTTCCCCTACCCCGTTGCCTAGAAGACAAATGTGATTGCTGGATTCTAGAAACTATTTTGGACCATGAGGACCAGGGCCACACCCCAGATAGTAGAGCAGGGAACTGGAAAGAGCCTGGGTCCCTGATAACTTAATTGAGCCACTCCAAGAACCCTGGACTGCCAATTTCCCGACATCTTTGTATGTGAAAGAGAAAGGAACTTGAAATTGTTTAAAACATTTTCTGGTTCTCTGGTATGTTCAGCAACACCTAATTGTAATTAACTCACTCAGATTAGCTGTAGAGTCAGGTGCACAGAAGGGAGTGGTAAGAGCACTGAGAGAGCTAAAGTAGGCAAGAAAGCTTCCTTTGTCATGCTAAGAAAGCTGGAATTTGTCCTGATGGTCATGAAAGGGAACTGAAAGGGAGGGCTATGTTTAACTTCACATTGTAGATTAAATTTTTAGATTTAGAAAGATCACCCTGGTGCCACTGGCTTAAGCCATAATTTTACCCAAGACCTACCCTACTGCAGTGGTTCTGAAACCTTAGAGCACATCAGAATGCCTGGAAGTCTTGTTAACATACCGATTACTGGCCCCCAAGCCCAGAGAGTCTGATTCAGTAGGTCTGGATAGGGTCTGAGAATCTGCATTTCTAACCAGCTCCCAGGTGATACTGCTGCTGCTTGTCCAGGGACCATATTTTGAGAATCACTGCCCTAAAATAAGTCCTATCAAAGTACCCTAAGGGCAGGGAGTGTGGGTTCTGGGGAAATCCTTCCCCCCTCCCAACATGATGGGAATTAAGATCTGCCCACAGACCACAGCCTAGCACTTGCCTTGCAGCTGAAAGCAACCAAAATGGAGGAAAAGGCACTATGTGTGCTAAAACGTCCTTCAACATCTTTGTCTGCACAAGCCATAACGCCCCAGCTTCTTACCAAGCGCATCCAAGTCTCCGAACCACCTCCAAGAAACTGAAGAAGGACACTTTCTTGTGAAGTTTTAATCTTCTCTGGTCTGCTACTCTGGACCTATTTCCTTGGCCGAAAAGATAAGGCAGTGATATCAACTTTGCCCCTGGCTGGGGCATGTGCCAGGGCCCTTTCTATGCCAGAACTTGCTAAGCATGCTGGTTAATAACAAGGCAACTGTCTAATTATATAGTGAAGTTCTGAGGACGTGAAGAAGGGCCTCACTGTTAGTGTGGCACGGACCAGGGGACCACACTCCCCTTTGACGCCTATAGGTTGTTCCTGTGTGGCTTCAGGGAGGGCTTCGCAACCTTGGCAGTGGATTGGATAATTTTAGACTGGATAATTCTTCATTGTGGAGAGGACCGTCCTGTGTATCTTAAGATGTTGAGCAGCATCCCTGGCTTCTTCCTACTAGAGCCCAGTAGCACACACACCCATCCCACAGTTTGTGACAATCAAAAGTATCTCCAGAGACTCTGTAGGATGAAAATGATTTTTCGAGGCCTGGCATACAGACAACAGTGCTTAATAAATGGCTGCTTAGAATTAAGATGTCTTTCGAGGCCGGGCGCGGTGGCTCACGCCTGTAATCCTAGCCCTCTGGGAGGCCGAGGTGGGTGGATCGCTCGACGTCAGGAGTTCGAGACCAGCCTGAGTGAGACCCCATCTCTACTAAAAATAGAAAGAAATTATCTGGACAACTAAAAAATATATATATAAAAAAAAATTAGCTGAGCGTGGTGGCGCATGCCTGTAGTCCCAGCTACTGGGGAGGCTGAGGCAGTAGGATTGCTTAAGCCCAGGAGTTTGAGGTTGCTGTGAGCTAGGCTGACTCCACGGCACTCACTCTAGCCCGGGCAACAAAGTGAGACTCTGTCTCAAAAAAAAAAAAAAAAAAAAAAAGAATTAAGATGTCTTTCATAGAAGAACGCCTCAGACCACCTAATAGCCAAGCAGATCCCACCTCCCCTGCCCTATTTTTCAAGACCCTGTGCAAACACCACTTCCTAGCTTCTTCCCACCCTAGTTGTATATAATCTCCTATTCCACACTAATATCTGTTAGTTTGTATTCCTCCTTGACACTTGTCATTTAGTGTCCTAAGTATTTAACCACATGTCTCCTCTACATTATTCACAAATTGAATTCACTATTTACCAAGGTGACTTTGGAAGAACTTTAGCACCTTCCTGTCTTCTCTTCCATGAAAAGTATACACATTTGACATTTTTGTTGTTATTTTGTTTGTTTGTTTGTTGAGACAAGGTCTTGCTCTGTCACCCAGGCTGGAGTGCAGTGGCACGATCATAGCTCACTGTAACCTCCAAGTCCTAAGCTCAACTGATCCTCCTGCCTCAGCTTCCAGAGTGAGTAGCTGGGACTACAGGCACGCAGAACTGTGCCCGGCTCACATCTGACATTTTCTTTTTTTTGATACAGAGTCTCACTCTGTTGCCCGGGCTAGAGTGCCATGGTGTCAGCGTAGCTCACAGCAACCTCATACTCCTGGGCTCAAGACATCCTCCTGCCTCAGCCTCCCAAGCAGCTAGGACTACAGGCATGTGCCACCATGCCCAGCTAATTTTTATATATATATACATATTTTTTTTTTTAGTTGGCCCGCTAATTTCTTTCTATTTTTAGTGGAGATGCGGCAAGCTCTTGCACATTCAGGCAAGAGCTCCTGACCTTGAGCGATCCTCTGGCCTTGGCCTCCCAGAGTGCTAGGATTACAGGCGTGAGCCACCGTGCCCGGCCTCTTCTGACATTTTCTAAAGCATATGTAAAATGAGGAGAAAACTTTCCCAATCTTTATTCCTTTGCAATAATATATAACCTAAGTAAAATTTTCTCTAAAATCTATTACTAACATTTATTGTGAACTTAACAGGAACCGGGCCCCATTCAAAACACTTTACAGGGATTAACTCATTTTATCCTTCAACAGTCCTATGAAGTAGAAACTTTTATAAACCCCATTTTATAGACGAGGCACGAAGAGGTTAATTAACTTATCCACTGGTCACACAGCTGGGAAGTAGGGAGAGTCTGGATTTAAACAAGGCAGACTCTCCCGGCCGCAGAGGCCTGACGCAGTAACCAATACTGGCGGCCGAGCGGCTTCGGCGCCTGCACACACCCACTTTCCAGCAAGACAGCGGCTCCCAAATCCCTCCTGCATGGCATTTGTGAAGCGGCGGGCGACCAGGCTGAAGTGTCCCTGAGGTGAGGAGCCTTGGTTACACTCCGAGCTTTGCACAAAGCAGGCTCTCCGTTTCTGTTATATGCATGGATAGCGCGATGCTGGGAAGTTCTTCCCGAGGTCTATCTAACCTCCCGCTGTTTCCCCATAGAAGAGCGGAGGAGCCGAGACGGGGTGCCTGCGACCTAAGGCCACCAGGTGTCGCCGTCGCGTCCCTGCGCTGGAAGGCGGAGCGGGCCGCAGACCGGGAGCAGCATGTGGACGCTCTGGCGCCGCGCGGCCGCCGGTCTCCCGCCCCGGTCGGCGCTCCCGAGCCCGGCCCAGGCCTTCACCCCGGCCCCGGGGCCCGCGGAGTTCGCCCGGATCTGCAGCCGCCGGGGCCTGCGCGCCGGCACGGCCGCCGCCAGCGCGCCCCGCCACCCCGTGAGTACCGCGCCGGGCCGCGCGCAGCACGCCGGCCGGGGGGGCGCCGCGCACGCCGGGGACGCTGCGGGCGGGACGCGCGGGACGCGCGGGACGCGGGGGGCGGGCTGCGGACGCGCTGTGCTGCCGGGCCTGGCGGCGCTGGCCTGAGCGCGCGACCCGGGGGCCCCCTTCCTCCAGTTCTGGTTGCGTCTGCGCTGGCTGCTGCTTCCTGGTGAAAAGGGACATTTTACCCTGCAGTACGACTGCGGGGGGACGGCAGGGCAGCGGGACGGGGTCACTTCCGAGGGATCTGTGGCTGGCTCCATGCTTGCCACTTTGCAAGAACTTAAGTTATTAATATACGTTGTGTACTATTGTAGACTACACCTATGTTGCGTTGTGTGTGTTCATATAGTGTGTGTATATGCAACACATGCATGTTATGTGTGTGTGAACACACAATATTTCCAAGCCTGGGTTTTTGTGGACGAACTGCTCTCATGCAGTGAAGTGAGACTGTCCGGGCTGCGGAGTAGCTAGAGCAGCAAGGGCACCTCCGGCTTTTAGAAAATGACCCGATCTTTGTGGCAAATAACGCCTTGGTGACCTCGAGTGAGCCCCCAACCTCTCTGAGGCGGGGCTTTTCTGTGAAGAGGAGATTAAAGGGTCACACCCATTTTTCCGGGCCTGGTTGTGAGGATTAAATTGGATTAGCATATATAAAGTCTTCTGCACTTCAGATTAGGCCCCCTTTCTTTCCTTGGGGATGCAGAGAAATATCTGACCCAGTTACTCCAGGACCTAAAAGGAGGAAGCCCAAACAATGGCTGTGGGGCTGGGCTGGACTTCGCAGGGGGAGGGACGTGGTATTTAATTAGCATCTTAAAGATGTCGAGAGAGATTGGTGCAGGCACGCCAGGAAAGTGCAGCAGGGCAAAGGCGGAGTGGTGGGGGGCGGTATGGTGGAGGGCGAGGTTTGCGGGGGGCGGGAGGGGGTCAGTTCTGAGAGGCTGGTACTCGGAGTGTATTGGAAACAGGTGAAGTCACATGCAAATGGTGTGTTCGGCTCTGGAGTTTGTACTTTAGGCTTAAACTTCCCCTTGACTCGTGTTATTTGGCCCACACCGTGTTTAAAGAAACTTTGGGATTGGTTGCCAGTGCTCAAAAGTTGAAGCCTAGAAAATGGATTTCTCAGCTTCTGTGGAAAAAATAATAATGCAGGTTTGGCCACGGTGACCCTGAGCTCACCTGTGGGAAAGCAAGCACACGGTCATTACTGGGCCCCTTCTGTGCCATTCATCCACCCCTGGCCCGTGGGGGCATCATGAATTGTCAACAAGAGTTTTTAATTTAGGATAGTGACAAGAAATCCTTTTTTGGTTGGTACCTCCTGGCTGTTAAGGGCTGTTGACTCAGCAGCACACCCAACTTGGTGCTGGCACCCAGGAGGTGACCACCAGCTCACGCTGGGTTTGCCGACTGTTAAGAGGTTGGGCCTCTTTTTTGCATGTTCAATTAATCACATTTGTTTAACCTGCCTATTGTGCAGTTCCCTTGCACATCTTGGGTACTTGTGGAGTTGGGTGGGTGGCAGTGGCCACTGGGACCACCATTCTGTTTAATTATTTTAAAGCCTTGACTGTGTCCTTGAGTTGATCCCAAAGGTCCCCTTGGTCTCAAATTCATCAGGATCTGAGTTCACTTAGAGACCCCTTTTCCATCCTTATTTTCTCTACCCCCTAATTCTACTTGTAGAGCAGTGTTCCCACAGAAATAGAATGGGAGCTGTATACGTAATTCTAAATTTTCTAGTAGCTACATTGAAGAAGTACAAAGAAACAAGTGAAATAAATTTTACCACTGTACATCCAAAATATCATTCTAACATGTAATCAATATTTTTTTAAAACATTAAATGAGATATCTTGCATTCTTTTTCATACTTACACACTTCCAGCACATCTCAATTCAGATGTTAAGTTTCCATGGAAATACTAGATTTGTATTTAGATTTTATTGAAAATGAAGATTCACACAGTTGAGTTGTTCCAAACATACTTAAAAGTCCTCCAGGAACTTTATTATCATTTTTAATTAATTAAAATTAAAGTTTAAAAGGAAGTTCTTACATCCCACTAGCCACACTTCCAGTGCTCAGTAGCCACAGGTGGCTGGTGGCTGCCACACTAGACAGCTCTCCAGTGCGTCTGATCAGTCACAGCGCTGGCTGCTCATCAGAACCCAGAAGCCACAGAGCACAGCTCTTCAGCCTTACTCTCCCAGAGGCTGGGGGGGACTCTGGTTCCAGGAGGCAACCTCTGGTCTAGACGGAAGGATGGGACAGGGGCTGCATCTTTAATGTTTCACTTTTCATGCCAGAGACAGCTTCAAAGAGATAACTGATGTCACTGTGTCTTAGTCCATGTTCTGGTACTTAGAACACCTGAAACTGGATAATTTATAAAGAAAAGGAATTAATTTCTTACAGTTTTGGAGGCTGGGAAGTCCAAGGTCAAGGAGGCCAGATCTGGTGAGGGTCTTCTGAGGGTATTCTTACCGGAGGGGACTCTGCAGAGTCCTGAGGTAGCGCAGGGCATCACACGGCAAGGGCGCTGGGCGTGCCAGCTCCGGGCTCTCTTCCTCTTCTTATAAAGCGCCCAGTCCCACTCCCATGATGACCCATTAATCCATTAACTTTGGAATGGATTAATCCATTCATGAGGGCAGAGCCTCTTAAAGGCCCCGCCTTTCAACTCTGCCACATTGGGGATTAAGTTTCAACAGGAGTTTTTGGACGGGATAAATATTCAAACCACAGCATGCTGCCTCTTAAATGACTTCATAATGTTAATGAAAAAAACCCAAACTCTGTAAATTAATTTAAAGAGATTTATTCTGAGTTGAGTGTGTGTGATTGAGGTCCGGAGCACGTTTTCAAGAGGTTCTGAGAAAAAGTGCCCTCGGTAGCTGGGTCAGTTTAGTTTTATGCATTCATGGAGACAGGAATCACATGTAAGATCATAGGTCAGTATGTGGAAGGTGTACATTGGTTTGGCCCAAAAAGGCAGGACATGTGGGGGCAGGGAAGTTACAGGTTATAGGTGGGTTTAAAGATTCTTTGATTTGTAATTGGTTAAAGAAATGAAGCTAAAAGCTTGGAATGTTTTATGTTAAGGATGTCTGTTATAAAACTCCAGTGATCTGTTAAGTAAATTGATGGCCTGCAGATATGGTTTAAGCTTTGTCTTGCATGACCTTAGGCCTGATAATGATTTAGTATCTTATTGTTACAAAGAGTAAGGGGCATAAGGGGGCATGTCTGACCTCCCTTCTCCTCCTGGCTGGCAACTCAGCTTTAAGGGTTTTCTGGGGTCCCCTTGGCCAAGAGGCGGGGTCCATTCAGTCGGCTGAGGGGCTTAAGATTTTATTATAGTTCACAACAAGCTCCTGCTGCAGCCACTTCTGCATACCTTGGATGGCTCTTAGACATCCATCCATTTTCCTAGAAGGACAAGACCATCACCTATGACCCCATGACCTTTTTTTTGGCTTTATCCCTGACAAGCAGGTTATGCCCTAATTCACCTTAAATTTGTTTTTATTTATCTTCCACAGATAATCTACATGAGTTTATATGCATGAAAGGATATATAAAATATCTGTATTGCTTAAAGATTTTTTTTTTTTTTGAGACAGAGTGTCACTTTGTTGCCCTGGCTAGAGTGAGTGCCGTGGCGTCACCCTAGCTCACAGCAACCTCAAACTCCTGGGCTTAAGCGATCCTACTGCCTCAGCCTCCCGAGTAGCTGGGACTACAGGCATGCGCCACCATGCCCGGCTAATTTTTTCTATAGATATTTTAGTTGGCCAGATAATTTCTTTCTATATTTAGTAGAGACGGGGTCTCGCTCTAGTTCAGGCTGGTGTCGAACTCCTGACCTCGAGTGATCCACCCGCCTCGGCCTCCCAGAGTACTAGGATTACAGGCGTGAGCCACCGCGCCTGGCCTGTATTGCTTAAAGATTAATAATAAATGTGTTGGTCTGAATGTTTGTGTCCTCTCAAAATTCATATTGAAACCTGATCATCAAAGTGACGGTATTAGGAGGTGGCACCTTTGGAGGGTGATTAGGTCTTGAGAGTGGAGCCCTCATGACTGGGATTAGTGCCCTTATAAAATAGCCCAGGGGAGCTTGTTCACCCCTTCCACAGCCACAAGGCACCATCTGTGAATGAGGAAACAGGCCCTCACCGGACCTATCAGTGCCTTGATATTGGACTTCCCAGCCTCCTGAACTGTGAGAAATAAATTTCTGTTGGTTATAAGCCACCAGCATCTGGGATTGTGTGATAGCTGCCTGAAGAGGCTAGGACAATAGACAGTCGTCTGTATTCCCAGCACCAGGTTAAGAGAGAATTCATTTGTCCGCACTCACCCCTTCATAATTGCCCTCCCGCCTGGGTTCTGTTAATCATCCCTCCTGTTCTTAGAGTTTTACCCGCTGTGTATATCTCCCTAAACCATGAATTGTTTACATGAAAAGCATTCTGCTGTATTCATTCTGCTGTGACTTGCCCCTTGTGTTCAGCATTCTTTTTGAACAGCATCAGCATTCGTGCATGCAGTTGTCATTTATTCGTCTTCACTGCTGGATACTGTCCTGTTGGGTGAATATATCACACTTTATCCAGTCTCCTTTTGGAGACATTTGGTTGATTGCAGTGTTCTGTTAACATGATTGATGCTGCTATGAGCCTTCAAAAGATCCTTTCTGGTGAATTCCTTAGAATGGAATTGCTGGGCAAAAGGGCCAGCCAGTAATTAACTCATTTGGGGCCAAAAGTGGTTATACCAGTTCATCCTCCCCAGCAGGGGACAAGTTCTGATTCACTCTGAAAGTGCTGTGGTTTGACAGGGCCCAGGGTGACCAGTGGATACCTTGGGATGAATGCTGGCCACTCAGGCCAGGCCTCTCTAGGGGGTGGGCCATAATTGGGTCATGTGGTTCCTGACCCTGAGAGTTTAGGCCCAGAAGCTGTCTGGTGCTTCCTCCATCCATCCCATGAGCCAGCCCTGTGCTGAGCACACAGATCTAAAGCAAGGCAAGCCCACTACAATAGATAGTCCAAGGGCTCCTGGGTGACCTGGAATCAGAAGGGGGCGTATGCTGGGTGGCTTCATGGGGCGCACTCATCATATGACCCTCACCACCGGGCATTCCGTCTGCCTCCCTTGGGCAGAGCAGAGCAGGTTCTCCCTTGGGTGGGGGCTGAAGTTTGCCTCTGACCTCCTGGGACATAGTTTTGTTGACGTATTTCAAAACAGAAATTTACTGAACACCCTTAGGCTGTGTGTTTGGGGTATCCCTGTTCTCCTGTTGAGTTCTCATAACCAGTCTGCAAGAAGGGTGTGGTGATCCTGCCTTCAGAGGAGGAAACTGAGGTTCCCAAAGGTTTAGCAGTTGCCCAAGGAATGTTAAACTATCAAAAAAAAAAAAAAATGGGTAAGATACAAGGCAAGAAGTATTTGGCAGTGGTTCTTTTTTATGATTAAAAACAGCTAAGTAAAGACTTACACTTCTGGCTGTGAATGAGTAGCTTGCATTTGACCAAAGCTCCCACCAAAAACAACCATCAAAGCTCTTCAAAATTAAAAAACAAAAAAACAGCTGTGTGAAGGTATCAGCTAGACTAAGAAGGCTAGGATTCCAGGGACCAGGATCCTGGAGAGAAGGGGAATCCCTTGGGGTGAGCTTGACATTCTTACACACTCGTCCCTTGATGTTTTGATTCCTGTTCTGATTACCAGGTATGTGGTTCTTTCCTTTGTGGCACAGACTGTAGTAGGTTCAACTCTAGCTCCGCCACTTTGTGTGTGTGTGTGTCTGTAACTTGGGACACATCACCCTTTGGTGCCTCGGTTTCCTCATCTGTAAAATACAGCTATAGTTGATCCTCATTATTCACAGATTCTATACTTGTGAATTTGCCTGCTTGCTAAAATGTGTTACCCCAAAATCGGTACTCCTGGCACTTTTGCATTCGTTTTGCACGCTTATGCAGAGCAGCTATCAATAAAAATGTGAGCCCCCTATGTGCATGTTCCCAGAAATTGTCAAGCAAGGCATTACTCTGCCTTCTTGTTTCTGCTCTCATAGTATATACACAAGTGTCCTTTTCACAGTCTGTTTAGTGCCACATTTTCCACATTTTTAGGCTTTTTTTTTTTATTTTTTTTTTTGAGACAGAGTCTCACTCTGTTCCCCGGGCTAGAGTGAGTGCCGTGGCATCAGCCTAGCTCACAGCAACCTCAAACTCCTGGGCTTAAGCGATCCTCCTGCCTCAGCTTCCCGAGTAGCTGGGACTACAGGCATGTGCCACCATGCCCGGCTAATTTTTTCTATATATATTTTAGTTGGCCAGATAATTTCTTTCTATTTTTAGTAGAGACGGGGTCTCGCTCTTGCTCAGGCTGGTCTCGAACTCCTGACCTCGAGCGATCCACCCGCCTCGGCCTCCCAGAGTGCTAGGATTACAGGTGTGAGCCACCGCACCCAGCCATTTTTAGACTTTTTCATGGTGATTTCGCTGTTTGAAATGGTCCCCAAGCATAGTGCTAAAGTAAGCGTGAGGAGGCTGTGATGTGCCTTACAGAAAAAATACCTGTGTTAGGTAAGCTTCGCCCAGCCATGAGTTACAGTGCTGTTGTTCTGAGAGCAATGTTAGTGGATCAACAACACATATCACATAAGGTGTCTTTAAGCAGAAATACACGTAAAACAAAGTTATGTATTGATCAGTTGGTGAAAATGTGACCAGAGGCTTGCAGGAACCTAACCCCATATTTCCGCTAGGAATGATTCGCTCATCGAGTGTCCGTGGCAATTTATAGAACATAACTGTGGAGAATGACTGCAATAATAGTACTTCCCTCAATAATAGCACAGGATTGTAAGGAGGACTGAATGAGTCCATTTAGGCAAAGGCTGGGGGCAGTGCCGAGCAGAGAACACTCTGGACTGTGCGCCGGCTGTGACAGTGGTCTGACAGCCACCTTCTCCCTTCAGAGCCACGCGTTTTTAAGCACACTGTCAGTGCTCTGCCCCCATCCGCTCCTTCCCCGTCACTTCCCAGCCCTGTGCCCTCTGCTTCTCCTTTCTGAGCTCGCCCAGGGCACTGCCAGCCCAAGAGCGATAACTAGCAGTCTCTCCCCTCCTCTCCATGGCAACCAGAGTGACCTTTGGAGAAGAAAATCTTATCACCAACCTCTTAAAGCCCCCTGGTGCCTTCCCCGGATAAAGTCCAGCTGAGTCTCTGCTCGAGGCCACCCTGCCTGCCCGCTTCCTCTCCATCACCTCCCCCGCCTGCCATCCCCACTCTGCCTGTGCCATTTCTCTCTCGCGCTCAGCCAGCTCTTGTCCGGTTATTATCTGTCTCTCCAGCTGCTCAGCAGGGTCGCACGGCACAGCAGGCACTAATCAACTTGAACCTCACCTCCAGGATGCCCAGCAGTTAGGGACTGAAAAAAATCAACAGGTCACAGTCTGTCCTGCAGATCATTGCTAATAAGATCTGTCAGACAGCAGTCTGCAGTCAGAGCCAATCATCTGGACTTCAGCAGACTCTGCCTCTTGCTGTTTCCTGTTGCTTCTCTTAGTGACATTCTAGGAGCTTCCCTGCCTCCTGCTAAGCACCTGCTAACCTGAATAGCCCACAGCAGCGATGCCCAGTAGAACTTCCTGCCGTGATGGAAATGCTGTGTCTGTCCCACTAGCCAGTGGCCCCAGGACACTTGAAATGTGGCTGGTGCAGCTGAGGAATGGACTTCATTTTATTTTAGCTCAATATATTTAAGTTTAAATAGCTACCTGTGGCTCATGACTACCCTATTGGACCAGCACAAGGTTAGAGACTGGGACAACTCACTGTAATGCATTAAAAAGAAGGTGAAAAAAAATCCCTAAGAAAATTTCTGAACAACTTAACGTGGTTATCTTGAATATAGAAGTGGCGATGTATAAACCATGCATTAATGGATTATAATATACTATAAAATTGGTAATGTTCTTCTTAACTTTGGCTTTTAGAGTTTGAACCTCCACTGCCTCAACCAGATTCTGAATGTCAAAAGGCAGAGTGTCTGTTTGATGAGTTTGAGGAAATCAGGAACTTTGGGTGACCCACGGTAAGATAAAACACCTTCCACAGCAGGGATCCCTTCCTCCCTTTTTCCTCCCTCCCTTCCTCTTCCATATAGAGCCTTTTCTCCCTGAACAACGACACTCGGCATCTTTCCATGTCACTAAGTGTCTACTACATTATTTTTAATAAAATAATATTAAATTATGTGGATGCACCATCATTTATTTAACCCATCCCCTCTTATTGGACACTGAGGTTGTCTCCAGAGTTCTGTTATTACTTTCTTCAATATCCTAGTGGTTAGGGTAAGCCATGCTGTTGTAACAAATACACTCAAAAATATTAATGGCTCAAACCAAGAATATCTGTGTCCCCCTCTCTAGGCAGCCCAGGTGTTCCTCTGTGAAATACATCTGGGAGCCAGGCTCCTTCCACTTCCAGTTTGGTCCTCACCAATCAGTGCCTTACTGCCCTCTGCATTGTTGAGGCTGGGTCACCTTATACCAGTCCCATTTGGCAGAAAGGTCTGGAAGCACGGAAGGGCTGGAAGTGGCACTTGTCCCTCCCTCCTAGTCCAGTAGGAAGAACTTAGTTGCATGGCCCTAATTGACTGCGAGGGAGCCTGGGAAATGTAGTCTAGTGAGTGCCCTGGAAGAAGCAGTGCATTCCCCATGGAAAGCTGCCAGGCACTGCTGCAGTTACCCCCTGCCAACCCATGTCTGCATGGACCCTCCTTCCACACTCAGATGCATCTACCCGCAGCCCCAAGGGAGCCAATCAAAGGCCATGTGGTCACTGCATCCACCTTAAAGTCCAAGATTTCCTAGTGACATACAGTCCTTTCTCTCAGGTCTGGGAGTGGCTTCTGACCTGCTCTGACACAGTGATGAAGAGGGTTAGGGTGACCGCAGCTGTAACTCCCATTCAGAACAGAGGAGGTCCCTGGGCCATGGCAGGGGTGGAGTCCTGCTGGCCAGCACTGGGGCAGCCTCTCCCCTCCCTGAATCCCTGGTTCAGCCTTCTGGGAGGTCCCTCCTTGTCTCTTATTCCCCTTGGCCACAGGGGAGGTAGCGGGAAGTGTGACCTTCAGGGCGACAGCTTTCATAGCCCACTTCCTGCTGATAACAATCTGGAGTTTCACAGGCTGTTTTAAGGCTCCAGTAGGCTATCTTAGGCCAGATTCATTTTTCTTTATAATAGGATTTTCCCAAAAAGTAGGCTCCTGATCTATTCACTTTTGGTCAGTCCCGTGTGCCAGGAACCACATCTAAATTTCTTGCCCAGCTGGGAATCTCAGGCTGCCTCGTGTCTCTGTATGCCCCATGCCCTGCCCCCTCAACCAAAGGGCAGGTGCCTTGAAGTCATATAAAACAGTAAGATTGTTTTAAGATTGGGGACCAGCAATAGCCTCAACCTGGGTTTTGCAACAGGGTTGGGTCCCTTGCTTTGACTTACTGGGAGAGGCCTTTGTTGTTCAAAGCCTTAGCCTCTCCCTTTGACTTTTCCATCTTTGTGCAGCCTTTCATCCCAACATGCTCCATTTCATTCCATCTGCTTGCACAGGGGCCAGTTCTCCCTGGCTCACTGATCTCTTGTTGCATCTGATAATAGCAACAAGAAGCCACCCATGCACAGGACCATTCTGTCCCCAGAGCTATGTGCTCAGGAGGCATATGTCGGCCTTCCAGGTTTATCTCAGGTACCAGCCTTACAGAGAGCTTCACATGGCCCACAAGGCCGGAGAAGCTTTCCAAGCCTCCCAAACTGCAGTCTCTGTTCACAGACCCCTGCCACAAAGTCTCTAAGGGGCGCAGCACGCTGCATGTTTAGGTTTCTGCTTTGGTGACACCTATTTCCAGCCCCTGCTCTGGCATTCCCCAGCCCTGACTCTCTGCTGCTGTCCCCTCACCCCTCCAGGCAGTCTTGTGAGGCTGGATAGGGCACTTGCAGGATGCCCCAAGCCCGGCTGCCTTCCCAGGGTCTAGTTCTGCCCTCTGGGAAGCACATCTTTGTCTTGCCTTGTCCGACTTCTGCTGTGGCCCAACTCTCCATAGTCAGATAGCACCTGCCAGCCTCTTTTTTTTTTTTCTTTTTTTTTTTTGACAGGGTCTCATCCTGTCTCCCAGGCTAGAGTGCAGTGGTGCCATCATACTTCACTGCAATCTCAAATTCCTGGGCTCAAGCAATCCTCCTGGCTCAGCCTCCCAAGTAGCTGGAACTATAGGCTTGGGCCACCACGCCTGGCTAATATTTTCTTGTTTTTTGTAGAGACAGGGTCTCACTGTATTGCTCATGCTAGTCTCAAACTCCTGACCTCAATTGATCCTCCAACCTCGGCCTCCCAAAGAGCTGGGATTACAGGCATGAGCCACTGTGCCCAGCCTGCCAAGCTCTTGACACATGAGTCAGGTGTGTCTTTTTGTTCCCCAAATTCTTTAAGGATGCATATCAACCAACCTCTCTGCCCCATTCTCTCCAGCGCACTCTCAAAATACATGCTACCAGGCCAACCAATCTCTTTAAAGAACAGCCCCTTACCAACCTGAAGTGGGTGATGGGCTGGGTGGCGGAGGGGGCCATATGGCAAGTCTGTGTGTCTAGCAGCCACTGGTGTCTCACTTTAGGCCCCTTGGAAACTCATAGATAATGGAGTTGCCTGGTATACATCTTATAACCTACAGATATATTCTCACAGGGGCACAAAAACACTTATAAGGACATTTATATTTTTATTGTTATATTTTTATTATAACAATAAATATTTTTATTATGTTATAATTCATAAGCCATAAAATTCATCAGTTTAAAACATACGATCCAGGAGGGTTTAGTATATTCACAAAGTTGTGCAGCTATCACCACTATCTAATTCCAGAACATTTTCATTACTCCAAAAATACACCTCGTACCCATTAGCAGTCACTTCCCATTCCTCCCTCCCCCAAACCCCTGGCAACTGCTAATCTACTTTCTGTCTCTGTAGATTTATAGCAATTTTTTAAAATTGAAAAATAGTATCTCTAAGGAAATGTATCTGTATCCAAATCATAAGTATATAGCTTGATAAATTTTTAAAACTGAAAATATGAATGTAACCAGCATCTAGCTCAAGAATTATAATAGAATGTCACCAGCCCACTACAAGCAAGCCGCCTGCTCACTGCTGGTCCTTAACCCTCCCTCTCTGGTCATTCATCCCCTCAGAGTAACTACCATTCTGATTGCCAATAGCATAGATTAGTTTTGCCTATTTTTTTTTACTTTATATAAACTATATCATTAAGTATAAATATGTTTGTAGTTTCTTTCCATCACAGTTGTTTATGAGATTTATCCATATTGTTCTTACAGTTAGAGACAATTCTATTTTGCTGTGTAATATTCCATTGTATGAATATACTGCAGTTTATTATCTATTGTATTACTTTTAGGTACTTGGGAAGTTTCCAGTTTGGGTCTACAGGATAGTTCTACTATGAACATTCTAGTATAGTGCATGTCTTTTGGTGAACCTGGGTATACATTTCTGCTGGCTATACCCCCCGAGAGTGGAATTGATGGGTCGTAGCATGGAAGTGTGTTCAACTTTAGTCGGTACTGCCCAACAGTTTTCCAGAGTGATTGTCCAATTTAGTCACCTCTCTGCAAGCTCTGGTTGCTTCTCTTCTTAGCCAATTCTTGATATTATCTCTTTTATTTTAACTATTCTGGTGGCATCTCATTGTGAGTTTTTAATTTGCATTTTCCTGAAGATTCACAAAGTTGAGTGGGGCATGGTGGCACATGCCTGTATGTGGTCCCAGCTACTCAGGAGGCTGAGGCAGGAGGGTCACTTGACCCTGGAAGTTCAAGTCCAGCATAGTAAGAGTCCAACATAGTAAGACCCTGTCTCAAAAACCAAATAAAAATAAAAAGTTGAGCACCTTTTCATGTATTCATTGGCTATTTGGATATCTTTTTTTATGAAATCTGTTTAAGAGTTTTTACCCATTCCTTTTTTGGGTTTTCTTTTTCTTATTGATTTGTAGGAGTTCTTTATACATTCTGGATGAGTCCTTTTTCAGATATATGTAATGCACATATTTTCTCCCACTTTGTGTCTTGTGCAACATAAATTTTAATAACAAAAGCAATGGAAATAACCTCAATGTCCAGCTGAAGGGGACTGGTTAAATAAATAAAATATTTTAAAATCCATATGTACTAATATGGAACAATTTCTTTTTTTTATTTTTTTTATTTCAGCTTATTATGGGGGTACAAAAGTTCAGGTTATATATATTGCCCATGTCTCGCCCATCCCCCCGAGTCAGAGCTTCAAGCATGTCCATTCCCCAGACAGTGTGCATCGCACTTATCATGTAGCTATACCCCCATTATATGGAACAATTTCTAAGACATGTTAAATAAAAATGCAAAATGCTTCATTTGTGTATTTAAAAGAATATACAGAAAGGATACAGAAAAGACTGTTAATCATTTTGCCTCTGGGGATGGGGGCTGCCTATTTGAAAGAAAGGCTTACTTCTCTCTGTAATCCCTTCTGTGCTGTTTAAATTTTACTTTGTACATGTTAGATATTTTCCATCAATTTTAAAAATTTAAATGAAAAATAAAAATGTGTGAATTTGATATTAATAAAATGGAACATAATCTTATGTTTTTCGTTGTTTTTTTTCCCCCACCCCCTGCAGTTCTCTAGATGAGACCACCTATGAGAGACTAGCAGAGGAAACACTGGACTCGTTAGCAGAGTTTTTCGAAGACCTTGCAGACAAGCCTTACACATTTGAGGACTATGATGTCTCCTTTGGGGTACTTCTTGGCTTATTTTAATTTCTGTTTCCTCTCTAAGAATTTTAGCGCACTGAAATGAAGAATTCTCCAGCAGAATGAAACATCAAATTCCATGGGCTTGTGGCTGGCACCAAAAGACCCAACCCAGCTCCACCAGGCTTGTGACCCTGGGCAAGTCACTCAGCCTTTCTGAGCCTCATTTTTTGGTTAAAAATACAGATTCTCATGCTTCACTCAATACCTGTGATGGTAAATCAGGGAGGGACCTGGGCATGTGTTTGTCAAACAAGCAAGCATGGGGAACACTAAACTAGACTGATTAGTTCTTCGGCAGGGTAAGATAACTTTCCAAGAGTTACTCAGATTCAAAGACTCAGGCCTCACTCCTGAGAGATTCTGATGTAGCAGGTAGATCAGGGTGCATTCCTGGGAAGCGTATGTTTGAAAAGTTCACATCCAGGATTCTAACGTGCATCCCTAGGTCTCACTCTTGGAGATTATGGTTGAATTGGCCTGGGGTGTGACCTGGGCAGGGCACTGGGATTTTTAAAGCTCCCCGGGTGATTCTAATGTGCAGCTGGTGTGAGAACTTCAGAGTTTGATGAAACATTAGCCCCAAATCCTGGAAGTCTGGGAAGTGCTGGACTTTATTGATGGCCACCAGGTGGCAGACTTGAGCAAGGGCTCCGCCTTTGGATTTGGAATTATTGCTTAGGCCTTGGAGTAGTTCCTTTTTGCCAGTGGGGAAGAAATCCCCTGCAGCTGTTAATCCTCTTCACAGCAATTAATTACTGCCAGGAAATGTCATGAAGTGTGCCTTTTGGATTAAATCATGGAATGATTGAAGACAACCAGCTGTCACCCTAAAATGATAGAAATGGTGTTGGATATTGCTGTGGGAGCACTGGATAGAGAAGGAACCCCATATGATAGGGCAGGAAGCAAAGTCAAGGAGAAAGAGTCAAGCCTGGTTGTAAGGACAGTGAGGGACTTCGCAGTAATTGTTGGTTAAAAAAAAAAATAGGAGCAATGGGGTTGGGAAGGATCAGATGCCTTCCAGGTATATTCAGTGGTTCCTGTCAGCAGTGGAAAATGCAGCAGTGTCGGGGCAGGCCTTTAAAAGTGCTTGCACAGACAGCCCTGGAGGGCCAAGCTGCTTGGGAACCCTTACAAACTGGCCTGCCAGCTTGACCATCCATGCGCTGATGAGAGGTAGGGAAGTTACAGGCCTCCGGTCCCCCCGCCTCCCTACCAGGGAGGGTAACTACAGGGAAACCGAGTCTCAGACTACACTCTGCCCACATATGTAAACCCACAAAAACAGTCCTGCAACCTGCTCTTACAGGATTAGTGAAGCCCCAACCTGACCATACTTTGCGTGAATGTTTCATTAGAAGCAAATGTGCCAATATTCTAGCAGCTGTATTCAGTTTACATCATTGAATCAGTTTAAATCAGACAATAAAAACAGCTCAGTGGTGGGCCACAGAACCTTCCCGAATCCTACCCCTAGAGTGTCTCTCTGAAGAGCATTAGGCTGATGGGCTTTCCAGATTCTACAACCCATTCCTGCAAAGGAAGAAGTGCCTATATTTTTCTAGCCATTCCACATACCTTGAGTATCCTCTACTCCTCAGAGCAAAATTGTTGCTAACAAATTATTTACTGAGTAGCAAATTCTTCAGTGTAGATTTAAAAAGCTAAAGGTATATAGTGGCTGCCTCTATAGTTTAGACTTGTATTAAGTACAGTGAAATGCTATCTACCCTGGGGTATGAATTCCTGATTAGAGTCCTCAGGTGCTAACTAATTTATGTATTTCACATTTGATAAGTCAGTTGAAAATACATTATAGAAAATAGAACACCTATAATACCATGACTTGGGCTTTGTTGGAGGGCAGTCTTTTCCTGGCCTCAGGGTTGGAAGTTGCCTCCCGTGTGAAGCCCTGGGAGATGCTCTAAGCAGACGCTGCCCTTCCTCCCTCCCTTGCTGAGCACTCTGAGGATGACTCCGGGGCGCTAATCACCGTGTTATAATTGTCTATTTATATATCAGGCCCATGGCTAGACTGAGCTGCTTGGCAGCAGGGACACTGTCCATTCTTTGATCCCAGTGCCTGGAACTCTGCCAAATGCATAGTAGGGACTTAATAAATGTTGATTTGCCATGTAAATGAAATGGGACCCACATCCTTTTCCAAAACATGCTTTCGTTGATGCCATTCATCATTCATGGATCTTTTACCAACTTGCTAGTAGCCAAGTAGACAAATGAAAGCAATAATCCAGATACGCTCAAGAAAGCATTTGTTCTGTTTTCTCCCTGTCGAGTGGGAGACTTGGGTGGCTTCTTAGCTGCTGTGACATCTGATCGAGTGGTCCGCGTAATGGGTGGATGTCAGTGTCTAGGTCCAGACCTCACCCCTTATTGGCACTGGTTGTTAGAGGGGACATCCCACAAGAGCTGACAGCCCTGCCTGTCACCAGGCAACTACCGAGTCTCCTGCACTTGACCTAGCAAAATCTGACTGCAGACTGTTAGAATCACGCGCTATTTGAAGTTACCTGTGAGCTGCCTTCCTTTTCTTCTAGGCAGAGCCCCGGCCTCTTAGATGTTTTAATGAGGATTTGCTGGTTGACATGTTCTTCATTCACTAAGTTGTCAGCATAATACTGCATTAGAGCAGAAGTTTCTTAACCTTTTTTGGGTCAGGACCCCCTATAAGAATCTGATGACTGCTGTGGACTCTCTCCGGAGAAAAACTCCCGTACTCGGCTAGGGGTCCAATTTCAGCTTCAATGCGGAAGCTGTTTGCAGCCTCGTGAAAACACCCCTGAGTCCTGAGGTGAGGACCTCTGCTCCCAGGTCGCATCTTACTGGACATGGACACAGAGGATCTGGCGTGGCACGCTGGACTTGAATTTTCCTTCTAGGGGTCCTTGCATGCATTAACTAACTTCTGTGAACCTCAGCTTCCTCAGCTGTGCAGTGAGTGACATTAACCTCCACTTCCCCAGGTTTACATTAGGATTAATTAAAACAACATAGGTCAAAGTGCTTCACGCTCTCTATTCTTATTCTCTAAGGGGAAGTCAGAATCTACTTGAGGAATGTGGGAAGTCGCGTGTATGTGAAGTTTCCCTACTCAACATGCCGTCCCATATGTGTCTCTTTCTACGGTGGAGCTGGTGACAACAGTAACTGCTATATTTGCGCCCACCTGTGCAGCGCTGGCCTTGACTAGCAGGCGTCAGTAAGCCTCACCAGCTGTGGCCTCCGCCTGCTCTGATTGCTTCGTGCCTGTGTCTCAGCAACTGCTAAATATCTTGACTGCCCCCCTCCCCCACTTAAGTGTGCCCACACTCCCAAAATAGATTCGGATTGCCTAAGGCATAGTCAGAATAATAAATAGAAAGCCCTCTTCATCGGTCTACTTGCAGTCAGTTGTGAAAGCTTTAAGAACTTCTGCTGCACCAACCTGGCAACTAGTTTCTTCCCTCTTGCCACTTTCCTTTGGAAACACCTTTCAGCTCCATGGGAAAAAAATCTAATTCTAGTGAACAGGCTGTGTGGAGGTGCTGACCTGCAGGTGCTAGCATGCAGAGACAAGTCTGATGGCAAGGTGCTTGCCGTAGTGGGCAGCAGGGACAAGCAGACACACTAGCAGCTCTGAATGCAGGGAGGAAGTGCCCACGGTGGCCGTGGGGACACACGCAGGACATCAGGGTGATCTTCCCCAGGCTCCTCGACTGGGACCTGGAGCAGAGGAGCTGCCTGTCCTGTGGAGAGGGTGCACTGTGGAGAAGGTGCCACGTGGCATAAACAGTTTGACAGCGGTGGAGCTAGAAGGCCTCTCACATTTGTTTTATTAATATGCCCTTTGTGGAGAAGTGGCCTGTTTCCTGGAGTCACTCAAAAGATTTCCGGTCGGAAGGTCGATTTTGGTTTCAGTGGTTGTACGCACCATCCTGCTGGTAATGGTAGATCGGAGCAAGGAAGCGGCCTTGAGGGCACATCAGTCGGCCCTTCCATCCTCGCACGGAGTCCCTCAGTGAGGCAGGACAGATAGGACGGTAGTTGTCGTGAGGACACAGGCGCGGTTGATGTGACTGGCCCGAGGCCTGTGGCCGGTCAGTGATGAGACTGGACCTGGAATCTGCATCCTTATAATCTGCCCTCTGCCCTTTCCGCTGGACCGTGGCCTCCCCAGTCTAGGGTGCAATGCACAATGGGGGCATTTAAGGGCCACACATAGGTCAAATGAGAGCAATTCTGTGTTGATTCCGTGAGCCCTGTTTTCTCATGGAAAAATAATTTACAAAACTACGTATGGGATGAGGAGAATGGGGATGACTACTGATGGGTGCAGGGTTTCTTTTGGGGGCAATGGAAATAGTCTGGAGTTAGATAGCAGTGATGTTTGCACACTTTGTGAAATGCTAAAAACTACTAAATTGTATAGTTCTAAGAAGTTTTTAAATACATGAAATGTAGTCCTACCAAAACAATAAAGATGGATTTCAGAAAAAAAAATGTTTTTAAAACAAACATGTACAGTATAATCCCAGTCCTTTAAAAAAATGTATTTAGAAACTGGAAGACAAATCACAAAAGGACAAATACTGTATAATTCCACTCATAGGAAGTAGTCAAAAGTAGTCAAAATCATATTTAGAAACAACACTGTAAATATATAATTTTTATTTGTCAGTTAAAAAAGAAATGAGTCAAAATCATAGAAACAAAGTAGAAAGGTATTTATCAAGTGCTGGGGACGGGGAATTAGTGTCTGATTGGTACAGAGTTCCAGTGTTACAAGATGAAAAAGTTCTAGAGATCTGGTTGTACAGCAATATGAATATAGTGAACATTACTGAACTGTACACTTAAAAATGGTTAATATGGTAAATTTAATATTATGTGGTTTTTACCATAATAAATTTTTTTTTTTAAACCTGGCATCTGAGACCTAAGAGTGAGTATCTTTCATCACTGGTTAATGAGATTGAGAATACACTCTGTGTTATGGAAAGAACAGTGTCTTTGGACCCAAACAGACCTGGATTTAAGATTAGCTCTGCCAATTACTAAGTGTTCTTTAGTACTCTCAACCTCTGTTTTCCTTGTCTGTAAAATTGGGATAATGATTCCTACCTCCAACAGTTATGGTCAGTTTGGAAAGAATTTATACACAGTACCAAACACATAGCCTGGCACAGAGTAGGGACTCAGCTAATAGTAATTAACTTCTTTTTTTTTTCTTTTTTTTTTTCTGAGACAGAGTCTCGCTCTGTTGTCCAGGCTAGAGTGAGTGCCGTGGCATCAGCCTAGCTCACAGCAACCTCAGACTCCTGGGCTTAAGCAATCCTACTGCCTCAGCCTCCCGAGTAGCAGGGACTACAGGCATGTGCCACCATGCCCGGCTAATTTTTTTTTTCTCTATATATTTTAGTTGGCCAGATAATTTCTTTCTATTTTTAGTAGAGACAGGGTCTCGCTCTTGCTCAGGCTGGTCTCGAACTCCTGACCTCGAGCGATCCTCCCATCTCGGCCTCCCAGAGTGCTAGGATTACAGGTGTGAGCCACCGCGCCTGGCCAACTTCATTTTTTTTTTTTTAAGGGACAGAGTCTTGCTCTGTCACCCAGGCTGGCGTGCAGTGATGTCATCATAGCTCACTGCAACCTCAAACTCCTGGGCTCAAGTGATCGTCCTGCCTCAGCCCTCCTGAGTAGCTGGGACTACAGGCACATGCTACCAATGCTTGGCTGAGTTTTTAATATTTTGTTGCCTAGGCTGGTCCCAAAGTAACTAATATTACTATTTTTACCAATGTTTTCATTTTTCTTATGTTATCTGTATTCTCAATGTCTCAATCATTTCTATACATTTCTTTGTGAATCAGAAAATAATGTTATTAAAAAATAACCCAATAGTGCCCTCCCCCTCCCATTCCTACCAGTTATGTTGTTACTGTTTCTACCCTCCGGCATTAAATAGCTCTTTGTGTTTGCAAGTGTGTTGTAAGAATCATTCGGGGCCCCTGGATTGGCTGGAGCCTCTAGAATGCACAGAAAAGCTGCCGTGTGTCCCTGCAAGTCACGCGCAGGATGGGGAATGGCGGGCCTCCTTCCTGCTTGCCACTTCCAACACGGGGAACTCAGCCCTGTCACTGTTCCTTTCATGTCCTGTCCATGCTAAAGAGACTGCAGGCCTTGGGAGTAAAGGACTCCTTTGTGGAAAGGGTGTTTTCAAATTTAAATGAGCATTTATTGGTCAAAGATGGACTAACCAGTCTTTTGAAGAATTCAAGGCTCTTTAGAGGAGCATGAAACGTCGGAGAAGCGTCTGAGAAGCTTATTAGATGCGTGGGAAGGGTCTGGAAATAAAAAACCTAGTCTGGAGTTTCTGCCTTCTCCCAACAAAGCTGAAGCTATTGCTCTTCTAAGACAAGCGAAACAGCTGGTTCGAGCACTTCTTTCTTTCCTTTTTTCTTTTTTTTTTTTTTTTTTGTAATAGACTAGCATCTGATGTTTGGGCTGGCATGGTACTCTAACAGAGTTGGAGTCTGCATTTTTTAACGTCCTCTAGTATGTTCTGGTTGGCAGTTGAGGGCAACAAGCCAGCAGTCCCAAATGCCAGCTCAAAGACCTTAGACAAGTCACTTAGCACTAGGAGCTTCATTGCCATATTCACCTTGCGACCTCACGGAGAATAGGGAAAAGTGCTATGAGATAGATTAATCCTATTCCGATTCTGAAAGCAAGGCTCTTTCTACACAATCTCCAATCTGTAAATAGTAAATTAAGGATATTCCTTTATGGTGTAAATTGTGTACTTATATAAATGGAAAGTGTTAAGATGTTAAGATGTAACAAAACACGAAGCGATGATGACAAAATCCTAACTTTTGTCTTATTTTTTCCCTGCTTTTTTCCACCTTTTCCCCTAGAGTGGTGTTTTAACAGTTAAACTGGGTGGAGATCTAGGAACCTACGTGATCAACAAGCAGACTCCAAACAAGCAAATCTGGTTATCTTCTCCATCCAGGTATGTTCCCAAGTCAAAATCTGTAATCATTAAACTCACCTGAAATGTGACGTGGGCCATTTCAGAAGTGTCACCCTCATACGCTAGTCTCTGTGTAAGTGAACCTTTCGTGGTGTTTTATAAGCTATCGCATTCTCAATAGGCAAGTTTACCCTGGTCATATAACCTCCCCCTGGGAATAATTTGGCTACCATAATCAGGGGGATGAGAGCAAGATCTGAAATGAAACGTTTATAACTTTTCAGAATCTGGCTTTTCTCTATTAAATCATTGCCCTGCCTTTAGAAACCCTACTTTTGCTATTGCAGCATCTGAACAAGTGGCACTTTGTCTTAAAAAGCAAGTAAAAGTTTCACCTCTGTTTGATTTGAGCATCACAACTAAAGGATTAAATTCCCTCTGTAGAATTGGGTCCTATACCCTGTGGAGGTGGGATTTTAAGTTGCTACTCCAGGGCATTTAATTCCTCCTGCCTTTTCCATTGCTGTGCTTTCAATCTAGAGAAATAAAAGATTGTCTGGCAGACACAGCGTGGCTTGCGCAGCATCTGAAAGCCTGAGAACAGGCAGGGAGAGATGCCCGCCATCCCTCATCAGACTGGCTGCTGTGGAAGTAGTTGTAAAAGTAAAAGAGAAACCCCACAAAAAGCTCTCAGACCAGCCTTCCTGGGTCATTCATTCACACATCCCAAGAGAACACCTTGACTGTGAATTGAGAAAAACTCGAATATAACAAGCTTGGAATTCTTTGAAAGCCTAATGGTATTTACATTTAAAAAAATTATAACCTTACCCCACCCCATATCATTGACCTCATTTGTAGGCAGTTAATATTATACCATTTGTCAAGGTGTGATGTGTAATTCTTTGTTCAGAATAAAGTGTTCTGCCTCCTTCACCCCAATCTCGTCCAGGAAGTGTGGTATAGTTCAAAAAAAACAACAGTAGAAATCGCTGTCCTTTCTAGTGAGACCCTAACTCACACATTGCATTGCTTTTTTAGACCCAGTTAGTTTACTGGAAATTGGAGGGTTTTAACCTTCATGGGCCCATTAGCCTCTTTGGCCTGGAATAGTCTTCCTAACCGTGGCCAAGCGTGAGGTCTGTCATTCTTATTCTTCCCCAGAGGAACTGGTACAAGAAACTGGGTGGATCAGCTCAAATCCTGCAGTCACTTTTGGGGATCAGTGGCTTTGTAAATCCCAGGCAGGGCACCAATATCAGCTGTGATGGTTCCACTAAAAGAATTTTCTCCCTCTCTGGAGACTGAAAAAGTCCATATCATACTTGGACACACCAACTAGCAAGAGGATCCTACCCCAGCTGTGTTCAGAAGAATATATAATACTACTGGGTGATAATAACTTCCTAGGAATTCCAAGTGTACTTTTTTTAAATCTGCGATTCATATGGGAATTTAGGAAGAAAATCTGCCAAGTAGGCATTTACTGTTGCAGATGCTATGTTCCTCAAAACAAATTTTTGTTTCTTCCTTCTCAGCTTTTTACATTGGTCCAAAATATCTTTCATAGGGCTGCATTTCTGATTGTTTTTTTTTTAATTGATAACTTTTCAGGTCCTGTGGAATAAGCATTCTTTCCTAGCCACCTTGCCCACCTGAGGAGGTTGTGGGATGGAATAAAGGAGAGGTCTGGGGACATCGGGCTTCAGTGCCTGGCTCAGAGCCTAGGGCAGTGTGGAGGGGCCTGGAGGTTACTCACGCCCTGCCTGGCAGCCTGGTAGCAGCCTCTGAGTACAGGCCAAGGGAATGTTCTCTGGGTTTAGTCTGGGTTAGTAGTCCTTTTTATATGGCCCAGATGGTTTGGTTTGCTCTTTTTTTTTTTTTTGAGACAGAGTCTCGCTCTGTTGCCCAGGCTAGAGTGAGTGCCATGGCATCAGCCTAGCTCACAGCAACCTCAGACTCCTGGGCTTAAGCGATCCTACTGCCTCAGCCTCCCGAGTAGCTGGGACTACAGGCATGCGCCACCATGCCCGGCTAATTTTTTGTATATATATTTTTAGTTGTCCAGATAATTTATTTCTATTTTTAGTAGAGACGGGGTCTCACTCTTGCTCAGGCTGGTCTCGAACTCCTGACCTCGAGCGATCCACCAGCCTCGGCCTCCCAGAGTGCTAGGATTACAGGCGTGAGCCACCGCGCCCAGCCGGTTTGCTCTTTTTAATCTCCATTATTGGGATATATTCAATCCCCAGCGTTTGGTTGATAATATAAAAATCCTTGGTGATGTTTCTCTTCCAAGCTTCCCTCCCTGGCAAGCTCTTCCTAGCCTCCATCTTTGGAAAAGCTCTCCCTGCGTGCACCAGGTTGACTCAGGTGCCCCTTTGCAGGGGCTCCCCATGTGCTCTGCTCTTACCCCAACAGAGCACCATCATGAGCCACTGTCATCTGATGCTATGTCCACTCCTAGCCACGAGGCCATGAGGAGTTAGAATTTGGTGTATGTGTTCTGTACATCTGATATAACAAGACATGGCAAGAACCAGCTACAAATTTGTCCACACAAATACAGCATTCCCAAAGCGATGTGCATGTGCCATTGGCATCGTTCACTACATGAGCTTGAGGTGGATGAACTGGCTCATCAGGCTCACAGTTTCATGGATTTAACATGAATAATACTAAATGCCACAGAACTGTTCATTTTTAAATGGTTAATTTCATGTTATGTGAATTTCACCTCACATTAAGAATTAAGAAACATATTCTTTACACAAGAATGGAAAAACAAACACCACATGTACTCGCCATTAAATTGGAATTAATTGGTCAACACTTATGTGCACATATGGAAATAACATTCACTGGAAACCAAGCAGGTGGGGGGGGGGGAAGGACAGGTAAATGCACACCTAACGGGTATAATGCACACTATCTGGGTGATGGGCACACTTACAACTTTGACTCAAATGGTACAAAAGCAATTTATGTAACCAAAACGTTTGTACCCCTCTAATATTCTGAAATAAAATTTTAGAAAAAGAAGAATACTTTTAAAATAATAGTGTAGGTAGTTGCTAAAGGGCTGGGAGAGGAGGAAATGGGGAATAACTGCTTAATGGGTACCATCTGCCCTCTGTATCTGACGGTTCCACATCTGTGGACTCAACCAACAACAGATCAAAAATATTTGGGAAAAAATAACAATACAGTAATTAAAAATATAAATAAACAGCATAAGAACTATTTATAGAGCATTTACATTCCATTAGGTATTATGGGTAATCTGGAGATAATTTAAAGTATACAGGAGGATGTGTAAAGGTTATATGAAATACTATGTCATTTTACATTAGGGGCTTGAGCATCCACAGATTTTGGTATTCGTGGGGGTACTGGAGCCTATCCCTGTGGATATTGAGGAACAACTCTACTGGGTCTCCTTTTGGGGTGATACAGATGTTTTGGGACTAGATAGAGGTAGCAGTTGTACAACATTGTGAATAATACTAAATGCCACAGAACTGTTCATTTTTAAATGGTTAATTTCATGTTATGTGAATTTCATCTTATTGGTTAATAAAAGTTTATTAGGTAAGGCACAAATCATCTCAGTGGCACAAAAATGACCAATTTTAAAAACAGTGTTATAACGTAGCAGGTGTCGTGTGTGAGGTAGGAAAAGCGAGGGATCAGAATGTGATATGTGGATACTCATCCATAAGGGTCACATGTTTGCAGGTCTTGCGGATCATTCCAGAGGATAAATTGTGTGACTATTCTTAAATGGAAAGACCCAAAGACAAGAAATCAAATATATACTGAACCTCTCTAGCGTCCGTTTCTTGGTGGCAGCTTTGGTGGCATCAGTGATCCAAAGGGCTGTCCTCGTGGACTTACCGTGTATTTGTTTTGTCTTCCAGTGGGCCCAAGCGCTACGATTGGACTGGGAAGAACTGGGTGTACTCGCACGACGGCGTGTGCCTCCACGAGCTGCTGGCCACCGAGCTGACTGCAGCCTTAAAAACCAAACTGGACTTATCTTCCTTGGCCCACTCTGGAAAAGGCACTTGATACCCAGCCCAGTTTTAAAGACATTAAAAGCTATCAGGCCAAGACCCAGCTTTGCTCTGCGGCCGAGTGTCTGTGTCTTCCCATTCCTGCTTTTGAGGACAGTTGCTTGTGCATAACAGCTCTGTGAAAAGAGTGTGTTGCCTTCCACCCTGCCCCCAAGTTCTGATCTTTAATTTTTATAGAGATTTTTTTTGCATTTATTGTCTGATTTCCTCCTTCACATGCGGATTGTACCCCTTTTATAGTGTCTTCTACCTATACCTTAATATAATAACCTCACAAAAAGAAAAATAAGAAGAAAAAATTCCAGGAGAAGTGAATTGTCTTCACTCTTGATTCTTTGAAGGATTTACTGCAAAAACTACATGAAGAGAGCTGGTCCTTCTGTCTCAAAATGAGACTATTAAAGAGTAGCCTATAAATGTTCCCAGGCCTCTTTCAAAGTGTAAGCACTTCTGAGCTCTTTAGCACTGAAGTGTCAAACGCAGCTCAGATGGGAAGACCACCCCCCATCCATGCTTTGTGCCTACCAAGGTGTGGCCTACCCTGGGTTATCCAGGGAGACCTGCTGCTGTTTCTTGCACATACTCATACATATGTGTGCACGCACACACACGTGTATGTGTGTATATGCATTTTTTTTTTTAATTTAAAGGTCAGTACAGAATCAGCTGCTGGAATACGAGTTGGAGAATGCAAAAAAGTCTACTAAGGACAGGAAGTGGGGGAAAAGCCATTTCCAAGAGCTGAGTGATACAGGATAATAAACAAAGTCCTAGAGCTGAGGAGTACCTTGTAAATGTGAAGGGTCATAGGAATGAGAGAGATACTTGAATTGATAAAAAGAACCCTGGTCGTAGATATGGCTCAGCCGCAAAGTAGTTGTGTATCTGTGGACAAGTTTCATAGACTTCCTGGCCCTCTGCTTTCCTGTCTGTTAAGTGAGAGGATGGAGCATAGTTGATTCCCAACAGTGAGTGGGCCTGTTGGGCAACCGAACAGGCTGGCGTTAATTCCCACTGGGTAGATGAGGGGATGACAGGGAACAATTTTTAAAGCCATATTGTAACACAGGGAATGGCCCGAAAAAGGGTAAAAGTGTTTCACAAGCTGTCACTTTAAAACCTCCCCCACTCTTTTGGGGAATTAAAACCTGCATCCCTGCCAGGCCAGTGACCAGAGGGACAGGGGAATGTCCTTTTTCTTGTACCACAGGAAATGACTCAAGGGAATTGTCCAGGCAGAGGTTATGAGATTGTCTTCCCTGGAGATGGGTCGAGATGGGATATATCAGCATCATGAACTTTGGTTAAACAGCAAGAGCCCCAAGCTGAAACCTCCCCTTTAAAAACTCTGTTTCTGCTTATAGATAGGATGTTGGTACTTTAAGACAGGAGTTTGTCAGCCTGCTCATTTGCCAGCAAATGAATAAACCTCCCTTTCCTTCTCAAACCACTGTCCTCATGCTTCTGATGTGACCTTGGGGACAAGTGCCAAACTTCTGGTAACAATATAGTAAATGTATTGCTACAGATGTTGCTCTTTTGGGATTTCAGCTAAATTCACGCTAAAATAATAGCATCCTTTATTGTGCCCTTACTAGGTTATTACCTGTTACACCACATTACCTCATTTTAATTTTTACTGACCTGCACTTTATACATGAAGCCACAAGCATCCAGGACATTAAAACTCATCCAAAGTTATATTATTTTCTTACTAAAGATTCATTACTGACAGGTCTATGTGAATGTGTAGCAAAGGCTTTTGCAATGAGTGAACAAAAACGCATTCTATTATAGACATGGGAGAACAATAGAACAGTATAAATAAATACTAAATGGGTGTTTAAAATATTTTTTTCTTCAGAAATAAAACTATTTTTTGACTCTGGTGGAAATTTTTAAGTTGAGTAGGTCAGTGCCAGTGAGAAAAATAAATAAAATTCTGTGTGTGTGTGTGTGTGTGTGTGTATTTATGTCTTGCTTCTAATGAAAGTCTCGTTGCACCTCTCTTGCTTGGAGCTCAGTGACGTGGTGCACTCATCTATCCGGAACACAATGCAAACTTAAGAAGTATGCAGTGGGGCTGCTGTAACATGAAAATGGAAGTTAAGAAATCTGCGCTCCTTGTGGGCCAGCCCTTCGGGCCTATTTACTTTTACTTCACATATAATTCTAACTAGTTTAATTATCTAGTTTCTAAGACAGTGGGAGATCCCTATTTAAGGAAGGAAAAGGACTTTCAAGCACATAGACAGCAGCTGGGGGAAGAACCATTCTCTGGGCTGGGTACATGGCTTATGCCTGTAATTCTAGCACCCTGGGAGGCTGAGGGGGAAGCATTGCTTGAGGCCAGGAGTTTGAGATCCCCGTCTCCACAAAAAAAGTTAAAAAATTACCTGGGCATAGTGGCATGCCCCTGTAGCCCTAGCTACTCAGGAAGGTGAGGCAGGAGGATCACTTGAGCCCAGGGGTTCGAGGTTACGGGAGCTATGATTGTGCCACTGCATTCCAGCCTGGGCAACAGAGTGAAACCCTGTCTCTAAAGGAAAAAAAAACAAAATGAGCAAAATCGTGCTCTGACAAGCAAACTGGAAGAGTATCACAATGTGGGCCAACAGCACCCCCCACCTCAGACCCTGGGTGGGCCGCCTCAGTCACCCATGTTAAGGATGAGTTCTCAGGAAAAGGTTGTAAAATAGTCACTATAACATGTTGAAGGAGGCGAGGAAATGCATAATAAAATTTCAGAAAGCTTTTTCTCTTATATTTACCTTCCTATGTAGACCCTCAGCCATATAGAAAATAAAATTTTCAGGATGACTCTTTATCTCTCTTTGAATTACAGAGAAGCACTGAGGTGTATAAAACAACCTGAGTTTTTTAATCACAAGTTTTAAAATGTAAACTCTGCCTCCTGCTTGCTTGTAGACACCAGCCTCAGTATTTTTATCTGTAAAATGGAGATATCCAATATGTTGAGCCTGAGCCCACAGACTTCAATTCATGACAAGTATTGTTTTCACATACATAGCAGAATTTCATATTTAAATTAGGGGTTCTCCCCCAAAATATTATTTATGACATCCTAATCAACCTTGAACTTAGTCAAAATGCTCATTTTACTTAACTTGGTGACGGATTCTGATTCTCCAGAACAATCTAAGACAATTTCTCTTGTGCCCTACCATGCTTATGTCTTATTACTCCATCTTCCGTTTACCTTCTAAAAATATTTCAGCCAATTTTAAGTTTGATAGTTTGTATTAAATAATAGGTTTACAACATGGTTTCTCCAGCTATTCCTGCCCCAAATTCTGATACACCCCTTTGTCACCTCTAAAGAAAGACCCACGTTCATAAAGATGGAGTTTGTGTGAATTGACTGTACAAGGTTGCCAAGGAAAACTAGCGTCTCACTTGCAAGGTACACATTAAGATTAAAGTAACTTTAGTCCATGTCCAGTTGAATTCTTGGCATGTATTTATCTTCTGCAAACTAACATAGCTATGTGCCAGAAAGGGAGAAAGGGGAGGGAAGGACAAAGTTAATGAAATTTTATATGACATTATGCTGCTGTTCAAAACTATAACTTGATAACTGTCTTTCTGTGTATAGAGTAAGAAATGCTTTCAAATCCTTGGCTTGAATTAATTAACCATGACCCTTGGAGTACACCCCAAGGTTCTGATAAGTAGCCCCTTTGGAATGTGTAAAACTGAGCTCACATCCCAACATCCGTTACAGAGACAGATCCAAGCTCATCTGTTCTGTCTTCTCTGGCTGTATAGTTTAAGAAATAGAATGCACCAGAACAGATTTATTGAAATGTTTATGAGCTGAAGATTTATTTAAACTGTTGAGGAAAACACCTGCACCCAGCAGTAAAATTGGCTCCCAAAGATTTTCTTCTACTGTGAAAAGAAAAGTCAGGCCTCTGAGGCCCCATCCAGGTATAAATGCCACTACAAAACAGGCCTGTGCTATCCTTTTGTGTTTCTGTGATCTGTGGGAACATTGGTAATGTCACATCTTGATCTCAAAGTTTTTAGTTTCCATTTCTGCCCTCTTACGTGGAAAAGTGACTAAATTATACATAAAAATAAGACAGTGTCATTCTCCAATTACCATTCCTTTCCTACCCCCCTCTACAATGCTAGTTACAATTTTTCCAAAATAAAGTGACTTAAATAAAACCCTAAGAGAAAGAAAAACTTTTAAATCTCCAGGATTCAAAAGTAATAGAAACAGATGAGTTTACAGTCAGGATTGCTGTGTAAGGCTGCCCAGGTTGGGCACTGCACAACTCCAGATGTTGCAAAATTGCAGTCACTACAACATCATGTGAATGGTGCCACTGCAAACTGTCCAGACTATATCTACCTGATCCTGCTGGAATTCATCTTGCTAATCCATCAGCAAGTCCCTTCAAACATTTCAATGAACATCTGTTAAATCTGCCCCCTCCTGCCCATCCTCAATTGAGGTCTTTATCACTTTTCACCTATATTATTGCAGAAGCCTTTTTGCTTCCCCCTACCTCCCTTTCTCTCACCCCATCATCCACACTGTCTCCAAAGTAAGCTTTCAAAAAGGCAAACAATACCTCTCACCTATAAAACCTTAGCAGGACCAGGTAAGACAGGACCAAGTCCAAGTTTCGTGGCATGAGCAATGAACTTTTCTAACCTAACTACGCTGACACTGCAGCTTAATTATGCCTTTCTCTCCCTCACATGCAACACTTCGGATCCAACAATTCCAAATCCCCTGATCCCTAAACGTGCTCTGAGATTTGCCCCATGTTGTTTCCATTTTTGTCTTTATTCCCCCCGTCTCTGCCTAGGGGGTGTATTTTCCCCTCAAAAATGTTATTGGCACAGCCTTGCAGACCCCTCTTCCACTCAGCCTCTCTACCTGGACACCCTTGATTGTTCTGCATTCTCAGGACCTCGAGCTTGGCGCTTCCCAGTGCTGATCACAAAGGAATTAACTAGGCTACCATGTGTCACCCCTGCTGGGCTGCACCCTCCATGAGGACAGAACTGTGTCTTCCTTGCTTACTGTTGTTGCCACAGCATCCCACACGGTTCCTTGCCACATGGAGAACTCCATGAATGTCAAATGAATGGGTTGTAATTACATGTGTACCAGTGTTGTTCAAATAAACTCCAAATAACCTCAACTCCAAGAGTGTTAGCAAGGAAAATAAATTTTACAGAAGGATGGTTTGAGCAGGAAGGGTGTCAGTGGAGGGAGTTAGCTCACACACGCACAAAAAAGCTTTAACCTCCTAATGACGACCATATTCTCTTTTTCCTATTTTCTCTCCTGGCTTCCTGTTGCCTGGTCTCATTTCTCTCTTCTCCACCATGCCACCTCCTCAAAAATTCCTTTATTCCTTTACGGTTTGCTCTCAAACTTACGGTAGATGTCCCGCTCTGAAAAACAAAGGTCTGGTAATCAGCCAACTGCCCCTTGCTGGGCATGTGGAGGGCAAGGTCTCAGACTCCATGTCAAGGCAACAGCCACCATTAGATGGAAAGCTTCTGGGGACAAGTTTTCTATCTTTTCACCTTTGGTTCCCAGGGCCTACTAGAGTTCTTGGTATAATGTAGGCACTCAAATATCTCCTGAGTTGAATTCTCCATCTCTTAGTATAGTTTATTGGCCAGCCTCCTTTTTCACATTGTTGTTTTTTTTTGTTTGTTTGTTTGTTTGTTTTTTGAGACAAGGTCTTGCTCTGTCTCCCAGGCTAGAGGGCAGTGGCGTTATCATAGCTCGCTCCAACCTCAAACTCCTGGGCTCAAGCCATCCTCCTGCCTCAGCCTCCCAAAGTGCTGGAATTACAGGTGTGAGCCACTGTACCTGGCCCTCAAAGGTAACATTATTGATCAAAGCCTTTAAAATTCTGATTGAAGCAGTTCAGGACACACCACCACCTCATGATATGCCACTGTGGCGTATTGATTATTACGAATGGAAAGCATTTGAGAAACAGTAAATACTGTTACAAGTAGGGCTTTCTGACCTCCTCTCCTCTACCTAAAAACAGGCCATAAAATTTCCTATGAGAAAGGTGCCCTCCCTGTACCAGAAAGGAAAAAACCTCCTTATCACCAGAGAAAGGAAATCATGCCAAAATGGATCTATACAAACACACTTGTTAATTTAACCAATGATCTTCCATTAATTTTCCCCAAACTCCTTTGTCTTGTTATTTCTTCACAAACTTACCATTTCTTTATCTAAAATGTATATAAGCTGGTCCCTTCTTTGGGTCTACATGTTCTTGTGAGGACTCTCAAGTACATGTAAAATTTTAATAAAACTTGTATGCTTTTCTCCTGTTAATCTGTCATATATCAGTTTAATTCTTAGGTCTAGCGAGAAACTAAGAGGGTGGAGGGAGAAATTTTTCCTCCCCTATATGGCAAAGGGATATTCTATAATAAAACTAGCCTCAACACTTAAAAAATAGGATGTCATAAAAAATAAAAGAAAACAAAACAGAAAGGCAATTAATAACACCAGGGAACACAAACAGTTCTCCCTTTTCCAGCTACATATCTGTGTAAGACTGGGCTTTCTTCATATACTCCAACCAAAACAACATATTGCAACAGATGGAATGAAGAGCCAGGTACAAGAATCCAGTTATTACTATTAAGCCAAACATTAGTGTTTTATAAAACTCTAGAATAATGTCATTCTTCTTACCAAATATTTTGTTATGGAAATATAGTTATTTATAATAAAATGTCATTCATATTAACAAATAATGGCTTTATGATTGCTATTTCCAAATTTATGAACTAATAAACATTTTCAGAATTTCTCAGTTTTAATTTGAAATATGGTAAAAATGCATAGATATAACGCACACAAACAAAAGCTCTTTGGAGTCCCCTATAATGCTTAAGAGTGTAAGGGCTCCTGAGACTTTTTTAAGAGTTTGAGAACCACTGCACTCTCCTATCCTGCTAGCTCTCAGTCTACCCTGGTTCTCGCCCCTGGCAGGAGAGTCCTGGTCGACACTACAGCGTCCCCTAGCTGTCATCTGAGGAACCTCTCTCTATTTGGGCTTTCCATTTTTTCTTCCCCTTTTAAGAGCCCCTTTGTCTTTCATCCAATTTTGTGCAACACTCACAGGGTCCTGCTTCTTCCAGATCTGCTAGTGGGGTCCTTGAAACCCATAGGGACCCTCTTCTGTGTGGCACAGGGGATGGAGGAAAGAGGGATGGATGAAAGAGAGATGGGCCTTTTCATTCGTCTGCTGGATGTGCTGTCCGTGGCATATTGTGGCCTTTCCTAGGAGCTGACTCCTTTATCCAAGCCATGTGTGTGCCCAACCCTGGAAGGAAGACTAGGGAGCAGGAAGTCCACCCTGCCTCCTGCTCTGTATTAGCAGCGTCTGGATGGGTAGGGGGACCACCCTGCTATCTGCTCCTGTGAACTAAAATAAAATCTAAAGCCCCCCAGCAGACTGAATAGTCTCCCTTTTGGTGAAGGAGACCCTAGAAATGCCCTAAAGCTGAGCTGCTGGCCATGAGAAGGGGGGTCAGACATGCCTCTTCATGTCTCCCTCCCTTCTTGGAGATATCCTTTGTAACTCAAGAACAGGCCTAAGGTTATGCAAGACAAAGCTTAAGCCTGTCAGTCCTCAATTTACTTCACAGATCACTGGAGTCTGAGTCTATGTCTGGTGGCTTGTCTCTAACAGACTTCCTTATCTTAAAACATTGCAAGCCTTTAGACAAAGCTTCGTTTCTTTAGCCAATTACAAATCAAAGAATCTTTAAACCCACCTATAACCTGTAATTCCCTGGTTTGAGATGTCTTGCCCTTTCTGGTCAAACCAACGTATGCCTTACATGTATTGGTTTATGATTTTATGTGTAATTCCTACCCAACCACGGCAGGACCACTTGCTCAAGATTTCTTCAGAGTGGTTCTCCAGGCCAAAGTTGCACATATTCGGGTCAGAATAAACCTCTTTAAATTATTTTACAGAGTTTGCTTTCTTTTCCGTTGACACTCCCAAGGAGAGTTTCCAGCCTCACTACGCTCAGGGTTCTACAAGCAAGAACAGCCCCAGTGGAGTCTTCCAGGGGGGTTAGAAAAGAATTCTCAAGGGGAAAGTTAAAGGATTGCAGGGTGCCATAAAAGCATCCTAGTAAACACTTTTCCAGATACTCACTGGAAGGGAAGCGGCACTCAGCCTCCACCCCTTCACGCCAGCCCCATCTTCATGCTTTGCTATCACTACACCATTCAGGAGAAACCCCCAGCTTCTGGTCTCTGCTCTTCTCTCCCTTAAACATTTTCACCAGATTAAGAAAGTTTTGTCGGGACCACTCCATGCCCAGGGTAAAAAGTGCAAACGGTACTAGGTAGAAAGTTATCAGACTCCATCCTAAGGAGTGTCATTTAACCGTGCAAACCCCAGGACTAACTCCAGGCTCAAAGGAAATACCTGCATCTTGGACCAGCTCACAGAGGGATTCTTATGTAAACCAAAATCTGAGACCCACTGCAGGAGAGAAATCAAGAGCCTTAGAGATGCTAAAAGGGGTTGGTTATTTGGAAAACCAAAGAGTAGGTTGAGATTCCCCTCCATTTCAGGGGAGACTGAAGACCTCGCTTTTCCTACTGCTCAGGGAGAAGGCTGATATGGCAATTATTTCCGGGAGCCAGTGGCCACCACAGTGGGAAGGAAGTGGCGGAACTAGGCGTTCCCAGTGTCCCCAGTCCCGCCCTCACTCCTTCCTCCCACCTTCCTCCCGTCCCGAGAGTGACTCCAGGACTTAAGAAACTGGAAAGGAGGGAGGCTGGGCAGGCAGACACTTCCCAGACACCCAGCTCTAGGGGTGTGTTAGTGACCAGGAGATGTGAAAAGAGAAGGAATCCCAAGGGCAGCTGGAAAAGGAGGGAGATCCCCAGGGTCTCTGGGAAGCGAGGTTAATACAGGCAAGACTGGAGACTCCCAGTAGATAGTGTTGAGGGCTGCATTTGGCAGCAATCCTATAAACACATTCCTCTCTAAGATCGGATGTAAGCATTTAGAAGACTGGCTATTAGAAAATAAACAGTATTAATAACATTAATAATCAGGAGTGTCAGTGGTGTTGAAATTTTTCTGGAATCCTTTCCCGGGTTGCCTAACGCCCAGAGAAGGACAATAACAGTGTTTAGTAGACATAAATTACAGGATTAGTGCAAGTAGCTATCGAGGTGATGAGCCGGGGCTTGTAAATTGGTTTTGTTTTGGTCTTCCTAATTAGGGGTGTGTGTAGTTAATTTCATGACTTTTTTGCCTCTGGCACTTCCTAACTAAAAAAAAAAACAACTTAAAAATGGTAGGAAGAGACACACACCTTTGATGGATCTGTGTTTATGTTAAAGAATTGGCTTAGTAAATTTAACCAAGACAAGGAAACTGTTAAGGACTGTATTTTTACCTTTATTTAATAACTCACCCACTTTTATTGATTGCCTATTTCGACCCAAGCCACGTGCCAGGACACAAAAGTGAACAAACACACCCCCTCCCCTCAGGGAATTGGTGGTCTAGTGGAAGAATAGAAAAGTCAATAAATAAAATGCACCGTGAAAAAGTTATGATCACAGTGTGTACTATAAGCACATAATAAGTGTACAGACACTGCCTTTAAACAAACATGCATAAGACCACTTTTTAAATTATAAAAGGTAAGTATATTGTACAAATTGGAGCCTTGGGTTTTGTTTTTTATTTTATTTCTTACTGTACAATGTACCCTGGAGAACATTCCACCTAGCTGCTGAACATTTTAAACAGATCCTCTGGCTACAAGCAAGCAGTATGTAGGACGAGATGGGACAGTGGCGAATGAATTAGAGATTTAGGGAGGGAGTTGCTGTCAGCGCGTCTTCATGCCTTGGTGCCAGGTTGGGAGAGGAAGGCCTGCAGGCTGGTGCTGAAACTAGTGGAGGTTCACTCACCCTATTGAATTTTTCTTTAGTTTCTCTGGTGGAATAGAAAGGTGTCGTTGCTGCTGCTTAGGGCACAACCTAGAAACTCCTTTATTTAGGAGCTTCTTAGCCGCAGATATGACAGGCCAAGTGCCATGCTAACGGTCAGTAAGTCGCTGCTGATTCTCAGTTAATTACTGTGTCAGGTACCATCGATTATAAGGAACTTCTAAAACTTCAATCTGTTTTAAATCTTTTACCAGATATGTTTGTAATTGAAGCCCTAAGTAAATAATAAATAAATAGAGTTTTTACCAGCTGTCCTCTGACTCAGTTAAAAACTGCTATGTTAGAATTATTTCTGAGTGATGAGAATTGAGGTACATTTTTATTTTCTTTACTTGTATTTTCCTGTATTGCTTGGGTTTTTTTGAAGGATCATGTCATTTTTAAATTTTGGTAATTAGTAATGAATGGATCCAGATTCGCAGAGAAATGAAGAGAATGAGGTTATTTTATTTGCACTGAGGCTGATCCCTGGGAGCCGAGAGGCTGGACGGGACATGACAGGACATGTGCAGAAACAAGGTGGGGCGCAGACAGGAAGCCACAGCGAGGCCCAGTGCAGGCAGGGAAAGGAAGCTCTGAAAGAGAACTGAGAGTCTCCACTCCAGCATCCCCGCTTAAGTCACACTGGTTCGTGGGAACAAAAGAATTCTGTGGTCAGGTAAATCTGGGACACACAGCACTCCCTCTCTGCCTCTTGGCGAGTTATACTGCACACGCCTGAGAAGTCCTGGAGTGTAGACACCTGCCCAGCCCAGGATCTCCCCGACTTCTCTGGATTCAGAACCTTTTTAGGGAAGCACCTATCACACCTGTGAGAACTAGTGTTTTACTTTGCTCTAGCCTAACTCCCCATTTCACAGATAAGAAAATTGAGGCACAGAGAAGCAAATGAAAGTCACACAACTAGTTAGAGGCAAAGCTGGCATGCAAACCCAGGCCTCCTGGTGTCCTAGTCATTGATTTCCCACCACGCCTGCTGTTTTCCTGCAGTTCCTGCTGCTCAGGGTTGGTGTGGCTCAGTCAGGAATATCAGGGAAGAGACAGAGGAGTAGGACATCCCTGAGGATTCAGAAAGGCAGGTGTTAAGCCATAGTTAGAGCAGTAGAAGTATATTTGTTTGGAACAATTGTTGGCTTTTTTTGTACCTATGATATTTCTCAAGTAACATAAACTTTTTTCTTTTTTAATTGATACATAGCATTTTACATTTTTATGGGGTACATGTGATATTTTGTTGCATGCATAGAATGTGTAATGATCGAGTCAGGGTACTTGGGGTATTCATCACCTTGAATAGTTATCATTTCTATGTGTTCTCTTCTAGCTACCTTGAAATATACAATACATTGTTGCTGACTATAGTGACCCTATTCTGCTGTCAAACATTAGAACTTAGGCCTTCTATCTGTATATTTGTACCCATTGACCAACCTCTCTTCATCCCTCCCCTTCCCAGCCCGTGGTGTCAGTCATTTTACTCTGTACTGCCATGAGATAGACCTCTTTTAGCTCCCGCATATGAGACAGAACATGCAAAATTTGTCTGTGTCTGGCTCATTTCACTTAACATAATGACCTCCAGGTCCCTCCATGTTGCTACAGATAACAGGATTTCATTCTTTTTATGGCCAAATGTATATGCCACATTTTCTTTATCTACTCATCCATTGATGGGCACAGGTTTATTCCATATCTTTGCTATTGGGAATAATGCTGCAATAAACATGCAAGTGCAGGTATCCCCTTGATATACTCATTTCTTTTCCTTTGGATAAATACCCAGTCCTGGGAATTGCTCGACCTTATGGTAGTTCTATTTTTAAACTTTTTGAGAAATCTCCATACTGTTTTCCATAGTGTCTGTACTAATTTACATTCCCATCAATAGTATATATGAGTTATGAATTCCCTTTTTTCTGCATCCTTTTTTTGTTCATTTGTTTTTTAGAGATAGGGTCTCGCTCTGTTGCCGAGGCTGGAGTGCAGTGGTGCCATCATACCTCACTGTAGCCTCAAACTCCTGTGTTCAAGTGATACTCTCACCGCAGGCTCCCAAGTATCTAGGACTACAGGCATGTGCCACTACATCTGGCTAAGTTTTTTTTTTTTTTTTTTTGTAGAGGCAAGGTCTCTCTATGTTGCCTAGGCTGGTCTTGAACTCCTGGGCTCGAGCAATTCTCCTGCCTCAGCCTCCCAAAGTGCTGGGATTAGAGGCATAAGCCATTGTGCCCAGCTTTAGTAGCCATTCTAACAAATTTTTTAAAAAGTTTATTCCCTTGGTTGTCCCTTCGTAATGTGGAAATCAGCCAAGTTTTGGATATGAGAAATTGTAGCTTGCACATTCAGTCTCCTCTTTATCTCCATCTAATCTTCCCCCATCCCCTAATAGAACTCTCCAATGAGACATAGATGTTTGTGGCAGCGTGGACAGGACACTAGAGTTTCCTGTGGGTCAACACTGATTTCTTTCTCCATGGTGACTCAAAACCAAACACTGATAAAGCTCTGCCTCCCCTAGTTTCAGGAGCCTCTTATCAGAAGCCCTCTTTGTCCTGTGTTGACACGCAGTAAGCACCTGCCCTGCCTACTCCCTTGCAAGTTCCACCTGGCCTAGCGTCTAAGGCCCAGGCAGGTGAACACAGGCACGGCCGTCTCTCCCCTGTGCCAGTGGGCAGCTGCCATGAAGTCACACCTGGCACCCTCATGTTCTGGCACAGGCACAGCCATGAACACCCACACCTGGAACTGAGAGACACTAGTCTTGATGGAGTGTCTAGACGTGGACAGTGCACATTTCCTGGTGGCACGCATGACAAGAATTCAATTCCGACAAACTCCTTCACACTGCCAAGTTCCTCCTCTGGAAGGTTACAGTCTGGTGGGGAAGAGAGGAAGAGGTATAAATGACTTTGATCTAAAACCCAAAATAGTGCTCTGAGAAAGGCTTAAAATAAAATACTACATGAGCTCAAGACAATTAGCAGTTGATTTTAATTTAGGGGAAGATTGGAGGAGAAGGGTTAGAACTGGGCTTTGAAGGGTGAGTACAATTGTGGCAGGTGAAGAGGGGAGGAGGGTAAAGACAGTCTATATAGAAGGGTCAGCTGTTGGGGGCGTGGGGTGTTCTGGATACAGGAGAGAGTTGAGCAAAGGTGAGCGGGAGAGAACATGGATCTTGATAAAGTAAGTAGCAAAATCTCCAGCTGGAGTGTAGGACACATGAGCAGAGATGGAATGGAAGAGAGAGGTAGGAGCTAGATTGCAGAGGCCATGAGTCAGGAAATGAGGAAGTGGATGACTCTCCTGTATCCCTGCCCCATGCAGTGATTTGGGCGGAGGGAGAGAAATGCTTATAAAATACATGGCTTTATTAATTATTGTATGAAACTGCAATAGTCAAAGAAGTTAAACTGCAAATAGTCAAAGATGTCGTGCTATCTATTAAATTTGGACTTCCTACCATAGTTAGTAAAAGGCCACAAATGGTTTGGGAGGAATTTTTATTATCAATGGTGTCGATTTGCTTATGATTCAGTCCTTATTGATTCTTATGTGAGACCTTGGCATGCAGAGAAATTAGTGTATTTCTCAGAGCCGATGTTACGTAGCATTCTGTGGTTAGCACTTACTATTTCTTCTTCTCTTTTTAAAAATAGTGCTTGGCTTTTTTTCTAAACATGGAGAATTTGGGGGCATGGGAATAATAAGAATGAAAGCAGATGTATGTTTTAAAAAGATAACCCAGATAACCTTGGGTCAGTGTTTAAGATGGATCAGATTAGAGGGAGAGAAACTGGAGATGGGAATATTAGTTTCAGACTTTGCTTTCTTACTTTTATTCATTTGGAAAATCCTTAGGAGTATCTACAAAGTGCCAGGCACTGTTCTGGGAATCGCCAATATGATTGAACCAAACAAATGAAGCACCTGTTCTCCCAGCTCGCTTTCCACTGGGTGGGTACAGACAGTGGACGTGCAATCTACAATACTGGTAAGTGCTGTGAAGAAATACGAAGCAGGTGAGATGGAGCACGCTGAGCAGGCCCTGGAAGCAGTTAAGACTATCGCGATAGCACAGGTGAGAGGTCTACAATACAGTTTGGTGTTGCTTGAAATAGAAAGAACAAACTTGGGAAGTCAGGTTCCTCCCAGACTAGGAGAGGATTTTTCATACCTGTCCTGGAATCCTACATCAAAGTGCATGTGGTGGCTGGGCATGGTGGTTCATGCCTGTAATCCAAGCACTCTGGGAGGCCAAGGGGAGAGGATTGCTTGAGGCCAGGAGTTCAAGACCAGCTCTGGGCAAGAGTGAGACCCCTGTCTCCACAAAAAGTAGAAAACTTAGCTGGGTGTGGTGGCGCAAGCCTGTAGTCCCAGCTACTCAGGCGGTTGAGGCAGGAGGATCACTTGAGCCCAGGAGTTTGAGGTTGCTGTGAGCTTTGATGATGCCGCTACGGTCTAGCTGGGGCAAAAGAGTGAGATTCTGTCTCAAAAAAAAAAAAAAAAGTGCATGTGGTGATTGCGAACACAAATTCCCGAGGCTGTGAACCCCACTGAGTTTTCTTTTTGAGTTGTAGGACTTTCTTCCATCAAATATGAGCAAGGAGTCATGAATATCCCTTGGAATGTCCTTTAGCCTCTTAGTACGTGTTTTGCCTGTGACAGGAGCAATTAGTCATACATTATTGAGTACATTCCATATTTCTGGGTACAAAGGGCAACAGAGAAATGCCTATATCTCCTCTATTTGGTCAACAGAAATACCTTTAGACTTTAATCTATTCATCCAATCTAATAATTTTGCCATCCATGAAATCTTAAGTGTTCTGCATTCTACACCTGCACTCAATTCCTGATCAATGAAAGATCCAGATCATGATTTCCGACTTATCTGGATATTTGAAAGATTAACTTTCCGTGGTAATATTTTACAAGAGTCACAAAACCAAGCCCTACCCTGTCACAGCCACCTAAAGAAAAGCAGGCAATACCCAAAAGAGATTGAGTATGTTATCTTTCTTTCAGTTACTCTTCTAATTTGCTTACCATGAAAACTGCGGAGAAACTTGAGCATGTTTGCTCTAGGTGGATGCTTGTTTTCTTAATGATATGAAAAGCAGTAGGAGGAAATGGAGTTTCTTTGCTGTAAAGAGGGGCAGCCATTGTAAATATAGGCAGACCAGGGCAAATCCATAGTGTTAGAATTTGGAGGGGTGTATAAGGACTTTGCAAATTTTCCTTTTCTTTTCTTTTCTTCCTTCCTTCCTTTCTCTCTCTCTCTCTCTCTCTCTTTTTCTTTCTTTCTTTCTTTCTTTCTTCTTTTGTCTTCACTGTGCCTCCTCCTCATGGGCAAAGTTTTCTACAAGGTTTATACAGCACTCAATTAGGATTAGGATTAGATATACTGTAATGTATTCTGGGGGAGGGAAACCAGAGCTTCTCCATTTTATAAAAGTGCTACAACTGCAGTTTGGCATGCTGGATAACTATTCGATAACTGCATTTCTCCCTGAGGTTTAGTTTTACAGGTCCACAACCCTTTATCTGAAACCCTTGGGCTGTGTGTTACGGAATTTAGAATTTTTCAGAAATATGGTGCATATGCTGTATATTATTAGAACACACCTCCAGAAAAGAGTGAAGTGACACTCTAAAATCAAACACATGGATATATCCCTAGTGAAATATGACTATTTACACTAAGTAAAAAAAATAAGGATCATAAATTGACTTACATCAGTTCAGGTCATATTTTGTTACCACATTAGTTTGGGCATCAAACTTTTGGTTTCAGAGACAAAACTCTGAAATTTCAGAATTGCAGCTAAGGCAGTGATCACCAACTTTTTTGGTACCAGGGACTGGTTTCATGGAAGACAATTCTTCCATGGACTGGGGGTGGGGGGGCCAGTAGGACAGGGGGATGGTTTTGGGATGATTCAAGCACATTACATTTATTGTGCAGTCAAACCTCTCTGCTAATGATAATCTGTATTTGAAGCTGCTCCCCAGCGCTAGCCTCACAGCCTCAGCTCCACCTCAGATCATCAGGCATTAGATTCTCATAAGGAGCCTCAACCTAGATTCCTCGCATGCATGCGCAGTTCACAGTAGGGTTCCTGCTCCTCTGAGAATCTAATGCTGCCGCTGATCTGACAGGAGGCGGAGCTTATGCCATGATGTGTGTGATGGGGATCGCCTGTAAATACAGACGAAGCTTCACTCACTTGGTCACCCGCTGCTTACCTCTTGCTGTGTGGCCCAGTTCCTAACAGGCCACAGACCAGTACTGGTCCTTGGCCCAGGGGTTGGGGACAGCAGGGCTAAGGGATTGTGGGCCTATATAACCTTCTCCTGTGTAATTCCAAAAAGCAAGCAATTGCATGAAGCAATGTCATGTATAGCTGTGATTGTATGAATCAAGCATCTGTATGTAGGAATGATTGCTGACATGACCCAGGTAGAACAGAGGCCTTTTTGCATGTTATACACCTGCAGAATAGTTGTCAGCAATTAATGAAGACAATGAATGTGCTCTTAATGTCCATCACTTTCAATTCCCAGTGACTTTGCATCTGGGTCTTGGCTACCTAAGGAAAGAGGTCTCCAATAGGTGAACACAGAGATAGAGAGATACTTTCTTCCTGTCTCCTCCCAGGCCAGTCCTCTCTGGCACGTGAGCTCGATATCACATCCTTCCGCACACAGGGGATGTGCCTATAATAGGAGGTCCTTCACTGGGAGTTTTTAAGGTATATCAGTGGGACCTGAAAACACACAAGTAGAAAGTAATACACCTTTGCCGGGTGCTTTACCTGGCTCTCCAGGAGACAGAAACTCTACGAATCTTATCCAGCTGGGCAGTTGCAGGCGACAGACGGCCAATATGTCCCAAGTGAGTTTCAAAGGATCTTGTTACCCAGGATCCCAAGGGGGTTGTAGCCTTGGGAACCATAGGTAAGGGTAATTACTCAGCTCCCCATTGTAGCGACTCTTCAGTTCTAGATACAATTTATCGCAGGCATGGCTGCCTAACAGTCTCCAAACCCACACTCCAGACACACTCCTTCTTCTGGAAGGTTAATGTGGCACCTGTGGCTGCTCCATCCCTGAGCGAGAGTGAAGACCATGCTCTCCAAACAGGCCACGTGCCGGACCACCTCTGGTTTCTGTTTTCTGGGACTCCAACTAGCAAGTGCAGTGCAAAGCGACCCAGACAGTGTGGTTGTGGTCCCTAGGATGGTTTGGGAGCCAGGTGAGTTGCTTTTTGTTTTTTCCTCACTGTGGGTATTTATCAGTAAAGGAGCATATATAGAGCATTCTTGACAGGAACATTTAGTCATATCAAGTCAAGAAATTACTATGTTACTTTTGACATTATTCATATAAGAAATCATACCTTGGTGAGGAGACAATTCAATTTTTCAGTTCAACAGATCTTATTTAGTAAACACATACTATACGTTACTTTGCTCTATCTGCAAAGATTTTGGGGGCTGGTGTATGTGTGTGGGAGGTACATGTGAGTGTGCTTAACAAAGGGGGCTTCTGGGGCAGAAGAGGAAGACAAGACTCAGGGGGGACCCTGTAGGCAGAATATACAACAGGCCAGCGAAGACGCAAACCATGGGTACAGTAGAGACAATCAGAGGATGGAAAGAGGGGTCACGCCTCGTTGGTAAGATCAGGAGAGACTTCAATAAATTGAGTGGATTTAGAGATGGGCCTTTAAGGATGGGCAAGATTTTAAAGGGTCGATTAGGGGGAAGGGGGCGCCTTAGGAAAACTATCCCTGTGAGAAAGCGTGAGCCCTTTTGAGAGAAAGGTCCGGGTTGGCAAAAGTGTACTCTGTAGATTACCATGAGTAGGAAAATGCATTGAGCTGTTATGTCCCCTGAGTGCCAGGCTGAGGGGTTTCACCTTCTTCCAGGACGGCAGAAAGAGATACAACCTGGAGAAGTCTTACAAAGGAACTTAAGCTAGAAGGTGACCTGAGTTCACTCTGGGGTCAAAATGGCTAGCAGGCTGCTGGTGCAGCATCAGGCCGATGGCTAGATGGTGTTTGGAAATGATGTTCCAATGCTGCAGGATTCAATAAAGTGGGGTCAAGGCAAGATGATATGATATACGAGGATGAAGCTGTAAAAGAAGCCATGAGAAGGGCTCCTGAGAACCTTTATACTGATAGGATGTTTCACATGAAGAGACCACTGGAGCCGATCATGAGGCAGCAGATCTTGCCTAAAGAGCAGTGGACAAAATATGAGGAGGATGAATTAATTCTACCTTGAACCACGTCCGAAAGAGATTACTTGGGAAAGAAAAGAGAGGAGCAGGCAAAGAGGTAATTGTGTAGTTGAAATCTGTGGATGCAGCTGTCCTCAAAATATGTTTATAAACATGGTTAAACCTGAAGCATACAATTTAAGAATTATTTGGTCTGCAGATGTATTACTTCAAATAAGTATCTATTGTAATCATAAACAAAAAATAAAAGAAAAGAAGGTAGAATGGCCAAAGCCAAAGAGCTGTGTGTGGATGAGCTTGAAGTTGAGAAGCTGTCAAGAGTCTCTTAAAATCAGCCGGACGAGATCCAACATGAAGGCAGGAGAATGGAGAAGTTCACAGACATGAGGTCACTGCAGAACATTTACACTTAGCCACTGACTGCATATGAGTCCAGACTGTGTCAGATTGGACACCTTTGCCTGCTAAGACCAGAAAATAAACTGGTTTAAACATTGAGGGCATTGATTGGTTCATGAAAATGCATGTCAAGAGAGAAGGAGGCTTCTCGTCAACTTTCTCTGAGGTGTCCAGCTCTGTCCACCTGCAGTTCCCTCAGCTCTGCCACCATCTGCATTCTCAGGCAGTTTCCATCATGACAAAATGGTTAAAATGCTGGTAGAATTGCTGGCTTCACCTCTGCACAACAGCTCGTCCAGGAAAGGAAAGAGACTATCTTTTTGAATGGCTTGCTCTCTTTTAAATATACATCCTTTCTTATTTTTTTAATAGTTTCTAAATTGTGAAATGTGACACACAAATGGAAAAGTACATAGAACACAGATTTAATTACAGCTCAGTTAGTTTTTGTAAAGTGAATACCCATGGAACCACCACCCAGGTGAAGAAACAGAACATTGCCAGCATCCCAGAAGCCGCCTGTATGTGCAACGCTTTCTTAAGAGTGAGGAAACTTGCCAACCAGAAGGCCAAGGCTAACTTCCCCCAGAGTCTCATCCATAGGAATCAGATTCTCAGGTTCACCTGGGACCCAATTACCACCAAGGGAGGGTCACTGCTGAAGAATGAGTGCTTGAGCCAATTATTAGTCAGAGGGAGGACTCCACTTAGAGTGGCCCTAACCCTGAAGCTGGGAGTAGGGTCACATTTCCCTGAGACATTGGGCTGCAGAGAGCAGGGTAGGTATATGAGAAAAAAGCCAGAGCTCTGCTAGGAAAGGGCCCAAGAAGAAGGAAGGCTGGGCCGGCTCACAATGTCCAATGCAGGGAGAGTACACATATGCGCTACTCTAAGACTTCAAGGGTGGGTAACTAGTTGACAGACCTGAACTAAGTCAACAATGATATCATACGAGAGCCCAGTGGTTTTCAGTGAGGGAAAGGATTGTCTCATCAACTCTTGTGTAACTTATAAAACCTATGCAATGCTTTCCTCCTGCTTAGCCTCCAGATTCAAGGATATTTGAAAAAACATTAAAACATCCACAATCCTTCCAACATCCACGTTCTGCTATCTTTCTAACATAATCACAATTTTGTTTGGAAGACAGTTAAGCCCAGTGTATGCATGGTAAGCAGGAAAGCTTGCAGAAAAGCTTACAGGTGGGTTCAGCCAGCATGGGCTTTTGCCTACACTCTGCACCAGATGCCTGGAAGTAGAAAAACCATCTGGGACACATGAGGGTCAAAACCACAGGCAAAGATGGCAGAGCAGAAAGACTGGAAAAGCCTTATTCTCTGTTGTCCTCTTTGAGTTGCTGTATCAAAACTGGACTGTCTGCCTCCAAATATTTTGTAACGTGAAAAAAATAAAGGCCTATTTTTGTCCTAGTTTAGTGGCCTACAGTTTGGCCACTCTTGTTGAGAGTCTGTTATCTGTAAGTGATTAATATCCTGATACAATATTCTTCTAAGGTTCTTCCTATGCATATATAGATATATAATTTTCAACTAACAAGTGTATGAGGCAAGTAATATTTATTATCCTCATTTTTATTTATTCTCTTTTATTTATTTTTGTTTTTAAAATCATGTTTATTACTCTGATCAAAAGTTACTCATATAATATGGTGGTCTTCAATGTTTATTTTTGCATGGTTAAACAGTCTGAATGACTAGCTTATAATTGAGAGCAGTTTTATAAGTTTTGCTCTTCAAAATGGTGTTCCTGTTGTATAGGAAGTAGTTCTCACTGACAAAGAAATTATGCTAATGAAAACAAAATCAAGAATGACCTGCTAGTACCACAGATTACCGAGCAGCTCTCAGGGCAGTTCCCCCACCTCTTGCAGCAAAGGGGATCAAGATCTAAAAATACCCTAGAAAAATCTAATGTCATCTGCACTGCTCTTACACAAAGGCCAAGCTTGTAAGCTATTCATCTGTGCTGCTCAAACGTGAGAGAGTTAAATATAAGGCTAAAACATGGTGAATCTTCTCGCTTCTTTGTGGAATATAATTTTCTTCAAGTGGGACCAGGACAATCCCTTAACACCCTTTTACATCCTGGGTCAGAGGGTGTTTTAAAATATTCTGTCTAATCACATCAATGTCTTGAATCAAGGGCTCTGTTATGCTTTTAGCAGTTGGTTGTGGTGCATAAAAATCCACCAGGAGTTGTGCGTTTGGGCAGCTTCTGATACGTGCAAGGATGCCCTTCCCGTGACAGCACAGGTCCATGAAAGACCGCCCTCTACTCTGCCCATGACTGTGAGTGGAGATCTTGCAAGGAAGTGCTCCTTTGCCCAGATTTTCCAAGTTCTTCAGTTTTACTCATCTGTCCAGCAGGGCTTCTATCTTAGGGTAAAGCGTTGGAACCAGCTGGAACTTTCCATGCATCCTATCCCACCCTGGGCAACAAGGGGGTCTATCCTCATTTTTAAAAGGGAAAACAGGTTTAGGAAGGTCCAGTGAATGTATGTCAGTCATGCAACTAGAAAGTGACAACACTGGGACTCAGGCCCAGATCTGCGGGACCCCAAGGCACATGCTTTCTCCTACCACATGCCTCTCTCTAGGGTTCTTGAACTGGCAGATGAAGAGACTCAGATTCTAAGTTTCTTTTAAAATTATTATTTTACATTATTACAAGACCTTGAACCAACAACATTAGCATGTATTTGTTAAAGGAAAATGAATTCTTTCAGGTCCTGCTACTTTTTATAATATTTTTCCTTTTTGCACAACTGAATTCTTTCTATTTTTCTTTAAGAGACCTGTCTCACCATCACCCAAGCTAGTCTCCAGCTCCAAGGCTTAAGGAGTTGGCCTGCCTCAGCCTCCCGAGTACCTGGGATTATAGACTCGAGCCACCACACCCGACCCTTTTTGCACAATTAATTTCAATCCCTGTTCATCTGAGTGCAGACTTGCAGCAATTCTGTACATACTACTTGATATTCTGTTTTTTTTTTCTTTTAGAACTACTGTCTGAAGAAAGTTATTCTGGTTTTTAATCTAACAATATTATTTCTTGATGTCTCTGTACATTTCATATCATTTTAAATTTAAACAAAAACATTTACTGTAAAAAACATTGACTGTAAGTTGTAAAATGATAAAAAATAGTATAAAATAGATGAATAATCATCAGTACTATCATTGCCCCAAATAAATACAAATACAGTTTGTACTAGGCCTTATTTTGTTCCTGTCCTTTTGCCTATACATTTTCTCTTTGCATAGTAGTAATTACAGTACATGAATTTTGTATTCTGTCATTTCTACTGAATGTTACATTATAATTGTTATCTACAGGCTCCATGTGGACAAAACCTTCTCCATTTTCATCACTGTGCTTAGCATGGTATAGTAAATGTTACTACATGCTCTTCCTAATTAACATATACATATCCATGTAATATTCTTTTTAGCTAGCGTGCATTAATTCACTTAACTTTTCCCTAATTATTAAATATTTCAGTTGTTTCCAATTTTTTGCTTTTATAATGTGTTGAAAAGTTTTGTGCATAAAGTTTTCTCTGGATTCGGACTATTGTTTTAAGATAGGGTGAAATTATGGGGTCTAATGATTTGGACAGTTTTATAAGTCTTGATGCATTTTATGAAAATGCTTTTTAAAATGGCTGGAACAGTTTACAATAGCAAAAGCAATGTACCAGTTTCATGACACCCTCACCTGCCCTGGTTTTTGTTGTGTTTTTAAATTGTTGTTATTGATTGAAGCAGAAGACATTATGAATCAATTAGCACACTTACATAACCACAGTTTAGTGTCACAGAGACATTGTGCCAAATAAGTACTCATTAAAAGGTGAGTCTATTATTTTGGTCATGTTGCCAACGTCTCCACTATTACCCAACACATGATAAGCACAGGGGCAACTTAACTGTTCTCTATAATTTCCATCATTGGCCTATACATATAAATACCAGTTGTAATTATTACAAACTATTATATCACTGTTCACAGCCTTTTGAACATCATAATGAGCAAGTTGATTTTTACATTAGGCATTGTCAGTAATAATTCCTTCATTTTCTACAAAGACATCCAATGAACCTAAAACATATCTGTATCTATATCTCTCTATAATCCCTGTCTTTCTCAGTGGAAATTCGTAGGTAATCCCAGCTCCAGAGAAACTGTGCTTTTCTATGTCAATTTAAAATGAGTAATATTCACCAGAGGCTTAACTAAAACTACAGTGATCTTTGGACTGTTCACAAATGACCAACACAAAGTATTTCTGTATGAGTTATTTGCCAAAGTCCAAATAACTAACCCTGAATTCCGTAAAGCAGGCAGTGTGGCACTTACTTGAACTGATATTTTCTTAGAAAAGCTTTTCAAAGCTTTGGCCATAGAAGCAATGAATCCAGAAGTAATCCATGGGCTTTAAACTACTGCACGGAGAGTTATAAACTGTATGATTTACGACGTCAGGCCAAAGGAGAGTGGACTCCAAAGTGTGTTAAAGGGGATCAAAGTAATCTTTAACCCAGTGGCTGCTGAGCACGGAGAAGGGACTGTCACTGGCTATTCCTTTTCCCTTTCTTCTCAACATTTGACTAGTAGCCACAGGTTGGGTGTTAACCTGCGCCATTTATGCCACTGCTCAGAGAGAGGAGGACCTGCTGCCTGCTGAGGTTCCAGCGGGGAGGGCATGCAGGACTTCTCCAGGCTCAGGCTCGGCCAACTAAAATATATATGGAAAAAATTAGCCGAGCATGGTGGCGCATGCCTGTAGTCCCAGCTACTCGGGAGGCTGAGGCAGTAGGATCGCTTAAGCCCAGGAGTTTGAGGTTGCTGTGAGCTAGGCTGACGCCACGGCACTCACTCCAGCCAGGGCAACAAAGTGACACTCTGTCTCAAAAAAAAAAAAAAAAAAAAGCAAATTCAAACAGTATATTGTTTAGGAAGATGTATATATTTGGCAAAACTGTTTTTTTTTTAAATGAATACATAATTTAGGATGGTGATTACCTTGAAATGAATGGAGAAGAGGGGTTTAGGATTTGAAAGGTCCATGGTGGCTTCAAAAGCAATGGCAATGCTCTAGCCATAAATTGTTTGGTGGGTTCATGTGTTCATTTTAGTATATGCTCCTAAGATTACATAGATGTTATTTATATTATTTTATATGCATCAAATTGTATATAATAAAATTTTATAAGTGGAAAAAATGCTAGTTTTCTAAAACAGAAAAATAAAATATGTAAAGTTAAAGCCTAAAGAAGAACTAGGGTTTTAGATTTATAACTTTAACTAATTGAATATCCATTTTGGAACCAAAGCAAACCTCTGGATAGTTAACACAGAAAAATATATTTAACACATTGTACAGTGTATGATGTTTACTCAGCCATTTTTCGGTGGGCATTTAATTTTAATTTTATGATATTTCAGACACATAGGAATAAGCATTTTTGAACCTATCTCTTGCAATACTAGGGTGAGCATTGTTTTTTGAGACAGATACCTAGGAATGGAGTTGCTCAGTCACAGGGTGAGGAGACTGAAGTTGAGATTTAGGAAAGTTAAGTGCATAACTCAGATCACACAGGCTGCAGGTAGGTAGCAAAGTCAACAGGGTTTTTTCCAGGGCTCTGTGGTATCCCCATTCCCAGTAAAGAAAACACTGGTCCTGTCAAGGCAGCTGCCCCACTTTGCACTGTGATTTGACTCTTTCCCTTTCTTGTTTGTCCAGCCTGCAGGTGAAGCTCAGTACTGATTTCAGAACCTCAGGACACTGAACACAAGAGCTCCCTGTCATGAGAGGCAGCAGAATAGAGCTTTGTCTCCCAGAAAGGCACGATGGCTTCTGTGGGACTGCCTTGGTGCCAGGGGCAGGGAGGGAGGCCCTGCTGAGCAACAGAGTCAGAACTGAGCTGTTGTCCCATTTTTCCTAGTACTGCCTCTGACATCCAAGGAGGCATCACATTTTATTTTTCTGAGCAGATTTTGAAATGTTTAGCTGTCAGAGTGGAAATGTTTAGTAGCTACTGAAAAATGCTGTTTTGCTGATAACAGGAAAGCACAGACAAAAGGAATACATAGAGTACGTACCCACAAAGAGAAGAGTGGGTGAGAAAACCAAAGATAATGTCAATTACCACCTATGTCGGCCAGAGTCCATTTCTTTCTACCTGAACACATTCCAAAAAAATCCGAGTCTTCTTAGAAATGTTCATTTCATTTCAAATACAGAAAGAAATTAAATGAGTGTTCTATTTTGTGTATATGCCACTCAAACACATGTAGTAGCACCATCAGCTCCATAGACTAAATTAAATCACCCAGGCTGAGCAACATAGCAAGACCCCGTCTCTACAAAAAATATTAAAAATTAACTCTGGGAGGCCAGTGCGGGTGGATTGCTTGAGCTCAGGAGTTTGAGACCAGCCTGAGCAAGAGCGAGACTCTGTCTCTACTAAAAAAATAGAAAGAAATTAGCTGGACAACTAAAAATATATAGAAAAAATTAGCTGGGCATGGTGGCACATGCCTGTAGTCCCAGCTACTCGGGAGGCTGAGGCAGGAGGATCACTTAAGCCCAGGAGTTTGAGGTTGCTGTGAGCTAGGCTGACGCCACGGCACTCTGGCTTGGGCAACAGAGTGAGACTCTGTATCTATCTATCTATATATTAAAAATTAGCTGGGTGTGGTGACACACACCTGTAGTACTAGGTAGTCAGGAGGTTGAGGTGGGAGGATCACTTGAGCCCAGGGGTTCGAGGTTGCAGTGAGCTACGATCGTGTCATTGCACACCAATCTCAGTGACAGAGTGAGACCCTGTCTCTAAAAAAAATAAATTAATTAATCAATGGCATGTGAATAAAACATTTAAACATTTTTTCCTAAATTTTTACTAACTTAGAGAATATTCTCCAAACATTTCAAAAATTTTTTAGTGATTGGTTTGTTTGAACCAGAATCCAAACAAGATTTACACGTGACATTTCATCGATATCTCTTAAGTATTTAATCTGTAGGTTTCACCTCCATCTTTTTTTAAATGCCTTTCTATTAATACTTGTTAAAAGAAATTGGGTGATCTGTCTTTTAGAGTTTCTTTCTTTTTTTTTTTTTTTTTTGAGACAGAGTGTCGCTTTGTTGCCCTGGCTAGAGTGAGTGCCGTGGCATCAGCCTAGCTCACAGCAACCTCAAACTCCTGGGCTTAAGCGATCCTACTGCCTCAGCCTCCCGAGTAGCTGGGACTACAGGCATGCACCACCATGCCTGGCTAATTTTTTCTATATATATATTTTAGTTGGCCAGATAATTTCTTTCTATTTTTAGTAGAGATGGGGTCTCTTTCTTGCTCAAGCTGGTCTCGAACTCCTGACCTCAAGCAATCCACCCGCCTCGGCCTCCCAGAGTGCTAGAATTACAGGCGTGAGCCACCGTGCCTGGCCCTAGAGTTTCTTATATTTTGGATTTTGTTGATCCTACCCTGCAGCAGTATTGTTTAACACATTCCTCTATTCCAGTAGTTTTTCTAAACTGGTAGTTGGATCTAGATGCTGAGTTAGACCCAGGTTTGCTCTTTTTGGCAAGAATGTGCCATTTGAGTTTGTATATTTCCATCATATAATGCCTGGTGATCTCCTTTTCTGTGATGTTAGTGCCCATTTCTTGATGATCATTGTTTCCATCCATTATTTTATTAGGGTTCTGCAAAATGCTGGTATTCCGATTTTGCATTCATTATTTATTGTCTAGAATAAGTTCCTCATCAACTATTTAGGTATAATGAGATACAGTTTGTATATACATATCTGAACTTGGGCCTCCCAAGAAGCAGAGCCTGGAGACAAAGGCTTTACGGGGGAGTGTGGGCCTGGGGAAAGGATTGAGGGATGGGAAGCGGGAGAGCCAATGCAAGGGAGCCCTCAGCATAGGCTGCTGCACCAGGCATCTGATTGGTTGGCCCTGTGGGACCACCTCAGAAGCTGTATAGAATGAGTCTCAGGATAGCTCATCTTGAGGGAAAAGGGAGGAATGTGTATCTAGGAATGCATATCTCTCATTTTTCATTCCTCACTGGTCAAAGGTTAGACTATGAAACCTTAACTCACCCACACTTCAGAGTGGTAAGTGCCTGGGCATCTAGATAGTTTCCAGGGGTCCCCACACTGCTGTTAACAGAGTGCCCCTGGGGTGGGAGGAAAGAGGTAAGGTTTTTTCAGGTTGCCCTTGCGTGAAGCTGGTCACAGCCCACCTAGAACTTGTTGCTGCAGCAGTGGCTGGTATAAGAAAACAGGTGAGGTTAAGCTGATCTGAAATGGTACATGGAAGGTTAGATACAATCCAGAAAAGGCAAGTAAAATGTGCGATTCTTTACCTTTGTTTACCACTTACCAGCTTTCAGAAGAATGAATTAGTTCTATTGCATTTCCAAAGTTGAACAATTAAGTTTTGTTTTTTTTCGGTGTGTGTTTTTTTTAAGCATCAGTAGGGTTGGGCTCAGTGGCTCACACCTGTAATCCTAGCACTTTTGGGAGGCTGAGGCAGAAGGATTGCTTGAGGCCAGGAGTTCAAGACCAATCTGGGCAACATAGCAAGACCCCATCTCTACAAAAAATTTTTAAAAAGACAGCCAGGCATGGTGACACATGCCTATAGTCTAGCTACTGGGGAGGCTGAGGCAAAAGGAGCCCAGGAGTTTGAGATTACAGTGAGCTGATTGTGCCACTGCACACTAGCCTGGGTGACAGAGCAAGACCCTGTCTCAAAAAAAAAGGTATCATTATGACTAACAAATATATACATATTTGACATGTTTCAATTCATTTTAGTTGCTTTTCTTATTGATGCTCAAATTTATCTCACTTTGGCCAGTGGGAACTTCTACAGATTGGTTCTAGATTACATTTGAAGTGAAACTATTCATTTCTGAGAACTTCCTGGCTTTCTGAATTGACAAGATATTCCAGGCTTGTCTTGTATACTTCTTACCCTAGGCCTAAAATCAACCACTGATCCAAGAATGCCTAGATCCTGTTATGGGAAAATGACATTTAGAGAACACAGTGTGGGATCTAGGGGTGCATGTTCCTACCAGGTTTGTCATTGTTTGGTAGCGCTTTCAGTGAGTAGACCTTGGATTATTATTATTTTTTTTTGAGACAAGGCTTTGCTCTGTTGTCCAGAATAGAGTGTAGTGGTGTGATCATAGCTCACTGCAACCTCATACACCTGGGCTCAAGCGATCCTCCTGCCTCAGCCTCCCGAGTAGCTGGGACTACAGACGCATGCCACCGTGCCTGGCTAATTTTTATATTTTTTGTAGAGATGGGGGTCTCGCTCTTCCTCAGGCTGGTCTCGAACTCCTGAGCTCAAGCAATCCTCCCGTCTTGGCCTCCCAGAGTGCTAGAATTACGGGTGTAAGCCGTCACACCTGGCCTGGAAATTTTTTTTTATGAAAAGTATATTGAAGGCAATCAAAATATTTTGCCCCAGAATATATTTCTTTGACATATTTTGAAATGGCTGTCGGAGAGCCAGCAAACAGAAATAGCCCTGCTGAGCTGTCTTTTTGGGGGAAATTTACAGCTGTAGAGAATCTGCATCCATGCAGCCAGGCCTTCCCTTGTCCAGATCTCTACCACCTACTCTCTCTGAGGGCTGCTACCTGGGAGGTTTCATACACTAAGGAGACCACTTCTGTTAGCCAAGTCTCCTTTTCTCTCCCTCGCATAAACTGTCTTGCCACTATAACCTGTTTTACAACCATAACCTGTTTTGGCCATGCTCCAAGCCCCATTCTTTCTGTAATTTCAAGATGGTACATTAGCTTCTTTACTCCATTGGGGGTGGGGGGACAATCACTCTGTGGTTCTCCCTGTGCATGCATGTTAATAAAATTGTATGCCTTTTCTCTTACTAAGCTGACTTTTGTGAGTTGATTTTTCAGTGAACCTTTTGAGGCAAAGGGGAAGTTTTCCCCTGGCCCCTACAATATCATGAATTCTAAATGATAATTCCAATTCAAAATTTAATGCTCCTCAACTTCTTTGATTTTACATTTATCTCTTCTATATTCTAAAATCTTAATTTCTAAGGATAACATAATTACTTACTGCTAACACTATGATTACCGAAAAATAGTTCATATATGTATTTTTCTCTTTGTCCTTAGGTATATCCATAAGAGATATAGAGTCAAATAACTATGTTTTAAAGTCACCTGATATAATTTCCCTTTATATGCTTAAGCCACCAACCTTATACCTGCATTCATTTGTTGCATTTTGCTTTTTTTTAAACTTCAATTTAATTTTGCTTCATAATTATGTAAAACATTTGTATCATTTCAAAGTCAAATTTACAAAACAAGATATATTCAGAGAAGTCTGGCTTCTATCCTTGTTCCTTCCATTCTGTTCCCTCCCTCCCTCCCTCATAGGTTACCATTGTTTTGGGGATGGGGTGGCTGTGTCTCACTACGTTGCCCAGGCTGGACTGCAGTGGTGTGATCATAGCTCACTGTAACCTCCAAGTCCTGGGCTCAAGGGATCCTGTCTCAGCCTCCTGAGTTCAGGCAGGTGCCACCATGTCCAGCTAATTTTTTTAAAAATTAAAAAAATATATTTTTGTAGTGACAAGATCTTGCTATATAGCACAGGAGGGTCCCGACCTTCTGGTCTCAAGTGATCCTCCTGCCTCAGCCTCCCCAAGTGCTAGGATTACAAGTTCAGGCCACCCCACCCAGCCAGTTCCCATTTTATTTAGTAATTCATCCCTCCATTTAAAAAAAATAAGCAAATGCATTTATGTGTGTTCCTGCTTTTTTAGTGGCATGCTATATACACTTCTTTTCACCTTGCTAACACTGTAGTTTTTGACAAACTACTGTTCACCTATCTTAAAATTGTACTGTCTTTTAGGCTTGATCTTCCCTTTTCTTGAAATAACTTGTTAATAGGTATCCCAAGAAGTCTAACCGGAATGAACCTGAATTTTATAAAAAGTATTGTTATTCATGCCACTACTTCTGGCAAAGGCTTGCCTGGGGAGGAAGAAAGGGGAGTTTGGCAGTCCTAAGCAAAGTTATCTTGAATGAATGACCACATCCTTTCCAGAATTTTTTTTTTTATTGTGGTAAAATATACACAACATGAAATTTACCATTTTAACCATGTTTAAGTGTACAATTTAATGGCATTCAGTACATTCAAACATCCCCACTATCCATCTCAGAAATTTTTGTTATCCCAAATTGAAACTCAGTACGGATTAAACACTTAGCCCCCATTATCTTCCCAGGACCTTTAGCAAGACCACGTTTAAGGGAAGGAGCACCTGCTTGCCAGGTGCAGGCCTGGCACTAAGATTCTGCCTGCCCGACTGAACAGGGATTCCGGAGGCGACTTAAGCAGGTTCCCGGGGTAGCGCTCCCGCCCTCACCTATTGTGCCAGCGGAGGAACCGGTATTTCCGGATTGGGGCCTCAGACCAGTGATCCCAGCAAAGGGTGAGGTTAGTGGGGGAGGGGACGGAAGCTGATCATTAAAGTTAACTTCTCACCAAAATCACTGACCTGTTTGCCACCCCACCCCCAGCAAAACAACAACCCTGCCACCGCCAAACACCCACAGTGGCCCACAGCCATCTCTCCCGTGGTCTTTGAAGGGGGGCTGAGCGGACCTCTTCCTCGCCCACACCCCTGCAGAGGATCAGAAAGCAGACCCGGGCGAGAATAAAGAAGCCCGGCGAATTCCTCTAGCACGAGTGCGGCAAGGAAGCTCAGCAGCAGTTTTGCTTAGGAGGCACGAGGCAGGAAGGTGGGCGCGCGGGCCCCGGGACAAGGCCGCCCTCGCGGCCGCAGCCCCTGCCCCACCGCTGGGTGGCGCGTGCGAGGCCCCCTCCCTGCCCTTCCCGACACCCCAAAGTAGCGCTGCAAGAAGCTGCATCTCCTTCCCGGGGTTGGCGCGCCCAGCACCCTCCTGGTCTCAAGGAAGCAGGTGACAGCCGCCGCCCACCGTCTTCCCCTCCCAGCCGCTGCTCCCTGGCTCGCCACCGCCCAACTCCCCCAGCCCCCACCTTGGATATTATTTTTTTCTCTCAAACCTCTAAACAGGAAATAGCTTGAGTCACAATAATACACAGGAGCTGCCGCGGAGGCCACTCGCGCCCTCCCGTTCCCGGACAGCCTCTCGCACTCCGGCTCCGGTGAGGCGCCGCCAGCGACGCGCGCGGGCAGCGCAGGGGACACCGGCCCAGCAGCTGGCGCCGCGTCGCCAAGCGCCTCGGAGAGCAGCCCTCGCCCTGCGCCTGGTTTCGCCGGCTGCAGCCGCCACCCTTCTCCAGGCGAGTACCCTCCGCTCCCTCCCTGGCCCCTGGAGGGCCGGCGGGGCGCCCGGGTGCCGCCTGCCGCGCGACCTGGGAAAGCCACCCGCGGCGCGGCAGCCTGCGCTCGGGCGTCGCCAGGATGGCTTCCCTCTTGTCCCAACTTTTGCCAGGGAGGGATTTGCGGGGTGTGAATTTGCGCTGGCGCCCTGGATCGTTTGTGCCGGCGGGGACAAGGGGCAGCGCGAGTAAATGCGAGTTGCTGTCCGCCAGATCTCCCTGCGGAGTTCGGGGTGTAATTTATTGGGCGTTTATTTTTTCCTCTCTGGGTTTTGCGTCCCCATACCTCCGGGGGGTGGCAGCGCGTCACCAGGTTTCTCTTGGAGAATCATCAGGAAGTGAGCCTGAGCACGTACCTGGGGCAGCGAGAGGTGCCTGCAAGCCACCTTCTTTTACCCTACCTGGCCTGGCACCTTCTCCCCCAAGGGATGGAAACCGTTTCACTTTCTGCTGAGCTTCTCTTTTACCCGATTAAAAAGGGCCTTTGAGTTTCTGTTGGCGCAGCCTACCGTATCTGGAGGGGCCGGGAGCTGGTGCCTTGGATTGCGGCGGGGGGAGGGAGGCGCTGGGTCGTCGGAAGCTGGCGGGGTTGGCGGGGCTGCCCGCCGCGGGGCTGGAACCTTGTGCGCGCCACAGCCCGACGGGGCTCGCCCGCCCGCGCAGCCCGCAAACCGGGATCTCTGCCCCCAACGCGGCACAGCCTTGAAAAACATTGAGAAAAAATAATATATATATTTGCACTTTCCGACTTATTTGTAACGGAGGGGCTGAGCTTATCAACATGCTGGGGCGTTGTCAGTTTTCCAGGATCTTCTATAGGGAACTCTCAGTCAAAACCGAGTTAGAGATCTTTATGTTGGATAAAGGCCACTGAATACCAGGCATTCTTCAAGCTTGAGAAGGGTGTTTTCAAGATTGTTTTGAAGTTTGCAAGAGAGCTTTCCGCGCAACTGAGCCTCTCTCGACCATCCTCGTTGTCTGTGGCAGCTTCCCAGTCCCGGAGGTGGGAGGGTCGGACCTTCTCTCCAAGTTGCTCAAGCATTTAAACAAATGGCGGTTGGTAGATAAGTCCTTAGCCAATTCACTTGAAGGATACTATCTGTTCTCTGCGTTTCCTGGTGAGGAGACCTGGATTCTAGATGGTTAGACTGATAGGCTGATATTCTGTTTCCTTTCCCGTGTTGCGGGGGCCATGGCACTTTAACTGAGGTCCACAGTCCAGCAGGGGGATGTTACCTGGGGACCTTTTGAAATGCAGGATCTCAGGCCCCACCCAGACCTGCTGAATCAAGATCCCCAGGGGTCTGTTTGCACAGAAACACATTAAGTTTGGGAAGCACTGGCTGAGGGTATTTTGGGGTGAAGTTTCCGTCCAGAGTAAAAGAGTGATTTACAATACATTCCATCCAGTCCTATATTTGAGTCTTCATTTCACCCACCAGGACAAACACGCTAAAGCCACGTAGGTCACACCCCCTCCACCCCAGGCTGATAGGTTCCTTAGCAAGATTTGGAGACTTAACAGACTGGTCTGCAGTTTTTTGTTTCCGGCTACTTATTATTATGGTAAAATATACATAACATAAAATTTGCCATTTTAACCACTTTCAAATGTACACTTAATTGAGTGGCATTAAGTACATTTATAATGTTCTGCACCCATCACCTCTATGCATTTGCTGAACTTTTTCATCATCCCAAACAGAATTCCTGCACCCATCGGACAATACTCCATTGCCCTTTTCCCCAGTCCCAGGGCTTTAAAATACTTTTAATTATATTTTTTGTAGGGAACAGAAATAGCTGAATAAGAATATATAGTAAAAGTAGAATCATGTTGGCAGAATATGAACAAACATTTGGGAATTCCTGGGTGGACAAGGCCCTATAGCTCCAGGTTCTTAGAGTGCATGTACTTTCTTTTAATAGGGACAACCATAAACCCACAAGGGTTTGCTTTTTGTTTAGGCGGGGATGGAATGGAGTTAGTTGCCCAGCACTCAACTTGCACTAATTAACAAGCACAGAAGTCTGTTCATCTCTAACTCTGTGCTTCTTTTAACTGGCTTTATTTTAGGTGTCCTGTTGATATTGGGTTTAGTTTTTTAAAACCTACTCAAACCCGTTTTTGAAAGTAGTTGGAATGAACCTTTAAAAAAAGTTGTTGCTTGACAAATATTGGAAGGAGTCACAGCAAGACTTTAGAAAAAAGATTTGAAATAATTTTCCAAAATACCCCAAACCGCTTTGTTTCTGCCTTAATGTTAAATGAGTCTAAACGGTCCAACGACATCATTTCTAGTTGTAAAAATGTTTGTGTAACTTAGACGAGCCTTGTAATAATGCAAGTCATCTGTTTACGGCTGCATAAAAGTGTCCAGCTTGTGGTTTGAGGACTCATTTTTCAGTGAGAACATAAATGTCAACTGGTGAACTAATATAAAGTTTCATTCATCATCTAAGAAAAATCATTGTTATAGATCAAAAATGTGGTTAGGAATACATGAGTGGTCAGGGATGTTGGGAAAATTTAATAAAAGCTGAAGAGTGGGAGATCCTTCATATTCTTTCAAGATTATTTTTTCTCTTTCTTAAGACCCTTTATTTTTCTTGTGTTATGACTTTCACCAGAATGAGTTTATCAACTTGTAGTAAGGAATTTACAGCTTCCTTGGATTGAAAAGTCCCTTTGAAATGGTAAATAAAGACAACTCAAATGAGCAAGATTTGGCAGAAAATTCTCCGTCTTTAGAAGATTCCTGTATTCACAGAATTTCAGAATATTATTTCCTATTAATTCCAGTAAGGCAAATGAGAAAAGGTTTCCTCTCCTACAATATGTTCTCTTCTGAAATAACAATATGGGCCAGTGTTTTATTTGGTGACCAAATACTATTTTGCAGTCCACATGTGATTAGGGATTTCTTAGAAAATGTCCAGTGAATGGTTTTATCACTGATTCAGTGATGTCTGGGGAATCTTCTCAGAGTTAGTAAAAATGGAAACTATCCAACTATTCCAGAATTAGTCAATCATAGTCTTTACATTAGAAGCTGTAGGTTTAATAGCACTTTGGTTGATTCTGATACATAATTAGGTTTGGGAATCACTAGGATAAACACATATACACACACACTTAAACATGCATGCAAACTAAGATATTGCCAAATTTATCTGAAGTTACAAGAAACATAATTTTATACTTAACATGAAATAAAATTAACAGTAGGTTCTTCCTTAAAATTAGGTAGTCAGTTAAAGTTTGGCAAATCTAATCAATACCTTTTTTTCCTTCTTTTTGTAATCAACACCTTTTGATGTTGAACACAACATCAGAATCCTGACTGTCTAGAAGACCTACTGTTTTCCATAGGAGAGATCAAGGTATTGGACTAGCATTTGATTTAGCGTCAATGAACATTTGTTATGTGCTTAACTGTAAATCAGGGATTTTCAAATACATTGTCATTAAATGTTGACATCAATTTTGAAAGTGGCATTTCTTTTTTTTTTCTCATTTTACAGTAGAGAAAACTGAGGCCACTCTGGGTCTTCTTGCTTGAAATCATGGTTCTTTCCATGGTTCATGTATAATAATGAATCCTGCCTACTTATTTCCCTCCACCTCCAAGAAGCTGTGTACAGTATTCATTAATTTTTCATTCAAATCTCTTGGAACATCAGGTCCTGCACTAGGTCCTGAGGCAAATAAAAAGATGAGCCAAACTGAAATAAATTCCAAAAGAGTAAAGGGTTCTTTCCATGGTACCCTAAGAACTCTGATGGGTTAGATTATATTTGACTTGAATGTGGTCTTAGTGTAGCTGGTCCAGCTCCCAGGAAGATAAGATCATGGGCATTTTCCTTGTTGAGATGGGTCAGAAGTGTCACCTTTGGATATGGACCTGACAGTATTTACCTGGCACCTTGAGATGCTACACTGTATAAGAAAGGGCACGGAATTTAGGCGTGTAACTGACTACTTCTAGCAGGTAAAGGAACCCCAGTAAGTCTCATAAACTCAGAGCTGCCACATACTGGTATATAAAATTATGGGAATAATTATCTTCCTCCAGGATTATAGTGAGGTCTCAAAAAGACCTTATTTGTAAAACTGCTTGTAAATTGTAAAATGATAATAATAGCTGCCTCTTACCTCCATTTGGGAGAAACATGTAATTCAAAGGAGATAGAAAAAGCCACACATTTACATAGCATTTTTTTTAGTTTACTAACACTTTTTGGTTAACTGAGTCTGTTTATAATTCTCTTCTAACTTTAGGCCATTTTTGTTTTAAACAGTTATACTGAGGTGAAATTTACATACCATACAATTTATATATTTAAAGTACAATTCAATGTCTTTTAGTATGCTCACAGAGTTGTTTGACCATCGCCACAACCAATTTTAAGACATTTTCATTGCCCACACGAGAATACCCCCCAATAAATCCCCTGCACCCCTTAGGTGGCACCCCCTAATATCCCCGCACCCCCCAGGCTACCACTAATCTACTTTCTGTCTTCATAGATTTGCCTATTTTGAACATTTCATATAAATGGAGTCATACAATAACATGAGATCCTTCCTCCCTGGCTTCTTTCACTTAGTATAATGTTTTTGAGGTTTGTCTACATTGTAGCATGTATCAGTACTTTTTTTTATTGCTGAATAATCATTCACTGTATGGATATATCACATTTTGTTTATACATTCCTCCATTGATGGGCATTTGGGTTGTTTCTCCTTTTTGGCTGTTATGAATAATGTTGCTATGAACATTCACGTACAAGTTTTTATGTGGACATATGTTTTCATTTCTCTTGGGTACATACCTAGAAGTGGAAGACATATGGTAGCTCTATATTTAGTATTTTCAGGAACTGCCAGACTGTTTTCCAGCGTGGCTGCACCATTCCATAATCTCACTAGCAATGTATGTGGGTTCCAATTTCTACACATCCTTATCCACACACATTATTATTGTCTGGCTTTTTTATTTTAACCATCCTAATTGGTGTGGAGTGGTTTTGATTTGCACTTCTCTGATGGCTAATGACGTTGAATATCTTTTCATCTGCTTATTAGACCATTCTTTCTTGACTTTTTCATGATACCTTGCTAAGGGAAAACTAGATAGGGAAAGAGGAAAGTCAGTTTTGAATAGATTCCCTAGTTTCAGTGGTGTAGAAAAATACTGAAAATGTCACTTGAGCCCTTTGCTCTTTTAGAATTTATTTTGGTTTGGGCTTATCTTTTTATTTGCTTCAGGGCCTAGTCATGTAATACCTGATGTTTCAAAAGACTTGAATGAAGGATTAATGAATACATAGCTTCCTGGGGGTGAGGGGAAGTAGGTAGGCAGGGACTTATTATTCTACCTGCTCATTTAATACCCACAAAAAAAAATCATACACCATTCAGATGTTAATAACACACAAAAATGCATTGGTGGAGGTGATGGACATCTTAAATACTTTAACTGAAATATTTATTAACATGTCAATTCTACTTGTTAAAATATACAAACTATACTTTAAAAATCATATTAATACATTGTTTCTATATTTTATTAGGGTACTCTTTCATGTTATTCTCAAGTACTCCTAAAAGAAGAGTACACTGATAGACACTTTTCATGAGTTAGTACATTTTTGTTCTTTCTTTCCCAAGCTGCGTGGCAGTTTTTTTTTAATCTGTAGCCACATGGAAAATTATCTTCATACTCTACAGTTACAAGTCAATATTGAATTCTTAAGTATCTGTTGTGTTTTCGAGGCTCACTATATTATAGACCTCAGGTTGTACTGTTTTGATCTTGTATTATGGGGAAATGGTGGTAGCATTGAGAGAATGAGGAAAGTCAGCTGGATTTAGAAAAAGAAAATTACTCCCATTTGAGGATTGTTTGAGACTGGTGGGACGGCCAAGTGGAAGTGGGTAGTGCAGTGATTCTCAAACATGAGCGTGCATCTGAACCACGTGGAGGGCTTGTTGAAACAGATCACTGGACCCCACTCCTGGAGTTTCCAGTTGATTAGGTCTCGGGTGGGTGCCCAAGAATTTGCATCTATAAAAGGTGCCAACCCAGGTGATGCTGATGCCGCTGGTCTGGGAGCCCCAAAGGTTTGGAGGCCCTTGGAAGTGTAGGAGTGGAACCAGGCTAGAGGTTGACTGGGGCATCCAGGTGTTTAGTGGAGCTGTGAAAGTGGGGAGCCAAAGGGCAAGGCATAGAGGAGTGGTGAGGATTACATATAGGGATGTGGTGGGGAGGGGTGGCTGGGGGGAAAACAGCCTCTAAGAGCTAGAGAAGGAGTGGGCAGAGGGTTACAAGGAGACCTAGGCCAGTGGGCCCACAAACTCCTGTGTAAACATTCAGGAAAGCAAGGACATGTCCAGTATTGGTTTCAGGGGAGGGACTTAGTGGTCTCCCTGATGGTAGGTGTTGTAGCTGAGCAGGCTTGGCCTTTCCACCACCCTTTCTGTAAGGCCAGCATTACCAGGTGGTAGGATGTACTGCTTGGGGCCACAGGGACAAGCGTGGCCTTCCCTTCATAAGATAAGGGGACCCCTTCAGGCCGTAGTCCCAGGGGGCATACTGACTCTTCTGCTTCTTACTGCCTGTCACTGCTAATCAACCTGAAACCAAGGGGAGTTTTGCCAACTGGAAGTAAGATTCCTTTGTGTAAGTGGTGACTGTTGTCTCCAAAACTGCCGTTTGCCTCCTTTTGTGCATTTGCCTGCTCAGCTTAATAGCTTTAAAGATTTTCGCTACCATGCAGCTAGTCTTCTTAGCATAACTTGATATAAGCCGATTCTGAGAGTGGGTGCTGACACCTGGAAGCGTTTTGACAATCCACGATGTGAAGGTCAGAAGGTTTGCTAAGGAAAAGAAGTCCAGGAAGAGTGGCTGCCCCCTCCAGCCAGGCCCTCTGAAAGTGACCTGTGTTCTACCCTTTCTGCTGGTGTCACAAAGTCGAGACAAACATCCCCTCATTTTATTGTACATTTTATAGTAAAGGAATCCTCTTTGTGTCTGAGGATGTAAAACATTTCTCTTAGGTTTCAGAAAGAGGCCGAAGTCTGCCCCTAGGTGTTTTCTGTTATCATTTGGGGCACCTACTGTTAGCAGAGAGAGAAGTGATTTAATATTAATGGTTGAAAATCAACTGCCAGGGTCTGCCTGTGACTCGATGTGTGGTCGGGAGCTGAGTTGCAGCTGCCTCCATTAGACTTTCCACTTTGCTCTCCATCCCGCTCAGCTCTTTGCACACATCGACATTCCTGCTGGCCCCTCTAGGCTGTGGGTGTGAGATTCCTCTGGTTAATGGATAGGACTGTTGAGGAAGTATTTCACAAGCCTCCCTGCATCTGTGGAGAGGCAGTTGTCTTGGAATCCCCAAGACCACCCCCAAGTTCAATGATTTGCTAGGAGGACTCACGAGATTCAGCATACAGTTAGTTGTACTTGTGGCTGTGATTTATTACAGCACAAGGATGCAAAAGAAAATCAGCAAAGGGAAAAAGTGCATGTGTGTCAGAAGGCATGAATTTTGTAATCACACTGACCTGGGACTACTAATTACCCATGTGGCCTCGGGCAAGTTACTCAGTCACTTGGTGCCTAAGTTTCTTTACCTAAAAAGAGGGAGAATTTATAGCCACCTCTTAAGGCTGTTGTGAGAATTAAACAAGGCTGGCCTCCTGCCAGCCCTGGGCCCATGGGTGCACACCCACCTGCATTTCTGTCACCTTGCTCTGCTTACTGGTCCCAGAACTCTCTTTCCTGTTGCAGTGTTCTGGCTCTTGAGGGTACTTTTCTCTCTGCCTTGCATGTCCAGATTTTGTGTTAGTCGAAGGAATGTCTACTCATATTAATAAGACCCAATTCAAAGACTTTGTCTGTGAAGACTTTCCCAAGCCAAGCCCCTCAGACAGGTTGTCCACTCTCTCCTTTGTCCCATCCCAGGTTCATCGTCACTCACTTCCATATCACAGCATGCTGGTTGCAGTTACTTGGTGCTCCAATAGACTGGGATGGTTTGGTGTTATTTGAATGTCCAGTGTCAATCGGAGTGTTCAATGGGGAGCAGCTCAGGGGAGGTGGAGGGAGTGAATGAATGGACGAGTGTCAGGTTGGACTAGAAAACCCAATATGAAATGGATACGATGTCAGCAGAACAGGTCCCTGGCCTCAGAGCAGAGCTCCCAGTCTAGAGGAGGAGACAGATAGTGAACAGGTAAACACAAGCATACAACTAGAGACTGAGAAGTGACACAAGGAAAACGGAGTCTGGTCCAGCAGCTGGTGCAAGGGAGCTAGAAGTGGGAGAAATTGGAGGTCCGAATGTTGATGCCCTGGGCAGTGCGGGTTGTGGTCTGGAGTGTGGGTGGTGGGGGAGGCCTGCAGAGCTGGTCAGCCAGGCACCACACCACGAGAGCCAGGAGTCCTCCAGATGAAGGTGGACGGTGGAGCAGAGGTTACCAGCACCTTAGCTGCTGAGGGGCAGGACTGCGGGGAGATCTAAGCAGACACTTGGAAGGTTGCGAGCCAGGCAGACTTGGGTCACGGAACCCAGGGTGGATTGAGGAAGTTACTACCAGGGGAGCTGGAAGACTGAGCTGGATCTAGGTAGGCCCTGTGTCTTAGCTTGGGCTGCTGTAACAAAGTACCTCTGACTTGGTGGGTTGAAAAACAGACATTTATTTCCAGAGTTCTGGAGGCTAGAAGTCTGATACCTTTCCCTGTGAGCGCATGGTCTTTCCTTGGTGTGTGAGTGTGGAAAGAAAGAGAGAGAGAGAGAGAGAGAGAGAGAGAGAGAGAGGGAGAGAGAGGTCACACCAGGGAGCCCGCAGTCTCTCCTTTTCCCTCTTCTTGTACGGACGGGAACCCCATCCTGAGGTTCCTGCCCTCATGACCTCATCTAAACCTAATTACCTCCCCAAAGCCCACCTCCAAATACATCACATTGGGGGTTAGAGCTTCAATATATGAATTTTGAAGGGGAAACAAACATTCAGTCCTTAAAAACCCAGGCCAATAAATATTTGCTGAGTAACTAATAATCATGACAAGCACTTTGATAGCACTTTGGATGGGCCAAGACCTAAGTGTTCTGCATATATTCATTAATCTTACGAGGCAGGTGCTATTATTATTTCCTGTTTACAGATGAGGAAACCCAGGCCCTGGGGGGTTAAATGATTTGCCCAAGGTCACACATCTAATTAAGTGTGAAGCTTGGATTCAAACCCAGGCAGTCTGGTTCTAGGGTATAAGGTCTTAACCTTGTGGCCTCTTAATTTGGAAGTAAACTCTAATATTACTGGGCATCTATCATATGCTAGTTCCTGAGCAAGAAGAGGTGTTAGAGATACAAGGAGCACTGTGACATCATGCCTACCTTTGAGGTCACCTCAGAATGCTCAAGGAGACATCATTTTGGGATGTCCATTAAAATTTATTGAGACCACCAAGAAGCTTTCTCCTTTCTCTTGTAACTGTGGTCCATAGAACCATTGGCAGAGGGAAGTGTTTTGCTATTTCAAATGTGTCTGGTGGCTGAACTGCTCACCAAAAAATATGTTTTTTAGGGATAGTGGGCTGATGCATCTAATTAAAATGTACTATTTATTTTTGGTAGAGTGTGTAATATAACGAGGATAACTTCAATGGTGGTAACAGGTGTCCTAAAGTTGATAATGTTATCATAATACAATCTGAGAACATATAAAACCATTTATGTAAAAAAGAGTTTTTTTTAAACTAAAAATAAGCATAGATACTTTGGAAATATTTTGTAGGAAAATTTAAAACAAAATGGCTTAAAGATCTTATGGTGTTTCAGGATCTTGAAAGGGGGTCCTGTGGAAACTCAGTTAACCCAGAAAGTAACTTCCATTTCTGGGATGGGGGTGTCCAGGGCAAACCCAGCCCATGAGCGGGAGGATGAGGAGGACAGTGACCCCTTGGTGGGAGGCTGGCTTGGTGATGGTGGGGTGTGTCAGCAGGAGCAACAGGGATAATGTGTGTGTCCAGCTGACTCTCAGCACTTCTCCCCCAGTGTCATCCCGACCAAGTTCCCAGTTCTGATGTGAGGAAGAATCTGCTCCTTTCTCTCCTTTCCCAAAATTGCAGAGCAGAGGTGACGGACAACCCCCCATCCAATGAACGGCCAAGCCCTGCTTTACTTAAACCAGCTCCTGCCAACGTCGTGAGTTCTGTGCGATGCCTCACTGCCCATGTGCTCCCGGGCAAGAGAACTGCCAGGATCCTACCACTCTAGGCTCCAGCAGAAACAGCATAAGCACAGTTTCTCCCAACAGTAATAGGAGCAGTTTCTCCTCACATAAGAAGTTGAAAGTGTTTTATTTCTTAGAAATGGGAGTACTTGAGGAATCCATGAATTATTATATAGGCAAGTTATTTGGGAGGGGCAGTCAATTAAGTGGTTTTTGTTTTTGTTTTTTGTTTTTGTTGCGAGACCAGATCTTGCTATATTGTCCAGGCTAGAGTGCAGTGGCTATTCACAGGCACGATCATAGCGCACTGCAGCCTTGAACTCTTGGCCTCCAGTGATCTTCCTGCCTCAGCCTCCCAAGTAGTGGGGACTACAGACATGGGCCACCGCCCCTGGCTCAATTAAATGATTTTAATTATTCAGTAGCAGAGGGTAAAAATCTGGGAGGGAAGGAAAGAAGTGAAGGAGGGAGGGAGGATATCTGCTGAATGCATATATATTATGACAGTATTTAAAATGACACCTGCGTTGTGTGTGGTCTTAGTCCAGTTCTATGGATGTTGAAACAGGTTTAGAAAGGTCATGTAACTTGTTCAAGATCACCAGGTGTTACACAGTAGAGGGGGGTTCGAATCAAGTCTTGTCCTTTAAGCACAGCTCTTTTTCCCGAGTCATGGGGTTGGTGTGACTGGGGACCCAGAGGAATGGGTGAGGATGTCTTCAAGGTCTCGTGGCAGGCCAACCAGGATGTGGATGCACAGAAGCAGGAAAAGGCAAGAGGCGCTGCAGCTAGGGGCGGGGCAGAGGAGCTGTTTCCAATGCGTATCGCGTTGGGTGGGAGGACAGGATTGCAATTACACATTTGGTGACATCCAACTGAAGGTAATAGTTTAAACTCAGTAGTGAGTATGTTCTGAGGATGACTCTGAAGAGCAAAGGCTAGTTTGGGCTAAGTGGGGGTGAGTCTAGAAGAGCCATAGCTAATCTTTTTTTAACTCACTGGTAATTCTTTTACTCATGTAGTCTGTTTTTCTTAGTGCTGCAATCCCCAACCCCTGGGCCACGGACCACTACTGATCCGTGGTCTATTAGGAACCAGGCTGCACAGCAGGAGGTGAGCAGCGGGCAAGCAAGCTTCGTCTGTATTTACAACCGCTCCCCATTGCTTGCATCACCGCCCGAGCTCCGCCTCCTGTCAGATCAGTAGCAGCATTAGATTCTCATAGGAGCACAAACCCTACTGTAAACTGTGCATGCGAGAGATCTAGGTTGCACACTCCTTATGAGAATTTGTCCGAAACTATCCCCATCCTCCCCACACCCCATCCATAGAAAAATTGTCTTCCATGAAACCAGTCCCTGGTGCCAAAAAGGTTGGGGACTGCTGTTTTAGTGGGTCATCTGAGTAATAAGTGTGTTAACATATATACATGGAAATACAAAGGAGGGGAGAAATGAAATGCTTACAGAACTCAAATGCTTTGTTTGTAGTAGAGCTAAAAAAGCAAGCAAAAAATAGCTGTTTCCTGGACTCTTTTAGTTAAGGCTTTTTCCAGCTCTCTGAAAAGCAGACCACACCCTATGAAATAGCCAGTGTAGGGCATTAGTTCATTTCCATTTTTATACTTCTAAAGCACAGTAACAGTTAAAATACCCGCTAAAGGGGATGTCCACTGTTTTCCTCCAGAAGAAATAAAGTAGAAATAATTAGTTCAAAGGAAATGTCAGTTTGATCTGTGGATTTTTATGTTCAATTTTAATCATCCGTAAAGAGAACTTGATTGAACATCTTGACTTAAAAGCTTTTTTTTGGATCATCTATTTTTTAAAAAAGTTTTTAAATAGATAAGTGATTTTTAATCGATAGTTGTCATTGTAAAGAATTTCTAGAACTCTAAGGGAATTAACCAAATAAATGCATACTTCTAAAGAATTTCTACCATTATAAAGAAAATGTCATATAAGTACATATCTAGAAAGAGTATTTTAGCTAGATTTATTTTTTTCTGGGTTGTTGTCCTTATATACCATTATGAGGGAGTCCACACAAAGATGACAGTTTTTAAAAATGAATAAATAAATTAGCCAAACAATCTCATATATGAAAGAAAAGCAAATTCTTTCTAATGTTTTCTAAGTCAGAATTATTTTCCTAATGAAAGACTCCATTTTAATTTTTGTATGAGATCATCCTAGATAAGAATCACTTTGTAAGAGTGTATGTTAAATGCATCAAAAATTCCAATATAAAATGAAATTTAGAACATGCCCTTTATAAAATATCATGTCACTTTCACTGCAGTACAACAACTTCCAATGGGTAACAAGTTTAACTTGGTTTTTTGTTGTTAGCTCAAGCTTTGTTTTTTATTTGAGAGGGTTACTGTATAGTAATTTTTATCCCACATCATTAGAAATACAATTCGTTGGAACAAAGACTGTTGTGTAAGAGTAATTACATCTTCCTGTCTGATTAAATGAGGGCTGTATTGGACCTTTTCTTAGAGGTGGCAGCTGTAGCCAACCAAGTTCAGCCTGTAAAAGAATTCCTGGAACTAACTGGTACTAATTGTTTGTAGAACAACCAGTGGGAGTAGTACTCATGAACACTATGGAAATGAAATATTCCAAGGCCAAATGTTTTTATCCCTTGTTTTTCACCACTTCATTGTGGTCAGATTATATTAATCACATAGTCAAGCCAAGTGAAGTGGGAGCTCTTAGTCTTGTTGTAAGAAAACTTAACTTTTATCTATTTAGTCCTCTCATGTTATAAATGGGGAAATTGAAGCTTAGGGAGTAGTTGAAGGTTTATTTAAGTCACTGAACATCAAACATTTTTGCTCACATATCCCTATCAGATTTTTAAGCACATCCTACTATATATGTGACTATATTAATTTATCAATGTTATACCTTAATACAATATAAAATATGTTAGGGCTCAAGGTAAATATTATGAATATATAATATAAAAATATGAACGCTCAAAAAAATTCTTTTTGAGACAGGGTCTCATTCTGTTGCCTGGCCTGGAATGCAGTGGTATCATCATAGCTCACTGCAGCCTCCAGCTCCTGGGCTCAAGCAATCCTCCTACCTCAGCCTCCCCAATAATTGGAGCTACATGTGTGTACCACCACACCCACTAATTTTTTTTGTTTTTTGAGACAGAGTTTCACTCTGTTGCCTGTGCCTGGGCTAGAGTGCAATGGCGTCATCATAGCTCACTATAACCTCAAACTCCTGGGCTCAAGCAATCTTCCTGCCTCAGCCTCCCGAGTAGCTGGGACCACAGGTGTGTACCACCACGCCCAGCTAATTTTTCTATTTTTTGTACAGACAGGGTCTTGTTCTTGCTTAGGCTGGTTTTGAATTCCTGGCTTCAACTGATCCTCCCACCTCTGCCTCCCAAAGTGCTAGGATTATAGGTGTGAGCCACTGTGCCCAGCCAACACTCACAGTTTTAAAGGATGAAAGAAAAAGGGGAAATAGATGGCTTAATACTTTCTTCCCTCATCCCAAAGATTGTCAGCATGTGCCACCCACTTTGGGGACCACTGATTTAGGTCTTTGAAGTAAAAAGAAAAGAAATGAAACTTGCTATTGAAGAAAAAGAGAATCTGTAGCAGGTTCAAGATTTGGGGGAATGGGAAAGGGTTTGGGGCACTTATTCACTGTGGACATCTAGGTTAATCAGAATTACTACATAATTATTCCTTCTTCTATTTTACTTCCCCTTTATATATGAGTTTGTTCAGACAGAGCAGCATAACTCCTATATGTTGCCATAGTATATCAAATAAAAAAATAATAGCTTGAAGAAGTTGGTGAGGAAGGAGGTGTATAAGTCAGAACTCTTTCAGAGGGACAGAAAGTCAACTACAATTAAATTTCACAAAAGTCAATTTATTAGCTTTAATAAAAGTATAACTGAGGTCTTCTAGGATGACAGTGGCCTCTGGCATAGCTGGATCCAGAAGCTTGAGTGATGTCACGACATTTCTTTTGGTTCTGTTTTTCTCAACTACTCATGAAGGAAGAGCCGTCTCCACATGGCAGGGCTCAAGACTGCTGACAACCCTCTTGCTATCCACCCTGGTTAATGACTCCAAAGGAAAGAGAGCATTTCTGTCCTAAGGTCGTATTTTCATTCTTGGGAAGACAGGTTGACCCAGTCTGGATTGGGTATACCATGGCCCATCAGGGGGGCCACTGTGCTGGGTGGTCCACATTTACCACCTGGACAGAGGGAAGGAAGCTTCTCAAAGCCACGGGGAGACTCTTACAAAAAAGGGAGAAGAGGTAGATTCTGAACATTTCCAAGCAATGTATTTTCCATGTTCCTTAATTAATTAATTAATCTTTGCTTTGCTGTTGACCCAGGCAAGAAGTTTACAGCATTTAGAAATGCATTGCTATAAAATGACAACTGGAATTCCTTCCTCATTTGTCAAAGCACAGTCTTTTAGAGAGAGAGATTTGTAGAAAGAGCAAATCTGCTTCTGATTTTAGTTCATCCAGAGGCAAGCAGGCTTTTTGAACCAATTATTACCAGACCTTGAGATAAATCACCTCATGCGCCATTAGTTCTTGAAGGATTAGCGGCCTCAAAGATTTATGCGCGGATTAATTGGAGAGCGTACGTTAGATCGCTGTGTTTAAAACCGCCGTCATTCCTGCAAATCATTTTCATTAGTGCTTCATTCAGAATTCGTTAGCCTTACATAATACTGACATTGCAGGGAAATCCGAAAGACCTTTTCTTTATTTGTTCGTGGGTTGGCCTCTCCCCTGCCCCACCGTGGTGTTTAATAGGTCTAGCTAGGGATACACGGAGCATCTAAAGGAACAGCAGCTTCCAGCAGAGCAAAGAATAGTTCATCTGCTTCAGCTGAACAGTGACCGAAATTTACAAGACCTTGTACTGAGAGAGACAAGATGAGGTACAAGAAATATATGGCTATTCTGGAAGCAGCAGTTGGTATCACCCCACTTAACAAAAGAGAACTTCTACCTGAGAGCCGAAGACACGTGAACCTTTGGCAACACCCTGGGTAAGCAGAGGAGGGTGGAAGCTTCTCGCTCTAAATGGAAATTACTTTTTGGCTGTTTTGGGGGCCCAGGTAGAGAAAAAGGTCAACTCTCCCATCGGGATAATAGATGCTGAGTTCTTCATTGAGAACTTGTTTCTTGGTGGATATGGCAGTCTCAAACTGATTTAAAAATAGTAAAGGAATTCTTGGATAATATTCTCACACCCAAGAATAGGAAGTAATGGGTGTGTCTAGAGCACATTTTTCCAATCGAGATATTTAACTTTCTGATTTTGAAAGAAGTTTTTGCATGGTCTACAGTTGTAGCAATTCTTAAGAATGAAGAAAATGTGCCTTAATATTTTTTCAACGATGCAAATGTTTTTCTGGTTAAAGTGTGTGTGCAGACTATGCTTCCAGGAATATTTCCTGAAACAGCAGTTTTCACTTCACATCTCTTTCTGAAGCCCCACTGATTCACCACATTGAAGAAGGGTTTTGAAGTTTTTTCCGCATGGCTATAGACTTCAATTCTAAAGTTCTCTGCAGTGCTTCTTTTGTGTTTTTTCCACATTGATGAGAAGTTAAATTTAAAGTGCCTATATGGTAGATGGTATTTTTAGGGTCTGAATTTAATTTTTAAACTGAATGAGCCGCACAGTGGCACTTACTGATCAACTTATATCTGTGCAGCAAATGATATTTCTTTTTGATAATTAGAAAGTTCCTAGCTTATTTTTTATCATATAAACAATACACATTGACTATAGAAGATTAAGAAAATACAGAAAAATAAGGGAGGAAAATCACCCTTAGTGACCCTAAGTTACTAGTTCTCAGTGGAACGAGGGGTGTGGAATTCTGCCCCCCAAGGGACATTTGTCGATGTCTAGGGACATTTTTGGTTGTTACAACACGAGGGTTGCTTCTGGCATCTAGTGGGTAGGGGTCGGGGATACTGCCCAACATCCTCTAATGCACAGAACAACTTCCCACAGCAAAGAATTATCCAACCCCAAATGTCAATGTGCTACTGGTGAGACATTTGATTTAGATAAATTTTCTTCCCATCTGTAAAAAGTACTTTTTATTAAAAAAAAATTAGCTATTTCTTTGGGAAGGTTTTGCGATGCCTTAGAATGGAATTCTAAGGCAACATTATTATTGTGTTAATATTATTATTTTACTGGTGTTCTCCTGAAAGTAAAAGGAAGTGTGTATATGTATGGAGGAGGGAAGGGGGATATAGTCTGTAAGAGTTCGTGTGGGTTAATGTTGTTTAGCCAGGATATGGAAAACATGTTGTAATGACTGAATTGTGATTCTCCAAGGAGCCTCTAGAGATTGGACATACCGTAGCCTGGACCTTGGTCTCAGAATGACAAAAGTTTAGAGCTGGGAGGACCTTTCCTCAGGGATGGCAAACAGGTTTCATAGGACGTGCAGGTGCCAGTTGATGGCTAGGCTGGTTGGCGTATCCAGCAAGGAGGACCCTGAGGCCAAGCCTGGGTTTAGTGGGAAAGGAATATTGCAATTGATGAGGGATGTTTTTTCTGAACATATAATTAGGGAATTGGGGAGCTGCAATGCATGGCCTTATATATTTACCATTCCTGAATTCTAGGTTAGTCTTTGCATTTTACCAGTGGGGAAGTCAGCCTCATTTGAATCATCATGATCCAGGGCTTGGCCCTCAGACAGTAACTGGATGTTCTTAGTTTCTGGCTCAGGATCTTTCATGAAGGGTTTCACCCTACACAAGCTCACATGGTTCAGATGTGTAAATTGATTGCCAGATCACTAATTTCTGTTTGGAGATAACCTTTTCTAGCAATTGGAATGAGTAAGTATCCCAAGTAGAACCATCTCTGCCTCTCATTTCCCCAAATCAAGCCAAACAGAAGTCAAATTATTCATTACAAAGTCATCCTTAGTAAGAGAATTTGAATGTGCCTTTTTTTTTTTTTTGAGAGAACATTTTTTTAAGCCTGATAAAATAGCACTGCATCAGAGGACAGAAAAGATCTTCCTGGTGTCTGTAATACTTTGAGTTCTTTGAATACACACAGACAAAACATTGCTTTGCTGATCTCCAGTTTTTGTTCGCTGACCCCCTTGACACTTGACCCAGCCTTCCTTTGGACATATTTATATCCCTCACTAAGCTTATAGAAACTCTCCTTTATAAGTGACTTAGGAGGGTTTATCTCCTTTGGAGATGTATTAATTTCTTTTCTTTTCTTTTTTTTTGAGACAGAGTCTCACTCTGTTGCCCGGGCTAGAGTGCCGTGGCGTCAGCCTAGCTCACAGCAACCTCAAACTCCCGGGCTCAAGCAATCCTCCTGCCTCAGCCTCCCGAGTAGCTGAGACTACAGGCATGCACCACCATGCCCAGCTAATTTTTTCTGTATATATTTTTAGTTGTCCATATAATTTCTTTTTATTTTTAGTAGAGATGGAGTCTCGCTCTTGCTCAGGCTGGTCTTGAATGCCTGAGCTCAAATGATCCACCTGCCTCGACCTCCCAGAGTGCTAGGATTACAGGCGTGAGCCACTGCATCTGGCTGAGATGTATTAATTTCATTAATCAGTTCTGCATCTTTTAGAGACACCTTGATATCTTATTTCTCAAACTTTAACGTGCATATGAATCAGTCTGTTAAAATGCACATTCTGATTCTGCATTTCTGACTAGCTCCCAGGTAAAGCTGTTGGCCCAGGTGGTGCTGATGGTTCAGTCCTTGAACCACACGCTGAGGAACAAGCACCCAGAGAAGCACTTTCCATCACAGCCTACTTACTGTCTCTTAACCTTGTACTTTCTGACCGGGTGTGGTAACTCATACCTATAATCCCAGTACTTTGGGAGGCCAGGGTGGGAGGATCACTTGAGGTCAGAAGTTCAAGACCAGCCTGAACAACATAGTGAGACCCCATCTCTACAAAAAAATACAAAAATTAGCTGGGTGGGGTAGTGTGTACATGTAGGCCCAGCTACTTGGAAGGCTGAGAGAGGAGGATCACTTGAGCCCATAAGTTTGAGGTTGCAGTGAGCTACGGTGATGCCAGTGCAGTCTAGCCAGGGTGACAGAGTTAGACCTTATCTCAAACAAAAAACCAAAAACAAAAACCCACACGCACAAAAAAACACAAGCTTGCACTTTCTGATCTTCCCAATGGCTTTTAGTTCCAATACCTCCCCTCTTGGCAATTGTTAAAGATAACGTTGTCTAGACTTGGTACAGTGGCTCACGCCTGTAGTCCCAGCAAGGGAGATCACTCGAGGCCAGGAGTTTGAGACCAGCCTGGGCAACATAGGGAGAGTCTGTCTCAACAAAAAATTTAAAAATTAGCCAGGCCTCGGGAAGCATACCTGTAGTCCCACCTGCTCGGGAGGCTGAGGCAGGAGGCAGGAGGATCACTTGAGCCCGTGAATTCACGGTTGCAGTGAGCTATGATTGTCCCACTGCACTCTAGCCTGGATTATTAAAACATAATTGGAAGTCAGGTGATAATCCAGTATTTAAAACCTCAAGGAATTTATTCATTCCACTTCTCTCCATCTTTAGTACTTTTTCTTACTGTCTGCAAGCAGAGATGTGCTTGTGCTTCTAGCCTGCAAACTGTACAGTCACATGATTGGCTGAAACAAACAGCTACCAACCAACAATTTGAGTGTTGCAAGTTCACTGAAGCAGAGATTGGATGACTTATACATGTGCATATTTACCTCCTCGCCCAGCACAGGGTAGGTGCTCAGCAAGTATTTGCCAATGCTTACTCAGTTTCAGTATAGCCACAAATAAAGAAAGGAAAAACAGAATTGACACCCAAACACAAAAATACTGAGCCACTATGGATTTTCCTTTTAAAATTTGTAAAGTTTTTCAGTTCTAACTCTTGTTACCTGACAATAATTTTACATATCTGTCAATACTATTGAAAACCAAGAAGATATTTTACTTCCTTCTGCCAAGTTTTTTCTTAATTTAGAGGCCCTAGTCAATAATAGTGTATTTTAGAAACAACTGTTTGTTCCTGGGGGTTTCTATACATGTCAAAAACCCCTGGAATATTACAAAGAAAGTTAAAGCCATGATGTCTTAGAAATGCAGAAAACTAATTGAATTAGAAAGCAAGCTACTTCAATAAAAGACACATGCTCTCTTTGGAACTGATACCTGTAGAAAAATTTTGTATTAAGGCCAAAAGCACATCTTGATTTGCAAGCCATTTATTTATCTTTGGAAGTAATAATAGAAACCATGTATGGGCTGGGCTCTAATCCTGTTGCTTGCTTTGTAGGATGTCCAGATGGCCTAGCTTTATTAGCCTTTGCCTACATTTCCTGCTGATCCTTGGAGAAGGGAAATGTGCGTCCTGCCTGTACAAATAAAATCCACACCATCTTTTATTTCTATTTCACTGTGTAGGGAGTAGAGTGTTTTGCACAGATGCCACAATATCACTTTGTCTAGCAAACAGAAGAGTATGTCCAGAGTTGGTAAGAAGCCACATTCTTCCTCCCACTGAAAGTTTTCCGTGTGACTGCTGGAAAAAAAGTTTTCTCTGTGAAGTTGCCTGAGCCCAGGCACCACCCAGACATGAGCTTGCCTCCTTGTGGTGTTTGAAAGACACTTGCAGGATTCACACAAATTTTCAGAAGGGGTTATTTCTTGAGTTTTCTTGGATTAAGCAGTAAAGAGAGAAAGCATTTGCCATCTATTCTGAAGGCGGCCAACCCACAAATATATAAATATAAACATGAGCCAGTATTGTAAAAGCTATGAAAAATAAATGCTCTTTTAGTTTAAAATGTTTTTTCTACTGTATACTTTAAAATGGTAAGTTTTAGGTTATGTGTATTTTCCCACAATAAAAAATTGTTTTCTCACCTGCTGAGTATTTTTTATGCCTACAAGGGGAATTCTTATAAGATCTTCCTCCTCAGGGTGACCCTCAGGTAGACTGATGATACCAAACTTTAGGTGGCAACTCATTTTCTCCATGTTTTGAAGATGGAAAACATTAGAGGCAGCAATTCTGTTATATGTGAGAGAAATGAAAACATATGTCCACATAAACACTTGTGCACAAGTGTTCATAGTAGTCAAAGACTAGAAACAATCCAAACATCCATCAGCCGAAGAGTAGATAAATAAAATGTGGTATATCCACACAATGGAATATTATTTGGCCATAGAAAGGAATGAAGTTCTGATATGTGATACAACATGGATGAACCTTGAAAACGTTATGCTAAGTAAAGGAAAGCAGTCACAAAGGGTCGTATATTGTATGAATCCGTTTATATGAAATATTCAGAATAGGTACATCTATAGAGACAAAAATGATTAATAGATTGGTGGTTGCCTAGGGTCAGGGGGCATGGAGGGAACTGAGGGGTTGGGGAGTGATGGCTAAGCAGTATGGTGTTTCAGTTTTGGGGTAATGAAAATGTTCCAAAATGGATTGTGGTGATGGTCGTACAACTGTGAATATACTAAAAGCCATGCTGTAAATGGGCGAATTGAATGGTATGTGAACTTCAGTGCATTTTCCAAGATCTCACCATGTGGGGAATGACCATGTTGGATTTTTAACAACACTGTCTCTTTCCAGAGTGCGGAGTACCACATTATTATCATCTCCCTGTGAGTGGGACTGGCACCCCGGCTGTAGCTCCAGGCAGAAGTACTCCACGAAGCACAGACCTGTGCTGGCAGACAGCACAGGTATTTACCAGGTATTTGCTTATTTGCCTTTCATGAACCTTGTTACCGGTCTTCTCCATCAAAAGTTTGATGTATAAATTATTTCACATCCTAGAGGCAATTAAGGTCCCCATTTTTGATGTTGTTGATACATAAATTTTCATAGAAAATTTAATGGTAATGTCCTTTATACTAAAGAACAGAAACATCTCACCTGCATTTATGGTGCAACTTTGCCATGGTTGGGTAAATGCTGACTGAGGACCTTCCTGGCATATAAGTACAGCTTCTGTGGTTCAGAATAAATGCCTAGCTGGTGAGATCAGCACTGGGTGCTGCTGGTGTCTGGGGGTTGGAGGGCATTTTGATAGGTCATGTTTTTTCATTATCATTGAGATAGTAAAATTATATAACAGTGGTAAGCACTTTGCTGAAAATATAAAAGACATCATCAGTCACACTGGCTTCTAAAGATTAATTATGTATAAGCTTTTAGTGAAAGAGCTAAGAGCAAGTATTATCCATGTGCTGATTCACTTTTAAGTATGAATTAAATGAGATTTACAAGGTATTAAATTTTATTTTGACAGATGCTGGGATGTATTTGTTCTTAGTTACATTTTGACCTCTGATTATAGGCCAGGCCATGGCTGGCTGGAATGGGGTTGGAATTTTTTTCATGTGCTTCTTTTGTAATTCCTGTCTGTTTAAGCTGGCAGCCCCTGCCTGGGTAGATTGCAGCTACATGGGAGAACTCCGGTGCAGTGCAGTGTGAATAGCACACTCTAGAATAGCAGATAGTTGTTCAAACCCCAGTGCTCCTGCCTCCTAATTGTGTGATATTGGGCACGTGTCTTAATGCTTCTGAGCCTCAGAACCTTCATCTGTAAAAAGGAAGTGTCAACATGAAACTAGATGAATTAATATATAGCGAGTACCTGGCACATGCCAAGGCCTTTCTCGGTGTCTAGTTGTCCCAATGGGGACACTTGAGTGGGGAAGTCCTCAGTTTCCACAGAATCGACAAGGCTGCAGGTGGGTTTTGTTTACTGAAGTGTTCTCTATGGAGCTCTTAGATGTCCCAAACACAAGAAGACAGATGCTTGCCCAGACTCCAGAAGTGGTTTTCCTAAAACTAGATTTCTAGGTAGCATTTATTGATTTAATCAAATGAATTGGAGGGACAGCATGGAGTATGGCAAAGAGGGATTGGAGTTGGCATCGTCTGTTGGAGGGTAGACTCTTTCTGACACAAGCAAGGCCCTCCTGATAAATACTTCCCTGTTCTGGCTCCCTGTGCTCCTGCCCACATGCCTTCCCAACATCAGTTTGTTTTCCCAAGTCAGTGCCTTGCTCCAGAGCTCTTCTAGGTATAAGCACCTAAGCTGGACTTTCTGGGATGAATTAGCCTTAGGCAAGCTTGGGTGGTGAGGACTTCCCCAGGCGTCCCACCTCGCCCTAGCTTCAGATCCAGCAAACATTGGTTAAGAGCCTTTCATTTGCGAGGCACAGGGCAAGGTGCTTTCACTCATATTGTTTCTCCTCACAACTACCTGCCAGGAAGGTGCTACCAGCTCCCTTTTGCAAACAAAGAAACTTAGATTCAAAGATTTTAAATCATTTCCCCAAGGTAGCACAGCCCCTGACTCCCACATTCAGTGAGAGTTCTATAATAACAGCTGATTTCTATAGTAATTCTACAGAGGTTGAAGGCTTAACTCCTTAAACTCAGACTAGTACTTGCAGTCTGGACAGGTGAGGCCAAAAAGAAAAAAACAAAACAAAAATCAAAACACCTCGGACTAGTAAACAGGTTTTTGTCAAAGGCCAGATCTGATCAATAGCTAGCGGCTGCCTGGAGTTAGGGATTGCCAGGTGCTGCCCGAGTGTGTTGAGCAAGATGTTGTGATCCCCTGGCAATGTCCGGTGTGGGTGGAGCAGAAGTCTTTCAAGCTGTGCTGGACCTGAGGTTTCTAAGCATCAGCCTCTGCCCATTCTGCCCTCCTCCATCCTGGAGTCTCTTCTGATGAGCACTGTTTGCTTGGGACTGGTTTCTTGCTACTTTAAGGGGCTCTGATTATTATCTTTCTGACTTGGCAAAATCATCTTTGCCTTCAGAAAGGATGCTAGGAGTCTGGGCAGAGCCTTACTTCCTAGATTTGCCTCAATTCCTAAATGTGGAATCTCACTGTTAGGCAATTTATTATTTATATATTTTGAGACAGAGTCTCGCTCTGTCACCTGGGCTAGAGTGCCGTGCCTAGCTCACACCAACCTCCTGGGCTTAAGCAATCCTCCTGCCTCAGCCTCCCGAGTAGCTGGGACTACAGGCATGCGCCACCACATCTGGCTAATCTTTGTATTTTTAGTAGAGACGGGGGTCTCCCTCTTGCTCAGGCTGGTCTCAGACTCCTGGCCTTAAGCAATCCTCCCATCTTGGCCTCCCAGAGTGCTAGGATTACAGGCTCGAGCCACCATACCCGGCCACTGTTAGGCAATTTAGATGCCTTAAAGTTATCACTGACTCGTCCCATCATATCTTCAAAGTGAGTTGAAGGTGAAAGCTTGCAACTTACTTCATGCACCTGGGAGCCCCTCAGTTTGTAGGCATTCTCAGGGAGCTCACACCAGCGGCCAGCTCTCATCCTGAATTGGTCAGACCCAGAGCAGTGGTTCTCAAACTTTAGCCACATCAGAAGTACCTGGACAGCTTGTGAAAATAGATTCCTGGACTCCAGCCCCAGAGATTTTGCTTCAGGCAATGTGGGGCAAGGCCCAGGAATGTGTGTTCCTAACACGTTCCAAACAGGTCTATACTTCTGGTTTCTGGAATGTACTTTGAGAACCACTAATCTAGACAGTACTTTTAATAGCCAGTTTAGAGCGTGGGCTTGTTTGTAGATGGTGTGTGTACGGCCAGTTTCCCTACCTGTAGTTAAGGAATTCTTTCCTCAAATATTATACTTAATGAGCATCTCAGCCCTGCTGAGGGAAATTTAGAGGAAGATAAAGGCTCATCCCTGGGGGACTTTGAAATCTAACTGGAACCAGTAATTGCATTCCTGTGTGGAAAGTACTGCGCACAGTGGATGTGGCAGAAGGCCTGAAGCAGTGACTAAGTCAGGGAGGCCTCCTGGGGGAGGTGGCATTTGAGAGGAAACCTGAGGATGAAAAGTAGTTGACCAGGTGTACAAAGGAGATATAAGAAACTCCGGGAGCAGAGACTGTATGTCAGAGGGTCTAGAGATGCTGCACTAGGCTAGAAAAAAAGGTCTGTTTGTTCTGAGAATTTCATTGATTCCAATATGAAATGATTCATTAATAACATATTACATATATAATAATAATGATGAAATTTGGGTGCTTATTCTGTAGTTGGTACTGTGCTAAACATTTTACTTGCATTGTCTCATTTAATTCTCCTACCCATCCTACGAGGTGTAGGTCCAATTATAATCCCCGCTTGTGTTAGATTGTTGGAGCTGCAGTGGCAAAGTACTATAAACGTGGTGGCTTAACCAACAGAAATTGTCTCACACAGTTCTGGAGGCTGGAAGTCCGAAATCAAAGTATTGGCAAGGTTGGTCTCTTCTGAGGGCTGTGAGGGAAGGATCTGTCCAAGGCCTCTTTCTTGGCTTGGAGATGGCCGTCTTTTCTCTCTGCATGTCTCTATGTCCAAATTTTCCCTTTTTATTAGCACATCAGTCATTTTGGATTAGGGCCCACCCTAAAGACCTCGCTTTAACTTAATTAACCTCTGTAAAGAGCCTGTGTTCAAATAAGGTCATATTAGGGGTGAGGACTTTGACATATGAATTTTGAAGGGACACAGTTCAACGCATCACACCAGTTAACAGGTGAAGACGCGGAAGCTTAGAGAGAGTGTAGCCAAGGTGCCTGTGTCACACGGTCCTTAGGCCAAACCACAGAAACGCGCTGTTTTGTAGGTCAAAAACAGTTGAATGTTGGCAATGTCATAAGGTTAAACCTAAGAAGCAGCAAACCTGGGGCTTGCTGGAACCCAGGTCTGTCTGACTTCCATAGCTGTGCTCTTTCACCCAGTACTCTGCTGGCTTCTAGAATTTTCTTTGTTTTCTGCCACGTTTCCTTTTGGTTCACCAGGCAGAGCAGTGCTGTGGAGATCAGGGTACCATGCTGCTAGTCTGTTAGCTTTGGGTTCTTGAGTTTCTGGATAAGATACTCTTATATTTCAGTTTCCTATTTTATCTGTTATGCAGGGACTACTGGGAAATTATCAGAGTGTATGAAGCATTTAAACTTCATGAAAGAAAGGGGCTATATTTTTCTGGCCGGGTGCGGTGGCTCACGCCTGTAATCCTAGCACTCTGGGAGGCCGAGGCGGGTGGATCGCTCGAGGTCAGGAGTTCGAGACCAGCCTGAGCAAGAGCGAGACGCTGTCTCTACTAAAAATAGAAAGAAATTATCTGGCCAACTAAAAAATATATATAGAAAAAATTAGCCGGGCATGGTGGCACATGCCTGTAGTCCCAGCTACTCGGGAGGCTGAGGCAGTAGGATCGCTTAAGCCCAGGAGTTTGAGGTTGCTGTGAGCTAGGCTGATGTCACGGCACTCACTCTAGCCCGGGCAACAGAGCGAGACTCTGTCTCAAGAAAAAAAAAAAAAGAAAGGGGCTATATTTTTCAAGATGATGCTTTCTTTGCTATTAAAATGTTAAACACTTATAAATACATGGGTTATCTGAGTACAGCTGGCCCTCCATAGTCTGTAGGTTCCACACATTCATATTCAATCAATTGTGGATAGAAAATATTTGGAAAAAAATCCCAAAACAACAATAAAAAAAATACACATTTAAAAAAATCAATATAACAACTATTTACATAGCATTTACACTGCATTAGGTATTATAAGTAATCTAGAGATGATTTAAAGTATATGGGAGGATATGCATAGGTTATCTGTAAAGGCTATGCCATTTTCTATCGGTGACTTGAGCATCTGTGGATTTTGGTATCTGAGGGGGTCCTGGAATCAATCCCCCAAGGCAGCAGTCCCTGGCCTTTTTGGCACTAGGGACCACTTTGATGGAAGACAGTTTTCCACGGACTTGTTGGCGGGGAGTGGTTTCAGGATGATTCAAGTGCATTACATTTATTGTGCACTTTATTTCTATTATTATTACATTGTAATATGTAATGAAATAATTATACAACTCACTATAGGTTGGGGACCCCTGCCCTAAGGATACTGAGTGACTACTATATAGATACTGTATTCTTTTTTTTTTTTTTTGAGACAGAATCTCACTCTGTTGCCCTGGGCTAGAGTGCCATGGCATCAGCCTCGCTCACAGCAACCTCAAATTCCTGGGCTCAAGTAATCCTTCTGCCTCAGCCTCCCTAGTAGCTGGGATTACAGGCATGCGCCACCATGCCCGGCTAATTTTTTCTACGTATTTTTAGTTGTCTAGCTAATTTCTTTCTATTTTTTTTTAGTAGAGATGGGGTCTCGCTCTTGCTCAGGCTGGAGATGTCCTATTCTTAATTTCCTTCCCAAACCAGCCTAAATGCTTGTAAGCATGTTAGCCTAACGAGGTGTTAGCTCTTAGACTTGTATTTACTTGGAATTACTTGTATATTTACTTGGAATTGTTTCAGCATACAGGGATTCAAGCAATTTAACAATTGTCCAGCCATAGAGATTTCAGACAAATAATTTTGTCAGTATCCATTCAATAATTCCACATTTTTCTCTCTAAGTCTTTAAAAAGGAAAGAGCATTGCTCCAAATCCCTATCTACAGAGTTTGTCAGTTTAGCAATTCAAACATGTTTTTATCATGAGAAATTGGTGTACCATTTAAGTGGGAGAAAAAAACAAGAGAGGTTTATCCTTACCTACATTCTAATGTCTTAGAGTCAAACATGTTTTCCAAACAAAAATTAGAGTGTGTGCTTTACTTATGAAATCAACAAGACAGAGCCTTGGTCATCTGGCTTATCCCTGGAAATCTGCGATGTCTGGACATCTTAAGTATAGCACCTAGATGAGTAACATTCAAGCCAGGTTCTGCCACATAATTTAATTATACTCCTGCATGTTTAAAAGAATACAGAACCTAAGAATTAAAAGATGACCCGGAGCCCTAGTTCTCTTACTTTGCACAGCCAGAGTGCTCGAAAGGATTCTTTGTGCTTCTTCCCCCTTTTCCTCGCATAACCTGCCCTTCTCTCCGGCTCTACCCGGGCCAGCCAGTTAGAGGTGCAGTAACTGGTTTCAGGTAGCCCTTGGACTAGGCACAGCTCCGCCTGAGGAAATTTAGATGGATAAAGGCTCTTCCCTTAGGGGAAACTGCAGTCTAAATGGCACCTGGCAGTCTCACTGCTGCTCCTCTGGGGCCCCTGGGACTATGGCTGTGTGGGGGAGCCTAGGAAGCTTATTTTATGATTCTTATTTATCCTAATAAAGTTGAGATGAAGAATCTGCATCTAGTTTCTGATGTGAGGGGGGGATCATTACTGGAACTCTGATTTTGGTACTTCACTCACATCAGTTGAATCGTTGGTAACAGTAGTTTTCAGTTCAGCCAAAATGTTAATTCATTTAGAGGTAATCTGATTGTGCAGTGAGATTAGGCAAAACATCCTGGGCAGGATACACCCCCCCCCCCCACATCAAAATTAGTTGATATTTGAAAAAATTGAATTTTGAAAAGACATACCTAATTATTTGATTATAATTATTACTGCTATTTGAGATTGATATTTGAAATACAATTGTTGATATTCAAAAAATCAAATAATTATACATACATAAAATTATTTTACTTTAGATCTTAAGACTGGTTACCAAAATAACTCTGTCAACATATTTTGAAAGTGGCTTCGTAATATGTTAAAGTTATATTTGTCTGTTCTGATGGTGTTAGCTCAGCAGAATAAAATATGGCAAGAAAGAGGGATGCTTTCCCAAGACTTAGAACCAGAAGCAAAATACTTTAGCAACTGGAGGATGGTTCCAGCAGAGGGAGAACTAGATCAGCAAGAGATAAGATATGTAAAAAATAAAGTGTTGGGAGTAATAGCTAGGATTGTCTCTGAAAAAAAAAAATAATAGAAAAACACTCTGCTTATGTGACTTAGTGTTTAGAATGCAAATCTCAAAGAGGGAATAAACTTGAATTGATTTATTTAAGAATTTAGACCATGACTTTGGAGGCAGGAAAAGCTGAAAGTCCCATACATTCCTGAAACTGAATGAAAGATTTCACTCTTGTGCCTAACCTGGCCTTCACATCCCAGATAAGCAAAGGATCTGATGTACCTTCTGTAATATAAACCCAGTTTTATTCATTATGACTCCTTACTCTGCTTGCTTCTTTCCACTATTCCAGCAGTCCTAGCCTCCAAGAACACTGACAGAATAAGCTCTCCCAGAGATCATGGGGTAGAAAGGCTCAGAGACCAAAATCAGGTGTTCCAATCACACAGTTTATTCAACTCAAAAACACTGGGTGAGAAGGAAGGGGAAAGTGATAGGGCCTGTTAACATCATTAGGTTAGGATATCAATAGGATGAAAGATCCACATTAAGGGAACCCTATGCTTATAGCATGTCTCCCTGTGGGCCAGCTTTCCCTGCTGATGGTGTGGTCACAAAGACCAGAGCTGAGGTTGAACAAGGGGGCTCAGCACATAGAAAGTGTCTGAAACCAGCATACACTTGCTCTGTGGGAGGGATGCGGGGCAATATGCCTGGCCAACAGCTGCAGCTCACCAGTGATCTGTGTTCTGTCTGCATTTTGGGCAGAGTATATGTGGGGCCAGACTGAACATGATGGGTGTCTCCAATGGGTAATCAATTTAGGGAAGACACAGCTGTCAATCTGGAGGTAGCATAAGCTGGGATTTATTATATATTATTAATATTTATGAAATATTTATTATTAACAATATAAATCATAAACTAGAAAAACACTTCATATTATGTTATATAATTATATAATGAACACAATTACAAATTAAATATTTATTAAATGTTATAAAATTCAAGATTTACTTTGTCCTTTTTTCCCTTTCTGTTTATGTGAAACTCTCATTTGTTTCTTTTTTAATGTATTCTTTAACACAAAAATATTCCATTTATTCTGTTTATCTTCAACATATCTTACCAGTAACTATCTACCCTTAGTATATCTTATGAATTCTGCCTGAGTCTTACAAGCTACTTGTTTCCTCATTTTCTATGCTAAACAAATCTCAGGAGTTTCAGTCACCTGATTTTTCCTTATCCTCTATACCAGTTTTAAAAAGAACCTTAAATAAAAGTATTTATTCAGTCAAGTACAGTATATTCACATAAATGGAATGTTATGCAGCTAGAAAAATGATATAGGTCTATATTTCATGAAAAAGTAGTCAAGCAATAGTCTTACATAGAAATAGGTTGCAAAAGAGCATATCCGGTGTATGCCAAGTGTATACCCCTGGTGTATAAAGTTGTATACAGTATCTACATGCTTATCTGTGCAGAGACACACCTGGAAGGGTGCTTATACAATTATTAACAGTAGTTGGCTCTGGATGGTGATATTTTAGTTGAATTTTACTACTTTTTTGTGATCTATGGTATAGTTTAAGTTAACAATTATCATTTATATAAAAAGAATTGAAATTGGCTGGGCACAGTGGCTCAGGCCTGTAATCCTAACATTTTTGAAGACTGAGGAGGGAGGACTGCTTGAGGCCAGGAGTTCGAGACCAGCCTGAGCAAGAGTGATACCCTATCTCTACAAAAAACAGAAAAATTAGCTGGGTGTGGTGGTGCACACCTGTAGTCTCAGCCACTTGGGAGACTAAGGCAGGAGGATCACTTGAGCCCAGGAGTTTGGGGTTGCAGTGAGCTACGATGATGCCACTGCACTCTAGCCCAGGAGACAGAGCAAGACCCTGTCTCAAAAAAGAAAAAATAATAAAATTGAAATCCCAATGTACATGTGTGTATACAAACATATATGTAAATAAACATAAAAAGATTTGTAAGACCAGACCCTGTCTTTTGTAAACCAAAGACAACATTTTTCAAAGTTATTTTGTAACCTTTAAAATGTGTTACCTGTCTGCAAAATTGTAATCTTCCTGTCTTGTGTCAGAGAACTGCAATAATGTCCTTTTGGCAGAATTTCCTAAACCTCCCCATGTGGAGAACCACGTGAGGATGCATGCTAACCTATCCATTCCCCAGCCCCTTCTCCGACCTGCTGAACCAGAATATTCAGGGAGGGACCTGGGATACTGGTTTAATTTTAACAAGTGCCCTCAGGTGATTCCCATCATCAGAGAAATTTGGGACACTGTCCTATAGAACATAAGTGTTAGGAGGCACATTTTCAATTTTTATTGAACATCTCCTGGAAGTGCCTTTCCTAGGCGCAGCAGCTTCCTTTGTTTGAAGAGGCCCATGCTAATTTGCATGACTGCCCTGGAAAGCCATTTGTTTGCAGCTTTTTTTTTTTATGGAGACAGAGTCTTGCTGTGTGGCCCGGGCTACAGTGCAGTGAAATCATCATAGTCACGGCAACCTCAAACTCCCAGGCTCAAGCAATCCTCCTGCCTCAGCCTCTGGAGTAGCTGGGACTACAGGCGTGCACCACCGTGACACTGGGCTAATTTTTCTATTCTTGGTAGTGGTGGTGGTGGGAGGTCTCTTGGTCTCTTACTCAGGCCCAGGCTGGTCTTGAACTCCTGACCTGAAGTGATCCTCCTGCCTCGGCCTCCCAGAGTGCCAGGATTACAGATTTGAGCCACCACAACCAGCTATTTGCAGATTTTTTCTAAGGCCACTTTCAGGCCTGAAAATTCTTTGAGACTCTTCAACAACTTTAATCTGTGTTCATCAAGGATACTAAATTCTTAGAGCTAGTGGATTCTGGTGATAGTATAAAAAAATCAATGCAGGTGTTGCAGGGGCCCCTCCAGTTTCCCTGGAGGACTTATGTATCTAATGGGGACAGTTCCCTGGGCCTCTCTCACCTTAGCTTCCCTCCCTTGCCTGGGAGAGGAGGGACTTTTTAGTGACCTTTTTTGCTTACTAAAGTGTTTTTCTTAAAGTATTTTTTGGGGAAAGAAAGCTCTGAAATTCATTTAAACACTAGAATGGCATTTGAATCAAGGACTCTAATGAACTAGCTCACCTGGGGGGAGACAAATCACATTTGTGGCATTTACCCTTTTAGTATTTTGTAGGAAGAATTTCACAAACTTGATTCTCCAACATTATTTGGCTAAAACTCACTTCAGGTGCTGTGTCAGCAGAAACCTACTTGAATTCTGTTAACAGGAGCTAAAAGGAAAACAACCATAACCACAAAAACCACACCTCTCCTCCCACCCCATGCAAGTGTCTTATTGGGTGGGAGCAATGCACACGGGGCCTCGAAAGCAGTGAAGAGAATCGGTTTCAATCTGACAGGCCTGGGTTTGGAGTCTGTATCTACCATCTACTTGGGGATGACCTTGGGTTTTCTCTGAAGCTCAGTTTCTTCATCTGTATATAAAGCAGGGGCAATAATACCAAGGGGTCACGCCTGTAATCCTAGCACTCTGGGAGGCCAAGGCGGGAGGATCACTTGAGCTCAGGAGTCGAGACCAGCCTGAGTAAGAGCAAGACCCTGTCTCTACTGAAAATAGAAAAATTAGCCGGGTGCGGCAGTGCACACCTGTAGTTCTAGCTACTCAGGAGGCTGAGGCAGGATGATCACTTGAGCCCAGGAGTTTGAGGTTGCAGTCAGCTATGATGATTTCACTGCACTGTAGCTCGGGCACAGGCAACAGAGTGAGACTCTGTCTCAGAAACAAACAAAAACCCAAGTATACCGAGTCACTATGAGCCTTTACATTAAATGAGTTAATGCAGTGCATGAAAAGTTCTTGGCACATAATATGTATTTAATTAATCATGTTTATTGGGGCTTCTTTGTTCATTTTCTTTTTTTTTTTTTAACGGAGAATTATCAGGTGGTATCTGTCCCTGAAAAGAAAGTGTGGCTTTCACATACTCTGCAATGTAAACAGTAAAAGAATAAAGGCTGTCATAACTTGGAGCACAGGGCCTCTGAGGATGCCCAGCATCCTGCCAGGAAGGAAGAGTTCCTCTACACTGCAGAGCACTCTCCCTAGCAAGGTCTGTCCAGCATTGGACCGTGCTCCAAAAGATGCTTCTTGGCTTTCCAGGACTGGAGTTGGATTATGTTCTGCCTTAGCCCCAGGCTGAGTACCACCCTGGCCTCTGCCTACAGGTCTGGGCACACCCATCCCAGCCTTGTAGGTCACCCAGGAGCCTGCAAAGGGTCAGCCCAGACTACAGCTGCCTCCTTCCAACCTAGAACTCTCCCCAAATACCAGTGTGGGGCACCTCAGACTCTTAATCCATTCTTTAGGCCACAGCTGACTCTGAATTGCACAGCTAATTTTTCTATCAACTTTGTGGCCTGCTAAACCCATCATTCCCAGAACACTGCTGGGTTTTTACACCAGAGAGAGGATGCTGGGGTTTGGGACTGTGCCATTGGCAGGTAGAGGAAGCTCTGTGGTCCAGACAGAGAAGCTTGAACAGAGGGTCTGGGGCAGGAATGAGCTTGGTAGGGTCTCAGGAGCAACAACCACAAAGAGAGGCCAGTGTAGCCCCAGGCAGTGAGTTTGGGAGAATTCGGTATGAGTTGAGGTTGGAGAAGGTGGCAGAGTTAGCCATGTAGGCCTTACAGACTGTCTTCGTCAGCTCAGGCTGCTATAACAAAATGCCGTAGATTTATGGATGACGTCTACAATAGACATTTATTTCTCGTAGCCCTGGAGGCTGGGAAGTTCAAGATCAAGGTGCTGGTGATTCAGTTCTTGGGGAGGGCCCTCTTGCTGACTTGGAGATGCCTGCCAATTGGACATGTGCTCACATAGCCTTTCCTAAGTGCATGCTCAGAGAGAGAGAGAGGAAGAGAGAGAAAGAGAGAGTGCTCTTCTTTTTCTTCTGTTAATATCAAGTAGAATTTTATTTACTATTTTAAATTAAAATAACAGTATAGTAGGATCTCATTTTTGTTATAATTATTTTTGTCTCTGGGTAGTCATCTCACGTAGCCTTCTGCATATATATATATGTATATGTATAGAATGTTTACTTAATGTTGAAGATGGTTATTAGGACTTCAGATGATTTTTAAATTTCTTTGTGCTTTTCTGAAATGCTCAAATGCTTTATAATGAGCATTTTATTCTTGCAAAACTCAGTCTAAAAAATTAAGAAAAATAAAAATAGTTTTTAGTAACTGTGGAACAATATAAGTAGCCTTATACTTTGGGTTACCTACTTTACTAAATAGAGGAATGTCTATATGAAAATTGGCACTGTTCTTTGAGATGGGAAAATGTAGATATCAGGACATAATTGAAAAACTACTTACTCTTGTTTGCTTTCAAAGTTTGTTAAAATACTCTTCATTTTTCCTTTTTTCATTTCTGGGGGAGGTGGTGGGAGGGAATGGTGACTGGCTAGCTGCCTAGCTTCTCAGATCCTATGTGGCTAGTTAAGGACTGCTTACTTGTATAGGGAACTCCTTCTGCCACCATATATTTCCGCCAACTCCCCACCCCCATAGAATAGACTTCTGAATTGAGATGCTCCTCATTCAAATCTGTAATACTTTTAGAAATGTGATATAATGGAACAAAGCTAACTTTAACAATCATAGATTTGTAAAGATTGCAAAGACAGCAAATTATTTTTAAGCTATCCTCTAGCGCAAACGAACACATTATAAACCACTAGAAAAACTCTCAGGCCTGCTTCTATCTTGTGAGCAATTAAAGGTTCTTGCTTTTCCTTTGGAAACATTCTCTCTCTAGTTCACTGATAAGCAATTTTCAGACTGCCTGTGTTTAGGATTGTTCCCATATTTTAATATTATATGGGTGGCTCACACCTGTAATCCTGGCACTGTGGGAGGCCGAGGCAGGAGGATCGCTTGAGGTCAGGAGTTCGAGACCAGCCTGAGCAAGAGCAAGACCCCCGTCTCTACTAAAAATAGAAAGAAATTATATGGACAGCTAAAAGTATATATAGAAAAAATTAGCTGGGCATGGTGGTGCACACCTGTAGTCCCAGCTACTCAGGAGGCTGAGGCAGAAGGATTGCTTGAGCCCAGAAGTTTGAGGTTGCTATGAGCTAGGCTGATGCCACGGCACTCTAGCCTGGGCAACAGAGTGAGACTCTGTCTCAAAAAATAAAAATATATATGTGTATATGTGTGTATATATATATATATATATATATTATGTGGAAGGAGCAGGAAGTTGCTATAAGTTGCCACTTATGCCAATGTAGATGGTTATTGGTACCTGTGTTTGGACTGAGGAGAATGGGAGGGGCCAGAAGAGAAGATGTGCTAGCAGGAAGGTGAGGGAACATCAGGCCTTTTCTCCTGGAAAACATTAGGTCCCTCAGGCAGGGTTTTAGCTGCTGCCCTAGCACCTTAGTCACACCTGTACTTGAGCATTCTCCTAACTTGTCACCATGTGTTTACAGATCTTTTGTTTTCATCACATTGTGAGCAGGCTCCCTGTTACATATTGTGTTCTCTATACCTACCCCAGGGTACATGCAGGCATTTGAGAAAGATTTGTTAGAGAACAGTTACAATTCCAGTCTGCCATTCAGCGTACAAGTCAACTAAATTGTGCAATTAACCTGTAAACTTTTTAATGTTAGTTTCCTTTGCTCCCAATTGATGATACTTTATAACCATATTGCAAATATATTGATATATATAGACATATACATATATAAGTATATTTATGTGTGTTATGTCTATATGTTACCGAAAGTTTGACATTTGTCCCCAAAGGCCACATCAGAAGAACCAGGACAGGTGGTTTGAGGAAAAGGAAAGAGAAGTTTATTAACTTGCCAGCAAATGAGGAAGATGGCAGACTCTGGTCTTAAAGTACCATCATCCTATATATAAGCAGAAATACAGAGCTTTTAAAGGGAGTTTTCAGCTTTGGGCTATTGCTGTTTAACTATAGCATCTCTGGTGAAGATGATATTATGACCTTTGCCTGGACAATTCTGTTGAGAGCCACCTCCAGTGCTATAAAGAACACTGCCCCTGCCCCTCTGATTACTGGCCTCAGGCAGGGATGCAGGTTTTAATTCCCAAAAAGAGTTGGGGGGAGGTTTTAAAGAGACAACTTATAAAACATTTTACCCTTTTTAGGGTTATTCCCTCTGTTATGTGTGTGAGTATATATGATATATATATATATATATATATATATACATCAAATCTTAACATTCTTGAGATAATCTAAGAGGCATTTTGTTTATTACATTTATTTGACATCTTCTAACCAACCTGTTTCAGAGATCTTATATATTGTAATACACACTGAAAAATGTTGAAAAAAATTATCCATTGTACAAATAACTAAAATCTAAAAAGAAAAACATATGTACCATCCTATCTTCTCATGAAATCATTTTTTTCATATACTTTACAATTCTTTTTATATATTTTTCATAATGCCATCATTGTCATCATAGGTTAGAGAAAATTTGTGTTCTTTGTTGTTGATAATTACATCATTATCATTCTCCTTGTTGTTGTTGTATAGACTTCCTTATTATAATTTTAAATGATGGTCTGCTATGCCAATTAAGTTGATTTACTGTAGTTTAATAGCCCACCGTCATTGGACATTGATGGTTTCCACCTTTCATTATTAGAAATAGGCATATAATGAAGTGCTGCTTCACACCCAGTCACCCACTGTAACCTAACCTCCCTCCAGTCCCATCTTGCCATTGAAACAGCTCTGGCCAAGATAAGCATCGTCAGTTCTTACCTTAATCGACCTTCTCAGAGTTCCATGTTGTTGGCTATTCTCCCCTTCCTGAAATTCATTTTTCCCTTGGCTTTTGTACACTCTCCTCCAGAAGGCTTTTTCTTCCCTTTCTCGCAATTCCTCTTTGGTCTCTGTTCTGGAGACTTGAGCTTGCTTCCTAAATATAGGCATTCCCCGAGACAGGTCCTGTCCTTGGTCATCTCCTGCCTCAGTCTACATCAGGTCTCTGAATGTGGGAGTCATCTCCTCCCATGACTTCAACTTTCATGACACATCGATGACTCCCAAATCTCTTCCTTCAGCCCAAATCTTTCTACCCAAATATTCACCAGTGGCTAGCACATAGTAGACACTAAATAAATATTTGTTAAATTACTGAACATCTTCACCTGGATAACCCAGAGCCCTTGAAAATCAGCCCATAACTAAATTCTTCATCCTTCCTCAAGCCCCTCCGAGATCTGTTCTCACTCCTGTGTTTTCTATTTTGGTAAGAGCCGCTGTCATCTGCTTAAACCAGAAACCTGAGAGTCACCCTAGGCTCACTTCCCTCTTCATCTCCCCATATCTCATCAGGCAGTCATCCAGCCTGCTGATCCACTTCCTTAGTTTCTCTAGAACCTGGCTCCCTTTTGTCTAATGCTGCCTAACTTCATAGCCACGTCATCTCTCACCTGCATTCCCACAAGAATGCATTTTTTGCTGGTTTTGTCATTCTTACTAACACTCCCTCCCCCACAAGTTTCAAATCCATCTTCTAAGAAGCCCACAGAGTAATCTCTAGAAAAGACCAATCTGATCCCACTTCTATGTTCAGAATACAGGCCCTGCTTGCCTGGGCAACCTCACCTCCTGGTACTTCAAGAGCAAGCCTACTGTCTCTTCATTCCCTGCTTCTCTATATGTTATTTATTGCCTTTACCTGGAAGGCTTTTCCTCATCTTTTTGTCTCAAAAACTCATTCCTACCTTTCCTTTAGAGTTCCATAAGCAACTCGATCTCCAGAAAGCCTTCCCTAAACCCTATCCTTACATCTCAGGGGGGGTGAGGAGCCCCCTCATGGGAGTCCCCAAACCACTCTGAGCCTGCCAGGAATCTCAGCACTTACACAATTTCTCATTACTTGCTGTCTCCCTGAGGCAGGAACTTGAGTATTTTATCAGGGAGTTGAGAGATATGATCTGTAAGCACATGTTGGAGAGAGGTTCTTTGGATAAACAAATTCCAGGAGTGGGTTAAAATGTGTAACACTACATGTGAAAAATATCATTTCTCCAACAAGCTGTATTGACTTATATTGCCACTTATATTGATTCAGTGTATCAGTTGAATCATGTTTCTCAACAATCATTTATTGAGTGCTTATCATCTATCAGGTGTTGTACCAGAAGAATGGTATTCTAGTATATAAATATTTCATCCTTTGGAGTAGTGCAGTCCAATAGAACTTTCTGCATCGATGGAAATATTCTATATCTGCGCTGCCCAATATACTAGCCTTTAGGTACATGTGGCTACTGAGCACTTGAAATGTGACTGGTGTGACTGAGGAACTGGATTTTTCATTTCCTTTAAGTTAATTTAAATGTAAATGTCCATAGGTGGCAAATGGTCATCATATTGAACAGCACAGCTCTAGCGAGAAAAAGAGGAATCATTCAGCAGATGTAACTGCCACATTCTGAATTCTTTTCTTCCCTTTTACATGCTAGTGGGCTAGGCTCAAATCACTAAGGTGTGGCCAGCTCACAAGTGCTATCATTATTATTAGTCAGCACCACCTATTTTGGGAAACATTTTATAAATAGGTGCTTAGATCAGGAGAGTAACACCTTACATTAGGAATACAACCAAAATGTCTAAGTCTGGAGACTTGAGGTCAAGTGGGAAACGTTACTCACAGTGCTTTTTATCCAGAGGTGTGGACTCAGCTACTCCAAAGGAGGCCAGAAGCATAACACTTTTGGAGAGGCATCTGGTGGACTTGTTTTTCCACCTAAACTGCCAACCTTGTTTTGATCAGGCAGGAAGTGAAGCAACTTTTCTGGGAGAGAGCTCAGCATGTGCATCTCCCCTGGGGCAGACCAGGGCAGACCTTTTACCTTCTACTTGGAAGCCTAGGCCGAGTTTTTGCTTTCCAATTTAAGGGAAGAGAGGTGTGGGCAAACTATTCTCTTACAACATGGTTTTCTTAGATTTTGAACCCAAGCTATATTTTTAATTAGTATCAGGTATCTGTTGGGATTCTCCAAATAATTTATATTTTCCTAAAACAGACTACGTATTTAAATTGCACAATTCTTTGTACGTAGAGGACTTTGAAACGAATGAATACATTGGGATGAATCCTGTCGAATAAGCATTTGTGACCTACTGGCAGCCTTTTATAAGCTGATGATGGGAGTTGTTGGAAATGTGCCAACAAAGAGATCACCTGGAGTATCCTGTACTGTAAAGTCCTGTTTTAATATGAACCTCGTATACTCTCGGAATTCGGGTAAACAGCTGAGCTGAGAAATCTGGGGTGCAAGGCCATGTTTGTGTTGGCTGGCAGGGCAGGCCTCTAGACAGGGCAGAGAACTTTGGGGTTTTTCCAGTTTTACTCTTCGGAAGAGAACTGAAGGGCTGTGTGAGGCCCTGCAAACCTCGCCAAAAAGTGTTCCTACGGGATGCCCAGGCGACCTCACGGGGGAAAATCCGCAGACACTCGGCCAGCGCCCCCAGCTCACGCCAGCCCTCCAAACTTGCAGCGCTTCCCGGGCCGCGCGCGCTCGGAGCCGGACCGGGTAGCTCCAGCACGCTCGGCGGAGCGAACCATCCGGCCGGCCGGGGGTGGGGTGGGGTACAGGCTGCGGCCCGCTCGCGCCTCGGGTCCCCCTGCCGTCGCCGCCGCCGCCGCCTCCCGCCTGTGGCCGGGATCGCGCGTGACGTGGCCCGCCGCTGGGGCCTCGGGGGCGCGGCGCCGGCGAGCCCTCCCCCCCCGGCCGGCGCGGGGGTGGTAGCGGCCGATTCGAGAGTTTCCCGGGCCGGGCGGCCGGCGCAGCGCTCGGACTGGGGGCGGGCCGACGCCGCCGCCGCCGCGGCGGGAGGAGGGACAAAGGGGTGGGTCCCCGCGGGTCGGCACCCCGGCGGCCAGGGCTGCGAGTCAGTGAAGCGAGTGGCCGCGCCGGGGAGGGTTTGGGAGCAGGAGTGGGGCCCGGAACTGTGCGCTACGCGGGAGCCGCGCCCGAGATGCCGGTGCGAGGGGATCGCGGGTTTCCACCCCGGCGGGAGCTGTCAGGCTGGCTCCGCGTAAGTGCCCCCTTGCGCCGCGCGGGCGGGAGAAGGGGCGCGAGGGTGAGCGTGGGGGCGCGTGGTGGGCTCTGCCCGTGGGCTGCCCTGAGGCTGCACCCTGGTGCGCCGTAGGAAGCGGGGGTTCCCCCGCCTGGACGTGGGCGCAGGCGAGGGGTAGGTTCCACTGGAGGGGGGGGCTCATGGCCTCCATGGCTTCCTGGATCCTGGTCTCCACTTTAAAGTCACTTGGGCTTGAGATTAAGTCGTGAGTAGGGAAACTGTCTTGAACGCCAGCGTCCTGGATTTCTGCTACTTTGGAAGCGTCGCGCTGTGCCGGTTGTGTCGCCTGCTGTATGTCTTTGTGTCCCCTTCCCTACTTCAAACCACTCTCTCCGATTTGATGCAAAGTTCCAAGAATGTGTACGTGACAGACACCGAGAACTCATCAGAGACCAGAATCCTCATTTTCCTTTTCAGTCAGCTGCCTCTGCAGTGGAAGTCAAAGTGTTTTCAAGAAGGAATGGAGATGGAGTTTTGGAGAGAGCCACAAAAAGAGAGTGATGAATGCTTTGTACTCGGGTACTGTCTTACCTGTCAGCAGTTCCTTTTATTTTATGTCTTCATTTGTCAAGTTTCCGCTTTTACACGGTAGTTTATTTTAGGGTATAAATAATCAGGAGTTTCACCTCCAGGGTTTTGACATTCTTAAAATGTGGGCTAACTTGGGAGTGAACACTGCAGGGCTTAGTAATGGAACACAGCCTCCCACCTCTATTTTAGCTTCAGTTCTGCAGCAGAGTTGCTTCCCTGGCAGCCGGCTGGCCTGAGTAATAATGGTTGTGGTTTCCCTGAAGTTCCCAGCCGGGAGTCATCCCGTCATAGAAACTGCCCTGCCCTCGCACACGCCCTCAGCCCGGGGGATCCCCGCAGGCGGGGCGGGAGGCCCTTTTGCTCAGCTCTCCAGGTGGTCCGTGCTGGCTGTGCTGACGGTCACCTTGGGAAAAGAGGTAAACCTGTGTCAGTGTTACTCCTAAGAGAGAGAATCCTGAGAGAGCCACTGGGTAGGTAGCACCTATCAGACACACCTGGGAAGGAAATCACTTTAAGTGAGAAATGAGCAGCAGTAATTGCGTTGGAGCAAAATGCCATTTAATAACGTGCCTAAGAGAATGAAATTTGATTATTCGATAAATTTTCACAAGCAGCTCCTCTTCAGCGTGGGCAATACCAAGATGGGTAAGCCCACTTCTGCGGCACAGTCTTGCTGGGAAGGACTGCAAATAATTAAGAATCCACTGAGTGCCGTTTAGAAATACAGACAGGGTGCTGTAGCTTCCCCACTCTGGGGAGATGCTTGAGGGAAGGTTGGTGATTTACTAAGGCAACAGTGACTTTTGAGGTGTTTCTTGAGGTTTTTCAGAGCTATTGCTAGAGATTGATGAGGGGCATTTTTTCCCCCTGAAATACTGCTGCAGCTTTTTCAGTACCACTCAGTTAATACTTTTTTTAAAGAGTCTTGATCTGTAACCCTGGGTAGAGTGCAGTGGCGTCCTCATAGCTTACTGCAACCTCAAACTCCTGGGCTCAACTGATCCTTCTCCCTCAGCCTCCTGAGTAGGTGGGACTACAGACATGCAGCATGGCACCTTGCTGATTTTTCTATTTTTAGTGGAAATGGGGTCTCGCTCTTGCTCAGGCTGGTCTGGAACTCCAGCACTCCAGCAATCCTCTCACCTCAGCCTCCCAGAGTGCTAGGATTACAGGTGTGAGCCACCTTGCGGGCCTTCAGCAAATACTTAACGAGCCCTACTGGTGCCAGTCACTGTGAGGGGATACGAAGATGAGTAAGACTCGATTTCTGCCTTCATCTGTTGAACCTGCACATTTTATACTTGCTTTATACTCTACAGTCTGTCTGTTGGGATTCCTGGGGCTGAGGAAGGGAACATACTATACAGATGCACACTCTGTGATACAGAAATACAACAGAAGGTGGGATTGTCCTATATGCACTCCCTTCAGGGATTCTTGCTGGGAAGAAAGGACATTTGAGCAAATATCTGACAGTGTAAGCCACTGTAGAAAATGGAGCTAGGAATACATCTACCTCACAGGGCTGAGTGAGGACCGAATGGAATGACATAGAGTACACTGGCATGCAGTAGGTGCTCAATAAAGGGCAGCTAGTAATATGAACCAAAATGGGTGCTGAAAATTCTTAAGTGCTGGATCCTGGGTTGATAAGGGAGGTGAGATCTAGTAGTACAGGTAGGACGTGCCAGGTAGGTGTCAAGGAAAAAAACTGAGACAGAGGAGTTGCTCACACTGTCTTGAAAGGTCTTGAATGCCTGCAGTAGAACTTTTGTAGGGGAGTGAGGGGTGGTGTCATAGAAATCCCTAATGTATTAATGGCTTGACTTTCCCTACAAAGAAGTGAATCAATTTCCCAGTAAACATTCCACCCCACTCCCTAAACAGTAAATCTTAGTACTTTTGAGACAGTCATAGGCTTAAGACCATTGAATTTTTACATCACCCCCAGGGAATGACATTTGCTATGACTTCTGCCTACATTTGTTTAACTTTCGATCTAGTTCTTTGTACGTTGACAAAAGGTCACAGCCAAGCATTTCTCATCAGGACAAGTGTGAGAACTTTTAATACTGCTGAAGGCAAGGGAGATACATGATAAAATTCCCATGTTAACTTTTGAGTTGAGCAGGGTTTTCTCTCCTTAAGAAGGCTGTCTTTTTAGGAGACAGGTAAATTTTTAAAACTAGGTGGGGCTACTTAGTCCTGTGTACAATAGTATGCTGAGTAGTAGTTTAAGTAGTAGTTTAAAAAGTCATGCAGATTTGGTTGGGGAGTGGCAGGAGGTGTGGGTGTAGTGGGGGTGGGGTGAAGAGTTAGGAAGCGTTAGTAATCATTGCTGAAACTTTCAACATACTTTCTATGTAGAATATTAGCCACTCAGGGGATTCCTTCCTTAATCCCTAAACAAGTCCCATTAAGCAATTGTGGCTACAGACTAATTTATCTAGGTTGAGAGCTGATTCCCAATAAAATGCTTCATTGATTAGTCTCTAAGCAGTCATCAGGGCTTTGACAATTGCTGGCCAGAACAGCCTTGGACCAGGCAGCCTTCGTGCAGAGAGGGGTTTTCCGGTGAAGGTGTTTTGGGGCATGGACAGGTGTGAGGCTGTGATTGCCCCAGGTGTGGGTGGAGGTAAATAGAATGATCATCTCACGTGTTTTACTGAGTTAGCATCTTGATCCTAGATTCCAGGGTCAGGTTCAGGGTCAGAGGTCAGATTTAACACCTATTTAGTGGGTTAAATACATCAATGGTTACATGTGAACTTCGTTAAAATTCAAAAAATTATTTAGGGCCTATTTCACCCTCACAGGAATTTTTGTGATGGCCCATTTTAGCAGATGCCCATATAGCTAGCAAGTTTAAGAGCGTCTAAGGTGGTATTATGATTAAACTTTTTGAAAAGATTATGTAATAACAATGGGAAAAAGTTTTCAGGCGTGCATTCCCAACAACCAGTATTGCAATAGCTACTTCCAATTTTGTATGGTACCTAGGAAAGCATTCGATTACATTTGTACAATGTTGCATGAGAGGCAGAGTTCCAAGCTGGAAAGCATCTGCTCTCACTTTTTACACTTAATTAGGAAATGCACTTCTTAGAACTTGGTGACTAACTGCTGGGGCCCTGCATGGGCTGGGGCTGGGGCAATTGCCATCTGTGGTGGTGACTGTTCCATTCTGTTTACCTGGCCATTGCAACCAAAGCTTCATCATCTGGATAACTTGTGAGCTCAGAAGAGAGACTAAGAGGACTATCATATCCAAACAAATAGCTAATCCTTTAATTAAGCATTTTCTCTGCCTTTTATGCTGTCCTCAAAATGGTATTTTCCAAAGTGTGGTGTACAGATAGACCTACAGGTGGTTTAGGGAGGGACATATTCTATTTTTCAGTTATTGTGCATAAATATTGTATGTTAGGAATAAAAAACATGAAGCCAGTCACTAAACCAGATTTATTTCATGGTTAGATTGCTTAAAACAAGGCAAAAATAAACATTAAGTAAAGTGATGAGTTTGCTTTAAGAAAAATTATAAACTCTGGGGTGAATGGTATGAATGAGGCTAAGGCAGTAATTGTGAAGAGAGTCCTTGAACACTGCTTAAAATACAGGTGTATCCTTTACCTGTGGAGAGCCTCGTGTACCTTGACCACACCTTTAAGAACATCAAACTCAGAATGGTCCAGGAAAGTTAGGGAAGTTGAATATAAAGGACTTAACGTCTTCAGCATGTGCATCTTGCTCTTATCCACCCAGCTCTCTTATCTGTGATGGCAGACATTATATTTGTGATGTTTTTTTGATGTCTGGCCCAATTGTCATTCCTTTCTCTGCTTCCATAAGCCACCCTGCAGTTGTTAAGGTCTTTTGGTATGACATTTTTGATATGCTAGAGTGCCAGGGGAGGAAATATTTTGGCACTGCTGAGGGACACCACTCTGTTATCAAGTGATTCTCGCTCATGATCCATTGCTGAAGAATGTACAGCGCCAAAGAGCCTCACATGTAAATGCATGTGACTTTTTAAAGTCTTTCAAAAGGGTGCCACCACTCTGTTATCAAGTGATTCTCGCTCATGATCCATTGCTGAAGAATGTACAGCGCCAAAGAGCCTCACATGTAAATGCATGTGACTTTTTAAAGTCTTTCAAAAGGGTGCCGATTGGAAAGATTGTTGTTGCCTTTTTTTTTTTTTTTTTTTGGATGAAGCTTGTATTGGTCTGTAAAATAGGCTTTAAGAAAGGATTGTCATAGGAACTGGAAGTCTTGAGGTAGACAATAAGTGACCCCCTGCCTTTACCTAGAGAGATGAGCAGTTGAGATGCATGTTCAAGTAGTAGAGGAATAAAACGAGGAGAATAGAAAACACTGTTTCACTCACCAAAATCTCTAATTGTATGTATGCACACACCATTTATGAGAAATTCTAAGCTTTCAATTAGTAATTTGTACTTTCGTCATTTTAAATCAGTACAGGTTATTTGTTTAGTGCCTCTCCCAGATGGCTAAAGTTAAATCAGGTCTTTAACCTTAAAAACATAATGCAATTCTTCTTAACCATGTATACACCATTGTATATTTCAGGCAGGAGTAAGATACATTTTATAATAATGAATGTTAATTTTAACATTCAGACTGAGAGCTAGCCTAATTAGAATATTCCTGGTTATGGTTTCTATTTATGTCTCTTCCTCTAGTACTCTAGGGGTGGTGAGAATGGTAGGAGTGGTAGGATGGTGAAAGCAGAGTCTTGATAGGTCCTCCATGAGTAAAACATTTGTGTTTTACTGACCAGAACATTCCAAATCATACCATTAATCATGGCAAAGATCTTAAGTCACATCCCTGAATAAAAATGTTTACTAAATTTTTCCTATGTGTATGTTAACATGGACTTCAGAATTAATCTGGTAATTATTATTTCTCTTGTAGACTTAATCAGCCATATAAAATATGCATTATGTTCACAGGAAAAAACATGGCATCATCTTTAGAAACTTTAATTATAGTATGCCTCATCTTACAGACACCCAGTATAACTATGGGACCAAATATATGAGTTAGTGACAAGGTAGGCATTTGGATGGAATGTATATAGACATTGTGGGAGGGAGTTACTGGGATATTCTTTCTGATAGGTAACGGTTACTTGACTGTAATGAACAGGTAATGATTACAATCCAGTTATATCTTTGCCGTTGTGTTAAAGAAAAACTGATAGAGATGTGAGAACATTGCAGATACTTTAGATTTTGTCTCTGGAGTTGAACGTGAACAGAGGACATAATGCTAATCAGTAGGAATTAATGAACTCTTTTAGGACCTTTGTTCTTCTGAGGAGGAAATAATGTTCCAAATGTAGCTGTTTGTTCTCAGAGTATTAAAGGAAGTGTTCTGAGTTCTAGGTTGTGTTTCTTCGTCTATGCCTTATGTAGCACACCTGAGACCCTAGGCAGGTGGAGCTCTACCATGGGACCAGAGGATGAAGGAATGTATGCTTGGAGAGGTCACCAGTCCACTCTCAATCCTTGGAAGACTGTTGTTAAATGTATCTGGCAAAGCAGATGAAATTATTTGAGGGAATTAATTAGCACGACTAAACATTTCTGGTTTTGAAAAGAATGAGTCATTCAGAAGGAACTTCCTGGTGAGCTCACTTTTAGAAGCCCGGTTCCTCCCTTACCCTTCTTCAGTCAGGCTGAATCGGTTGCTCTTTTGCTTGTGATTGGGCAGTATGCACCTGCCAGTATTTATTCTAGCCCTTATCACATCAGATGCACGCCACTAGGCACTTCCTCTCAGCTGTGAGCCCCTCCCTGGTTTGAGTCATCTCGGTAACCCCAGAAGCTGACAGGGCACCAAACACATTCACCAAGTGTTTACTACATGAGACTGACTTGATTTGGGGAAGGCTTGTTGCAGAAACTAGTCAGAATCAAAGACTAACCGAGAATTTAGAAGAGTGGATTCCTGACATTTATGTAGCGAGTGGATGATAGTTTGTTAAGAATTGTCAGCAAAAATCCTACAAAGAATTGTGAAATTACATCCAGACCATTTTTTTTTAGTGTCAAAGAAGCAGCTTCACCTGCACCACTAATTAATTGGGTGACTTTCGCTGAATCTTGTAACTCTAGTTGTCAATGTCTTTATCAGAAAATGAGTAGTTATAGTTGATCTCCTAAAAAGTCTTTTGGGGCGCCTAAGATTCTGAGAGTTCTGAGTGTTGGCGTGTAAAGCCTAGACAACATTCTAAATAATTTCTATTGGTTCTTATCATCTTAAAATGCTTCTGTGTGTTCCTTGCCCTATTTTTGTGGTGTTTTCTTTTTATTTATTTTTTTCTTTTAAAAAGCGATCCAAGGCCGGGCGCGGTGGCTCACGCCTGTAATCCTAGCTCTGGGAGGCCGAGGCGGGTGGATCGCTCGAGGTCAGGAGTTCGAGACCAGCCTGAGCAAGAGCGAGACCCCGTCTCTACCAAAAATAGAAAGAAATTATCTGGCCAACTAAAAATATATATACAAAAAAATTAGCCGGGCATGGTGGCTCATGCCTGTAGTCCCAGCTACTCGGGAGGCTGAGGCAGTAGGATCGCTTAAGCCCAGGAGTCTGAGGTTGCTGTGAGCTAGGCTGATGCCACGGCACTCATTCTAGCCCGGGCAACAAAGTGAGACTCTGTCTCAAAAAAAAAAAAAAAAAAGCGATCCAATGTTTTCTCTCCGAAAGGCATTTTTTAAAAAGACAAACTAGGAACTGAGGAGTGGCTGATAGTTGTTTAGCTCATGGAGTGATGGAAAGATCTATTATTCAGTTGCGGCTTAAATAATGTACCAGCACAGCATGTGCCAGATTCTCTTCCTTACTCTGCAGCCCAGGCCAGCAACTGCAACCATCTTGCAGAATCTTCTTGAGAATCCTCCTTCCTCTGCCTCTCCACTCTTTCCAGTAAAAGCTGCATGCTGGGAACTTCCAACACCCCCTTCTTTTCTCCGTGGCCTTCTCCCCAGGGGCACTTTGTCTAAAACATGAGCTTGGAAGAAGATGAGCTTACGGGGTACTATTGCAAAACCTCACGACTAATGTAAAATCACCAGTTGTCATCTGAGTTTCAGCGTAACTTCAGGCACGTAGGAGTTTTCCAGCATAACCTCAGGCACGTAGGAGTTTTCCAGCATTAACCTCAGGCAGAGCATTTTGCTTTCCTTGGGTTGGTCTGTTGAGTGTCTGGGTGAGTTTTAAGAGGGGAGATAGATTGTGGCATCTTAGACATCCATTGAAATTTTCCAGAAATGGAACTGGAAACATTTGTGCTTTTCCTCCCAGTGTTATTGTTGGAGTGTAAAAACAGGCAAGTGGCGACACATAGAAATAAAGAGGCCCTGAGTTCGTTTTGAGCGTAAATGTGAATTTTAATCAAAGGTCTGGGAGAAATATTTAGTCTACTTATACTGCTTAAGTGCACAGTTTGGCAGATGACTTTGGGGAGTGAAGGATCAGGAAGAGGCAGAAAAGGTAGACTCAATTCACTGAAGAACTGGGATTAAAAAAATTTACCTGAAATGTTTCTATAGAAACAGTGGTTATGTCCGCCAAAGCTGCTTACTCGTAATGAAGCCTATTCTTTTTCTATTTGAGACAGGGTCTTGCTCTGTCGCCCAGGCTGAAGTACAGCGGTGAGATGGCTCACTGTAACCTCTAACTCCTGGGCTCAAGCGATCCTCCTGCCTCAGCCTCCCAAGTGGCTGGGACTACAGGCATGTGCCATCAGGCTTGGCTAATTTTTTAAATTTTGTAGAGATGGGGTCTTGGTATGTTTCCCAGGCTGGTCTTGAACTCTTGGCCTCAAATGATGTTCCTGCCCTGCCTCTTAAGGCACTGTGATTACAGGCACGAGCCCCGAAACCTGGCTGATTTTTCTGTTATCATTTTCTAAAAATTTTTTTTAATTGTTGTACATACTAGTTATACACATTGGTGTTGTCATTTTTATGGTATTTCATTGAAGTATAATTTATATAGAGTAAAATGAACAAATCTCAAGTGGAGAGCTTGATGAATTTTTTTTATTGTGGTAAAATACATATAACATTAAACCTACGATTTTAACCATTTTAAATTGTATAATTGAGTGGCATTTAGTACACTCACAGTGTTGTGCACCCACCACCACTATCTAGTTCCAGAGTTGGATGAACTTTTTACATGGATGTGTTCACCTGTGTGATTACCAGCTAGATTAAAAACTAGGGCTTTCCCCCCTCTCTAGAAGGTTCTATTGCCACTTTTCTGACTATTACCACCACAAGGGACACAAGGGAACCTCCTTTCTGACTTCTCTCACCATGAAAGAGTTTCGCTTGACCTTGAGAGGACCCGTATAAATAAAATTAACATTTTGTGTCTGGCTTTTGTTCAACCTAACCTTTGTAAAATTCATCCATATTGTTACATGGAGATTCAGTAGGTTTTTTTTGTTGTTGTTGCTGAGTAGTATTCCATTTATATGAATTTACCACAATTTGCTTCTCTATTCTTCTGTTGGTGGATATTTCGGTTGTTTTCAGGTTTTTTGCTGTTATGAATAAAGCTGCTATGGAAATCACCTACTCATTGTTTTGTGGACCCGTGCACCTGTTTCTCTTGTGACATTCCTAGTAGAATTCTTGGGTCATAGGTTAAATGCATAGGCATGTGTTTAACTCTCACTTTGTAACTTTGAAGTCACACAGTCCTAGAGGACAAATTCTTTTGTTTTGCCACTTGCCTGTTTGGCCTTAGGCAATTTACTTTTTTCTCATGTTCATTTCTTTTCAACTGTAAAATGGACAGTATATGCCCTATCAGTCAGGGTTCAGTGAAGAAAACACATTATTCCAGCTTTTTCAAGGAGAAAGGGATTTCGTACAGAGTATTAGATGCCTTGGAACAATGGTAAGGTAGGAGGAGCGAAAACCACAGCCCACTGTGGCTTTCAGCCTTGCTCCTCAGAAAGTTAGGGAGCTGCTGCCCTGGAGAAAAACCCCTGGAGAAAACCCTTCGGCCCTCTCAGCCTCTGCAGCCCTGAGGCAGGTGAGAGGGGAGGGAACTTGGAGATGGCTGTAAAGCTCATGTCTGGGAAATCCAGCTTTTGCCTGCTACTGCTGCTATAGGCAAAAGAAAAACAAACGGCTTCTGCTTTCCTTCATCCTTCCAGCTCATAAACACGTGTACCTCATTGGCAGAACCCTGTTGGCAAGGGCTTCTGGTGGCTTCTGGCCTCTGATAGAAACAGAAGCTTAGTGCCAGCAAACAAGAAACAGCATAGATGCTTCCCGGGGTTGCTGTGAGGTGCTGAGTAGATGGCAGTGGTTATAGTTTATTATTTTCATCACTGTTCCTCAAGAACACAGTGCAGCTGCAGTCACCAGCCTGGTTTCTGTAATGCACGTTCAGAATCAGTCCTTTCACTTTGTAGTCGTGTGGAGCTACCTGGCATACATGGTGTACTTTCTCTGGAAGGGCCTCAGTTTCTGCATCTACTACTGTGTGATTCTAAGTACTTTTCTATGGGAATAAGCTTGAGAAATTAGTTTTCAAGATTACAGGTTAATGTAGGTAGAAGCGAAGCGAGTGACTTGATTCTAAGAATGGCTGCTTCAACACATAACTCTTTGTGGAACCTAATGAGGTTTCTTTTTGAAGTCATTCTAATTTGCTAGTTTTTAATAAAGTAAAAGGTGATATATAAATCTGGTTTACAGATGGGCTTCCTTTTCCCATCTTTAACTTCCTTTGTCTTTTGACAAATGAAATGGGAGATTAGATTTTTATCCTATTTTGTACCTCATATCTCATGCTGACAGACCACTCTAGTCTGCCAAAACATTTGGCTGTCCTATTGCTAGCTTATTTTATGTAATATGAACTATATATAATGTATTGCTTTTAAGACACTTAAAAATCTTGAATCAGTTTTGGCAACATCCTCTCTGTAATGATGTCACGTGTGGAAAAAACTGAATTTTTATTAACTTTAGAATGTCTATGAATTTTCCTTCTTCAAATAACTTTTCCTCTAATGCTGACCTATTTTATATTACTCCTTTAAGGTGGTTAGCTATAACAGAGTGACCAAGTGATGTATTGACTAACATTTTTGGCTTATATCTATAGTACTACTTGTGAAGAAGGCTCCTTGCAGAGAAATTTGAAGCTCTAAGAAAGGCAAATATTCTAAGTGCAAAGATAAGCATGACCAGTGACTTTATTTCAGCTACTGGCTTCGCAGTTGGAGTAAGCCGGCTACTTGCAAAGCTTGCTTAGATTTGAATGTGCTAGAAATATATTGACAGAATACTGTTTTATCTCTTTTTCTCCAGACTTTTAGTCGGCCAGGGCTAACAATGGATGTCCAAACAGTTTACAGTGGCTGATACAATGAACAAAGGGTTTCATTGTTTGAAGAGTAGAAAATAGAGCCAGAGGGGAGCTTCTTATGGGCACTGACCTAATTCACTCCTTCGGCAAAAATGCTTGATTTTATTTATATATATGTGTGTGTGTGTGTGCATTTATTTATTTCTGATCCAGATCAGATGTTCATAAATATTTCAGCTAGTAGGGTTACAGCTCCAGGAAGGGACCTGTGGTATTGCTATGTGCATTTTTGTAAAGTAGAACCTTTATTTTTATTTGACAATATCCTTTAAAATAAAAAAAAATTCAAGTTCTGGTGTGAACTGATACTCCACAAAAGTTGGGGAGACTTAAGAGGGCAGCTAAAATTGCATCCTCTTCCTCCTTGGTCCCTGGAACCTCCTCATAATCGGGAATTGGTTAGTCACCTGATTTTTAAAGATAAATTTCCCTGGGGGCTCTTTGCTGAGAAATAGTGGGAAAGAGAACTGGGTTAAAAATAAAATTTAGACATTGCTAAATTTCTGAATTATCATGGTTGTGATTTACTTTGTGCAGAAAACATAAATTGGCAGTGTGTTTGCTCTTTAACATTAACACAGAATATTTGCAATGAGTATGCACCGCCTCGGTATCTCTCTCCTATTAATAGAACGGGAGCACAGGAACATACACATGTCTACGTGGGGGGAAACTTCTCACTGGGCTTAGTAGTAAGCTCCACGTAACAATTACATTGTTGTCCTGAATCGTCTTTGAGTGTGATTGGGTAATTAAATATAAATGTTGACCTGATTGGATTATATCTCAGCAATGAGCTGTCCTGAAAAACAGCAGTCACATGTCACTCCAAACAGTTACCAGACTTACTCTTTTGGCTTTTATATTTAGGATAATGATTTATGCAGTGAAGTGTCATCAAAACTGGGATGCTGTCGTTTCTGTCTGTCTCTCCGTCTTTTGTCTGTTCCAACTTGGATGTATTGGCTGTGTTAGAGTAGTCAGCTTGTGTGGATCATCCATTATCCTTAAGCGATATAAGCAACAAGAGCTTTCTGATTGGGGAGAGCTTCATTAAAGCGAATGCTTGGAAATAGCCAGCTGTAAAAAAAGAAAAAAAGTCCTCAATTAGATATAAACTTCAGAGCCTGTGTTTATCCTTTCAGAAGAGCAGTGTGTTTAGAGTGAGGGTGTAAACCCACAGGCCTGGATTCTGCCTAGTGTTCGGGGATCAGTTTTAACATTAGGTGGGATTGATAAGCTTGTTAGCTCTTGAGGGCAGGTCTGGTTCTTTGCATTCTTAGGCGGGGCATAGTCGCTCAGTGGATGAGAGAAGGTAAAAGGAAGAGGAAGGTGAAGGTAGGTCCCAAAGGACTGGAATGTGATGGGAGTGGTTGCATATTCTTTCCCCTTCCCTACAATAGTCCGTACCCCCCCTGACACAAGCCCTCTGTAGGAGGCTTGGAGACCTTTGAACCTGCAGCTTTGTATTATCGGACTGACAAATCTAAAATATGCATTCATGGAGCCTATAGAACAGCTCTGAGGCTGTGTCCTTGATTTTTACACATATTGTGGGGTGTTTTGGGGGCTGGCTACTCTAGCTCAGCTCCCCCAAGTGCTCAGTGGAACTCCTGACTTGTAAAATGCCTCACGATGAGGGAGCCCACGAGACAAAGGTGTGGTCAGGTTTGCTGTGTGCTGGAAGACACTGTTGGTAAACTGATCTCTAGTGAGGTTGGGGAAGGCTGCCACAGGACTGATGTAGTGTTAGGCCCTTGGTGTAGAGCTCACCGAATTCTTCCAGTCAATGGGGGGCGGGGAAGGTGTTAACCCTATTTTGTAATTGGGGCATCTGAGGCTGAGAAACATTAACTTGCCCAGTGCCACAGAGTTTGTGTGTCAGGGGAGGGAATTTGACCCAAGGCCCATTTGACGGATTCAAAACCTGTAGGTTCTCTCAACTCCACCACCTTCTGCTTTTTGTAATCAAAGTAGCAAAGAAATAGGAGGAGAAGCTCAAGACCCTCTGTTGATTTTTAGGAATTTAAACATTATTATTGAAAGTGTACAGAAATATTTTTACTCCCAGAGATTCATAAGTAACAATAACATGTCCATGTTGTCAAGAGATGCCATTGTTCATTGGAAACCTCTCTGTGTCCATTACAGTATGAGGCCCCAGAGCCCCTAAGATGACTCTAAGACATAGCCTTATGGAGAGGTAGATTACATGTACAGCTAGCTAAAATCACAATTTGATTACAGAAATGTTAAGAATATATCTTGTCAAGTGACAGTATACTTCCTTCAAGCCTATAGCCTCTAGTTTGAAATGGCTGTGTTGTACCATCAACCCCCTTCCCTCCGAAGCTATTGTTGTTAATGTCAAGAAAAGCTTGTTGTGGCTACAAAGCACACACGGAGGCGTGGAATTAGAACAACTTAGATATGCTGTGTTTGGGAACTTGCCTGTTATGGATCAGAATTCCATCACAAGTTTCTTTAAGGTCAAAGTTTGTCTCTTAAAATATCAAATACCTCTAGGAGGTTTAGGGTATTAGACACTCTGACTTTAGTATGAAGTAGATCAGTTAGCATTCTTTTGCTATCTAGCTGAGACCATAGGCATTGATAAAGTGAGAGTTTTGATTGAGGATGAAGATAGAGAAGGAATTTTGGAACCAGAACATTTTGGTGACAGAGCAGATACTGTGAAGGACTGGGTGTTGGCCTTGGGACTGGTAAGGGAGGGGAGGACATTGAAAACCAGAGCAACCAGCCCAAGGGGTAGAAAGAACTAGGAAGACTCCAAGTACAAATTTTGCTTCTTTCCTATTTCTCCCTGGAACCCAATAAAGGGTGCTTTTGTGTCTGCCTCGATGCCTGGCTCTCTTCCCCTAGGACCCAGAATTGATGGGTTAGTTGAGTTTCCATGGGCAGCGTAAGGTTGTGTTAACATCTGAAATACTGATTCTTGGTTTTAACTCAGTTGTGACAAATGGGGGATATATCGTTCTGACCAGATTCTAAGCTGGACTTCATGGTTGGCAATGGAAACTTCCAGTGCTTATACCCCTCTCTTTAAAAACATTTCTCCTAAAGCAGTTTGCCTTAGGTTGTGGCTGCCACCTCCTCAGTGTCTTTTTCTGAGGGTATATAAATCATTTCAGCTTGAGATCAGGAACCGGGGTTTTTACTTCTCTGTCCAACACATTTCTTCCATACAGTTTCTTGCCCTTGATACTAACAAATATAGCTCTCTACTTTGAGGATTATCTGAAGCAAGATTTTGATCTCAGGCCAGCTTCCCTTGCAGTGTGTGATTGGAAACTGAGAACAAGTTCAGATTTTAGTTTAGGTAAAAATATAACCAAATGGCCACGCGTGGTGGCTTATGCCTGTGATCCCAGCACTTTGGGAGGAGAAGTTGGAGGATCATTTGAGGCTGAGACTTTGAGACCAGCCTGGGCAACATAGTGAGACTCCATCTCTACAAAAAATTTTAAAAATCATCTGGGTGTGGTGGCACACACCTGTAGTCCCAGCTACTCTGGAGGTTGAGGGGGGAGGATTACCCAGGAGTTTGAGGTTGAGCAAGACCCTGCCTCTGAAAAAAAAAAATTACATATATGTATGCATGTACGAAATTGCTACAAAACCAAGTGTAGAATTCCTTTTGAATTGACCTACTTTTGGATTATGTACGCATTAAGAATTTATCCCTTATTAATTAAACAAATAAAAGAAGTAAGCAAATAAAAACACAAAATCGTATTATCCCCAAATAGTGACTAGATGCTAAGGGCAGACCTAAAGCTTTTTGAAGGTAGAAATGAAAAATGAGGCAAAAGAAACCAGGAATCAAGACGTACATGTATGTGCCTCTACCAGCACCCATGTGAGCACTGTGTAGGTAAGGACCCTTGTCTTGATAAATAGACACCTGCATATCAGTCCTCCACTACTAAATCTGAATTTTGTAGACTGGTGGTTGGTAAGCTACAGCCAGCTGCCTGGTTTTGTTTTTTTCCTTTCTGTTTTTAGTAGAGAAGGGTCTCACTCTTGCTCAGGCTGGTCTCGAACTCCTGAGCTCAAGCAATCCTCCCTCCTCAGCCTTCCAGAGTGCTAGGATTATAGGCATGAGCCACTGCGTCTGGCCTGGTTTTTGTTTATTAGTTAAGAGCTGTTCTTATATTTTAAATGGTTATGGTTATGTGAGTATCTATATGATATCCTCGATTTTGCCTCTTGGCCTGCAAAGCCTAAAATAGTTACTATCAGGCCCTTTGAGAAAATGTTTGCTGGCCCCTGGGTCAGACCTCCCAGAAGCAGGGTGCTTGGTTTCTCACATGTTCTTCTGCAATCTGGGACTAGGAGGTCAGGATGCTGACTTGTGGGAAGATGCTAGTGGCATATAGATGCCTGCCGTCCCTCTTGGCTATGAGAAAGCAAAAAAGGAGAAGGGGTTGGGCCCAAGCACTGAACAGCAGGTTTGTTTCTGGGTTTAGCCTAAAAAGGTGACTTGGTAACAGGGGGTAGTTGAAGTTATGAGTGTAGATTTCATCTGGGTTAAGTGGTGACATACGTATTAAGAAAAGTGAAGAAAGTATACTTAAAAGCACGTTTTGTTTTTAGGATGTAGAAAGGCCATAAAACTGAAATGTCCCTCTATGAGCGAACATTTCCGTCTGCATTTCAGATGTTCTTATTTCTCTGGATTTTAGTTTTGTGACATGTACTGTTTGTTGTGTTTCTAAGTTGTTGCCTATTTCAAATTCCAAACAATTTGTTATTTTCTGTCAGAGGAAAATTCAGAGTAACCATAACACGCTGGTGGGGTTTCAGAGTCTTGAAGAAATGAAGAGCAGAAGAGGAATCTCGTGATTTTCCTTTGGCTCAGAAGATTCGGAAAGGCTTTGGGCTAATGTGCATGTCAGTGACTGACAGCCCAGCTCAGTTAACTGCCATGATCTATATACTATTCCAGGCCTCTCCACGTCCTAAACACAAACATCATTTTGAGGATGAGCGTGTCCTATATCAGTAGGTCTTTGTTTTCAAAGCCTGATGCACAGTAGATACTTAAATGACTGAATGCAACCCATCATTTAAATCTTACATTAAACTTATACCACTCTTGATTGTTCTTTCCAGAGTGGGGCCTATATTAATATTGGAAATACCCCTCATTTGTGTGGTACTGTACAATTTATCAGAACGTCTACATAAACGCCAGGCATGGTGGTGGATGCCTACAATCCCAGCTACTCAAGAGCCCGAGGCAGGAGGATCGCTTGAGCCCAGGAGTTCGAGACCAGCCTGGGCAACATAGCAAGACCCTGTCTCAAAAAAGCCTTCCACATAAAATTCTTACTTGATCCTCACAAGAACCCTGCAAGGTGAGCATTATTTACCGGGATGCTCAGAGAACTTAGAGGTCATACAGCTGGTTAGTGATGAACAAGGAACTTAAAGTACTTATAAACCTGACATAGTTGGAGAAAACCTGGTGTGTTAGTTATTTTCTGTCTCTCAGTCCTCAGCCCCCAAGGCGAACCAAGAGCCTAAGTCCTCTTGGCCAAATGCATTAGAGGCCCTGACTTGGACTTTCCTTCAATAGAGACGTTGGGGTGGTGGCTTGTTGCTCTCCTTCACAGGAACAGTTCTTGGTAGTGCAGTTTGTTTCCTCAATACTTTGTCTTACTCTGCTGTGTGCATTCATCCATTTCTCAGAACGTTTAGTAAACATTTCTTTTGTGCCCTGGCACCGGTTTCCTACCCACTCCTCAGTGACATACTGCACAGGTGGCTTTGGAACCCGGGGAAGAAACGATAGGTTGCTTTAGTCTTTCCTCACAGTGACAAGGGGTCTTGACTGGTGCTTCCGTCCTTGGATGGATGCTTTCTTAGGCTGCCCTGCAACAGCCCCCACCGCACGTGCCATGAGTGCCAGGGTCTCCCTGTCTTCCTCCTGCCCATTTCCTGTGTCCAACAACCTGCAGAGGTTGACCTGGCCTTATGTTTTTTTCCCTGCTTCTCAGTAGAATGAGGAATTTGGACTCAAATATGTACAAATAGAAACCCGCTTGTGCCGTTGACCTGCCTCTGACTTTTACTTTCTTTAATCATAGATGGAGACCAAGATCTTCCTGAGACCCAGGCTCTAACCCCCGCCCCCATCTGCGTCCCTGTCTGTGCCCCAGCTGTGGTGGTCTCTTGTCCGTCCCACCTCAGCGGGCCACACTTCCTACTTCTGCAGGGTCACTAAGAAGGAAAACCTTCCCTGAATTCCTTGAGGAGGCCAGTTCCTGCTGTTTTGGACCTTTGTGTGCTTTGCCTTCGTATAGCACACATCCCAGTTTTAGCTTGGCAGTTCCTGACTTCTTCCCTGATTGACACAGACCCCGTGAGCCTGTGAGCTCTGTGAAGGCAGCGACCATGTTTATTATACTCAGTGCTTGATTTCTAGTGTTCGGTACAGAGACTGGCGTGAAGGAGATGCTTCATAAATCTTTATTGAATCAACCAATGAATGGATTCCACTTTCTAAGTGAAGCTTTGTTTAACTCACTCTTGTTCTTTCTCCTGGAAATTATGTTCTGCCATGCCAGTTGGGCCCAGAGATCAACAGTTAGAAAGTGCCGTCTTCCAATTCCAGATGGCGTAAATGCCCTTGAATTCCCCACAGCACCAAGAGCAGGGTCAGAAACTTCATAGGATGTTGACTGATTGTAGTACACTTTTTTTGATATTAATGAACGATGACTAAAAGTGTAATTTTCTGCTATTAGTTTTTTCCCACCAACTTGCAAATTTACCTTGGCTCTTATAAAAGCTATAGTGGAGGAGTTTTATTGTAACTGTTAAAGGCCATTTCTAATTTCCTCCAAATTACATTTTAAAATTTTCAATTTGAAGGGAAACAACAATCTGTCCCTTTTTATTTCTGCCTCACTGTGCCACCTAGTGGATAATACAACTGTGACTAGGCAGTGGCCTCTGCCAATTTCCTAACCACAGATTCCATGAAAGGGAAAATTTGGGTGCCTTTTTATGCTTTTAGATCACATACAATTTCTGCCAATAATTTTTGTTACTAGACAAGTATGGATTTTTGGGGAGGAGCTCAGTATTATTTAATCCAGAATTTAAAAAAATGTTGGCCCATATGTGTGAAATTTCCCACATCACCAATAAAAAGGATAACAATGCAAAGACTGTCATTAAAGACAGTTTATATAATAATGACATACAGGATACTAGTTCAAAGAATGAGATCTTAAGTTTAGAAACAAGGCTATTTCAAACATCTGACTTTTTTTTTTTGGTATAACTTGCTTCAATTTCATCTACTGTTTTGTTATTAATATTAAGTCAAAATGATTAGTAAGGCTTGTTGATTTGCATTTTCAGTATTTTCACTGGCTTGGCTTTGGCGCCCACATTTCATCTGTATGGGAGGTTAATACAGGAAACCTCACCTTTCCCCACCCTGCCTCTTGTCTTTGCTGCCACTACCCTGGTTGAAGTATGTTCCAGTAGGATGGAGCAGTTGCTTTTTTCCTCTGCTGATTTCCATTAGGTGCAGTGGGTGCTCATTATTGTGCTAAGTATACCATGTAATAACACATTCAGTTATCAAGTTTGTGGTATTTTAAATATATAATAAATACTTGTGCAGTTGAAACCCTAAACTGTAAGCTTTTTAATTTTATCCATAGATTAATGGTTTAAAATAAAATTGTCTCTCTTACTGAGAGCTGATTAACATTTTCAAAGTGTCGTTGCTGTTTTATTGATGTGCCTACATAGGGAGTTCACAATCTTCCCCCCCACCCCTGCAATCTTTTTTTCTTGTAGGAAAAATTTTAAAAGATTAGCAGAAGGATCCTTGAAGTATAAAAATAAGTATGGTTTCTGAAAATAAATAATATTTCTTTTGTTTTTCTTGAACTGGCATTTGAAAAACCTGGCATTTGGCTCATGGCTGCAGTACTAGTAAATTGCTAAAAGTAATAAGTCATTTCACATGAAGAAACTTAGAAATGTTTATGCCCTTTAATCCAGAGTTAACTAGAAAATACAGGGTGGGGGGAAGCTATATGCACAACAATGTTTGCCATAGTGTTAGTTATCATAGCAAAAAATTGGATACTGTTTAAATGACTGCTAGGGCTGTGGTTAATAAATTCTATAGTAAATGTGGTTATTTACAAATTAACTAAAATTAAAGTTAAGTATTCAGTTCCTCAGTTGCAGTAGCCACATTTCAAGTGCTCAATAGCCATATGTACCTAATGGTTACCACATTGGACAGCACTGCTGTAGAACATTGTCGTCATGGCAGAAACCTCTGCTGGAGAGTATTGCTAGCCAGGTGCCTCTCAAACTTTAACGTGCATATTAATCACATGGGGGCTTTAGTTAAAATGTATATTCTTATCAACAGATATAAGTTAGGGCTTGAGATTCTGCAGTTCTAACAAGCTCTCAGCTATTGGCAATGTGGTGAGTAAGGGCTAGGGTCTTTACATTCTCGCATTTATTCCCTGATTCTGTAGGAAAGGTGTGCCTTTGAAGCTCAGGACTCTTTATGTAGGTTTACTGGATTTATGGGTTTAACCAGGCTCATTGATGTACAGCAGAAACATTGTGTCTGTCTCTTCTGTGTGAGCCATCCCCTCTTTGTGCCTGAGGCTTGGGAGGAAACAGTTTTCCTTGTATGTTTCACGTGGGGCCAACCCTGCTGGCAGCATGTAGCTGAGCAACTCTAATAATTGGTTTTCTAACCTGCCTTTTGACAAGGCAGTTTATAATCATCTTTATCTTGGTACCTATTATATTATGGGGTGGTGGTTTTCATGTTTGTTTGTTTTTTTAAAGTGAAGCTGCGTTTTAATGTTATATGGGCTTAGTCAGATTTAAAATCATAGGGTAGACGGGGCTTTGTCTGTCTCGCCAAATTAGCACCTTCCTTTTTGGCTTATTAATGGCTTATTTGTAATTACAAATAAGAATGGTATGTTTATAGTTTATTGCTTAGTGTTCCAGAGCTATGAACATAGAGGTCTTAAATGTAATTATCTGCTGTTTTTGTTTTTCCCTCATATCTTGTTAAAATTGGACTCATGGAGATCTAGATTCAGATTGTGATCAGCCGACTATTAGCCATAGGGGCTTGCCATGGGCAGGTTCCTTGATCCTCTCATGCTTTATATTTTCATATGTGAGAAAGGGATTGTGTAGGATTTCAAGGATTAATAGGCAATAGCCAGAGAGCACTTAGCACAGTATCTAGCACACTGTTAACACTCAGTGAGGCAAGTGTCAGGTCTCCCTTTTCTGTGTGTGTTAACAGAGGCACAGCCATTAGGGAACTTGTGCATCTGTACCTAAAACTGACTATTAAAAGAACCAGAAATAAAGTCTGATGCAACTCCCTTCCTGCACCCTTTCCTTACCAAGTCTCCGCAGAAGAGTTACTGAGCTGGGTTTACTGGACCCAGGCCAACTGCTTGGAAGTAGCCATCATGCTTGCTAAGGTGTTCTGAGTTGTTAGAGTGATTGGATCCATGGCTGGTCTGGTGCCCGAGCACCAACCACCATAGAATTTTTTTGGATTGAAGGCGAGAGATCATTCACCAGTAGGTTTTAGAGAGCATAATAGGGCTGTAGTGGAAGAGGCAGGATACTTCAGTGGAAATGATGCAGCCACCCTGACCTGGGTCAGAATCTGCCCTCTGCCACCTGTTACTTGTATTACCTTGACCAAGTTACTTTACTTTTCTGACTTTAGTCTCCTTTCTGTGAAATGAGTATTAATTATAATATTGATAGTAGCTAAAATTGACTGAACATTTACTATGTGCTAGCCACTACCTTGAGTTCTGTACGTGCATTATCTGATTAAATTCTCACAACCACCCTAGAGAGGTGGGTCTTCTTGCTGCCTATGCTTTACAGATGGGGGAAACTGAGGCAAGCAGAAGTTAAGTAACTTTCCCAAGGTGTAAGTGGTGCAGTGGAGCATGGATTTGAATCTACACTTTCTGGCTATGGAATCTATAATGTGTTCTTTTTTTTTTTTTTTTTAAACAGCTTTATTGACCTGTAATCTATATACTATATAATAAAAGTGTGCAACTAATGTTTTTTAGTATAGTGTATTCACAGAGTTGTGCAGCCATCACCACAATCAATTTTAGAACATTTTTATCACCCCAAAAGGAAACCCCATACCTATTAGCGGTCACTCCCCATTTCCCCCTAAAGCCCCACAGCTCTAGGCAACCACCAATCTATTTTCAGCCTCGATGAATTTGCCTCTTCTGGACATTTCACATAAATGGAATCATACAGTCATTTTGCATCTGGCTTCTTTTACTTATAATATTTTCAAAGGTCATCCATGTTGTAGCACGTGTTGGTACCTTGTTCCATTTTATTGCTGAATAACAGTCTGTTACATGGATTTACGACATTGTGTTTATCAGTCATCAGCTGATGGACATTTGGGCTGTTTCCACTTTTTTGCTATTATAAACAATGCTGCTACGAACATTTGTGTACAAGTTTTTGTGTGGACATATATTTTCAATTCTTTTGGGTTCTGTTGAGGGGGCCTGTGTGTGTTTGTGTGTGTTTTCCTATGATTTGTTCTTAATGCTCTTCTGCAAGAAAGAAAACAGGCCATTCTTACTTGGGAGTGGTCACCTTGCATTGCGGCTGCAGTTTTAATGATGGGGACCTTTATCGAGAGTGCTCGTTCTGCAGTGGGCACCAAGCAAGTCTCTACGAGCGCTGCTTTATTCAGTCCTCACAGTTCTAATGGGGTCGGGATCTCGGGCCCCCTTTTACAGAGGAGGCACCCAATCCCCACCAAGGGAACTGCTCCAGGTCACAGGGCTTGGGGAGTGTGTTGGAGCTGAGTTTAGACCCAGGTGTGTGTGATGGCCTACAGAGCTCCTACACCATGTTATGTGGCCACCGTTGTCCACTTCCCACTTGAAAGTTTACCGACCCGGATTTTACAGCGTGCTTTCATGAGAATTTGCCTGGTTTTACCTTTTTACCCGGTGGCAATGGAATTGAATGGGTACCCAAGTTTGTGAGTGCATTGAGGGGTAGATTCTTGGCTGCAAGTCTGTTTTTGGAGTCCAAGTTCATTGCTCTTTGCATTTCAACACAACTGCTTTCAAAACTATAGATTGTATCCCCAGGCATACTGTCATCCTCTCCTAATTCTTTATTATTTATTTAAGTGCATGCTGAAAATTTATCTTAGGTAAGGAAAGGGCAATGTGGCTTAAAGAAAAAAAAAAAAACAACTGAGTAACTCTGATACTCTTCAGCAATAGGTCCAGGATTGAATCATATTAATTCTGGTGACCTATCAGAAACCCTTGTTTAAACTTATATATGTATCTTTTTTCTTCAAACTTGGTCTACCCAGGCTGTGTGTGGAAAAGCACACATCACATTCTGTCTGTAGAAAAGGAATTGGATCCAGAGTCAGGCACCAGCTTCAGATGTCATCTCTGACAGCAGTGAGCTGTGTAAACTCTCTGGCCTCAGTTTTCCTATTTGTAAAATGGGGTCAATCACAGCTAACTCATGGAGTTGTGGGCATTCAGTGAAAAATTATATTGTGAGCAGTGTGAACCCCAGCTGGATGTTCATGTTAATGACTTCCTTCCTTTCCAGTTCTCATAGCCATCTTGTCTCCCATCTCCAGGGTGAGTATGTGGTTTAAGGCTCCCAAGCTGTAGACCAAAGTATTTCCACATGCCTGTCCATGCTGAGAATGTCGAATCCTGTGTGTGTTATTAAACAGTGTACTGCGCAGCCACACTGAGTGCTCAACAACATCTTGCAGGTTATCCCCCCTGGCTCTGAACATGCTGTTCCCTGTACGCAGAATGTCCACCCACCTGACCCGTCAGTTGGCCTTTATCCTTGAGCTCACACAGGATGTAGTGTCCACCTCCCTCCACCCCACACCTCCCATCCCGGTTAACACCTCCTGCCTGTGCCATCAGCTTCACATTGTGTGGACTTGCTGTGATGCCGTCACTCACCCTGCCCTGCCCTGCATGGCCTTTTTTCTTTCGTAAACATACTAAGCTTGTTTCCCACCTCAGGGCCTTTGCATTCACTGTTCCCTTTGCAATCTGGGAGGCTGTCCAGATATTCTTATGATGAATTCTTTCCAACTTCACATCCCATGACACTTACTGCTACCTGAGATGATAATATATATTCACTTGTTTATTATCTGTGTCCTCTGTTGGAATCCTCCTGTGAGGAGAGGACTTTGGCACGTACCCCCCAGCATCTGCAGCAGTGTCAGAAGTGTCGTAGGTCCGAAGGGAATATCTGTTGAGCAACGAGCCTGTGTCTCCATCTGTTGTACTTCACTGAGTTGTAATTACTTGTTGACACGTCCCACTTTCCCACTGGACTGTGCGGCTGCCTTAGGGTAATTTGTCTTTCAGTCCGCAGGGCCAGGTATGTGTTCAGTAAAAGTTTCCTGAATATATGAGTATGAAAGTTAGGAATCTGAGAAGGCGTACCCTTAAAACCTGTGGAGGCTGCTGTCCACCACAAAATGTCCTTCAGTGCCACTGGTAGAACTTGTGCTGCAGTTGTTCTCCTGTTCTCATGGCCATTCTTCATTGTCCCCTGCCCCTTTGCTTTGCCGGGGTCTTTGCCCTGTGCTGTTCTTTGGGCCCTGAACAAACCCTTCCCCCACCCCCCAATCCTCTCTGTTCTTTCAGACCTCATCTCATGTCTCTTGCTCATGGAAACCTCCCCTGGCCCACCTGCCCTGATCAGGTGCTGGCTCTGCGGAGCTTCCTGAGAACAGTGCTGTATGTTTGCTCTTCATTTGATCCTCAGAGCACATTGTCCTTGGTAAACATTTGTTGGACGAATGAGTAAAGAATTAGTGCTGGTGTATTTGCATACTCATGTCCATGGCAACATTTTTCACAATAGCCAAGACGTGTAAGTAGCTCACTGTCTATTGATGGAAGAGCAGATAAACAGAATGTATTATATACATACAATGGAATATTATTTAGCCTTAAAAAGGAAGGAAATTCTGATACATAGATGAACATAGCTTCAACATAGATGAACCTTGAGGACATTACACTACATGAAGTAAGCAGGTCACAAAGACAAATACTGTGTGATTCTATTAATATGTACATGATGTATCTAATGTGGTCAAATTCATAGAATCAAAAAGTAGTAGAATGGTGGTTGTCAGGAACTGGGGGGAGATGGAAACAGGGAGTTGTTTAATGGGTATAGAGTTCCAATTTTGTAAGATGAGAGTTCTGAAGATTCACAATAGTGTGAATATACTACTACTGTCTTAGTCTGTTCCTGCTCCTATAACAAAATACCTAAAACTAGGTAATTTATAAAGAACAGGGATTTATTAGCCCACAGTTCTGGATGCTGGGAAGTCACAGATCAAGGCGCCAGCAGATGTGGTGTCTGGTGAGGGCTGTTCTCTGCTTCCAAGATGGCACCTTGTTGCTGCATTTTCCCATGGAGGACAAGGTGGAAGGGACAAATGCTACTTCCTTGCATGATAGAAGGCAGAAGGACAAAAGGGTGTCCCCCAAGCCCTTTTCTAAAGGCACTAATCCCATTCCTGAGGGTGACACCCTCTTGATGTAATCACTTCCTAAAGGCCCCACCTCCTAACACTATCACATTGAGTCTTAGATTCCAGCATATGAATTTTGGGGCAACATATACGTTCAAGCCATAGCAACTACTGAACTGTGTACATTAATAGTTGACCCTTGAACAATGTGAGGGTCAGGGGTGCTGACCCCCCGCACAGTGAAAATCCAGGTATAACTTCTGATTCCTCAAAAACTTAACTGTGATAGCTATAATTGACCAGAAGCCTTACCAATAACATAAACAGTTGCTTAACACATTTTGTGTGTTGTATGTATTATATACTACTTTCTTACAATACAGTAAGCTAGAGAAAAGAAAATGTTATTAAGAAAATAAGGGAGAGAAAATATATTTCCTGTTCATTAAGTGGAAGTGGATCAGCATAAAGGTCTTCATCCTTGCTGTCTTCACGTTGAGGAGGCTGAGGAGGAGAAGGAAGAGGAGGGGTTGGTCTTGATGTCTCAGGGGTGGCAGAGGTGGAATGGGAGGCGGGAGAGGCAGGCATACTTTTATTGAACAAAAAGATCCATATATAAGTGGACCTGTGCAGTTCAAACCCATGTTGTTTAAGGGTCTACTGTACTTAGAAATGGTTAAGATGGTAAATTTAGTGGTTTTTAGCACAATTAAAAAAAAGAATTAGTGTTGCCAGAAACTGACTTCTGGAAGTCACTGTAGAAGGATCCAGAATTAAGTCCTGGGACACCTGTGACTTCTGGGCAGTGTGCGTGAACTTAAGAGAAAGAAGTATTTATTTCCTCCTCAGGATACACTCAAGTGTTTTCCTAAGGACTGTCAGAGTTAAGGAGCGAGCTGGCCTGAACCCTGCCCGAGTTGCCTGGGTGCTCACGTTTCTCTGCCCCTGGGGCCAGTGAGCCAGCCCTGGGCTGAGCCTGCCCGGTGTGTACAGAGCCCGCACATGTCTGCATGGACCTGGTTGAGGCCTGAGTCTCCGCTCAGCTTCCAAGGGTCCTTCTTTGTACCCCCCGCCCTCTTCCATGTGAGATTGCAGACATAAAATTTCATCCATTTCCAATCCTGTTTAGCTGTTGTAACACTGACTGAAGAACTGTACTGAGGACTTGTTCCCACAGCATCCTGGGGAAGCACGTGACCGTTTTCAAGTGCCTATTCAGCACCAGCACGAGCGCTTTTAGATGTTGCCTCATTTCTTGCTGACATTGACCCTCTGTGGTGCAGACGGTTTTATCTCCATTTTACAAAGAAGGATACAGCGTATCCAAGGCCTCACATCTAAGTGACAGAACAAGGATTACACCCAGACCTTTAAAGCTTACTTTCTTGCCCCTGCTCCAGGTTGTTTCCTATATGGTCTCCCTCATGGTCCAAATTTATGTACATCTCAGTATCAAGCAAATAACACACTCTTCTTTTGTGAACTGCTTGGCCCAGCCCTTTGGTATGTAACACGTACTGTGGTAGCAAGAACGACCCGGACTCCCCAAGACCGGGCTTTTGAAATCCTAACCCCAGCTCTCAAGCCCTAGGCATCCCACTAAATCTTTACTGGATGTTCAGAAACCTAAAATTTGCTTTTCCAACCCCTCTTCCCCAGTGGTAAAGACAAAGAAACAGGTGGCAGGGCTCTTTGTTATTCTTTTATCTGCTAAGTTTTCAGAAAGGTTAGAAGTGGGGAGAACTTTGCTGAGCAAGCACTCTGTTCCCCGGGTTGGCTCCAAGCTGCACCAACTGCTCAAGTCTTATCTTCCCCTGGCTTGTTATCTCCAAGGATGTAAAACATTTTCTCTCCATGCCTTTTCATTTCTCTGTAACATTAGCCATTGGCCTGAAACATCACTGATTCATTTCCCTCTGGCTTTTACTTTTGTGTGTGTGTATATATGGGAGGGTCTATACTGTATAAATAAATACTTTTCTGAATATTCTTTTGCATAGTATTGCTCTAAAATGTCCCATTTACTTAATAATTTCTACTTAGATACTGAATCATTTTATATGCCCCAAAGAAATACCTAATGCTCTCGTTCCCTGGGAAGGGAGAGAGGGAGGAAAAGAAAGCTAATGTTACGGTCGTGCAAATCCAGACTGCTTTCTTTTTCTCCTTACAAGTGGTGCTTTTCAAAGCGTTTGGCGTCCCTGCTGTATGGATGTGTCACTGTGCAAGATGACAACAGGATTTGCTGGGAATGTGGGCCACTATTGTACCCGCCTTATGTAACCACGTGGAGTGATGGAAATGGGTGAGCAGCCAGGGATGTAGGCGGTGGCCTGGCCCATGATCTCCGGAGGCCATGAAGACTGCTCAGGTCCTCCACAGGGTGTGGATCCAGGCTGTTAAAAAGTTGGGGAGATGGAAAGGCCATGTGAGTCCCTCTGCCAGCTGTCCCCTTTTTCTTTCCCGTCATTTCTTCGCAGGGAGGGAGGGGGAGCCAAAACTCCTCTCACAGTGACTCCTTTATCCTCGGATTTATTTGTGTGCTTTCTGGCAGCTTTCAGCAACAAATTGTGAGGTGGTAGATTGTAGTCAATGGTGGGTTTTTAAAATTCTTGTCTTATTTTTAGCAGACCTACACGAACCTGATAGCCTCTTCCTGGATTTGTGGATCAAAGGCTGCTATTTTCCATGTGTTGGGAACCTGCAAGAGTGGGTTTTGATTGTTGGGTAGAATTTAAGATTCTGCCTTGTATGTTTGTTTGTGTTTGAGAATTTCTTGTTCTGGGGTGAAACTTTTTTCATTATTCTTATTCTTTTGTCTAGCTTCAAAACTATAGGAAAAAATGTTCAGATGTTCTTTTTTTCCATTTTATAGTTTGAGCTTATGAAATGCACTGTAACATGTATGTTTACTTTTATGACTTGGGAGTTTAGCATGCAATTTATGGGCAGCTTTGGATTAATCTTTGGTTTTAGCTACAACCTCCATCACCGGGAAGCAGCACTTTGTGGACATAGAACATAAAAGTTGCCTGTTCACTTTGGGCAGTGAAGATGTTGATATCTGCTTTGTGGTTAATATGTTTCCATGTTCTTTATATAAAATATATAGGATTTTTATTTATTTGGCCATGGTTTTTCAAAGGAAAGAAGCTTTATAAAAAATAGAAGATTTTAAAAAATCAAGTAATTATTAATATTTGCCTTAGTCCCATTCTCTTCTTCAATCATACAAATACCTTACTGTTAACACAAAGTTGTTTATTTATGGTGGAAAGATTAGCTCACTTTCAACTTTCCATGGGGTCCAGGAATGACTTGTCAGGATATGGAGGGGATTGTCATTAACACTATTTACATGAAAGGTGAAAGTGACAAGGAAAAATGATGAAAAGCACATTGAGGATCCTTCTGGCAGATGGGGTGTTGGCGGTTGGGTTGAAATGGTGACTCGGCGTCCTCGGCACCCTCTGGTGCCCAGATGTAACCTGCACCTCCACCCTGCCCGTGCCTTTCTCTGCCTCCCTCGCACCTCTCAGATTACTGGTACCACCTCCCACCTTGCCTTGCCTCCACTGGAAATTACTATCTTCTCTCTTCTGCTCTTTGAACTGTGTTAAAAATTTGGTATTAGGTATACCTGTACCATTCTGTTTTGGTCGATATTGGGTCCTTCACCAGGAATCAGTGTTCAGTTTGATGTTCACCCACTCATCTCCCTATTTGTTAAACCTATGAAATGTTTGGTACCCATAAAAGAATTAAGTATCTAAATCATGAAGGATAATAATTAAACATATACCATGAGCCCATCACACATATCCATAGTAGACCCTCACCGACCTCACTCTGGCTCCTTCCCAAGTCACTTCATGCTGAGTTTTGTGTTTTTCATTCTTTTGCTCTTTGTTTATAGTTTTGCCTTGTACATGCACACAGCCACATGCACACAAATATATCCCTAAACGAAAGATTAGTTTTGTTGGCTTTTTTTTTGCTATAGTAAAAATTGCATAACATAAAATGTACCATGTTAACCATTTGTAAGTGAACAGTCAGTAGTGTTAAATGTATTCACATTGTTGTTGTGAAACATTGTTTGTTTTTTGGACTATATGAAAATATCACACTCTACAAATTCTTCTGGGATTATTTTTCACTCAACATTATGCTTGAGATGCATCCATGTCATGGTGATGTGTGACTGTGGTTTTCGCTGCAGTACAATACTATATTTTACTAATATATCACAATTTATTTCTCCATTCTGCTCTTGCTAGATATTTGGGTTGTTTCCAGGTTTTGGCTATTGAGAACATTGCCGCTGTGAATAGTCTGTACGTGTATCCATGCACACTTATTCACACATTTCTCTAGGGCCTTGGAGAGGAATCACTAGGTCGTGAATTTTATATACCTTTAACTCTAATACATGTGTGCTTTTTCTGTGGCCCTGCATGTAAAGCTCCCCAGAGGCTAAGCAGCCACCTGCTGACATTCATGCAGAGAAAGGTCGAATATTGATAGCAGATCTGATCTGGGCACAGCCAAGCACAGGCTGGGTGGGGCCAGAGCCCACTGGCCCAGGTTGAATGGCATGAGCAGCTGAGCTCTCAGTTAAGCTGCTGCACGCTGGCAGCCTGTCCCCAGGGAGAGTCCCAGAGCTGATGTTCTGAGGAATAATTAACGTGGGGTGCTTTGTGTTTCTGGAAAGGTAATATATAAATGAGGCAGGGAATACACACAATGATTTGCATTTTGGGTCCACCCATGGTTAGTTGATAAATTCCACAACGGCTTTGGTTATTTTATTCACTATATAGCCAAAGTGCCACAAATCACATGCTTGGCACATAGTGCATGCTCGGTAAATATTTTTGAATGAATGAGTGATTGAATGAATGAAGTGTTTTCTGTGAGACTTTTGCAAAAAGGCCTGGTTCTGTGGGCTAAATACACACAGTTATGGTGTATTTTTAATGCTCAAAGGAGCTATTAAAATTTATTTTTACCCAGTTTTCCCACCTTTAAAATTAAGATTCTATATTTATCACTTAGTTTAGCAGAGCATATATTCTTTTAACATTATGTTTAAGTAGTTAATGGTTATGTCAACCTGTTAACCATAGGTAAGAAATAACCTCTTAGAGTCTGTTCAGTTTCATGTCAAGTTGCTAAGGTGTAGGCACAAGGCTAGTTAACAGGAGGGTCTGATTGATTACAAATTTGATTCAGCTCATTGGTGGTGGTAGTGGTAGGAGATTAATCCTCTAAGACAAATTTAATTTAAATCTCCCTTACAGACAGCACAGGAATATGTAAAGTGGGGCCTCATTAAGAAAGGACCATGAATTTCAAAAGCCAGCTTCATTCTACTTGAGCAACATTTTAAAAATAAAATTTTGTAGCAACTCATTTATTTGGCTAAATGATTAGAAAAACACTTTAAATCCAAAATTTTTAAAAGACAGTTTGCTGTTTTTATATTTAATATAAAAATGCATTCTAAAAGTAAATGTACTCATAAAATATTCTGTCATACCATATAGCTCCTTGGGAAATTTAACATTTTTTGGTATCTATCCTTCCAGTCTTTTTTCCTATTTGCTTATATAAATATATATTTATGAAAATAGGAATAAACAGTGATGTTTTGTATCTTGATTCCCCCCCTCACATCACAGACATTTAAGTATAGATCTCTATATATGTAACCAGTCCCCTATTAGACATTTGATTAGTTTCCTATTTAATAAATTATAAGTGATTATAAACAAATTTAGGTTATCTTTGTGCACTTGTGTGAGTATCTGTAGAATAAATTTTTAGAAGTAGAGTTGATCCATGGAACAGTGTGCAGATTTAACATTTTGATACATACTGGTAATTTGCCCCAGGAAAGGTTTGTACCAATTCCCACCACTTCCACCAACAGTGGACAGACCTGAAAATATAAAATGAATTATATCTGTCTCTATTTTTCTCTTTCTCTTTATTTAAAAACATGGGTATCATGGTAAAAAAAATTTTTTTTAAAGTTAGTGGACATTAAATAATTATTTTCAATACCTCCACATTTCACTGTGTTGATGTGCCTTCATTTAACCTAAATTTCACTCTTGGTCTGCATATTCCATACATACCATCGCCCAGTCCTAGAGATGATTGTCCCAGTACTGGTTAGTTTTTTCCTGATGATTTTAGAATAATTTTTCGGGAGAGGGTGCCATATGATTTTTTTCTTAATGTGTGGGGTTATAACTATATCTAGAGAAGAGCTGGGAACTGTATGTATTTTACTATAACTTTCAGATTACTTCATTTTATTGAAATTCCTCAGCTTTAAGGTACGGGAGGAAGGTACTGAGAAGATGAGCTTGGAAAAGCACGCATGCTCGCAGGGTCATTTTCAGGTGGCAATGGCTTGGTTTTACTGAGGCCACATCTAAACCTGAAGGTGGCAAGGAGTTAGGAAGATATTCTATGGAAAAGGAAAGGATGACCAATTCCGATTTACTACTGGAGTTCAATTGGGTTTCTGCTTTCTAGTTCCCTTTAAGAAAACTTCTAAAAAATATATAAAACTTTATTAAAATCCTGGAAAACGTGTTATATTGGCACATGTTGGAAAATGCTATTTTAAACATAGATGATAAATGAGTACATGGAGGGGAACTAAAGAATGACAAATTCTTCTCCATACGGGTAATCAGTTATAGCTACTCAAGAGTAAGTAGGCTAGTTTACTTTCCTCTATACAAACAAAACAGCCTCTGCTTGACCCTTTCCAATCAAAGGGAATACATTATCTGCTCCAATGTATTATTGGTTGATAATCGCCTTTTGTACTGAGCTTCTTTCCCCCAAGCCTAAGAGTTTAACTAGGGAAAACATTATTATCTGGATTTTTTTCAAGTCTTGTCTGTCTCTGCTATTAGTATCAGTGCAGGAATGGCAAATTTGATTAAAATTTTTTTTTAATGTAGAGCAACTGGCAAATTTGATTAAAATTTTTTTTTAATGTAGAGCAACTTTTTTCTTAAATTATTTTAATTTGTATATAAATTTGGCAAGGCTTTTTATTTATATACTTAGATTACTTTATATTCTTATATTTTAGGTATTCTCTATTAAAGGACGTATAGCTGAATCTTCTTGTTTCTAACCTAGTCTGACAATCTGGTTTTTTAATACTTACTGTGATTACTTGTCTGTATTCTTCTATATTCTTTTCTACAGTCATAGTTTATGTTTTATATTTGCCCTGCTATTTCTACATTTCCCCTTTACCTTCTTTTGGATTGAATATTGTTATTTAGTTTTATTTTTCCCCTCTGCTCTTTTGGAAGTTCTCCAAATTATTCCCATAGTACTTACCCTAGAAAATCGAACATGGAAATTTAACTTAATGAAGTTCAAAATTAATCAGTAGCTTTATCCTGCTTCTGAATAAAATATCTAGAAGGTTCATCATGACTAGGTTCTCTTGATTTATATACTATTTTGCCCAATGCTTTGGTTCTTATTTTTTTTTAACTCTCACAAATTATACATTATTATTATGGTTGCATATAGTCTATATGCATTTAGGTTTATTCACGTTTCTTCTTACATTTTTAGGACTTCCTTCTGGGATTGTTTTCCTTCTTAAATTTATCCTTTGAAAATTCTTTTATTGCTGGTCTATGGTAATAATCTATCCTTGTTTTTTGTTTTTTCTTTTAAATCTTTTCTGCCCTCTCAATCCACAGATAATGTTTTAAAGAGACTGTTTTAAGTGTGGTAAATATACCATTTTAAGTGTGGTTCTCTCTCCTCCCTCCCTCCCTTCCTCCCTTCCTCCCTTCCATCCTCTTCTTTCTTCCCTCTCCCACCTTTTCTTTCTTTCTTTTTTCTTTTCTTTTGATTCACCCTGCTGTAATGTAATGGGTTTTCTGAAGCTGAGAAATCTTCAGTTCTGGAAGAGCCATTACTCTCTGGGTATTGCATCTCTCCTACACTCTTACCTGCTTCAGGAACTCCTAGTCTTAACCTCTCTTTCACATTTCCCACTTTTTAATGCTTTATGCCACATTGTAGGCAATTTCTTCACATTTGTCTTTCAGTTCGTTGCTTTCAACTGTGTGTAGTATGTGGTGGAATCCACTGTTTATGTAACTTCAATTATATTTTTTTCATTTCTAAAAATTTTATTTGCTGCTTTTTCAGATTTCATTGGTCATTTTTGATGGTCTCTTGTTATTTCATTAGACTCTCAATTATCCCTTTCAATTTTGATATGTCTTATATATATTCTTTCTTGTCTGTCACTGATATTTCCAATATTTACAGTGTTTGATTCTTCAGTTTATGTTTCCTTTAACTCTCACTCATGGCGACTCATGTATGTTTAAATTGTGAACTCATGTTCCTTAGATAGATAGTGTCTGGGGATTCTTTGAAGGCTGTGTTTAGTGTGTTCCTTGGAGAGGATTTGCAGCTGGCACTGCGGTGCAGAATCACTTTGCCTGTGAGTGTTGTAGGGGAGTGTGGTCACATCCATAATATGAATTTCAGTCCGAAACCTGTGTGTGTACAGGTCTGTTGATAGAAATTTTCCAAGGAGATATTTTTAGTTATTGCCACTCTACCTACAGCAAGTGTCCCTTCCGTCTCCATCTGCGTGGTGGTATTTTCCCCCCTAATATATCCACTTGGATCAATCTCCCACCCAGTTTGGATGCTCAGCCTGCTGTTTAAATGCCTGCTTCAGGACGGGCTTGTCTGTGGTTTTGAGCTTTCTTGGCATCTCTAGCCTTCTCAAAGGCAGCCTGCATGTAACAGATTATTATTTTTAAAATGACACCACCACTGTTGGGTTTTTCTAGACTGTTTTGGAATATTGTCAGAAATGGAAGCCCCTGTGGTCTAGTTATGAAGGCATTTTCATCTTTCATACCCAGTGATATACCGATTAAGAAAAAGCCAAAAGATCCCACAGATTACCCAACTGGGCACACCCTATGATAAAGCAAAGGATATTTTCGACATAGCCACAGAAAACTTGCCTACAAGGTCACCTTTGACAGGAGGGAGGGAGGGTAGTGGTTTAAAAAAAAAAAACAATGAAAATAATCTGTTTGAAACTAGATTTTTTAAAGTGGTTTTACGATGACAGTGCTTTGGAGTGGTGATAATAAGGGGGCTAAGCATTTAATATTTTATTCTTTTTAGGGTCTGTCTCACTGTATATTTGACTAATTTTCTAGTTTTATTTCTAGCCATTTCATTGAAGGGGAGAGTGTGTTTGAAAATAGGTAGCATAATGAACAAATGTTAACTCTTCCTGGTCTGTAGAAAATGTGAACTGGACTTTATATTGAGACATTTTGAATTATAATTTTATTTCTAGCATTGAAATGTTTGTGATTTTAATGAGGTGAGTTTTGTTTATTTTAAAACAGGCCCCAGGCATGGAAGAGCTGATATGGGAACAGTACACTGTGACCCTTCAAAAGGTGAGTTCTGCACATTTCATATATTCCACAGTCGTATACTTGATTTTCCAGATCATGGATCTTATTTATTTTTGCCCACACACAGTTTTTGGTGTTTTCTCCCTCGAGGTAGACAGTGCACTGTAGGTACTTGCTGGCAGTAATTACCATATTAACAAAGATTTGCTTACTATTATATTTTTTGGTGAAGGCTTGTAAAATATAGCACATTTTAGAGGTTATTTATTGGGTTCACCTATCTCCAGACAGAACAGGTTATGAAAGAGAGAAAAGAGAGGGAAGAGTAAAAATAACCCATACTGTTGAGGGATGTTGAGGTAGCTTCTATAATTTTAATTATACGTACATACCTTATAACTCCTTCAGTGAGTTTTAAATCCAAACTAAATTTGAAAAGATTGCCTTGGGAATCAGGAGACATGGCTTCTATTCCTTGTCCCACTCCTGATTCTATTAAAACGGGTTGAGTTAATTGAATTCCACCCCACCCCCCACAAGAGGATTGAAAGTAGAAATGATACCACATGTAAATAGATTTCACTTCTTTTTTTAAAGTCATTTCACAGGCATTATCCTTCTTGATTAAATGAGGTAATACATACAGCTTCCAATCCATGGAGTCTGGCACATGATCGATGCTTAATAAATACATATTAGCTCTGTTCCTTTTTATTCTGAGAGCAAAATTCAAGGTAGTCATGATATGTGTTAGCCCCACTTTAAACAAGAGCAGTAACAGTCTGTAAGTCATCTGTAAGGCTGAGCTGGACTAGAACTGTGTTCACGGTCCTGAATTCTTACTCCATCAAGCTGCCTTCATGTCAGCATTGTGGTGGTTTTCCGAGGCCCTGTAGGGATATTCTTCCTCCTCTGAGTCCCTCTAGTTGCTGTCATTTCCTAAAGGGGGGATTGTAAGTTCCTCAAAGGAAGAGTTTTCCTTTGACTCTCAGAATTGTGAGCTTTGAGCCTTGTCTTCAATGAAAATTTGGCTCCTGGATTAAATGTTTGTTGAATTAATCCAAGTGGAAAAAAATGTCACTGGGTCAGAGCCCATGTGCTCAAACTTTCGGATCAGTGATCATGGATTTTTTTTCACTTGAGGGGTTTTGCCTGTTTAGGTCTTATTTTCAACTCATGTCCTCTTTCTGACTCTAACCCCATGCCCTTTCCCCCAGTACTTCATATACTCCCAAGAGTTATGGACCCCAAATTTGCAGAGATGAGAAACTTTTTAGGCTTGGTATAGAGGATGGAGCTGCCACTGTCTAAAACCAGGTGCCAGGTGATGGTGCTGCCAAATTCAAAGCCATATGACTAATAGACAACAAACTAACCTATTTTGAGTTTGTAATTGTTTATAATTAGTCAGCATATTGGGCCTCACATGGGAACTTTTCCTTTGGGGGAAAGATTTTCTTTTATTCTCTGAGTAGATTTTTATATAATCAAACCATGATTTAGGATTATCTAGTCACATACACCCATATCATCTGAATGAAACTGGGCTTAGCTTTTTTAAACACTGAAATGAATTAGGATTCTGTATTATCTAGGGTCACTGTTATGCATTGCTAGACCAGTCATAGATGTAATAAATCTGTATTTCCAATCTATGCATGTAGAAAAGGGTTTAAGGGTTTGCTGCCTCATAAGATCTCAACACTAATTTTATGGTCAAATTTTATCTTCAAAATCCATTTACTTCTTTTTTGCCCTGTATTAAAATGAAACCACTAGCTCATCTAACTTGAAATTAAAGGTATACTTTAAAAATATAATTTTAGCACATATTCAGTTTTTACTGAAGTTTTTCCAGCTCAGGCCAGCATGATAGAAAGAGGTAACAGTTGGTGCTTCAAACAGCACATCGCTGTTTGGACAGAAGACAGTATTTCCCATCCTTGACAGCTTCTAGTGATAACTCCAGTCTGCACTATCAATCTTTTCCAGCTCTCACTGGCTGGCTGTTTTAGATAAGAAATTTCCCTTTATAAACCTGTCAGTTGACTGTGACCACGCTTTATGTTGTTTCTCGTTTGTTTCTGTAAGCTCATCTGTTCCTAAACAGTCTCAAGTTATTGACTCGACCTTTATTTTATTGAGTGCTTGTAATAAACCCTGAAAGCTACTTATGGAAGGATTTTTAATTTTTCTCCTAACTCCAATGCACAGGATTCCAAAAGAGGATTTGGAATTGCGGTGTCTGGAGGCAGAGATAACCCCCACTTTGAAAATGGAGAAACGTCGATTGTCATTTCGGATGTGCTCCCGGGCGGGCCTGCCGACGGGCTGCTCCAGTGAGTGTCCTCCCTTGTCCCCCGGCCTCCCCGGCTCCACTGGTCGGCCCCAGACAGGGCGTTTTGGTTGGTGTGCACGTTTTAAAGTTAAAAGGACCCTTTTCTATAGCATTTGAAAAGCCTGGAGGTGGGAATTGAGGCCATAACACACCATATTTGAACAATCAATCCCCCAAACCTTTGGGAACATATCAACTCTGGAGGGAGGAGAGGAGGGCCATTGTTTTCACAGGAAGGTAGTTACACATGTCACTTCTAGGTTTAGGAATCATTTGTGAACATGGAGTTTAAAATTGGCATGCCTTTCCCCCACTGATGCCTACCTAACACTATTTGTGTTTGTTTTACATTACATTCTTTAAGAATTTAATGAGGAGACTTTGGCTCAATGCTCGTCTTATTTGTAAAAAGGATGTGGAAATTGGGGAAATTTGCTACAGGAAAACGCGAGTTTTCCAACTGCCAGCCTTCTGGCCTGAGGGGATAATGGCGTTTTAAAAGATGCATGCCTGTTCCCACAGGGTAACTCCTGAGGGCAGAATCAAAGGTGAGCTGTCTGGCTGCACTGGCCAGATGGCTCACAACTTTGGGTTCTGCTGCCATTTAAGGCCTCTATGGTCCTATCAAAGTTAGTAGTCTTTCATATGGAGCAGTGTAAAATTTTCAAGTAATTTTTGGGATGAGCTGAAGTAGTAGTTAGGATTCTGTGACCTCAAAATTTCTTTAAGAATCTGAGGCAAGCTCTTGTCCTCTTTTCCTCCAAAAAAGCACAAATAGATACATACCTACTTTGGGGGAGTGTTTGTGGACTTTCTGAAGCCCGCTATGCAGCCTGGGCAACAGGGCACTGATAACAGAAATTCCTTTTGCTGTCTAGACCTTGTCACCATCGAGTGCCTCCTGGAGTGACCCTGTGGCTTGAGGAGGGCGGGCCTCTGTCTCCGCAGGTGGACACTTTCTATTAGACACTCTCAAAATGGAGCTGTGTGGCTCCCAGTGACTTTCCTCGGAAGAGCTCAGACCAAGTTGACTGAGCCTTGGGAGTCATCAGACAGGGAGCCCTTTAGTCAGCATTTAGGTCGATTTGCTGCTTCTATTTGTTCCTAAATAAATTGATTTATAATGAACAGAGAGGAGTTTTTTCACAACCCATTTTCGTTTCTTGTTTACAGAGAAAATGACAGAGTGGTCATGGTGAATGGCACCCCCATGGAGGACGTGCCCCATTCATTTGCAGTTCAGCAGCTGAGAAAAAGTGGGAAGATCGCGGCTATTGTAAGTTCCGGGTTTGCTTTCAGCTTGCCTCAATAGCATTTTGTTTTTATGCCCAGAAGAAAATTACCACTTGCTTTTAAAAATTTGGCAAAATCACATAACCTAGGGACCGCTACTTCTTGGATCCTCAGAGCTTTTGGAGGATGTGAAGATGTATGTATGTTATCCTCCCTGCCTTGCCTCAAGTCCTCCTGTGGACAGTGATGCTCTAATCTGAGTGAATTTGCCTTATGAACCAGGTTAAGCAGTTATTCCCTAAGAGAATTGGCTAGATTCAGAACACTGGTAAAGCAGAATTAATTTGGAAAAAAAAAAATTTCAGCTTAAAAACTCATTTGTAAAGGCACAAACAAGATCTGTTTTATCTTCATAGACTAAGAATTTCTTAGAGGACAGTGGCAGTCTGTAGCATTCATTCATTCACTCATTCATTCATTCATTCATTCAGCAAACACTGGCTGAGAATCGGCTGTGCACCGGTAGGCCACGAGGCGCTGGGGCCAGTCTGTCCTGCAAGGAGTGTTTGCTCCAGCCAGGCAGGTGGACACATAAAGCAAGAATTGTAATAAAGTATGTTTAAGGGCAATTCTAGGGAGGACGTACTGCGTATATGGTATAACATACCATATGATATAATTTTTTTTCAACTTTGTATTATGAAAATTTTCAAGCAAAAAGAAAAGTTGAAAGATCAGTGTAATAAACATTTATATATCTTTGAAAGTGTTAATATTCTGCCATCTTTACCTGATCTCTATATATTTTATAAACACTTGTATGTAGTTTTGGCAAACCATTTGAAGGAAAGTTAGACATGACAGTTCAATCCTGCTTACTTTAGCCTGCATCTCCTAAGAATAAGGACATTCATCTACATAACTATAATATTATCCTAGCTAAGAAAATAATAACTGCATAGTTTCATCTAATGTCCAGTTCATATCTAAAGATGTCATTGATAGACTTTTTTTCTTCCCCATCCAAGATCCTAAATTCACTCATTACATTTGATCATTGTCTCTTTAGTCCCTTATAATCTAGAAGGCTCCTTCTTTCCGCATGCCCTGCCCCCACCCCACCCCCACTTTTTTAAAGTCATTGACTTGTTTTTTTACAATTTTTAAATTGATGCATGATAGACGTACATAGTTTTGGGGTATGTGTGATATTTAATTCATATAATTTGTAAAAATCAAATCAGTGTACTTGGGATATTCATCATCTTAAATATTTATCTTTTTTTAATGCTAGAAACATTCAAAATGTTCTCTTCTAGCTATTTTGGAATGCACAACAGATTGTTGTAAACTATAGTCACCCTATGGATCTATCTAACACTAGGCCTTATTTCTTCTATCAAATTATACATTTGTATCCATTAATCAACTTCTCTTCATCCCCCGTCCCCTCTAGGCAGTTATATATAAAATGTCACACTTTCTCGATTTTCATCTGAATTTTATAATAGTGATTTAGGGCCGGCTCACGCCTGTAATCCTAGCACTCTGGGAGGCCGAAGCAGGCAGATTGCTCAAGGTCAGGAGTTCAAGACCAGCCTGAGCAAGAGTGAGACCCCGTCTCTACTAAAAATAGAACGAAATTATATGGACAGCTAAAAATATATATATATATATATGTGTATATATATATATATATATATATATATAAAATTAGCCGGGCATGGTGGCGCATGCCTGTAGTCCCAGCTACTCGGGAGGCTGAGGCAGGAGGATCGCTTGAGCCCAGGAGTTTGAGGTTACTGTGAGCTAGGCTGACGCCACGGCACTCACTCTAGCCCGGGCAACAGTGAGACTCTGTCTCAAAAAATAAAAATAAAAAAAAAAATAGTGATTTAGGCCTCTGAGGCTTTTCAGACTTCAGTAGAAGCAGATTTTGGAGGTATCATTATTATTAGTTTAATTCAAGCTTCACAGTCAGAGTCTTATTTTTTTCTAACCCTCTGAAGTTTTTATTGTCTCTGTTTTCCTGCCGAGGAACCTGAACCTTAGTGAGTTGGCAGGGACACAGTTTTACTGGAACCAGGGCTCTTGGCCACTGCGTTCCCTACATTCAATTGTGATTGCCCTGTGTCCGCATTGCCATTGCGTTTGTTTTGACGACAGGTGGTCAAGAGGCCCCGGAAGGTGCAGGTGGCCCCGCTGCACGGCAGCCCTGCCTTCAATCACGATGACCGGGCCTTTGAGGTGATGGACGAATTTGACGGCAGAAGTTTCCGCAGTGGGTACAGCGAGAGGAGCCGGCAGAGCAGCCACGGGGGGCGCAGCCACAGCTGGGAGGACAGCCCGGAGCGGGGGCGTCCCCACGAACGGGCGCGGAGCCGGGAGCGCGACCTCAGCCGGGACCGGAGCCGCGGCCGCAGCCTGGAGCGGGGCCTGGACCACGACTACGAGCGCGCCCGGGGCCGCAGCCGGGGCCGCAGCCTGGAGCGGGGGCTGGACGACGACTTTGGGTCACGCCAGCACCGGGACCGGGACCGCAGCCGCGGCCGGAGCATCGACCGGGACTATGGCCAGGCCTACGACCCCGACTACGAGCGCGCCTACAGCCCGTCGGCGGAGTACGGCCGCAGGGCCCCGCGCGACGCCCGGCACCCGGTGGCCCGCAGCCGCGAGCACCTGCGCTCCCCGCAGCCCCAGCCCCGAGCCGAGGGGGCGGCCAGGGCACGCGGGCCAGCAGGACGCGGACAGGCCCATCGGGGTCCTTCTGACAAAAAGCAAAGCGAATGAAGGTAGGCATGCTTGGGGCCGGAAGAAAAGCACTGTGACGATGTAGCACTTAACATCTGCCAGCGTTGACCTAACTGTCTGATGCCTATTAGTTTATTTAATACTGAAAACCATATCCTGAGGGAGTTACTCTTGTATCGTCATTTTATAGACAGTGAAACTAAGGCACAGAAAGGTTCGTGGACTTGCACAACGTTGTGCCATCAGTGGCAGAGCCAGGCTGCCAAGCTTTTTGGCTTTGCACTACCAAGCCAGTGGTTCTCAGAGCATCAGTAGAGATGCAGATTCTCAGGCCCCGGCCCAGCCCTACTGGGTCAGAAAGCATGGGGTGGGTCCCTGGAATCTGTGTGTTAATAAGCTGTCCTGGTGACCTTGAGGCATCTCAAGTTGGAGAAACTGCAATAGAGTACAGTACTCTGGCTGATCTTTGAGTTTCTGCTCTATGCCAGAGGCCATGCTGAATATATATTCCGTTATTTCGTCCTCACAAGAACCCTGTGTGGTAGGAGGCTTCACTTCTGATTTACAGGTGAGAGATACCGTGGTCTAGAGGGGTTTGTGGTACATGCCCACGGACGGGGCAGGTTCTAGCCTAGTCTGCCCATCCCACATTGCACACACATTGATCACATCCAGGATTCACTAAAGAAGAAGCTAGAGAAGCTAGTAGCACCTGCAGTTTATAGGTGAGGATTCTGAAACTCAGACTAGAGAAGCAACTTGCCCATGTCTTGAAGCCAGTAAGTAAGTGGTAGAGCTAGAGCTCAAACACTGTTTCCCCTGGAAATAGGTGATAGGAAACCAGATGAATGAACAGGGCTTTTGAGCCTAGTGTTGAGATATTTCCAGGATCAGTTCTTGTCTTCTGACTTTTAAAATTCCTTGCAACGTATAACATCTTTCATCTCTGTTTGTTCTTTAATTGTTCCCCTTCTAAGAGGAAAAAAGATAAAGAGCCCCTGAGAATGCAAAGTGAAAGACTCCTTGCTTTTTAGGTTTGGGATTTGCGTTTTAATAGCCTGTCAGATGAGAGGGTTTGCTTTCCTTAGTTTTTCATGAGTTGAGTTATGTAACTAGGTGCTTGTTTTAATGACCGAAGAATGATGGAGGGATGTGAGTAATGGGATATCTGGAATCCAGTCCAAGAGAGTAAAGGTGAAAGTTGAGATTGCATTATTTCTGAGGAGTGTGCATCTTAGGAGGTGTAAGGATTTCACAGAATCTTTATAACTATTTGTAATGAGATAGTCATTCGTTAACCCCTAAGAATTGCAGAGTAAGAGCCATCCTACATCCAGATTGAAAGGTGGATTGTAGAGAAGTTTCAAGAAAGATAATTTGGCCTGAGACCCCCTTCAGAGAGATCTAACACCCACTTTATCAGACACCCACCCTGGATTCTTGAGTTACCTAAGGCACTGCTTTCAGATGTCTCCCGTTCCTTCCCTTCCCCCTCCTATCACAGAGAGAACCACATCTGTAGACAGTCATGGATGTACCTGCATATCAAAAATTTGAACAGAAGTTTCATGGAACAGTGCTTATTCTGCTGTGTGATGCAGTCTGAGAGGTTCCATTACATTATATTTCATTACATTTAAAACTGGCTGGTTGCAACGTACTAATTTGATTTATTTATTTATTTTTTGAGACAGGTTCTCGGCTTTGTCGCCCAGGCTGGAGTGCAACAGGGTGATCATAGCTCACTGAAGCCTCCAACTCCTAGGCTTAAGTGAGCCTCATGCCTCAGTCTCCTAAGTGGCTAGGACTACAGGCACGAGCCAGCAGGCCCAGCTAATTTTTAAATTTTATATAGAAATGGGGTCTCACTATGTTGCCAACGCTGGTTTTGAACTCCTGGCCTCTAGTAATCCTCCTGCCTCAACCTCCTGAAGTGCTGGGATTATAGACGTGAACCACGACACCTGGCCACTAAGTTGATCTTAAGACCCACTAATGAGTTGCAACCCACAATTTAAAAAGACATTATCTGTCCAAAGGGACTGTCTAAGTCATGACTGGTCTTAGTAAATCAGGGGGAAAAGGGGCTATACTTTTTTGTGATATAGCGTTTTACTCTTTCTTGGCCATTTTCTTTGCCAGATTTGGAAATCATTAAACCAAAAAAAAGTTCTACTTTTTAAAAGAAAATTTTTTGCCACCTTTTGCAAAGATTACACAATAACTTAACTATCACTGGCTAGGGTTGCATAAGAATTAATCTTTAAAGAAATCTGACAGTAGGCAAGACCTACATTTGATGAATTCTTATGGCCAGCTATCACATTCCATGGGCACCACATTGCCTTGCTTGTAAATGTCTTAAAGCTGGTCAGCTGATTTATTTTTCTCCACTTAAGAAATGCCTGTATATATACCAATAAGTCTATCTGCAAACTTTATAATAAGAGTGCAGTTTTTAAGAGGATAGAGGAACTGTTGATAATACCAGAAAGAAGTTATCACTTAAGCTTGTCTGGGCTGTGAGGCCGTCTGAGCAGCAGAGGGCCTTTCCCTTCCGCCTTCCTTGACTGTCAGCATCCTAAAGGGGTGGGGGATGGGCCTCAACACTTTGAATCATTGTGGTAAGATCTGGTGCAGACAGGTTTACTGTGAGTCATTTAAAACTTATCTTTATATCTACTTCATACCTTTCCTGTATTGTAGAAAGTTACTTTGTTTTGTAATTAAAAGGTTTTCAGTCAGAACAATAAAAAAATTTAAATGTGCCTGTTTTAAAACCTGCTAGGTTGTGGTAGCTTCCTAAAATAACCAAAATTCATCCTTAAAATGTATAATTTTACAGGCTTAATAAGTAAAATCAGAATAGCCTGAACAGCATTGAAAGTCTTTTAAAATATGCATACTTAGTAAATACAGTATTTTTTCTTTTGATAGCAATTCAAAGTCCCTAGACCCCCTAATCTATGCTGGTTTTTGTTAAATGCTTTACTAATTGCTGCGCCTGGCTTCTTTACCCTTTTCTTCACACTCGGAATTTCTTTTGGTTCCAAACCCCACACGATCTGAGTTGTTATAGATTATGCTATACTATTTGCAGGGCCTTCCTGTGGACAACCTGCCTGCCAGCAGAACATTCATATTAAGATGTGCTAAATTGTCTTTTCCTCCCCAACATTTTATTTGAAAAGTGTCAATTTTATAGCAAATACCCATATAGCTTTCACCTAGTTTTCCCAGTTGTTAACATTTTGTCACCTTTGCTTTCTTTTTCCTCCTTCTCCCTTTTCCCCTCCCCTCCCACCCACCTTCTCTCTCTCAGAAGGTTTTTTGGAACCACTTGAGAGTCAGTTGCGGGCAACTCAGCCGTTACCTGTAAATATTTCAGCAGGTATCTCCCAAGGATAAGAACGTTTTCCTACATCACCATAATGCCATTATCACCTTAACAAAAGTAACATTAATCTCACTTTAAAATAGTATAATTCATTTTCAGATTGTTCCAAAGTAATGTGACCCACTCTCCTTTCTCCATTCCCTCAGTAGATCAAGGATCTAATGAAGGGTTATGCATTGTGTTTGGTTTTGGTCTCTTAATCTAGAACAGTCCTCCTACCTCTTTTGTTTTTTATGACGTGGACTTTTTTGAAAGAGTCCAGGCTAGTTATGTTAAAGAATGTCCCATCCACAAAATTAATTTTTTATGAATATTTTTTAAATAGTCCTGAAAACCAGACTAAGTTTTCTGAATAACTTGATGACACAGGTGTGTGTTTCTGTGTTTGTCTCCTAGAGTATGGTCTCCGGCTTGGGAGCCAGATCTTCATCAAGGAAATGACCAGAACAGGCCTGGCCACTAAAGACGGCAACCTTCACGAAGGGGACATAATTCTCAAGGTGGGAGGATGAGGGTAGAAAACAGCAGTGTGCGTGCGTGCTGGAGTTCACAGCCTGCATTTCCACGTTCAAGTGCTAATACGGTGAAACTCAGTTGTGATGCCATCAGTAGTAATGCAGAGGCCAGAAGAGAGCATAGTGAGATGATTTTTATCAGAGAAACCAGACTTGGAGGTTTGTAACAGTTTAATGTCAGTAAAAAAAACCAAAAAAACAAACTCCATGACTACTTTCTTCCTCCCTGTTTATTTTATTTAAGGTTTAGGTTCCTAGGCCCTAAACTAAGGAAAGGTGAGAAGGAGAATTGGTGGTCTATGAATGCTGAATATTTAATAGTTCTTGTAAACCTCTCTGGTCAGGAAACACGTTCCAGTAGTAAACCAAACCATCGTCTTGAGCTTGGACGTTAAATAAATTAGCAGAGTAACTTATACCTGTATTTGTGATCCAGGCATGCAGGATTATATTTAATTTAAAGGATAATTCATTTTTAGTCAGTCAGTCATCCTAAAGCACATGTCTGTTTGAATATCTGAGCAAAACCTTTGTATTTTTAGACAGGGAAAATATGAATTTTCTGCTTTGCTGGGAATAGTCGTATTGCATGTAACATTACCATTCTTCATAAACACAGATCAATGGAACTGTGACTGAGAACATGTCTTTAATGGATGCTCGAAAATTGATAGAAAAGTCAAGAGGAAAACTGCAGCTAGTGGTGTTGAGAGACAGCAAGCAGACCCTCATCAACATCCCGTCCTTAAACGACAGTGACTCGGAAATAGAAGGTAAAGGAAGAGGCTGTGAGTTTGGCTGGGGGTAAAGAAAGCTGTTGATTCTGTATTCTTACCTCTATTTAGCATAGCCATCCAGTGGGAATTTAAATTTCCCATGAAAGCCTCCCTTTTAAACTTTAATCCCAGAAGATCAGTGTTTGGTTGTTATTTGCTTATTAAAGGGTCTGTTGAAATTAGGTTTCCAATATGAAATTCTAGTGCACTTATGAACTCCCAGAGGACACTTAATTAGGCCACTAAAAGCAAAACTTATTAGTAAAATGTGAACTAACCATATCATTTATATATTTGCTAATTGCTCATTCTTGTACTTAGTTGTGTGGGTTTTTAAAAGCAGCTTATTAGTATTTCCAACAAAGAGAAGCTAGTTGGTACAACTGCTAAAACAGATAGACATTATAATAGAATCAAAATGGCTAATGTTGTGGTATTTGTTATTAATAGTTAGCAATCTGTGCCACCCCTCTTTAAAGACCAATATTTATTACTTGAATATGAATTACAGGTAGGATAACATTTTAATATTGTCAAAATTGCCAATAAAAATAAGTAGTTGTAATATATCCTACTATTTCTTTTGTGCAGGAAAGTTTAGAAAACATTAAGTTCTCAAGTTGTAAAATAGGTTTTTGTTGATTTTTTTACAAAAGAATTTATTTGTAAAACCTTAAAACTCACTTTAGTTTTCAGTGTATCAAAAGTCATTCACTGCTATGGGTACAGTGCAGGAAAACAAAAGAAGCATGGGAAATAATCTCACCATGCTCTAGGGGTTTATAGTTTTTACTTCCTTGCTACTCAAAGTGTGGTCCTCAGCGCCCAGCAGCATCAGAGTCATCTGGGAGCTTGATAGAGGTATAGAATCTCAAGCCCCATCCCACAATGACTGCATCTTAACAAGATCCTTGGGACATTTGTATGCACCTTAAAGTTTGAGAAGCACTAATCTGTTTGGTAAGAATGAATGTATATGTCTACAATCCAGTAATTGAATTTCAGCTCTTCAATAGCAGCTTTGATGGAAAGTTGGATAAAAGAGAAATACACAATTCTGAATTTGGCTTCCTCTTTATTAATTAATGCCTTTCCCTTGAAACAATGAAGTTTTTTTTCCCAGGGGAAGACTATTAGACTAATAGCACATTTACTGTCTGCCTTTCTTGCATTCCCCACGTTTCCTACCCAGAAAATACTATAATTTCTGGTACATGTCTTAAATATTTTATTAGAAAGCCTTCTCTTATTTTTGAAACCAGATATCTCAGAAATAGAGTCAAACCGATCATTTTCTCCAGAGGAGAGACGCCAGCAGTATTCCGATTATGACTATCATTCCTCAAACGAGAAGCTGAAGGAAAGGCCAAGGTAAGAGGATGTCCGTTTTTCCTGGCACACGTCACTGTGAGTGTACACACCTATGTGTTTGTGAATCTGTTACCTCATGAGACATTCATGTGACCTGTGCTTAAGTTCAAGAGAGGACACACCGAGCAGACTGTCCAGGATGGGCGCCACACCCACTCCATTCAAGTCCACGGGGGATATTGCAGCTGCAGTTGTCACGGAGACCAACAAGGAGCCCAGATACCAAGAGGAACCCCCAAGTGAGGCTTTAAGACCCCTTAGTTGCAACAGTTGTGTTCAGAAGTGTGTGCTTATTAATTCCACAGGGTGGCTGGAAGGAGAGAGAGACATATAAAGTCCCTCTCATATATGGAAGAGGCCCTCTTCTCTCTGAACACTGAAAAGATATAAAATAAAAGCCTTTTCTATATGCCATCCAAATTGGTCACATTTTGTCATATTTGATGAGTTTGAGGTCTTTTTTGTCTCTCATTCTCAATCTCATCCAACCCTGTCCCTACTACCCTACAATTATAATTTTGTATGCATAAATATAAAATGATACCATTATTATGTTTTTTAAGTTATAAAAAGTGCTATCTTCTTGTACGTGTGATTTGTACATCTTGTGTTTTAGAGGTTCATTTCTCGAAAACCATTGGCACATGCCAATGCCTCAGAGTTAAACTTCACCTTAGGGACTTCTTTTTGTTTGTGATGATATATAGGTAGCATATGATATAGACTTAAGTTTATTGTGGATCTTGTGATCTTTATATTTAGAACAAACTCCTGCTAGTCCAGTTTGATAACAGGAGATGTGTTTTAATCCGCAGCTCCTCCACCAAAAGCAGCCCCGAGAACGTTTCTTCGTCCTAGTCCTGAAGATGAAGCGATATATGGGTATGTATTTCTTTCTCTCTTTTTCCCCCTTTCGTCTCACACACAGCTCTGTCTCCTTAACTGAAATCCAGAAGAATGGTGTTTTTTAACCTAGAGATGGTGATTTTGTACATTATGAGCCACCTTTAACCAACCCCTGTTGCTAGCGTTTATGAGAAAAAGGGATCATTTGTAGGAAAAGCAAAAGGTGGAAGTGGGCGAACTCTGTGATGTTAATGTTGTCTGCTTGTCTATCTGGCTACTTTTCCAGAAAGTTATTCTGAATATTTGTATCTGCCAGATAACCAACTGCCAAGTAGGTGCAGTATTGCTACACCGTGGTACCCAGGAGTGACTGGAGAGATGAGATGGTCCCACCTGTGGGGAGGGGGAGGCATGGCACAGTGCTCTGCAACTGATGAAGCATGAAAAATAACCCTGGTTCAGTGGTGATCAAGAGCAGCACTCTCCTGGGTTAGGATCCTGCTTCCTTGGACCCAGGCTGTGTCTTTATTTGACAAGAGCTGTGTAGAGCCAGCAGGCTTTCCTTAAAAAGTATCTCCCATCTTTTCTTCCCGAAACTGAACCTGTTGCAGCCCTAATACCAAAATGGTGAGGTTCAAGAAGGGAGACAGTGTTGGCCTCCGTCTGGCCGGCGGCAACGACGTCGGGATATTTGTCGCTGGCATTCAGGAGGGTACCTCGGCGGATCAGGAAGGCCTTCAAGAAGGAGACCAGATTCTGAAGGTAAGAAAAGCCCGGCTTTGTTTCTAGAAGTGACTTGGAAAGAGTGGGCTTTTCCAGTGTTCTTGCATGAGGGAGGAGGAAGCGGTCCGGTGTGTAGAAATGGACCCGCTGTAGGTGTGCTGATGGCCAGCACTGAGGTCTCTGTATTCCTAGAGTGGGCGCTCCTGTCTTCTCAGTCCTGGGACCCAAAACTCATCCCTGTGTCTGTGGAAGTTTATAGTGTTTAAAACCCTTGTCAAGATTTTTATGGGTTTGATTAACAACAACAAAAAAGAAAAAAATTGATTCTAAGGGCCTACAAGTAAGAGCTTTCTACAAGGTCTTCCTAATTTTCGGGTTTTCCTTGCGTTCCCTCTGCCTGGTGTCCCTCTTAGGGCAGTGCCCTAGAACTGAACAAACGTGGGTGTTGGCATCAGACTGGGTGATTTGAATCCTGTCCCAGCCTCTCATTAGTTCTGTGACCCTGGCTCACCCTGAGACTCGGGTTTCTGTCCCTGTTCAACAGGGATAAGAATACGTGCCTCACGGGGACCCTGGGAAGATTAGAGGAGATAGCACAAGGCACCTAGCGGAGTCCCTGGCACAGAGCAGGAAGGGCGATGTCCATTCTTTTTTCTGATTGGAAGATAACAGATAGCTGCCACTCAAAGTTATTTACATCTAAAATTGTCCAGAAAAGGGAATTCCTGATTAATCAAATATTGGTACTTTTAAAGTTACTGTATGTTTGTAAAATCTATTGGTGTTAAAACATTAAAAAGTGATAACTTTTGTGTGTATATATATATATATATATATATATATATATATATATATAAATACATTCTTTGTTGACTTCAGAATAAACTTCAAGAATATCAAGTATCTTACTATTATAAAACTATGGAATGCCAGGGAATTATCTTTATTGGAATTTCTGCTTCTGTAAACTTGAAGTTCTTATATATGAGTTTTTTCATGTTAACTTTAGTGAAATGTCCATATGTAATAAACAAAAGGGTCTGGTCAGAGTTTCCAGGCTCCAAAGAGAGGGGAGGTAAAAGTTGCAGAATTAGGAAGCAGGGAGCAAAGTACAGAAAGAGGCGATCCCCTTCCTTCTTGGCACTTGGCCTCATTGCGGTAGTTCAGATTTCATTTCTGGAGCAGATGAAGGACAAACCTTCATCATGAGCTTCGTGAAAGCTTTCCAGTGTAACCCTAGACCCTCCTCGGCTCTGGTCAGGATCCTAGAAGACTGAGTGTACCTGAGTGAGCATCCTGGTACCGCATGGTCCTAGGAAACACCTCCAAATGCTAGGGGTGGAACTGGAGGACATTATTGCAAGTGAAATAAACCAGGCACAGAAAGACAAATATTGCACTTTCACAGTCATATATGGGACCTAAAAAAATTGATCTCATGGAGGTAGTGAATAGAATGGTGGCTACTAGAGGTTGGTAAGGGTGGTGGGCAGGGGTAATGAAGGGGTGTTGGTTAATGGATAATACTGTTAAATAGAAGGAAAAAGTTCTAGTGTTCAATAGTGCAATAGGGCAACTATAGTTAACAATAATTTGTTATGTTTCAAAATAGCTAGAAGTATTCAAATTTCCTAACATAAAGCAATGATAAATGTTTGAGGTGAGTCATGTCCCAATTATCCTGATTTGATCATTATACATTAAATGCTTGTATCAAAATATAACATGCACTCCATGAATATGTATGATTATTATGTATCAATAAAAAATTAAAAAGAAAATCCCATCCCAGTGCCAGCTAATACCGATTTACTCTTGGGAAATATGCTAATGAAGAAGAAAGGACATTTTTCATAACTAGTGTGAGGCCATAGAAAGCCAGCTTGAAACTTGGAGCTTTTGCTCATTACGGTTCAGGAATGAGATATATTTGTATTGCAGGGGGAAGAAAAGATTTTCTAAGTTTTCATGAAGAAAAGTAGTGACTTCCCCTAGGAGCCTGGCAGTCAGACCTCTCTAAGTCGTCAGCAAAGATAGGGAGAGTGGCTTCAATGGGTAAAAAGTCACGGTTACTCAGCACTCATACTTATGAAAGTGTTGTGTTTCCTGTCATCACCCTGGCAACAAGACAGAAAGTAAAGTGTGGGAACTAGCTGCTTTTGCAGTAATCCTGTACGGAGGTCAGGCAATAATAGGTGGTCCTCGTTCTTGGGTGTGAATAAATTTTCTATTGACTACAAAGGGAGTCCTCAGTTCTCCAAAGGTTTGAAAAGGATTGAGTTTGCCTACCAGGATGGAGAAGCTGCTGCACAATTGCAAGCTGTAGCTGATACAGAATCCTCTCCAGGCTCGCAGCAGACGCAGCTAGACCCTGCAGACTACTAAATAGCTAATGAAAGAGGATATTTATTGGAAAGGACTGTACAATCTAACCTTGAGTATAAAAGTACTGCCCTGGCTTTTTTTTCACTTTAATTTGCTTCAGTGTTCCTTTTCATAGCCAAATTGAATATATGAAGTGAGCCATGTACAGATGCTAATCACATTTTTCTGTTGCCAGATTTTTAGGCACGACTCTTTGTTTTGTAAAGGTGACAGCCTCCCATGTGGAACTAAAGCACCAGTGTGCTGTGCTGTGGTGGAATATGTGCCTTATCTGTAACAGATACATGTGCTTCTGTTTATTCCTACTCGGTTTGAATGTCTTTTTGTTCATTATATATCTGGTAGGGTTGTCATTTCTTTCAGAAACTTATAGAGGATGGAAAAAAGGGAGAAAACCTTCTAAGTTTGATTATGAGCCATGTGGTTTTTAAAGTGTAGCTACCACATGTGCTTTAATTTTGACTATTATAGTATTTGGCTTGATCAAAGGTCAGTCTCACATGGTCACAGAGATGGACAAAGGGATGTCCAAGATCCTCTCCCAGCCCTGTGGCCCTGTCTTATTTAAATAAATAAATATAAGCATATACAGTACATACAAAAACATACATGTGCCCATTTATAGATACAGTTGTAGATAAACAAATGGCACGAGAAAGGATTAGCCATCAAAGTGCAGTGATCCCTAATCTCTGTCTCTGAGGGACAGAGAGGTAGGAATGACAGTACCTTAAATGTAAATATTGTTTCAAAGGAAAAGTTAACTTGATTGCTTTAGCAAATCACTTTATTTTAAAAGCACCAAATAAGGTCCAGTCTAATGCCTACTTTTACTTAATCAAAAATTTTGGCGTTAATTAAGGCTTTACTAGTAATAGCTTTTTTCCATAATAAAGCATCACTCTTGTGATTAAAAGGATTCTATAGTTCTCAATGACTGAAGAAAATATTTCATAGGAATTCTATATCTTCTTTTCATTTCTATAATATATTATTAAAATATCGGGTACTTTAAAATAACTTTTGCATTTTGCTTATTTGTAATTATTTTAAAATAGTTTTATAGGTACAGAATTACGATTTCAAAATGTCTTTTTCTTTGTGATGCATTTGTTTTACTTGTTTTTGAACTCATATTCCAAAAGCTATTTACAGTGTCCCGTATTCAATCATTGAGAAATAAATGTTGTGGGCTCCTTGTCAGAAATATGTGCGGGTCAGAAGTTTAAATATATTTAATATAAGGCTCTGTATTAGACTAAAAGTCTACCATATAAAGCTAATACTCCTTAATTTTATAAGCAACTTTCAATTTTATAAATACATGTTAAACACCTTTTAGGTGATAGAAGGTATAGGAGAAAGATAGAATTGATCAGAATCCTTATTTGCAGACTTTTTATTTGAACCAATTTAAAAACAGCATGAATACTGGGTGGGCCAGCATGCTCATTTGCCACAATCCCCACCACTCCCTATTGCATTATAGTTGTTTCATACTTGTACATCACCTTCCTGGCCACTTCTTGGGATACTCAAGGAAGAGAGGGAGACAGAAACAACCACAAGAAATTCTAGTCTCATCTGGTGATGAGTCCTTGATTCAATGGCTTGTCCCTAAGAGGTGGTCGGCAGTGTGGGGAAACAGGAAGGTGGAGTGATGCCCACGTAGCTGAAGCCCATAGCAAAGTGCCGAGTGAGTGGAGGGCTTGAGTAGAGACACTAAGGACTTCTTTACATCATGGTTTTGCTCTCGGCAGACCCCGTTGAAAACAAACAAATAAAACTCTCAGGTGGCCCCTTACTATAAACTTCTTTTGTTTTTTTCTTTCTCTGTTTTTCCCTCCTATCAGGTGAACACACAGGATTTCAGAGGGCTGGTTCGGGAGGACGCCGTTCTCTACCTGCTAGAAATCCCCAAAGGTGAAATGGTGACCATTTTAGCTCAGAGCCGAGCTGATGGTGAGCAAGTTTGGTCATTTAGTTTAGTTGGGGGGAGGTGGGTAGGGGAAGGATGACCGAGGTGTCTGGGGACCAGAATAGGCAAATCTGGGTTTTTAAAAAACGGACGTGGATCTTGACACCTAATCCCTGGGTCACAGGTGTTTGGAAAAAATTTAGGTGCCATTTAACTTTCCATAAAAATGTTTTCTGTGCACCTCCTGAAATAATTTCACTAGTTGTGTCAATTTGGAATAAAATTGCTTTTCTGAACCGGGATACCTCCTTAAGTTCCGCCTGGAGGTATTATTGAGCTTCCATGTGACAGATGCAAAGAGCCACGCCTGCTGCTGGTGCCCACATTGACGCTTACCTGTCTGACAGGTTGCTTCACCTCCCAGGCCTTGTTCTTGCCTACAAAGTGGACGTTGGTAGTATCTTCCCTGTCTGCTGCAGAGATCAACTGGCAACTTATTAGTCGGGGTTCTCCAGAGAAACAGAGCCTATAGGAGATACTGGAATCAATAGAAGATAAAGGGATTTATTACAAGAAATCAGCTGCCATAATTATGGAGACCGGCAAGTGCCCAGATCTGCAGGTTGAATCGGCGGGGTGGAGACCCAGGAGAGCCAATGATATAGTTTGAGTCCGAAGGCCTGAGAACCAGGAAAGCCAGTGGTGTAGTTCTGGCATAAGGGCAGGGAAAAAAGCCGATGTCCCTGTCCACAGGCCATCAGGCAGGATGATTCTCTCTTGAAAGAGTTGCTGCTTTCTGTTCACTTCAGGCCTGAGGCCCACCCACACTGGGGAGGGCAGTCTGCTTTGCTCAGTCCCCCCATTTAAATGTTAATCTCATCCCAAAATACCCTCACAGAAACACCAGGAATAATGTTTGACCCAATATCCGGGCATTTCGTGGCCCAGTCACATTGACACATAAAGTTAACCGTTGCAGCAACTCACAGTTATTGGAGCTGAGACTCCCCTAGGGCCTGTGTGTACTGCCTGGACAGGAGGTAGAGGGGTTGAGCAGACATGGGAGAAGCCGATCGCTTTATCTTTAGCGAAGCCAAATGCCGCAAACAATGCTTTTGCCTTTCAGTATATAGAGACATACTGGCTTGTGGCAGAGGGGATTCGTTTTTTATAAGAAGCCACTTTGAATGTGAGAAGGAAACTCCACAAAGCCTGGCCTTCACCAGGGGGGAGGTCTTCCGAGTGGTGGACACTCTGTATGACGGCAAACTGGGCCACTGGCTGGCGGTGAGGATCGGAAACGAGTTGGAGAAAGGCTTAATCCCCAACAAAAGCAGGTATCTGAGATTGCACTTCCCATGCACCCCTCTGCATCCCCCCCCCCTGCAAAAAACAACAGAACGCCCCAAAAGGAAACCCTGCATGACTTTATTATCTGTCATTATCTACTTCTTGTTCATGGGGAGTGGCCTGAACTGTAAATGGCCACCAGCCGGTTTGCTGTACGCAGCATCACACGTTGGCTGTGTTTGAGTGATTTCCCGAGGAGCGTCCACTGCCTTGCGTAGCGTACAAGGGAGATGCCGAGCGGCTGTAGCACACAGCATACCTTTCAGAGACAGGTCACCCCTGCCTCGTGCCCGGTCCTTGGGGAGGCTCATGTACCCCAGTGAACACTTGCTGGTTGGCTGCCATCGTGGGAACGTAGAACAGATACCTGTATTTTAGCAGGTGTGTTTACTGTATGCCTGTGTATCAGAATGAGCCACCTTTAGCATGTTTATTACTGAGCCACCTCTGGCCTTTTTCTGCTTCTGTTTGGAAGTGAAGGTCCCCGGGTTTCCCACCCTCTGAAACTTCTTGATTGTCATTGCCGAATCTTCTCTAATCTGAGTTCATAGTTCAAATTGACTAGATTTGGTTCATGACGTACACATTTGCCACGTTTTCTGGCTTTAGTGATTCACTTCCTGTGGTTCCTTCTCCCAGAGCTGAACAAATGGCGAGTGTCCAGAACGCCCAGAGAGACAACGCTGGGGACAGGGCAGATTTCTGGAGGATGCGTGGCCAGAGATCCGGGGTGAAGAAGAACCTGAGGAAGAGTCGGGAAGACCTCACGGCCGTCGTGTCAGTTAGCACCAAGTTCCCAGCTTACGAGAGGGTCTTGCTGCGAGAAGGTGAGGGAGCTGCCCGCGGCCAGGAAAGGATCTGACTGGGCCCTGAGGCTGTTGACGTTTATTTTCAGACCATAATTGTCGAGTTCTAACTTAGTACTGATGCCAAAGCCAGGTTATGGAGTTGAAATCGTATTCTAACAAGGAACACGACTCACAAAAAGGGAGGTGTTCAGACTCGTAAATGGAAGCATATTTCCACAACCCTAAAAAAATTTTTAATGCCACCATTCAAAAATTCCCTTATATTACCAGTAGCAAAGTTTATCTTTAAAAATGGCACCGTGGCTCACACCTGGAATCCCAGCTCTTTGGAAGGCCAAGGCTGGAGGATCACTTGAGGCCAGGAGTTTAAGACCAGCCTGAGCAACAAAGTGAGACCCCACCCTTACAAAAAATAGAAAAATTGGCAGGGTGTGGTGGAAACATGTGTGTTATTCCCCGCTACTTAGGAGGCTGAAGCAGGAGGATTGCTTGAGCCCCGAAGTTTGAGGCTGCAGTGAGCTATGATGACGCCACTCTACTCTAGCCTGAGCTACAGAGCAAGACTCTGTCTCAAAAAAAAATAAAATAAAATAAAAAAAGGAAAGATAGTGAAGGGAAAGAGCTGGGCTGAATTGGGGGTAGGAAAATACAGTTTCTTTCAGTTAGTTATGTTATTTATCAAAAGCCTGCACAGTACATTTGCTGCTTATCTTAATAGGTAGGCAAGTATATGTGTTTTAATGGCTTTTCTTGTCTCATTTCAGCTGGTTTCAAGAGACCTGTGGTCTTATTCGGCCCCATAGCAGATATAGCAATGGAAAAGCTGGCAAATGAGTTACCTGACTTATATCAAACTGCTAGTAAGTCTGTCAGTGGTTTTTTTTTTTCCCTTCTCCCAAAATTTTTATTTTGAAAATTTCTAACATACAAAGAAGTTGAAAGAATAATGAACATTCACATACCCCTTCACTTGGTGTTACCAGTTGTTAACATTTTACCACGTGCACTTTCTCTCTGCCACTCTGCTTGTAGAGAGACATGCACACACAGCACACACTCTTTGAAAAATTTTTGTTGAATCATTTAAAAGTTTAATTAGCGACATAACACCTTTTCCCCTTATACTTACGTGAATGTCCTAAGAACAAGAATGTTTTTCTACACAACCATAGTATCAATATCACAGCCAAGAAATTGTAACGTTGATATAATGTTATTTAGTATACAGTCTACTTTAAATTTCATCAATTGTGCCAGTTATGTCCTTCATAGCTTTTAAAAAAAATTTAGGATACAACCAAGGACCATGCATGACATTTGATTTTGATGTCTTTTTATGATTTTTATGTTTTTGTAGTCCCCTCCTTTTCTCTATATTTTTTTGTGATGTTGATACTTTGAAGAATCCAAGCCAGTTGTCTCATAGAGTAATCCTTGTTGGACTGGCTTCATGGTTAGATTTCAGTTAAGCATCTCATTAGAAGACACCTAATGTCAGGTGTCCTATCATTACTGATGCTAGGTTGGAGCATTTGGTTGTCACTCTTTTCTAAACAATTATTTAGCCCCCTGTTTTTGCTTTTGCAGAAACAGAACCAAAAGATGCAGGATCCGAGAAATCCAGTGGAGTGGTTCGGTTAAATACCGTGAGGCAAATTATTGAACAGGTGAGAAACTTCACCCGAGGTCCGTGTGGTCAGAAAGATTTAGATCATGGTTTGCTGCAGTCACTTTTAGAGAGTAGAATCTGTATTTTAATCATCATTAAAATGTTAATGATAAAAAGTTAACGTAAACGCAAGCTATCTCACTGTGTGAAGACCAATCATTGTTCTGTGACAGTACATTTTGGTCTTGGGGGGGGGTTTGTTTGTGTGTTTGTTTTTTGAGACAGAGTCTCACTCTGTCTCCCCAGGTAAAGTACAGTGGAGTCATCACAGCTCACGCAACCTTAGACTCCTGGGCTCAAGCAATCCTCCTGCCTCAGCCTCCTGAGTAGCTGGGACTACAGCCATGAGCCACTATGCCCAGCCCATTTTGTTTTTTTTCTGAGTTTTCAGCATGATACCAAATACTCTGTTAATTCATTTTATCAGCAGTTCTATCAGATTGATAATATTGAAGTGGACATAATGTGGAAGGAAATGTTTTCTGCTGTTTGATTTAAATTTTATAAGATTTATCTGATGTAGCCTTTACTTATTAAAACAAAGTGTTTGGTGCTGTATTACTTTATATACCCACTTATGGGCTTTCCCCATTTGCGACAGGATAAGCACGCACTACTGGACGTCACTCCGAAAGCTGTGGACCTGTTGAATTATACCCAGTGGTTCCCGATTGTGATTTTTTTCAACCCAGACTCTAGACAAGGTGTCAAAACCATGAGGCAGAGGTTGAATCCAGCATCCAACAAAAGTTCTCGGAAGTTGTTTGATCAAGCCAACAAACTTAAAAAAACTTGTGCACATCTTTTTACAGGTAAGTGAAATTTCAAATGTAGTCTCTTTGCTCAAAAATGAAAATAGGGAATTGAAGCATGGAAGAAATAAGAAAATAATCTGAATAGAGAATTTGAAATTCTGTTCATGACTCCTTGAAAAATAGTTAATCCTATAAAATGGGTATATTAGACCCTGTCATTTGTGTATTGATTGAACTTTGCAATTTTGACTATTTGAAAATGAGCTAAAGATCCATGGCATGGTAATAATTATTTTGATGAGGCTCAGATTTTTGTATGGCATTGCAAGGCTAGTGATTGAACCTGGCCCAGCACCCACATCTCTTTATAGATTGTGTTATTGTTCTCTACTTACCAGCATGCATGCACTAATTTACAAAGTGATAGGAACTTGGTTTCCTTATTAATAAATTTTCCCCAAATAGAAACTTGAGCACTCCGGATATTGTATGATTTAATTATTACAACTGTTTTTTAGGTGCAATAGTAATATTATGTTTTCTTAAAAAGAGACTTTATCTTTTAGCAGTACATACTAAATAAATATTTACGGATGCCTAATGTGACTCCTGGAATTTGCCTAAATAATCTGCGGTGCGGGGAGTACGTGAGGATACCGATAAGACGAGACTGGCCGAGACTTAAGGGTTTTTGAAGCCAGTTGATGTGTACATGGGAGTTCACTAAAATGTTCTCTACTTTTGTATATGTTTAAAGTTTTCCATAGTGGAATATTTTTTTAAAGTTCATGAAATGAAGACTCACTGCTGCTATTACTCATGAAAGTAAAATGGTCTAAGAATGTGACATATTTTCGTAACTGAATGTATGTGCTACCTGTATAAATGACTAGTTCTGTGAATATGGTATAATAAGAGTTTTAAAGGGTTGCATAAATTTTTTGGTCATGCAGTGCGTTATTTTGTGGGAATAACATGAGGTGACTGCGTGGATCTGGCATCCTCAGGGTAATGATAGTTCTTTTGAGTCCCAGGCCAATCCTCGTCCACCTGTGTCATTTTTAGCATATGTGTGATACTGGGGAGGAAGAGTCTAATTGATCGTGTTCATATTAGAGTCTTGTTTTATTGTCAGTTGGCTTTTTTGTTAAAGAGAGATGTGCTGCTTACTACTGTGTCAAAATGTTGTAACTGAGGGAGTTGAACCAAATGCAAAGGAGGAAGTGCTTCATCATAAACTAGACTTCTCTGAATGTAGAGTCTTAAGTACTCGTGCTTTTGGAATCTTCATGCTTATGTTTTCTGTCATTTTTACTACTACTAGCAGTTTTTATTGTTACTGTTGTCATAGCAACAGTGAGCAGTGGTACAGCTTTTCATGAGCTGTCTTACTAGGCCATGAGCAAGGCCCAGCGACTTCAGATCTAGAGTGTGACTTTGCCTAGACTTACCTGTGGAGTCTCTGTGTGTTCAACATTGTACTTACGTTACAGCACAGACGTAGTATTGTAATGCCACGAGGGTCACATAGTGCAAGTCTTCCTTTTAACAGATGAGAACACCAAGGCCCACATGATTACAAATGATGTTAAAACTACCCCCATTTCACATTTCCCTCCTGCCTTGTGGGAGTCCACCGAATGGCGAGGGGATGCCTTCAGAGAGTTGAATTTGGGGTTCCTGTGAGGATGTAGGAAATCGGGAAGGGAAACCGTGGGTTGCAGAGGGAGAACCAGGCTGAAGGAGGCTGGACAAGGACAGCAGGGCAGAAGAAGGCAGCCAGTGACTGTGGGGCGCTCTCCCTTTATCTAGCTTCAAGTCCCCATCATTTGCTCTTTGCAGCACAGGGCCCAGTAGCCGGCTGGGTCTGATTCCCATGCGTGTGAAAGGGGTTAGCTCGCCTCCTTCAGCTCCACTAACAGATTACAGGATCCTTGAAGGAAGAGGCTGTGCACTATCCAGCTCTGTGTGCCAGAGGCCAGCATCAGGCATAGCAAATAGGCAAGTCATAAGTGTTTATAACTTACACTAGAACTGCTTCTGGCATACCAAGCCATTTCTTGCTTAAGCTAGTCAGGAAAGTAAAAGTTTTGGGATAACTAAAGTCAGAGGTTGGAATGGAAACACATACTGTGAGCATTGAGTTTCATTTGGAACTATAAAGTGATGGGATCTCACTGTAAATTGCCAATCTCTCATATGGAATTTTTATGTAGGAGAGGTGGTGAAGACTGCTAAACAACTTTGACCAACAAGCCCCAATTCCCTGCCAAATGGTCTTTTACAATATTCTTCCAAACTTATAAGGTTGACTCCTAAAAGCTGCACGGATGGCCTCACTGAGCGCTTTCATGATCGCGCCCCCCACCCCTGACCCTCCCACTCAGCTCAGCCAGACAGTGACTTGACAGCCGTGTGCCGTGGCCAGAACAGCGGTCTTCACTCTTGAGCGGTAGAACCTTCAGACAGAATTAATATTCTGTAGGCTTTTTATGCTTTTAAATTTTATGACATTTTTATAAATTAATAAATGAGAATAATAGCACTGGTTTGGTGAGCCCAGCAATTTGGAGTCAAGCTGTGTGTCGCACGTGGTCTTGCCTAGGTGCAGTATCCTTTTTTTCCCCTTTTGCATGGTAAGAAAATCCTGTTTGCCACAGATGAGTATTTAATTATCACGATATTAAAATGGTTCTCCTTACAATCTTGAAGTACTCCTCCATTAAACAAGAAAATCCTTAGTCTGGGATTTGCCCAAATCTAGTTGGCTTGTCAAAACAAGTTTAAATGTTAGGCTTGACTTCCCCTACTACCACAATTTTTAAAAATTTACTATAAAATACATTTACATTTGTATATAACAAATCATTTCTTTAAAGAAATGAAGTTTGTATGACATGTTTTCTTGGAATCTTCAAAGCACTCAGTTCATGGTTTGAAGACCACGGAAGTAGAATTATGGATTTAGAGATGCGAGGAGGGCCACGCTTTATGTTAAATTGTGGGATTTTAAAGCACATGAGATATTCTAGCCCTTTATCAGCTTTTAGGCTTTCATTAAAGTCCCTGGTAGGACTTTGGAGGTGCTGAACAAGTGCTACTGATTATTATTAGTGATACTACTTTATACTTATTTTGTTACCTTTCAATGTGACCTGTTTTAAGACCATTTTCTGTCATTCTGTAGTCTTTGAGAAAGCTTGAGGGGAAAGGTAAATCTTGTACCCAAACTGCAGTAGGTAATTCTTGGTTTCTCGAGGGAATGTTGACAGCCTGGTTGACCACAGGAAGCAGAGGGAACATGCTGGGTACCTTGGCTGTTGCTCACCCATTTAGAGGGGGTTTAACACTGCAATGTTGACTGAGCCCCATGAATAACTTTATTGAGATTTAATTTACCTACCGTATAATTCACTCATTTAAAGTATACAATTCAGTGGGTTTTAGTATATTCAGAGTTGTGCAGCTGTTATCACAATCCATTGCAGAACATTTTTTACCATCCCCCAAAGAAACCCCATACCCCTTAACAGTCATTCCCCATTTTTCCCTCTCCCTAACCCCTCCAGTCTCACAAGTCACCTCTGGCTGTTGCTCTGAGTGCTCTCCAGCCTCCGTGGCTGGGGAGGGGGAGGTAACACTGACCGCACACATGCCAGGCTGGGCATAGATGACCCTGGAACCCCAGTACTCCCAGCCAAGGCAGCGGCTGAGTGAACATCCTTTCGGGATTTCACATTCTTGCACTTGAGAGAGATATATTAAGCCTATCCAAGGGGAATAGGCCTAGCCCAGAGGTTGGGGAGCAATAAATAGTTAAATAATATTGGTCGAAGGCAAAGAACATGAAAAGCCTAATGAGCGAAAAGTACTTGATCCAGAGTCAAGGGACGGGGACACCACGTCTGTGCACCTACCTGTTAAAAAGAGGTCAAGTGCGTGAGTTGGGTGTTACCTTTATATACAGTTTAGGAATTTAGCTACTATGAGGCTCTTATTTTTTGTTCATATACTTTGTGAACTCAGTAAGAGGTCTTGTGACTTTCTTCATTTTATCAGGGGCACAAACATTTTCTGCCTTTCATAAGTGGCCCTTTTAACGTTAGGTTTGTGATGAACACAGACTGTACTTATCTCAAGGCGACTCCAGCATAAAGCTTTAAAAGGCTGTTTAACGTTATGTACGCATTTAGTGCAAATCACTCATTTAGTCTCTGGGGTACAAAATCTCGCTTCTGTTTTTAAGGACTGTGGCATCATATTTTAGCTATGAGCACAATAATCTCTGCAAGGTACCGTGATAAGAATACAGAAGTCTATGGAATCAAGGTTAATTTTCCTAGGGTTATCCAATGGATCAGTTTATTCTAATGCTTTAAATAATTAATAACCAAGGAAATTGTAAGCCCATTCAGGATTTTCCAAGGTCACTGTCAGAACTTCTTAAGTGGAAGAAAGCTATATGTAATCAGGAAGAAAACTGGAAGCATAGTTACTCACAAAATTCGCTTAATGGTTCTTTTTGGCTTTGGAAGTGATAAAACATAATGCCGTGCCCTCTAATAAAAGGCCCTGATGATGTAGTTTAAAAGAAATCCTGACTTAAAAAAAAAGCTGCAGTCTGGTAATTTTAGGTGCAGTTTAATTTATTATTCTGGACTAATTTGCTTGTCTAGTTTATCTCCTTTAGGTCCATAAATACATACTGCTGAAGAATGATTACATATGTTGTACTTTATTAGTATTTCATATCTGTACTCTAAATTTGTGCTTTTAGATGGGCCATGTAGTGTGGTGGCTGAGGCCAGAGGCTCTGAAAGCGAACTTCTGAGTTTGCATCCAGGCTTTTCTGCTTGGTTGGTGTGAGGCCTTGGGCTAGTTACTTTCACATGCCTAGGTTTCTCATCTGTAAGATGAGAATGGTAGTAATACCTACCTCGCAAGGTTTGTGTGAGCATAGAATGAACTAATCTATGTAAGGCACTTGGAAAATACCTGGTCGACCCACATTGAGTGCTAATATGTAAGATATATTTTGGTCTGAATAGAAAATGTGCATTCCTTGAATATACACCAGTGGAGTTTGGGTAATCTGTATGTGTATTCCAAAATGTTTAAGTTTATCAAAATGATATATACAGTTGGGCATCTGTATCTGTGGTTTCCATATCCATGGATTCAACCAACCGTGGATCGAACATATTTGGGGGAAAAAATGGATGATTTTGCCTGTACTGAACATGTACAGACTCTTTATCTTGTCATTATTCCCTAAACAGTGTAACAACTGTTTACATAGCATTTACATTGTATTAGCTATTATAAGTAATCTAGAGATGATTTAAAGGATACAGGAGGACGTGTGTAGTTTATATGCAAGTACTCTACAACATTGTCTATCAGGGACTTGAGCATCCATGGATTTTGGTATCCAAGGGGCTCCTGGAACCAATCCTCCACAGATACTGAGGGACGAATGTACATCTAAGTGTTATTTTTTTCTTATTTATAATATACATGCCTACGTAAATGTGATAATTTTATGTCTGTTTTAGATGTATCTTTGCTCTTGTACTTTTTAAAAACATTTTTTAAAGTTAGCTTTTCTGAAAATAAACATTCTAAAAATTAATGTACTTTTTAGCTTTATAACATCCATCTGTAATGTAAACTCATACAGCTAGATGGTTCATAGTTTTAATTATATTCAATGAAAGGAGTTAGTGCTCAAATCTGTGCATTCTTTTTCTTGCATCTGTCAAAGTTGTAATTCAAATATGACAGAAATGAGTATAAACTATGTCAACTAGTGTCCTTAATGAGCATCGCTCTGGAAATTGATGCACACATTTTTATTTACATTTCTATAGCTACAATCAACCTAAATTCAGCCAATGATAGCTGGTTTGGCAGCTTGAAGGACACCATTCAGCATCAGCAAGGAGAAGCAGTCTGGGTCTCGGAAGGAAAGGTATGTGGCATAGATACGCTGCTATGAGGTGAGAGTTCGTGTCCTGACCTTTTCTTAAGAGGGAGTGAATGTAGTCAAACCGTGCCCATTTGAAGTGACTCTAATGTGTACGTTAATCAAGTTTGACATGTAATAAATTCTCTGACCAAGTAAGAAACACGAAGGGACTTTTCCAAGAAAAGCATAATGTGATGCACGCAGTCCTACATTCACTTCCCTTTTACTGTTAACATAGTAACTAGTGTTGTGTTCCAAGTACACTAATCAGAGCTTACAAGACCTCACGCTGAGCTCCACGGCTTGCTAAGGACATGGGAAACTTAGAGTGCAGATGAGGGGGGAGGCTGAGGAACGTGGAGAATACAGTTAAAAATTAATAGAAAGAAGAAATGCTAATGGAGTTGGAATTATTTGCTTAGAAGAAAGGTTGGTAGAGACTGTGCCATAGTTCTAGGGGTTTGAATAGGTGAAATGTGAGCATTAGGGAACTTGTCTAGGCCTCTAAGATTGGATAGCTTCTCACCTGCGGAGATAGTTTACACTCGGCTGTGCTGCAGGGAGGAAGGAGAGAGATTATATAACCTGTGGTCCCTTTCATTCTAAGGAGCTTTTGGTGCTGGTATCCTGTGCTCCAGCTGAATTGAGGTAGTTTATGAGAGTTTACGGTGACTCTTTTGTTGCAGAACTAAGTCTTGCATTTTGAGAACTGGATGTTTAGTCAAGGTATCTGGCATCTGCTGAGTGCTTACCGTCTGGAAGGCTCCATGCTAGCTCCCTAGGAGAGGACAAGTTGAGCAGGACATAGCTTCTGCCCACAAGGATGTGAGCATCTTATAAGGAGTGGAGATTGTGCAGCACAAGGCACTGTGCGTTTATTACTAGGTGGGCGGGACCAGGAGAACAGGCTGGAGAGGAGCTCAGTTCTGGAAGGAAAAAAGCCTGACCATCGGAGGAAGTGTGGGCCAGTGGCTGCGTCTAGGAAGGATGGTAGCGAGGATAGGCTGGCAGGTGGCTAATTTGAGTACCTGCACCAAAATTAACATACTATCAGCCTGGACCACAGCCAGGTGATTTCAGGGGGAAGGATGTTGCCTTCCTTGGGTAGCACGTCCAGGTTTCAGTCGCTTGGCTGCGCCCTTGGGAATTTTCTTGAGCCCCACGCCCAGGAGCCTTGTCAGACCCCACTGACCCTCCGAAACAAATTCCTCTAGATGGAAGGGATGGATGATGACCCCGAAGACCGCATGTCCTACTTAACCGCCATGGGCGCGGACTATCTGAGTTGCGACAGCCGCCTCATCAGTGACTTTGAAGACACGGACGGCGAAGGAGGCGCCTACACTGACAATGAGCTGGATGAGCCGGCCGAGGAGCCGCTGGTGTCGTCCATCACCCGCTCCTCGGAGCCGGTGCAGCACGAGGAGGTGAGGCGAGGCAGGCCACGGGCAGGAGGCTCCTCCGGCGGCGGTTCGTTCAGGGTGCGGAGGAAGGCGCGCCTGCGGGTCGGAGCAGATGAATTCTAGGGAGCCTCTTACTCGGAGTCCACGCCTGCACGATTGCGGCTGTGGTCCAGGGGATAGGAGGGCAGGAGAGTGAACTTCAGAAGAGATTAAGTGGCCGGCACTCCTCACACCTGTGCCTTCAGGCGTGCTGGGTAAACAGGGTGGCTTTGTGTGCCAGTGTCCAAATTACAACGGAACATTCCTTTGCAATGCAGTATTGTTGTATCACTTGTAACCTTTGATTAGATCTCTCTCTGTACTCTTAGATGTCCTTGCTTTTCCTCCCCACCCTACCTTTAACCTTTCTAATCTTGCCAGAGCTCCTGAGTGTTTCCCCATCAGTTTCCTTCTCTTTTGTATTTCAGTTTTTAATTGAGCTCGTGATTAAATATTCACCTGATCACATGTACTCTGCATCCACTGACCCGGGATTATACAGCTTATAGGATCCTAGAAATCGTATCCGCAGGCGCTAAGTCAGGACCAGGGCAATTATTAGTTGTACTTTAGAGAACGTTGGAACAGTGATCTTTGTGGACGAGATTATCCATATATTTGGATAATTACTGCTATGGATTTCTCTTTAGCAATTTAGCTCATTCCGGTAAATGATCTTTTTCTTAATGAAATAGAAGTACCAAAAAAATAAGTTGAAGGGGGAGAAAAACACATCAAAACTGCAGCAAAAAATTAGTGTATGCTGCTAGACAAGTTGTAAAGAATAAATCAACTCCCAGATGTCTACAGACACAGATGGGCTAGTGCTTAGAGATGTTAGCAGTTATTAGTGACACACAAGATTTTAGACTTTAGGAGGGTTTTTTAAAAAATTATATTTTGAAGGAAGAGACTACTATATTGGATGCAGCCAGTTTTCAAAAATATGACTTAAACCTTTGCTAATAGAGTATGCTTGGTATCTGGGTCACAGCCTTGACGTCCAGACTTAAAAGTTCACAGAACTCCAGCAAAACAGACGAGTGCTCTCTTCTCTCTGCTCGGATGTTCTGGTTGTGAATGAACCTTTGTGTCTTATAGAGCATAAGGAAACCTAGCCCAGAGCCACGAGCTCACATGAAGAGGGCTGCTAGCAGCGATCAACTTAGGGACAGTAGCCCGCCCCCAGCGTTCAAGCCAGAGCCGCCCAAGGTACGTGGCTGGGGAGCCCAGGATGGGAAGGAAGAGGAAGCAGGTGCCTCTGAGCCCCCAGTAGCCAGGGAGGTGTGCACACAATGAGATAGTGTTGAATTTACAGTGTTCCCTATTAAAGCCTGTCTTTTAGCCTGTTGGGTGATCCCCAAAATCAGGGAAGGGCAAAAAGATAGGAAGGAAAGACAATATTAGGAGAGTGTATAATTTTAGGACTGTTAGAGTTGAGTTTATTTACTTTCTTTGTAAAAAGAGTAAAAGATTGACGAACGCTGCATGCCCAGAATCACCAATCTCAGAATCTGTTTTTCTTTCTCTGTCCAATTAAAGTTTTATGCCCACAGTCTGATTTAGATGCACCAGAAAATCCTAGCTGGTGATTTGCTAAAGAAAAGAGTCATTGCCACTGCTTATAATAATGCCTTTCATTGAGAGAGCAACTTGATTTACTTGTTTAATAAATCGTTCTCCAGAACAGGATCAATATAAAGAAACAGGCTTATATCATATGATTCTTCACCTCCAATCAAAATCAAAGCTATGGCTATAGGCTTTTCCTTATACTCCAATAAAATTTCTATTTAATTCAGTAATTTAGATGAGAAGAAAGCAATAACTGATGATCTGAGCTGTCACAAATAAGTAAAATAGTGACCTCATAAAATATATCAGTGAAAATTTGCAAGCAGAGTGAGAATCAATGTGTGGAGGAGAAATGGCTGATAGCTTGATGTGCTCTCCTCCTTGATCCCCACTCGGTCTCGTTCTCTTCTGTCTGGACACGGGAGTCACCTCTTCACCTCTGGGCTGGGACATGCAGCCTCAGTGCAGCATGGTCTCAGAAGCCCATTCTTCCAGTCCCTAAGCCTGACTTGTTCTGAGTGAGGTCTTCTCCAAGATTCTAATCTCCTCTACTACAAAATTATCCAAGGTCTCATCTACCTGTAGCAACAGTAGCCCTCCCAGCACTTTCCCCATACCCTCTTGGTTTCCTAATACTCTTCTGTAGGCAGGGAGAGAGGTAGGGCTCCGGGTACCCCACCAGCAACCGTTTGCCTTGCTGTATTGGATTCCTTGTTGGGATGGCATTTTTTGACCACCTTTGGAAACTGATCAGGAAATGGAGTGTATTAAATCACTAATATAGATTTGAAAATCAACTAAAAGTCCAGGGTAAAAACATGTGATTGCTTTCTGTAGGCCAAAACCCAGAGCAGAGAAGAATCCTATGACGTCTCCAAATCCTACGAATACAAGTCCAACCTCTCTGCCGTTGCTGGGAGTGAAATTCCCGGGGCATCTACCAAAGGTTACCCTCCACCTGTTGCAGCGAAACCTGCCTTTGGGCGGCCTATACTGAAGCCCTCCACTCCCGTCCCTCCCCCAGAGGGTGAGGAGGTGGGAGAGAGCAGTGAGGAGCCGGATAACACTCCCAAATCAGTCCTGGGCAAAGTCAAAATATTTGAGAAGATGGATCACAAGGCCAGATTACAGAGAATACAGGAGCTCCAAGAAGCACAGAATGCAAGGGTAAGTGTTTTAAACTATGTCACCGGTGAGTTTTAGGTAAGTTTGATTTCAGTACAACAGTGCACAGCCCTTTTCCCACTGCCACAGATGTGACCGGGATGTTCACACTTGCGGTGCCAGAGGTATATGCTGCATGTGTGGCTTCCAGGTGGCCAGCTCTCAAGAGCATCTCTTTTTGTCTTCCAGTCAAGAAAGTCTGACCACAGAGGTGAATAAGATTCTGCTCCTCATATATCAGAACTTTGTTTTGGGTTCTGGAGTGGGGCAGTGGGAGGAGAGAACCAGCGCCTCTCAGAAGTTATTTTAGTTAGGATGTTAGTGATGTTTATTTGATAACTCAGTCTTCATTTGCTCCCAGATTTGCCAAAGAAACCAAGCCAACTTTGGATGCTAAAATTGAAAAGCCTATAGATTGTACTTTTTGAGCTGCTTTTGTACTATGGGCACATATAACCTTTCAAGTGTCAAAGAAGAATTTAACCAAAGATCCTCGGACTATGTTCTGAGCAGTAGATACGGGAGTTTTTTCATTCAAGCCTATCATGGCAATAACAGTGCTTCTGAGCATTTTTCTTCTTTTTTTTTTTTTTATTGTGGTAAAATATACATAACATAAAATTTACCATTTCAACTATTTTTAAGTGTCCAGTTTGGTGGCATTAAGTACATTCACATTGTTGTGCAGCTATGACCACCATCCACCTCCAGAACTTTCTCATCCTCCCCAAGTGAAACTCTGTGCCCATTCTCCCTCCCCCCCAGCTCCTGGAAAACCACCTTTCTACTTTCTGTCACTATGAGTTTGACAGCTTAGGAACCTCATGTAAGTGGAATCATGCAGTATTTGTCTTTGTGGCTGGCTCATTTCACTTAGCATGAATGTCCCCAGGGTTCATCCAGGTTGCAGCATGTGGAAGAGTTGCATTCCATGGGCTGAGCACGGTGGCTCACACCTGTAATCCCAGCACTTTGGGAGGCCAAGATGGGAGGATTGCTTGAGGCCAGGAGTTTGAGACCAGCCTGAGCAACATAGCAAGACCCCATGTCTACAAAAAATAGAAAAATTAGTCAGGCATGGTGGTACATGCCTGTAGTCTCAGCTACTCGTGAGGCTGAGGCAGGAAGATCCCTTGAGCCCAGGAATTGGAAATTATAGTGAGCTATGATTGTGCCACTGCACTCTAGTCTGGGTGACACAGCAAGATCCTGTCCCTCAAAAAATAAAAAATAGAAAAGAGTTTCATTCCTTTTAAATGTTTTTTCTACTTGACATGTACCACTAGGCACCAGATACCATCATGGAAACTGGAGAGTTGCTTCTGTGTTTCCTCTTCTCCTTGAAACGGATGGGAAAGGAAGTAGGATGTAGGGAAAAAGTGGGACCAGAAGGAAACCAGCAAGCAAACTATCTAGTAGTTCGTTCTTTCTCTCTTGTTTTTGTTTTTCTTGTTTTTCAAATTCCCACAGATTGAAATTGCTCAGAAGCATCCTGATATCTATGCCGTTCCAATCAAAACACACAAGCCGGACCCCAGCCTGCCTCAGCACGCAAGGTAGGGGCTGCGCAGCAGGTGTAAGTCTCAGGAGGGAGCTTCCTCTCTAGGACTTGGACTTGAAGAAAACATTTTCTTTACTCAGATTTCTGGGCAACAGGAGGATTTTTTGCCTCCCTAGTCATTCAGTCAGATTTAATTGTCAAGATTACAGAGTCAAAAATTGATGATAATTTTGCTTGTGTGCTAAAACTCTGACAAAGTGTAGTCATTGCTATTTCAAGTCCGTACCCTTTGACACATCGGAGCGCAGTTACTATGTTACATTGTGTTGGGGTAGCACCTGAGCAGAATTCCTAGGGCTTAGACCTGTTCTGCTGCTATGTTTTCTGGCTTAGCCAAGCTCCTTAATTCCATTGTGCCACCTAGCAAAGTCAGGCCACTTGTACTGCCCTGGGGTCTGAAGGGACCCTGACAAGAAGTTGACCAGCGTTGGTAAGATGCTTTATGTTTAAAATGCTACACAAGCACCAGGAATTCTCTCAGCGTCTTCCTGTTGAGGTTTTACACTAGATCGTATCCTGCTTCCGAGAATAGAAAAAAAAAAAATCACATTTTTCTTGTGGTCAGTCTGCCTGGAAGCTGGAGTCTAGTTTTACAGCAGTGGAAAACTAGAAGCAAATTTCTTCTTTACCAATTGAATGGTGGCAACCCAGTCAATCAGGTTGCTGCTGGCAACAAAGAGGACTAGGGTAATGGACTGAAACGGGCAGAGAGCTCACTCAATGCTGGGTGAGGCTGTCACCAGAGAGCTTAGGGGTGGGGAAGGCATCCCCCTGTCCAACGAGGAAGCGCCTGGCTGGCTTCCTCACTCACTACCCGGATTGGCCTTGGCCTTGACCTATTTCTCCTAGCCCTGCTTCCACGACTGAACCTGGGCGAGGCCAGGAATGCCCCTGGTGGTTGGGCAGAGTGTGGCCCAGAGGTCAGTGAGTGATCAGCCTCAGGGATGGCCCTCTGTGCCTATAGCCACAGCTCCACAGGCAGCCAGGGGACAGTGCTCTGCCATGTGTTTAAGACTCTCACTCTGTTAGCTCCAGACCCCCCGAGCCGCAGAAAAATCCTTCCAGACTTTATCAGGATGCCAGAGGAAGTTATGGCAGTGACGCTGAGGAGGAGGAATACCGCCAACAGCTGTCGGAACACTCAAAGCGTGGTTACTATGGCCAGCCTGCCCGATACCGGGACACGGAATTATAGTTGCCTGAGAATGGACTCTTCTGGGCCCGTCTGCTGCCACAGCAGAGTGACACTGCCGCCAGGCCACTGCAATGGTTCTTCAGTTAAAATGCACTGCGGAGATGCGGTGGGCCATGGGCCCCTGTGTTGTCACGGGAGCCAGGGACAGCCAGTACAAATTAAGAACTGAAGGCTCTGCTTGCAGGACTGGGTTAGAGGAGTTTGTGGCTTTTGCTGAGAGATAAGAGGAACACTAGACTACAGTCTGATACTGTTACTCACTTCAGTGGACCAAAATCTGTATTAATTCTGTTTGCGTATTTTTAATATGTATATTAAGAAGCAATAACTATTTTTCCTCATCAGTAGCTGCCTTCAAGGACTGTGTTAATGTGAGGCAGAATGTGAAAAAAGGAATAAAAAATACTGTTGGACTCGAACTAAATTCAAATAAGTATTTTATTGCAGCTCTCTAAGTGCCTTTGATGAGAAGTGTCTTAAATTTTTCTTCCTTTGAAGCTTTCTGCAGCACCATAATGGACTAAAGCATTATTTTGACTAAATTTTTATACCAGTTTAATAGCCGCGATTTTCCCTGCACTGTATCATCTTTTCGAGGCATTCCATCTTTGTAATATTTTCCATAAATTCTGACTGTATATATAATAGCTATATTTGATAGTTTGGCTATAAGTCCTCAGTAGCTTGAGTCCAAGAAGTTAGTATAGAAATTTTTTGTTTGTTTCAAACCAAGTGCTCCACAAAAGCAGATACTCAAGGAAAACACATTTTATTTCCAAAAGTGTGTATTGACAACTGTTTTATAATTTAATAAAAAGGAGTACATTGCAATCAATAACTTGCTTCGTGATAGATTTCTACACTACTTCCGATTTTTAAATGCAACTTTCATTTCAACTGATCATTAAAGTGAGAACTTGCTCATTGTTGAACATTGGAAAATGGAGACACATATGAAAAAGAAAATAAAAATCACCCATAATCCCATCCATCAGATAATTCTGGTGAATTTCCTCCAATTACATATCTATGGATGTCTGCGGGTATGATATTTGAGGGTATGCTGTGTTTGCAGTTCTGTTTCCTACTTTTTCTATTTAACATTCTATCACAAATGTTTCTCTTAGGTAGTTAAAAATCCATGCATACATCATTATTAGTAACTGCAGGGTAATACATCCCGTGACTGCTTCATAAGTGAACAGTTCTATTATGGACTGGATTATTTCCAGGTTTTTGCCTTTTTTACATGAAATGTACCTCTCTATGTAATCCATTTTTGTATGTCAGTGATCAGTATTTCAGTCCTTTTCTGTAGGTAAGTTCTCAAAAGTAAAATCGCTGAGTAAAAGCACAGGAACATTTTCAGGTTCTTGATGTTTACTACCAAATTGCTTCCTAGAAAATTTAGACCAATTTATGTTCCCACATTCACTCTTGGAAGACTAAAATTGGTTTAGGATTTTAGCAAGACAGTTTTAGGAGGGTAGGCTTGCATGAGTCAAAAGTACACTGAATTTGGGAAAGAAGGGGAAGGGTTTAATTCCATTTGGGTCTTGTATGATGTGAGTTGACACAAAGGTGTTAAACTTGTGCTTTAGTTGAGTTAGAAATTCATCTTACTGGTAACTGAATTATACTGTAAACGTGTCCTTGGCTGTGACTTTAGCAGCAGATGTAATAAAGTTAAGGATCTTGAGCTGAGCTCAGCCTGGATTATCTGAGTGGACCATAAATCCAACAACATGTGTCCTTACAAGAGACAGAGAAGGTCACGTGAATATGACGGTGGAGATTAGGGTGATGCAGCCACAAGCCAAGGAACACCTAGATCCACCAGAAACTAGATGAGCCAAGAAAGGTTTCCTTCCTAGAGCTTTCAGAGGGAGCATGGCCCTGCTGACAACTTGATCTCATACTTCTGGTCTCCAGAACTGTGAGCAAATACATGTCTGTTCTTGAAGGTCACTGAGTTTGTAGTAATTTGTTGTAGCAGCCAGACAAAACTGATACACATGGTAACTTCTATACAGTTGTTAAGAAAATTTAGGAGAGACAAGGATAGTGTTCACGATAAAGCCAGCATTAGAAATAGGTCTGTCAGGACACTAACAGTATAGACAAAGTCTTGGATTTTCATGTCTGAAAGGATACTTTGAGACCTGAGCCAGGCCCCACATTTTACTGATGTGGAATCTGAGATCCTAAGAGGAAAATTTCTCTACTGAAGGCCACACAGGTGGTTAGGGGCAGGGACAAGTGAAGACGTCAGCTCTTCTGATTCCCACTCCACCAGCCTGCTTCTCCACGTGCTGAGCCACTGAGCAGAAGTTTCTTCACTTTTCTATACCAGATCGTTTCTGCAGGAGCTGACTGCCTCCATTTCACCATACTGTTTCAGTTTTAAGTGACAGACATCCATCTCTACGGGTCAAACAATGAAGGAGTTCTTGGCTCACGTAACTGGAAAAGATGAGAGTGGATTTGGTATTAGGACAGAAACTAGGTCCTCAGTAATCCCAGTGGGACTTTCTTGCCAGCCCTCAGTTCTCCCCTCTCCACCCTGAGTCTTTTCTTGTCTTTCCTCATTCTCTCTGATAGTGGACATGCCTTTTTCACACACTGGGGAAGAAGGCTGCTGATAGCTCCAAATCCACATCTTTCCTGTACCATGACCCCAAAGCCAAGAGAAAGCTTCCTGTCAGAGCCACAGAAAAGACCCAGGAAGAGCCCTGATTGGCTTCAGGTGGGTCACACGTCCGATCCTGTGGTGGAGTGCCAAGGGGCAGGGTCTGTGTGGCAGGGGCTGCTGGCTGCTCTCCCAGTTCCCCATTCTCCTCTTATTCCAGGGCACGCAGCTGGAGTACTTCCCCAGTCCACCTTGGAGAGAGGCCTGGTCAGATGATGGCATTCCAGTTGATGGGGGACATGAGCAGATGTGATGTGCCCCTCTCCCAGGTCTGGCCCACCAAAATCTCCTTACGTGCTTCTCCTCCATGTTCCTTCTCTTGGTTGGCTGGAAGGGAGGCGACCCCAGGGCAACCTTGGAAACCTCATATTGAATAAGGCAGTGGCCCCACCGGTTGGCAGTCACCAGTCTGGATGACTGCATGGAAGAAAGTTACCTCCTGACCTATTCATCAGCCCAGCCCAGCCCAGCATAATAGTTTATGTGAACAAGAAATAAACCTCTACTGAATTTGACCCATTGTAATGGAGGAGTTTACGTTTCCACTGTTAGTCTACATTAACTAGTACAATAAACATATTGTGCCCATGCATGGAAAAACTGCCATATCAAATGTACTAATCAGGCAGGCCGTAGTAATAAACAACCACAACTCTTAGTGGTTTAAAGCAACAAAGGGTTATGTCTCACTTGTGCCACCTGTTAATCATGCGTGCCTGGGAAGGACTTTGCTTTAGTCTCATTCTCACTCAGGGACCCAGGTTGAGGGAGGCTTCATCTTTGTGCTTCCATGATTGCCAAGGCAAGATGAAAGGCTATGGTGACCCGTTCACTGGTTTTTAAAGCACCAGTTCCAGACTGATTTTTTTTTTTCTTTTTCTTTTTTTTCTTTGCCCATTTTCAATGAGAACTTTTTTTTTTTTGAGACAGTCTCACTCTGTCACCCAGGCTAGAGTGCAGTGACATCATCATAGCTCACTGCAGCCTCAAACTCCTGGGCTCAAGTGATCTTCCTGCCTCAGTCTCCCAAGTAACTGGGACTACAGGCGTGTGCCACCACACCCAGCTAACTCTTCATGAAGGGACAGCTCAGGAGTTACAGTGACAGGAAGGAAACCGATGTGTCAGCCTCACTCCCCTCTCCTCCCTTTCCTTTATGTCGCCTTCCCCACCCCTGCTTGTCTCTGGCTCTCCCACTCTTTCGTTAGTGTCTCCCTATCAGACTCTGAAGAACTGTCAGTGCAGTTCTTTCTCCTGTCCAACATCTAGTGCCTAATAATCACTCAACACATGTATGTGCATCCATGCAACTTATGTTCCCTCTCAGTACGGACTGAATTTCGAATGGAATCATCTGCAACTCTCAGATCCCTTCCTGAGGAAATGGGATGACGGAAGGATTAGGCCAAAAAGCATGTACAAGTCTCAAGAGTCCTCTTCATAAAGTTCCGCAGAGGTTTGCAATCCTTGTGCTGCCTTCGGAATGTCAATATGTTGACAACACGAGCCCTCACTTAGGACACTTGGAATGTGACCCTACTAGTCAAACTAGGGACACAATCTTTGTCCTCAGATCTTTGCTGACACTCAGGCCTCCCTGCAGCTCTCTTGTCCACACATTGTCCAAGCTGTATGTGTGAGGCTCTTCAAACACATCTTGGAGGCAGACTTGGTCCCTGCCTTTATAGAGCTTTGTTCTTCAAGTTTGTCAGAAGAGACACTATTTAAATTTAAGAACTCTGTTGTGGGGCAGTGTTTCAACCTATTGGATGGCCACATTTTTTTGTAACCTAGGATCCTTCCTTTGACCTTCTATTTTCTTGAACTTTCTCATAGGGATCTAGCAGGGAAACTAGATCAAACATCTATCCTTGTCATGGCAGGGCCAGCCATCGCTCCTCCTGGCACCAGCACCATTTCTCTATTTCAAATGATATTATCCACAGTCTTGGAATCCCCTTGATATGTTCCCTTAGGAACCTGTATGCAGATATGGAAGATAATATTTTCCAAAAATGGTTACAGCAATATTTTCAGTCCCACATTCTTCCAGAACCTTATTTCTCTCCATCAAGAAGGAGATGGTATTTACTCTCCCCATGAACCTAGGTGGGACTTTATGACTGCTTCAATGAATGTAAGGTGGCAGAAATAGTGACACATGACTTGGAAGGCCAGGTCATAGAAGGAGACACAGGTTCCTGCTTGCTCTCTCTTGGAATGCTTGTCTTCAAAACTCACCCTGTGAGGAAGCTCACACAGAGAGACCACATGAGAAAGTCCATGTGCAGAAGAACTGAGTCCTCAGCCAATGGCCAGCGTCCACTGCTAGATGTGTGAGTGAAGCAATCCTCAGATAGTCCCAGCCCCCAGCCTCTGAGGCCCCAGACATCACTGTGGCAAAGACGAGCTGTCCCTGCTGCACTATGACCAAATCCTTGACCCAGGGAATCCATAAGCATAACAAATGGACATTTCTACCACTCAGCTTTGGGGTAGTTTGCTAGACAACTATAGTAACTAGGACAGTGAACCAAGCATAAAATGTTATTGAAACTTCCCAGATACTTTCGTTACCTCAGCATCTGTAGATCCCTTCTTGTACTCATGGCACTGTAGCAATGCATGGCTACTGTACGGATAACCAAGGGTGTGGTTCTGCTGCCATGGCCAGCTCCGCCATGATGCAAGCAAAAACATGAAAAATGGGCAAAGACTTGCACAAGCATAAGAATAACTGGGAATTGACTATACAGTGCATAAAATACAATTTGCCCAAAATGAATGCTATGGTTTGAATATGCCCTCTAAAACTCAGGTCAAAATTTAATTGCCATTGTGACAATATTGGGAGGCAAGACCTTTCAAAGGTGATTAGGTCATAAAGGCTCTGCTCTCACGAGTGGATTAATGCTGTTATCGTGGGACTGGGTTAGTTATCTCGGGAGTGGCTCCTGATAAACAGGGTAAGTTCCACTCAACTTCCTTTCTCTGTCTCTCGCCACGTGCTGCCTTCTGCCATGGGCTGACCTTGGCCAGATGCCAGTGTCATGCTCTTGGACTTCTCAGCCTCCAGAACCATGAGCAAAATCAACTTCTGTTCTTTATAAACTCCCTAGTCTGTGGTATTCTGCTACAGCAGCAGAGAACAGACTAAGACACAGACCACCTCTAATCCTGATGTTGTGTTTGCTAGAACCCTGTTTTTGGCATTGGTATTTTATACCCCCCCCCCACTTTCTTAAAGAAAGAAGAGAAGGCATGTGGGGGATGAGACATTTGATTCCGTCCATAGCCCTGAGCCTTAGCACCTCCAGCTTTCTGGCTTCCTTTACAGCCTTTTCTTAGCTCTTACACATCTAGTCCTTATGCTTAGTTTGCTAAAAGCAGAATTTCTAGAATCTAATGAGCTGATTACCAAATAGTAGTGGCAGCATCAGCAGCTTCCCCCAAATAACTCCAAATCATCATGATCATCATCAGCATTGTTATTATCATAATCAGTCCTGTGACCAAAGGATGCTTACTCTTATGAAAGTGTAACTATAAACAAGTCCAGAATACTCCGCTGTTTTTGTTCCTTGGGGGCCATCTTGCCCTGGGTTCCTTGGAGCAGAGGTTGACACGAGGCTCTCTGTGCAGGTAGACTATGTGAGAGGTGAGCCTGGGGAGACAGAGTGAGGGAGAGAAAAGAATGAGACCCAGACGAAGGAAAAACCAATACTATGTAAGGGTCTTGGAGCTTGATCCCAGGGGATTTCCTGAGACACACGTGGGATTTCTCCACCATGGGAGAACATTCGCTAATGCATTCACTGGGCATTTCTTGTGTTAGATGCTTTCCAAACGCTCATTTAATCATCACAACACTGAATGTTGGGTTTTAATAACTCCTATTTTTTAGATGAGAAAGCTGAGGGCTGAAAAGCTTAGACTGCTCAAAGCTACAGAGGCAGGCAGCAGAGCAGCTCCAGCCTCGAACTCCAGAATCCTGGGCCACTTCACAACAGCACCTGCCACGCCAAGGGGGCAGAGAGTTTCCCTGGTTTTTCTCAGAAGCTCTAAGAAAATGCAAAAATATCCTTTTTGGCCTCAAACCAAAATGCCTCCGAGGAAAGAGTCCCAAATGTACAATAGAGAATTGTCTGGCAAACTTAGACCCGGAGTTCCCAGCTGGAAACCCACGGAGAGGAAACAGTTCCTGAAAGCCCTCATAAGCTACTCCGGCCCATAGTACTTGCGTGATGAGGCAGCTGACGAGATTTCACAGAACCATATGGAACAGCAAGACCACAGACTAATGGCAAACCAAAGAGCAAAGAATAAAACTGAGTTTTAGGTCTTTTAAAGAAGCTCTGGCAGAGAGCGAAGTTCCTCCCGGCCCGTGGCTGTCACCTTCCTTCATCAGTCAGAGTCCTATTCTTAGTTTGAGGTATCTCAGTTGTCACGGAAGAGAACTCTCCACTGGCTGAATAATTACAGTCGCCCAGAATAGCACATTTGAAGGGGGGAAGAGCAAGCGGCAGGCGCTGCTAAATCGTTAAGTGAGGCAGGGTGGGTAGGGGGGAGATTCTGTGAATACTGAGGATCCTTGAGCCTGCCGGTAACAAGACCTTCTTTTTCGCTTAGGCCAGAAAAGCTGGTTTTGTTGCAAGGACAATGCTTTAGGGGAGGAGAGGCAAGTTCAAAACCAAACAACATGTCTTCATCCATTTACTCCATGCTACTCATTTGCTAGATTTAAAAAGTAGAAGTAATTCTGTTGTCTTGTAGTTATAAAGTTTATGTATTCTCATTGTTAAAAATGCAGACATATAACAAGTATAGAAAAGGAAGTAAAAATCACTAGCCTTCCTCAAGGAACCTGAGTCCATTTACTGGGTCACTGTTGGTAGGAAAAAGGAAAGTAACCAGGCTTTGAGGGGATTACCGGTTACTGGCTTTGAACTGACGCTTTCTGGAGACCCAAATGCCACGGTCACCTACCAGTTAGAGAGGGTCTATGGGACTGGGTGATCAGTGGGGTTCAGGTCTGTACCTTTATGTATCTATCAGTCTTACTGCTACTGTTACTGCTACTGCTACTACAATTAATAATCAGAAAACAGCCAATCAAATAAGGCACTATGATGCCAGTGAGAATAACAGCTAACACCCAATGAGTCTTCTATGCCAGACACCGGGCTAAGCCCTCTATGTGGATTCACTCTCCTGTTTCTCATGACACAGAGGTCCCCAGGAATCTCATTTTGTTAATTGTGGTGGCCCTAGAAGCTACGTTCTCAATAAATGCACGTCACAGGAAGGATTATGATCGGTTCATCAGGTTGAGTCATCATTCTTTTAAAAGGACCTTCTCCCCAGGCAAGGGCTTTCGGCTGCCATCCCAGGAATTTCTCTCTCCTTCTCCTAGGGTGAAGCATTGTTTGTTGACCCTCTTCGCCGTTAACTCAATGCTTAACACCTGCTTGAGGCCCAATTACCCTGAGAAATCCGAACATAGTTCTTCAGGCTGGACCTCAGCCTTCTAGTTCTCAGATGTTGGAATTTGCTTCCCAGCCTCATAAAAACAATAGCTGTGGGTTAGGAACGATCCAGCCCCAGCCTGTCCCTCCACGTCTTCCCACGAGCAAGGCAGCCATTGGCCGATGTGCCACGATGGGGCTGCAAGTGACCCAGCAGCAGCTTAGTCTCCCACTGACTCCAAAACATCTGACACCCAAACACGCGGAGAAAGAGGCTCCACTCTTCCTAAAAGGGCATTTTAACCATTAACTTGTTTGTTTTTAAAAAAATATCTTCACTCCCCAAAAGTAATCTAATAATTCTAGAATGTTAGCCAGGGGAGTCTAGAGCATAGAAATAATCAAACTAATGGCTTTTGAACCTCAAAAGTTTTGTACTAAGTGATAAAGTGAGACAGGAGAGGTCATATATTATATGCTTCCATTTATATGGAACATTCAGAATGGGCAAATCTGTAGAGACAGAAAGTACGTCAATGGTTGCCAGGGGCTGGGGGAGGGGTGCATGGGGAATGACTAACACGGGTACGGGGTTTCCTTTGGGGGTGATGAAAATGTCTTGGAACTAGATAGAAGTGCCGGTTGCCCAACATTGCAAGTGTACTAAATACCACTCAATTGTACACTTTAAAATGGTTAATAGTTGATCTTATGTGATTTTTACCCTAATTTCTTAAAAAAGAGATGACCTTTTGCATCTAGTTTTAAAAAAAAAGGTTTATGTTTCTTGAGCACCTACTATGTGCCAGCCCTGTGCTAGGTGCCTACCTGCATTATAGCATGTAATCCTCACAATCAACTCTCTGAGACAGGTGCAATTTTTATACTTAGTTTACAGATGAGGAAACAGAGGCACAAAGAGGTTGTATAATTAGTCCAAGGTCACATCATCAGTAGTTTTCAGAGAGGGATTGAAACACAGGCAGTCTGCTCCAGGGCCAGCACTCTCTCTTGATCACTGTGCTTTGTTCATTCACTGCCTTCAGAGGGATTCTACTCCTTAAGTTTTGTCAAAGAAGAAAGGAAGCTAATATATATGGGTGGGAGGGGTGGGGCTGATATTTTTTGCCCCCTCTTAACATCCCACAGAATAAGCATTGCCATCCTTTGATGTGACCCCTTCAGGGTTTCAGGTAAGTTAGTCCAATTGCAGAAGACTATGGAGTTAGTTTCCTTTAGCCTCTGTCACGTGCATATCTACTGATGAATAACTAGTAACTAATTTATGACATGTTAATTACCTTAGTCCTAAAGGGGAATGCAGACACAGGGACAAGCCCTATAGCTGTATCTAAAACTATTATTCAATCTCCTGTTAATGTGATAGACAACATTCTATTTCTTTAGGAAATTTCAGAATGCATGACCCCAGACAGGGTCCACAAATCTAACCTTTGCTAACAAAAGAGGACAGCAATCGCTCAGAAATCCCATTTGGTCCTAATTCAGCACAGCTTTAGGAAATAATATTCTAAACCACAAATATATATTTGCCACGCCACCCTGAATCTCTATGTCTTATTCCAACCCATTTAAACTGTAGTAGCCAGAGAGAACAGGACGTGAAAAGATATGCTCATAAGTTCCCATGAGAGCCTGGTTAAAGCTCTAGCGCATCTTACAGAGTCGGCTGCAAGCCTACCCAGGGAACTGCAGAGTTCCTTCTGCATGCATGTTCAGAACGCTGGCTGCACGTGTGCTGCATGCTGCTGGGGCCTAGGAGAGGAAAGGGAAAGCAGGGAAGAGGTGAGCAAGGTTTGCAAACTCAACGCTCTCAGATATCACAAGCACCACACTAGTGAGTGAGTCTGCGTGGGTGCTGTCTATGTGGGCTGTAGCCACCTGGCTCCAGCCTATAGTTTTCATGCGAAGACAGATGCCCAGCACCATCAAACCTACCATTTTTTAAAGAAAAGCCCCAAACCTAGATATATATGTAAAATCTGCTGATTTTTAACTTTAAAAATTTCACCATCCTATGTAGACCAAATAAAACATGTTTGTGAGCTGGGTTAGTGGCATGGGTCTGCTAGTTTGCAGTCTCAGCTCTAAAGTGCTTTAAAAAAAATGCAAGTTAGAAAACCATGCAACATGATAAGCAAACTATTTTGAGATCCTCTAGAAGGGACTGCTAAATGGAAAGAGAGGTACACTGGACTCAGAAGCAGGGAACTTTGTTTTGAATCCAAACCCTGTGTGTGATTTATTGGCTGAAGGACCATGAGCAAGTTGCGGAACTTAGGTGTGGGTGAACATGGTCACACCTGCCATTCTTCCTATGCAGGACTGTTATAAAGAACAAATCAAACTATCAATTCTGGAAATTGTATCATAAACTCTAAAGAATAGTGCAAATAAAAACTTTTACAATGTAAACTTCTTAAAGGCAGAGAATAACTCATATTCAGTATATGGTGCCTGCGTTTAAATGCAGACAGTGGCACTCAGTAAATATTAATTGACTTGGCATGCCTTCCTGTTATAATCCAAATTTAGAGAAATAATATGACCTACAAAATAGTTTGGGTGATTATTAAGCACAATAATTCCATAATGACTGCTTAGTGCTAAAACTATTGATCAGAGTTCCCAGACTTAGTGAAATGACGTATTAATGTGTAGATTTTTGTCTGGTAGAGAGGCAAAGAATTTCTGTCTGGTGGAAAAGATAATCTACAAAGGTTATCATTTATTGTTCTGTGGGTCATTAACCAGTCTTGTATTAATTCAGAATTCTTATCCTAATTCTCCTTAACTAAATTGCTTATATTACCTACTTCTTCAAATGCTCTTTGACCCAGTCTTAACATCTTACTGGTTCCCTCATTAAGTAATGAGTTCATTTTGTATTTGCACGAGAATTATAAGTTTACCCTTTTGAAAATTATCCTTTAACATTAGCCTGCCTTTTCCTGGTTAAATTAAGTTCTTAGCAGTTTTTCTCCACTTGTTTTACTAATGTTCTCCAGTTTATATCTATGTTCTCCAGTGCTAGCAGTGTTGAAGTTTAAACTGGGCATGATGTCAGAAAATCATATGTCATTGACCCAACTCTTTTGTGATAAAAGCAGACATTGCAATTCAATTTATTTCTCCATTCACTCCATTTTTCCAATAAACATTTCTGGAATATATATACATATATATGGCACTGATGAGGATACAAAGATACATACAGATTACCACCCCCCCCATCCTGCCACACACACACTCCTTAGTGGAACTTAGAAATGAGTGGGAGCAGATTTGTACATCAGTAACTAGAATGCCAGAGGATACATTTAATAGATGAAGGGTTATGGGAGCTTAGTGAAGGAGTCAATGACAAATTTGATTGGAGGCATCAAAGAAGGCTTGACAGAGAATGTGACATAGTTGCTGGACCTGGAAGGATGAGTAGCGTTTTGAAAGATGGTATAGAAAAGGGAAGGAACAGCAGAGAATCCAGAGTGTACTGGGGGCAAGTGCTCCCACATACTTGAAACATGCATGAGTTTTGTAGAAGAAAGTTACCTAGAAAAGAATTTGGGGCATTTTGGGGTATATTATTGCACAGCAAACTACTCCAAAACTCAGTAGCTTAAAACAACCCTTGTTTAGTATTTCTCATATGTCTATGGGTTGTCTGATCTAGAGTGGACTCAACTGGAGTGTTTCTGCTTCACGCTGCTCTTGTCCTGCGCTGGGCACAGCAGGCCAGCCTGGGGAATTTCCTCTCTTGGATGGCAGAGGTGCAAGAGAACAAATCACAAGGCCAATCCAAAGCCAAGGGGTGAGGAAATATATTCTGACCTTTTCAGTGGGAGGAACTGTAAGGTCACATGGCAAAGGACATTGATACAGAGAGGGATGAAGAACTGGGGCCAATGATGCAATCAATCTACAGTAGGGACAGAGAGTAGAAAATCCTGAATGCCATAATACAGAATTAAACTTGGTTCTAGGCCAGGGGAAGTCATAACTGTTTTTTAAGCAGGAGGGAGACATTCTCAGAGCTAAGTTAGAAAGATGATCTGCCTGGTAGCTGGGTGGAGGATTAGAGAGTTTACAACCATCTGATCTAGGGTAGTGGCTGTGGGAAAAGGGACAGAGGGACAAATTAAAAATAGTTATTAAGTAGAATAAAGTAGGTCATCATTTGAAAGAAAAGTAAGAAAATCAAAGACACCACTCAGGTTTCTAAATTGGTATGGTGAAACCATCAATGAAGATAAAAGCTACTTTTATTGAGCATTTATTTTGTGCCAGCTACTATTGCAAAGATTTTATGGATGCCATTTACTAAAGTGCCACAAAAAGCTTATGTCATAGTGTTAGTTACAGTTTTCTATCCCTATTTTATGAATGAGAAAACTGAGGCTTAAAACCTTTGAGTGGTTTTGTCCAAGCTTTTATAGCTAGTAACTGACAGAGCTGGGGTTTGAAGGAAAATCACTTTGATTCCAGAATATGAGTTCATAGCCCCTGTGGGCTGCCTCAGTGGGACAAGGACAATAACAAGGGAACCAGCTTGGGGGAGGAACTAGCATTTGATTAGGGTAGGGACTGTGTTAGTAACTTTTATATTCCAGCTCTCCATACTGTTTTTAAGTAACAAAATTCAGTGTATTTATAGATGTAAAACAACATCTTGATATTTGAAAATACCTGAAGTTTGAATAATTTCCATATTAAATTTGCACAGAGAATCAGATGCTTCATTTTGACTCAAAGGTGCATTCATTTGGAAAGCATTCAGAATCTGTCCCTCCCCTGTTCAAAACCCTTCCAAACTGTCTTGCTGTCATCCCCAATTCTCCGGGCTTCTCCCGAGGCTGAGCAGTGTTTCCTACATGGATTCACGGTTTCTATTTCCCACAGAGCCTTTAGTGGGCGTTTCTGGACTTCCCAATGGGATTATTTGAGAATGGCGGTGGGTGGGGGCGTGGGTGGCGCGGGGAGCAGAGAGCAGGGAATTAAAGCAGCAAAGAAGGAGCCTGTGGTGGGGGATTAGAGAAGCCAGGGGCGCAAGGGGATGGGAAGTTCTGCTCAGCTCCAGCCCCTCCCCTGCTTCCTGCAGCTCCTAGTTCACTCCACGCCTCTCTCCCTGATCCTTATCCTCGGAGACCCGTCTGGACGCTCAGCCTCCGCATCTGCAGGGTCTGCATCCTTGCACTCAGCCAACCTCAGATGGAAAATATTCAGGGAAGGCGGGGGCGCGGTGGCTCGTGCCTGTAATCCTAGCACTCTGGGAGGCCGAGCGGGTGGATCGCTCGAGGTCAGGAGTTCGAGACCAGCCTGAGCAAGAGTGAGACCCCCCCGTCTCTACTAAAAATAAAAAGAAATTATCTGGACAACTAAAAATATATATAGAAAAAATTAGCTGGACATGGTGGCGCATGCCTGTAGTCCCAGCTACCCGGGAGGCTGAGGCAGGAGGATCGCTGAAGCCCAGGAGTCTGAGGTTACTGTGAGCTAGGCTGACGCCACGACACTCACTCTAGCCCAGGCAACAAAGTGAGACTCTGTCTGAAAAAAAAAAAAAAAAGACAGACAGAAAGAAAGAAAGAAAGAGAGCGAGAGAGCGAGCGAGAGAGAAAGAAAGAAAGAGAGAGAGAAAGAAAGAAAGAAAGAAAATATTCAGGGGGAAAAAGCAATCAAAAATAACAATGCAACAATAAAAATAATACAAAGAAGACAACTATTCACATGGCATTTACATTGCATTAGCTATTGTAAGTAATCTAGAGGTGACTTAAAGTGTGCAGGAGGCTGTGTGTAGGTTATATGCAAAGACTGCACCATTTTATATCAGGGACTTGAGGATCCACGGATTTTGGTGTCCGTGGGAGGTCCTGGAACCAATCTCCCTCAGATACTGAGGGACAACTGCACTCCCAAAGGTCAATCCAGCTCTCCCAGGATAACTGATTTCAGTCAGGATCTTCTTCCCCCGTTATCCTTCCTGGAGAAACTCAGACTCAGAAGGACGGAGGTACCTGGATTTGGGCCCTTTCTAAGGTGGAACAGCATCTGAGGACAGCGCAGAAGCAATGAAACCACATCCCACCTTTTATTGCACAGAATAAATAGCAATTATTATTGCCATTGCAGCCACCAGTTGGGGGAATATAAAATGTGCCAGTTTTATATCTAGATATAGATAAACGAGATTTAAAATAAAAGGCAGGATGAAAATATGTTTTATTTATAACTCTATATACACAAACATATATCTATATATTATTTGCCATTCAGCCTTTTAAGTTTCATTTATTTCACTAAATATTTTAAAATGTCAAATATTTTATTTTTATTGGGATTTCAATTCTATTATTTGAATAGCCCTCATTTTTGTTTTCTCTTTATTTTTAAGGCTTTTCTACTCATCAAAATTAAATTTGTTTTTTTAAAACAATATACATATATAGTATATGCATGTATAGAACATATAAATATCATATAAAATCCATACATATGTATAAATATATGTAAATAATTCTCCCTTCTTCTGGTTTGTTCATTCATTCATGCTTTAACACTCTGAACAGTAAGGCTGCCCGGTGGCCCACATGGGGCATGGTGTATTGTGACGGTTAATTTTAGGTGTCAACTTGGCTGGGCCATGGTGTCCAAATATGTGGTCAAACATTATTCCAGACATTTCTGTAAAAGTTTTTTTTTATTTTTTAAATGAGATTAACATTGAAATTGGCAGACTTTGAGTAAAGCAGACTGCCCTCTAATTGGATGAGGTGGGTGGGCCTCATCCAATCCGTTGAAGGCCTTAATAGAACAAAGACTGACCTCCCCCTATGTAGAAGTCCAGACTGCCTTTGGACTTGGACTCAACTCTTCCCCAGGTCTCCAGCCTACTGGTCTACCCTGCAGACGTTGGACTTACCAAGCCTCTACAATCGTGTACACCAGTTCCTTAAAATAAATTTCTTTCTATTATACACACACACACACACACACACACACACACACACACACAGTTGAGCCTTGAACAACATGGGCTTGAACTGTATGGGTCCACTTATACTCAGATTTTCTTCTGTCTCTGCCAACCCTGAGACAGCAAAACCAGCCCTTCCTCTTCCTCTTCCTCCTCAGCCTCCTCAGTGTGAAGGTGATGAGGACAAAGATCTTCATGATGATCCACTTTCTATTAATGAATAGGAAACATATATATTTTCTCTTCCTTATGATTTTCTTAATAACATTTTCTTTTCTCTAGCTTACTTTATTGTAACAATACAGTCTATAATATATACATAACATACAAAATATGTGTTAATTGACTGCTTATGTTATCCATAAGGCTTCTGGCCAACAGTAGCTATTAGAACAAATAGTTAAGTTTTGGGGAGTCAAAAGCTATTCATGGATTTTTGACTGCACAGGGGTCAGCACCCCTAACTCCCGCCATGTTCACGGGTAAACTGCACAGACTGTTGTTCTGTGTCTCTGGAGAAGCCTGACTAATGCAGGTTTGAAGATCTTCCCTCCCCACTCTCTCTAGGGGATATTTCTCTAGTTCTTCTAACGTCTCTCCCAGACCATCCTAAGACACTACACAAAAGCAAACTCTGACCTTGGAGGACTCAGTAGATTCATAGTCCAGTCATGCCTTGGGCCCTCTTTTTCCTGCCTGAGGGCACCCCAGCTTCCAGTGATCTTTCCTGACCTGCTAAACCATGCAGGCCTTAGCAAGACACTGAATGTTCTTCAATACAAGGTCTGCAACAGACATAGCTATTGTATTTGGGGCCACTGAGCCAACCGCATGTCCCAAGCCAGCCGTAGCATTCCAGCCCTGGGGAAGTGCCTTCTTCCCACACTATTAGGCTGATGCTATTGAAGAACCAGTTCGTGTGGAACCTTCTCACACCAGGGCCATGGCAGGATCCTGTCACCACTGGATACACCATCCTGCCTCCCATCTGCTTATGATCTAAGATGGGTCCTCTTCCTTCTCAGCAAAGCCACAGGCCTGTGGGTGCATGGCTCTTTCCCTCCCTCTTCCTGCAGTGTTAACAGTGAGAAGGCAGCCCTACTAGGAGGCTCTTGGTCCCCCAAAAGGGTCTACATTTCTCCCCAGGAAACCTCTCAGGATTTGAGGAGGCAGCTGAGGGAGGGCTCCTCATGTCCTGGAGCTGGCACATGGCAGGCACTTAACACAGTTGATGGATAAACCAATGTGTACTATGAACACTGTGGGGACTGATGGTTCATTTCATGTACACGTAAGATGTTGAGTCATCTGGCAAGACCCTGGTCAGAGGTCATTTTCTCCTGGTTATGTGTCCCAACCAATTCTTTCACAACCAAATAGATGGTATCTCTTGTGTCTCCTGAGAAACAGGACCTTCTGTTCACTCCTACCCTCTGCAGGGTATCGCCTCCCTGGTGATAGCCCAAGCCAGCCCCAAACGTCTACAGGTCCCTTCCCAGTCAGTTGAGATGGGACTTGGACAAAACATGCCTGCTTACCAGATCTCCAAACACGACTGTGGCTGTGGTTGCTGCCAACCTGCATTGTAAGTCTGAGAGGTTGCACATCTTCAGGTCTAGAACCCACCTTGGAATGGGACCCTCAGCAATTAAGATTCTTTCCCTAGGACATAATCAGTGGGATCCTCAAGAGACCCCGATGTGTTTGCCTGGCATTTCTATTAAGTTTTACTTGCCTAGAATAGACCTGAAACGTTCAACTCCCATATTCAAGCTGCCAGGGCTAAGATTAGACAGCGGCACAGGAGGATGGGTGCCCTTCTGTCAGGTGATTACAATTTATCCCTCCCAGTCCACCAGTGCATTGTCCATCTGGATACAGGGCCTCTCTCTGATGACCTTCTGTCTTCCTTATTCTCTGTGTCCCACAGCAGTTAATCCATCTTTAAGGATCCCCATGCTAGAACTGACAAAATGACCCCAACTGGAAAAGGGGTTATGAGGGGAGAGGGGATTTGTTTTACTGGGAAACTTTCTCTTAAAAGACAGATGTAATTGCTTAAGTGGACTGTTCCTGACCAACCTTTCTTCATATAAAGAATTTGTTAATGCTAAATGGTAGCACCTGATGTCATTCTGGTATCACCCCTGTATCTACCCGTGCTAGAAGCATAGACATAATTCTATCATAGTCACAGATGCTGCTGGTACTTCCTGGACCCCTCAGGCCCTCTTGGGAAGTGCTGCTGGGTGCTTCAGCCTTTCAACAGCCAGTCTCTGCATTTCTCTGCCCAAGGGAGGAGTCCTGACCACACCTGCCCCCCAACACACACACAGAGCAGCCCTCAACCAAGGCTGAAGGCAGCTGGAGAACAAGTAGCCCAGCTTGCTCATGCCTTGAATGGGAAAACTCTAAGGCACACTTTCCATACCGTTCACCAGCATTTCTTAGTGAGATTAAGTTTGTCTCCCAATGCAGAGTTTCTTGCTCTTCCCAAATAAACCACTTATACTCTAAGCCTGGTCTTGGGTCTGCTACCCTCGTTAAAACCTCCCTCCAAACCCCCCAAAATCACTGCTGTTCATTCACCAAACAAAATCACAGTTGAGAGAACCAGTGAGCTTAGGGATGGACTGAGGGTTCCATGGCACTTCTCCACCTGCAGAGGAGGCTGAACTGCTCCTTAGGAGGTCTGACTGCTATCTGGAAGGTCTGAGTCAAGGGCATGGAAGGAGTAGCCCAAAACTTCAATCAAGCCCCATGTTTCATTCCTACAAATTCGTGTGGGGTTTGCATTCTGATATATCATCTACCCTACATGTGGATGTAAAACACCCCTCCCCCAATGTGGGAGTAACATGGATTCCTGGAAAGACAGACAACATGTTTACCTTAGGGTATCATGCATGTTATATTCCTATCTGGGAGGCACTGGCCCGAAATACTCCAGAATGGATCTCTGGATTAAGCCAGACTGCCGAGTGGTGCTTTTACACTGCCATTTTTGGTCTTTTCTCAAGAGCTTTTGCTATATGGCTCTTCCAGTTGTGCTACTGCCCTACATAAAAGAACACGGTAAGAAAGAGATCTCCAAACTCAACTGGGCAAGTATGCGGTTGCAACATGAGACCCTGCCAAAGAATAAAACCAATGCGGAAAGGAAGAGAATTCCTGAACAACTTTCTCCCCCTATGGATGCTGAATCAAGTCATGTACCCAGTCACATCTCGGGTTCCACACCAGCTTCTGGAGAGCCGCGCAGTCCTGAGAGTGTGTGGAGTGAATACTACCCTCACTCATGGCTCCAGCTTCCCTATTTTGGTATTCTTCTCCCCTTACCTCATTTGCTTAGCACCAGCATCTTGGTTACAGTCCATGTGTCTTGTAGGCAGCCTTAAGTCCTTCCCAGAACAAAGCAGAATGTGAATAAAAAGGGGTGGGGATTGTGCTGGTGGTCCAGGGGGCACTTTACTGGGTGATCCCAGGAACAGAGGTGCTGCTTGTCTGCACCATTTAATGTGTCACAAAACTGCTGGAACCAGATGACAGCCCAGCTCTTGCTGAAAAGCCTCCTTCTGTCCCCTCCCTATGTTTGCCAAAGAGCTCATTCCTGTATTTAAAGGACACACACGAAACTAACTCAGCATATATTTAACCAGTGTATTTTTTGAGTTGTAAGAGTTCTTTAGCATATTAGCCCTTTATCAGATGTGTGACTTGCAAATATTCCTCCCATGCTGTGGACGGATTTTTCACTTTCTTCATGGTGTTCTGTGATGCATGAAAGTTTTAAAATTTTGATGACATTCAATTCATCCATTTTTTTCTTTTATAGCTTGTACTTTTGATGTTATATCCAAAAAGCCATTGCCTAACTCAAGGTCTTGAAGATTACTCCTATATTTTCTTCTAGGGATTTAATACTTTCAGCTCTTGCATTTAGGTTTATGAGTTAATTTTGTATAACATGTGTAACTCACATATCTTTGAGTTAATTTCTGTGTATCATGTGAGGTAGGGGTCCATCTTTATTCTATTGTAGCACCATTGTTGAAAGACTATTCTTCCTCGTTTGTTGAAAACACCATTCTTTCTCCCATGCAATGATCTTTGCACCCTTGTTGACTATTAATTAACCAAAAATGTAAATGTTTATTTCTGGTCTCAATTCTATGCCATTGATCTGTATGTCTACCCTTATGCCAGTACCACACTGCCTTGATTATTGTAGCTTTGTAGTAAGTTTTGAATCCCTGCTTCCTTGGCCATAGATATTAATAATTGAGTCTTTTGCCTCAGCCATGCCCTGAGTTAGTGAAGGTAATCCTGTATTTCATTTAATTCTTACAACCCTGTGGGGTAAGAATTATCATTTCAACTTTAAAGATGAGTAATTTGGGGCTTACATAATTGTAATTGCTTTCCAAAATTTATATTGTCTTTGCTCTATAGGCCCACATAAGGGTAAATTTACAGATTAAGGTAGGGGTTTATCCTTCTCTAAATACATTTATAAGTTCTTACGCCTCTTTCTGCAACTGTTTCTGAATAGGCCTCTTCTAGACCCTGAATAGATCTTATAATATTTGCCATTCTTACCTGTGACTGTTAACAGTTTTTCTTACTGCAGAATTTCCCAAGGCTAGTCATTATTAACACCTTAGTGACATTGACTATGACACATCTCTTCCTCTGTGAGTTGGGGTCTTCCTGCTATACAGCTCATACCTGAATTTATCAGGGTATCTGGGAATATTGAAATGTTTATGTGGTCAGAGGCAGAAATTCAAATCAAAATCGACAGAAAGGGAGAATTTGTTGGAAAAATATTGAGATATCCCATGTAATTGAAGGAAGAGTTGAATAGCTGGACGGCAGGAAGTGTGACATGCAACTGGACCTCAGGAACAGCTGGAACCAGGACTTGAATGCCACCAGGACATATACACACACACACACACACACACACACACACACAGACACACACACACACACACTGTCTCTCTCTTTCTCTGGGTCATACCTCTGTTTCTCTCTGCCTGTCACCCTCACTCCCCATGCAAGCTGGATTCCTTCGCATAGCCCAAGACAAAGCCAGAGACAGCTCACAAGATACTAGACTCCAATCTCTCACCGCCAAAGAAAACCAACTCTTTTTCCTAGCACTGGTTTGGAAAATTCCAGGCAAGGACTCTGATTGGCCAGGTGAGGCCGTGTGCCCCTCCAAACTGTTTAAGTGACCTTTATTGTAACAATGAGGGTGGGTTTTATTTGGAGAAAAGACTCTTCAGAAGTTTACTTTTGGTTTAAACAACTTGTTTTCAATTTATTATTGTTCTACCTCTTACAGAGCTTTCATTCTATTTATAAATCTAGCAATTGTTAACAATCACTTTTTAAAGGATATTTAAATATTGTTTGGTCTGTTTAAAAGCTCAGTTAATTAAACTGTTTCAACTTTCAAACATAATCAGTTTAATATATTATATTTTCTTCTTAAATATTTTAATTGCAACAAATTTTCCTGAGCACTTAAATAACTAATATAAAATAATAAATTAACCTTATAAATAAGGGGAACCTAAAATTCTCTTAAAGATGTTCCAGTACTGTGAATGAACTTCATAGGATTTTGGCATAACATTGTAAATCTAACAGTTACTCAGTTGTTTATTTTAAACCAGAGTTACAAGACTGTCACTCTACTAGGTCAAATTCTCTTCCATATTACAAACACACAGAATACCAAATATAGACAGTCTTTCTAAACAACAAAATATTAATGCCATGGTTTTGATCCCCTTGAACTTTTTTATACTTAATTTTAAATCTTCCCCAAATTAAAACTGTACCCACTAAGGAATGCTAGTAAAATTCCAGAGAATGCAGAAGACTTAATTCTAAATTTTCCCAGGGTGAGAAGATGTTCACCTACTAACGAAGTTTCATCTATCCTAAGATATACTTTTTTCCTTTTCACGTTTTCACATCTCTGAAATTGGGATGTGTCTCATACTCAATGGCACCGCACAGTTAATTTGCAGCAGTGAGTCTTTCTTCGTGATGCATAAACTAATAACAATGGTGCCTTAAATTAGATAAGACATGGTGCCATAGCCCATCTTAGTTAACTGGGATTACTTAAATCTGGAAGTTAAGGCTGGTTGTGAGACATGGAGCTACAGATGTCCAGGTGTCGACACCTCTGTCCTATTGATGTGCCTTTTTTTAAATAATAGTTTCTGTGGCATGGCTTCAAAACTTAAAAAGAAATGTGAGTGGCATAGATGATCAGCTAGATTCAGTTTATTGAAATTCTCGAGTCTCTGCCTACTCACAAAGTTTACAAGTTCGCCTCAGCTGATCATTTGGTTTTGCACTTGTATAACTTTTAGTGTACATAAATGTCTTTTTTTCCTATCCAACTTTGAAACTGATGGGAACCTATGAAATGTGTTTTTTTTATGTAACTTATAAGATATTTGAATTTGATGGATTCTTCTATTCTTTCATGTTCTGGATATTTAGTGTTATTCTACTTTTTTCCCAGCCATAAGTCCTGTATTATTTGAAACTATGATAATTATTCTCCTTTCAAATACTTGCCATTTCTTAGCTTAAAAGCCTAGAAAAATATTTAAAGTGTTTAAACAGACATTCTAAGCTTATTTCTAAATTTAATAGAAACTGTTTTGTATGCTTTTGATAATTTGAGATAAATATAATGTTAAGAGATTATGTCATTTATTTTATTAAGAGATTTAAAAGCAGGAGTGGATTTTGAACAGTTTTATTAAGATATAGTTTAAATACTATGCAATAGGCTGGGCGCAGTGGCTCACACCTGTGATCCCAGCAACTCTGCAGGCTGAGGTGGGAGGATTGCTTGAGCCCAAGAGTTCCAGGCTGTAGTGAGCTATGATTGCACCACTGCACTCCAGCCTGGGTGGCAGAGCAAGACCCTGTCTCAAAGAAAATACAACAAACAAACAACCCCCCCCAAACCTCAAATACTACACAATTGACCCATTTAAAGTCTACCAGTCAATGGTTTCTATTAATAGTATATGCACAGGTATGTGTAACCATCACCACAGTCAATTTTAGAACATTTTTTATCACTTCAAAAAGAAACTCCATACCCTTTAGTTATGCCCCATTCCCCACCAACCCTAAGCAACCACTAGTCTACTTCCTATCTTTATAAATTTGCCTTTTCTGGACATTTTGTATAAATGACATCATATAATAAATATGTGGTCTTTTTGTGATTTTGTTTTTGATTTAGAGGAATGGATGTTGAATTTTATTAAATATCTTTTTAGAAAATATTAGGAGGGACATCCTACTTTGTGGTTTGGACATCTCCCCCAGATTTGTCTGACTTTCAGTCACAATAATGAAGTCATTCTACTGCCATGAACCAACCCACAAGAGAGGTGCTAAAGGGCCTCCTTAGGTCAGGTGCCTGCCCCAGACCTGATCTCTAGACAGAGAGGCAGAGTCAGGCAGGAACATGGCAGCCCTGACCAGGACACGGCTGGAGTGGGGTGAAGAGTAGGTCATAGGAATGGGACAGGCAGACAGAATTGAAGGTGTTTTCTTTAATCAAGCCATTCAAAGACCCTCCTCCATGCATTCCTGAATCATGAATGAAGGTGCGTGCAAAACGTTGCTGTAGTGTATTGGGAAAGAAATGGAATTAGAAGTCAGAAGGCCTAGGTTTTTGCTTTGGCTTTGCAGTTTGACTTTAAGGAAGTCACTCTGTCTCTGAACTGCAAGTTCTTTATCTTTAAATGGGTAAAAGTTAATTGCCCAGCATGGTTGTTGGTGGTATTACATGAGGTAATGTGCCTGATCTTATACAAGCATTAGGAGACGTAAGTGTCCAGTAACTATCTTCTGACCCTGTCTTAGTCTTGATGTCCTGAATGGTTGCTCCATGGGTCACTGCCTTCTGGAGCTGTTCCAGATTTCACTCTCAGTTAAGTCCACTCAGCGTTTCTATCCAAGTTCTATCCAACTTTGTGCTGCCATTGGAGTCTCTGTGTACAAGGTCCATGGTTGGGGACTTTATTTTATGATGTCGGCCTCCAGGGTCTTCAGAGGTTTTCCCCGGACTGCATCCACCCACCACTTCCAAGAATGCTGAAAACCAGGCCCCCTCTCCACTGTGCCCCCACCTGTTCCTTAGGTTTCCACTCACCCTCCTGATCCCAGCAAAGACGGTTTGGTTGGTGGTTACAGACATCTTTCATAGCTAAGCTCATCCTTAGTCATAGCCTAAGCTGCAAAACCTCTGAGTTGAGGAGAGGACATGGTTCCTGCTCTCTGGGGTTAGAGTTCCGAGGCTGATAGATAACACAGCCTCTGTGAATGGGACACCTGATATTCCAGCGGCAGGTAGCTTGACACCAGGGCTGCGGAGCCTGGGTTCTCTTTCAGCTTCATTTATAAACACACACACACACACACACACACACACACACGCACACACTCATCTTTCTTTGTATTTTCTTAGGTGACGATTTATAGTCAGGATATTCCTATTCAAAGGGGACCAAGGAACTGTTTTATGACAAGAGAACAAAGATCTACATCTTACTGGCATTTAGAAGTACATGTTATAGCTGAAAAGACCTTGGACATAATCTAGGCTAAACCCCTCCCCACCCTCCCTTTACCCCACTTCCATTAATGGAAAAAACTGAAGCCCATAGAGGTGATGTGACTTGTCTAAGATCTCTAAATAAGAGGAAAAGCAAAGACCATTTACTCATTTATTCATTTGATAAAAGTTTATTGATTCCTATTTGTCAGACACCACTCTAGGAGATTAAAGGAGATTATAGACTATAGGATTATGCGACACAGAGTCCTTGCCCTCATGGAGCCCTTGTGGACCTTACATTTGTCATGTTGTCATGGAGACTATAATAAACAGTGCTATGTCAGATGGTAATAAGTAGCAGGAAGAAATCCAGAATAAGGGGATAGGGAGTAGAGAAGGAGGGGAAGTGCCCCATTTGATAAAGATGTCAGAAAATGTTTCTCTATGAAGTAAACACAGCAGAAGAGCAAGACATATCAGGGGAAGAGCATTTCAGACAGAGAGAACAGCAAGTGCAAAGGCCCTGGTGCAGCATGGGACCAATATGACCAAGATGTCTGGATTTGCCATGTAGAGCTCCTTCACCAAGCCACACTGCCTCCAGTGTGGAGTCTTCTAGTGTTTCAGAAAAGATTAAGTCTTGACCACACCACAAAAATACCAACTACCATTTATTTACTGATTGTCTCCCACATTTGGAGTCTAAACAAGGATCTAAACAAGAAATCAGGATATCACAACATGGTGCAGTGAGAGCTACGAGGGAAGCAGAGAGTGATATGAAACACAAAGCAAGGACACCTCACCTGCCTCTGGGGCCAGGTGGTGGGGGTGTCAGGGAGGACTCCCTGAGGAAATATGAGCTCAATCTGTAGCCTAGGGATGAGTAAGAGTGTCCCAGAGAAATGTGGGTGTGGGTGTTGGGCACTGAGTATTCTTGACAGAGGGAACAGCATGTTTAAATGCCCCAAAGTAAAAAAACGAGCCTGAGACAAAAGACTGATATGCATCAGGACGCCTATTTATTAATTAGAACAAGGTGGAGGGTGGGTGTGTCTGTAAAAGGCTTTCTAATGCACAGAACTCACATGTGCTACCAAGGGCAGCTGTTTCTTGGATCAGAATAGCTGGACAGGTGATTTCATACCATAGAACCGCTTAGAGAACATCCTCATTTTTCTGCTGCCCTGTGGACGGCTGAGAGGCAGATGGGAGGGACTATGGGTGCAAGAAGCACAAAGATGAATACTTTTCCTTCTGATCTTATCTCTTCTTTTCTGGCCTAATTAAAACAAAGACCTACCTGATAGGACTATTGTATTAGAAATAACGTACACAAAGCCTGGGCATAGCAGGCAGTCGCAACCAGTAGCTTGGATTACCAGGAGGCCCAGGTTGTTCATACACCCTAAACTTCACTTTCCTCAGTTCGAGTTTTCTGTTCCAGGAACAACTTCCGTCAGGATGGTTAACAGCAGTTATGCCCTCTCCTCTCAGGGGAGACCCCACCCCTTTCTCCTTAGATGGCTTTGTGGCCTTCAGCAGGCCAATGGCTAAGACATTTTAAATTCAGTGAATTTGTACATTTTACACAGTTAGAGTTTATCAGTCTTGAAAAACACAGCATATGGGGATATCTATAGCTCAGTCTGTGTGAGCTGAGCCCAAGCCAGGTCCCTCTATTGTGTCTCTTCCAGCCTGACTGGAAGGAATGCCATCCTCTATCTTTGGGGACCCAATGTCCTCTCTTCCATGAATAATGGCTGGAAAGAATACACACACACACACACACACACACACACACAGACTTGAAATCCCTACCTGGGAAGGGAATATTGTCTCTGAGATATGGCTTTAGAGGACAATTTGTGCATCTCAAACCTCAGGAGGGTTACAGCGGTCCCCAACCTTTTTGGCAGCAGGGACCATTTTCATGGAAGACGATTTTTCCACAGACTGGGGTGGGAGGGAAAGATTCAAGTGCATTATATTTATTGTGTACTTTATTTCTATTATTATTACATTGTAATATAAAATGAAATAATTATACAACTCACCACAGGTTGGGGACCCCTGTTTTACTAAATACATCTCCATGGGCCTCACCCCTCTGCAGACCTTATACATTAGCATTAATATGTCAGCAACTGGGAGCTCTGAAATTGTATATAGTTTTTAAAGCTTTCCTGATAAGTCTGCCAAGCCCCTCAGACCAAGAGCTCCTCAGTAGGGGGACAGGCAACCTGCTCACGCCATTCCAAGAAAACCTCTCTTGTTATCATACAGCTTTTTCCTAAACATCTGTTTCAAAGAGTATATCTTCACATTTGATTTAACTGAAAGTGCTGTTCAAGGGATTTCCCTAGAACAAAGAAACAGTCTCCACTTAAAGGTGAATTTCAGCTTTGACTTCTACAGAAACTTGAAACTACAGGATGTTCTGATATTACAAGGTTACACACACACACACACACACACGTATTCATAGGACACACTTTATTACACATATATGTATAGCTTATCGCCCTTATAAATTTATGGGCCATAAATAATTTTTAGGGCCAGCTGGCTTGAACTGTCTTTTCTGGGATTTGCATTATAGGAGGTTTTCAGTATTTAATTTCAACAAGAAAAGTATGGCTGTAGCCCTTCTGCTTAACAAATAAGTTTGTCCTGGGGCCAGAGGTGTTAGAAATCCTTACCAACCAGCCTGTACGATTATTTCAGGAAAACATAGTGCCTGATTTGCCCAGCTCTGCTCAGAGTTTTTTTTTTTTTTTTCATTTTCTCTTTCTTAATTTAAAAATAAAAGCTACACAGCCCTTTCTCTGCCAAGTGAAATGTTATAATTGCTGTTAACATTCATCCATTACCCCCATGTGATTTCTCACACAACACAGTAAAAAAAACCCGAGACCATGGAACCTGAGGCCTTAAAGTTTAGAAGAGTGAGTTTAGGGTTTTGTCCCAGGTATTTTGGGTCTGTAAGTTTAACTATTCCACACCCAAATTCACCTTCTGTTCTTAGTCCTTGTTCTCTTGCTGGTCATCTGAGAAACCTTGGTGATGAGAATGGCTGAACTTCAAAATCGCATGCCTAGGGAAATGCAAATGATTGCATGGCCCAGCCTCAGGCAGATGAAATCTCATGCACCTGCATTTTACAGATGAAGAGTTGAAGCCAAGAAGCTCCTGACTTGTTCAAGAGTGCAGTGTGGAGGAGGGGCTAGAACTCAGAACATCTGGCCCCTTGGATGGTGCCTTTTCCATTAGAATCCGGTGGTCTACATCCTTCCAGTGCATAAAAATCACCTGGGCAACAGTGCTTGGCTTGGGGGAGACCAGTAAAGTCCCTCCCCCATGACATAGTTCCACGTAAGCTTCCTTTCAAGCCAAATCTCCTACCTTCCCCTTCCAATAAAATTGCTGGTCCTGGTCCCCTCCTATATAAAAATTCCCATATAAAAATTCTGGAATATGAATAGTACCATATACTAATATTAATTTATGGTTGCTAAAATGCAAGTTTCTAGGCCTCCAATGTGGAGTGTCTGATTCCATAGGTGTGGGGGGAAGTGTGTGAACTTGCATTATGACATGCCCCCCTCCACCCTCCAGCATGGTCCTGCGGTCCGTGGAGCACAGTTTGAGAAGCTGCTCCAGAGCCGCCATGTTAGCTGTGGGCTTCTGGAGTCCACACTACCTTAACTTGGAGAAGCACTTCTCCTCTTGTCAAATGTAACAACTCGAGGCAGATTGCCAGGGAACATGATGTGAGGAAAGAGTTCCTTCAGCAGCTCCCACTCTGACAGGGAACAACCTTCTTTAATTAGCTAACAGGTTGGGTCTTTTGAGACATGTGGAAGGAACTAAGGCATTTATTTAAAGGTGTCCAAAGAAATCTGAGTAGAGAGCCTGAACTCCTCAGCGGAGGAGGCTCTGAGGGCAGGGAGTGGAAAACGAGGTACAGGGAGGAGAAGAGTTTGTGGGAAGTATATAAAATGTTCTTGGAATTTAGCTTTTATCTTGAGGAAAACTGGTAGCTGGGTTTCACCAAACAATACAGCTATTGTTTCCTTGAACTTTCACTTACATTAATTAAGAATCTGGATCAAGTTTTCCACAAGTTCTTCCTTACTTTATTTTTAATTTTTTTGGTAACTGTTTCATTGAGGTATAACTCACATGCCATACACACAATTCACCCATTTAAAGTATACAATTTAATGGCTTTTAGTACATTCAGAGAGTTGTGTAATCATTAGTACAATCAATTTTGGAATATTTTTTATCACCTTAAAAAGAAACCCCATGTGCTTTAGTTATCACCCCCAATCTCCCCATTTCTCCAGCCCTAAGCAACCACTAAGCTTTTTGTCACCATGAATTTGTCTATTCTAGACATTTCACATAAATGGAATTACATGAGATCTTTTGTGACTGGCTTCTTTCACTTAGCATAATGTTTTTGAGGTTCTTCCATGTTGTAGCATGTATATGCACTTCATTCCTTTTTTACTGACAAAAATATTCCATGGATGGATATTCTACATTTTGTTTATCCGTTCATACACTTGGTTGACACTTGGGTTGCTTCACCCTTTTTGGCTATGGTGAATAATACTGCTATTTGTGTAGAAGTTTTGGTGTGGATATATGTTTTCATTTCTTTTGGGTATATACCTAGGAGTGGAATTACTGGGTCAAATGACAAATCTATGTTTAGCCTTTGGAGGAATTGTGAGACTATTTTCCAAGTCCTCATTTTATTTTTTCAAGTTAACCTGAACAATGGCTCTGAATCATCCTATAATAGCTTAGTTACATAGAGCTTGACCAGGTATAACTAAAGACTTATTGTAAGCACTGTTTGGGGAATGCAAAGAATCAAGCTTGGTTTACAAAAATCCCAAGCCCAAATAGTTGAGGGTGTCATTTGACATAACCTTAAAGGTCGGGCAATGTTACATGAATTCCTGTGTATGGTAACTAGAAAAAGAAACTCACAGCTATAAATGTGGCCAGTAAAAAAAAAAAAAAATGACAGCAAAACAACCCTTAATTAGTAGCTTTGGAAAAGGTTTAATGATCTTATAAAATGAGTAAAGCTATTAGATAAAACCATCTATGGATTTCAGTTCCAACATCTGCTATCATCTGTCTCTGCATAGTGAAAAAGACTTGAAAAAATTTAAGAGTAAAGTACTTAGAAATGCTTTAAAGTATTTAAGTATAAAATACAAGAGAAGCGCACCAATCATAAGCGTAACTCCATGAATTTTCACAACATGAACCTCACTCATGTAATTAGCACCCACATCAAGAAACATCGTCACCAGCAACTCTCAAAACTCCTTTTCCAGACATAACCATCCCCAAGGGATGCAGGATATCCTGACTTCTAATACCAACATTCTTAGACACAAATACATTTTTAATAGTACGTTTCAGGTGTCAAGGACTAGCTAATGGAATAGATTTGTTTAGCTGGGAGAATTTCTTAAGACTCAGTCAGACTTACTACTTGCATGGTGTAATACATTCTTAAAAATTAAATACCTTTAAGCTTGTATATAAAATAAAGGGTATGACCTCAGAACCCAAGAAGCTTTTAATTTAACATCATCTGCAACTTAAGAGCATATACTATAATTTGTTTTTTTAAAGAGCATGAAACAGTAGACTTTAAACATTTATTTTAAAAGACATCTTCTTTCCCTTCTAGAATTTGAAGGTTATTCCTGACAGCCGTCTGCAAAGGAAGTCCTAGGGACCATTAGTCACAGGAGCTTTAATAATTTAAAAATTGTATATGTAAATACACGCATATTGGCAATACATCACATTGTGGGTTGAAGTAATTACCAAAATAAATATAGCCTTCACAAGCAGAGCATAAAAACTGATACACGGTTCCTGGGGCAGGAGGATGTTAAATACCCCCACCTTACCGATAAGACAAGCTTTCTAATGCTGGAACTAACTGACGCTGCTCTGGTTCTTATCTGGAAAAAAATCCATTATAATCATTTTATGTATAACACTTTGTTCGCATTAGAATTCTCATAAGGTGAAAAGGTAATACTATTAGGGGAAATCATTTTGCAAAGGCGGATCATTTTTCTTTTTTTTGAAAAAGCTCTAAAGATGTCTCAAATTACCAAAGTAGATTAGGATTTTGTTAGGATATTTCCTTGGAAGCTTGGGATTCTGTGTTCCACCAGGTGATGCCTAGTATGAATCAAAGCGAGGAGGACTGAGAGTGTCTAACCCTTGACATGCGCTCGGGGCCGCCCCAGGTACTTTCTTTTTGTGTGGATGCTGGATCTTTCCAAGGTAACCTCGTCCTCTCATTCTGCCTGGGACAGGGGAGCCGGGAAAGCACCTGGCCCGCCCACCCCCTCCAGACAGCCCGGCCGCAGCGCAGTCAGCGCCCGGAAGCCCACGCGGATGCGGTGTGGGCAGGTCCCGCGCCTCTCGAGCGGTAACTTGGCTGGGCCTCGTTCTTCCCGAAGTCCTTGGCTTACACCTCTTCCCTTCGAGTCGCCCCGTAGCCCCTCCTCCTGGCACCCCCTTCTCCGGAGGCGGGCGGGGTGGGGGCAAAAGTTTAAAGCCGGGCTCCCTTCTCAACAAAGCTCGCCGGGGTCCCTCTCTCGGCTGGAGCGTAGGGGGGCCGAGGGGCCACGGTGCTTTCCTTGCGCTCCTCTCCAGCCCCAGCTCGGCGGGTGGGGACAGACTCTTAGACTGTCGGCGGCCAGCTCCGACGCGCCCCGGTCGCCGGATCCCTCCCAGTCCGAGGGACTTATTTAAAAATTTGGAGTAGGGCAGCACCCTTCCTGGGCCCCAGGGAGCGGGCGCAGGTTCGGCGCTGTCCCCGAAAGCTGAGGCGCACCTGCCCGCCGCGCAGCGCGAGCACAGGGTGCGCGTGGCTGGGAGCGAGGGTGCGCCCCGGGCCAGCTGGAGGCGGACCCGCCGGGCGGCAGTTGGGTGCGGCCGGTGGGAGCCGGGGCGGCGGCGGCAGCAAGCGGTTGGGCGGTGCGCATTTCCTTCCCTCCCCCTCGGCCTCGGCGCCCGCCCGCGGTGCCCAGTGTGCGGCGCCCTCGGCTCCGCTCCGCGTACCCTCCCCGCCGCCGCCGCCGGCCGCTCCCTTCCCCGCCCGTCCATGTCCCTGCCTGTGGTGCTCCCGGGCTCCTGCTGCCCCGTGGCCGGGCTTTCTGGCGGGCCCCAGGCCGGGGGCCCGGGCGCCGCGGCCGCCGCCGCCCAGGAACCGCCGCTGCCCCCGCTGCGGCCGCGCTGGCCCCGGGGCGCGCTGCAGCCCCCGGCGCGGCCTCGCTGCGCGGCCCCCGGCGCCGCCGCCCGGGTACTGGCCGCGCCGCCCGCGCTCTCCTCCCGCCGAGCCGCCGCCGCCGCCGCCGCCGCCGCGGCCCCGGGCTCCGCGCTGCTGCCTGCCCGCCCGCTGCTGTCGCTCGGGCTGCTGCAGCTGATCCTGGGCTGCTGCATGGTGGCGTTCAGCTTCGGGGCGCTGTCGCTGAGCAGCTCCCCGCAGGTGAAGAACTCTTGTCCGTTCTGGGCCGGCTCCTCGGTGAGTACCGCGTGCGCGCGCGGGCGCGCCTCGCGCTCAGGGCCCACCCCGGGGCCGGGGGCGTCTGGCCAGTCCCCTCCATTGCCCCGTGGTTGGCCTCCAGGGCTGCAGTTGGGGAGCACAGCCCCTCAGGCCACTTGCAGTTTCTGGAGGCGTTGAGGCTGGAGAAAAAGATTCCAAGACAGTGGAGTTCAGGGGCGAATTGGGTTGCACCTGGGCGGTGTGTGTTCCTCCCAGCTAAGGGGTTTTATTGTCCCAGTCAAGCTCGTAGAATAAAACAAAGATACCTGGCTCTTTGGTAGATTGGAAAGATGGGGTGGGTGGCAGGAAAGTGGGAGGAAAATGATTAAACTTCTTTTGGCCATTGCGTATTTAGTGAACTGACAGTGTCTGCCCCTGGGGGGCAGGGATTTTGATGTTTTTTCCACTGATGTATCAACAGGGCCTGGCAGGTAGTAGGTGTATTTGCAGGATAGATGAAGTGACAGGTCGACTGGGGCATGTCACTTGTTTTATTCTGCATCTAAGACACACGTAAATGTGAAATGTGTAGGGTGGCTCGACCCCCAGACGAGTTCAGGAGGTAATGAGAGGGTGTGTGTAAACGGCGCTTGTACCTGGTCATTACAGGAGGGCCCCAACTCCCCTGGGTCCCTGGAGCCATGCAGGCTACTGCGCAGAATTTAATTCTTGAGAACCCGAACCTGTCATTATGGATGAGCTGGCCAAAACTTCAGCTGGCGGGAGATGCCTGCCCGGCTCCAGGACGTAGGCCTGCCACCTCCGTCTGGGAAGGCTGGTCCCAGGGCAAAAGGGTGCTGGGACTTGGGAGGAAGGCTGCTGCCAGTGAGCTTGGTGGCTGCTGGGTGGCTGCTCGCCCCTGCCTCCTAACAGTTTCACAACTTCCAAGGCATTCCGCCCCTTGAGGTTTGCTGAGTGTTGATAGGCTTGAAAACATGTCTTTGTGGAATGATTGTGGAAGATGGGTACAGTAAAGTAGACGGCCTTTCTACAAATGATGTAAACCTGAAAGTCTGGCAGTGCCCGTAAATTTTACCAAGATCTGTACCAAGCGTATGTCTTGAATGAATAAAAACTATACTTTTTCAGGTCCATACATACCCATATTCAAGACCAAAATTTAAGAATGTAGGGAGAACAATTAGACCCAACGTAATTGTTTGAATAAGAACATTAAGAACATTAGGTTCCTTGAGCCTAGCCTGAAATTTTATACTTCAGCCGGAACCAGTTTGCTCTCCTTTTGAAATGCTTTGATGTTGGAGGATCTTATTGGGGTACATCCTGTGCTATGGTGAGGGAAGCTCACAATTTGTGCATCATGTGGACAAAATACCACCCTTGTGGCCCTGCCCCTGGACTCTGCGGCCGGCCTCTATGAGTGTTCTGGAAGACTCCAGAAGGTTGGGTATTCCAAAGAGGGTAGAAATTAGATCCCTTATGCTCTCTACTACACTTTTCAGACTAAATTCAGCCAAACAGTTGGTACGTTTCATTTCTCTAAATACCATGGGCCAGTAATGAATCTTGCATAAATTTTTTGGGATTTGCTCTTTGTAAAATCATAATCTATTGTCTTCTCAAAGATAGCTACTTTAGGATTATTAAAAACTATTTTTTGTTTTCTAAAATTAAAACCTGAAATCAGTTTACTATTGTGAATTATTTCAGAAGTAAATGCACTTAGATCTTTCAGTCAAACCACAGTTGGATTTGATGAAATACACACAAAAAAAGGCCATCAACTAGAGGATGAAGGCTAATATCCTGGCCTGTTGTCTGGGCATATCCTTGGATCCTTGGGCAGGGAGAGAATCAATGATTTGGAACTAACAAGTTCTCTTCTGCATGTCGTTCCCCCAACTCTGTCCCCTAGGTCTGTATGCAACCCTGTAACTGTTGGTTATATTCCTATTTTTTTGACCTCACAATTTACAAAGTGACAACAGAACCAGTGATACCGTATCTATAGAACAACTAAATAACAATTGTAAGAGAATGGCATTAGATGCCATGATTCTTTTGGTGTTTTTAGGAAAAAAAGTCTGATCATGTTTTGAATTTATGTCTGTGAGAGAGGTGGTTTTTTTAAAAACCTTGCATTGTGGAAAATTTTAAATTTATATGAAAAACACTGTACAAGGAACCCACATATACCCTTCAACAATGATTTCATCTGTACCCCCTTCCTGGGCTCTGCTGTGGGCCCTGTGTATTCTAATAAACTCTAAAAGGATGGGTATTCCAAGCAGCATAGGAATTAGATCCTTCATGCTCCCTAGTTCATTTGTCATATTAAATTCTCTTATTATTTTGAAGCAAATCTCAGGCATCACATATTTCATCTGTAAATATTTCAATGTGTTTATATTTAAATCTATCTATCTATATAACTAGCATAGAGAGATAGCATAGAAGTGACCAGGAAGACTTAAGAACTTCCCGCTCCACTTCTAACCTTTTATTATGAATAACTTTAAAATCTCAGCAAATGTAGAAGAGTGTAAAACCCTCATTTACCCATCCCCAGCTTCAGTAGCTAACACACGGCCACTCTGTACCCAACACCACTCCCCTTTTGAACACCCATTAGATTAGTTTAAGGCAAATTCCAGGTATCATAACTTCAGCCATTAAATATTTTAGTAAATATCCCTAAAATAAAGGGGCTTAATAGAACATCACAATTAATTTGAAGATAGCTAAACTAAGGGTTTTATGAAAAAAGCTGAAAGATTCTGAGGACTGCAGAATTTAAAAAAAAGCTTTGAAATATAGTTCACATGCCATACATTTCATCTATTTAAAGTGCACCTTTCAGTGGTTTTTAGTAAATTCAGAGTTGTGTAACTGTCCCTACAATCGATTTCAGAAAATTTTCATCACTCCAAAAAGTTATTAGCCATTACTCCCCATTCACTCCATCCTCCCTTCCCTGGGCATCCACTGATTAATGTACTTTCTGGCTCTATAGATTTGTTGATTTTGGGCATTTCATATAAATGGGATCATATAATATGCGGTCTTCTATGACTGACTTCTAAGTCATTCACTTAGCATATTTTCAAGGTTCATCCATGTTGTGGCATATATGAATATTTCATTCTTGTTTATTGCCAAATGATATTCCATCGTGTGGGCATGCATGTTTATTTATCCACTCAGAAGTTTTATTAGCTTATGAAACTAGGTGGTTGTGTGGAAGTGCCAGCTGAAGTCTAAGGTTACTTCAAACCCACTTAGGAACACACTAGAAGAATATCCTCATATTTAAACTTCGAATGACTCTTAGGCACTTTGGCCTGTTATATCAACTAAAGTGGAAAATCTTCTTTTGACTTCACTAAAAATGTTGCTTATATATTTGTTACAAAATTAGGTTGAAGAGACAAATATATTAATTTAAAAGGACTATTTTGTTAAACATGGTATAGTTTAAGGATATTTTTCTATACATGCCTTTCTGTAAGAGTTCTCTCCCTGAAACCTGAGGTTTTTGAGGCTTATTACTTTTGTCTTAATCTTGAGGGTATATTTTATCTCCTTAAAAAATTTGAGCATTAACAAGTCCTGTAAAGTATCTTTTTACATAGTTTACATTCATACTTTCAGCAACTTGTAGCAAGCATTTTTAATGTACTCTGTGTTTTTGAGCACTCTGTAATCGTTTGTTTTCCTCCTGGTATCACTAGTTAATGACTCAGTGTATTATTATTCCCAAAGTTCATGAAACTAAGAGATCAGCCACCTTTAAAAACAACCCGAAGTTTGGCTGTAGGTGGGTGGCTGAGTAAGGATCTCAGTATCAGTGTTCAGACAATGCGGTCCTAGCACTTAGCATTGGGGGTGCTTGATTTGGGTATATGTTTAGTTAATATTAATTAGAGTCCACTGGGATTGTGGGAGACCCAGCCTACCACACTGCGCTAGATTTAATTAAAGAGTAGACAGAGTTGCCATGGTCTGTCTCTCCTACTTCCAAAATAAAATTCCTAACTTTTATGACATATATGATCCTTGGGAGATATTTCAGGCAAGTTATAGAGAATTGGTTATTGTTTTTTGTTCTCTTCTCTGGGTACCCTAATGTCCTTTTTATCTACATACATTTATGTCTCTCTGCTTTAAGTCACTGATCTAAATTCATGATCACCCCTCCATTGAGTACATGATTCTTCAGCAAGATTCTACTTTAATATAAAGGGACAGACATTGGTGAACTTTAGGGTTTTAAAACAGTTTTAAAACTGTTTTAAAAAAATTGCAATGACTAAACATAAAAAAGAATGAATGGGCCAAGGGAGAAACTAATGTGAAAATTCTGACGTTTCTACCAGTTAAACAACAGTAAATATATATTTTCTATTATACTCATCAAATATTACTTTAATATTTAAGGGATATTTTAAATATAATTTGGGGGATGAATTTTATTGATTTTCTTTGGCCTTTTATTTGCATAACAGCAGAATCACATGAGTTCTGTGCTTTGAGCAAGTCATTGAGCCTCTGAGCATCAGTTACTCATCTGTAAAATGGGTGGGATGATTCTGGCCTCAGGACTGATTTCATGAGGGTGTAATTAGAGAACATATAGGAGAGTGTTTTGATGATGATGAGGACCTAGCACCAGGCCAGGCATATGCTGGAATCTCTGTCAGTGTGTGTGTGTGTGTGTGTGTGTGTGTGTGTGTGTTTAAATTTTAAAGTATTATGGGGGTACAAATGTTTTTGGTTACAAGGATCACTTGAGTCAAGGTTATAAGTGTGTCCGTCACCTGGTTAGTGTTCATTGTACCGATTACGTAGGTTTTCGCCCATCCTCTCCCCCCGCCCCTTGATTGGTTTCCATTAAGTTTTACTTCCCTCTATGCACATGTGTGCTCATCAGTTAGTTCCAATTTAATAGTGAGTACATATGATGGTTTTTTTTTCCCGTTCTTTAGATACTTCACTTAGGATAATGGTCTCCAGTTCCATCCAAATTGTTGCAAAAGGTATTAAGTCATCCTTCTTCATGGCTGAGTACTATTCCATGGTATACATATACCACATTTTGTTAATCCACTCATGAATTGATGGGCATTTGGCTTTATTCCACATCTTTGCAATTGTGAATTGTACTGCAGTAAATAATTGAGTGCAGGTGTCTTTTTGATAAAATGACTTATTTTCCTTTGGCTAAATACCCAGTAGTGGGATTGCTGGATTGAATGGTAGACCTACTTTTAGTTCTTTGAGGAATCTCCATACTGCTTTCCGTAGAGGTTGTTCCAAGGAATGTTTTTATGGGGGACTCATCATCAATCTCTATCAATGTTTTTTAAACATCAAGGCAATATTTAATCAAAGTAAAATGAACAGGCCACTTTTTTTGTAGGACATTACGGTAATCATCACATATGTGTTAGAAATCTTTAATTGCCCACTTTCTAAGTTTTTTTAATGAGTCATGCTAGATAGATAGGGAAGAATCACACACACACACACACACACACACACACACTTTTTTTTTCAGTTGTCAGTGTAAAAACTATAGGGCAAGATAGGTTGTTGAAAGGTTTGATAAATTATTTTGTGTAAACATGGAACATTTACAACATGGCTCTTTTAATCTCTATGTTTAGATACAGCAGCTTTTGACAAATGATCCAGAACATTTTTGCCCTGAGGCATGTTAATGGATTAGCAAAGGAAAATAGGGCAGTAGAATTATAAGCTTTTGATCTTAATGATTTGATTTTTAAGCTGGAAAATTAAGGCATATTAACCATATATTGTGGGTAACAACCACTCTTGCCTGGAGTATATCAGAGCCCTTTTTTGCAACATCAGAAAAAAAGGCCTCTGCTTTTTCCTATAAACTACAAGGAATGGGTTACAAGTGAGTAAAACAAAAATTGTAATAAATCTCATTATAATAATATAGAGAGAATTTGGTGTTAGAAAATAGGTTCTCGCCTGTTCATTTAGGACAAGTTGCATCTTGCGCTGGGTGGAAAGAATGTTGATAGAGTTGCTTTTCGCTACTGGTATATTCTATTTGGAAGCACAGGGAATGTGCTTAGGTTTACATTGTTAACTCTGAGCAAGTGCATCTTCTATTTCTGGTCTCCATTCATTCATTCACTCTTGCCGTAACTGACTGAGTGCCTTCTAAGAGCCTTCAGTGGTACTTAAGTGAGTACTCACAGGCCCAAGCCCCAAGATAGATAATTAAATAGGTACTACTAGCATTATGGTGTAATGGGAGCCATGGAAGGTCACTGTTAAGGGACCTTCTTGACTCCTTGCTGGTGGAGTTCCAGTTCTTGCTGCCACTGAGGGAGGTGGAGGGATCGTATACTCTGCCTCCTTCTTTTCTCCCTCCCCCAACCCCTCTCCCCATTCATGACTTCCAGCCCTCCTTCAGATGAAATGTGAGTCTCATTCCCTAGTCTTGAGCTCTTAAAAGATTCATCCCCAGCTGCAGCACCTCTGTTCCCACCATTCCAGAGGCTCACTTGCCAGCCCTACTTCCTGTTTCCGTCTGTCCCCCTCACCACTCACAGGGTTCCCCAAGTGCCTTAGGGCTTCATTGGGCTTGAAGAGAGGGAGAAATTGAGCAAAGGCAGGTGTGTGCCTTTGTTGCAGGGTTTGGGAATGAGGAGGATGCAGCTCCAGCTCCCACCTAGAACTGGAATGTAGTATCTTAAAGCATCCCTATGAAGAAGGATGGTTTACAAAAATCCTGCTGGGATTTAACTTGAGTTTGTGCTGAGTCTATAAAACAGTTCAAATGGAAATGACATCCTTAAATAGTCTGTCTTCCAATCCATGAACCTGGTATATGTCTTGACTTATTTGAGTCTTTATTTAATGTTGTTCAGTAAGCTTTATATTTCTCCCCACTGAGGTCTTAAGTATCTTTGGCATGTATACTTTGAGATTATTGCTATTTCTTATTTGTCATATGTATTTTATACATATTTTTAAAATTACAGTTTCTGTAGTTTGTTGCTACCATATGCAAACAAAATACCACCTCCCAAAGGAAGAAATAAAGATAGCTTATTCTTTTGTTTCAGAGACCCTTCATTTGAAATGACAGTTGTATCTGTCATGAGCTATTAAAATAAAAAATATAAATACCTTTCAACTTAGAAACCCCACTCCTGGGACTTTATGCAACATAAATAAATGCACTTGTTTTTAAAGATGTATGTTCATGATGTTTACTACAGCATTGTTTGCGGGGGCAAAAAACTGGAAATAGAGTGGATGCCCATGAATATGAGAATGACTGAATACATTAGGTACAGCCATACAATGGAATGTTATGGAGCCATTAAATTGCATGAATTAGAGCTATTCCAGTGGACATGAAGTGATTTCCATGAAGTATTTATTTAGAGAGAAAAGGAAGAGGAGGGAAAATTGTGTCTTTTATGACCCATTTTTTTGCAAAAGTCATACGCCTGTGCATGTGTGTATACACATGTACCTATGTGTATAGTGATAAAACTTTAGAGAATAATATACATTTACAAAATATGTAAACCTGTTAGCTTGTTAACGTAGAGGAGGGTGGGGTGATGTGCTTTGGTAAAAGAGGTGGGAAGGACAGTTGAGGCGTATCACTATTTTATGGGTTTTTATGCCCTGTGCTGGACACCTCCCCTTAATACTGTTCTAGTGGAAAAAATATATTTCAAAAAGCTGCACCACAGGTTCTGTATTAAGGGAGACTGACGGCATAAATGTCAAACACTAACTGATAATTCACATCATATTTATTTTTTACTAAAGTGGGCATTTTGTGTCTAACCCAAGGGCAGTCAAATTTTCAGTTATGTTTTCGTAAAAACAGCTTGCATTTCCTCAGCAGAGCTGGCAGGTGGGAAGCACACGCACGTGTGGACACACACGTACACACAAGCACGTGTGCCTGTACCCTGGATCGCAGGTTTCAGAGGGGCCACTCTTATCATAGGAAGGTAAATGTTTTGAGCTAGAAGAAACCCACAGATGGCTTCTGGAGGCTACTGACCTGCCTATGATATAGATTTATGATACCATTTATCCTTACAGGTGATACTTTCTGGAATCATAGGATTAACAACTTGGAAAAGGCCTATGATACTCCTGGTATGTACCGATCTTACAAATTGTTACCCTGTATAAAATGTGCTATGTATGAAGTTTGTTTAAATAAACTGTTGAAGAAATGCTTAAGCTTCCGTTGTTCATTAAAAAAATAAGTTAACAATGGACAACATTAGAAGTCATATGATCTTATAACACTAAATTAAGGTGCTAATTTTGCTGGTTTTCTGATTCACTTTAAGCTTCTTAGGTACCCAGTGCTATACATGTGTTTCTAGCTCAAGGATTAGACCCAATCTAAGAATATAATTTTTTATAAAACTCTTTACTATGGACAGTTTTAAACATACGCAAAAGTGGAGGGAATAATATAATGAACTCCCTGTACCCGTCACCCAGCTTCAGCAGTAATTAGCTTACAGCCAGTGTGTTCAGCTCTATCTACCCATTTCCCCCCCATATGCTTTTTCCTTCCTTATTGTTTTGAAGCAAATCTCAGATATTAATCATGAATATGACTTTTTATTGTTATAATGTTTTGGTTGGACAGCCTCAGAATTTTGTTGCTTAGATTTGCTATATTGTCCATCACATACATATTATATTTTCTTGGTAATACAGACAGACATATTACTGGTGACGTTTTTGTTGTTATTAAGGCAAAATTCACATAAAGTGAGCCATTTTAAAGTGTACAATTCAGTGGCATTTTTAGTACATTCCCAGTGTTCATCCTTTGTTTTTATTTGCTCTGTCATTTTGATTCAGGGAATACTATAAAAAATAGACAATTGCTGATGGAGTTTTCAACTTTCGAGGATACAATAGAGGGTCTAGGAAATTGCATTTGAATTGAAGTATACTTAACATTTTTTTTTTCTATATAACATCTCTTCTTTTTATTTTTCTCTCATTCATCTTGAAATGGGGTTAAATAATTTTCTTAAGTCATTTTTTATATATACTTAATAGTTCATCTTAAACAGACCACTGTTTGTTAGACAATGGATAATCAATACAAAACTACTTACATTCTTGGTTACAAGGAGAAGCAGCACGTTGTATTATAGAATCTTTGAATGTCAGAATAATGGATCCCAATATTGTGCTGATGATCTTGAAAAACTGAACTAAAATGTTTTCAGGCCCACAAGATGACATAGGCAATATTTTACAACTCCATCAATGATAACATTGAGCGAAAATCCTTTAGTAATTTTTGGAAAGAGTAAATTATCAATATAGCATTTTAATATATTAGATAACAGAATAGGAGAAAATGAGGCTTTGGGTATGTTTTGTGGCCTGTGTTATAAGTGGCTCAGGTTTGTTTTGCAACAACTCTGTAGGTTTACAGTCTCTGCAGAAAAATTTTGGATGTTGCTTATTATTTATGCTAAGACCAGATTATAGGAATTTTGCACTATCTTTTCCCATTGGATGATATTAAAATACTCAGAAATACAAATCTCAAGCATTGAAATTGAATTAAAATAAGAAAATCTCTAATGATATTTGTACTTTGGAAATTCCAAATGGTGAAGAGAATATGAGCATGTGTGTTCTTAGGTAGAGTTTAAGAAAGTCCACCTTTTAAGACATTTATTTCTTTAACATTGTTTTGTTTTGGAAATGTGCCTTATATATTTATTATGTGAGCTTAAGCAACCTTAAATGAAAATGACCCTATCTTTATTGCATTCCTTTCAATTTATTTCTCATCCTTGTTGGTAAGTATATGTACTTTGTCACAAAGTTGTAACCAGTGTATACATACTATGTTGGGCTCTGCTTTTTTCTTTAACATTAAATTTATTAAGTTAATATCAGTTAATATTATGTTTTCATGTATAAGGAGTCTACACTTAATATCGCTAAGCAGGTTTCTGCCGTATTTTCTGTATCGTCTTCAGTTTCTATCCTGTTGTTGGACATTTGAGCTTCTATATTTTGGCTGCTATGAATTATAAAGGTCACATAGAGATTGTTTTGAAATGTTAATCTGCATCAATTTATAAAGAAGATTAATTTTTTAGGAACTATACAAGGAAAACTTTTCTGAGTCTATCAAAAATCATTTGAGCCTTTGTATCATAAATGAAAAATCATCAGTTCACATGAATCTTGGTAGTATATACCATTATAACGTGTGCCAAATATTTTGTTAAAAAAGGAAAAAATCACATGATAAAATGAAAGAAACTGGGCATGCAAGTCAGATTCTTCTAGTCCATCCTCTTAAGAGCTATGCAAGCCACTTAACTTTTCTGAGTCTGGTTTTCTTTTCTGCACAGAGGTGATAATTTAGTGATACCAAGGGTGGTTCTACCACATCTCTCCCTTAGTGGATATTTTTCTTCTTTCCTTCCTTTCTTGTTTCCTCTCCTCCTCCTCTTCCTTCTTCTTCCCTCCTTCCTTCTTTCTTCCTTCTTCCTTCTTTCTTCTTCTTCCCAATCCCCTGTCCCTCAGCTTCCTGAGTTTAGGGAATGTGCCATTGGATGGTTTTTTGGTGAGAAGCTATGTTCCACCAAGGAAGCCACAAGGGTGCCCTATAGGCTGTGTTCTTACAGACCTGGCTTGGCTGATCAGAGCTCTGTCCCCCTCCCCTTCACAACCCATGCTGTAGACACAGTGGCACCTTCTGACTTGGGACTTTCTTCTCCTAGCTGGTTGCTTGGCTGGCTCCTTCTCTTCTCCCTTTCAGCTCAGCGGTCACTTCCTGACAGAGGCTGTTCCTGACCATCCTGATTGCAGTGGTCCCTAGTCCCTGCCCCTTCCATAGCTCAGCAATGAAGCTGTTGGGTCCACAGGCTGTGATTAGCCTATGTACTTGTTCTTTACTATTTGCTGTATGTCTCCCCCAGGAGAGAGAGAGTTCCATGAGGACAAGTACCTTGTCTCTTTACCTTCTATCTCTAGGGCCAATGTGCTCAATATACATTTGTTGTTGACTGTGGAGATAATTTGGCAGCAATAAGAAATTTAGGTCCTGGGTGAGTTCTCCAAGTTTCTCTTTTACTTTTGTCTTAAGTTTCTCTCACTTGCTTTTGTTCTCTAAAACTGGGATTCGTACCCTTTGAACTTCAAGGTTGTTAGGGAGTATTTTGGTGGTGGAGCTAGGGAGGGGAAGGATGGTCTTCGTCAGGGCCATTTGAGAGGCAAGCTGTCCTCATTTTGAGCTGCTGTGTGTATACCAGTCTAGAACACGTGGATATTCCCTTTTGAGAACCATTTACACTTGTGCTGCTTCTTTTGTGATTGTTGCTGTGATTACACTAGGTTTTTTACTGGTTTGAACAAAGAAGGATCAGTTTGACCTAGTTCCTTCAAACTCAAGTTTGCATGGAAACTCACAGTTGAAAGCTTTCCTTCACTGGGTCCTCTTCCTTCTACAGATAGCATATGCATGTGTTCAGAACAGAAATCATGATATTGGAAAGTAGTTTGTAAATATTTATAGCTATTTATGGCTGTGACTAGGATTAAGTGAAGGAGTATGTACATGTGTGTGTGTAGTATTCTAGGTTGTGTATTTTCCATAAAAAGCTAACATTTTCTGCCAGGCATGGTGGCTCATGCCTGTAATCCTAGCACTCTGGGAGGCGGAGGCAGGAGGATCACTTGAAACTGGGAGTTTAAGACCAGCCTGAGCAACATAGTGAGACCCTGTTTCTACAAAAAATAGAAAAATCAGCCAGGCGTATTAGTGCATGCCTGTAGTCTCAGTTACTCAGGAGGCTGAGGCAGGAGGATCGCTTCAGCCCAGGAGTTGGAGGGGGAGGGGAAAATTAACATTTTCCATTTTTAAAGTATGTTTTTATTTCTTGTGGACATCATTCCTTTTTCATTCTAATAAAATATTTATGTTTATGCATCACATACAGTGCTAGAAATGGCCTCAAAGATTGTCTGGTCTAGGCACCTCAGTAAATAGAATTGTCTTTTTTTTTTTTTTTGAGACAGAGTCTCTGTTGCCTGGGCTAGAGTGCTGTGGCGTCAGCCTAGCTCACAGCAACCTCAAACTCCTGGGCTCAAGCAATCCTTTTGCCTCAGCCTCCCGAGTAGCTGGGACTACAGGTGTGCACCACTATGACCGGCTAATTTTTTCTATATATTTTTAGTTGTCCAGCTAATTAATTTCTATATTTTTAGTAGAAATGTGGTCTCGCTCTTGCTCAGGCTGGTCTCGAACTCCTGAGCTCAAATAATCTGCCCGTCTCAGCCTCCCAGAGTGCTAGGATTACCAGAATTGTCTTAATAGGATATTTTCTTATTTTTCTGTGGTGGCATAGGTATTTTTTGTGGCAGGTATAATATTTTTCTTTGGCAGTACATTTAGTAAGAATCACCACTGTGAAAGTCCAGCTGGCCCACTGCCTATGATTTTAGTTGCTTATGAAGTGGTAATTTGAGTGATTGTTATTTTTTTTCCTGTCAGTTAGGAACAGATGGGATGACACAACCTAGAAATGATAAAAGGACAGCTCTGTTCTTCAACATCAAGAATGAAGGTTCTTCCCCAGTGATGTGCTTGTGTCACTTGTGGTTTATTCTCAGGTGTGGATCCTGTGGATTTGCACCCCAGACTAAGAGTAGAAGAGGGTAAATGTAAATACACTGGCTAATTTTAACATGGTCCTTCAGTTTCTTTTCCAACTTCAAGATTATATTATTTGGAATAAAACCTCCTTACCCAAAGAGACTGAAAAATGGCTTAAGATATACATAATTCTGTTTTCTCCATCTCACAATCCAAGTAGGCTAGGCTGGTAATAGTTCTGCTCCATAAAGTTCCAGCATGTTCTTTCATATACAATTTTATAGATAAGGGCACAGTAGCTCAGGCATTAACTGGCTTGTCCAGTCCACAACAGATGATCTATTATGAGAAAGAACCCAGGAGTTTCGGCTCCTAGTTTAGTGCTTCTTTCATTGTAACATTTCACCACATCTTCCATTAGCAAGTTGGTAGGTACTTTGCTGTTGCCAACAATGGCTTCTTTTGTCTTTTTTTGGTGTGAAGTATAAGTTAAATTTTTTTCTTATTTATGACTGTCCAGTTCTTTTTCAAGATCTGAAGTGACAAAAGTTTTGGGAATTTTATCCTTCGCTCAAAAAAGCCAGAAGCAGAAATGACCAGGGCTACACAAAGTCCAGTGTTGAGTCTCAGTCCTGTCCATTTCAGTCCGTGAGTGGCCACGGAAACAAATCTAATCAGTTCCCTTATTTCTACAATGGGTATACACCTATCCCTCAGGACTGTAACGAGGAACAAGACATAAATGCTTATTGAAACTGCAAAGTGTAAAATGGAATCTCAGGCTAGACAAGCACATTATGGATTATGTTTTATCACCCATTGAGAAAATCTCCAAGAGCACATCTGGTCTCTCGGTTTGGTGTGTTGTTAAGTAACCCACGGCAGCAAAATGTACACTTAGGTATTGTGAAGGCACCCTGAGCTGGGTTCTGGCTTCTCTGTGACCACAGTGGGGTTAGTCTTTTGGCAACAGAACTTTGATTTCTCCTCCTGATCATCTTCTCCCAGGAACTATGCATTGAGCAAGAACCTAGGATCTAAACAAAACAAAACAAAACACCCTGGGATCCTCAGAAATTGAAAGCACTCTTGGGCAGTCCATCTCTGGGCAGCATCAAGACCCAGGCAGTACCTTGTTTTGCAAACTGACCAAAGCTAATTTGGGTATGCTCTAATTAGGAGGTTTAGTTTGCTAGCAGCAGATAATTGCCAAAGCTTAGAAGTATTAATAACTTTCCTGCAAAGTCAATTTTAAAATGAAATTGATTCTCAGATCAAATTCTGCCATGCGTATACTTATTAGCCACCAGACAAAAAGAAACTGCTCACACCCTCTGTTCTGAAGCTTAAAGGATAGAGAGATAAGATTTGTATCATGCTTACAGAATAGGAGTGGACAATGTTTTTGTCTCTCATTTTTGTATCCACTTGTCTTGAATACCACTGTTGATTCCCTGAAAACCTGTTGATCAAGCAAAGCTGTTTATGAGACCTAATTTAGTAAGGGAGAACACCTCCTTGCCAGTCCTCAGAAGAGGCGAGTCAAAAAGAGGATATTTATAGAGTTTTAGGGCCCCTGTCGGGCAGCGATTTTAAGGTGAGTCTTGCAAGGCAGAGAACTGGTTGGGATTGGGCAGAGTTTATGACATAGAATAATCCGTTATTATTTGCAGTTTTGCTTTCCCTGGTTTCAATTATCTGTGGTCAACCATGGTCTGAAAATATTACATGGAAAATTCCAGAAATAAATAATTCATCAATTTTAAATTGCTTGCCGTTCTGAGTAGCATGAAGAGATATTTTGCTGTCCCACCCAGGACATGAATTATCCCTTTGTGCAGTGTATCCATTCTGTCTACGCTCTCCGCCAGTTAGTCACTGAGTAGCCATCTGAGTTATCAGATTGTCACAGTATCACAGTGCTTGTGTTCAAGTCACCCTTATTTTGCTTAATAGTGGCCCCAAAGCACAAGAGTAGCGATGCTGGCAATTTGGATATGCCAAAGAGAAGCCATAACATGCTTCCTTTATGTGAAAAGGTGAACGTTCTCTACTTAATAAGGAAATTAAAAAAAAATTGTATGCTGAGGTTGCTAAGATACAGTAAGAACGTATCTGCTATCTGTGAAATGGTGAAGAAGGAAAAAGAAGTCTGTGTGTAGTATATATAGGGTTTAGTGCTATCTCTGGTTTCAGGCATCCGCTGGGGGTCTTGGAACATATCCCACACAAATAAGGAGGGGCTACTATGGGTTGGGGGCACAGGGAGAGAAGGGTCTGGATCTGAAAGAAAGGCTTGATGAATAAGCTGTTAGTCTTGATCAATAAACTATTTTAGTTAGTTCACAGTCTTACTTTTGAGGAGCAAGTATTTCCTGGAGCAAGTAGCTATAAGTTATTTTTGTTTGTTCACAATATTGTTTAACATAGGGTCAGAAGAGTCTGGCTGGTCCCAGAATTGATTAACACAGGAAAAAGAAATTATGTTGGTTTTAGTTCTCACCACAAATTTCACAGAGAACCCGTTTTTAACAACCATTATGCTAATTATACAAGCTAATAATTTCACCAATGACATCTCACTTCCACATTCACTATAGCAAAGTCGCTTGGATATTGTTGGGAGATATAAAGGCTTTTGGAGTTTGGCCTTTTCATAAATGCTAGCTGACCATGCTGGAATATGAATTTCTGACTGTCCTTAGGGTGTAGCTTGGCCTAAGCAATATGTACATACTATCACATTGTCAGTGCTGAGGTATTTTAAAGGGCATTACAGACAAACTCTAGCAGTGTGTGCGTACCTGGGTTGCTAAAGGGAGCCCTCTGGCAGTCCTGCATCCAGGCTGTCTGGGCCCAACAGACCGGAGTGGTCAATTTCTGAATATGACTGTGAGAAAATTCACCAACTGTGAATGATTTGGTGCAAGAGGGCAGATTACTTTGAATTGGGGGAATATCTTAAAATAGATGTGTTGTTATATGAAAAGTCGCAGAATAGTATGTATGGCCCTATTTATGTGTGTATGTGTGTTTTAAAAAACCCTGGGTGACCACACATATGTGTTTGTGTTTTCTGGAAGGATGTACAAGAAATTGTTTACAGTGGGCACCTCTGTTGAGTGAAACGGGAATGGAAGGAGAAAGGCTTTTTTCCTTTCCAGTTTGTGTTTGGAGAGGACAGTATTGCATTGTGTGACAAGGAGACTTTTAGTTTAGTTGTGTTTTCTTTGATCTTTGGCCACTCTGTATCTGCAGTATCTGAACTCCCTTTTTAGAGTGGGTGTCCCTGCCTTTGTGGGAGTCCTGGTGAGAGGCAGGGTCTGCCTCTGGTGGCGGGAGCTTCTGAGGCCACAGGCTTGCGCTTCTGAATGCCAACAGCCGGAGTGTGAGCCGTGACCTCCACCTGCTGGAGCTCTAGCCCAGGACTCGGGGGCTGGAGCTGTTGATGTGGAGAAGCCCAAAGCAGCTTAGAGTCCATTAGCCTGAGGAGGCAGCTGGCGTCCAAGGCTGGCAACAAGGAACCTGATTTTCCCATGGCGTGACCTTGGTAGACGTTCCAGCACCCTGCTTCCTCGGCCCCTTCCCGGGTTCCTGAGCTTGGTTCCTGTGGGTTCTGTGAGCTACTTGACAGCCTTGTGAAAAATCGCTTTTCTTCTTTCCTCTTAAATAGACTGCGTTGGTTTCTCTTATTTGGAACATAATCAAGAACTCTGACTGCTTAGGACCGTGATTTTTCTTCCGTGAATGTAACTTTTATAATAATTTAAAAAATAGTTAAAAATAAATATATTCATTCTTAAACATTTGGGCACTTATGGTAACTCAGTTGAAAACGAAATCTGGTGGGCACTCAAACTAGATTGATTTATGGTGGGTGCCTGGCATTGGTGGGAAGTGTCGGGTCAGGGAGGCGGAGGTGGGGGTGGAATTGGGTCTTACTAGCTGTAATTTCTCAGTGAAGATACCACAGAGTTGCCTGGTAGAGATCTTTAGTTAAAAGAAAAGAATGATCTCCAAACGGACATTGTGTGTTAGCAGGTATTTTGTATGTTGATGGAGGGGAAAGAGTATAGGTTTGGGTCAGACCTGGGTCCTCTAGTTATTTGTGTAATTTGGGGCATAATACTTCACCTCTCTGAGACTATTTCCTATTTATTTTATCTCTATGTGTCTATATTTATATTTATAAAGCTATTATCTATATCTCTAACACATCACTATGACATTTTATAATTTACGAAATGCTTTTTAAGAGGGAAAAATCTTTTTTATTTAAAAAAGGAGGAGCTCACTAGTCTTCTTACTCATATTAAAAATAATAATTTGGCTGGGCGCAGTGGCTCACGCCAGTAATCCTAGCACTTGGGAGTCTGAGGCAGGAGGATTGCTTGAGCCCAGGAGTTCAAGACTAACCTGAGCAACATAGTGAGACCCAGGCTCTACAAAAAAATAGAAAAATTAGCCACATGTGGTTGTGCACTCCTGTAGTCCCAGCTACTCGGGAGGCTGAGGCAGGAGGATTACTTGAGCCCAGGAGTTTGAGGTTGCTGTGAGCTAAGTTGATGCCACTGCACTCTAGCCCAGGCAACAGAGTGAGACTCTGTCTCAAACAAACAAACAAACAAGCAAGCAAGCAAAAAAATTAGAGTTCTGTGCATTTCTCCCAACACCCAAAACTTATTATACTCCCCAGAATTAATCATTTCAAATGCTTTCTGACTTTAGTATTCTTGGCAGTTGTCTCACCTTGTTAAAGCAAGGGATTTGTCACACTTATGCTAACCCACCTTCCCTCCTCTCCTATTTTTTAAAAAATTATTTTTATATCTCCTATTGATGACTTTATAATTTTAAATAACACACTTCTATTACTTAAATCCTTTACTTTGGATAGTATCTTTTGACTCTTTTATAAGGTGAAGAAATTAGCACTTCTCTCTGCTTCTTTCCCCCTTCAACTTCCCAGTTTTTGATAGTAACATTATTACATTTATATTGTCAGTGCTTAAACATTTATGTTTTGCACTTAAACTATGTCTTTGAATTGTTTCTCAAATAATGAAAACCAATAATGGCATTTATAGGATTTTCATGTGAATGTTACTGTAATAGGACGGTAGAATTGGATCCTTTGTTTCCAGATTCACCTGAGGCCTCGATCCAAGAGATGCCACCTGCTCCCACGTTCCAGCGTGTGTGTTAGAATGTCTCCAAGCAGGACTTGCAGAGCTGCGTGGTGAAAACCAGTTTTGTAACCCTTAACTGATCTCCATCTCCCAGCCTATAAAAAGATTAGGGCTTAAAGAGACACATGTTTTGAAGAAAGTTACTGAATTGCTATGGCATTTTGAGTCCCACCTTTTCATGGGGGAAAGGAGGGTGCTTAAAGATAAGCACCTGGAGAACCTGATGTCCTGGGTGTTTGCCTGGACTGGCGTCAGACAAACACGCCTGGGAAATCAAAGAGCTGGCTGGCACATGCTGTAGCCTCAGAGTTAAAGACTGCAGTTGGAGAAATAACTGTACGTTCGCAGACCAAGCCCAAGGGCCCTATCCTTCCAGCTGACCAGATGGGCTTCACAGGAGAGAACAGGCCTGGGGCGAGTTACATTCCGCCCAAAGGGGCCGCAGACAGTGAGCAGCCCACAGCAGAAGGAGGCTGGGTGCTCATTAAGGAACTGTAGGCACAGCAGGAGGTATCTCAGAGGAGCCAATGGGAACCCATTCGGGAGGGAGTCCCCTGGAAACACTTGCCAAGACCAGATATGAACAGCCAGGTGAATTCTCCTTGCCTCTTACCTTGCCTACCAACATGGCCCTGGCCTCCCCCTTACTCCCTCGTATCCAAAATGACAGAACTCTGGTTAGCAGGTTGCAGGAGAAATGCACACACACACACACACACACACACACACACACGCACACACACACACACACACACACACGAAATAGAGAAGGCTGCAGTCATGCCCTTGCCCTTCCCACTGCAGGCTTGCTTGCTGCCTACAGTAATAAGCCTGACACCAGGGAGAGAAGCTTAAGTTCAAATGCAGTTCCAAGTTTTGACTGGGACAGAGGAGGTCTGTACACATTTTAATTACTAAAATGAGTCCTTTTGTGACTTCAAGTGACTGAAGGACTTTCTGTATCTGTCATTGACCAGAGAAGTCATGGGCCTGGCCTCAATTTTTTTCTTAAAGGGTCAAGAATAACTAGCCCTACAAAGCAGCCTTGAACAACATTGGGGGAAAAGAACAAGGTAGTTTTCTGTTGACGCCATGAACCCAGCTTGTTCAAGAGACCAGGTACATTATTTACTGCAACACCAGGAAGAATGATTGATTCTAAAGAGAAGAAAATATCATGTCATTCAAAGGAAGACTGTTTCCTTTGCCAAGTCAAATGCATTATTCTTTCCTGTCCTCTAGTATTTGCTCCGTATCATGCCCTATCTTAGTTTGCTTCATCTTTGGACCATGCCTTTGATGGATAGCTTTACATTTTTCCTGGAGGTTCTAAACGATTTTTTTCTTGTTGATAAAAAAGGCACCTAATCTCGGAGATCATCTGTCTTCTTCTTTTTTAAATAACTTCATTGAGATATAATTGACAGACTATAAAAATTCACTCGTATAAAGTGTACAATACAGTGTATATTCACAGGTATGTACAAACATCACCACTATCAATTGCAGAAAATTTTCATCACCCCAGAAAGAAGCCTGTACCCATTGGAAGCCACTGCTCATTTCCCCACAATACTGTCAACCCTAGGAAACCATTATTGTACTTTCTTTCTTCATAGATTTGCCGATTCTGTATATTTCAAATAAATGGAATCATATAATATGTGATCCTTTGTGAGTGGCTTTTTCACTTAGCATTTTTTATTAGAATAATATTTTAAAGGTTCATCCTTGTATATCAATACTTTTTCCTTTTCTATTGCTGAATAATATTCCATTATATGGCTATAACACAGTTTATTTATCTGTTCATCAGTTGACGGATACTTCCACTTTGGCTATTATGAATAACGCTGCTGTGAACGTTAGTGTACAAGTTTTTTTGTGGATGTGTTTTCATTTCTCTTGGTTCTATGCCTCGGAGTAGAATTGCTGAGTCATATGGTAACTCCATGTTTTGCATTTTGAGATATTGCTAAACTATTTTCAAAGTGGCTGTGTCATTTTACCTTTCCATCAGCAGCGTATGAAGGTTCTAATTTCTCCACGTTTTTGCCAACACTTGTTGTCTGGCTTTTTGATTATAGCAATTCTTATGAAAATGAAGTGGCATCTCATTGTGGTTTTGATTTGATGTTCAGTATCTTTCCATGTGCTTATTGGCCATTTGTATATCTTCTTTAGAGAAATGTCTACTCACACCTGTTTCCTATTTTTAAATTGGATTGTTTGTCTTTTTATTGTAAGTCCCGTATCTGATACAGATGCTCCTAGACTTGCAATGGAGTTATGTCCTGATAAACCCGTGGTAGGTTGAAAATATTGTAAGCCCAAAATACATTTAAGACTCTAACCTACTAAACATCATTGCTTAGCCAGTCTATCCTATCTTAGATGTACTCAGAACACTTACATTAGCCTAAAGTTGGGCAAAATCATCTAACACAAAATACTTATTTTATAATAAAATGTTGACCATCTCATGTAATTTATTGAATACTGTTCTGAAAGTGAAAAGCAGAATAGTTGTATGAGTACTTGAAGTACAATTTCTACTGAATGCTTTCACACTATTGTAAAGTCAAAAAATCATAGGTTCAACCATCATAAATTGGGGATGTATGTATATGATTTGCAAATAATTTCTTTGATTCTGTGGGTTGTCTTTTTACTTTCTTGATGGTGACTTTTGAAACACAAAAGTTTTTAATTTGTCTGTTTGTAATTTTGTTGCATATAATGTTGTATTTAGTAATGCTTTGTCTAACCCAAGGTCATGAAGTTTTATTCCTATGTTTTTTTTTCCAGGATTTTTATTGTTTTAGCTATTCTGCTCACTGTTTTAATTTTTGTGTACATGGTAAGGCAGGGGTCCAAGTTTATTCTTTTGCATGTGAATATCCCGTTGTACCAGCACCATTTGTTGAAAAGACGACTCTTTTCCCATTGAATTATCCTGGCACCTTTGTTGAAAATCGAGTGACTCTAAGTGTGAGGTTAATATATCTGGCTGCTTGATCATACCATTTCTGCTAGTTGTTCCACTTTTCCCCTTGGACATTTCTTGCCGAGACCACTAACTTCCTGTTCTCATTTGGGCTTAATTGTTTTCTGCACAGATGTCATCTGCATATTTCTTTTCTTTGCCTTCTTAAATTAGATCCATTGTTTCATAGATCTCATGCATTTTTTTCCCTTGAATTCCTTTTTTTATTGACAGAGAACATTCTCAAATAATAATTTTCAAAAAGAATTGAGGGAAGGGAACCCTTTCAAGGTTTGAATATCTTGATGTAGTTTTGTTTTTACCCTCTTATTTGAATAATTATTTGGCTTGACATAGAATACTCGGTTCAAAATAATTTTCCTTCAAGATTTGAAGTCATGCCTTTTGTCATGGACGAGAAACTTGATGCTGATCTGACTCTTCTTCCTTGGTAGACAACTTTTTCTCCACCCCACCCCCTAATCTGGAAACTTTAGCATCTTTTCTTTGCCTTTATATTGATAAAGTTTGATTTTCAAAAAGAATCACCAATCTCAGGCAAATATAAAATGAACACATGTCATTAATGAAAGAACACTGGTTCAAAGAGTATTTGAGAAGCTAAGTATTACATTTATAGGCGATTTTAGGGGAAGATTGCTGAGGTAGATACAAAACTCGTTAATGTACTGCAAGGCCATAAACTGCAACTTCTGAGCGTTTCTATTCCATTGGACAGAACTTATTTTCACCTCTACTGAAATAAAATCTACAACTTAACTCTGTCCCTGGAGAGTTGTAAAATAGCCAATTACAAACATAAAGAAGTAAATGGAATACCCAGTAATCTCTTCTGCCTATTTCTAAGTTTCAGATAATTTTCCTGACGATCTTCTGAAGTTACATAAACATATGTCTAGGAATGGGTCTTTTTTCCCTTCATCCTTTTGAGTAGTGAGCTCTTTTGATTTGAATATATGTCTTTTTTTTTTTAACACTGAGGAATTTTCTTTATTGTTTCCTTCCCTCCATTTGTTCTGCTCTTTCTAGAACATCTAATAATCAGATGTTGGACCACTTGGGTTGAACCTCTTTGTTTCTTAACTTTCCACAGTCTCACATTTTCTAATATTTTGTCCTGTTTATTTATGTTCTGGGTGTTTTCTTAATTTTTGCTCCTGCCGTTCTATTGAAGCATTTATTTTGATAATTAAATTATATTTTTAAATAATCAGGAACACTTTTTTGATCTTTGATTTGTCCTTTTTTATAGCAGCTGTTCTTGTTTGATGTGTGCTGTATTTTTCCCTCTCTCTGAAAATGCATATGAGATACACTTAACATTTTTCTTTCCTATTCTCTGAGTAATCTGTTTTCTTTTTGGGGGTCAGTGGTGCTGGTTGACATCTAGGTCCTTCTTTCTTGTGCTGTTAGATGTTTGAATGTCTGCTGGTCCCTGCTGGTTCCTTCTGGTTATGACTGAAGAACTAGGCTGGTAATATTTTTAATATTTATAATAATAATAACACATAACTGAGGTATATGTACTGGTCCGCTAATCCTATAGGTGTTATTAGTTTCCTTATTCTGAGGAAACCAGGGCACAAAGAGGTTGAGTAATTTGCCCAAGGTCGTATAGCTGGAAGTGGCAAAGCTGGGCTGCCCTCTCAGCTGGTCTGTCTCTGGAGTCCGAGTTCTCACCCACTGCCTTGCTTGTGCGGGTCTGGTTCCGCAGCAGGCTTGACTGGGAGGGAGAACTGTCTGAGAGTTGTTTGCAGATGAGTGGACCAAAATGATTGACAGGCTTCATTTCAGGGTGTGCTTGGGAGAAACAAGCAGATGACCCCCAATATGCCAGAAAGAAGAAGAAAACACCCACCAACACCCGGGATTGGGGGGACCACTGTGCCCCCAGGCAGATTACTCTATTCCCATTAAACAACAACTCTCCAGTTTCCTCTCCCCTCAAGTCCCTGGCAACCACGATTCTACCTTCTATCTCTATGACTGTGGCCATTCTAGGTACCTTATATAAATGAAGTCATAGAATATTTGTCCTTTGGTGTCTGGCTTCTCTCACAAAATGTTTCCAAGTTCATCCATGTTGCAGCATGTGTCAGAACTTCATTCCTTTTTATGGCGGAATGATATTCCATGGCATATATGGGACTTCGCCTCTTGCCGTGAGGAACGGCCTGTGAGCACAGGCAGGAGAGGACTGGGTGGCCATCTCTGCAGGCGGCTGACTCTGGCTAGCAGATTCTTCTCCAGACCTGTGATCTTCATGGCTGGGGAGTCATAAGATCTGGTTCTTTAACTTCCTGAACCTTGAGAAGCTGAGAGCAGTGGAGAAGGGGCCAGAAGTAGGGAATGAAAGAAAATTAGAGAGACACAGAGGAAAGGCTAAAACAATAATGAAGTAAGGAAAGTGGAGTCTCAAGAACCATAGACCTGAAATTTTGTTTAAAGCCAACTTTCTGCTGCCTCTCTAATCTTCAGATCCAAACTTACTTTTGGCATCTTATTTCCAAGGAGCATAGCAGATCGGGTTCCTGGCTTGTTTGCCTTCTTAGAACAACAAATCTCATGTGTCACGTGATCCGCTGACTGTTGCTCTTGAGACTTGCATTTAGGAACTTTCCTCCTGTTGCTTAGCCACACTCCTGACGAGAGCATGTTAATTTAGGGGTGACAGAGCTGTCCAAGTTGGATTGAGGAATTATGGAGCCAGCCCAGTGCTGAGGGTGTCCCCTTCTCTGCCAAGCCTGACTGGTTGGCTAGTAAGAAAAGTCGCTTTCCTGAGAAATGAGGGACAGTGTGCTGAAAAGGGGTCTAGGGCGAGTCTGCAAGAGACCCTGGGAAAGGAAACCCCTGGTAGGGAGAATTTGCTTTTCACAAATGAAGAGGCTTGAAAGTGCCCCTGAGATTTATGTTTTCACCAGGAATAAGCCACTCCTGGTTGTAAGTGCTTTTAGCTCTCCTCAAAGCTGTGTCCCCAACTGATCAACATTTGTGTCTCACTCTGGAGGGGAAGGCAAGAGACCTTTCACCCCTGTTGACAGAGGAATGGGAAAGAAATGTTATTATTATATCTCAGATGCTTTATAAAAAGAAAATCAGGGGACAGCTCTAATATGAGGAAAACTGGCACTTCAACATCTTTGAGAGGAAAGAGCGACAGCTGGTTCTGTTCGTAGCAACAGGCCTGTGTTTGGCTTATTGGCAAGGAGAGCTGGTCTGGATATATCTGCCAAATTTCTGGAAGAAGTTTAAAGGATGTCAAGGGACTGAAGTTAGAAGTAGATTCTCTTGGGGACCGAGGATTAAAGGGGCACAGACAAAGCAAGACAGCGTGTGTGTGAGCTCCTAAAATAGGTTGACAGTAGTAAGAGTGTGGGCTTTGTCAGTGCTTGTGATTTACGATGTTTTGTTGGTTGCCCTGGTGCTGGGTAGTCAATCCAAGCATTCACTTTGCTAAACCAGTTCGGAAAGGTTTTAGTTTGGTGTCTTGTCTTCAGGTTTTTTTTTTCCCCGAGTGACATTGTGTTGTGTTCAGATAACTTTGTTCATGATTCTAGAGCTTTGTATTGAAATGCTTCCCCAAACTGAATTGAAATTTAAAATGTTAAGAGTTAAATAAGTGGTCATATTAAGCTATTAAGGGTACTGTGCCATTTGTCTTATTAACCAGTGATTAAGGAGTGGTTTGGAACTTGGACTTAATGTCTCAGAGGACATGATTGTTAAAATGGTGGTTAGAGTCCCAGCAAGACCACACCATAATCTTGTTTCAGTGGGAAAATATAAGCTGGATTCTAAGGACTGCTACCCTCTCTTCTTCCTTTGAAACAATGGAACAGAAGTCCCAGCCCTTCCCATCTTCTTCCCCCAGGAAATGGTGAGCTCCTACCAGGAGGGGTGGTGGTAGTCATTTTCATGCTAACAGTGGCAATGTGTCATGTTTTCATCTTTTAAGGCCTTTCTCTATATGTTCAAGAATATCAGTAAGAATGCATGATACCTGTATATAGTGTTTATCAGAATGAATTGATTTTCTATTATTTGTTCATCGACTGATTAATTCATTCATTCACTCAATATTATTTACTACTATCTATATTTTTGAGTCGTTGGTTCAGATTTTGTACCCCACTGTAGAAAAATGTATTTTTATTTTTTATTTATTTTTGAGCAGTCTCAAAGGCTGCATGTGGGGGAAAAAAGGCATAGTGATTAAATGAGTACCAGTGATATTTTCTCTGGAAATTAAAAGGTTAATGTGAGTGTGAAAGAGAAGGATTCTGAGGTGGTATTAGTATCTTTTAAATTAAAACTTTCTGCTTTTTTAGAAGTTTCTTTTCATGAGGAAATAATTTGGTGAGATGTTGATATTTAAATAAAAGCAGTACAAACACTCATTCACTCTTAACATTTAGGGAAAATATGCGTTATTTCTGATAGTGTAAAAGGAACATTGTATTTTATGAACATGTTTAATTGTTAAGGGAAGCTTTTTTTTTTTTTTTTTTTTAGCATTAATAGAGCATTTCTCCATTAGAGCACTGTATGTTATGCCCAGCAGTTGTAAGGGAGGCAAACCGAGGCGGGAAGGCTGTGTAGACACACATCCCCCAGTGAGCATACCTCAGAACTTGGGGGGAGAAGGTTAGGATTAGGGACAGGTGTGGGAACGAACCAGGGAGTGGGACAGTGAGGGCTAGATGGGGCTGGAGAGTGCATGAAGTGAACATGAACAAAAGGGCCAAGCTGGAGTGATGGGATGGGAAGAGAGAACAGTGGCCATGGTTCCTGATTTATTAAAAGTTTGTGAGTGGACAAGTGTATTTATTGAGGAGAGACATATTAAATATGGTCTGTGGCACTGCTGTGGGTAGTTTTATGGACATTGTCTTTTTGTTGTTCTTTGCAACAGCCATTTGAGGTAAGTATTGCTCTATTTTACAAGTAAGTAAGTGACAGCCAGAGAGATTAAATAATTTGCCCAAGATTACTCAACTGGCAAGTGAATTGGCTGGAAATTGAACACATTTATCCAACTCCAAGTTCATCTCTTTTATTTTGTTTTCCGTTTTAAATTTAGTTTTCATTTTTATCAAGAGCATATATGCACACAGTTTAAAGGGTCAAGTAATGCTTTAAGTCTTAAAATCTTCAGTCCCTCATCCCCTTCTCCAAAGGCAACCACCTCAATCGTTCTTTTGATATTTATCTTCATATTTCTAAATCAAATGCTGATATTATGCTACTTGTTGATTTTTCAGTGTTATGTATTATAGACAATTAGGATATCTTTCTCTTTTACAACACTTTGCCTACTCCCACTTGTCCCCTACATACTTTTTATATTCCTTCTCTCAATATCTTGATTGTAGTCACAACAATATTCAATGTTTATTTTAACTATGACTTTTCCTCTTCTGTAAAGTATTTTATTTTTTCTCAAGTCAACAGTGGTCTTTCCTTCCCTATTTGCTTAGTGTTTCTGTGTATCTGTCATTGATTCAAATGTCAACTTTCCTCTCATGGTTAAAGTCTCTTTATCAGATATGCAAGCACATCCACTGGATATTGTGTCACCTCCATCTTCTTAGAAGATTCCCTCTTGGAGCCTTCTGCCTTGCTCCTTCTGGACTGGCTGCCTAGTGGGCCCGCAGAGTACTGTCATCTTTATCCCCACCTCACCATTGTGCTGGGGAATTCCTTTTACCTCTCTTTTGGGTGGGATCCCTGTTTCCTAGATTCCATAGCTTCTTTTTTTCTTAGTTCCTCCTCATTTTGGTGGAGCATCCTCTAGTAACTTTCTAAGAAGAGAAACACATCTTTTAAAAATTGTATATAAATTGCAAAACTATAAAGACATTTTTATTCTACTCAAACTTGCTCAGTAATTTTAGTGGAGTACAGAATTCTACATTGGAATTCTCTCTTAAAAATCTGAAGGCATTGCTCTGTAGAATTTTGGCTCTCCAAAGGAAAATCTTTCAGTCTTTAGCTGTGGTTGAGGAAATATTTTCTTCTGGGTCTACATCTGTGGTCAGAAAAAGGAAGCAGGAGTTCTAACTGACATTTTTAAAGGGACAATTTATATATAATACGATGCACAAGTCTTAAATGTATAGCTTGTTGAATTTTTACACGTGTACACCTGTATAATCATCATCCAGGTCAAGATACAAAACTTTTCCCGCACCTTATCAAGGTCCCTTATGCCCCTTCCTGGTCAATTTCCCTCCCTTTCTTCAGGGGTAGCCCCTGTTCTGATTTTTTTCCACCTTAGGTTAGTTTTATGTGTTCTTAAACTTTATACAGAATCATACAGTACGTGCACTTTTGTGTCTGGCATCTTTTGCTCAATGTAATGTTTCTGAGATTCATCCATGTTGTTACACGCATCAGTGGTTTGTTCGTTTTATTGCTGAGTTTTATTTCACTTATGAGTATACTGTAAATTGTTCATCCATTCTTCTGTTCTTGGCATTTGGGTTGTTCCAGTTTTTGGCCATTATGAACAAGTGACTATGAACATTCTTGTCATGTCATTTTGTAGATATATGCTCTAGTTTGTCTTAGGTGTATACCTAGAAATGGAATTGCTGGGTCATAGGGTGGTATACATTTAACTTTATTAGAAACTGCTGATCTTTTTCCATAGTGGTTGTGCTGTTTTTAATTGTCCCTTCAATAGACTTGCAGTCAGTCCTATTTTTAGGCTCACTTTTATTTCCAGAGGTATCTGGTGCCACCCGTTTCTGAACATCTGGGGATTCTGAAGAGTAGATCCCACTGAGTTTTGGTTTTCCTCATTGCTGTCAGGGGATTCAGTCTTCTGAGGACCACTGAATCAATTCACACTCGTCCACCAGCTTTCTGACTTCCAACATTTGTTGCTGTTCTCGTGTTCTCTCCATCCTTAAGGATTCCTGCACTTAAAATTTTTCCTTTCCTGCCATTTTAGTGGGTTTGCAGGAACTAGCAGAGCAAATGCTTGTGCTCAATTCACCATTTTAACCCTGCTCACTTTTCAACTGTTCTGCCTTCCCACGATTACTGCAGCTACTTATTTATTTAAACATGCATAGGGAGTTTAAGTCACAACTTGAGCTTGGAGCAGTAGGGAAGCAAGGAGCAAAATTAAAGTCCTCAGGCAGTAGGGAAAGGTCAGCCTATTTAGAGAATAAAATCTTGTCTCAAAAAAGATACTCAACGATACCAAGCTGTGATAGACGTAATTATTTAATGATACTATGTGGTAGGGATTATGAGGAACTTTCAGCAGGTAGCAATAGGCAAATTGAGGGCAACATTTCTTCTTGATAGCCCCAGGTTTATCAGACATTCTTTTATTCATTTACTAAATTGTTACCTGGAATGAACTGGGGGCACAATTGCAAGAGTTCAGAGCTGAGGTGAATACCAAACACTAAATTGAAAAACATAATACCTTTTGTGTAAAGGCATCTAGCATAAATATCATAAACTACTTATGCTTCAAGTTAGTAACAAAAAATGAAACGAAAAGCAGAGAGCACTTAACTCAGGTTGCCAGTCCTTTTGAGAAGACTCATTCTTTGGATCTTGGATTTTGCATCTTACCCTTAAAGACCACAGGGCAATGTGGGGCAAGCCCTCCACTTTTTCGCTCTCACTAGCTCTCTTGATCTAAAATGCAAGTTCTAGAAAGACATTTCTCTGTCAACTCTGGGCTTTTATTTTTTTTCTTTCTCTTTCTCTCTTTTTTTTTTTTTTTTTTTTTTTTGAGACAGGGTCTCACTCTGTTGCTTGGGGTAGAGTGTAGTGGCGTCATCATAGCTCACTGCAGCCTCAAACTCTTGGGCTCCAGCAATTTTCTTGAGAGTAAATCCCAATGATGAATCAGTTTCAGTAGAATTCAGGAACAGTAACCCATAGTGTTCACTTCACTGAGCAGATGATGATTAATGTGAGGTGAGAACAATAGGAACGGGGCTTAAAGAGCAGAAACAATTTAGATTAAATACACGGAAAAAGTTTGTAGAGGAGTTACATCAGTCAGGCTCTCAGTGGGAAACAGACGGCAGAATATAATTATCATTTGATGAGAGGTTAATAAAGGGATGATTCAGAAAGGTGTGTGCAGGGTGTAGGGAATGGCGAAGCTATGAACCTCCCCTAAGCCTGAAAGATGGAGAAGGGTGGTTGCCAGAATCTGGAAGTCAGAATCATGTTCAGAGAGGACCTGTGGCTTTCCATTGAAGGGCACAGCCAGCCTGAGGTTGCAGAGAAGGAGCCAGAATGACATCCCCAACCTCAGTCTCCCCCCTCCCTGTGGTCTCCTGCCAGGGCTCCCCATTGGCTGAGCTCCACTGGAGACCAGAGGGCGAAGGAGCCCCCCTGACACAGTCTGCATAGGTCAGCCTCCCACTGGTGAAGGCTGGAGAGAAGCTCTGGTGAAACAAACAGGGGATATCCCGCACACAAATGTCAGGGGTCCAGTGTGGAGCCAGTTGCTAAAGTAGGCCATAGGAATCATTCGTTTTGGAGAAGTTTTGGAAATAATGCACCTGCAGATTATTCTCACAATTCGAGTATCCTTTCCACCTGCCATAAATTCAGGTGTGTCACAAGAGAAAGAATGAAATGCTGGTACCAGACCTAGTGAAATTCATTTTTTTAAAAAAATTCAGTTTGTAATAACAAGATGTTCATGCCTATTATTAGTAATAATAAAACCGTTTGGATAGTATTTTGCAGTTGACAAAGGACTTTCATGTACATAATTTTGTGCGATTCTCCCAATAATCTGGTGAGGTAGGTAGGAAGGTAGACCCATTTAATGGATGAGAAAAGTGAGTGTTCCAGAGGTTGCTAAGGCATCGCAGCAAACAAGTGGGAAAGCCTGAATTTAAATCAGGCTGCCTGATTTCAAAATCAGGTGCTTTTCACAAAGAGAAACTCAAATCACCTGCAATGATTTTTTTAAAAGGCAAAATGATGACATTATAAAAAATATAAGAAATTCTTCCGCTTCCCAGATATTGTTGAGTGGCCTTTGTGACTATGTTGTTCTTCATCGGCAGCTGATGTTTTACTGTCTCCAGGTTGGGGGGATGCCATCTGGTAAAGGTTAGTGTGGAAATCTGGGTCTTGGAAGTCATACCATTATAGCCAGGCTAAAGCTAGATGGTTCCTTCTGAAGATCTCTGTAATCTCTGAGCCCCTCATAGCACCAATATTTTATACCCTGGAACATGGTCCAACCTCTGAAAGAGGTGTCCTGGTAGGCCCCATGTATGATATATGCCACAGTAGTCTGTGCTAGAGTAATTCAGGTGACTATTTGGCCAATTTTGATCAGAGTTTAACAATAACAATAATAATAATAATAATAATAATAATAATAATTCTATATTCAGGAATAAAGTTGAGGAACAGTGCCTGGTGATTTTGTGCACAGTCTATGTGCCATGGCCCAGCTCCTCATTCTGGGCTTTGCAGGTGTGGCGTTCTGGTGATTTGACTTTGACTTGTCATTGGCAGCCCCTCGATACAGGAGGGAAACAAAGCCTACCAGGCAGTGAATCCCTGGGGTTTCTCATCTGGTTGTTTGTCAATCAGACGTTTTAGAAGTATTCCCGTTCATTGTATGATCTCACAATCCTGCTTTGGCAGCTGGATTTAGAATTTTCTTTTTTAAAAAATATAGTAAGTATAATTTATATACAGTGGAATCCCAGATTGTAAGTGTTCAGTTACCTGAGTTTTGATAATTGGAATCATGTATACAACCACCACCCTAAACTAGACATAGGACATTTTTATAACTCAAAAAAAATCTCCTCTTGTCTCTTTCCGGTCAGTCTCCTCCCTCCCCACCCCTAATAGGCAGTCACTCTTCTAATTTCTATCACCATAGAATTTTGTCTGTTCTGAACTTTACATAAATGAAATCATATAGTATCTGGCTTATTTTGCTCAATGTAATATTTCTTTATTGATACATAATATTTGTATTATACATATTTGTGGTATACATGTAATATTTTGTTACATGCACAGAATGTGTAATGATCAAATTAGGGTATCTATCACCTCAATGATTTATCATTTGTATGTGTTGGGAACATTTCAAGACATCTCTTCTAGCTATTTTGAAATATACAATACATTGTGGTTAACTATAGTGACCCTACTCTGCTATGAAACATTAGAACTTACACCTTCTACCTAACTGTATGTTTGTACCCTCTGCCTCCCACCCCCACCCCTTTCCCAGCCTCTGGTGATCATCATTCTGCTCTTTGCCTCCATGAGATTGACATTTTTAGCTCCCCTGTCTGAGTGAAAACATGCAATATTTGTCTTTCTGTGCCTGGCTTATTTCACTAAATATAATGACCTCCACTTTCATTCATGTTGCTGCAAATGACAGGATTTCATTCCTTTTTTATGGCCACATAAAAATTTCATTGTGTATATATACCACATTTTCTTTATCCATTTATCCATTAATGGACACTTAAGTTGATTCCATATCTTGGCTATTGTGAATAGTGCTGCAATAAATGTAGGGGTGAAGGTATGCCTTTGGTATACTGATTTCCTTTCCTTTGAATAAATACCCAGTAGTGGGATTGCTGGATTGTATGGTAGTTCTATTTTTAGTTTTTTGCAAAATCTCCATACTGTTTTCCATAATGGCTATATTATTATAATTTACATTCCCATCAACAGTGTATGAAGTTCCCTTTCCTCTGCATCCTCTCCAGCATGTTACTTTTTGCCATTTTGGCAATAGCCACTCTAAATGGGGTAAAATGATATCTCATTGTAGTTTTGATTTGCATTTCTCTGATAATTAGTGATGTTGAGCATTTTTTCATATACTTGTTGGCCATTTTTATGTCTTCTTTTGAGAAATGTCTATTCAGATCCTTTGCCTACTTTTTAATGGTATTATTTGTTTTTGTCCTATTGAGTTGTTTGAGTCCCTTATGTATTCTGGATGTTAGTCCCTTGCTGGATGAATGGTTTATAAACCTTTCTTTCCATTCAACAGGTTGTCTCTTCACTCTGTTGCTTATTTCTTTTGTTGTACAGAAGCTTTTTAGTTTAATGTTGTTCCATTTGTCTGTTTTTGTTTTGGTTGCCTGTGCTTTTGAGGTCTTAGCCGTAAAATCTTTGTCTAGACCAATGTCCTAGAGTGTTTCCTTATGTTTTTTTCAAGTAATTTTATAGTTTCATGTTTTATGTTTAAGGCTTTAATCCATTTTGAGTTGATTTTTGAATATGGGGAGAGATAGGGATCTAGTTTCATTGCTCTGCATATGGATATCCAGTTTTCCCAGCCCCATTTATTGAAGAGACTGTCATTTCTCCAATGTATGTTCTTGGTACCTTTGTTGAAAATCAGTTGACTGTAAATATGTGCATTTATTTCTGAGTTTTCTATTCTGTTCCACTGGTCTATATGTCTGTTTTTATACCAATACCATGCTGTTTTGGTTGCTATGAATTTTGAAGTCAGGTAGTGTGATGCCTCCAGCATTGTTCTTTTGCTCAGGATTGCTTTGGCTATGTGGGCTCTTTTTTAGTTCCATACAAATTTTAGGATTGGTTTTCTTTTTCTTTCTTCTTCTTCTTTTTTTTTATTTTGGAAAGGAGGTCTCACTACATTACTCAGGCTGATCTCAAACTCCTGGCCTCATGCCTCAGCCTCCCGAGTAGCTGGGACTATAGGCAGGAGCCACTGTGCCCAGCTTCCTTTTCTATTTCTGTGAAAAATGTCATTGGTATTTTCATAGAGATTTCATTGAGTGTATACCTACCCTATGTCCTGCAATTCTACATCTAGGAATGGACCCAGAGAAGTACAATTGTCTGCAAAAAGACTTGTAGAAGAACATTTACAGAAGCTTTATTCATATTAGACCAAAATGAAAAAGAACTCAGTATCCAACAGAAGAATGAATAAACCAGTTGCAGTGTATTCAAACAATGACATACTTTCAGCAATAAAAAGGAAGGAACTACTAATGCAAAACAATAATACGAAGTTCAGAAAGATTACATTGAGTGACTAGAGTAACTTGGCATTCTTCTCCTCCATGAAGAAGAACCAAAATGGTGAGAAGATAATCACATTTTGAAGAGAACATCTAAGAGAGAACACTGAATTTAGCAGAGAAGTGACTGAGAACTCCTGAGGCAGGAAAGCAGAGGGAGGCAAGGCAGCCAGCCTAGCCAGAATTGGCTGGGAGTCCCTACAGAGGCTCCCCAGTGCAGGGAAAGGGTAAGTGAGAGATCACTCTCGGTCGACATTCCCACTGCAGACTGCTGCAGTCCTAGCCATGGAAGAACCTCTTAACTCTCACAGGCTCTGAGACCACCGTAGAGAGCTACCTGGAGTCCACATGACAGCACTGCTCCAGAGAGGGAGCTCATGCTGGGTCCCACGCACCCCCTGAAACCCAATTAATCCATTATTCATATGTGAGGGCTTATTCCTCTCATTTTATTAATTGCTTTCTGGTTGTTTTTTATATCCTTTGTTCATTTCTTTCTCTCTTACTGTCTTGTGGTTTGGTGGTTTTTGAAGTAGTAACATTTGAGTCCTTTCTCTTCCTTACTTGTGCATTTACTCTAATAGTGGGTTTTATACTTTTTTGTGTTTTTAAATGGTAGATATCATTCTTTTGCTTCCAAATGTAGGACTCCCTTAAGCATTTCTTGTAGGGTTGGTCCAGTGGTGGTGAATAGTCTCAGTTTTTGCTTGTCTAGGAAAGACTTTATTTCTACTTCATTTATGAAGGATAACTTTGGTGTGTATAGATCCTTGGCTGGCAGTTTTTTTTCTTTCAGGACTGTGACTATGTCATTCAATTTTCTCCTGGCCTGTAAAGTTTCTGCTGAGAAATCCACTGTTAGTCTATTAGAGATCCACTTATATTTGACTAGATGTTTTTCTCTTGCTATTTTTAGAATTCTCTCCTTGTCTTTGAATTTTGACAGTTTGACTATAATGTGCCAGGAGGAGACCTTTTTCAATTGTACCTATTTGGGGATCTCTAAACTTTCTGAATGTCCAAATCTCTTGCTAGACTTGGGAAATTTTCAGTTATTATTTTATTAAATAGGTTTTTCATGCTTTGCCCTTCTCTTCACCTTCTGAAACACCCTAAATTCCTATATTTGGTCACTTTGTGGTGTCCCACATGTCACAAAAGCTTTCTTCATTCTTTTTAATTATTTTTTTCTTTATTTTTGTCTGCCTGGTTTAATTCAAAAGACCTGCCTTCAAGTTCTTAAATTCTTTCTTTTGCTTAATCTTGTCTATTGAAGCTCTTGATTGTATTCTTTTATTTCATTCATTGAATGAAATTCAGGTCCAGGATTTCTGTTTGGTTCTTTTTATGATAGCTCTCTCTTTGGTGAATTTCTCATTCATATCTTGGATTATTTTTCTGATTTCTTTGTATTGTTTATCTGTATCCTTCTTATATCTCACTTAGCTTATTTACTATCATTATTTTGAATTCTTTTTCAGGCATTTCATTAATTTCTTTTTCATTGGAGTCTGTTGCTGGAGAATTATTGTACTCCTTTGCAGGTGTCATGTTTCCTTGCTTTTACATGTTTCTTGTGTCCTTATGTTTATATCTGTGCATTTGATGTAACAGTCGCTTCTTCTAATTATTTGTAGGAGAAGGCTTTTTTCTGTAGACGTATCTATGGTCTTGGTTGGGTAGGGCACTTTAGCTTTGATTCTTGGTGCATGCAGTAGTATAGCCTCCATATGATTTCTTCTGCTATAAACAGCATCAGTGATATCTGTGACTTCCTCAGTGGCATAAGGCTTCAGTTAATGGAGGCTGTGGTAAGACTTGCTGTGGACAGGGATGCCAGGTGGGCTAGTTCTCCAGCTCCAATAGTGGCAGCAGTAGTCTGAACATGGCTGTCCTTGGGCCCTCAGGCAGTATACATGGGCACTAGTGTTGATGGGTCCAGGTGGACCAATTCTTGGGCATCCAGGCAGCTTTGTTGGATGTCAGAAGTGGCAGCAATGGGCTGGGCGGGTGGATGGGTCCTCAGGCCCCTGGGCAGTGTGCATGTCCTGGGCAATGGCAGTAGTGGTGGTGGGATAACCCTTGAGGTCCCAGGCAGCATACAATTGTGTTAGTGGTGGCTGTGATGAACTGGGCAGGCCATTCCCCAGGCCCCCAGGTGGTACATGCCAGTGGGTGCTGGTGATGATGGTGGCAGTGACCTGGGGTAGGCCCGTCCTCATGCTCCCAGGAGTGCACAGATACCAGTGGTGGTGGTTGGGGTGAGGCAATCCCCAGGCCTCCAGATGTTATGCTTTGGTGCCAGCAACAGGTGTTCTGGGCCTATTGTTAGGCCCCCTGGTGATGTGCACATGCACCCAGGATGACCATCAGGGCAGGGTGATCATCATGTCCCCAGGTGGCATGCTTGGGTGACAGAAGCAGTGGCAGTGGTGGGCAGGGAGAGCCTGTCCTCAGGATATGTGCATGTGAGTGGTGGCCACCCTGCTGTGGGGTGGGGGGGATGGGGTTGCTGTCAGTGACAGCAGTCCAGGCAGGCAGCTCTCAGGCTCTGGGGAGCACATGCATCAGTTCCCTTTGTCTTGGGGGCAGCCTTCCCAGTGCACTGTACCACCTGTCCCCCAGAGTGTAGGACATTATGTGGGCTAGAGTGCTGGGCACCCTGCTGCACTGCTGGGGTCATGCCACTGCAGTCCTCTGGGTAGACATGGGGGGATGTCATTGGGATTCCAGGGATTTGGAGATACTTGGGCTTTTGGGCCCCAGGGCACGATGCAGTCTGGTAGGGCTTGTGCTCTCAAAATGGCACCATGCTGCAGCTGCTTGGGTTTCAGGGGGTGCGTGGGACCCAGCATGAGCTCCCTCTCTGGAGCAGTGCTGTCATGTGGACTCCAGGTAGCTCTCTACGGTGGTCTCAGAGCCTGTGAGAGTTAAGAGGTTCTTCCATGGCTAGGACTGCAGCAGTCTGCAGTGGGAATGTCGACCGAGAGTGATCTCTCACTTACCCTTTCCCTGCACTGGGGAGCCTCTGTAGGGACTCCCAGCCAATTCTGGCTAGGCTGGCTGCCTTGCCTCCCTCTGCTTTCCTGCCTCAGGAGTTCTCAGTCACTTCTCTGCTAAATTCAGTGTTCTCTCTTAGATGTTCTCTTCAAAGTGTGATTATCTTCTCACCATTTTGGTCTTCTTTGTGGAGGAGAAGAATGCCAAGTTACTCTAGTCACTCAATGTAATCTTTCTGAACTTCGTATTATTGTTTTGCATTAGTAGTTCCTTCCTTTTTATTGCTGAAAGTATGTCATTGTTTGAATACACTGCAACTGGTTTATTCATTCTTCTGTTGGACACTGAGTTCTTTTTCATTTTGGTCTAATATGAATAAAGCTTCTGTAAACGTTCTTCTACAAGTCTTTTTGCAGACAATTGCACTTCTCTGGGTCCATTCCTAGATGTAGAATTGCAGGACATAGGGTAGGTATACACTCAGTATACACTCAGTTATTTTGCAGTTTTTAAAATAAAATTTTTATTTTAGAATAGTTTCAGATTTATAAAAAAAATTGCAAAGATAGAACATAGAAGTCCTATATCTCCACACTGGGTTTCCTCTATTATTGACATCTTACATTAGTATGGTACATTTGTCACAATTAGTGAATCAATATTGATACATTATTATCAACTGAAGTCCATTACTCTTCAAATTTCCTTCATTTTCACCTAATGTCCTCTTTCTGCCCAGGATCCCTTCCAGGATACCACATTTCATCTAGTTGTCTGATCTCCTTAGGCTCCTCTTGGCTGTGGCAGTTTCCCAGACTTGCCCTGTTTTTCATGACCTTGACAGTTTTGAGGAGTACTCATCAGGTATTTTATAGGGTTTACCTCAGTTGGGATTGTCTGATGTTTTTCTCGTAATTAGACTGAGGTCATTATGAGTTTTGGGGAGGAAGACCACAGAGGTAAAGTGCTGTTTTCTTCACATCGTATCAAGGGCACGTGCAATAGACATGACTTCTGATCACTGATGTTAACCTTGGCTGATGTAGTGTTTGTCAGGTTTCTCCACTGGAAAGTTATTCCCTCTCTCGTTTTTATGCTGTATTCTTTGGACAGAAGTCACCCGGTGCAGCCCACACTTAAGGAGTAGGGAATTGAGGGTACAGTATCTCCATAAATTATTTGGAGTTCTTCTGCACGGAAGATTTATATTTAATTTTTAAGAAACTGACAATTTGCAAAAGTGGTTAAACACTCTTACGTTTGCACAAGCAAAGTGCTCCTCTTCACTGACACTTGGTATTATTAGTCTTTTAAATTGTAGCCATTTTAGTTGGTTTGAAGTGGTAAAATGAGCACCTTTTCATGTGTTTATTGGCCATTTCTTTTCTGTTTTTTTTTTTTTTTTAACTTTTGGGTCATCCTTGCATAGGGCCCATGCCAATCTTCTCTTCATTATTCCAGTTTTAGTATATGTGCTGCCAAAGCACACTATTGGCCATTCTTATATCCTCTCTGTGTGTGTATATGTGTATGTAATATCTGTTCAGGTCTTTTGGCCCAGTTTTTAATTGGGTTGCTTGTCTTTTTATTATAAAGTTGAGGAGTTATTTGTGTATTCTGGATACAGGTTGTTTGTTCAATATATGTATGAAAATATTTTCTACCAGTCTGTGATTTGCCTATTTATTTCTTAACTGTGTCCTTTGGTGAGCTGGATTTAAGATTTTCATGAAGAGATTTGGGGTCCAGTATGGGGAGTAATGGACGCTCACCCATTTTCTATTTGGTAATGTTAATTTTTAGTGGTGCGCTGGTGGACATAAACATTGTAATCACACTTTCTTTTCAAGGCATCTCATATTGCATTAAAAAAACTTTTCCAAAGGAAAGTTCAAGAGTTTCCCATAGTAACAATGATTGTGTTGTTGGGTGTGAAGATTCAGCTATATTAGATCTCTTTGGATAGCAACTGCCAGTGTGTAAAAGAAGCCTATGTGGGAGGATCATCTTCTGTCCTTTGCCAGTTATTCATTCTCCCTTTCCAAGAAGCTTTGGCATAGTCATGAATGATATAGTACAAGAGGGACATATAGTGCATGCTGTTCAAGTTGAGTCCTATAGACACTGAGGAATCCAGCTGGGGAAACAGTCACAACAGCAGCCGCTGCTAGCATTTTCCCAAAGGTTCAATGACAGGGCATGTACAAATTAACAATAAAAGAAGCCAGACTTGTCTTGGAAAGAAAAAGGAATTCTCGTTAGGAAAGGTGGCATCATGTGATATTAAATCTTGACTCATAAAAGGGATCTGGGGAGACGCTTTCAAGCTTGACTTGGAGTAACAACAGTAGTTAAAGAACAAGGTTTCTCCGTTAGAGTTTGCATGTGAACTCATTTACCAGCCAACTCTGCATACCAGCTACCTGAATTGGTGCTTGGTGCTAACCCTGATAGTCGTTGGCTCTAGTCTTTTATATTTGCTTTTGTATTTGTGATAAGGTTTTATATTTATAATAATCATAGCTCTCAAATTGAAAAGCCCATATAGTCTCTAATTTTACTAAATACTGGCTTCTTGGTTGAGCACTGTCAAAGTTTAATTATTTGGAGTAATATTTGTGCTATTTAACTTTGGATAAACGTACATGGAAGATCTTTGTTGTACACTTACTCTTTACTACGTAAACTGTTCTGAACTGAAAAAAGACCCATCTTGATGTTCATTTGTATAGTGTGGTTCCTGGATTGTAATGGCTCTGAGCGCCTTGATTTTCCTGGGTTCCATGTACATTTGAGAGTTCTCCATTTGTCTACTTAGTGTTGATCGCACAAAAATTAAAAAAAAAAAATTAGAATGGCTTAAGGAGGAAATAGCCAGGGCTTAGTGTAATGTAGAGATAAAAGACAAGGGAATAAGAACTATTTGCAAAGAGGGAAAAAATAGGGACTTGAGTTTACTGAGATGACTTGAGAGTCAATGGCATTCCTCAGCACAATTTTAACAATTCTAAAATATGAGAAAAGTTAGTACGTTAAAAACACACTTGTGACCTTTTTTTAAAAAAAGTTTCCTCTTGGAAGAGAATGAGAGTTTTTTTTATTCAGACAAAACTATGGATTTAGCTGTCATCTTTTTCTAACTACCCATTCTCTTGCCGTTTCAGGTAAACCTCTTTGTGCTGCTCTCTGTGGTTTGTGTCCTCCTAAATCTAGCTGGATTTATCCTAGGCTTCCAAGGGGCCCAGTTTGTGTCCAGCGTGCCCAGGTGTGATCTGGTAAGCCGTCCTAAAACGTCACTCTGCATCCAGGCAGATCCTGGCCTGTCCGGTGTTCCTGGCGTGACTTGCAATAGTCAGCACCAGGCAACCATCCTGCAGCAAACCCTGAAATTGGTAAAAGGAAGTGAAAAAACAAAACAAAGAGCTGCCTGCTAATAATTCCACTCAGGTTGTCAATGATTTTTTCCAAAGCAGGGACCAGCCAGCTATAACCCCAGAACCACAGTAATATAATGCATTGTTAGTGAATGGATGGGTCAGGTGTCGACAATCAATCTCTGTCTGCCCTCATCTAAGGAGGAAAAATGGATATTATCTGCATACAGGTCAATAATCCTTTACCTGAAATCCTTGGAGGCCAGGTGTGTGTCAGAATTTAGAGCTTTTCCAATTTTAGAAGATGAATGTGGTGCACATACCATTTATTATGTAGCACACCAGTGGAGTCTGGGACAGCGGGCTGGAATCAAGACTGGTTTTCAGAGCTTTTTGGTTTTCAGAATTGTGGAAAAGAGGTTATGGACCTGTACCATCTCAATTTTAAAAGTAATTTTTTTTTTTTTTTTTTTTTAAAGTAGAGATGGGGTCTCGCTCTTGCTCAGGCTGATCTTGAACTCCTGAGCTCAAGTGATCCTCCTGCTTTAGTCTCCCAGAGTGCTAGGATTACAGGCGTGAGCCACTGTGCCTGGCCTAAAAACATTTTAACTGTGGTAAAATACACATAACTTAAAATTTACCATCTTAACCATTTTTAAGTGTACAGTTCAGTAGTGTTAAGTGCATTCACATTGTTGTACAACCAATCTCCAGAACATATCTCATCTTGCAAAACCAAAACTCTGTGTACATTAAACAACTTCCCATCCTCCCCTCTACCCAACCCCTGGCAATCACCATTCTACTTTCTGTTTCTATGAACTTGGCTTCTGTAGGTGCCTCATACAAGTAGAATCACACAGTATTTGTCCTTTTGTGACTGGCTTATTTCACTTAGCATAACATCCTTAAGTTTCATCGATATTGTAACATGTGTTAGAATTCTCTTTTTATAAGACTGAATAATATTTCATTGTATGTAAATGACACATTTTTTTTATCCACTTATCCATTGATGGATATTTAGGTTAGTTTCGCCTCTTGGCTGTTATGAATAATGCTGTAATGAATGTGGGTATGCAACTATCTCTTTGAGATACTGGTTTTAATTCTTTTGTGTATATACCCAGAAAGTGGGATTGTTTAATCATAGGTTAATTCTGTTTTTAGTTTTTTGAGGAACTTCCATACTGTTTTCCATAGTGACTGTACCATTTCATATTCCTACCAATAGTGCACAATGGTTCTGATTTCTCCACACTTCACTGACACTGTTATCTTCTTATTGTTTTGATAGTGGCCATCCTAATGGGTATAAGATGGTATCTCATTGTGGTTTTGATTTGCATTTCCCTAATGGTTAATGACGTCGAACATCTTTTCATATGCTTGTTGGTCATTTGTATGTCTTCTTGGGAGGAATGTCTATGCAAGTCCTTTGCCCATTTTTAAATCAGGTTATTTTGTTTTTGTTGGATTTTAGGAGTTCTTTATATACTCTGCATGTTAACCCCTTATCAGATACATGGTTTTCATTAAGTGTATTTTTAATTAAAATTTTTTTCCCACCAACAAACCAAATCTGTGATTATTTCTAATGATATAATTTTAAAAATTTGGGAAAGCCATGAAAGTATAGGACAGAACTTAAAAATCATTTGAATTGGCCAAGAGCAGTGGCTCATGCCTGTAATCTCAGTGCTTTGGGAGGCCAAGATGGGAGCATTGTTTGAGGCCAGGAGTTCAAGGCCAGCCTGGGCAACATAGCAAGACTCCATATGTAAAAAAAATTTTTTTTTAATTAACCTGGCATGGTGGCATACCTGTAGTCCCAGCTACTCAGGAGGCTGAGGCAGGAGGATTACTTGAGCCCAGGAGTTTGAGGTTGCAGTAAGCTATGATGATACCACTACATTCTAGCCTGGGTGGCAGAGCAAGACCCTGTTTCAAAAAAAAAGTCATTTGAATTTTCACTATTCTGGGATAGCACAGTTAACCATTTAGCCATATTTTATGTATCTGTTTATGCATAACACACACAATGAGATCATACTGTAATCAACAGGATTATACCATAATTGCTTTTCATTAGGGAAGCTATTGACAAAGTCCTTTGGGGGAAGGGGGCAGGCTCGTCTCTCCTCTTTCCCTTTCCACCCACATCACTCACCCCAAATCCATAGTGACAAGCTGATGAAATCTTATTTCATAGTATTTTAATCATACAATTTTATATAAATATGTATGGGGTAAAGTTATTCATGATTTATTTTTTTTAAGAATGGGATATATTATATATACTTCCCTGCCTTTTGTTTTTCTCACTTAAAGTTGTACCATTCAAAGGTATACTAGATAGAGATGTAATGCCTTATTTTCTTGGAACAAGTTAGTTTTCTATTTTGTTGTTGTCTCTTGTGGCTTGGATTTTGTCCAGTAGAAACAATGCTGCCACGAATACGGTTCTACATACCCTCATGGGGGCTGTTAGTCCTAAGTGCAATAGGTTACCAGGACAAGGGATTGTGCTTAGCAGTGTAACTTTTCTTCTGCATGTCTCATTTATTATTACAGATTCAACCATTTTATGATTTTATCCATTTTTTAAACATTAAGGTAAAAGTTGCAGTGAAAGGCACACATCTTAAGGGTGCAGCTCGCTGACTTTTGACCAATGTATACACTAATTTTGACAAATGTGTGCTCTCAGCTTATACTCCAAGCAAGATCTAAAACAGTTCCATCACCCTAGAAAGTTCTTTGGTGTCCCTTTTCAGGCGGTGTCTACTCTGTCATAGGCAACCACTGTTCCTGTTTCTTTCAGCATAGATTAGTTTTGCCTGTTCTGGAACTTCCTATAGATGGAGTCACGTGGTATGTATCTTTTCTGTCTGACTTATTTTGCTCAGTGTAATGTTTTTGAGATTCATCCATGTTTATATATTGTATCAATTGTTTGCCTTTTTATTTTTATTTTTGCAGAACAGTATTTCATTGTATAAAAATACCACACTTGGTTTTATCCGTTCTCCTGTTGATGGACATTTGGATTGTTTCCAATTTGGGGATATTATGAACTAAGCTGCTGTGAAAATTTCTGTATAGGTTTTTGGAGGGGACTGTTTTCATTTCTCTTTAGTAAATATTATACCTAAGCATGGAATTTCTGGGTCATGTGGTGCTGGACAGTTTTCCAAAGTAGTTGGGAAAATAAGGTTTTTTTTTTAATTCAAAATAAGTGGTCAATTCCTTTATTAATGGGCTTAAACACACATTTCTACCAGTGGCTGTCTGCCTCTCCACCAGCAGTAAGTGTTTCTTTCTCTTTAATTTTTTGCCAGTCTGATGGGGCTAAAGCGAGAGCTCCTCGTTACTTTAATTTGCAGTTTCCTGATGGCTAAAGATGGCGTTGTTATTTTTAAAAAGCTATCCAGAAAATTCTAATGTGCAGCTAGAGTTGAGAAACCATAGTGTTGGAAGACGGAGGAAGGAAGACAAGGATCTGACAGCTTTGGGTGAACAGTGTGAAGTTGGAAGGGTGGATGTTTATCATTTAGAATTGGGGAGACTTTTGCAGGTTCGTTTGTGGTTAGGTTAAAGAGATTGGAGAGAAGTTAGAATAAGTCTTTAGAAATATTGGGCAGAGATGGGATTAAGAACAGAGGTGAAAGTTAGATTTGGCAAGGCTCAGGAACAAAGGGAACAAGGAACACACAGTGCACATTTACCTGGAATCATTTTGCACAGAGCCTCAGGGCTTCCTTGTATCCAGTGGGCAAAGTAATTGATATTGATGATCATTTGTATAATGATTAAACTTTCAAATAGTCTTGTTTAAAGGGATTAACTTTCAACCATCTGGAAAATTTTGCTATCCGGACTAGCTCACCCCAAAGGTTCCAGATAGCTGAAGTTTCTGTGTGCTTAGACATCTAGAGTGACAGAGCCAGGTGTGCGCACCTCACACAGGCTGGTTTCTCGCTGAGCGCCTTGTACCAATAATGGACTTGCGTGGGAAGGGAGCACTTTGTAAGGTGACACCCAGTATTCTCTGAGGGAAGTAGAGTCCTCAAGTAAGATTTGTGAGGCTCGCACCGAGTACAAGAAATAAAAATCGCACAGTGTGATGTTGAAAAAGGTGACTTTGGTTCCTGTGGGGAGGAGTGGAGCTCATCTACATGAGCAGAGTCTTCTCCACTAGCTGCTTATTTCTTACTAGTAAATAGTGTTAGTATTTTATTTTTATTTTTTTATAGCAACCGCCACCCCCCCCCCAGTCTGTTGTTAGTATTAAAACAGGAGCTTCTCAGTTCGAGACTTTAAAGGACAAAGGAGGAATATTAAAGGAGTGATATTCACCTGCTGACCTTAGCCTGGTGTATGGGCTGTTATTAATCATGGAAGAGGGCAGAGAGAAAGCCAGCGATCCCCGAGAGGAGAGAAAGTTCCCACCTGTCTAGACCCTGCCTGGAGAAAGCCTGTCTGAATCAGGCTGAGGTAGTTTTCCTCTAGAAGGCGGGAGCTAGCGTAGATATTAGCAGCAGGACGTATCTTCAAAGATGTGAGCCGAGGGAAGAAAGATTCTCATGGAAACAGCCTTGTCTGTGTGCGGGGTTATGGGTTTAGGTGACAACCTCCACAGCAAAACCAGGAAAGGACAGAAACCAAGTGGGGACGAATTGAGAGAGATCATGGAGCCCACAGAGGTGACTCTAGATGTAATTCCTTATACCAGAGAAAGAATTGATAGCATAACATGACGTAATAACACATCCCTTTCAATGTGGTTTCAGGACAAAGAATGAAAAATCTTAGAGAATCCATGGAGTTCTAGAAAGGGCAGAACTAATCTGTGAGGGAAGAACATCAGCACAGTGGTTGCCTCTGGGAGGGTGGGGACAGGGCTTGATGGAGAAGGAGCATGAGGGAATTTTCTCCGGAGATGATAATATTCCGTGTATTGGTGAGGGTTTGGGTTACACTGGTGTTTGCTTTACTCAAAATTTCTCGAATGGTACACTTAAGATTTGTGTATGTAAATTTTTTTTTGTGTGTTTGTGAATTTTTTTGTGTGTATATAAATTTTACCTCAAAAAAAAGAGGAACTATAACCAAACCAAAAAAAAAAAAAAGTTATGTAATCCAGTAGTGGAATTTTTTTTCTTAGCTTTCTAGGCAACTTGTATTAGGAAGTTCGAACCAAGTTTTCTTCTGATTTAGAAAAACATTATGAAATCTATTATTAAAACTGGAGGTTAAAAATCTTAATTAAATAAGGAAAAAAAGTTTTTTTCCCCCCATGTAGCAACTAAAACACTACAGATGTTCAGTCATTCTTAAAGATTCCTGAAGAATTTTTTGTTTTTTTTTTTGAGACAGAGTCTTGCTCCGTTGCCCAGGCTAGAATGCTGGGGTGTCAGCGTAGCTCACAGCAACCTCAAACTCCTGGGCTCAAGCAATCCTCCTGCCTCAGCCTCCTGAGTAGCTGGGACTACAGGCATGCGCCACCATGCCCGGCTAATTTTTCTATATATATTTTTAGTTGTCCATATAATTTCTTTCTATTTTTAGTAGAGCTCTTGCTCAGGCTGGTCTCGAACTCCTGAGCTCAAAGAATTCGCCTGCCTCGGCCTCCCGGAGTGCTAGGATTACAGGCATGAGCCACTGCACCCGGCCAGATTCCTGAAGAATTTTGCAGCGAATAAAGTCAAAGTTGCCTGATTAATTTAACAATTAATGGAAGAGGTATAGCTTTTCGTTTTAGGCAAAATAGAGTAATCAACTTCAGTAGCTCAAGCAGCAGAGCAAGTAAGACTGAAACTGTGCCCTAAAATTATGGGTCTTATTAACCAAAATCAGGTGTTATCTATATTCACAACCTGACTCAAGGAAAATTTGGAAAAGTGACCAAAAGTTTGCAAAGCATCTCACTAAAAGTATATGAAGTTACTCATCAGCAATGTTATCACCTCAAGTAAAACAACAAGAATCTATGACTATACTGAAAATGTGAACTAAGAGGTCCCTTTAAGCTTACATGGTCTAGGGCTACTGGTCACAGAATATACCATGTGCTTCTTACAGACACGTGGTAGATCGGACTTCTCTGCCTTCTTGGAGTTAGATGGGACCATGTGATTTGCTTTAGCAATGACATTGTGAGCTAAGGTGACGAATGTCATTTGCAAGAGGAGGCTTCTAGCTAGAGTTGCCAGATTTAACAGGTAAAATTACAGGACTCCCGGTTAAGTTTGGATTTCAGATAAACAGCTAATAATTTTCTGGTATAAACATGCTTCATGCAATGTTTGGCGCATACTTCTACTAAAAAATATATCTGGGTCCCTAAGGAAGTCTGATGAGCAGAGTCGCCTGCTGACCTGATGTGTAGCATATTTAGGAAATAACCTTTGTTGGGTAAGTCGCTGAACTTTCGGTTTTGGTGGTTGCCACAGCACACGCTAACCTATGTTGACTGAGGGAAGCATTGCGTGCCGGGGAGCCCTGCCATGTCTCATTCTGCGGGATTGGTGCTCTGTGCGGGAGCCAGCGTATTTTTTTTTTAATAATTAAATTATTGTTCTACCTTTTCCCCTTAAGGTGGATTTAGGTGAAGGCAAGATTTGTTTCTGTTGTGAAGAATTTCAACCCGCCAAATGTACAGACAAAGAAAATGCCTTGAAACTCTTTCCAGTCCAGCCATGTAGTGCTGTGCATCTGCTACTTAAGGTACCTTGCCTGGATTCCCACCCGCACCAGTAACACGCCCCTGAGTCCCCAGAGAAGGCCAAGTTACTTGAAATATTCCTATCTGTTACCTCCCTCAAACAATTAAGCTGCTGAAAGCATATATGAGCGACCCCTCATTAGTGACCCAGAGGCAGAATTGAGTACAGAAAGAACCACAGATTATGGTGTGTGTTAAATTATGTATGGGTGGTTTTCTTTGTGTTCAAGAACTGTAAGATAGTAAAAAATGGAAAGAAGCCTGACTATATATGTATATGCACACACTTACACACATACATGTATATACATGCACACATATATAGGACGTAGCTTTTAGCAAAACCTTTAAATTGCATGCTCATTTGTCATTGTTCTTATGCTCAAATTTGTTGGTTTCAGTGAGTCCCGTGGGCTGGTGAGTGCTACCTGTCTATGACATGTAGACTAAGGAGAGATAGCGGACAAAAAATGTAGGGAAAATGTAAGCACTTTATCTCTTGTTTAATAAACAACAACTATAATAAGCAAAAGAGATTTTAAAAACAAACAAATGATTCCAGTTGAAGAGAAATACACAATCAGCCTTTATCGGGGAATTGGATGTACATTGTGCCCTGACTTAAGGAACATTAGCCCAGTGAGTGACAAAATCAGCTGGTGAACCCTGAGGTGTTGGCTTGTGGAGATGCCACTATCGCCGGCTTTCTTTAGATCTTGTCTTGGGTTTATTTTTGGTGGGTGGGGCGGGGGAGGAATCTCTAAGCAAAGAGAGAGGACTGTTCAAGCTCCCAGCCCTGCGTTATGTGGGATGTAGAAATGGCCTGCTCTCTCTGGCATCTACATTTTTGGTAGCTGAGTCACCCCCAAACTTTCTGAGCCAGGCCTGAGCCTGGGGAAAGCCCCGCTAAGGAGCCAGGACTGTCGCAACAGCAACTTTTGGAATGGTCTTTGCTGCTATTTTGAGACATGTGTTTAGAGGAGAGAAGTCCTATTTACACTGGGGCTGGCCTGGCCCCTGCAGCGTCCTGGTTGGGTGCTCAGGGCAGCACGGCCAATTGGTCCTGAAATAGAATCAGTGGCCACAAATGAAGCAGTGTGTGTCCTGGTGGGAGGCTGGAAATTGCTGTCCCTGGGGACACCAGTTTCAGAAGAGAAATGGGTTGCTCTCCTGGAAGGAACGTTTCTAGATAGTATTGTGATGCTTGCAAAAAGGAATCCTGTAATACCAGGTCTTTCTGGGACAAGAAGCTTCTAAGATAATTGTTTGAAATTAAGAAGTACACATTAGTGCATGAATGTCATAATAATAGCCAGCATTTACTCCGGCACTTTCCATGAGCCAAACAGCACCTACATTCTTTACACACATTTTCTCATGAGAATTGTCTTATTGGGACAATATTATTATTATTTGTAACACTTTTTACATTGCATTCTGGTCGTCTGTGTTGAAGTACGTAGCGGTGTCATTGTTCCCTTGTTCTAGAAAGTCCTCTTCGCCCTCTGTGCCTTGAACGCCCTGACCACCACGGTGTGCTTGGTGGCTGCCGCCCTCCGCTACCTGCAGATATTCGCAACCAGAAGATCCTGCGTTGTAAGTCTGTGCAGGGCGGCGTCGTGACCGCCTTGGCCGAGCCAGCCTGCAGACCCTTTTGCGTAATCCATTGCTTTTCTCCCCATGCCTTGGTAAGGAGGGCTGTTGCCTAACCGCGTGCTGTTTAATCAGGACGAATCCCAGATTTCCGTTGAAGAAGTGGAAGAACATGGCCGTATCCCGGACCCGGATGACTTCGTGCCTCCCGTGCCTCCCCCTTCCTACTTTGCCACGTTTTACTCGTGCACACCCTGGATGAACCGCAGGTATCGTTCCTACGTTCCCCTGCAGTCTTGGTGGGGTGCTTGGGTTTGAAAGACTGAACGGTCTCCAGAAATCATCACATGGGCTCTGACTTTTCTTTGAAATGTAGATAGATTGTGTTGTTTTATAGGGTTTTCTATTCTCTCTGTCTCTCTCTCCCCCACTTTTTGCCTGATAAGCCAGATGAATCCAAAGAAAAGTCAAACTTTGACCTAAAGATACACGTTTTCAATTTCAATTAGCTTTCTAGGGAAAACTGACACCCAGGGAGATAACGGCTGTAATTTGACATGATTGAGAGTCACTGTTGCCCTGGAAACACTCCCAGTTATGCCAAATCGATGTTTCATTATAACACCATCAGCAGGTCCCTACAATCATGAAATTCTTCCCACCCATTAAAAAAAGATTAATTATTAATTGCATCTCCGTGGTCTGGAAAAAATAGATACCATGCTTATTTTCCTTTTCAAATTCTAGTTTTGACTTTCCTTAAAATTTTGACTTTCCTTAATCTCAAGAATTATTATTTGTATTATAGAATGAAATGCCGCATGCGTTCATCTGATTGTTATCGACCTCTAGAATTGAACCTTTCTAAAGAATGACTTCATTTATTCATTCGACAAACATATAATCAATCCTCTACTGCTTGCTAGTTGCTATGCTGGGTTATTGAAATGCAAAATGCCTTAGACCTGCTTCTTCTTCTACAATTAAGGAACTCATAGTGAAGGTCATTAAAATTAGTGTTGGAAGGATCACAATAGTACTCAAAAGAGAGATTTTGGATGCACAAAGTCCACCTAACCCAGAGTAGTGAGATGGGTCAGCCAGCCAGGGATGGTTTCCCAGACGAAGTGACCTTAAGCTGAGTTTGAGGAGTAAGCAAGCCTATCTTTAATTTTCCAGAAGAAAATCTTTGAATTCCACAGAAAAACTAGTGTCTTAGCCTAGTAATTCAGAGGACCAGAAATTTCTATTTTTTATCCCTGTAGTACATACAGAGACTTGTCAAATAAATTTGGTGCTAGGCTTGAGGTTTTCGGAAATCCATTTTCCGATGTTCACGGCAGCCATATGTGACTCTGACATAGGTCACCAGTACAAACTATCACCCAGATGCTGTTGGTGTTCTTGTCACTGGGTTACCTTCCTGACGTGTCCCTCGGAGACATACCTGAGCCCCACCCCAGACCCTCCCCTGCTCACCTGCCCAGGCAGAGGCAGAGATGACCACTAAGCCAGAGGGGGTGTCAGCTGGGCGGACAGATGGCTTGGGGCAAGCCTGTGGGACAGCTGAGCCTCTCTGTGGGTCAGGGAGTGGCCTACTGAAATTTCGAAGTTTCATGGGCCAGGATGGCTTCCCTAGACTTTCAGGAAATGAGCCAAGAACTACACAGGCTGAAGAGATACAGCAAGAAAACACATACTCTCCGTGTACCATAGGACACATCTGCTAAAACCTTAGCCCAGTCTCAGGCTGTCAGTAGAGGGCATATCGGAGGATGGTAAAAATGACTGTTACTTTGTGATTGGGAAGAGAAATGCCCTCTCCGATAAAAAGAATTCCTTGGCTCTCTGAGGTTGTGGACGAGCACTTGGTTGACCTAAGAGGAAGCGACAGACAGATTTAATTTCCTGCAGTGGCAGAAAGGGAAAGTGACTCATGTGGGTTTGGGAGTCGTGCTGTCCAGCTGCGCGTCCTGTAGACTCCCTGACCTTCCTTTCTCCTCTTTCCTTTCTCTTCCTGCTGCACCATAAAAATGCTTATCAGTGTGGGTACTTCTGCTCACTGGGGACCTGGGTTCTTTCTTGGATTCGTGCCTTTGAGTTCTAAGACAGCCTCCGGCCAAATCCAGGTTGGAAGAAGACAAGCTTCTCATCAAGGGCTTGGTAACTTCAGAACTTTCCAGGAGGAAGGTGGAAGGAGAAGGTTAAAGCAATGAAAGAAGAGAGAAAGAAGATGCTGCCCAGTCTAAAATATATGCCTAGAACATGCCACCAATGGGCAAACACCTTCATTTTTCCAAAAGTCTACAAATATCAGAGTGCAGCCTACTTTCCTTTTTAAAATGGCTAAATTTATTCACATTTAGATACATATTCTATCAAAGATATTTTAAAATCTGGTTGACTTTAACATATTCATGGTAAAAATCAACTTTATATACACTAGTTGCTTAACCCCAACTGGTCATTTTCTTTCTTGTAAGCAGGCAGGCAAAAACAGTCACGAATGTTTTTGTTAATATTTCCACAATCAGTTGTGTTAGGAGTTTTCACACAATAGTCTCCCCATTTCCTGTAAGGTATTACGACCTCTCACAAGAGCTTTATTTATTTAACTGCTATAAATACAACCACTTCATGCATTGGTATCTCCTTGAGAAAAAGCTTCTCGAGTTACTGTCATAAACAGAAACCCGATTTCCGTCAAGGCTCCTGTCCAAAGATGGGTTAGCTACTTAGGGAATTGCTTTGTAAGTAGAGGAAGGGGCTTTGCGCCCCATCTCCACTGCGCTGGGGTGTTGCACATTCTTAGAAAGTGGCTTGAGCCAGGAATCAAGCAGGACAGTCTCCCGCCTGTTTCATGAATGTGGATCTGGTTTTGACTCTGGGGATGTTGCCTGTTAAAGAAAACTGAAGACTGAGGGGGTGCGACCGGGTTGTTGTGGGCATTTCTTAAAGTGGAGGATACTTTCCTGTCCTAAAGAACTTTAAACCTAAATTGGGTGGTGCCTGGGGCTGAGGGGAGGTGCCTCTGTCCCCACTCTGCAGGCAACAACCCAGTGACAGGAGACAGCTCTCTAATAGTCAGAGGAGGATCAGTCTTTGGCCAAAGGCGTATCTGTTGCGGCATCACCCTGGGATAAGTTTTTAAGGTCTATTTGTAGCATTAACGCAGAACGTGTTTCGCGTGATCTGTTTGAATTTCCTCTCAGCTTCCGTGCTTATCAGCATGCGTCAGGGAAGGTTTTCTGGAGACTTTGGAATGAACTTGAAAAAGCCCAGGCTCTGGAGTCTCTGCAAAGAAGGGTGTCCCTGGGTGGGTGTCTTACTGTTTCTGAGCCTCAGTTTCCTCATTCACCCGCGTCGCCCACATGGCTACTGGGAGGATGGTTATGAGATAATGGACGTGAGAAGCTTTCTAAAAATAAAAGCTTAGACCATGTTCTCCTGTTGTTAGTTGCACAGTTTAAAGCGTTCCTGGTGTGTGTCCTACTCTTAAGAAACACTTAGCTCTTAATCTTGCCTCTACCTTATCAGGCAGCAGTTTTCTGAAGGTCCTCATTCTTAATAAAAATTTGATAAACTTTCCCAAATAGAACAGGGTTTTAATTTCGGCCACCATGGTCCATTTCCTTTAGCAGTGGTGCTCAGTCCTGGCTGTGCGTGAGAATCCCCTAGGAACACTGAAAACAGACAGATGTCTGGACCCCACCACAGGCCATTAGGGCAGAATTTCTAGAGGCGAGGCCTGGGCCAGCCAGAGTTTTAGAACTTCCCAAGGTGATTCTACTCTGTAACTACGGCTCTGAGTCATAAGAGATCAGGGGGGAAAAAAAAAACCCCAAACCAACCTGCCAGTCTATAGTGGCCCTGTTTGCCTCTGTGGACCCTTAATTTACCCAAATGAGGGAAAATAAGAAGTTGCTTCATAGGAAGGAAACTTTCCTTTTATGTCAACTCTAGCAGCATCTTCCATCAAAATGGGGCTTTTATGGTCATTATAATAATCTCCATAGAAGCTGTTTATTGTGTGATGAACTCAAATATAGTAAGCTCTTTCTTCCCCCCAGTGGTTTTTCTGGGAGAAATTGTGTGGTATTTTAGGATCTAAAGTGGAGCCTGTTCCTCTGGCATCTTGGTCTTCAGTGAGGATGTGCCCACCACCGAGTTGGGAATGCGAAACAGAGACCATCAGAGCCCACAAACACACAGGCAAACAAAGCTGGGGGTATTAACTGTCTAGGCAGGGGACACAGCAGTGAGGAAATACACGTGTCAGTGGTTGAGAAGAAAAAGTCAAGGGTTTGTAAGTGCTAGAAAGATGGCTCATGGGGCTTATGTTAATTCAGGATTGAAGACTGGCCCTCCGGAGAGGACAGAAGGAGTCCATAGGTCTCGTTGATTAAAACAAATTGTGCTGTTCATTGGCCGGAAAGAATCTTCATCCAGTTGGGTCCAGGAAGGGTCTGGCTTCTCAGAATCACTCAGCATTTACAATTCTTACACTACTTCTGTTAGATAGGAGGGCTGGAGTGGAGCCCTTGGCCCGTCCTGTTCTAAGGGGAGAATATCTTTTCCGTGATAACTTTGCCAGGACCTTCACACTGGACGCCTGACGTGTCACATGCTGAGCCTGAAAACGTCCCCACTTCAGGTGTCAGCACGTAACCTTCTTTCTCTCTTCCCTTTCAGGTCAAGCAGGGAATGAGTCTTGTTTATGAACAAATATATAGGAAAAAGCGGGAGAGCTTTCTCATCTTTTCATTCAGGCTGCAGAAGTCTCATTCTTCTAGATCCCAGAATTCTGGAAGTTTTTGGTTGTTAGGAAGCAAGAACATCACATCTTTTTCTACTTTTTTCTTCCGCCAATCACATTTTATAAATGAGCACAAGAAATAAAATGAAACAACTGTAAGATCAGAGACCACCTCTCCCCTAAAAGCAGTCCCCTGCATGCAGCTGGCCCCAGACTGTGTCTGTTCATCTATTCCTTTTAGGGATTTTATTCTTTTTTGTATTTCAAGAGCAGATAAACTTTTGCTGTTATTTATTTTTTTCACTCTGTCATACTCCATAGCCTGAATATAGGCTTTCTGGCTTTTTATGTATTTTATAATTATTTTAAAATTTAGTTTCTTCATTATGTAGATTCTCTTTTGTAGAATTTTCTGTGAACATTGGCCAGAAATCCTGTAGGGGATTTTGTTTTCGTTTTTTATTTTGCTACTGAGGGTCCCTTACCCACAGGGCAAAACAAAATCAAACACACACACACAAACAAACCACTTATCTAAGAAGCACTTAAAAGGAAAACACATCTGACTTTATTTGGGTGAGGGAAGGCAGTTGGGAAAGAAAGTCTGTAATTTAGTCACCATATGGGGCTAGAACAGTTTCATTGGTAAATATAGCCAATGTAAATATTTAATAATGAAAGAATTTTTCAGTCCTAAACTATCTCCACTTAAAGGAGGGGGAGGTGAAAAGTAAGAAGAGAGGAGAATGAGAAAGGACAGAGTGGACATAGTGAAAGCCAACAGGGTTGGGGAAAGGAAAGAAACTCAGAGGAGAAATCAAGTCAAGAACAGCAGCCACCATTTTAATGAAGTTAGCAGGACACAGAGTAGATTTGTCTTCTGAAGTTCAGCTTCTCTCCATCCACATTGTTTGTTTCGGCGAAATGTGAGAACCTTTAAAGCTGTCTTGTGTACTCTGAAATCTTGAGTTTGTTATAGCTTTGTTGTTGTTGGTGGTGGTGGTGTTCGTGTTACAAATCAATGCAAACCATTTTGCCAACTTGGCTGAGTTGACTATATCAAGGTTAGGAGAAAACAGAAAGTGAACCTTCCTTTCTTTTTCTCCCTGGCGTTACCCTTAACATAGCCCTGTTTTAAAAAATCTGTCAAGTCCCCAGCACCTCGCACAATTCCTGGCGTGGAGCAAGTTTCAATCAGTGTGTGTTGCGTGGCTGGCTTTGGGAAAAGTCACCCCTACTGCGTGCTGCTTTGTCTCTGAGCTAGGATACTGCTCACTTTTTGTTTGAAATTAATTCATCCTTCCAAATATTCTCTTCACAAATACAGATTCAGTATCCATTATCCGAAATGCTTGGGACTACAAGTGTTTTAGATTTCAGATTTTTTTCAGATTTTGGAATATTTGCATAGACATCATGCACTGTCTTGGGAATGGGACACAAGTCCAAATAAGAACTTCATTGATATTGTATGCACATCTTATACACATAGCCTGAAGGTAATTTTATATGTTATTTTAAATAATTTTGTGCATGAAACACCTGTCAGGTAAGGTCAGGTGTGGAATGTTCCACTTTTGGCATCATGTTGGCACTCAAAAAGTTTTGGATTTTGGAGGATTTTAGATTTCGGATTTTTCAGATTAGAGATACTCAGCCTATAGTGACTTTCTGTCATGAGTCGGACATTAGGGAAATCCATATAAGAATTTTGTCGGGTACTAATGTAAGAAATAATTGAGTTTTTCTGAGTCCTTAGTTGTTGTTTTTAAAATTGAGGCGAAATTCATGTAACATGAAATTAACCATTTTAAAGTGTACAGTTAGTGGCATTTAGTACATTCACAAAGTTGGGCAACATCACCTTTATCTAGTTCCAAAGCGTTTTCATCACTTCCAGGGAGATCCCGTACCCATTCAACGGTCACTCCCTGTCCCTGTCTCCCCACAGCCCCTGGCAACCATTAATCTGCCCTCTGTCTCTGTGGATTTTTATTTGCCTTTTGACAGGTGGGTTTAAAAGGAATGGAGGGGGTTGCGTTTTATACGCTGTCACTTGCCCAAGGAACTCTGGGCACTATGTCAGAGAGCAGACTGTGTTCTCCTCTCCTGGCCTGGGAGGACGTGGTGTGGAGGGTGAGTGGTTTTCCCCACAGTCCAGCACGGGTCAGTGTCTGGGAGCTGCTACGGCCATCTGGCCAGTCTGTAGAACATGCTCCCTGATGCCCAGGTGCTTTGCCTAGGATGGTTGGTCCCGATGTCATTCCACTGCCGCATATCTACGGAGCGCGCATCAAAGGCGTGGAAGTGTTCTGTCCTCTGGACCCCCCGCCTCCGTACGAAGCTGTGGTGAGCCAGATGCACCAGGAGCAGGTATGGTGACTGCAAGTAGGAAACACAGCACGCCTCCCAGAGAACAGCCAGCGGGGACACTATGCCCCGCCCGTCTCTTTAGGGAGTTTGCTGGGGTCTGACGAGGGGTGAGCTGAACATCAACAAAATAACCCTCTTTTTTCCTGTGATGCAGGGGTCTTCATTCCAAATGCCAGAAGGGTCAGAAGCTGCTGCGAGCCCACTGGAACCAGTCTGCACACAAGTGACCCAAGGTAATAGATATGTTATTGCTGTCCAAAGTCATGGTTCAGTTGATTAAAACATGATATAGTAATGATCTGTCTGGTGTTTTGCTGGAGGTAAGGTATTCTTGGAGCAAAACATTCAAGCTACATCCTGTTTTCCAGGTGCAGAAATACTGTCAAATAGTAGGGCTTACCAGTGGGAGATAATATGTGAACAGAAAAAAAAGATATCTTTACCATCTTTTATGAATAACCAGACTGTTCTCAGGAACCCATGAAATAGATGGCAGAGTTTAATTTGGCATTCCTGTGTTTTCTGAGCTACGATTTTCTTTCTCCTGTTAAAATTAGATGGACTCTTTTGCAGGGAAAAAAGAGTTTCATTTACTGCAGAGTGGTTTGCTGTGAGATTGTGCTGTGTCATTTATAACCTGGGGCCCGGTTCATGCTGCCTGAGCATCTGGTGAATCCTGATTTTCAGTCCCACGTGAAATACTGGAGTCAGTTTACATTTATCCTTGCAATTTAAGGGAACATGGTTATGGCTTTCTCTCTTTGAGAAGGTTTTAAATGGCTCAGAGAACTGTCCACCAGGACAGAATCGCAAATGGTAATAAATAATGGATCCACGAGCAATTTTAGATGGAGGAGATTTTTCAGCAGCACCATTTGGAACAGCTTTCCGTTCTGTTCTGTTCATATTCCGTCTCAACTGGAATTATGAGGCAGTGTTCTGTTCTTCTAAATATGTTTGTAATTTTTCCATTTTTAAAAACAGTTTCCCAAGCCACAACGTGGGCTCACAAATGATGATTTTATTTTCCTGAGCAGAAGTCATTCAATTCCAGAGTGATTTTACTGATCTGTTTAGTGGCTCTTTAACTCAGCCGTCTGGGAGTTTCATAGCCTGGCACGCACTCCGATAAGTCCTCTGCCAGCATTTGCTCTGCAGTCCACAGAGTGGCCACCTCACCTGGGCAGGTGTTACCTTCAGCAGAACCAAGCTCATCCTGAATGATCAGAAACTCTAAAATGCCTGGGAGTTTTTCAGTATTGCACCAAGATGCTTCCATGGATAAGATTGGAAGCACCTTTAGAAAAAACTGACATTTTGGCACGGCTTATTTTGCTCTAGCATTTAAATTTTTTTGTTTGTTTGTTCTAGGTGTAGAGGCCTGGTTTGGAGAGGCAAGTTTTCCCACAGTGCTGGGAAATGAAAACTTACTGGGCCTGCAGCCTAAATAAATGTTATTAACTTTAGTACCCTTGCTCCGGCAGGTTTGGGCTCACAGGTGTTTCCTGCCCAACATTTTGAAGACTGCAGTTGGTGAAATAATTTATGTTTCTCTTTTTTTAAAAAAAAAAAAAATCAGGTGGGGACATTCCTAACACACCTGGAGAAGGAAGCACCTCCATTTCAACGCCCAGCTCAACCCTGGTGCAGCCGGTGAGAAGCCGGAGAGCCCTCCCGGCCCTGAGGACAAGATCAAAGAGCGACCCTGTGCTCCATCATTCCGAGGACAGAGGTGATGTTACTCCCTGAGCTCTTCGCAGAGCACCGTGCTTATTTGCCTAAAGGTGCCAGGTGAAGGCAGGTGGCTCCGGCCAGCCCAAGGCCCTGCAGTTTAAGTAGCAACTTGACAGAGGTTAAGAGGTCTTGGGAAAGTAAAATATTCTACACACACACTGGGAATATACGTCTACCACATCTTTTAAGGATGGTAGGGTTTTTTTTTTTAATCATTGTCATCCAAAGCACTTGGTTTCCATGACACCGTGCTAGGTACTCCATGAGGACAATCATGCACACCTAGTTTGGATTCCTAGATGTTACAGTCCTGTGGGAATATACATTCTCCCTAAGGAAAAAGTCAAAGGGAGGTAATTTTTTTACCCCATTTTCTATAATTTAATGTTTTGTTGTCTTTTTACTGGGTATGAGTAGATGAATGATTGAAATCTGACCTTGTTTTAAGAACTTCAGATAGAGTGAGACACAGAGGTTCATACCCTTCATCTCTCTCCCTCTCCGTGATGAGTTTGTTTGTGTGTAGACGTTATCTGAATAATTAAAAATGTAAGCGTTTTAAAATAACAACATGGAGACCTTTTTTTCAATCTATGAATGCCTGAACATCTCCAAATATCTCTTCATTGTAGAAAATTGTAAAAAATAAAGGAAATAGAGGAAGAAAATGAAAACCTTCTATAATTCTACCAGCACGGGCTTCCTTTTGTGAACTAGTCTAAGAATGGGCCTCCGCTCTTCTAAAACTCTATGCAGTTAAGACTTTGATGGTCCTCCCACCCTGCTCTCTGTCAGCTCCCGCCTTGAGCCTTTCCAGTCTCTGTCCTGCCCGTCTCAGCCTGTGTTGTCTGCCACAGCTCTGGACTGACGGTGTGCGAGCCAGAGAGAACACTCCTCTTGTCTCTGCAGCGGCTGCTGAGTGGGGAGGAAGTCCTCCTGCCTGGGACTGAGTGCGTCTCCACAACCCCAGCGGCCGGGCAGCCTGGCCTCTGAGTCCCAAGACCCACCTTCCCCGAGGGTCTCCTACACCCTACCCGGCAAGTGGAGGACTCCAGCCTAAATGGGAACTTAGCTGTCACACAGCTTAGGGAAATCTTTCTGGAAGCCCTTCTCATGCTGCAGCCCTGCAGGGCCGAGGACATGCGTTTGCCTGTTGGAGCCCCCCACTGAGGAAGGTGTCAGGTCGCCTTCACGTGGACGAGTATAGACCCTGACCCTGTCCTCATACATGAGTGTTTTCAGCGGGTATTTCTGGAAGACTCTTGTTCTCTGTGACATGCACAGGACACCCTGGGCAGCTCCCCATGCCTGCCTTTCTCCAGAGGAAAAGGGGTGCTCCCCTTCCTCCACCTTTCCTCCCACCCCTGCTTCCCGTCTTCCTTGAATACCTAAATTCCTGCTTAACAGGCCTTCGCAGACTGACGGCACCAATGTTGTGCACACTGGAGGCTGCTGGCTGGCTTACGGACACACAGAGACCAGACGTGGGGTTCACTTCCCCACTTCACAACACAGTGGCCTTCTGCTGGTCATTACACCCTTGCTGATATAGGGAGCCGTGGAAATCAGAGCCTGCAGTGGATTTCCCAGGCCCTCTGTTGACGTCCAGAATGATGTGTACTTTTTCTGCACCTAAATTTCTCTTTCTGTAATAGCCATAGACCTACCTCCTAGCCCTGGTGTGAGCGTCAGTATGTAAGTCAGTACGGTGCCCGTGAGGATGTTTAGGACGAAGGTACAGTCAAAGTGAGCCGAGCATTACATGCATCCCTCGAGTCTTGTCTCTCTGCAGCCCCTTCCTCTCTACGTGACTCCTTCATCCCCACCCCTTGGAACATTCTCTCATCAGTCAGCTGTGTGTGTTCTGCTCTGCCCATCTGTCCCCATTATTTGCCACACCTCATGAAACTGGCTCCATTTGGTTTGCATTCTGGGATTCTGTGCTCTATCATATGTCATTACCTTGGGGGTTGTGTCTTACGTGACACAAGGAAATGTTTGGGGCCATATCCTTATTAGAAATGCACCTCAGGGAATAAGCTGGTGTCATAGCTGTTTCTGTTTCCCCTTCCTTCTGCAAGATGAAGAGCAAGATGTGCATGGCTACCAGCATTTGTCGGGTATTTTCCATGCTGACTTTTGTGGTCTGTGCTGATTCAGGTACAGGCGTGTGTTCAGAGGAGCTTGACCAGTGGGTACATGTTTTTGTCTCTGCCCACAGCTGCCCCGGTGCTCAGCTCTGAAGCCGCGACTCAGACGGAAAGGAGACTGGATCTGGCTGCGGTGACTTTGAGGAGAGGCTTGAGATCGAGAGCTTCGCGATGCCGGCCGCGGTCGCTGATAGATTACAGATCTTACATAGACACCAAGCTGCTAGTGGCGAGGTTCCTGGAGCAGTCTTCGTGCAGTATGACCCCAGACATCCACGAACTTGTAGAAAACATTAAATCTGTTTTGAAGTCTGATGAGGAGCACATGGAGGAAGCTATCACCAGTGCCAGTTTCCTGGAACAGGTAGTTTTATTATCAATATCAGACGTGAAACAAGTAACTCGTTTCCATAGCAGCTTAAGCGGCTTCTCCGATTTCCTGTCCAAGGCAGAGTAAGTTCATGGGCACAGTCTCAAGGGAAATGGGGTTAGGAGGTCAGGGGAGGGGGAGAGAGGAAGCAGAGAGCTTTCCTTTCAGGTGTGGAACTTTTCCACAGTGTTCTTGGCTCAAGGGAAGAGAGCCCAGTTTTTCCGGGATGTGGAAGCACACCTGGAAAAAAGGAAAGAGAGCAGCCAGGGACTGAAAGCAAAGGGTACGGGCAGTGTGAAGCACATTCAACATTTGATTTTTCTAAACTGAAGGTTTCTCTTGATAAGGGCATGTTGTCTCAGCCCTCTGAAATGATGACATAGGTGAGCTGTAATATTGACGAGATTCTGGCAGCTGCTCACACACCCATAAAATGTTTGGCAAGATAAATAAGCCAATAGGACTTAAAAGAATAAATACCTTTTTTCCCCCTTAGACTAAAAGGTACAAGGCAATCTCCCAAACTGAAGCCACCCAGAGTGAAGATAAACTTGGTCATGAGCATAATCCAGTTGGGACTCAGGTTTCTCATCTTTAAGGTGCAGAGTTGGACTTTAAGGTGGAGGGTCATACCTTCATCTCTGAATGAACGGAATTTCCTTCTGCTAAGAACCTTCTCTCCACCTCTTTTAAAAGTCATTACCTTTTAGGTGTTTGTGTCTTTGCTGTGTGGGCTGGATATTGTAGACATCACTGCACAACAGCACACAAGTGTCACGTGGCTGTATCTTTGTGCATTAAGTGCCCAACGGATACTTTTTAAGTGCAATCGGGCTGATTCTCAGGGTGATGCCCAGCTCCAGGATCCTAGGTAAATTTTCAGGTCAGCTTGAAAAAATACCCTTCTCACTTCCCTTTCTGTTCCCCCTTTCCATGTGCTAGCCTCTTCGTACAGAAGCCAGATCTCCTCCCAGTCTCTCAGGGGTTTCCAGGGAGAAGAGTGGTCCGATTACTTGCACAAAGGGGTTCGTGAGCCAGAGACCCTTTTGTGATCTGCTCACTGAAAGAGGGGTCAGCCAGGGATTCTGGGTCAGGCTTGAGTTACTGGCCCGTGTAGGGGAAACATCCTACACCCTCCTGTCCCTCACCTACTCATTCCCTGCCATCTTCTCTCTGTCTGGCCCCAGTAGCCCAATAAACAGGAGCCACTTCTCACAGGCCGCTGAGCTCTGATGGAGCATTCACCCGGTAGTTGGTCTGTGCCTTCTGTAAAGTCATCATTCCTGGGAAATGGAGAAAAAGAACAAGTACTTACGGTTGAACAGATGCTATCATTACTAGTGTTTGCTAGATCCTTGTACCCCAGACGGATGAAAAGTTCACATTCTTAGATTGTTGTGATAGACTGTGGGCCATCTACTGGGGCCTTCCAGGACAGGCCCCCCGAGGCGAGGTTTCATAATATCACATCCCTCCCTAGACAGAAGGAGGCAAGGACAATGGAAGGGTGACTCTACCCAGCTTTGCACAATTTTCACTCCCTTTAGTATCACTAGAATGAATTTTTAGATCCATTTTAACTTTCATCAATATCAAAACCACTTGTCCTAACTTACCATGTGACATAGTCAACATCTATGAATGCTGGAATTTTCTTCTTAGGAGACAAAGATAGGCCTTATGCACAAATATATTTAGTAGACTGGTAATGAAATTTAATATCCCATCTTTTGGGGGATAACCTTTTAATAACTTTAAAAGCTCAGAATGGTGTAAACTAAACAAAAAGTCATCCAATGATTGTTCTGTGACATTAGGTGGTAATAAAGCACCTGAGTTTTTCCCAAGGTGCTAACAGTATTATAGGCCACGTAGACACGGCTGTGCAGTTTTTAAAAATTGTATTAGCTGGACAGTTCTCTTTTCTTCAATCCCAGTTAGATAAAAAATTTCCCATATTTTTGCCATTTTTACAGAGTGATAGCATATGTTTAAAGTTACATATGCAACACACTACAAAACAGATCTAGCAATAGAATGATTCTTAAAGAGTTTTTACAAATAAATTGGTCTAGTTATGTTGTTCATTGAAAGATTATCAGATCCATTAGACACGTCATCGATTTTGGTTGACATTTTATAGACACATGACCTGGTCACAGTCCCAGACCAGTGGGTCTCAAATTTTCAAATGCATTGGTCTCACTTTGTGTTAAAAACACAGATGCTCAAGCCCCTGTCCAGACTAACCGTCAGAGCTGCTGTGGTGGCAGCTGGGAATCCATGTTTCTGACGAGCCCCCGACCCCCACACCACCCCAGTAATGCTCAGACTCCAACGAGAATCACTGGCCTAGACCTCAGGGAAACTGGAGGGAAGTGATGAAAAGAATGTTAAATATAAAGCAAGAAATTTCAGCCGACAAGTCACTTAAGTGTGGCCTACAGGTCTGCCATTGAAACAGCAGAACACAGAACTTTGGGAAAGAGGCAGTAGGTTCAAAGCACCTTTGGAATGCCAGGTGGCTTTCGCGTTGGGAAAACGCCCTTTTTACTTTTCCAAAGCAAATTCACGTGGACAGACCTAAGGGGCAGGTCAAAGGGCCACGTCGGTGAAGCTGACTTAACTTCTCCCCACCCCCCCATTCTCCCAAAGATCATGGCCCCGTCGCCGCCCAGCTCGTCCAGGGCCCTCGCGCTGCCCCCGCGGAGACGGCCGGGCCTGCTGCACCTGCGGAGCTGCGGCGACCTGAGCACCTTCACCCCGGCGGGGAGGCCCCAGGCCCAGAGGAGGCCCCGGCGAGCGGAGGCTGAGCGGCCACACAGCCTCATCGGGGTCATCCGAGAGACTGTCCTGTGAAGCCTGGAAGGCGGACGGAAGGCCACTCCTGGGGGAGGATCCCCGTCCTCTCTGTGCCGTTTCCTGGCCGGGAGTTTGGGGCCTCCCTCTGGGAACTCCTCAGAAAGAGGGGCATTCTGGGGGACATCTGTTTCCACTCTTTGACTCCTCTGCTTGCTGACCAAGAGCATTCAAGGGCGAACGCGTGGGGTCTTCCAGGCCCACTGGGTTTTGAAGCACCGAGTCTGAGGTTGTGGAGGCAGCGGCCGGGCTTTGCAGCGTTCCCGAGCGTCACTGCCCCGGTGTGGGCGGAAACCGGGCGAATGGTTCTTTGCCCACCTCACCCCTCGTCTCTCTTTGTTGCTAATTCTTTCCCTCTTGGAAGGACAGACTGCTGGGCTGCTATTTACAGCTGCCCACAGCCTTTCCCTGCTCAGCAAATTGGCAGGAAATGGGGTGATTAACCCCGATGTGCCCACAGTCCTCAAGCCTCATTTCAGGTCACCCTCAGAGCGTACTCTCTTTAGGAAAAACAGGACATTTTTAAGTAACAAATTTTAATGAAAGGCATTTAGGGAGAGAATTGTTGATTCCAGTTATTCATGCTTGCAAAACTAGAGACGCCTAAGGCAGAACTGAGAATAAAGATGTTTACTTTGGACCTCTGGGCTCAGTGTGCAATATTTGTTTATGCTTAGGTGGCCAGGCTTGCCGCACGGAGGTTTGGGAACTTGGAGCCGTGGTGGTCGGGTTTGCTGGGCAGGCCACCAAACCACCTTAATGTCCAGAGCCCCTGACCCCCATGGATAACAACGTGTCCTTCATTCATTCAGGCGAACGCTTGGCTCTGTGGCTTCAGGGAGCTGCATTCTAGTGGGGCCGTGAACAATAAATCAATCAAGTAATTCCAGACTGGGAATTATTACTAAGAGAAAAGGGGGTGGTTGGGGGGCTTCTTTGAGGAAGTGACATTTGAGCTGGTATGTGACTTGTGGAGGCTTAAAGCACCAGAGGCCACTGTGACCACAACTCAGGGGAGAGGTGGGCAGGAGGCTGCATTTCATGCTGCCGATGAGATACCGTGGAGGTGTTCTCGACAGAAGCAGATTTAATTACATTTTCAAAACCCAGCACACAGCACGGAGAATAGTTTAGGCCAGCCGTGAGCGGGAGTGAGGAGCTGAGTGAGGAGGCTGCACGCTAACTGGAATGCTGGTTCTCGCTGGGCACGACCCGTGCACCCGCTGCCCTGTGGAGACTTTGCTCACACCCTCATTCCGTGCTCACAGCAGCCTGGGAGGTGGGAGCTGTTATTGTCCCCATTTTACAGATGTGGAAAATGAGGTTCAGTACCTTGCCTAGGGTCCCTGAGAAGCTAAGGAGTAGAGCTGACATTCACACCCAAGCAGTCCAACTCCAGAAACCACTGCCTCCCTCAACCTCCCAAATAGTAGCGGTCTGCCCTCTCATGTTTCTATGAGATAGTGGCTAAGACTTCTCGCTTGGCTCCCCAGAGCGCAGGGTCCCCTGGCTCCAAGCCAATGAGCCGTGCCAGAGTGGGGCCAGGGGACTGAGAAAAGAAGAGGGAAAAGACTTGTTTGGAGGCACTGGGCTGGGGTGGAAAGGGCTAGGGAAACATCTGGAAATGGAGAGAGATGGAGGGCCATGAACGGGCTGGGGGTCTGGCCTTTTTAACTAGGAGGGGCTGTGTTTGGGGAGACCTATAGGGCTTCCAGGATGGCACTCTCTCCGTTCTCATAGACCTGTCCCCAGACGTGACTTCCCCACGCAGGCACACGGTCTTCCTGCTTCTGCAGAAGTCCTTGTTGTTGGCACCATCGCTGCCCACTGGGGCTGGCCACTGCCCTTGGGGAAATCTTTGAGCCTCACTGCAGCTCACTGAGCCTCCGTATCTCGCTAGCCCCTGTGGACTGGCCGTGCAGCCCGGTCTGGCTGCTTCCCTGCTTCACAGCTGCTTGTTTGCCCCCAACCTGGTTCTCCCTGTGAGGCCCAGCAGCTGGGAAGAGGAGGGGCTGACTACCTTACCTCGCTCAGGCCTGGTCGGGCCCCTCTTGCCTTTCTCAGCTTTTGTTTTTTTCCCACTCTGGGAGGACATCCCTTTCCACCTTCCCTTCCAAACCCTACTGCTCCTCTCCAACTGCCACCGCAGGCCTCTCTGTGTACCTGGAAGGCTCAGGGCAGGCAGGTGGGCACCGCAAGTGTGGACTGTGTCTGACTTCCAGCCTTGGGAGAACAGGCACAGCGATGGCCTCAGCCATCCCGAGACAGGGCAGTTGTCAACAACAACCAGAAGAGGAAAGAAGGCATAAAGCCTTAGATGGCTTCCAGGAGGAAGGGGGACCTGTCTCGGCTTTGCAGAATTGACTCTGCAACTTGAGGAATGTCTCATGTAATTCCAGAACCTGAAGTTCTTGGTAAAACCAGAAAACTGACTTCTGTCTTGCTTCCCTAACTTTAAGGACTATTAATATATATATATATATGTATACACAAACACACACACACATATACACACAATTGTATAGTACAATATTTTATATATATTTATCATGGGAGGGAACTCAAAGGTCATGATTTATCTTTCTGCTAGTTTGGATGGTAGTATACTTTTAAGTATAATATACTAATAATATAGTATAATATACTTAAGCATTAGTAGTGTGATATCCATGCTCATAGGTTAACTGAATATACATAGAGAGGGCAGCTATTTTGCCATTGGAGTACCTTAGGCATCTATAGTACAGAAGTGATGAGTAAGCATTTCAAATGTGGTTATCAAAATTACACCAGAGGGTTGATTAATTAGCATGAGGGATGTTTGAGGTGAATGACGTTCAAGACATGTGCCTGGCTAGAAGCATCATACAGTCATCGTTGCCTCTGCACCAATGGGGCATAAGAATCTGGTCCCCACTTCATGAGATTGTCATGGGTGGGACCAGGATCTGGCTGCTACTTTAAAATGTTGTCGCCTCTGCCTTAACCTTCCAAGCAAGCTGTGTGTCCGAGAGCCTGAGGACAGAGAGGAGTTTCCCAGGCTCACGAACTGTTTTGTGCAGCCCTGCTGGTGAGTGTGTCTGGCTGGCAGAATTGCCCCACGCCCTGCATTCATTGGAATGTCCTGATGGTGAGGTTTGGAGGAGGAGTCTATGGCCTATCATTGCCTCATATTTACCAAAAGCACCGGACAGATTGGCTAGGTCAGGTCACGATACCCCCTCAGTTTGCAGATGAGGAAATTGGGCCCAGTGCTAAGGGCAGAACTCTTGGAGTTGTATGTGCCATGCATTTGGACAGTGTATAATGACATGTGTCCACCGCTGGAGTACTATACAGAGTAGATTCGCCATCCTACAAATCCTCTGTGCTCAGCCTGTTCATCCCTCCCTCCCCGTTAACTCCTGGCAGCCAGTGATCCTTTTACTGTCTCCATAGTTTCGCCTTTTCCAGAGTGTGACATAGTTGGAATCGTATATTATACTAGGCAGCCTTTTCAGACTCACTTCTTTAACTTAATAATATGCATTCAAGCTTCCTCCATGTCTTCATGGCTTGATAATTTATTCAAACCCCTTTTTAGATTATTCAATTCGATAGTCATAAAAGTACGCTATCAAGTTCACATCTCAAAACGCTCACCCTCATTTTCTGAACTTACTCTTGTCGGGGGCCGGGGTCTGTGGCCCATGCTGGATCAGTGCTATTCTGGGTTCCACCCCAATTTTGTGGAGCCCGTTCTGTGTGGTAGGCCCTGGGGACATTGATGAAGAGGACTGGGAGCCAGCGGGCGGGGAGACAGCCTTCCCTCTGTGCCCCGTCTCCGTGTCCCAGGCCACCTGTGAGCCGAGGCTCATCCTCAGAGAAACGCCAGGGGGCACGAAGGTCCTAGGCATGGGTGAGTCCCTCAGGATTGGGAAGAACTGGCAGAGGCAAGGAGGAGCTGCTGCCAGGCCTCTGGCGGCAGAACAAAGGAGCCCATCTCCGCCTCCCCCAGGCCACTGCAGGACGCAGACGAGAACAAGGAGGCAGGAGGGATGGACAAGGCCATCTTTGTTTCTGTGCTGTTCCTCCCTGAGGCCTCCGCAAGGGAAGCCAAGTCTGGGGCCAGAGGTTCCACTTTTCTTCCATTTCTCTCCCTCTGCAGGAGGCTTCGTCCTCTCATTCCTTCAACAGGTATTTACCGAGCGACAGAGTACCAGGCAGTGGGCCAGCTGCTTCGCTTGGCAAGAAGAGGGGACGCACACAACAGGAAGAAATACTAAGTGCAAAGTCACCTTCCTCTGGGCTGCTGCTGAACTGAGCCCAGGCCCTGACAGGGAGGAGGAGCCAAGAAAAGGTGACCTTGGAGACGGCTGGGCCTAGGCCTGACTTATTAGAAGCCTGGCATGAAAGGATCCCTCATCCCTGATGACCAAACAGGTCCTGGCTGTGAACGCCCCAGGGTGAAGATCTGTAGACCTGGGCTCATGACAGCAGGTGGTTCACCATCTTGGGAATTCTTCAAGAAAAATTATGCATGATACTTGTTAAGGATAAGGAAGGAAGGCTTTATTCAAGAAGGGACTACCACAGCGGGGTTTTGCTACAGGGCAGAGAGGGCAGACTCAACCCCACATACAACAAGGACCAGTAGAGATTTATAGCCACAGAGCAGGGTTGGGGTCAGGGGGTGGACAAGTACTAAGAGGAGATGTTAAGGCTAAGGTAGTTCTCGATAGACCAACTCAGTAGGATTCTTGCAGAAGGCAGGCCAGGGTGATAAGTATCAGGGTAGGGATTCAGGAATTTGATCAGATACCAAGGGTAGGAGACTTTTGCTAAACTGACTCAGCAGGATTCTTGCTGAAACTGGACTAAGCAGGCAAAGGCCAGAGCCCACAAGAGTCAGAGGAGCCTGACTCGAGTTTGGTCAGGGGAGAGTCTTTGTCAGAATCTGAAGAGCACCCCCTTTTCTGAGCAGGAACCTCTCACCACACTGTGTCTCTTGCTGGTCACTGTCTTCAGAAAAATGCTCTTTTCATTCCAACAGCTGGCAGGCTCTCTGGTGTTTTGCCCTCACAAAGGAGCCAGAGCCAAGCTTCAGGATGAATTATCTATCATTCCTTGCACAAAGTGGCTGTAGGTCCCAGGTCCACAGAGCATTCCCAGCATCTTTTAGATACTGTACATGAATTCTCACCCAAAAAGGAGCATTTCCTTGGCACAGATGCAGAGAGAAAGGAACACACTGTTGGTGGGACTGCACATTAGTACAACTCTTATAGAAAACAGTATGGAGATTCCTCAAAGAACTAGAAGTAGACCTCCCATTCAACACAGCAGTCCCACTACTGGGTATCTACCCAAAGGAAAAGGAGTCATTTTTAAAATTTTTTTTTAGTGGAAAGCTTTCTTTTATTTAAAAAGGAAATTCGGCTGGGCAAGGTGGCTCATGCCTGTAATCTTAGCCCTTCGGGAAGCTGAGGCAGGAGGATTGCTTGAGGTCAGGAGTTCTAGGCCAGCCTGAGCAAGAGCAAGACCCCGTCCCTACTAAAAATAATCAGCCTGGCATCATGGCATGGCCTGTAGTCCCAGCTACTCAGGAAGCTGAGGCTCAGGATCACTTGGGCTAAGGAGTGTGAAGTTGCAGTGAGCTGTGGAGCTGTGGTGACACCACTGCACTTCTAGCCTGGGTAACGGAGCAAGACCCTAAGGAACGTGGGGGGTAGGGGGAGAGGAAAAGGAGGAGATGAGGAAGAGGAGATGAGACCAGACAAAGAGGAGATGACATCGGATGAGGAGGAGCAGACCAGACCAGACCAGACCAGTCCAGGAAGAGGAAACCAGACCATATGAGGAAGAGGAGATCAGATCAAAGGAGGAAGAGCAGACCAGACTGGACGAGGAGGAGGAGACCAGACCTAATGAGGAAGAAGGGACCAGACCAGATGAGACTGGACAAGGAAGAGGAGACCAGACCAGACAAGGCCAGAGGAGGAAGAAGATAAAAGACTGGAAGAAGAAGAGGAGACCAGACCGGACAAGGAAGATGAGACCAGACCAGACCAGACTGGACAAGGAAGAGGAGACCAGACCAGACCAGATGAGGAAGAGGAGATGAGATCAGATGAGGAAGAAGAGACAGGACCAGACTAGACCAGAGCAGTCGAGGAAGAGGAGACCAGACTGTATGAGGAAGAGGAGACCAGACTGGACAAGGAAGAGAAGACCAGACCAGATGAGACCAGAGGAGGAAGAGGAGACCAGACTGGACGATGAAGAGACCAGACTGGACGAGCAAGAGGAGACCAGACTGGCTGAGGAAAGATGAGACCAAACCAGACGAGACCAAACTGGAAGAAGAGAAGATACCGTATGAGGAAGAGGAGATCAGATCAGAAGAGGAGACGATACCAGATGAGACCAGACAAGGAAGAGGAGACCAGGCCATAGGAGACTGGAGGAGGAAGAGCAAGAAGTCATTGTATCAAAAAGACACCTGTGCTCTAATGTTTATTGGAGTATAATTCAGAATTGCAAAGATCTGGGATCAACCAAACCCTAAAGGCTTCCATAACATGTAAACTTACATTAAATAAAGTCTGTATGCTTTGCTCTCATTAATCTGTCTTTTGTTATAAGGGCTTCTGTCATGAACCTCACAATGGGTGGAAAAAATTTTTTCTCTCTTACACTGTATTTTTAAACCCACCAAAGCAGTACTGGCTGTATATGAAGACCCTTCAGAGTCTATCCCTGCCATGGGATTTGTGACGAGGGGATTTTGCCTAGGCTGAGGCCATCCTCCAGAATCTAGGCCTCATCTTGTCCTGTGGTCTGTAGAGAAGCAGTCGCCCTCGTTCACCACACATGCACGGATTGCCTCACTCAGCAAATATTCATCAAGTGGCAACTAGATGTTGGGTACAGCCCCAGCTACTGGGGATACAGCAGTGGACAAAGCACATGAAGTCCCTGCCCTCATAGAGATTACATTTGAGTGGGAGGAGCCAGACCATGAAGAGAAAGATAATTAACACATTAACTGCCATGTGAGTTGAATTTAACTCACGCTAGTTTTGAGCCCAGGGCCTCGTGAAGCATATGTAACTCACACATCTCTTCACCTTGGGAGCCGCATGAACTGTTTTTCAAGTTGCATATAATTCACACACAGAAAAAAATAAAAAATAACAAATTTTTCATTAAATTAGAAAGGATTGTTTTGTTTTCAAAGTTTTTATTCTGTTTTCATAATAAAACAGTGTGGCTCCAAGGAAGAAATTTTTTTTTTCTAGTGTGGCAGTCAACGTGTTAAAACAATAGCAATGGTAATGAGGGCTGTGAAAGAAAACAAAGCCCCATAAAGGACAGGAGGTGATGGGCGCTGCTGCTGTAGAGTGACCAGGGCAGGTCCTGCTGCACGGTATTGGAGGAGGTGCGCAGAGAAATCTTCTCTGCTGATGTGACATTTCAGCAGAAATTTGCATGAAATGAGAGTAAGCCATGTGGATTCTGAGAGCGGGTACAGCCATGGGCAGAGGCCCCCAGGCAGGGAGTTCTTGTTGGGTGTTGAAGGAGTAGTGTGTTTGCACTGGAGACCAGAGAGGGAGCCAGGAGCCAGATCACACAGGGGTCTTGTAAGGTCCTTGGATTTTCGCCTATGTGTGATGGGACGCCTTTGGAGGGCTTTGAGCAGAAAATGCAATGTGATTTCATCATGCTCCTGGGTTCACTCTGATACATGGGCTGGAGGAGGAGGAGAAGAGAGGAAACGGGAGACCAGCGAGGAGGCTGCTGCAGTCATCCAGGTACAGATGGTGGTGGCTGTTCTAAGGACACAGTGGAGGTCATGAGACACGGTGGCTGCCACAATTGCTGTGTCCAGGAGGTGGCGCTGCCGACATGACACAAGGACATCTCTGCCGCTTTTGTGCTTCTAGCTGTTACAATTGGTGGCCGTTCTTGCAACAAACTCACATGTTATATATCACGTGCCAGGTGCTAAATGCTGGAAAAAGTACTAGAGGGATCACAGCGCAGCAAGCAACCCATTCTGGGAGCGGGCACAGAGACTGAGTAGGATTTGCACAGGCAGGAATGGGTGGCAGGCAGTACAGGCACAAGATGAAGCCGTGGAGATGGGAAAGGCTGTATTTGAGGACAGTCTGTGTCCACAGAAGCAGTGAGGAGCTGCGGAAGATGAGGCAGGACGAAAGTTAGAACCAGACTCGTAAAGCCCCGGGGATGCCACGCTAAAGCCCTTGGACTGTGTCCCGGAGGCACATGAGGACTCCCCGAGAGAGCCCAGTGGCAGCAAAGGGCATGGGCTGGAGTGGAAAAAACTAGAAATATGAACTCTTTTTTTGATATTATTGCTAATACCATTTGTAAAGATTTAGTTTTTAAGAGCAAAGATATCAATTGCAGCACAAGTTAAAATAGCAAGAAAAAAATGGAAATAGGTCTAATATCCAGCAAGAGGAATAGTTAAATTATTTTGCACTAAAATTTTAAAAACTTGTATATAAGGTAGCATAACATATTGCCATTAAAAATGTTTTCAAAGAATCCTTAATGACAGGTTGAAAAGTTTACAATACAACGTCAAATGAAAGAAGCAGGACCTAGGACTTGCGTTCAATCCACACAGCCTAAAAGGAACATACCAAAGGGCCGAAATGATTCACTCTGGGTATTGAGATTATATGTGATTGCTGTTCCCTTTTTTTCAACTTTCCTAAATTTTTGAAAATTTTCACATGAATGTGCATTAGTTTTGCAGTCAGAAAAATCAGTTCTAAATCTTAAAAATCAATTTAAAATAAGGACTTACCCAATATGATTAAGAAGAGTGGCCCGAAGAACCTGATTTAGAGCAGAGGACTAAATACTTTGGAAGCAGAATGGGCAGAACTTGTTCTCTGGTTGGATACGGGAGAAAGAGAGAGGCAAGAGTCAAGATACATTAAGCACCACCCCTTCAGTCCCTTCTCAATGCAACAGCCAGACCAACCATGTTAAAACATAAGTCAGATCTATGTCCTCTTTTGCCCACCACCCCCCAATGGCTCCCACCTCGCTCAGCTTCAAAAACAGTATCCTTAGAGTCACTTCAAAGCTTCATGTAAAGTGTCCCACCCTGCCCTAGGGTTCTCTCTCGACTCATAGTTTCTCACCCTCCCCATCCTTCCCCCCCTCTGCTCTGGCCTCTGGTCTGGCTTCCTCACTATTCCTGGAACAGGAACACAAGTTCCTGCCTCAGGGCCTTTGCACTTGCCAGTCCCCTGCCTAGAACACTTTTCCATGTCTGTTTGTCTTGCCCTGTCACTTCCTTCCAGTTTTGACTCAAATGTCTCCTTCTCCGTGAGGACTTTTCTGGCCACCTTCTCCAAAATTGCAGCCCTCTGGGACTCTTACCCTTTCCCTGCTTATTTTTCTCGTTAGCAAACCTCATGACTCACTATAACTTTTACTTTTACTTTTTAAACTTGATTATTTGTAGTGCACAGGGACTCATTTAAGAGAAGGAAAAAAATAAAAAAAAACATAAACTTGATTATTTTTTGTCTCCCTCACTAGAATATAAGTCACAGGAAGTCAGGAATTTTGTCTGTTTCGTTAACTTCAGTCACCCCAGCTTCTGTCATGGAATTAACACAAAACAGATGCTTGTTGACAGACTGAATGACCATAATCTAAGAAATAAACCGAAACATTCCATATGCCACCCAAAAACCGTCAGATTTACCATCGCTTAGTACAAGGCATTTGGTGGCCAGACTTCTTTCGGTAGTAAACTCTCTTGGTACATTTAACCTTAGACTATTTCTATATTATTTATTTTATTTGTCAGTCAGTTTCTTTGTTTTCAGGAACAGTGTAACTCTATGTGTGGTTTAGAGATTGGGGGGGTGGCTGCGGGTGAGGGGGTGGGACTCAGGTAGATGCAAGGGGGTCACACCTGGGCTGACCACTCGGGGGCGCTGGTGCCATCGGAACTCTCGGTAAAGGTGGGAAAGGCGGCAAAGGCACAGTCCTTGTGCTCTGGTCCCGGCGCTGTCACTGCCCGCCGGGGTGCGGAGTGGCACTGCTCGCAGGGCCCAGATGCAGCCACTGCAGCCCATTTAGGACGTCCCTGTGGCAGCAGCGGCCGGGCTGCTTCTGGCTGGGGAAGCGCAGGTGGGCAGGCGCCTAGACCATTTTCCCTTGGGGGGCTCGTGGGCATCAATGTCCAACATCCACTGGAAAGGCGGCTCCGGACTGATGTCAGAGCCACCCGGGTGGACTGTGCTTGTGCTCTCCCAGGGCCCTCCGAAAGCCTAACTCATTGTCTCTGAGAGTTCGTTTGCAAGCCTGGAAGAGCCCTAAGCGGACGGCAGGGGTAGGAACTCTCTGCCTCAGCCCCTACCAGACCACATGTTAAGGATCCTGCTAAGCTGGCCTCACAGAGAAGAAAAAAATAAGTAAAAGGCAGACACAGCAGCTCCACAGATGCCTGCTGTCAGCTCACAGCCATAACTATTTTTTTCTTCCTCTTTGCCCCCAAAATAAAAACCCCCAAATCCTCCACCCTCTCTGCGCCAGCTCCTCTTTCTTTCTCTTGTGTCGTGCCCTTCCCACCTTTGGGAAGTAAAGTAAACTTTCTTTCTTTAAAACTATTCTACTCTCTGTGTGAGAACTCTTTCTCCAATCCGCACAGCGAGCTCCTCATGAGTTCCCACCCTAAGGCTTTCTATTACTAAAGAGGGATGAGGACGATGTAGGCCCTGAGCAATCCCTGGGTAACAAAACCTAATCCCTACCAGCCCCCAGAATCACTTCCCTCTGGGCCCAGAATCGTGGGGTTTCTGAGTTAGTTGCAATATCCCCCTGTGGCCACTGGGTGGCTATAGAATATCTCATACCCGCCCAGCAAGCAGGGATGGAAGCCAGGTGCCCAGAGATGCCTGGTCCAGCTCCAAGCATCACCTTGACATCTTGTCATGGGCATTCTGCTTGCTACCCAGGTGCATGCAGGTCCCACCCCCGACCATACACCCCTCAGGAAAGAGAGGAAGGCACTGCAGTAGTCTGGAGAGTGCAAGGCAGGACTGAGTTTGAATCAGTGCTCTGGTGCTTTGGGCAAAATTCCTACCACACCCAAGTTCCATTTCTTCATCAATAAAATGGGATAATACCTGCAGATATGGTTTGGATGTTTGGCCCCTCCAAATCTCATGTTGAAATTTGATCCCCAGTGTTGAATGTAGGGCCTGGTGGGACGTGATTAGGTCATGGGGGCAGATCTCTTATGAGGGGCTTTGTGCCCTCCCTGAGATAATGGGTGAGTTCCCAGGACAGCTGGTTGTTTAGAAGAGCCTGGCACCCCCTCCTCTCTCTCTGGCTCCTTCTCTCACCGTGTGACACACTTGCTCCCCCTTCACCTTCTGCCTTGATTGGAAGCTCCCTGGAGCCCTCGCCGGAAGCAGATGCTGGTGCCAGGCTCCTGGTACAGTCTGCAGAACTGTGAGCCAACTAAGCCTCTTTTCTTTATAAATTACCCAGCCTCAGGTATTTCCTTTATAGCAGTGCAAAACGGACTAATGCACCTGCTTTGTGATATTGCTGTGCAGATAAATGATACGACATATGCAGCTCGTTTGCCTGGCATCTCATAGGTGCTCAGAGAACATTAGTTCTCATTACAACTATTAGTGGGCCTGGCTGGAATTTATCAAATCCTGGCCAGTGGTGAGTGATTTTTTTTTTTTAAGTTACTAACAGAAATGGGATATTGGAGGATTTCCAGTGAACATGTGAGGGTGATTAATAAAAAGATTGCATTGTTAACATCTCATTGTGTCTATGCTGCAGCCGGGGACTTCAATACGCTGGGAGCAGGACAGAGGCCTATGCTGAGTCCCGTGAGGCCACTGCACAGCAGGGACCCTCAGATGTCACCCAGATGCCTTTCTCTTCTCCCCTGGCCTAGGCAGATCCTTGGGCCCCTCAGAGCCTGCTCCCTAATGCTGTGACAAACATCTAACATGTTGACACTTGGACCTGTGTGCTCCCCAAGGGACCCTAACAAGATTATTGTTGATTTTATTAATAAATACTTAGAGGCCAACCCTCCACAAGAAAGCTTAGAGACAGTTCAAACAGCTGAAGCTGCGGGCTAGAGCGGGCGTGCTGGTAAGTATTAACAACCAGCTCTGGGGGGCAGGGGAGTGAGTGTGTGTGTGTGTGTGTGTGTGTGTACATATACCCGTATATATATATTATAAATGTAAGTGATATAAAGGATGTGTAGCACACAATTGACAGATAATATATTCAATAATCTTCATTGCAAATGCCATCCGCCTATAACTTCAGTGTGACTTGACATTTCTTGCAAACTCCACCATCAGTTTTCATAATTCTATCACCAAAAATAGTGTCACAAAGCTGGACTATAAAGAAATGCTTGACTACCATCCACGTCAGCAAAGATGTCACTCACATCACTAACAAATACGCGTAGCTCTGACGTGGATGTTGGTTGATGTTTTTGTTTACATTAACAAGTAAGAGAAAAGTAAAACCAAGATGTATGTCGGAATGTGAGTGACCGACCGACTTCTTTACTGAATTGGATAATGATTTTTGGATGCTGAAAGACGACTCCCTCAAATTTTGTGCTGCTCACAGTGTAATGGCTACAGACACAGAACTTTTAAGTTTAATCTGTATTATTACCACTTTCTCCATCACTTTCTTAAGTTTAGACAGCCAACAAAATAATATATCAAGCCCTGATGTGTAGCTTTTGCCAATGTCTGTGGTGTAAATACTCCCAGGGCCAATCTCAAGCTACCAGTGTGATTCGCTGAAGTTGGAGTTAGGAAGAGATGTGTGCAGCACAGACATGATAAATGTAAGTAACCTAAAGAGCAGGGACTAATAGTAAAATATAGTTAAATAATTAGGAAATGACAAGTTTGGATGATTTATTACTTTGTTTTTAATATGCTATTTAATTTGATTTCTTAATAATGACTGTTCAACAAGACGATTCTTGAAAAACTAACAGTTGGTTCTCACAGGTGCATACTAACTATCCAGGATGTCCGGGCAGCTGCAGTGGCCGCTGCATTGTGCAGCTTCCAAGGCAAAAGCAAGTCGTGTGGCCTTAAGATCTGTGGCCCTCAGGAGTCATTAAGGACCTTGGAGGCCATGAGCAACCGACAGTTCATCCTCCATGGTGTGTTCAGTGTTTTCTCTGGCAGGTGAGGAACCCAGGGCCATGCCCAGGGAAAGGCTAGATTTGGGGACGTAGAGGAGAAAGTTTCTCTGTTGTCCTGTCTTAGGAGATACGTGAATTTCCTCCTGGCTTTCTCTTGTGGGCTGCTCTTAGCAAGTGGAAGTACAATCCCTCGCCCTCTGGGCTGGAGACACCTGAATTCAAGTCTGGGCCCCTCTACTGCTCTGTGTCATTGGGCCAGGTCTCCACCTGAGTCTCCAAGTCTCAGTTTTGTGGCCCAGCGCTGTGAGGCCCCAGCTGTGCCCAGGGATGGAAAGCGGTGGAGTACCTGGTCCCACCCTCCACAGACCTCAGGGGCTCTCCTTCATAGGGGCTGGAGTAGTTTTTCCAGCATCACAGTTCCTGAGAACACGCTCCAGGTGGCGAAGTTCTCCCATTTACAGACGCCGTAAAGCAAGGCCTTTGTCTTACAAAACTCAAGAGTGGGGCGGTGCCCCAGGGACTGCACATTCTCAGCGAAAAGCAGTTGGAAGGAGACAAGGCTGAAGCTACTTCGCAGGCCTTCCAAGGCGTTCGTGATTAGGCCCAGACGGAGCTGTCTCCTCCTCACTGGCATCTCCTTCTCGGTCTGTCTGGCTCTGGCCGCGGCGAGCGGTGCGCTACCGGCGTTAGTGCAGGGATTAGGCCGCGTGCAGTTGTAGGAGCTGGTGACCACGCCTGTGGGAGGCCGTGCCTTTGGGTCTGGTAGGGCTGGCCACCGTCATGCACAGGAAAAGCTGAGGTGACCTGGGGGACAGCAAGTAGGGCTGGAAGCTGTGAGGACAGAGTGCCACCAGTCTGTCGTTCACTGATGCCCACTTCAATGACACAGGGACCTTCAGCAGGCATTGGCCACACACGCACCTGGCCCAGGGCTCAGACGCTGCAGGAGGATCTGGAGGGCCTGCCGGCCAATGCTGCCCGAGCCAGCCACGTAGACTAGCAGACACCCGGCATCTGGCGGCACCTGACACTACATGGACCCGCAGTGCACATTGGCTGATGCTTCCTTTCTGCCTTCCAAATCTCACTCAGACTTCTCCTGTGACCAGCCCTGATTTGGTATTGTACAGGGGAGAGAATTCTAGAAAACAAAGTGTCCATTGTATGGATGAAGAAATAGTGGCTCAGAGTAGTCAAGTAACTTGCCAAGGTCACACAGCGACAATAGTTAGGTAGCAAAGCTATAATTTGAACCCCTGTCTGTGACTCCTAATTATAACCCACAGTGACTAGAAAGTTGAGGAAGACTTGGTTCCTGCCCATAAGAAACTCTAATTAGTGAGGGGGCAAGAGCTAGTTAAGACAGTTTAGCAGCTGGTGAATTGCACTGTGTGAGGTTGCCAACAGGGCAGAGTGTGGAGTGGTCCCTGGGGCAGGGCGTCAGGGTAGTGATGAGGCTGTGTCGCCCACCTCCCTCCTCCTGCAAACGTACCTTCCATCCTCTAGGAATCTAGAACTGGCTTCTACCAGCCTAGAGGAAGGGAGGGGAAAGGATGCTGTTTGCTGCTCAGCTCTCGCACAGGCTCTGGAGGTGGCCTGAGAACCGAGGTCACGACAGTGCTCAGCCTGGCTCCAGGGTCCCCTGGGCCTGGCCAATGTGAAGATGAGACACCAGATTGTCTCTTCTGCCAGCAGCTGGGATCACACAAGCAGTGGCCTGGGAGCCGGAGAGGGAGGTTCCAGCTGCCTGCCCTCCCTGCGTCCCCAGGCCCCAGGCAAACCCTAAGCCTATTTGGGACTTTGAAAAATAAGGGGCCTGGCAGGGTGGGCGGCTGAGATTCCTCTTTCACCTGGAATCTAGGCAAGTATCTGGATTTGGCATTTCTCACATTATTCCACCAGAGGGCGCCAAATCCTAGCTCTTGCCAACTTGGTTTCCGAGGGGGTGATTTAGCCCTGAGAGCGCAGAGGTGATGAGTGTGAGTTGAGTGTGATACAGTGTGTGGTGTGTGTGAAGCAATTAACAATTAAGTGCATGATGTGTGTGTAGCATTGAAGTTCTTATAACCACCCACATCTACCACCACCACCTTCTGCCTCCTGGGCTCATCTCCAATCACGAATTCTATCTCAGCTCCAGCCCCACTTGCCCGAAAGACCCGGCCCCAGGTGCCTGCTGTCCCTTCAGCTTGGATAACTCATCCCTTAGACACCCACAGGCCTTTCCTAACCAACCAACCTACGTACAGCTAACTCATTCCATGCTTTATTAAAAAATATTTTTTAAAAAACTGGTAAAGTATACCATAACATAAAATTTACTATTTTAGCCATTAAGAAATTTTTAATTGTAGTGAAAAACATATAGCATAAAATTTATCATCTTATTTATTCTGAAGTGTACAGTTCAATAGTTAACGTACATTCAGACAACCCATGTAATAAAAACTGCCCCTTCCCTCCTCCCCTTGCCCTTGGCGACCACCACTCTACTTTCTGTCTCTGAATTTGGCTGTTAGGTACCTCGTATAAATGGAAACATACTGTATTTGTCCTTTTGTGGTTGGCTTATTTCACTTAGCATAACGTCCTTAGCGTAAGGTTCATCTGTGTTTGTAGCATGTGTCAGAATTTCCTTCCTTTTTAAGGCTGGATTATATTCCATTGTATGTCTACGCTGTGTTTTGTTTACCCACTCCTCCACTGATGGACACCCGGGTTTCTTATATCTTTGGTTGTTATGAATAATATTGCCATAAACATGGCTGTGTAAATATTTGTTTGTTTCTGCCTTCAATTTTTTTCCATGCTTTATTTTTCTGCAGAGCACTCACCACCCTCCAACTGCCCTCCTCCTACCCCCAACTAGAGATGCAAATGATTTCTGTTTGGTGGAAAAGATAACCCTAAATATCATCAATGTATTGCCTTAAAGTAAATTAACCAGTTTTATTTCTAACCTAGCAATTTTATTCTAACGTTCCTTTCCAAATGTCTGTACTTTGTTCCTCAAAATGCTCGTTGGACCTGCTTCACCATCTTTCTTGCTTCATCATTGTTATTATTGTTGTTGTTGTTATTTAGACAGGATCTTGCTCTATTGCCCAGGCTGGCATGCAATGGTGTGATCGTAGCTCTCCAACTCCTGGGCTCAAATGATCCTCCTGCCTCAGCCTCCTGAGTAGCTGGCACTACAGCCATGCACCACCATGCCCAGCTACTTTTCTTCTCATTATTTTGTAGAGACAGAATCTCGCTATGTTGCCCAGGTTGGTCTCAAACTCCTGGCCTCGAGCGATCCTCCCACCTTGGCCTCCCAAAGTGCTGGGATGACAGATGTGAGCTTTCTGCCTGGCCTTGTTTTGTCATTATTGAGTTAATAAATCTTTGATACATGTTCATTCTATATTTGTATGAGAGTCATGTTTCTTTTTTTAAAAAAAGTATACATTGACATCCAGACATTTTTACCAGGGGCTTAAATCTGAATTTGTGGGATGAAATTTACTACGTCAGTAGTTTATAATGGTTCTACTATCAAGCCAGGACTTCAGGTATTCTGGGGCCACCCGAGCTAAGCAGGACAAGTGCTCGTTGTGCTTGGGAACTTCCTGAGATGCAGCTCCTGTTTGTGCACTCCAGGGTTCAAGAAATTCTGGGACGTTTATGAGGCCCTGGATCTGGCGGGCCCTAGGAAAGACGGCGTGCCGGCTCTAATACAACAGTGACCGGGACTTCCTCTGCGCTCTCTCTGCACCACGAGGAATCCGAAAGCTTCCTGCTGTTACCTTATCCTTGCACTGCGACCGTGAGATGGATACTGGTCTGCACGTGAGTAAACAAGCTCAAAGGGTTTCAGGAACTCTCAAGATCATGGCTTAAGTGACAATTATAGAAGAAAGACTGAAATGAAACGGTTCTGTGTGCATCAGGGTGGCTGAGTGGATTGTTTTCTCTACTTCTGCAATTTTAGCTAAGATAGAAGCTGAGAGGGGAAAGCATGAGGCATTGTCCGTGGCAGGGGCAGTCTCCTGCGTGGGGGCAGAGCCTACCCACGGGGACAAACACCACCCAGCAGGGGACGTTCATTTCCCCCAGGGACAGATGCACCTTCAAGGGGCTTTCTGAGAGGTGCCAGTTCAGAGACGGGCTTTCCCACCCTCGTCCTGGTGACGGGAGAGGTCGATAGAGGGGTGCTGGCATTTGGGGGCGTGCAAAATTCAGGAGCTGTTTACACCCGCTCTTCCTGCCTGTGGGGTGAGTGAAGAGGGAGGCAAACCTGGAGAGAACCCGTGTGACAGCTCAGCACTGGAGCCTCCCCGTCTTCCCGACACTGACGTGGGCCCTGGTGACCATCCTATCTAAATGGCCGAGGGACGGGAGGCGCAGACTGGGGGCGTAGGGGGTGGCCAGGAGAGAGAGGGTCAAGGGCGCCCTCCCCATTTCCTCTTCAGGTGAGGAATGGGCGCCAAGCGGGCTTGCTGGCTGGTGAGATGGGGGCGCAGACCGCTGGGGACCTGGCTGAGGTTGAAGAGGTGTGCTGTGGAGGACTGTGGCCTCAGGGGTCAGCTGGGAGACAGGCCCCCCACTGTCTCCATCAAGCCCCTGGCGGTGAGCTAGATCAGCACAATGAACCGGCAAGGAAGGGCCTGCGGCCTTCCCAAGGGCAACTGCTAATGGAGGGAACCTGTGGCCACCTGCCAACCACGCCCCTTCACTCACAGGGAAGTTGGAAGAGACAGCGCGGGACCAAGACCCTCCCCAGTCCAGAGCCAAAGTCTAGCCTGGGGCAGGAGGAGGGGCAGCTGTGGGTCAAGCAGAGACTGAGGTTTGCAAATCAGTGAGAACCTGGAACCCCGCCTCCTGGGAACTAAAAGAGACCGGAAAGTATAATCAGTTCCGCCAGCGTGTGATGGAACAAGGGAGTCCTAGCACGGTAGGGAGTTTTAGGAAAAATAAGCATAAGTTCTTGAGTGCTCTGTGCCTCAGTTTCCTCCTCTGTAAAATGGGATGCTCATACAGTAACAGCACCTACCTCTCAGAGGTGCTGTGGGGTTCATTGAGTTAATCTACATGAAATCCTTGGACTAGGCCCTGGAAAGTTCCATAGAGACAAGCTGTGAGTCATTCTCCAAATTGTGACCTCCCCATACATCAGCTACACGTGTTTTCTTCCCTGCAAGAGGGGCGAAGGGGGAGGAGGCCCCCCAGGGCCAGGCCAGAGGACTGCGGGTACAAGGCCCAGCCTCTGCCCCTGCCTCCCAGGGCTTTTGGTGGCCCCACTCACGGCCCCGGGGCTATGGCAGGCCACTTGCAGGGAAGACAGGCTGTGGCATATATACGCAGAGAAAACGCGTGAAGTGCATTTTGCTTTGGAAACAGGGCTGGATACGCTGTGTTGGGGAGCCCGGCACCCCCAGTATGCCCCTGGCAGCAGGAGGTCATGACTGGCAAACTTCACAAAGTGGAATTGTAAAGAGCACCAGGAGAAAATGTTCCAGAACCTTCCCACAGACCGTTCTGGTGGGTGCCCCAGGGCACTGCTTTCCAACTGCCCACTTGGGTCTCAGTCCCTTAACTAAGGGGGGAGTTTATGGAGGGAGGGGGTGTGGGGGGATTAATTCCCGTTTTCCTTCCCTCACTGAGGGTGCAGAGTGCGGAATCCGGAGGGTGCTCTCCCGTTCAGTGTGCTCAGAGGCTGACAAGACCACGGAGCTGTAACAGCTGAACCCAGCCTTTCCTGTTCAAAGCCAAGTTGGTTCCACAGGGTAAAAGCCCATCTAGAAAAGCCCCTGGGCTCTGGGCAGCACGCAGTCCCCGCAGGGTGGCCAGGAGCTGTCCTGCTAGGAAAAAGGCAAACTCGTCCCCGCACACGGTCCCTTCCTCCCCTGGACCAGTAAAACACTCAGCCGGGCCAAGAGGTGAAGTTCTCGTTTATTGTTGCGGCAACTCTTATACAGACATTAGCGTTTCGTTAAATAAAGGAGGATAGCACATTGAATATATCACAACCCCAAACCAGACGACTGTGGCCACGGGACGGAGGGAGGGCGGGCGGGCCGGTGATCGGACTGTCAGAGGAAGTACATTCAGCGGGTGTGCGATGTCCACATTGCAGGCTCACGTGTGTAGATATAGTTCATTTATATATTTATTTATATTTATATATAGAGATCGTTGTTTTGTGTATACAAAGAACGCTATTGTTACAAATACAATACTATACTTCTCCCGACGCTTTACAATAAGCTCTATTTCACCCTCTTTACAGAACAATAGTACAGGTTCATACTCTAGGTGCGAAGTATGTACAAGAAAGTTCATTCCCACGCGGTCTTCACACGCTGCCTCGATGGAGGGGGAAGTCAGATCAGAGTCGCGTGCTCAAGTCACCCAAACCAGGAAAGCAGACAGACGAGAAACTCAAACCGACAGGAGCGGCCTTGTGGATGTGAGTAGCACATCTAGGGAGAGGTGGCCCCCGGTTGTAAACATTGGTAACAGCTACACCGCTGGGTCGAGGGACCCGGGGAGGGCTCGGTGGATGGTTTTCATCAGTGTGCGACAGGGAGTGTCAGTGCCGAGGGGACTGAGGGGGAGGAGGAGCGGTGGGGGAGGTAGTAGGTTACTCTGGGACTCCCTGAAGGCGGCATTGAAGGGCAATGTTCAGAAAGCAAACCCGTCTGCAGGGACACAGCGCCCGGTGATGTGCGCCGGCCCGAGGAGCCCGCTCTGGGGAGGGAGGGAGGAGTCGTGTGAGAAGTGGGCTCCAGGTACTGGTGTCTGGGGGTTTCTTCCTCTCCCGAGCCCAAGGCTGACGGTGGCTCCCTGAAGTGCTCACGTGGAGAAGGCAGAGGCAGGGTGGGTTCTGCCGCATCCTGCCTGGACCAGGTCGGGGAGGTGGATCTGGGAGTCTGTCCCCAAAGCTGAGTCACCAGCATGTCCCAGCCCAGTGGCCAGAGTGGCTTTGTGCCCTTGCAGTGTTTGGGAAGGCTGCTTTGTACATAATCTTCCCCATCATACGGGGTATTTAGATATTTACATATATAACTATATATACTGGGATGTTGGAAGGGAGAGACCACCATGTCTCTTGGGACTTTTGGAAACAGAGTGACTCACTTTTAGGACTCCGCCTCCCAGGTTAACCGCGCCTGGGCTCACTCCATCCAGTGTAGCAAGGGGAAAGGACACACTTTAGCTGGGTGGACCTGTCCCAAGCTCCGGCAACTTCCACTCTCCAGGTGCGAGGAAATACTTATTAACACAACAGAATGAGGTGGATAATCATCTTACTCTTATGCTAAAACGTTAGTCCTCTAGGAGAGCTCACGGAATTGGCTTTCTCAGCACCTCTCAAAGTTTACAAGATTTTTGTGCAACAGGAATAGAAAGTGTATTCTCTCTTCTCTCCTTGAGGTGAAGATACTTAGCTGTAATTATCTGGGGGTTGTATGGGGATGTGCTAGTGGGGTTCCCGTCCCCTGGCTCACGGTGGGCCTCTGTGGTGCTGTGCAGGTGCCTGGGCCCCCCAGGAGCAGACAGGCCCGAGCCCCTGCAATGACCTTCCAAGGCTCACGATGCCTGAATTCCACTGGCAACACTTCATTCCTGTTCTATCCACTCTCTATGGCAGAGGAAAGATGAACTGATGACTCTTTCTTGTTCCATTATATGACCAGATCCCACAGTTCTGTTATTTCAGGAAAGGCAAACTGAGAACCTGGGCTGTGATTCCTGGTCCTCCCACGTGTGGCGGGTCGGCCTCCCGGCCTCCCCACGGCATCTGTGAAGCACCCTTCAGAGAGGCCCAGGCCCCTGCGTCACCCCGGCTCCCTGGCCCCGCCCCACACAGCTCTCGGGAGAAGCAGAAGCCCCTTCCTGGCCAGGACACCTGGGCAGCCGACAGCCTCTCTTCACGAGGGCTTTTTGTGCCACAGTACAACTCAGAGCTCAGCGGGTGATGCCTTCCAAGCATTTAGCTTCCCTGATTCCAAGTAGAAACCTCAGAAGATACAGAGACCTCCGTGAATTGATCACAGAGCTCTCTGATTAAAGTCTTTTGTTCCTAATCTTGTTATATATTCACTTTTCTCCCTCCCTGAAATCCCTTCAATCTCTCTATACATACAGCCTACCCAGCATTTGCTCACTGAATTCCTATTTCCACAGACACAACATAAATATCCCAGATGCAGAGAACAGGGAATATATTAATATCACAAAATATATTAGTTTCTCTTCCCCTGTCTCTACTGAGGTCATGAATGAAACAAAACAAAAAACAAAACAAAACCACACCCCACATGAAAACAAAATGCTCTTTGGACCAAGAATAAGTGAAAACTGGCTCAGAATAATAATATTACTAAAACGTCTGTGCGGAACTGAGACGGAATCGTAGACATGAGGCACCTGATGGAAACACATAACATTCCACACAAGTTGAAGACTCTCAGACTCACGAGGCAGCAAGATGTTTCTGGAACACATTTGGGGATTCTTAGGCATAGTTTGAGGTCATTATTGTCCCCTTAATTTTGTGGCTTATGCACTGTCCTGGCCTTTCAAATATCACATCCTGCCTAGTGGCCCTGAGCAGAGAAGAAAGCTGGTCTCACCTTAGGCCAAGAAAGATGACAAGACTGCACCCAGAGCCTTGTCTCCCAGGGGAGCGCTGCACCCTTCCCAGGCTGTGTGGTGTGTGTGTGTGTGTGTGTGTGTGTCCGGGGAGAGGAGTCCAGTAGGACGACACTTTGAGCCAAGGTGGTGCTGGGAGGGCCAGGCCTTGGCCACAGAGAGGGCATCTCTCTTGGGACGACGCTGACCAGCCCCTGCAGGACCCCCTGCCAGGGGAAGGGGCTTCCCAAGAGGTGGGTCTCCCAGGGGCTCTGTGTGCCTGGTTTTCACTTGTCTCCTTGAGGGTGGCGGGGACGCCAGGGTGATGTGCAAGTGAGACTGTGTGTATGTGACAGGGGCAGAGGCAGAAGGTACCTGCCTGTGTTCGTCTAACGGTTGACGATCTCGGGACAACCTGGCAAGGCTGTGGATGCCTCAGGAATGGCCAAGCTTCCTGCAACGCTATGGTATCCTCGTCCAAGGCAGTTATTTCCCCTTTTCTCCTGGGCTGACAAGGTTCCTAGTAGAAAACACATACACGTGGAAACTGAAACTAGCTACAGAAGAGGTTTAAGGTTGGCTCAGAAATTCTGGGCGGAAATAATGTACGGTGCCCCAACTACACGGCGGGCAGGGCAGAACCTTAACGACCTGGGCTGGTCCCCGCTACTCCCATACTCCCGTAACCCCCTGGAGGACAGCAGAGGTCAGCAATCGGGGTTTAGGCACTGCTGGGTCGGCTTCTCTGCTGCCCCAGGATCTCCTCGTAAGGAGGGCGCTGCTCCCCCTGGGGCAGTGACAGCCCAGCCCTGGGCCCTCCCCCACCCCAGAAGGCCCCCCAGGATGGTCCTGGGTGGATGCCAGGTGGACACAGGCTGCTCTCTATCCTCAAAGGAGCACATACGAAACTTCCCTGGCATTGAAAAAAAAAAAAAAAGCAAACTGGAGAGAGAGAGAGAGCAAAGAGGTCCTTGTGGATTCTTCTCTTCCCACGTAAAACCGAATGCCGGGCGCGAGAGGGAAACGTCTCAGTGGACATGGGGATGCAGCACGAGAAACACAACCACGATGAGGAGAGTCCTCCATGCACGCCGCCGCCACGGTGAGCGCGGCTCAGATGTACACGGGCTGCTCCTGGGCCGTCAGCAGTCTGTACATGGCAGCGGGCATCGTCTTCATGTGGATCTGCGGGCAGAGGACACACGTGGCGGGGCTGAGGCTTGGTGGCGCGGCGGGCTGCGTGGGCACTGCCCCAGCGGGCGGGACACAGGCTGTGCCTCTCACTACGGGGGGCTCTGAAGGGTCCCCCGCCCCCGAACACCCACCGAAGATCGGCATCCACAGGCCTTCTCCAAAGTTTAAGGGTGACAGAAAATGAACAAGGAAAACCAGGTAAGGCTTATTTTCCGATCAAATGTTCTATTTTAAAAATAGAGAACTCTTAAAATGGAAGAAGGACTCCGGACTTCTCGCGGCTCCTGCCTCCCTGCGCTCTCTGGCCAGCCAGGCCTAGCACAGCAGCCGCGACTGGCACCGGCCCTGCCAGGGGACGCCTCTGCCGCACTGTGGATGAGACCTGTGTCTAAGACTGAAACCCGCCAGGCACATCTGGTGAGATTCACTGGGGAAAACGGAAGCCCCCTGGGCAGCCACAGAGGGAAGCGACACAAGTCTGAGTGCTGAACAGAGAAGGTGAGCAGATCGCATCTGAGAGAAGGCTGAGGGGGACCCCACCTCATTTCAAGGGGTGGCTCCCGACGGCCACTTGTTAATGGGGTTAACATGTGGTCAGCGATAGACCAGCCTGGTTGCTGGTGTTTGGAATCAGAAGGGGTGTGAGGAAGGTGCCTGGAAGGCCCGTGCGGGGCCCCCGTGTGAGGCGAGAGCTCCAGAGATACCCCCGGCCCTCCCCAGCCCCGGGCCTGCCCTACCTCCCCAACGGCATTGGAGAGAATGTGGACGATCTTCTCGTGGGGGGTGGCCACGACGCTCTGCCCGTTGATCTCAATGATCCGATGTCCCACGCGGACGCCTCCTCGCTCTGCGATGCCCCCTCGCATGAGGCTGCAGATCTACCAAAGTCAAAGGCCAGGTTACACCTTCCGGCATCTCAGAGCCCCGGGTGGGGAGAGAAGACCGTCTCTCCCAGGAGCCCCCTCCCCCCGGCACTCTCGGAGAAGCTGCGTGGTGAGGCTTTGGGCGTTTACAGCTCTTAGTTTCTTTGCACAAGAAACAGGCTCTGTGGGCCCACTCGGCCACCTGGTTCATGCAGCTTGCAGAGGCTGCAGCTGGATTTCGCCGCACACCGACCCGACACTGCATCTCAGCCAGGTCTGGGGAGAAGAGCTGTTTGGGCCCATCAGTGTTGCCAGCGTGTGTAACACAGGCGAGTGTTACTTCCCACATGGAACCCTTTCATCCAGCAGCCTGTGTTTTAGGGTCACAAACGCATGAGCCAAAGTGGGACTGGAACTCTATTTTGTGTGCCCAAGTGTGGCTGGCTAGAGGGGAGATGCTCCTTTAGGCCTCCCGGACACAGCTGCCCTTGTGCGAACTGCCTTCTCCCAGAAACGACAGTGAGGCTGGCTGTGGCCACGGCATGGCCAGGCACTGCAGGGGCAGAGGCTGCGGGCCGGTGGTCAGTGAGTGCTTGCTAGGGTATGTCCACCCCCAGCCCCACACACGGCAACTTGCATTTCCCCAGGAGTATGTCTGAATTTACTGAGTTGACTTTTCATCCCAGACTATGCATCTTTATTTAAAAGTGGATGCAGATAAGGCTGCAAGCGACATCTGGTAGCAACATGCTTTGTGCTTCTGTGGGTCTGTGGCCCCTTCAGTCCCTGAGCTACTCTGGGGTCAAAACATTCCTCAGGTGCTTATACTGTAGATAAAACTGAGGGTCCCAATGGACCCATGTGTTGCTGGACAACTCTTGGCTCCTATCTGAACAACTTTTAATATTATTCAAATATGAACGATGCAAATGAGTATAAACAGATACAAAGATGGTGTCAGACCCCGGCTATAAGGAGCAACCCTCACTCCCCTGCTAACAAGCAAACGAGGCGACTCCGGTGCAAAGAACAGTAAGAGTGGGGATGGATATTTCAACTCTGGGAATTACAAAGGTATTTCTAAACCTCAAAATGTATGTGGAATAAAATTTTAATCACCTAGGACTCTTAACTGAGAGTTAACGGGGCAAAAAGTATAGGGTTCTTCTGTCTGGAAAGATGAACACAGAGGGAGGGCGGGCACATTCTGTAGAATGAAGATTACAGACAGAGAACATCTGCCGGCAAAGCCCAGAAATTACTACACGTCCAGAACGAGGAAACCCAGATAAAAAGAGTATCACTGAGTACAGGGTTTCTGTTGGGAGGCAGAAAAGGAAACAGTGGTGAAGGCTGCACAACATCACGAACGTACTTAATACCACTGAGTTGTACATTTAACAATGGTTAAAACTGTAAATTTTAGGTTATGCATACTTTACCATAATTTAAAAAAAGAAAATGTTAAGGAAGCATTATTTTAAGACAGATGTGATACAAATACTCCTTATTCCAAGTGCCAGTTTAGGTTACACAGGGCAGTGAGTGAAGCACAGACCACGTGTGCAGACGGCCACAGGGCAGCGGCTCCCGGGCTGGGCTGCACCCTGCACAGGACCACCTGCAGCTCCGAGGCCTGGCTGGGCCGCCCCCAGTGCCCCCGCCGCCCAGGCCTGGGATTCCCGGCAGCCCTGCGGTGGCCTCTGTGTGCAGCCTGAATGGACAGCCGTAGGCCCTGAGCGGAGGAGGGCCCTGGTGGGAACATCCCAAACTCGCTCAAGGTGGCAGCCGGGAGGGCAGCCTGCCTCACAGAAACGCTGGGCTCTGGGTGGCATTCTCTGCCCGAAGGGAGAGAGAGTCATCCACAGAGGGAGTTGAGCCTGCCTTGATCCACTCAGCCCCTTCCTTGATGGATTCTTTCAGGAAACAAACCGGCTTAAGAGAAAAAAAGACAAATGTGCTAGATTTATTTGTCAACATTTTGGGAAAGGGAGTGGAGAGTGCTGTACTTACAATTCCATTCTGGACGCTGAAGCCCAGCTGGTAGCGAAGGTCTGGTCTCCTGATCAACACGGTGGTCACCGGAGGACATCTCACGATATTCAGCTTCACCCGGGACTGATTCTTTAAGCCCTGAGCAAGAGTAAAGTGCAGAGGGTATGGTGACCGCCGAGGCAGGCAGTGCCAGCGGCGAGAGCAGCCCCAGAGAGCCTCCCGAGGTACCTGCTGCCCGCGGCGCCCGAGCTGGGACAGTCACCGCCAGGCTCTGCCAACCCGGGGAGAAAACCGTGTGGTTTAGATGGTGCCCTTCAGCCCATGCAGAGATTGTATTCTGTGGGCAATGTCTCCATTTGGGGAAATGGGCCGTGTTCAAGGCATGGGATGAAAGTGGCTGTTGTGCAGTTATGAGGAAGTGCCACATGTGCTTTGTGGCTTGAAAGATGAAGGGTGTACAGTAAGGAGACAGACAAGTGGGAAATGGGACTTTTTCTCCAAAAGGCAAACTCTAGCAGTGACTCTTCTTCTAGCAAAGGACATCTGAGTCACAGCAACCGGCTTGAGTCACCTGTTGCTATGGGCTCTGCCGGCCCTCTTCCCTGCTCTCTCTGCCTACTGCAGACTGTACAGCTTGTCAACATCCCCACAGCAGCTGGGGACCCCCATCAGTGTGTGCCTCCTGGGGTGGGGTGCGGGTTGTAGGATGGGTGCTGATGGAGAAGGCAGGAGAAGAAATAAGACTTGAAGATTATATATGGTTTCATAACCCTTGATGACTCGTCCCTCCTTCTAAGTCAGAACGGAGTGTAGAGGGAAAGCCAGTCTTTGGCTATAAAAAAGAGACTGGTCTGAGAGTCTGTTCAGAGCTTCCTCCACCCAACTGTGGTCTAAGCTGAGCTCAGGCGAGGGCTCCTGTCCTCTGATCACACTCACAGTGGTGACAGCAGCCCTCGTCTGCTCAGGAGCATCTCCTTTGGAAAACCATCACCGAGCCACACCTGCCCTCACTCAGCAGTGGAAAGGTTTGCTCCTACAGCCCAACCGACTCGGCTGTCGACTTCGCCCTAAGCGAAGGGTCCCAGGCAAAAGTAACAGCCCCGGAAGAGACATCCATCTTCCAGGTCTCCCCAGACTTCCTGCCCTGCTTCAGAAGTCCTGCTTACTGGATGGTGTGGACACAATGGCCTACGGCAGGTGCTTCCCAACCCCTTCCAGGCACGGCATGGGGAGACGTACATCAGGGTAAACGGACCACACTGCTGTGGCTGGAGGCCCCGCTGCCCCCGGCTCTGCTCTGAGGGCTGAGGCAGGAGACGTCGGAGCACTCGGTGGGAAGCGTCTGCCTGCCTGGACCCCCACGTAGCAAGGCCAGATGACTGGGCATGGCTTAAGGTCAGCCAGTCCCTCTCCTCTGAAGGGCCAGGGGTGAAGGCAAAAATTGTTCCTAAGAGATGGTACTGTGGGGTGGGCCACCTCCCCTCCAGGAGAGAGCAGCCACCAGCAGGGGCACAAGGTAGGCTTATTCTATCCAAGGCCACGCCATCCCCTAGGGACAGCACTGATCAAGTCACAAACGGGGCCAGTTTGTGTCCTCTACAAGCAAAGCACAAAGAGAGGCCTGGGAGACGGATGATGAACCCACGAAAGTATGCACGAAGGCTGCATCTTATCCTGTAAGTAGAAATCCACACTCCCCACAGCCACTGCTGCCAACTGTCACTCCTTGGCCAGTCGGCAAAATCTCTTCTGTGGGAGGTCAGGACTTGTATGTCACATTTTATAGATAAGGACATAGAAACAGAACCTACTTTGTCCAAGGGCCCTGTGGGGTCAGGATTGGGCCTATGAATCCCCCGCTCAGGCCTCTACCTCCTTCCTTGCACAGTAGGATGTGAGGCTGGTGTTAGGAGACTTCAGTGCAAACAGGATTTGTGGCAAGAGTGCTGCTTTGAGTGGCAGAAGTGGCCCCTGCACCTTTTGTTTCTCAGTAACGAGAATATGCTTCCAATTGAGGGACAGATGCCGGCTACTTTGCCCCTGGTCATCTGGCTTTACTATGCTTGGCCAACGGGTAAACACCAATAGATCTCAACCCCCACTCCAGCAGCATCAGCGTCACCTGGCCACTTGTTAGAAAGGCAAATTCTGGGCTTCATCCCAGACCCATTAAATCAGAAAATCTGGGGGTGAGACCCAACGATCTGTGTGATAACGTGTGTCCCACGGGATTCTGATGCATGTTCAATTTTGAAAACAGCTGGTACAGACGACCACTGCAGAGCAATGTCCTTACCTGCACCCAGGTGATTAGTTTCAATTAGATTCTAGTCTTCCAAGAGAAGACTAGATCCAAAGATGTCAATGTGCTAGTCACACCTGCGGCCAGTGTGCTCGGTGAGAGTAGGTGCTAGCAAGGCTGGGGTGAAGGTGGCTTGTGGGAGCCCTGGCTGCCCCCTCACTGCACAGCCTGACCCCTGGTCAGCCGTCCCCACATCTGTGCCACGTGTGAGCACCCTAAGATCACTGCTGCACCAAAACCCACCCTGATGATAAAACCACCCAAATCACAATGACAGTAATTACCTGTCCTTGAACACTCTCTCCTGCCTGGCACTGACCTGGAAATTCACAGAGCTATCTCATTTAAAGTGGCAGCTGTAATGATTCCCATTTTAGAGAAGAGGTAACAGAGGCTCAGAGATACTAAGTGACTCTCTCCAGTTCACAAACAGCAAGATTCAATCCTATGTCTGTTTGTATTCAAAACCCACAGTATTTTCTCTTCGCGACAAATCATGAAACTCACTAAAGCCTCTTCCAGTTCTAATTTCTATGACTGGACCCTTTTTCATGTGTGTTTTTTTCCTAAATGTCTTTGCCTGTGATGCCAAATCTCAACCATTCTGCTGAAAAACACCTATTCCTAAAACTGAAATAGGCCTCTTTTGTGGGGTGGGGCCACAGTGAAGGCAGCTCAGACATCACACGTGCATGTATTTCTCTCTCCTTCGAGGGCTTCCTCTTTCTCATCCACTTAATATTTATTGACCACTTGCTATGTGCCAATAAATGTGTTAGGTGCTGGAGGTGTGGTGGTTGGAGCCCTCTCCTGGGCCTCCAGGAGCTCAGGGGACGGCTGGACAAGAGAGAGAAAAGGGTGCCAACTCCCCGCACCTCTCTCTCTCCAATCACGCACCAGGAGACCAGGAATTTGTAGGAACCGAGGGATAAGAATACTGAAGACAGTAGCATGTTGTTAGAATCTCAACCCTTCAGGCAAAGCCACCTGCTTTACATGTTTACACCTATTAACCACTGGGATTATTTAGGAATGCTTGTGTGATACAGAAAATGTTACCCAGCATACCAAAAAGCAAGAGAATGGCTCTATTTTCTCAATGTTGCCTAAAAAATTCACATGACTCTGGTGGGTTCTTTCCTTCCGTGTGAATTGATTTAAGATGCCTGATATACCCCTCAGTGAAAGATTGTCTAGATGGGGGAAAATGTGCTGCAAGATGAGGCTTAGAGAAATGGCAATTGGAAATAAGCAGACCATGCATTTGCTCTGCCGTTCCTAATCAATGTTTCAAGTTGGGTCCCATTAACTCAGATTTCTGAACTGCCATTTTATTGGAGGTGCCAATTAAATAAAGGGGGTCATTTGGTCCCCATGACAACAGTGGAATGGTGCAGCAAATTAAGAAATACGGTGGGAGGGGAAGGGTAGAGAAGAGGGGAGGGGAGGGAAGCCAGAATGGTCTCTATAGCAACAGGAGAGCAGAACCATTATGATCCCATGGAAGGCAAGGGAAGCTGTGCTCTAGCATAAAAAAGAACAAAAACCCAGGGGGCAGGACCATGGAGGCAATGGCATGAAAAGAGGCAGACTGTAGTATGTTTCACCTATTGATAATTATGCTTTGGGAATTAATTATGACAGGAAAAATAGGAGCTAGGAAAAAAGTAATTAAGATAATTCGGTATCTATAACTCTTCTCTAGAAATCGATTCAAATTTCCTACAACCTGGGGAGGGAAAGGACAACCAGAATTAAGGTGGCAAGACGCAGAATATCCCACTTTAGAACCCTGGTCTTCAAAGCGTGGCCTGCAGACTGGTGATGTCACCCCCCGGGGAGCCTGCTGAAAATGCAGAAGCCCACCTAGACCTGCTGAATCAGAACCTGAATTTGAACAGATCCCCGGGTGGTTCCAATCAGTTTGGAAGCACCAATTTATCACGATGAGAGGCGCTTGCTAAAGTCTCTACAAAGAGCGCCGAGACACACTGAAGCCAATCTGAGCACGCAGCATGAAGACACCCAGAACGCTGCCCTGCAGTGGCCCAGGGTGGGCATGGGGCAGTGGGCGCATCTGCCCAGGTGCAGGCAGACAGGGCTGTGCTGTCGAGAGGAGAAGGCAGCCTGCATTGGAATCGCAGTTCTGGCTGTTCTCAGTGGCGATCGTCTTCCACAGCCAGGGGACCACGCATGGCCCATCCCGCTTTCCCACCGCAAAAGGCGAGGGATGCGTCTTGGCAAGGAAGGCGGCTGTGCTCTCACTGGGGCCTGCCCCACTACGTACTTCGCTGAGGGTGGCCACGAAGGCATCGCTTTCCTGACTCTCCATCTTCATCACTTACATCTCTTTCATCACCTTTTAATTTTATGGTTCCATAGAGACTGGACTTATAGACACCAAAGTTCAGCTCCTCAAATAAACCTTTTCCCCTTAGGAAACCGCTCAGACAGGGCTCGGTCTGTACTTCGTTTCCACCTTGATGTGATCCCCGTGCTGCAGGACGCAGGCTGCCCGCTGGGCCTTCCTCTCTGGTCCGCGCACGGATGAGGCAGGCAGGGGTGCACAAGGGGGATCGGGACTCGCCAGCTGGGGCCCTGAGAGAGTCGTCTGGGCCTGTAGGGTCTCAGATGGCTCATCTGTGAACCTGGTGTTTGCCGTCCCCCTCGTGGGCTGTGCTGAGAAGGAAGGGGGTGACTTGAGCCGGCCAGACCTGGTGCCTCACCAGGGGCTGTTCCTGCCCCAGTGTTTCCCCACCTTCATTTCAGTATCCCCTTGTCTCAGTCTGTTCTCACTCTGCCAGGACAAAGTGCCATAGGCTGGTGGCTTATACACAACAGGCATTTGTGTCTCACAGTTCTGGAGGCTGCAAGTCCAAGACGAGGGTGACGGCATGACTGGGTTCTGGTGGGGCCCCTCTTCCAGGCTGTAGACCGCTGAATTCTTGTAGTATCTTCATACAGCAAAAAGACAGCAAGAGAGCTCCCTGGGGTCCTTTTGTAAGGGCACTAATCCCATCCATGAGGGCTCCACCCTCATGAACTAATCACCTCCCAAAGGCCCCACCTCCTGATAGCATCACACTGGGATTAGGGTTTCAACCTATGAATTTTGGGGGAACACATTCAGTCCATAATACCTCTCTCCAAAATCATCCCCCCCAAACCCAGATCAATTTCCTAAGAACCTCCTGCGCCAACGTCCTGCTCTCACTGAGTTCTCTCCCCAACGTGGCAACTCCTCTACTCCCGAGGCAGGGTTTCCCACTCTCAGCACAAATTATCCATTTTGGGCTGGATAATTCTTTGCTGTGACACCATCCTGTACATTGTTGGATGAGAGCTGCTGCCCTGGCTGAGAACCCCTGGCTGAGAACTACTGCCCAAGGCCTGGCCTCGGATCTAGAATTTGACCAGACACCCTCCCTGGGATGACTCTGTATTAAAGGCAGGATGTCAGGTGGCTGAGTGACCTCGCTCCTCCAGTGACCAGCTGCGTGACCTTGGATGATTACGTCCTCTCTCTCTGTGCCTCAGCTTCCTAGCGTGTACGGTGGACATAGCCATATGCCTGCCCCCGAGAAGGCTGCGGTAAGGGCACAGAGAGTTCATCCACATGTGTTCTTGGAGTGGTGCCAGGTGCCCGGCACCGATCGCTGTTAGTGCCATCAGTCCTTTCAGTTCTCCCCAATCAGACCAAGCTCCCTGGTGTGGGGCTGGCACCTACTGTGTCTCTGGGTCCCACAGCCCTCGGTAGTTCTCACACGTGCACGCAAGGTGTGCAATAAGTAACTTGTTCACTGGGGGGAGAGAGAGACTCCCCCTACCTTCACCCACCCTCCACCTCTCCACGCCACCATGGCAACACCAGGCCAGGCTCGAACCCTGTCTCTCTCTGGCTCGACGCCAGCCCACTGGCCATTAACTCAAGCAGAAACTTCCAAGGCCCGTTTTCCTTTCTGCTACTGGCCTAGGTTTTACGCAAGGTCAGCTTAAAAAAATCACATGAAATTGTCCCTCCTCTGATTGCTTGCAGCCCTTCACCTCCACGTTGCTATTCGGGCCGCAGAACCCTTTCATGTCAGTAATTATCCTCCGCACGCACGCTGTCATCCCGCGCCCCCAGCTCCGCTCAGCGCGAACAGAGGCCCAATTAAACAGGTCTGAATGAATATGCATGTTCACAGCAGATTCTCTAATCTTATCTTGAACGGGTAATAAGCAAGAGGCAGAATTTACTTAGGTAGAAGATGTAACAAAAAGAAATTAAAGGAGGCCAAAAAGGACTATTTTTTTGCAGGTGTGATTATCTCGTGTGGAATTAGAATTTAATCCGTTTCATTAAAAACAAAGGGACACCATTCCTGTGTCCTATCCACACACCTTCACCTCCCACTGCAGACCCTTGGCCCGAGGAGGCTGGCTGTGTGATTTTCTGTTGCTCATAATGACTATTGCATGAATTTACTCCTTCCCTTCCCTCCCTTTCTCTCTAGTGCATTCTCTCTCCTTCTCTCCCCTCTCTCTCCTCTCCTCCCCCAACACATGCACACACACACACACACATAGATAGAAAACCCTGCCCCCTGCAGGACCAAAAAAAAGGTTGTACAACGCTGGTCTGCCCACAGTGGCACAGTGCGTGGGGCTGTGTGTTGCTGGGGTCTGCAGACGCTGTCGTGGAGGATGCTGTTCTTGGTCACGCTGGCTGTGAAATCAGCCAAGTACCAATGTGCTCAAAAGACTACACACGGATGCTGCATTTCTAAGATGAAAATCTAATTTTTCTCAAATATTCACATTTAATTTTCCTTTAAATAGCTTTTCTCAGCCTTATGTAATAGAATCAGTTCAGGGTTGAACGAGAAGTGTGTATGTTCAGGAATGAAAAGGAGTATGTGGACCAGAACAGTCTCCTTCTGCTTATCGCAGCCAGCACAGGGGACAGCGTTCCCCAGGCTCTGGGGGAGGACAGGCTCGCCTGCGTCACAGCCAGGGCCACTAGGAAGGAAAAAGCACGCTCGGATTTGGAGCATTTCCATGATTTCTAACAGGGATGACAAGTCACGTCAAGTACACCTGGCTGACCGGAGACATCTGTGTGGATTACCGAGCTGAGGAAGTTGTGCTGAGGCTGAGCCTAGGCTTAGTGGGAGAGTGCTGGGATTGACTGGTGATGCCTGCCGTGGGCATGCCCTTGGAGAGCAGTGTTACGTGAACCAACGCACTAGCCCTGATCTAAAATCGATGTCAGGAAAGAATCTGTAAACAGTAACTTGTGTCTTCCTTGGTGCCTGACACTTAGGATACATTCACAATTATTAATGATTAGATGGCATCACACTCCATGTCATTTCCGATCTACAATAGCAGCTGATTCCCCCCTGTTCAGGTACCTTAATAATGCTCTGGCAGGTGGACAGAGGCAGGCCCACCAGGCTGGTGCCATTAATGGACATAATCTGGTCCCCAATGTTCAGTTTCCCCGACTTCTCCGCAGGGCCTCCGTGCATCATGCTGGCGATGATGACGGTGGGCAGGATGGACCCCCAGCCAGACTCCACGATCACCACCCCGAGGATCTCTCCTTTCTGCTTCTCAATGAAAACCTGCAAGGAGAGAAATATCAGAAAGCCTGAATTGGTAACCATCTGGGGCAGCAGCAGAAATCAAAGCCTCCCCCTCTCCTCCGCCCCGGTGCGTCCCTGCCATCTCCACACTCCACAGCATTTGGAATTTGTAAGAAACAATTTCACACAGGTCTACATTCTTTTCTGTAATTCACTCTTGCTTCACGCAAGCAATCTCGCCTCAGCACACAACCATGAGGGGCACCAGGGTTTTTTTTTTGGTTTTTGTTTTTTTAAATTTCTGTATCCCCAAGTGGCAGGGGAAAGAGATTCTGTCGGTGGGAGCTTCGGTGGTGTGTTACGGTTTCCAGAAATAGGTTTTTGAATTCCATGCACGGGGTACCCCCTCCCACAGTGCTTCATAAAGTCTCTCCGGCATTTAAGATTCTCGAGTTAAAAATAAATAAACACATAGAAACACCTCCCTACAAGGAGAAAGTTGAGGAAAAAGAAAAAAAGGGACGCTGAAGTTATTGCAACCGAAAGGTGGGGACTGCACCCAGGAAGACCACATCCTGCGTGTGTGTCATCTTTTTGTGACCTTCGCTGGCAGGGCAGGGAAGACAGGAGTCAGCGTCGGACACCTGCGTTCTGGGGAGGCTTCCAGAGCTGCCACGGAAGGGAAAGACACTTCTTGGGGGCATCCGACCAAGAGAGTGTACGTGTTACTTACTGGGGCCTGACAAAGTCCCCTTTCCAGGCTGGTTTCCTGTCCCCCAGCTGCTGACGCTCACAGGTGGCCCCTTCCCTGAAGAACTGTCCTTAGCCAAATGGGAGAGACTGTTGTTATGAGGTGAATTGTGTCCTCCCAAAATCGTATGTTGAAGTCTGAAACCCCAGTACCTTAGTCTGGGACTTTATTTGGAGATGAAGTCTTTACAGAAGTAATCAATTTTGAATGAGGTTATTAGGAAAGGCCCTAATCCAACATGACCAGAGTCCTTATAAGAGGAGGAAATTTGGATAAAGACATGCGTAGAGGGAAGGCAGCCATCTACAAGCCAAGGACAGAGGCTTGGAACAGGGACTTCTCTTACGGCTCTCAGAAGGAACCGCCCCTGCCAACACCTTGGTTTTGGACTCTGGCCTCCAGCTCTGGGAGACAGTAAGTTTCTGTTGTTCAAGATGCCTAGTCTGTGGTACTTCATCCCAGAAGCCCTGACAAACCAATATCCCCCTGCCCGACCTTGCTCAATGGCTGGCACGGGGTACAAAGGCCTGCCAGCTCTCTTGCCCCAAGGTGGGACAAGTCTGTCCTACAGTCTGTGCACCCGAGCTTCCCTGTGGATCAGAAGGAAGCTCATGCCCAGCAAGACCACACTCTTCCTCCGTGCCCCACCACTCGCTTCCCGCACTCCCCTCTGTTCTGGGCGCAGTCCCCCCCATAAGCCTCCTGACCAGGAATCTCCGCCTCCAGCTCTGCTTCTGGGAACCTGACTCCAGGCACCTAACAGACACCAGCGGACCAAAAGACCACTTTCTCATTACAGGTTCTTTTTACCTTATGGGATAAAGTCCAAAGCCCTCAGCATACTTGCAAGCCCTCCGGGTCTGATGGGGACCTCTGCAGGTCTCTGTGTGGCTTTTCCTGGGCCCGCCCCCTGTTCCAGCCAAGCCACTCCCTTCCCGATTCCCCAGACAAATCTGGAGCGTTCTGACCTTCAGGCTTCGTTCGGTACTGTTGCTCTGGCCCAGTCCTCTGTTCGCCCCTGCCTTTCCCAGTAGTCCCCAGAGCTCCAGACCAGCTCAGATGGCCCCGTCGTCTTCTAGATAATCCTGCAGAGCTTGGTCTAGTGCAGTGGGGCCGCCCCTGGGGGAGCACAGAGTCTCTTATCTGAAACTCAAGATCTGTTCCATTTTGCCGAGTGGAATTGGCTTTGACTAGTGCTTGTACCTGGCACCGTCATTTAACTTTTTGGTACCCTTGCCTAGATGGCAGGCTTCATCAGGGCAGAGTTCAGGTCCTAACCACCTCTGGAACCCACCTACAACGGAGCTCAGGGTGCCCGGGAGCAGAAGATGCGCTGCCTCTCTGTCTACACTGATCCATAATAGTATTTAACGACAGGGCCCCGCGAGCGGGAGCCAGAGGTGGGCGTGAGCTCCTTCACAGTGTCCTGCCAGTGCGCTCTCATCCTCCACTCTGCCTTCACTTCTGCAGCAGAGCTGTCCGCTCCTCTCCGGGTCCCCGCCGGCTGACCCAGCCTGGAGAACAGCTTCGGGAAGGTACTTACGTCTTTGCAGTTCTCCGACTTGGAGAAGTGGATCAGGTCGTCATTGTACATGTCCTGGGTGCTGAGCAGGTCGCTGTACTCCTTCTGGCTGAGATCTTCGGGGTTAATCCCGTTGGCCCTGAGGAACTCCTGGTAGGCCACGCTGAAGGCCTGCCCGATGGACTGCGCGATCAGCTGGGCCTGGGGTGGCAGCCAGAGGGGAAGGGTGGCCGTCAGCGGGTGACGCGCTTGGCGGACGGCCTGGCGCCCTTCCCCACCCAGACTGTGGTCCTCCTAAAGTTGAAGGAGCCTCAGACCAGTGGCCAGTGGCTCCCCATGGGGCACCAGTGCCCACCACGGGCCATTTTCAAAATTACTAGGGACATTTTTGATGATGACGCTGACCACGTTATGATCAGTGGACAGGAATCCGAGATGCTGGACATCCTGCCGCGCAGGGCCTGCCCTACACAATGAGGAGTCCTCCTACCTCCTGAGCAATGTTCAAATCTCCCACTGCACATTCAGGTACACGTGACACCTGTGTCTAATCATCTGAGTGCAGGACTCAACTCTAATTTATATATAAACGCAAAAGCTTTCATTGCGTGGCTTTAAAACACATTGAATGTTTTAAGAATAATACTGTGTACACTGACAGAAGCTGGTATTTTGCTTTGTCCAGCACTTTGCCAGGAGGAAGCTTCATGGCTGGAAAATCACCAACATCAGCGCTGCTCATGGTACTCAAGTTGCCAATAAATCACATCCCTACCAACCTGCACATCTGCTGTTGTGCACGGTGATCCTGCATGTATGTATGTGTATATGTACATGTGTGTGTGTATATTCTTATTTAGCCCTCAATGAGAAATGTCAAATAGAAAGTGCTTACAATATTCCACTGCATACTGTGCTCTCATATATCCAGACTTATTAGTCAAGTAGATATAAGCATCTAACTACTTCGCCATGCCTTTCAGAATGATTGGACCCAAGTATTTATATATTGTAGTACAATTTTATTTTCACTTGCTCTCCTTTTATTTCTCCTTTGTATTTAATATTACGTTTATGGCCATACTTTGATTATTTTGTGAAAGGTGTTTCAAAAGGAGAGGTTATATATTAACTATGAATGGCATTTCAGGATAATGGGGCACTATAAAATATTTGCCACAGAAAGGGAGTGTTGGTCCCACAGAGTTGAGAACTCTGATCCAGTCCAACCCTCACTGCATTTCCCAGTTGGGGAGACTGAGGCCCAGAGACACAAAGGAACCTCTCAAGGTCACACGGCTCACAGGAGGGGAACTTGGCTTTCATCCTTCCTTCTCCTGCACTGGGCTTTGATGACTTTTCCCTGCATCAATTAAGCAACGTTATTAATCAGGACAGCCAGCAAGTGAGCACTACGCTGCATTAGAGGGCCATCACGTGAATCCTCACATCAATTCTGTGACAGATGTTAGCATGACTGGTCCACGATCCCTCATCCGAAACTCTTGAGGCCGTATTTCAGAATTCAGACATTTTCAGATTTCGGAAAGGTAACTAGGTACATATACTGGACACCGTGCAATAATGCTTGCAGGGCCTGGGGAAGCGCCCTGTAAATGAACACAGCAACACTTCCGCGGCAAGATGTATAAAATGCACGGTAAGCCAGACAAATCCTATGCGTTGCCTCGTGGCAGCTGGAGTCAGGTCCCTCGGCCAACTGACTGCAAAAACCCTTTTAGTTTCCCAGAGCTTTTTAGGCTTTGGAATCATAGACCTGTGTTACTGTTCGAATCGGACAGCTCAGGAAGCTGAGGTGAGAGGTGAAGCTGCCGACTCCCTGAGAAGGGGGTGAGGCCGGGGGCTGGATCCAGAGCCCACCCTCTTGCCTACCACACCGGCAGCCTCGCCGTGGAATTCTCGTGGGCAGAAAAGCAAAACCAAAGGAGAAAGCCTCTAGAGCAATGTTTCAAACACACACACCAATTCTAACCTCCATTCCCTTTCCCTATCTTCCCTAATGGTTAGTAAAAGCAGCTCATTAACAGTGAAACCAGAACTTCCTGTGTGGCCGGCCACGGGGAAAGAAATGTTTAACTTTTCTCACTCTGAGAATCTGGGGACTTCACAGGCTACAGGTCACATCGAGAACCACCACCCTCCTCCCTGCGGCAAAGCTGGAAGGGAGTGAGGCCTCGTGTCCAGCATCAGACAGGCACATGCAGATGAACTGGGACATTCACCTGGGAACGTGACCACTGGCCTTTCTGATGATCATTAATGGATGCACCTGGCGAACGCACTGGCAGCTGAGACTTAGGGATTGCTTGCCACGTGCCAGCCATCAGGCTTAAGTGCACCATCTACCAGGGTCCCCCAGCAGCCTGATGAGGGAGGCACCACCATTCTACAAGAGAGGAGCCCGAGGCTGAGCAGCTACACAGCTCGAACGCGGAGGCAGGATGCAAATCCGGCTCTCCCAGTTCGGAGCCAACGCGCTCTGTCCACGCTCCTGTGGAAGGACAGGGGTGAGATTCCTGGGTCCATTCTTGTCCTAACTCTTGCTTCTGCATTCTTTCCATTCTTCTCTGATGGGCCCCAAGGGGCCCCAAGGAGAAGAACCCCGTCCTTATGAGCTGCAAGCCAGGTGGAGGTGGCAGGGGCCTTGAGCCTGCTGAGTCACGCTGACTCCACCTTTTCACTAGCCTGCGGGACACAGGAGGCTTAAGATTCCAAATTTTCACTTTTTTGAAACTTTCTGAGAAACTCTTAAAACTCATCCTCTCCCTGTTCTCGTGTCTGGCTCAGCTGTAAAGGAAGGGTCGGGGGAAGAGCAGGGAGAACTTTCAAGCTGTCTGCCCTCCCGGTGACCTTGGCCCGAGGCTGCTTCCTAGAGAACGGGACCAGTAAAGGACGGTGACAAGAAGTTTCAGCATCTCCTCCTCTCTGTGGGCACAGCCGTGACAGCACTGGCTCCCCGGAGAAAAGCAGGATGGCCGCGGGCTCCCAACTCCTTGGAGGAAGGCAATTTCCGCAGCTTGACCGAACACTCCACAGGAGAAAAATGGCCTCTTTTAGAGAGCCAAGGCTACCCCAGGCAATTTTCTTTTAAATGGATAAGGGCTCTCTGCTCCTATGAGAAACAGAGCGTATTCCTCTGCGGCAGGAGGAAGCATTAGCACAGTCAAGGGCATCGACACAGCCCTGAGTGGGTGAGTGGGGTTTTGTGGGGGGCGGGGGAGTCCTGCAGTTCAAAACCACATGGGGTTGTGGCCCATCCTGGAAGGGAGCTTCCAAGGCCTGCCGAGGCCCTGGGAACATCTCAGGAGCTAATGCGATTTGCAGTCTGATGGCCTCACTGGCAGCTCCAGGCATGACCCTGGAAGAAGGCCAAATCAAAGAATGGCTCTGTTGTAAGCAAATGTTCTCTGTTGACCTCATGACTGGGAGAAATGGAGATTAGGAATCACTGGCTTTGTGCCAGGAGGAGCTGGTGGGGTGGGTGGTGCTCCTGTTGTCTGGTGGGGAGGAACGGAGATGCTAACCTTGCTGTAGCCCACAGGACAGTCCTGTGCAACAAAGAACTATCTTCCCCAGATGCCCTGATGCTCAGGGGAGACCTGCTCAGGTCCTTTGGGGACTGACCAAATTCTTCCCACTCTTTCCCTCATTCCAAACTCCCCAGTAGCTTGGCCTTCTTTCTCTTCCTCAAATGAATACAGCAGATCCCTGCCTCAGGGCCTTCGCACTTGCTCCTTCCTTAGCCTCACTTTTTTCAGGTCTCCATTCAAATGTCACCTTCTCAAGAGAGAACAATGTTGACCACCCTACCTGAGCTAGCCCATCCCTCTACCCCCGATCCTCTTTTATTTTTCTGTATAGCACTGCCCACTCCCTCATTTTATATTAAGTATATTTATCTATTTATTTTCTGTCTCCCTTCAACCCTCACAATGAGTCCCTTGTCAGTTTTATTCAGCCTTGTATCCCTAGCACTAGTACAGTACCTGACACATAGTAGGTGCTCAATGAATATACGTTCAACATATGATGAATTAGACTGATTCCAGGTTCTGAGAAATCGAGTGAAACCTGGTCACCCAACAGCCACCCGGGATACCCAGAGGGCGATCAAGGAAGCCATGCTTACGTCCTCCGACTCAAAGACATGGCAGATCATCTTGTACTGTCGTTTTCCATCCTGGGATGGGTGTGAGGCTTCCACGTTCTCCTGGGAGTTGGAGCGGGGCATCCGCCGGCGGGCCATCAGCACCACGATGTTCCCGATGTCCGCGATGTAGGAAATGGTCCTCAGGGGGTGGTCCATCATCGTCTCCTGGAGGTAGGAGGAGAGGGCGGGTAAGTCTGGCATGACATCTAATGGCACATGAGAGGGTCTGCCACCCCACAGCCAGCCAAGTCTGGTCCCCACGCAGGGTGGGCTCCAGGGCCCACCACAGGGACCTTGTTGGCAGATTTATGTCCACCCTCCCAGGCTAGAGCGCATTCCCCTTGGCTAACCCAGAGCAGGAAATGATCTACGGCAGGTGGAAAGAAATAAGAAGTTACAAACATTTCACAATCACTATAGAATCTTGGTGGGGAAGATTAAAAAAAAAAAAGATAAAAAATGTCAGTAGCATGGATGTTTTTTGGTTTTTGGGGGGTGTGTGGTTTTAAACAAATTTTATTAAAAGGCTAGTCTGTCCAATTAATGAGCCCTCTGGTACAAACTTAGGAGAATGCTAAACAACATCCATGCTTTGAGCTTAAAGAAAACAGCCCCAAGCCCCACCCAGCAGCAGGCACTGCAGATACAACCTTCTAGAATATATGCAACCAAGCATCTGTGGCTACAGACACAGGTGGTCCCTGGGTTATAATGCCACCAAACTTCACCTCTAGAAAGGTGGCAGCCAGCTGATACCTGTGTGTCGGCATTCAATACTTTGATCCTCTGGGTAGAAATGAAGAGATCCACCTCGGTCATCGGCTGAGATTCACCTTCAGGAGCCTGAGAAGAAAAAAACGCACCAAGAGAAAGTTTTACTCCGTTACTGTAACCCAGGTGCACAAGGAGTAGGTTAGCTCACACACAAAGGCACCAAGACACAGTCACCAGAACGGCAACGCAGACTCTGGGATTAAATTGCCGAAGCTGAAGGCACCACACAGAGGATGGACACATGGACGAGAGTTCGCATCTCTAGGTCAGACGGGAAAATGTGGGAGCCCCTTTGCCACTTCCCACGTAGAAGCAGTAACTCAAGGAGGTAGGTTTGACTCTGAACGATAACAGGCAATGGCCCTTTCTGCAAGGGTTTTTTTTTTTTGAGACAGAGTGTCACTCTGTTGCCCAGGCTAGAGTGCTGTGGCCTCAGCCTAGCTCACAGCAACCTGAAACTTCTGGGCTCAAGTGATCCTCCTGCCTCAGCCTCCCGAGTAGCTGGAACTATAGGCATGAGCCACCATGCCCAGCTAATTTTTTCAATATATTTTTTAGTTGTCCAGCTAATTTCTATTTTTAGTAGAGACGGGGTCTCGCTCTTGCTCAGGCTGGTCTCAAACTCCTGAGCTTAAACGATCCACCCGCCTCGGCCTCCCAGAGTGCCAGGATTACAGGCGTGAGCCACCGTGCCCGGCCTCTGCAAGGGTTTTGGAGCCCAACACATTGAAGGAATAAGGGCAACTAACTCATACCCGAGGACCCTGAAGAAGTCACTCTGAGTTTGCCCCTGGTTCAGCTGATGACGTTTATAGCAGGTGCAAATGGATCCACCGGGATGCAGTTCTGGTAAGAGAGTCTTCACGTACCACCACAGAAACACAGAAGCAGTTTCCCACTCCTGAAGCCACCCCATTAAGAAAGAGCCCCGATGCCTCAACGTCCCAGGAGTAGTTCATAAGCACCTAGAAGCTCCACAACCAAAAAGCGCAGTCTGGGTTAGGGGTTAACTCCGCACATGTGTGGTTATTAGTGAGTTTTCTTTTTTGCATCCAGCAATCTGACAGATCCACAAGTCAAACGTAACTATAATTGAATGTACTCGAGTCCCTGCCACATCAATGCTCCTGAACGGTTGGAATGTCTACACTACGGTATGATTCATTTAGCATCTCCAATCTGCTCCCTGTCGTTCCTCTGAAGTGAAATGACTAATGAGCAACAGAAAACAGCCACTTTAGGCAACGAAGTTTTGAGAAACGCTGGCTTATGGGGCGGTTCAAAAAGAAATCTGAACAAAAACTTGCTGGATGCAGAAAACAAAAACACGAAAACATAAAAAGGCAAAACGGAAACAAATGAAAAGAACAGGCATAACACCAAGCTGATGAAGTTGTTTGTACTGCACCTTCTTCCTGCTTTTGGCTAATTTCTGGGCCATCTGCTTAGCATGGAACAAACAGAGACAGGAGAATAGTTAGAAAAGAATTCGCAGAGACTCAAAAGTCGAAAAGGGAGCTGACATAGTGGTACCGATTAGAGGTATAAAGCACTTCTGTGGAAGGAGGACTGGCTTTTAAAAAAATCCCACTCTAATTGATTTGCTAACTCAGAATTTAGTAGGTGGTGGAGGCAGTGGGATGAAGGAAATGCATTGAGGTACTTCTTATACTTAACTGTAATTGATCTTTTTAATGAACCAACTTTTGGTTCTGTTGATTTTCTTTATTGTGTGCCTGTTTTTCTAGTCCACTGATTTTAGCCTAGATCTTTATTTCCTTCTACTCTCCTTGGGTTTAGTTTGCTGATTTTTTTCCCCTCAGCTTCCTAACATAAATTATAACTTTTCAAACTTTTTTCTTCTCTGATATTTAAAGCTGTGAATCTCCCTCTAAGCACTGCTTTGGCTGTGTCCCACACATTTTGGTATGTTGCAATTTAATTATTTTTCCATGAAAACATTTTCTAATTTCTACTGTGATTTCTTCTTTGAACCTCGGATTATTTACAATTGTTATTAATTTCACTATATATGGGGGATTTTCTAGTTATCTTTTTGTTATTGATTTTGGAATTCCATGGTGGCCAGAGAACATACTCTGTACGATTTCAATCTTTTGAAACATGCTGATGCTTAGCTACACAGCCCAGCACACGACTGACTCTGGTGAATGTGTCATGTGGACTTCAAAATATACATCCTACAGTTATCGGGAATAGTGTTCTACCAGTGTCAATTAGGTCAATTAAATTGGTTCAGAGTATTGTTCAAATCTTCAATGTACTTGCTGATTTTTTGGTCTGCTTGTTCCACCATTTATTGAGACAGAGGTGTTAAAATCTCCTGCTGTCTCCTAGCTATGCTATAGGGTACACATACATTTAGGATGGTACCCCTTCTTGTTGAATTGACCCTTTCATTGTTCTCCCTTCTTTAGTAATACTTCTTGCCTTAAATCTGTGTAATATAGTTTATACCTAAATAAAAATGAATATATTTCCCTATCGTTCTTAATTATGATAAATGATAACACAGTTGATAAAAGACAGGGACTTTGGGGCTGGACTGTCTAAAACCAAATCCTGGCTCTGCCACCTACTAGTTATGTGACTTTGAGGAAGCGACTTAATGTCTCTGTGCCTCAGTTTCTTCATCTGCAAAATGGGGATAAAAATAGTATCTACCTCATAGCTCTGTTCAGAAGTTAAGATGAATAAATGCAAAGTTCTTCAAATAGTGCCTCGTGTATTACAGGCACTCTGTGTTTGCTGTTATATGATTATAATTTACCAATGTCATGCTGCGATTTCCTGGCTTTCGCTAAGGCTTGCTCTATATGCAGATCTTGTACAAATGAAGGTGAGTCAATGGCCAAACTGCGGACGCTGTCGTGGTGATGGGCGTGGGTGGAGGAGAACTGCTTGCTCATATTCCTTGGTACTCACCTGGCAGGAGAGCTCTTCTGCTCTCAGCAGCACATCTCTATTTCATTAATGACTAAACTGTGTTGCCTGGACTGCCTCGCTGTAGAGAAACTGGATGAGTCAGCCATCCAGTCACCAAATAGATAATCTTTGGCTCACCTAGGAAACTAGGGCAACCCCACGCCCACACACACCCCCCGCAGCTCTCACTGGTGGTCATGAGTTCGTGGAGAACAGTTTGCTCTGAAAAAGTCTGATGGCAGCAAGTGCAAGTGTCACCCTAACTGCTGTGCACTACAGTGGAAATAGTCCCGCAGCGGAGAAGCAGGACAGTGCTGACGCTACACCACACCTGCCTCAGGTACGATCTGCACGACAGATGGCTGCTGTGAGACCTTACTGTTTGTGTTCTACCTGCCCTGAAAGGATATGGCAGGAATACAGGAATTTCCATTCCTTGGATACCAAACCCTAACAACTGTTGGTCCAAATTCTTCAACTCTAGGCAACTGTGATTTCAAAGAACACTTTCAAAGGAAAACAGGTCCACCACTGATGGAATACGCAAGTTCTGTTTTTTGCTATAACTAGTAATGAGGAAGAGGATCCAAAAAGCAAACTGAGTTTTATGGAAGGTATTTTCACATAAGCTTTACGAAGTTAGAAATATTCTATGCCTTTAGAGTAATATTATCTTTCAATCGTTTATAATATCCAGGTGCCCTGCAACAAATTATAATTAAAAATTTAGATGTAACGTTGCCAAAGATGAGGGGTCAGAGCCAGAATGTAAAACAGCAGAAAGAGGTATTTCCAAGAGAAATGTAAGGCCAGTGTGCATCTTAAAGCAGGGACTGACAATATCCATTTAAAGTCTTGTGTCTCATGGGGTTAATAATGGTTTACCACCCATCGGGGTGTGGTGCAAAGGACAACCTGTGGCACCATCCGTCCACTCGCTCAATCCACAATGTGTATTATTTACTGTTGTTAAGACTCTCTAGGTTAGTCACCCTCCTCCCTATTGTATAATATCTTTTCTTTCCCTAGCTGACATTTACTGAGCACTTGCTATGTGCCAGAATCCTTCTAAGCATTTTGCATGTATCAATGTAAGAGCTACAACAACCCTGTGAGGTAGGCACTACATTATCCTCATTTTTCAGAAGAGGGAAATGAGGCACAGAGAGGCTACTTAACTTTCCCAAAGTCACACAGCTGTGAAGTGGCACAATAGAGGTTAAAACCCAGGCCATCTCAATCTACACTTTAAACTACTAGTTGTGCAACCCGGGCAAGCTTCTCATCTGTAAACTGCTCAGCTTGTCTGTAAGACAGGGTTAATAATACCTACCTCACAGGATTCCCTACCTCCTCCATTTGGAGGAGCAGATGGGATAACGTATATGAAGGGCCTGATGCGTCAGTATCCTCTTTACTGATTATAGACTCCTTCAAGCAAGATGGGAAATGACACGATTTAGACCAAGGTATAATGATAAAATTTCAGTTCTGCAATGAAATCCTAATTTTTGACATTTAAAGGAAATCATAAAGTAACGAAAAAAATCTGGTCTTTGGGACAGGCTAGCAAAGCCAGATAGAAGAATATTACATAATGAATGCTCCTTACAAAAATGCATGGGCCACAAAATACCTATGCACTATTGGCGATCTAACTGCATGAGCTTTGCAAATACAGCAAGAATGGAGACGTAGACACCACACACTGCGTGGACACGAAGCAGTCTATGGCTCAGGCAGGGCTCAGCAGGCCACCCTATCTTCTCTCTGAAGAGCAGAGAATGAAGTGGGAATGAGAGCAGAATGTAGGGATGGAGACGTGGTGGAGAAAAAGGGAGACAAGTGAGCTAGCTGCACTGGCTCCAAGTTTGATTCTCTCTAGAGAGTCCGCAGGCATGAGCCCCACACTCCTGGGGCAGAGGCGTGTCTCCACCCAGGGCATGTTAAAGACTGACAGCACGTTGGGCAAAGCGCTCCCCAGAAGTTCCTCCCAAAATATGTTCCAGAGAATACTAGCAACAAGACATTAGCAGAGGTACTATCACATGGTGATCATGTGTTCTGTGCTCAAATAATCATGGGAGCTGCTGGTTAAACAAAGTGAGTGAAATTTCCTTGGCACAGGACTTCACAGAACCTTTAAGAGGAAAACCTGTGTTGCAAATATCCAAAGAGGAGATCTGTTTCGTAGTGTTTCCTGAGCTTATTTGCCAGTGGAACCCTATCAGTGACAAGTCCTCAGCTTGACCAGAACGTTGCAGAGCAGTCAGAAGATGCTCCTTAACACTGGACGGCCCACCTTTCTCTAAGGCAGTGCACATCAGAATCTCCTGGAGGGCTTGTTAGAACAGACTCTTGGGTCCCCATTGTGGGGTACTGGGCAGGTCTGGGTCAGGCCTAACCCCCTGCATTTCTACTAAGTTCCTAGGCAATGCTGACGCTGCTGGCCCAGGGATCACACTTTGAGAACCACTGCTCTAATGCATTCCAAAAGTATATGGGGGCTTCCTGGAAGGATGTTACTTCTCAAAAATCATGCACAACAAAGGCAGAAAGGACACATTAGAGGAGGACCAAAGATGGAAAAAAAAAGTTGAAAAAAATGGCAGATGTCTTCTAATTCTGCTCTTGTGTTCAGGCATGTCTTATTTCTCATATTTTGGTAGGTAGAAAAGCCTTTTTTTGGATAACTAGGCTGTCTTGTATTATTGTTCCTTAAACATTCATTTTGGCTTCTTTTATTGGACTGCAAGTTTCTCAAGGTCAAGAACTGTGTATTGGTTAATTTTTATTCCTAAAATGCCTATCGCTGGAGTCAGAAGTCTACATAGGGACAGTTTGCTTTTTGGGCCAAATTCCTTTGTTTTCTTCTCACATTAAGTTGAAAATGCCTAGCCAACCACGGCTCCAAATTCTCTCTCCATCTGGCAAATGACACTGTAAATTCTTTGTTAAATTAAGAAAACAGTAATCCTTACAACTCCAAGTGTAAATCCAATGAGCAGTGTCCAATTCTCGTGTACAGTTGGTGCTACGTGAGTGACAGATACCACAGTCGACAAACAGAACAAAAATTAAAGACTGCTTTGAAATGGAAACCTACGCATCCGGGTCAGTCTGCTCAGAGATAAAGCAGCACAAATACCAGCACGCACGGTGAGGTATCACTCACAACCATACGGTCAAACCAACAGTGTAGGCAGAGGAAAGAGAGAGGGACAAGATGGTGGTCCCTGCAGGGAGGGAGGGAGGAAGAAGGAAGCAAAGAAACAAAAGGAGGAAAGCACTCCACCTTTGATTAGGTGAAAGCACTGAGTCTGAAATTCCTAGTCAGCTTGGGGTTAAGGACGTTGCTAAATGGATTGCAAAATAGATCCATAGAGCTTTTCTTTCTCCTTCCTTCCTGGGTAGACACTATAAAACCTGTAGCCTTGCAATGCTCTGTGTCCTTTCTGCTGAGGTGGCCTAGAGAACTTGTTCCTGAAAGGTCAGTCTCTCTTTGGGAAACAGTGTGGCACCACCTGCCTTAGAGAGCTGTCTCCCAGGCACGTGTGGACACCATGGTGCAAGCTCCACTTGAGCCCAGCCCAGACTGCTCCGGAGAAACCCTCTCTGTCCCCAGCTTCCCTCTGCATGTGACAAAGTCTCTGTCCCTGCTCCCTGACACAGCCACTTTCTAGGGAGTGCTGAAATAAACAGCCATCTCCACTTACAATTGAAAAATGCTTCCGGCTGGGTATAACATCAAACAATCTGACGAGCGTTTAAATGGATGTAAAAGGAACACAAAGCAGAAAATATTTAATGACAGGCAACAGTTCCTTCCAATGCGTAGAAGCACATTGTAAAATGATACTTGTAAGTTATAAATGAAACGTAACCATTTAATTTTACCACTCTATAATGAATTCCTCACACTAGAGTAATTTGCTTGTAAAAATAAATATATGTTTTCCAGATGCACACTCTGCTCTAGGCAGTTCTAAAATGTATTTATAAACAGAAAGCCTCTATCTTGCTTGTTCTGATTGACACAGCCATCTAATTTTTGGTTCAAATGAACTGTGGAACTTCCGGATACCAACCCTTTGGAAGCCTCCAAGTAAAATTTCTGATTTCTTATGAGGGAGCTGGACTTTAAATAAAAAACAACACTAACAGATACCACCAGGGAAATAAAATATAATTCACCATACAGTTGGCCCTCGTTGGGATCTGGTACAGGGATGCTGCAGTCTACCCTGAACGCTGCTTTATGTTCAGGTGACCTGCCTGCCTTTCCCCCTTAAGGCCATCTGAGTACTACCTGCGTGTCGCCGGGGAACGGAAAGACAGATGCTCTATCTGCAGGAATCCAAAGCTATGAGAAGGCAGACAGGCAAGGTGCCCAAAATGAAGTCGAACCTTAAGGGTTTTGAAAGCTGGATGGATAAAACCTAGGAAAAACTAGCCTCAAAGCAACATACGGTATTCTGTCTCAGGAGTCTTGAGTGCTCCTTTGGGGGCAGAAACTGCTGCTTTGTTCTGAGAGATCCACCTGACCGGGCCCTGGCAGCATTCCTTGATGGGGGCTCTTTGGCACCTTAGTAGAGATGAATCTTGGCCATTTGGCTTTATCTTGGATTTTACAGGGCTGTTGAGCCCACCTGGCTCTGGCCCAGTAAATACCTCCGGTCACCGTGACAACCAGAAGTGCCCCCAGCCATTTCCAAACACAATTTACGGAGGCAGTCCCCATCTGTCAGAGACCCCGAGTGAGGCATGCTGGCCGGGTCTTTGTACCCCCATGGACGCTGGGGAAGCTCACGGCACCACGTGCCTGCGAGACCAGGTGCTGTTTGGTAACCGTGGGACATGTGGAGTTAGAACTGTGTCCCCGTAGACTTAGTTTTTAATGTTCTCTGCTCCGTATGAAATAGGGTGGGACCACGCCTGGAAAGTAGCTTGAGAGGTCTGTGCATTGCTATTTTGCACGTTGTGCCTGGAATATACTAAACGAAGATGGGGAGACCTGCTGGCAGGAGTCACCTCTCTGTGGAAAGGGCAGACAGAGAAACGGAGTCAGGCCAAGTCTGGACAGGCAGCTCCACAGGAACCTGGTATGTTCCCCCCCCCCCCCCCCCCGGCATTACTGAGTGTGAGAGTCCCCAAAGGTACGAAGGTCAGACTTTTTATGGGCTTGTTCTGTTGAGAGCCATGCGGCAAGAGGCATCTCTGTGGGTGGGGTGGGACTTCCCTGGAAAGAACTAGACCTTCCCACGGCCATCACCCTGGGAGAGGCTCATTTTGGGAGAAGACATAAACACTGCAGACGTGGGCCTCAGGGCAGGGCCTCTGGGGCACAGACAGGTTTGTGGGTCCCAGATGGCACGGCTGCGTGGGTCCCTGACATGTGGGAGAACCTAGTGGGTTCTGTGAGGAATCTTGACATCGAGTCTGGCCCATCAGTGTTGTGACAACAGCCACGCTTCAGGCAGTTGTAAGTTACTCCCTGGTTTAAGTCCTCATTGCTGAACCTCAGTAGTCACAGCAAAAGCTGCAGCATGGGCTTGCTGGGGTGTTTGGAGTTAGGAAAGGGCCAGCTGTGAGCTGGGGAAGAAGCGCCCCCTCCCAGTGCAGAGCGGCGGTGAGATCAGGCGCCACGGAGAAGAGGACGCAGTGAGAGGGCCTGGGGTCGTTCACAGGGTCCTGGCAAACCGCAGCTGCCCGGGCAGCCGAGGGCTCCGAGGCACTGTAGTCAGGGCATCAGTGGAAATGTGAGCTAGTTAATCTTCACCACATGGCAGAGCCTGGACATGTGACTGTCACAGCAATCAGCTCAGGTAAGAGGCCCAGAGCAGCCACCTCTGGAATGGCTGGTCACTGCCGCCCTCCACCTCTCGGGTCCGTCTCACCTCGCCCGGCTCCCCCGGCTCCCGGGGCACCTTGTACCCGACAGCCCGCTCTCCCCCTCCTCCGGCCTGATTCATTGTGTCTTCATTTGTGCTGTCCAGCTTGAGGGCGGGGATCTCACTGTATCGATCGCTAGGTTTCCTCCCTCCCCAAACCCTGCGCAGCCCTGCATATGGACATGCACGGGAAATACTTCTTATGTGAGTGAGAGATTAAGGACTCTCGGGGACTGCCTTGTGCTTGTCCTTCTTTCTCATCACGTTACCACACAGACACCAGGATGCAGCTTGGGAATGTGAGAGAAGGTGTGAAATGGGGAAAGGTCGCCTGAGGGAGGAATGCACTTTGACCCATTAAAACTGGATGAAACCAGCTCTGGTTAAGTCCTAACCTGTTCTGCCTCACTGGAAACATCTGGCTCTGGGCTTCAATAGCGATGCTGTGCCTCCCTATGGCTCTTGGTGAAAATGGCCTCATGGCTCGGGGTGGCTGCCCAGTGGCACCAGGTGCTGGTGGCAGAGTGGCATGTGGATGGCATGAGCACACTCTCAGTGTCCCTTTAGTCCTGGTTTGCCCCTGATTCTCGGTGGTTTTGGCATCATGGTGGAGATTCTAGAGCTCTGCATTTCCATGGCAACAAACTGGGTGTGGCTGGTTCAAACTAGCTGTGAATGATTTAAACCAGATGAAAGCGGTTCTTCCCGGATCTTATAGGCTTGCTCCTTTTAAGTCTCGATAAAACAGATTGGAACAGGTTATGACTGGCTCAAACTAGTTTAACCTGGGTTAGACTTGCCCTGCTTGTTCAGACTAGCCAGGTTAGATTTGATCAGATGGTTCCTTTTACTCGAAGCAAGGCAGTTCAGTCTCGCTTGAACAGGGTCAGCTGGTTCAAAAGCAATGCCACCTAATTTGAACCAACTCTGTAACACGACTGTTTAAGTCGCTGACCTCTACTTATCAGTGTAAATCCAGTGATAAACATCTCACATTTGAGACATAATACTCAGAATGACTTCCTTCCTCATTATACCAACTTTTCAAGGTTTATAATCATATGTACTTTTTCTAAATAGATTGTGTTTATAAAGACTCCCATACACTTTGGAAATCTTTTCTCAGTTTAGAACTGTTAGCAGGCATGTGTACGAGTGCCACGTGTGATGTATTCTCAATCCACTCTCTTTTAAGTCGGGACTAGACCCAGAGCTGTGGGCTGACGCTATGGCTTGTTTAGGTGCCTGTATCTGCCCAGCATCCCCCTCCGAGCACCCAGACCTCCTCACCTTGATCCTGCTCACTGCTTCCTGGGCCTGCATCATGCGCACATTTTTGGAGGGAGTTTTGTCTGAGAGCAGCTGGGTGGAGCCAAGGTAGTTGGCGGCGAAAATGATTCCATCTATCAAGTCTTCAGGGTCACAAGGTCCAGGAACTGTAACACACAGAGCCACAGTGGTGAGTGAAGCCACCCTGGGGCGGGTCCAGATGAACCCCGAATGGTGCACCACCCTCCCCCACACCTCGCTACTGGCACAGGTGGGCCAGGTGCCGAGACCCCTGAACAGGTGAGTTAACCCGCTGGTCTGAGGCATCTCTCTGTGTCTGCCTTCACCCACCCCTCCTTTTTAATAGAAGGCACAGTTTCTTAGAGTAACTGACCCAAGCCATATACTGTAAGAAATGATGTGACTATTTACTTAAATATGAAACATAAAATCCAGTGACAAAGGATATCGTTTCTCTTGTTAGACTGTGAGCTCTTTGGGGACAAGGATCATGTCATATTCATCTCTGACTCTCTTGTGTCTTAGTGTCTGTCACCCAGTTGTTTGCCAGATAAATGCCTGGGTGAATACATAGCTTCTTATTAGGAAAGCTCATTTTACAGCAGTTCCTATTATTTGCTGTCCATTCATATCTCCTTCCTCCATGCAATCCATAATGGAGAAAGCAAATTTTATAAATCAGAAAAACATGGTATTTGTTTTGGAATGTCTGGATTCCTTTAATGGCCTCCAATCCCAATTCTGCAAGACAGATAACATTACCCCAAAGCTACGACCCCACGCTGCTGATCTTGCAACTTACAGGCTATCATGTTCCTGCTCTGTGTCCACAAACAGATCAATTCCAAGGAAAATCAAAATTTTCTGTTCTCATTGACCAGCCTTTTAAATCAAACCTGTATTAAATATTTTCACTGGGGGGCATCTGATTCTAACCACAACTGCCTGAAAACCCTACCCAAAATTAAAACATGTTTAGGACTAACACACAACTTTCTAACAGGTTCACCAAGAAAGGTATTTTAATCTGCAATTGAAATTTATGTATTTTCTTTGACTTGAATGCTGTATCTGGGGAGACTAAAATATACATTTTCACCTACTGTCCAAACCTCAGGGTCTTAAATTAGATCATTTGAAATGGAAACAATTTGCTTTTTCCTCTTGGAGGACTAATCCGAAATGGTTTTTATCCCTAAACATCAAGCTCATCTTGAGCTTACACAGCTGCTTCCCAGGATAAGCTACTTATTAGGGCAACAGACTTAAAATAATCTATTCATTTTTCTAAACTAAAGTGGAGGTTGAAACAAAGAAAGTAAAAGTGTGGATCCTGAAAATCTCGAGGCCTGGTGGGATGGCTATGAAGACAGAGGGAGTTTCTTAACTTCTGAAAACTTCCTAATGTGCTCTCATGGAATTTTAGAGCTTCACAAAAATGATGCAAATAATTTACAGGTTACTCGAGAAAGAAACCTGAGTAACTAAACCAAAACTGTGAGCTTGTCCTGGGCTTCAGGCCTGGGGGTTCGTGAAGGTTGATGAATCCCGGTAACTCATTCCCAGGCAGTGGAACACACTGAATGTTCACCCACAGGATAGAAAGGCCAGAGAGACCTTAAAGAGACATCTAGGCTTTCTCTAGCCTCCAGAAAAGCCTCCTTCAAAGAAAACTCAGTCATCCACCCTGGCTCAAAGCATCAGAACTGTCTCCAGCCAGAGGGCGATTCTGCGTGAATAAGAAACAGCTGCCCCCTGTGGATGGCACAAGCTCAAGCTGGGGTGCAGAGCTGGGGCTGACTTTTGGCCCTGCTAAGCCTCTTGACCGGGTGCCCTTGTGCAGTGAACAGCCTGCTCAACCATGTGTGGCAGCCCTGCAGAGAACACTGGTTCCAAGGAGAATTGTAGAGTCAGCCAGCCGATGCACAGCCTGGCTCTGTGTTGCTAACTACGTGATCTTGAGCAAGGTTCTCACCCTCTCAATGCCTCAGTTCTCTCATGTACAACATGGGCATAACAGTAACACCCCCTTCCCAAGACTAATGTGAGGATTCAATTAGTTCTTACACGGAAAGTGGCTTAGAACAGTACCTGGCAGAGAGTAAGTGCTCGGTAAATGTTACTATTACTAGCGTATCCAAGCAATAGATGGGAATTACTGGGAAGGTATTTCTTATAGAAAGGACCAAAATTTCTCCCCTAGTTAAATTTCATTCTCACTTGAATTTTTTTTGAACATAAGAGGTGCACTGGCTAAAAGTAAGGACGCCTGGGTTTCAGCCCCAATGTGGCCCTTTCTAAGCTATCTTGACACTGGGTAAAGCCCACAGCTTCACCACCTGCCTCAGGGCATTGGTCCATATAACAAGCAAAGGGAGGGAGGAGGATTTTTAGAAGTTCCCAGTTATTGTACTTTCTGTCTAGGATACCAAGACTGTTAACACTGTGAATAAGTGACTTCGTGGCCTTCCTTCCTCACTATTGTCTTATTATCTTAGTACTTCCAATGCCCCAAATGCTAAAAGATTCATGAATGACTCAGTGCTCAATATTTTTTTTCCAGCTCTTACCTTCAACGTAGGTTGGGAATGAAGCCAAGCTTTTTCTTGACTGTAATTAAGACAGAGAGGTTTCAAGGAGGGCAGAGAGTGATGAAATATGCATTAACACAACCATCCATGCAACATGAAAAATAAATACATCACCAATTATTAACCAGTTGTTGAACATTTTGGGTTAGAGAAAGTGAAGTGTGGATAAACATATGCATTTATTAAAGATTACCTAAAACCCAGAACACTTTATTCATATTTTAGGTAATCTGAAAATCTTACATTTTACAACCACAGAGGTATCTGTTGGCTTAAACAGAAATCCCACAGACCAAAACCTGTAATCAGCAACAGCAGTAAAAAGGGCACAATTTGTGTCCTTAAGAATCTGCATTTCCATGTGAAAAACTCATTAGTAAAAGCACCAATATTATATGCTGAAATTAAGAATTCTCCTAGAGAATTTTATGTCTTTGCCACAGTGATCTCTCACTGTGCTAAAAATGTGTGCCAGAGTTTTTTGAAATCTCTTCCTTTTACCTCTTACAGATGTATACTAGTTGATAAATTCCATTATATAAATCACTTTTGTGTGCTACCTTAAAATAAGAACACAACAAAGGAGCAATTAAAAAACTCTGGAATTTATTCTATTAAGTAACACCTCAGAGCAAAGCTCTGTCTTCTAACAGCACAGTTGGAAGTAGAGACAGTGGGCAGAAGGTTCTAGAATCTGACAGGATGGCAGCTTACATGCCTGCTCTCAAAGGACCAAAACTCACCATAGGCTCCTCTCACAAGCAGATGTCCTTGACATAACTCTGAGTGAGATAAGAGTGGGAAATTCATTCCTGCTTCAACTAATAATAGAATCTGTAGCTGCTGTGTCTGGGGCAGGGTGGTGCAAGCATTGCAGGACAGCAGAGAGCTAATATTAAAGACAAGAGTCCCTAAAATGGGCAGAAGGTAAGGTTTGCATGGCCAAGATTTTCATTGCTGAGAATCTACCAGGTTTTAGATGATCATTTAAAGAGACACCTTTAAGAGAAAGGGTATCTAGCGCTGCACAGCTGCTCAACTGGCTGACTTGAACAGATGGTATACTCTGGGGTGCCTAGGGGCTGGAAGAGGAAAGGGCTCTGGGTGAGGGTCGGGATGTTGCAGGGAGTAACTATATTCTAGCACTTTACCCTGTGCTCTTTACTTGGAAGATGGGAACGGCAAAGAGATGATTAGTTAATACCTGTGCAACGTTCTAAAAATAGCAGTGTTGTTATGTGAAAAATTGGGGGCAGTTAAAGAAATATGGTGTTAAAACTCTAACTCAATTCAGGACAATGACAAGAATTCAACACTAATCACACAATACGTCTCACAGGGCAGGCGTGCTCGCTGGGATGCAATGGCTCCTCATACAGAGGAGGGCGGGTCGCCTGTGCACCAGGAATGGAAGGTTCCTGGCTGCTAATGCATTTATGGAAAAACGCACACAAAGTGAAAGCCAGGATACGTGGATGGAAGAAAGAGAACTCTAATTTGTCTAGGGCTTTACCCAGGTGAGAAGACAGGCCCAGGTGAGGGCCAACAGCTAAGTCTGTCTCATTCTGGTTGGCTTAAAGAAAAAAAAAAAACCAAAAACTCCTAACTTTATGGTACACAGATGGAAGCTTGACTCTTCACAAGGGCTGAAGACTTTTAAATTATTATTTCCCAACCATCTCCCTTCACTTGATCCAAGTAGCTAGTGCTCTGGTGTAATGAGAGTTTACTTTGTGAAATCAAAATGGCTTAGCCTCCAGGGACATCCAAGAAGCCAATTCAGATTTTCTTAGACTATTAGAATACTTTTGTGAATGCTAATCTTGAAGACAGTGTACAGATTTTGGCAGAAGCTACAAAAGAATTACTTTAGTCTATAGCTCTAAAAGCTGCCATTTTATTTAGAGCTACAATGGAGGGTATTTGATACATTCACTTATTTTCTATTCATGAACTCATGACTAGCTTTCTTTTAGTCTCTGGGGTAGTAAATTTTTGAAAAAAAAAGTTTTGTGAAATGAAAGAATCTATAATTACTGCACACAAGGAAGATTTTCATCATTATTTCTAAGGATATGCAGAAACATGTGCCAAGTCTTGTAGGAACTGAGAAACTAACAAATTTGCCTTGCTTATTATATCTGATGCATAACAAATGCTGAATATTCAGATATCTGATTAGCCCTTTGTTTTCTCACATGTGGATTGAGATGAACATCAGTTGACCCTTAACATTCAAGAATTAATAAATATAGTTGTACTCAAAAAGCCAAAGGCTAAGGTCTATGGGATTTTCCTGGGGGTCACACAAACCAAACCGTTTGAAGACCTTGGATGTGTGACAATTGGAATAATGACAGACAAGTGACCCTGTCCATGCAGCCTGTGACCGCAAGCACGTTCCACCCTAGGAGTCGCAGATCCTGTTGGTTAGGAGCATGGGCCCACAGGAGCTCTGGATTCGAATTCTGGCTGACAACTTGTGAGCTCTGTGACCTCAGGTAAGTTACTTAACCTTTAAGCTTCCTCACCTAACAAAAGAGGACAATGATATCTACCTCAAAAAATTCTTTCAAGAATTAAATGAGATACTATTTGTGATTTGCTCAGTGCAGTGTCTGGAGCACTGTAAATGTTCAGGAAATGACAATGCTCATTACTGTTATTCCACTGCAGCTGTCATTGTTTCCTTCTTCTATTTGCTCTCACCTGTCCATGTGCTATGAGTAAAGTACGAAGCAAACTGTGGAAAGGCTGGATCAGCAGAAACTGTGACCCTGTCGCTCCTGTTCCAGTGGCCTGGGGTCTAAGGAGCAACACCAGAGGAGGTCAAAGTATATTTCTAGTCTAAGTTCTAATGTTGGTGTCATTGCAGAGAAGGTCTCTCTATGTTAGTTTGGTTTGATATGAATATATTAACAAACAAAAAATACACTTCTCTCTTGCATAAATATTTAATGGCAAATATATGCGTATTCAATGATACTTTAAGGGTAAATTTTAACTAAGACTCTCTTTAGAAGCGATCTGCCACTCAGGTTAAAACAGAGTGTTTTCTTTCATTGCATTTAACATAAAATTATCAGCAAAAGGAGGGAAAATGAGACCATCATTCATTATGTGGTTTACCTCTTTAACACATCTCTTCAGCATTGATTAGGAGCATCTATATTTAGAGTGAGCTGAGCCCATGCACACGTTATGGCGCAGGCCAATATTTACCTGATGCTGCTGGTTCACAAGAAGGTGTGGGGGGACAGCCAGGTATAAAAGGACATCAGGTACAGGAGAAGGCGGTGGCTGCCCTACCTGCCCTTTTCTAGCCCCAGAGACCTCAGTAGGAGCAGGTAAGACTATTCTCACTTAAACATTTTCCATAAGCAGGGCACCTATAGGACTTGTTGTCCAAAAGGGACACGTTAGAGCTGCACTGTCCAGTAGTCCCCAGCGACATGTGATTATTTAAGTTATTTAACATGGAGTAAAATGAAAAACTCAGTTCCTCAGTCCCACTGGCCACATTTCCAGGGCTTAGAAGGCACATCAGGCTAGTGACTACCATACTGGACAGAAGTAGAACATTTCCATCACCACGACGTTCTGCCGGACGGCACTATTGTAGAAAGTGAGACGGGGCACTCACTAGGTGGGCTGCTTGGATAATAGGTGGGAACTGGAACCAGGCCCCAGGTAAACTGAGACACGTGGTCACCCTGTTCTTATGCAACATATTTCACTTGGGCCTCAAATAGATGGGTGTTTAAGAAACCAACCCATTTTCCAAAGCACACAGCAACTGCAAATCCATGGTATCAGAAGGCACGTAGTGCCATGAGGAAGGATGCTGGTCCATGCAGCATTTGGTGTCCAGGGTTCAGTGCTGTCCAACAGAACTTTCTGCAATGATTCAAATGTTCTGTAATCTGCCCCATCCAATACAGTAACTACTAGTCACAGATGGCTACCGAGTACTTGAAATGTGGCTAGTGTGCTTAGGATGTGAACTTTTCATTTTGTTCATTAATTAGACACCCGTGGCCAGTGGCTACCAAATTGGATGAATTGCACATTGGAGAGGAGAAATCAGAATTTTTCTCCCCAGGTTAACTTGGGTCAGGAGGCTCTGCAGGGGGCTGTATTAGAAAGCATGCAGTAGTATTGGGATAAAGCAAAACGGGCTGACAGCTTTGGAGACAAAACGGCACCCTACCTCTTTATTTGTGGAGGCTTCCGTGGGGTCACTGGGGTGAGGAGGTGTACTCGATGACTCGGCACCCAGGGGTGAGGAACTGCCAGGAGATGGAGACTAGAACACAGCAAGAGGATAAACACAGTGAGAACCCGAGGGACTTGGAAACACCTTGCTGGGAGAGAGGAGCAAAGCGGAACACAACCCCACGGGCATTTCAGCGGGGAGAAAGCCTCTTTGGAGAGAAACTGCCAACCATACATAAAACACCTGGGGTTTTCAAGCTTGCTTTCTCAATTCCTGCTACACTTTTAAAGGAGCTTTTATAGCTCTGGGTCTTTTTTCCCTTTAGGCCAACTGTTGAAAGAAAATATAGAAAAAGTTGAATATCAAACTTAAAGTACTAGATGAATAGAGCTAAGGGTATTACATAAATATGTTTAAAAAATTATTTTCTTACTGAAAGATGCAAACACTCAGGGTACCAAATGTCTTATAAAATCACCTGCCCAAAATGATACGAATGGAAAAGCAAAAATTAAAATGCATATTTTTAAAGAGGCAGCTGGGACTGATTTTGATGGCTGAAAGCCACACTACCTGTAATTTTCCTAGTCAGTTCAGATTTTGGATATTTTGTCAGATTTCATGCACAGGCCATTGAACATGGAGAGGAATTTCAGCATTTCAGCATCCAAACCACCTACCCTTGGATGAACAGTTCAAAAATCCTTTGTCAAATAGCATGTTTGAAAATAAGGCTTAGAAAAATAGGTTCAGGGAGAATGGCCCCTCCTGGGTATGGTATTGCCTCAGTTGATGGGGCCCCAGCTCCTTGTACCGCCAGGCTCTGCTAGAGGGGACTATGAAGCACCCAGGTCGGCATGCACAGCAGCTGCTCCATAAATACATGCTGAATTGATGACCCAATAAAGCAAGCAAGCACGGGGATGGGACTCATACAGGCCCTGAAAATACTCCCCAGCCTATACCCAAACAATGCTGTGTGCTCCTGAAATCTTGGGAGATGAAGGGCATCTTCAGGTGCATCACAGAGAGGCTTAAGAATTCTGCAGCAAGGGTCCTCTGGGAGGAAGGATGCCCTGCTTCACAGTGTCCTGGTGTGTTTGACAGGAGGCATAAAACAGAGAGAAACCACACAAGGATGTATTCTCTCAGGAAGCATGGGGATGTGACCTTGGCCAAAGAAAGCAAGAGAACACTGGTGCTTGCTTGAACCTGAGTCTGATTTCTTGACACTGGCTCCCCTGGGAAAGGAGAATGTTTCACATAGCAGTGATGTGGGGGTGGGGTACACTCTCAGTGAGCACTGTGTGAAATAATAAAAAAAAGCAATCTTTTCCAAAAAAGTCTAAATTACAGGAAATATAGGGGACACCAAATGCACAGAAAGATGATGCAGTGAGATTCACTATCATTCAGACTAAGAAGTCGTGCAATCCTACCCCATTGCTGTAAGGCCTGGATCGGTTTCCCGTGACCCCATATACCTAATTCTGGGCAGCCAGGTGAGGACCAATGAGCCCCTTAAATATGCACATGCAGAAATCAGACTCTCTGCAGTAAAGCCAAGAGGGCAGGCACGGTAACAGCAGCCATAAAGAACCCTAGGCCCCACAGCCCCTGGCCACAATAAAGCAGCCCTGTGTGCCTTTAAAAAGAAACACACAGGATTTTTCATTCGTCACCCGAGAGCACTGGTGGGTACTTACTGATTTAGCTCTATGTTTGGCTTACTCAATATTAATGCAGTGAAGTCTTCAAGAGAATTTAATGCCTCTGAATTTTGCCAGTTTTTCAAATCTGAAGAGCATCCTCAGGTATTTATGGCTCTATATTTTTGCCCCCAAGTAATTTCCTCTGTCACCAAGAATTTAAGGGTCTCCAGCCCCTGGGGAAGCCAGTGCAGCTGGATGTTCTTTAATTGCTTGGTTTTGAGGGCTGTGTAACGCTAGCATTTAAAAAATATCCCCCAGAGTGTCTCACATTTCCTATTTCTCTATTGCTCCAAGTCTTCTAAAAATGGATTCTTGACAACTTAGTGGGCGCCGGATGACCTTAGGATGATGGGGGAAGACAGGGCATCTGGACGACGAGCAGCAGCACAGAGAGGGAGATCAGACCCCACAGGAAAGTGAGGTGACCAGCGCTGGGCACCCGCCATGTGACGCCGGTGAGGAGGCACAAACGAGGCACTGCCCTCACAGAGGCGCTTGTGGGACCCACGCCAACCTCAACAGGGACCCCTTCCCCTCCGACAGCTGAGGCTGTAGCCTTCTGCACGTGCTCGAGCTCATTCACGTTCCCTTCCATTGCACCTGCAATTAACGACCTCCACTTAGAGACCTCTCCCTCATTCCCTCCCATGTTCAATGCTCAATTCAAAAGCACTCATCTGGCTGAAGCCTTCTCAGACGCTATGCGCAGTGCACTTCTCTCTGACGGCATGTGTCTGTTGTGTAATTATCTGTTCACATGCACGTCCCTCCACCCCCAAGAGCTCTTGGGCAGTAGGAACCTTGTCTCATTGGTTTTCATCATCCAAGTGCCTACCCTTGGGTCTTGTAACCAGTAGGCGCTCAGTAAATGTTTGCTGAATAAATGATTTCAATATAGCTCTAGCTTTACAATGTTTTCCAACTTGCATGGGAAGCAGATACATTACAGATCCACCCACTGCTTTCTTTGATTATTTTCTAGCACCCTTCCACTGCTGTGTGTTGAACACTCAGTCTGCATTTTGAATTACAGAAATGGTCTTTGCCTGTGAAGATTTTAACCTGGGCTCTAGCAAAGCTCTTTTGAAGCAGAAAACTGTCTCCAAATGAGAGGACCCCATCTGGTGGAAGCCTACAAATCCTCACACCATTGTCGAAATGTCAAGGGTGGACAAACACCTTCGGAACAGACACAGTGCCCGTGAAGCCTGAACAATGGTGTTAGTATTCAACTCATCCCCAATGTCTGCCTTAAAAGCCCTTTGCACCTTACCTCCAACTTCTACCTTGATACACTCATAAAAGCGGAGGAAAAAACCACAAGTTACATAATACTTTTTTACTTTCAAAGAATATATTGGAGGCAAAATCTAGCCAATATTCCTCTGTCTGGGGTCTCATGCCTTCTGGGCTACTGGATGGATATTCAGTATTAAACAATGAGATCATTTGCCTATGGGGGTGGGAAGCAAATGTGGGATTGGATTGGGAATTCACAAAGGTAAGTGCTGAACGTGGACATCTATCTAGGATGGAGCATTCAGAGATGCCTTACCCATAATTCCCTTCTCTGCGTGATTACAAGAGGTCTCCTTAAGCTCAACAACTTGTCTTCTGCAGATTATGTTCTAGCAGACTGTCCAAAACTATGATCTAAATTTTACCACCTCAGCTCTGGGACTCCACAGAGCAGAGCTCCTAGCCTGAAGACTTAGGTTCTTCAACGTCAAGACAAGAAATGGGTTGTCTTGTCCACTGGCGCTGGAGCCAGAGGTGGCCTAGGGATGCAAAAGCATCCCAAGGGGAAGCTAATCATTTTCATTCTGATAGAACATCTCCTAGGGGCAAAGACTGAATAGCTGGTGGTCGGGGTGAGACAGGAAAATGGCTCCAGGGATTTCCAGGCTATGCTTGTAAAGAGGAAAAGCAGCACACGAATAATTATTATTCATTTATTCCTTCAGCAGACATCTCAGTGCCTACCTGTGTTCCTAACACTGGGCCAAAGAACAAAAGGAAGGAGGTATGTTTTCAGAAATGGGAGGAGGCAGATTGTAAAGGCAGGGCACCAGGGACAATTTTTCCACGGACTTGGAGAGGAGAGGCAGAGCACAGGCAGTGATGCAAACGATCAGGAGTGGCTGTAAATATGCTGCCCCCTCCGCCTCCCCCACTGCTCACCTCCTGCTGTGCACCCCCCCTTCCTAAGTTTCCTGGAAGACAATTTTTCCAGAGGTGGGGGGAAGGCAGGGAGAGCTCTGCGGCCTGGTTCCTAATAGGCCCAAGGGTTGGGGACCGCAGCTTTAGAACACCCCTTCCCCCGGTTAAAGTGTAACGTGACATCTGCCAAGCCAGGCATGAACAGAGAGCCTGAGAGCAAGCAGGAGGAGAGACTGCCTGCAGCAGCTGGGCCAGGGACACCTCCATTGGAAGAGACACAGAATCCTTCCCGGTCACAGTGCCCAGGACACAGAAGGCCCTAGAGAACAAAGTCTGCTGGTTGGCTGAAGTTAAAAACAAAAACCAAAAACCAACCAATCAATTCCTAAGATAAGAGGTCTAGCCTTCAAAGCCACCACGACCTGGCTCTCCAATATTAGGGCCCATTTTCAAAAGCATAGTGTGATTATAGTGAGCACAAGTTACATGTCTCCCTTGACAAAGACTTAGATATTTTAATGGTTTACTGTGGCTTAAACAAGTATGTTTCAGGATAGCAAAGTGGTTAGATGCTCAAGCCCCAGCGTCTGGCAGACCAGAGTCTGAATTCTGGCTCTACCACTCCTGGCCCTGAGCATGAGCAGGTTATCTATCCTCTCTGATCCTTTCTGAGAAATGGGAAAAAGTTACTACCCACCTCCTGGGGTTGACTGGAGAATTAACTGCACACTGGTGGTTGGCTCAGTGCCCGGGTACGTACAAAGCACTCAAGCAGTATTAGTCTTTTATGATTCCAACAGTTACAAAAATCATTTCTTCCCTCTGGGAGACTGCTCACAAGGGCAGCACACACCCATGGGGATGTTTTCTTCCTCTCATCCTGTTTCTTCCTTATTAAAATTTTATCCAAGGATAAAAATATAAGTGAACAAAAGGCTCTATAAAATCATACCCAAAAGACTCCACATTAATTCATAAGCCCCAACACTCTTAATAGTACATTGGTAGAAACAGCTCATTACTGGCTGAGGCTGGGGGCATTCCAACTGCTGTGAGCAACTTCTGGCAAGTTCACTATCTCCCATCCAAGAAAGCATTTCCGAACACAAAGGTTGAGGGGGGATGCTATTAATATCATATTAATTGATTTACGAAAGAGAATAACCTGCATACGAACTACTCTATTGTCAATTTATAGCACAGCTCACACGTGACCTTGATACATCACTAATTAGGACACCTGGTGAAAGACCCCAGCCTGCTCTAGCCAAGTTGAACAAGTCTCAGGACGCGCTGGCCCTCTTCCTCCAAGGCAACTCAGTGACAAACATTCACTGTAATGAAGGGTAGGAGAAAATAATTCTCTAAAATTATACAGTTTTGCCAAACCCACCTGGGAATGAGTTATTTAGTAACTTCACATGTGTGAAACAATTCATAGAACCTGAGAATAAGGTGTTTGGTTTTTTTTTTTTTTTCCCCTTTTTAGGTGATCACGCAGCCAACATACTACTTGGGACTGTAGCACCAGGAGCTCATGAACCTCTTCCCCAGACCCTCTCACTAAGTATTTATTTACTGTCATTTTAAACACAGTTTTAACAAGCTCTGAGCAAGTCATTCCTCCATTCAAAAATCTTTAGTCATTCTTTTTTGCTTATAGATTACATTCTAGACTCTTTACCTTGGCACTTAAGGCACTCCAAGGGTTGGCCTTAATACTTTATATATTCTCTATCATCAGTTCAAATGGAACTATTAATATTAATACTTTCTGTTCCCAGTATATAACCTGCGTGTTTCTGCTCAGTCCTGTCGTTTATGCTCTTGTCTGAACTCCACAGGTCCACGAGGCTGTCCACTTCCATTTCAACCACGACCTCTCTCATGCAGTCTTCCCAATTCTCTTAAGTGAAAGGAATCCCCCCTCCTGTAAGAATGGTTTGCACGCATTTTATCTACAGAATTCTTACGGCACATTACTCTCTCCCTTGTATCTTATAAAAATATTATAATACTATAGGACAATCATTATATTTTAATTACCATATTTTAATAAGCACCATGAAGGTAGGATTTATGATTAATTTACAGGTTTCCCTCTCCAAATGCCTACTAGAGAGCCTCCCATGAAATATATAAATGTGTTGAATAAATGGAAGGATACACAGATGCATAGACACCTATCTTGTATCAGAGGAAAAAGGAAATGAAACATAGGTTATATACAGAGTAGGTCTGAACACATGTAGCATTGCACTTATGTGCTCATGAGGTCACTGGCACAAGCAGCTAATGGGCCTTCACTGGTTCTTGATCACGGTCTGTTTCCCTTCCCTGTGGACAGCACTTGCAAGGTGTGCATCTCCGTATGATTGGAATAGTATTGTGGATACAGTAATGGGGACAAGTGTTCCCAAAGGTGGCATTTCATACAGACTGTAACTGAGCACTTGGTCATTCAATTCCTTTCCTGCCTGAACATTCTGGTTCTACTCCTTTTTCTATATGGAATTTCGAAGGTATAGTTACCTAGGTCAGGCCGGGGCACACACCCTAGTTCTTCTGGGAAACTTCTGTTTTGAGATTGCGTGGGGCTTCTCAAGTTCCATCGTACTCGAATAGCTTTTCCACTTATGCTATCGGTTTATCCGGCTTTATCTCTTTTCTCAAATCAATGTACATTGTTTCTTTCACTGATCTAAGTTGTTTTAAATTAACCTTATTCCATGTTAGAAATATAAAAGTAAAATCCAAATGTATGCTTAGTTTTTTTTCTTGCCCCAAGACAGGTTTGTGCTTCTGGAAATCGAAACTGGTTAAGAAATCCATAATTATTCACTCTCAATGCAAACTATATTATCAATGTACATTTGTATTTCCTTAATGTGGTAAAGCAGGAAGGGTATCATAGGCATTGTAGGGGTATAATTATGTCATTAAAATGATAATAGCTTGGGCTTAATTGTTTTATATACATATTTATAATGGATTCAATTAATACCAATGGAACATTTTGAGATAACTGTCAGTTAAAACATTCCAACCGTTTCTGTTCTCTGTTTTCCCATAGGCAAAGCCCTTCTGTTCCCAGCCCCAAGTCAGCTAAACCCATGTTAAAACCACAGGGTAAAGACCACCCTGCACCTTAGAGAGCCTTGCACAGCTGAATCTCAAACCGAGGGCGATTTCATCATTGGGGCCACAGAAATAATTCATATTATCAGCATCAAGGGATTCCTAAAGCCACACTCTCAAAGGCAAGGAAAATTAGCCAATTATCTATAAACCAGAGTCATCAGTGTAAGAGTAAAACAACTTATCTGATAAAGCTGATCTCTAAACAAAGGTTATCCTTTCTCCCTTTGCAACAGTCTCACTGTTTTTATTTGGAATGCTGTGCAATCTGGGCAAATGAACAAGCCCTGTATTCACGTCCCCACTTAAGTCCATATGCATCCCTTGATTGTCTTCTCACACTTGCATTCCCAGGCCACAGGCCCTGAGCTCAGTGGGAGGAAAAACCAAAGCCACTTTTAATGTGTACTAAGAGCAGCTTACAGCACACAATTTGCTATAATAACACATTACCTGCTAAGAACAGCGACAGTGACCATTTACAGAAGGCATAGTGTGTGCCAGGCACTGTACAAGGCTACATTATACCCATTGCCTCATTTGCCAGCAAAGTAGCTCCTCGTGTGCGAGGTACTAATCTCGGTTCATTGTTATTAGCATCACGGAAACAAAAGACATAACAGAGCATGGAAACTGGAGGCTGTGCTGACCAAAGTGACTCATTTATTAGAACGTGGAGAATCAGAATGCAGTGCTGACAGGGACACACAACCGGCACAACACCCTTGCAAGCACCCTTTCTAAGTATGTGATTAAACAGCCTTTTCTCTCTCCTGGCCATCTTGGACTTCCAAGCCACAGGCAAACCTGATGACATTTCCTGCCATCCTGGGGGATGCCATGCCCCCCATCTATTCCTGCTGTGCTCAGTTACTCCTACTGTCCAGGAAAATTCAGAGAACAACTCACAATCTGACAGGACGAGGAGAAGAGAACCAAACCAAATGTCATTTTGAAGCCTGAGGAACCACCTACCTCTTCTTCGTGACACTCAAATTGGTACATCCAAAAGTTCTCCATCTTTCCGGGTGCCGTCTGGGCAGCTGGGCCAGTGCTAGTGCCTGCACTTGCAAGCTGAGGCTAACTCCTGACCTCGGTGCCTGTTTGGTGGATTGTTTCCAGTGATGTTAGATGCCCACATCAATCATGCAACTGGTAACAGGAGATGTGACCACCTCCCTGGGTGCCCAACCCCTCTGCACTAACCCCTCGGTGCCCGAGTGGCCCCGGGGAAGTCGTGCGTCACTGGTGGAGCATCATCAGCTGATGCTTCTGACAAGGAGCCGCCTACCCCCCTTGGCAGTGGCACCTACTATTTCTGGGAAAAATAAACTTGGCTCCGAGGTGCTACCAGAAACTTTCACACACTCCAAACTCTGCTACGTTTATAGAACCTGTGAAAAAGCGTCCGACTCATGTGGAAGGAAGGGGTGGGAGCTGGGGAAAAAGAGCTTCGCTCCGGACTGGCATCAGATGCACCTGGGCATGTGGTGAGACCCTGGAGAATGCTGTGGCCAGCCAGGGCCTGGGCCTCTCTCTGGGTCACAGGATGCCTTGTCACGTTTACTGAGCGCCTCTGGCAGCCTGTGCTATAGCCTGAATACAGGGACATGGCAAGCCAGCTGCACCAAGTATGGCTGGAACCAAACCAACAGATCATCCCAAATTGAGTTCAAGAGCTGGACCAGAGCAGACCAGAGGAAGGTCAAGACAGGCATGGGTAGAGCTGAGCTGCAGGGAGCTCATGCACACAGAGGCAGCAGTGGGGTTTCGCAGGTAGAAGACCACCACGGGAAACAGGGCCAGGGAGGGTGCACCCAGGCATTCCCTACTCTCTCCTTGTTGTTCTGGTGTTTCTGAACACTCCTGCTGGCAGTCAGATTGCACCTACTACCACCAGCATCAGTCTGATGCAAGTCCTATAGCTGTCAGCCACCATTCAAGAAAGCCCTTTCAAATTTATGAGCATTGCAGAAGGTATTTCTTTCTAGTTTACAGCACCGGGCATCTCTCAAAACACTTTCTTCTTTCCATAAAAGACAAAAATCTTAGGATGTTGATTCTCCAGTGTCCAGACTAAATACTTCCTACCATTTAACTCTCCCCGGCTCACGGCGAAGCCATTTTCCCCACTATCAGTCTGGAAAATTGCATTGGTTTGGATTTATGAACGGCCCAGGACAGGGAGGCTGAAGCCTTTAAGAGGCTCCACTGCTGCCATGGAAACCCTGTAACTTTTTCAGTTATTAGCCAGAGAACAACCAGCACACATGAGACTTAAAAATTGCCAGACAGACTCAAAGAAAACTGCTAGGCCTTCCGGAAAGTTATAGAACGCACGTACACAGAGCGCCCTATTGGCGCAACAGAACTCTGAATTCCTTCCCGGGCTCTTTTGTTTTCATTGTCTCTTCCCTTTAATGTTCATCCTGCACCTGAAACCTGCTTAATTATTCACGACCCCCTTCTCCATGCCTCATCAATAATGGATGGCATCTGTGATGGAAAACCTCACCAGCCGCGAGAAGGCAGCTGAGACGGGAGCTTAAAGAATAGGAGCCTCACGCCACAGCCACGGGAGAAACCAAAACCCTGGGATGACAGCCAGCCTGGAGGCCTGTTCTCTCCTGTACACACCCCCCGCAACAGCAAGACCCCTTAACTCTGTGCTTGCCAACATTATGAAGTCATGGCACACAGAGAAATGATAATATTCGCACGAGACACTGAGTCAACTGGAGAGGACCTGGAGCCCTGAATGAGGCTGCGCAGGGGTGAAGGCAACATGCCAGGAAGCCCAGGTCACCCCGTCCCCAAAGCTCAGGGGGACCATCCGCACGCTGGTTGAAAAGCTCTGCCTTAACTTATAAGAGTGTCTTCACAGCCAATGCTTTTGGCGACAGCAGTCCCTTGAGGATAAAGCTGAAATCCCTCTCCTTATGAACAAGCCCCATGGATGAGCTTGTTCCCGCAGGACAACAGCCCTTCTCTCCCATTTCCACAGCCTTCCCCAGCCCTGGCCTTCTCTGCCACAGCCACCGCCCAGGTCTGCGAGGCTCTCACACTCCTTCCCTTGTACACCACTTTGGTTTTATGCTCCAGTGGTCACTTGGGGATCTGCAGATCTGCCTACTCTCAGCTAGACAACAACACAAGTGCAGCCCAGGGGGTGGGACTGGCTGACAAGGTCAGTGGGGGAGGGCAGGGCCAGCAGCTGCTCTGCCCTAAATTCCGGCCCAGCAGCTCTTTGCTGGGCATAGATATTGACAGATAGCAAATGTGGTAGGCAGACCTCTCAGATGGCCCCCAGCGAGCTCCACCTCCCGGTATTCAGACCCCTGGGGAATGCCTTCCCTGGGGAGGGAGCGTGAGTTAGTGACTTAGTCTAAGCAATAAAATACTGCAAAGGTGATGGGATGTCACTGTGATTGGGTTAAAAAAGACTGTGCCTTCCATCTTGCTGTCAGACTGTGTGGCCCTCTCATCTTGCATGCTTTATTAGGCAAGCTGCCATGTGGCAGAGGGACCACGTGGCAAAGAACTGACGATGCCTCTGGCCAACAGTCGGGGGGAACTGGGGCTCTCAGTCCAACCACCTGGGAGGAGCTGAATCCTGCTCATAAGCGTGTGAGCTTACGAGCAGATCTTTCCTCGGGACAGCTTTGAGACGACTGCAGCCTCTGAGAGACCCTAATGGAGAGAAATTGTGACATCATCAACGTGGGTTGTTTTATGCCACTAAGTGTTGGGGCAATTTGTAATAGAGCAGTAGACAGATAAGACACCAAGTAAAGATTCAGATGGCAGCCTCCAGGGCTGAGGAGGCTCAGAGGTCTAGTTCGGGGCCTCACAAAGGACTGGCCTACGGGAGACTGGACACTCTGCACCGGCAGAGCCTCCGTCTGTGGCTGCTGTATCCCTGGGGTCTTGCACAGAGCCTGATCTATAAAAGGAACTAAAACATATTTATTGAATGAGTGGATGATAAATTGTAGGAGGCACTTTCAATTTTTGACTAGGGACAGTAGTCACAACTCTCTCTAGCTCACTGGCAAAATGAGGAATAGCGTAGCTTTGTGGTCAGGTGCTATTTCCTATTCCTATAGGTAGCTCGTGCTCAATTAAACCCAAAAGTGTTAGCAGGGGAACAACTATAACAGCTCAATTTGGCCGGGCATGGTGGCTCGATCATGCCATTGCACTCCAGCATGGGCGACAGATCGAAGGTTTTTCTCTAAGAAAAAAAAAAAATAAATAAAAGCTCAATTCAATCACTTCATGGCTGTGGTCCCCGATCCCTGGGCCAAGGCCCGTTATGGGTCTATGGCCTGTTAGGAAACAGGCTGAGCTCACCGCCTGAGCTCCATGTCACACCCCCACCCCCCAGTCTGTGGAAATATCGTCTTCCATGAAACTGGCCCCTGGTGCGAAAAAGGTTGGGGACTGCTGCTTTACAGCACTTTGCATGAAAGACGGTTGAGAACACGTTTATTCTTTTGATATCGTTCATTTGCCTAAGGAGAGGTTTCCCATCCTTTTCTGAGGTCTACTAGGTAAAATACACTGGGTCCCATTTTTGCTGGCCTGGCAGTGGATGCTTTGGTTCTAAGGTTGTGCTTCTGGATAAGTTTCTGGGATGTTGACCTGCAGGGCTGGCCAGTCCCCTCTTTCTAAATAGTCTAAACCATGTAAGAGAACAAATTTGGTTTCAGAGCCAACACTGGGATGTATACTCTTTCACAGCAGGTGAGAACAAACTGAGATAAGGCTGCTTGGAGTCTAGTCCTCCTCAGGCTACAAGTGGAGACACATGGGAGCTAAATATCCTAGGACCACCCTCCGCCTCCCCAAGACTACATCACATTCCAGCCAGGAATTGATCCACTTGGGGAAATCGGGCTCCAACAGAACACATATTCATCCTAAATTCTGTCTGCTTGACTTCAGATCCCATTTCAACTCCATCCCTTGCTATCCAGATCCTAGAAAAATTGTGGCTGGCCTGAGCTCTGCAAGGAGGTGTGGTTCGACAACAGGAAACCTCTGAGTTCAGAAGACCCTAACAAGAATCCGTCACAAAAACGGAATCGTTCTGCAGCAAGACGGTTCTTTTCACTCGCCCTTGTAAGCTTCACAACACAACCGCAAGGTCAACGGGATAAGATGCTGCTAACAAGTCTTAATGAATTAGCATGTACTGTTGACCTTGCTCAATAGTCTCCTAGCAACGGCGGGGAAAAAAAATCCATGTTGGCAGCAAACTGAATTCAGGGCAGGGCAGGGGTGACATCGGTTAACTCAAGCCCTAGATAAAGCCGGGGTGCTGTCTACCCTTGTTACATCATCTTTCTCAAAGTTTAAAAAAAAAAAAAGGTGGGCACAAAAGTGTTTATGATCAGGGCAGGTGTTCACACCAAGCCCTCACTTCCCAGGATTTTGATGATACCTCCCTCTCCGCAAGGGAGTGGCTGGTTTCTGACTAAGAAGTGTTAGTGCTGAAATGGTTTCTCCTGCCTCAAAATACTTTGTCCTTGGTCTCTGGGATCAGGAGCAGGATGCCAATAAAAGGTAAATGTTATCCAAAAGGGGCAGTGCATGTCGCCTCTATCACTACTTAGCAGTTTAGTGTGACTTAATCAGACCAACCCTGGAAAAAAAGGCTGATGACATACTGCTGCTTAAGGTAAAAGATAAGAACTTGGGTCACCGAAGGGCCTGACCAGGATGTGCAGCCCAGTGAGACATCTGAGTGCTGGGGATAGCAGAGGGGAAACAACCACCCAGGGAAGATGAGGAAAGGTTGTTACATCCACTGCTAATTTAGTTTGCCAATGGCCAACCCCAAATGTTAAGCAGGCTTTGACCTCCTAAGGTAACAAACACCGAACTGTGATTCTTATTTCACATGTCCGTAGAGGACTCAACATGTGCAAAACCATCTTTTGCTCATAGTCACCCTGGGAAATAAATCTGATAACTCATTTTACTGATGAGGAAGCGGAAGCCTGGGAGGAAAGCAAGTGACCCCCTCAAGGTAACTGCAGCAGGTTAACCACCAAGCAAAGAGTTACATGGAATGGATACTCACTGAGCCTCCAATTCGTGAGACTTGCTCTGAGAGAGACACAAAAGTAGGATGAGACACTGCCTTTGTCCTCGGAAGACCAACAGTGAATTATAGAGGCAACAGGCTAATACAGGAGATACTAAAGAATTATGTGTTAACCCATAGTCCACAGTTTAAGTAGCTGGTTGCCAGTTCAACCAGGCCTCAGGAATATCTATGCTAAGACTCAACCTCCAGAGATTCTAATCGGGAAGTCTGGAACCTGGAATCTTTGTGTTCAAAGAGTGAGGCCCTGACTTTACTGAATGGCAATGAGATCTGGATTAGAGGTGGGAGCCAATGTGGCAACAAGTGTGGAGTGGAGGCCAGTTTGGGTAAGAGAAGATTTGGCATTTTTTATTTTAAAGATGATCCTATTTATAAAGAAATCACATTTCATAACTCCCCGGGGCTACAAGGGCCCCAGCACGTGACTGGGTTCCACGTGGAATTCAATTATCCATGATGTATCTGTTCCTCTCCCTGCACTGTCTCCTCTGCCCCTTCACAGCCCCCACCTACTTGCAACAGAAAATACCGACAGCGCACAGTTGGCGGGGATGATACGATTTTTCTAAAGACTTCTGGGCAGCTTCTTGACCCCCCACGTATTAAGTGAGCATGTCGGACACCCAAACTGCGGCCCTGTGTGCTGACATCTAACTGCAAAGTGACAACAAAATTCTGTCCGGCTAAATTGTCCATTTCCTTCCCTGCTGTTTGTCCCATCATTTCTTGACAGTTTCACATACAAACTGGTGAGACAATCCATTAAAAAGTTGAGAAAGAGTCTTCTTGGGAGAGGGGTCAGGTGAAGAGAAAAAATTGGAGCCTGGGGGTTTAAAAAAATCAATCTTGCCCGTCACTTTCTTTTATTCTACAGAGCACAAAGTAATTGGAGAACTTGCCGTCTGGTGTGCAGATCAGCGACAAGGTTTGCTCAGGTGATTCCGAGATGTGACAGTCTGATGTGAGCGGGGACACCCTGACAGGCAATAGGACTCGCCTGAAGCTGGACTGACAGGAGAAACCCTAAGGTGAGTTAAAATAATTGGAGATAATATTTCAAATTCAGGAGGAGAGAGCAAAAGCAAGCATTCTCCTAACTCTTTTTGTTTTTTTCATGATTGAAGTGAATCATCTGTTCTTCAAATGGGATTTCAAGGTCAAGCCTTTCCATTTAAAAGACGTAACAGTAGGATCATTACATCTTAAAAAAAAAAATTACCCCATCCACGCCAGGCCCTCACAGTTCACAGAAAAATGCCTCATTCTGTTGCTGTTGTTATTGACAACTAAGTTCTATTACTTAGAACATGACTCCCAGTTGGCAGGGATATGACACTTCACTGCAGATCCTAAGCAGAACGGGCCATGAAATGGACACTGGTTAAAAGAGGTATCTCAGAAACATTTCATTTTTAAAGCAGGGACCACGGCTGGGCATGGTGGCTCATGTCTGTAATCCTACCACTTTTACAGGCTGAAGCAGGAGGATCACTTGAGGCAGGAGTTCAAGACCAGCCTGAGCAACATAGTGAGACTTCATCTCTACAAAAAATTAAAAAAAAAAAAATTAGCTGGGCTTGTAGCCCCTGCTACTTGGGAGGCTAAAGTGAGAGGATCACTTGAGCCCAGGAGTTCAAGCCTGCAGTAAGTTACGATTGTGCCACTGCACTCCAGCCTGGATGACACAGTTTGAGACTCTTTCTCTTAAAAAAAAAAAAAAGGACCATTAACCTACTTACGTACACAGCCCTGGGGAGAAATGAATGCATCCACACTTCACCCCAGCAAGCTTCACTCCCACTGCAGTTAGTATTCTTGCTGCTATCCTTCCCACAAACGTTCTGTGGTTTCTGAACTTTCTAAACAAAGCACACTATCACACCCATAGCTCCTGAACTCTTCAGGTTTTTCATTGTCAAGTGTAAATCTAGTTACCAATTAGTGTTCTTCACCATAAGTAATACAGCCCCCACCTTGACCTACTTTTTATTTCTCTACTCTTGTATGTGTCACGTAAGCCAAATGGGAGTGTGTGTGCTTACCACAAACACTGCATGAAATTCAAATGAAAACCTTAGCACACTAATCTCACCACATAATAAAGCAGTTATTTCCTACAAATTGTACACAGAATGCACAGAAGTGTTTGCCCATCTCTATTTTTCTAAGAAAACAGTAACAATGAGATGATCCCTTTGTGCAATATGTGATCTCTGAAGAATGCTTCCAACTCTTTCATATTTTCCATTTAAGGCAAAGAAATACATGAATGTAGTTTTAAAAGTCAAACAATTCTATACAGGTTATGGCAAAAACCGAAGTCTTTTTCTCTCTCCTTCCCCACGCCATAGTCCCACTCCCAACTCTTCTAATATTTGCTTCTGGTATTTACTTCCATATTTATAAGTACCATGTCTATACTGCCTGGCCTTGATTTGTCAATTTAGACACTATTTCTTGGCTTCTACTATAAACACTAAAGATTTGCCTCTTTTATACTACATGTACCCTCATCCTCTCAAAATTAACTATTTTTGGTTAATCAGTGTTTGCATTGCTCTTCCCTGCTGAGCCACACAAATATTATTATTGCATTTCTTGTCTGCATAACAATTGTTTTTACTGAGGTAAATAATTGAGTTGTTTTTCCATTTGCTTAGTCCCCTATGTACTAAGCAATAATCTATGCCAAACTTTCCTAAAACCATCTGTCGGTACAAGCGTATCAGGAAATCTCTCAGTTCCAGTCTTTCTAGAAACCTAACCAGAGCCCTCCAAGCTCTAGTCCACATGGGGACTGGTGGCTACTGTGGCCTACAGAGGTATCATCCTGGGATCTCCTCATCACCTGGAGATTCCCCTTACTGCATTCCTGTGCCGGATCCCTCGTTTCCTGATCTCACATCTTTGTTCCAGACTTATGCTTCCATTCGGGGAAAGCAATCTTCTAGTAGTTTCCTGAGAAAGAGTGCAAGGGAAGTCAATTTTCTGGGATCCTGCATGTCCGAAAACATCTTTATTCTACCTTCCCAGTGAGCTGGAAATTAGCCTGGGAGAAGGTCCCCCAGTTTCTAGCGTTGCAAACAATAAAGCAGCAAGTTAATTGATTAATTGTGTAGGACAATCCACAGAGATTTATTTCTTTAAAGGAAGATCAATCACCATATCCTGAACTAGAAAAATATCTTAGAAATACTTAATGGCCAAGGAAGGAAAAGAGATGCCCCAAGAAGCATGATTTAAAAATTGACTTTGGAGTTGCTGGAAGTCCACCACGACTGTGATTCCTGATCATCTGTAATCTGTTTTTACCTCTCTGAAAGCCTGTAGGATCTTCTCTTTCTCTCTTCTGTTCTGAAGTTTCTATGGGTCTTTTTTATTTCATTGTTCTGGACAGGTATCCAGTAGACTCTTTTAATCTTGATATTTGCATGTCCCTTGGCTCTAAGATACAGTCTTTCAAAATTTCCCTCCATTTTATCTATGTTCCTGCTGCTTTCCATTCTTTTGCTGTCATTGTTCTACTGCCTTGAAGATTTCAACTTTGTCTTCTAACCTTTCTACTGAAGATTTTTTTTTCTCTTTTTAATTTCTGCTGCCATATTATTTAAAGAGTTCCTTTGTTTTAGAATGTTCTTTTTTTACAAATGGCATCCTATTTTAATTTAATTGCTCCCTTATCTTCTACTTTTTGAAAATATTGATTACAAGTGTTCTATAGTTTCCTGCTTTGAGCACTGCCTTTATTTCTCCAAGTGTCTTTTTGCATTTGCTTTATGTCTTTGTCTCTCATGTCAGACATATTCTTCAAATGTCTGGTGCTCATTGCTGTTCATTCATATTTTAAGAGTGGGTCCCCAAAAAGCCTACTGGAAGATCATGAGTGCCAGGAGCCTTTACTACGGAGTGATCAGGTGAGGATCCAGGTGTTGTGCCGGGAAACCCCCAAACATCAATATCTGTAGGTATTTTCTTTTGGACCTGTCTCCTCAGAGAAGAATCTCTAACCTGCTGGGGACTGGAGGTCCCAGTGGGTTGGGTTCTAAGCTTGACGACTAAGAATTCTAAGGCATTCTTGGGATCTCACTGCTTCGTAGGCCCTCTGTTCCCATTTCTAACTGTAGCTAGCGGCCCTACTTTCAGTGCTTCTCTGGTTCACCCTTTCCTTATAGAAGCCTCTCATCTTCTTTGGGGAAGAGGAGTCACCTGCCTGCACAGGCTGGACAAGGCATCGGGAAGTCTAATGTCTATGACAGCCCTTCCAATAATCCTCTTATTTCTTCAACCACACCCCCATATTCCTGCTGCATGAGCTATCTGGTGTCTCAAATTCCCAAGCCTTTCTTGGGGGTGGTCTACTGCACAAATCCTCACAAACACTTAGTAGAAGAGAGAAAACAGAAACCTCATCAATGTATTTGTCAGAATTGACCAGGCTGTGCTGTAACAAACCACCCCAAAATCCCCACGGCCTGAAACAGTGAGGGTTGATTCTTCTCTCACAGCACAAGGTCCCACAGAGGTCAGCAGGGTGCCCTGCTCATCGTGGTCAGGCGGCACCTGTGCTGACAGAGGCTCTGCCATCTTGTGATGCCGCCATCTTAACGTGAGGGGGTTGTTTCCATGGGGGAAGAAAGTGTGGTCTTAGCTACTCTCACTTAGAAGCAACACACTTCAGTGCTCACATTTCATTGGCCATGTCTAAGTTCTAGGGGATGAGGAAGTACAATCCTTTCTGTGTTTGAAGAAAGAGAAGAACTGGAAATACTGGGAGCATTAATACCTCTACCACAGCCAGTTACCACTTTGGTGTTCCAAAATTTTGTTGTTCTCATCTGCTGGTATTTCCTCTCTCAGTCTTTGTGCATTACTTTACTGTCACTTTATTGGAGTTTTAGGAGAGAGGAGAGATAAACACTATTTGAAGCTGCACAACACACCACTCAAAGGAGCCAAAACCCGCCCAATCGCCACTGGGTGCTTGCTATATCAATCTCTGAGTCTACTGTCATTTTGATTTTGCTGTCTACTCAGAATGAGTCTGTTGCCTAAAGAGATCAGTAGGCTGTGGCTTTTCAGAACTGGTCAGTCATTATCAATATGTTTCAAGAGGGGGATCGGGAGACAGTTATCAAACATTTACCTGGAAAAGTGAAACTCCTTCGTAGAAGGCAAAACACATAAATATTTCTTCAAATTTTTATTATTATTTTTTTCTTTTTTAAAATCCTCGTCCATCCTAATTTGTCCTAGAAATTTTTAGAAGACAATTATTTTCTCTCAGTGCTGAGCATTTAATATGTGTTTGGTAAGTTCTTATGGATGAACAATCCCATTTTCTCATTCTATACAACTCACTAGCAAAGAAATGCCAGTCTGCTCCAAGTGTAAGGTGCAGAAGTTCTGGGGGAATTAAAAGTAGTGTTAAAAGCACTGATTTAAATATTAGCAATGATCTCTGGTGAGTGGTAATACAGGTGTCTTTCATTTCCTTACTTGCTTCACTGTAGTTTCTGATCTTGCCATTTTGAGAATGTGCTGCTTTTATAATAAGAATTCCAGAGTCCCTTCTGCAGGTCTGCTGACGATAATCACAGTGGGACAAATCCTTTTGTTAACACTGTATTTATGCTAATAAAAGATTTAGTTAAGTCTCAAATCCACAGCTCTTACATGGGGAAATTGCCCAGATAATACATTTTTTCCCTTTAAGTCAGTTGTTCTCAACCTTTCATGTGCTTAAGAATCTCAGGGAGAATTTATAAAACATAACAAAAAGACAGGTCACTGGGCCCCATATCAGGTATTCTGGTTTGGAAAGGAAGGGCAGTAACTTGCATCTTTAATAAGTACCTCCCAGCCAACTTCAGACCACACTGCTTTTAATAGCGCCTTTCCCTTTTGGTAACAGCATACATGGAGAATGAGTGTTCAGTAAATATTTTTTGATGCTGAGGTGGAAATCAACAGAACATATATATATTCCTCCCCTCCCATGATATCATCAAAGCAAAGGGATAGCAAGTGAAGGTCTTTCCTATAAATATGGCATGACAGATGAAATACAACCCACAAATTCAAATGGTTTAAAAATGACTGGTGGAGTATTTTAAAGCACAAGTTTTTGGTTTTGCTTTGTATTAACTATTCATAACCCAGTAAACCCTACCTGCTGATTTCTTAGCATCAAGCTGGATTTCTGACAGTGTGGGTTCCTAAAGAATCCTTCAGTGTTCTATAATTAATTCTATCTTTTGAATGAAACATCATGCAAGAGACTAAGTTGTTCTCCTGGTTCAATGAATAAAAGCCAGCTCCTGGCCCTACCATGGCTGTGCTAGGGGCTCATTGTGAGGCTGCAATGTGGTTAAGCAGGTCATTTCAAGGAGCTGATACAACTGAGAAAGCTGAAGGAAGAGGCCAGCATCTGGACCAACTGCTCCTGTAGCTTTTCCTCTGATGGCTTTCCAAGTTTCTAGAAGGATGTAAAAACTGGCCTCTTGCCAGCTCCCTACTTTTGAAAACCTGCTTCATTTCCACCTCATTTGCAAAATGCTGCAGTCCCTCCTAGCTAGGAGGAACTTGGAGACAGCTGGAAGTCAAGGAGAATTCTGCATGTGAGTGCACCTGTTTTTCACTGAATCAGAAGCCTAGAAAACAGAGAAGAGCTACAGGGCAAGTCTGAACTAACAGAACCAATGCTGCCCCCTTGCTGGGGAGGATGCAATTCCCTGGCCTACTACTGGTTTCCAACCTTTCCTTAAAGATGACAGCAGTTTAATCAGCTGACAGAAAATGTTGACTATTACTAAAAGAGGAGGTTAATGCTACCTCTCTGACCTGCATAGCCCTTTATATATAAGGAACATGAACAAATAGTTTACAATAATGGTTTCTCACTCCAAAAGATACATATTGAGAAACAGCCTGATGCACTCATAAAATGCAGAATTAAAATGAAATTGATTTTAACCTCTTGACCCTCTCTTACTTCAAGATCCATTTTTAAATGAAATTGCTTAAAAATTATTCAAGAGAATGGAAAAGTGATAGTCGAAGTAGACAGAGAATCTTTACAGCAAGGTAGCAGGAGCAAAGGTTAGTCTTCTTGATTTATTTTGAACAGATTGTGACACCTAGGCTGGCTGTTATCAAATTTCTTAGGTATTTCAAAAATGGAAAATAAAATGTCAACAGTGGCATCAATAGCTTTGTGTTACTCTTCACAATGAAACACAATTTGGTTTAAAACTGAAAACATGTCTTTTGTAAAGTGGGAAGGATGCCCTAGTAGGACCAGAAGTGAAAATTAAATACCTGTGAAACTCACAGTGAGGCACAGGGTGGGTGAAAAAAAAAAAAAACAAAACAAAACTGCAGAAACCCCTGACAGGAAAGGGCTCAGAAGGATTTCATTTCCCAAAGAGAAATCCTAAACCACCTATCCCACATCTTTAAGAGATTGCTTTAAGGCAGTGGTTCTCTAATTGTGGTTCTGGGACATCAGCAGCCTCACTTGGGAACTTGTTAGTGACAATGCTGAACTTTATCTGAGCCCTGCAAAGGGGAAACACAAAGAACAAAAGACATTCTATAACAAAGATATCTGCACCCAAATGTTTATAGCAGCACAATTCACAATTGCAAAGATGTGGAAACAACCCAAGTGCCCATCAATACATGAGTGAATTAATAAAATGTGGTATATGTATACCATGGAGTACTACTCAGCTATAAGAAACAATGGTGATATAGCACCTCTTGTATTTTCCTGGAAAGAGTTGGAACCCATTCTACTAAGTAAAGTATCCCAAGGATGGAAAAATAAGCACCATGTGTACTCACCATCAAATTGATTTCACTGACCATCACCTAAGTGCACATTTAGGAATAACATTGATCGGGTGTCGGGCAGATGTGGTTAGGGGAGGGGATGGGTGTATACATACATAACGAGTGCGATGCACACTGTCTAGGGAATGGACACGTTTGAAGCTCTGACTTGGGGTTGGGGGACAAGGGCAATATATGTAACCTAAACTTTTGTACCCCTACAATATGTTGAAATAAGAATAAAAATAATAATAAAAAGAAAGAAATCCCCTCACCCTTTTGTGTCCTGGGAAATGGCTTACAGCAAGGAAACCCCCTTCCCCACATTACTTAGGTAAGACTCAAAGATGCGCCCTTGTTTACCTGTGACAAAGCCAGACACAGACCCTCCAAATTCCCATTCTTTGTTTCATACATGATTAGCTGAACAGCTTGTTAACCAAGCTTTGGTTAAGCTTCTCTCCTTCTCCCAGGTGCATGAACTCTGGTCAGCATACAACCACCGCTAGGATTAAAGTCTTAATGCGTTCAACTCACATCCTTTCCATCCCACTTTCTCACACCCTGTTCTTTCTAGCCTTGGCTACTCCTTCCTGTATATATAAAACCGTTTGCCTAACCCTACAGGCACTTGCAGATCTTACGGTCAGAGGTTCTCCCACGGCAATAGCCTCCCCCTAATGGAACAGTACCGTTCTCCCCTTTGCAATAAATCCTTTCTAATAAAGTCGCTCCTTACTCAACCCAGACTTGATTTTTATTAACATTAGAAATACCAATTCTCGGGCTTTATGCTAGACCTTCTGAATAAGAAACTGAGGGGTGGGGGACGGTGTGCCCAGGAATCCATTTCTCAGCAAGCCCCCAGGCACAGTGTGGGAACCACCGATTTTCAGCGTCCCGCTAAGGGTCTGATGAGCGCATTCAGCACTCCCTCCCGCTGGTGTAGCACTCACGGGAGCATACGTGCAGGCTGCTTCTGAGGCTTACGGTGGAAAGGTTCTTAGCGTCCCCACAGACCATTTATCCCATAAAGTCATTTCCCAATGCCACACAAGGCCACAGAGCGCCACCTCCCCTCCCGGCCGCGCGTGGAGCTGAGCGAGCCCGAACCCAAACACACTTACATCTCCGTCCATCGGCCTCTGGTCGTCACAGTCCCTGGTGGGGCTAATGTCCTGGCGCATGACCCAGATGGGCTCTTTGGGCTCGTCGGGGGTGTAAGGCGAACGGATGGTCCTGGTTTTCACCTCCTCGATGGCCTCCTTGATGTCCTTGATGGCCAGCGAGATGGCATCCCTCTTCTCCTTGCTGTACCGCTGCCCCACCTCGCCGCCACCCACGGGGCCCACCGCGCGCTGCTGCCCCGCGGGAGCCTGCAGCCCGGGGCTGTCGGGGAGATCTCCACCCGGGGTGGGGGCGCGCTCCAGGTCCTGCTCGGCCTCGGGCATGTCCTCGGCCGCCTTGTCCAGGCTCTGCGAGCTCATGCTCTGCTTGACCTCGGCCACGATCTGGTCGATGTCCTCCTCCTGCTCGTAGCTGTCCATGCGCGGATAGGGCGCGAACTCCGCCTCCTTCTCCGGGCTGTCGGACTCGCCATCGGAGCGCTCGTCGTAGTGGTGCAGCCGCGCGCCCAGGGCCTCCTGGCGGTACGCGGCCGCCTCGTCGCGCTCCTGCTCGTACAGCCGCAGGCCGTCGCGCGCGTCCAACTCGGGCGCGTCCCCGATCTCCTCGTACACGTGCTCCTGGAGGCCGCCGTAGTCGGCGTAGGGCTCGGCGTAGGGCTCGTCCTCGCCGCGGTGGAAGAGCCGGTGCGTGTAGACGTAGCCCGAGTAGGCCGCGTTCATGGCCTCCTCGTGCTCCAGCGAGTGGAAGTGCAGGTGGTTGGGCAGCGCGCGGCGGTGCGTGGCCTCGGCGTGCTCGGCCTCCGCCTGCTCCGTGTACTCCTCGGCCTCGGGCCGGTACTGCACAGCGTACGCGCTCTCGTCCTCGGGGTCCTGTGCGCGCTCCGCGTCGTAGCCGTCGCGGGCCGCGGCGATCACGTCGCCCTCGGCCGTGTCCGTGTGGTTGTGGAAGCCGCTCTCCGTGCTGGCCGAGCGCGCCAGGCACTCCCCGCGCTCCTCCTCCTCCTGCGCGAGCTGGGCGCGCGGGTCCTCGATGGCGCGCCCGCGCTGGTGGCGGCCCGCATAGTGCTGCTGCTGCGGCGGCTGCTGCTGCTCCTCCTCCACCTCTGGATGCTCCAGGTCGGCCTCCACCGATTCGTTCACCTCCCCACCTGCCGCCTCGTCGGTCACCTCCACCTCCGCGGAACCCTCCAAGTGGTTCATGGTGGGCGTCGGGGACGGCTGGGAGAGAGGCTGGGCCCGGCTCACTGCGCTCTCATTTTGCTCCACTGGGCTGGGAAAACAAGAAGAGGAGAGGCTATTACGTGGTTCATGCTGTAGTGAGGCAGAGAGTACCAAGATAGCCATAAAAACAGCTGCTATTGATCCCTTTTGAATCTGGGTCAATTAAAAAGTGACTGCAAATTTAAACTCAATCTGACAGCACGTACATAGCTCATTTTCTTCATAGCATGCATCATAATTTATAATTACATATCTACTTGTTTAATTGCTTATTGGCTTTCTCCCTTCCCCACCCCTTAGACTGAAAGCCTCATGAACGTTTTGTTCTCCACCGTGCATACCATTCAGGTTCCGTTTCTGATGCGTATGAATAAAGAGTACTACTAAACTGAATGGGCCAATTGGCACATTTTCCATCTGCTAACAGATAAAATCTCTCCACATTAAACTAGGATCCCAGTTACTTTAGAAACAATTCTTTAAATAAATTTCAAGGAAAAATAATCTACAAGTGGCTACAAGTATGCAGCCATTCTGAGGGAGGCTCTCATCTGTGGATGGGTTCCCGCCCTGGCTCTGGCATTACTGACCCCGTTACGCTGGGGAAGTGGCTTAATTTTCTGAACCTCCACGATGAGACTGTACTCATTTCCTACATGCAGGATGTTAACAGTTATGACAGAGGGTAAAAGAGACTCTTGTGGTCAAATAAGTATGGAAAATACTGGGTTACAACTGACTGTTCATTGTCAATATTCAAGCGAAGAAGATAAGGGATGCATAGTTTCCCTAATTTGTTTGACCAGAAAACACTTTTTTCCTAGAGCCCAGTGTTCTGACAAATACAGCTGGTCTAATACAGTCAGGCATATTGTGGGTTCCACATCCAGGGACTCAACCAACCATGGGTGAAAATATTTGGGGGGAAAATGCAATAAAAAATAATACAAGTAAAAAATAAAGTATAAAAACTATTTACAAAGCATTTATATTAGGTATTATAAGTAATCTAGAGATGATTTAAAATAAATGGAAGGATGTGCATAGGTTGTATGCAAATACTATGCCATTTTATATAAGGGACTTGAGCATTCACAGATTTTAGTATCTGCCACAGTCCTAGAACCAAACACCCGCAGATACCGAGGGAAGATTGTACTCATTTCCCCCGTATACTCTGGATCTAAAATTCTACGATTTTATGAATTACCATTATAGCTGGAACTGGATAGCATGGCTAATTTTTAAAAAGATACATAGGTCTCTTTACCTATTTCTGGAGAAACTTGTAGCTATAGAGATAGATTTGGTTTCAACCTCTCTCAATTCTTCTTATCACAAGATAGCTTTATAGCATAATCTGTGCACAGTGTGTAGAAATAGACACAAAGTATATAAAAAACAACAACGAGACAGGCAGGAACCATATGATTTTAAGATATCTGTGGTAAATGGGCTTAGCAACATGTGTACACTGTACTTACTATGTTCTGGAGAGCCCCTCTTAGGAATGGACAAAATGGTTGGGAAGTGAACCTTTTTTTTTTTTTTTCCCTCCTAGACAGGGTCTCACTCTTGCCCAGGCTAGAGTGCAGTGGCATCTTCATAGCTCACTGCAACCTCAAACTCCTGGGCTTAAGTGATCCTCCTGCCTCAACCTCCCAAATAGCTGGGACTACAGGCATGTGCCACGACACCTGGCTGATTTTTCTATTTTTGGTAGAGATGGGATCTCACTCTTGCTCAAGCTGGGGAAGTGAACTCTTAAATGTAATAGCAGACAGCTCCAGGAGGGCCAGGGACATCTGATTAACTCTCTGGGACTGGTATGTATTATATTCTACTCAACTTCCTACCACAACCACAGCAATTTCCTTCAAGCATTTGTGACAGTCCTAGTAGTGAAGGAGGCCATTGTGGAGCTGCCAAGTCTACCTTCAAGCGGAAGTATCATGTTTCCCTCATTCTTTAATGGATCCACCCATGCCTGACACTAGAAGAAAACAATCATGGTTTACCAAAGAACAATCCTTATTGCTTCCCTACTTGACATCAGTGCCACTCATACAAATTATACCCAGCCTCTTTGGAAAAATTGTGGGCTCCTCTCATTAACTCCTGAAAACAATGACTGTGGACTTGGTATGAGAAAGTCTTCCAAAAGTGAGACTCTCCCTTGGGACTCAGATGGATGCTTAATGCTCTGAACAGAAGAGGCAAGTGTTGGTGCTGAAGACCACCTGGTTAAGTGGCCTCCAGTGGATTATGGAAAATAGAAAAAAATACTCAATTCAACACACACATGAGTAGTATAGTGTGCCCAAGTTTCCTTTGTAAGAACTCACTAGAAAAGAACATAAAGACTTCATTAAAGGTACATTGGTTCCTTAATGTACAAATCTAATTCTAATGAACACAAAGCAAGAATTGACAGCGAGAGATGGCAACGTATCACTGACTTTCCTGGGTACTGCTACCCTGTTAGGTCTCAGTTGTGTGTAGTCAATGTTAGAAATACAATAACAAAACCATATAAAGCACCTAAATCGCCCAAAATTCATGACAACCATACGTGGAACTGACCAAAACTCTGTCTTCAGTGAAAATGGCTCTTTCTCTTTTTGCTTGAGGAAAATCTATTGACATATGTATTAAAAAGAAATTTTAGCTTATTCTGGGTCAAAATCATATCAGACCAGTGAATGGTGCCCCCTCATAAATCACTTATTGATTCGAAGGAAACGGCATTTCCATGCATGTCTATACACTAAATCATGGTAAAGAAAGTTCTCTCTAGGGGAAAATACTGTTAAAATAATGTAGTTTTGGTACAATGCAGCTTTCTGTTCACTAAGTACATTCTCCTTATACTCCTATCCCCAAACCTCAAGGGAGTATTTGTGCATACTGTGTATTTCACTCACCATGATGGTTTCAAGAACATGGTTTGGGTTGTGGTATTGCACCTTGTTAATGAGCAAAAGACATTGACTCTCAGGGTTTCCCTAGGACAAAGGCAACTGGCAACTTTTCAGGGAAGAGCTAAAGTTGATGGTCAGGTCCACCACCAGCACACGAGAGGGCTGTTCTCCATACCCTGGCAACTTTGGGAGTGGTATTTATAAAAAACCATTGAGGCTGCTTTTTAAAAATGTCAGGTTATTGTGGGAATATATATTGGTACAACCTTTTTGAAAAGCAATTTGGCAAGATGAATTAAAGTCTTCAAAACGTTACCTACTTTTGCTCCAGTAATTCTTAGAGAAGTCTAAAAAGAAAAACTCAGGTGTAGACAAAGTTGTTTCTCACAGTATCTGCTTCAAGAGCAGAAATTATAAACACTAAATATTAAGCACTAACACTTATTAAGTACTTATAAATATGGTGCTAAACATGTTAGCATCATACTGCAATCCAGGAAGATGTGATTGTACTCAACCAGCCACAGCTGAAGAAATCACGCCTCCTTACCCTCCCTCTCACTCAGCTCCCAAACCCGGCCCCTTCCTATATTCGTGTATGGAACAGCACCATCAGCCTCCCATTGGACTATCTCTTTTCCTTATCCCCTTCTCCAAACTGACATCTGGGTCCCTTGTCTTAATAACTCTTGGATCATCCTCACCACCACTGCCCTTTCTTGCCTACATAGCTGTTCCCTTGACTCTGACTCCTCAGCCCCCTCCCCACGGCCAGCCTGATGATCTAAAATACAAATATGAACCCTGACATTCTACTCCTCAGCCTTTTCAGTGATTCCCCTCTAGTGCATGGTACCAATGCTTTGCTAACTATGTGCCAGGCACTGCTAGGTATTTTCCACATAACAACTCATTCATTCCTCACACTGGCCACTGAAGAGAGGACTGTCATTATCAGCTCTTTTGAAAATGAGGAAACAGAGGCACAGGGAGGTAAGGTGATTGTCCCAGGCTGCACATCTGGTGAGGGATGGCCCTGGCCTTTGATCCCTGCTCTCTTGCTCTAAGGTCTGTACTCTTAAGTCCTATTCCTGGCAAACCAAGCCGTTGGACCACTTCAGCCCTCTAGCCTCATCTCCACGATTCACCCTGCACCCTGTGTTCTAACAACCAAAGCTCTAGAGCTGGCCCTAACCGCCTTCCCCATTCTTAGGGTATTTTTTTACCTATAACTTTTCTCTGGTGAGTCTTTCGTGTCTTCCCCAGGGCACGTTCATACTTAACAAGCATCTATCAGGTGCCAGTCTCCAGGCAACATCCTAAGCACTGGGGCAGGGCAGTGAGCATGCCAGATGAGGCTTCCTCACCCGCAGGAAGCCCTGTACTAGCACATGGGGGAGGGCACAGGGAAAGAAGAGGGGCCGACAATAATGATGTAGGTAAGTAAACAAAGTACCTTCACAGTGAGACATTTCATGGAGAAAACACAACGGGGTAATGGCATAAAAAGTGACTGAGGAGAGGGTGTTATGTAGATATTGGCCAGAGGATGAGATATTTGAGCTGAGGTCTGAGTGGTCAAGAAAGAGGAAGCCTGGCAAAGATCTGGACTTGCTGTGTTCAAGGAGAGAAACAATATTTGTGGACAGGTGTGGAGTGAGTAAGGGACCGTGTGGTGGGAGATGAGGATGGAGGATGATGCGAAGGGGCCGAGTCAGGCAGGGTCGGCTGCAGCATGGTCAAGGGCATGGATTTTATTTCAAGTACAGTGGCATGCTACTAGGGAGTTTAAACAGGGGATTGATAAGGCCTGACTAATACTTCCCTTTGTCCCCACTGTCTTCTATCTCATTATTATATATATAATTTATTATAGCACCTGTCATTCTGAGTAACAATTCTTTATACATATGAAATCCTGGGGAAAAGAGGTTCTGCCATTTATCTTCACTTCCCGGTTGCCAAGCACAGAAGGTGTACATATAGTAGGTAGGTAAGTGTTTTGTAGTGATTAAAAAATAAAAAAAAAAATCTTCATCTCCTACCTATCTCACCCAATAGCTGGGGCTTTCTAGACATCAGCACGATCAGCCTTTGGAGAAGAACTCATCTCTCCTTTCCATCTTGGATCTTTGCTGTTCTCATCCACCCACACAAACTGCTTCACCTTCTTCTGATGCTTTAAGTGCCCCAAGAACACCAGTGATCGAACAATCTCCTATATCTGAGTGTGTTGATCCAGTTAGCATTTATTAGACGTGTACCAGGCACTGAGCAGGGCAAGAGGGATGCAAAAATTTCTAAACCTGCCTTCGGGACAGACAGTTTCAGTAATTCTAATACCTGGTGATAAGTGAGAAATAGAAGTAGGTTCAAAATACCAAAAGAGCCTGGAGTTAAAACAATGACAGCAACTGCATCACCCTGTGAATCATATTAAGTGCTACTGTTCTTATGGGTTCTGGATTTCACGAGCTAGTAAGTATCCTAGGTAAGCCAAGGAAAGAAGTGCCACCATCCAATCCACGTCCCTGTTTAGGCCCCACGTGCCTCTGGAGGCTGAGACAAGCAGGGAGGGGCAGCTGGCTGAAGAAAATCCCTCCCGCTTTACAAAAAGGCTGGTGACCTGCAAGACACAGGCAGGGCAGCCCCTTCCTCAGGAGCACCTACACAATGTGAGGAAGGGGTGCCGTGGCCTCCCAGCTGCAGGAATGAAGGCCTCTACAATACTATGCTGAGGCACAGATGGCTTTCTGGTCCATAGTTCTGGAATGTTCTACAGCCTGGCTGGAAAAGGTGAACAAGGGGAGGGAACTCCACTGCAGTGTGTGTGTGAGTATGTGTGCATGTGTACGTGGGGGTCAGGGGTGGGTGTTAGTAATGCAGGTATAGGGAAAACACAGGAAGATAGACGGGGAGGAGAAATTAGGAAAGAAAATGAAAGTGTAGCAGTCATCCTCTCCTCTGAAAAAACAAGAATGAACAATACAATTCCATTTATATAAAAACTTTTATACTTTTCTTTATATTTAAGAACAATGTCCTCCTGTGGACTTAATGAGTGTCTTTCCCTGCTGAAGTTGGAAGTAAAGTCCCATTTCTTTGGGACTGCAGTCAGTCCTAAGCCACCGGTACACATACTGCTTCAGTCAGTATGGTGTCAGCCACCAAGCCACTGGAGGGGCAGCCTAAGGCTCTGACACTGTGGCAATACATTACTGTCGACAGCGACAGACACAAAAACAGTTGTGGTTGCTAAGCGTATTTATGCAGTATTCTCTCTCTCTCTCTCTCTGTCTCACACACACACACACACACACACACACACACACACGCACACACACATAACATAGGTTGGGAAATTAACGGTTCTCATTTTTTTAAAAAAAGGATGAGAGAATAAGAATACCCAGGTATTGGACCCTATAAAAACATTTTCCTTCCATGAGTTGGATCAGTTGTGAAACATCTACTAGGGAATTCAAAGGACATCAGGAACTCCACCTGAACCATCAGTTCTTTTAAACATAACCCATTTACAAGGGTAATATATAGAAGACAAATAAAAAAGACTAGAGTTCATTAAAGCTTCTTTCATTCATTTGGAAATTAAATTTAGTGATAATGGGGGCCAAGATAGATACAAAACACATATTTCTCCTTTCGAAGATCATTTCCAGTTTATATTATAGGTCCCCATGGTCAGAAAAAGCCTCCTGACACAGAACATCTTGCCTCAGCAAAATATTTGTTTCCCCTGATATTCTTGTGCCTGAAATTGTGAAGCATAACTTGGCAGCTAGTACTGGTAATGATTTCAGAGTGAGCTGAATACCTGAACCCAAGGAGTGTTGCTGAATGGCTAGATGTCAACTAGAGTGAGGTCTCTGTGGTTGGACCTCAGGGCTGTGTCCTTGACCTTGCCTAGCTTTGATGAAGACTTGGGGCTGGACATCTTCAGTTTCCCCCTTCAGATCCCCTCTGTACCCTTCTCTGTCTTTCCTGCCCTGTGCCTACAAGGCTGGCCTCTCTGCATTGCATTAATAGCTCACTGGTATTCTGCCTTCTGTCTTGGTTTGGCCAAGGGGGCACTCTGGTGAGATAAAGAGGAGGAGGAAACTGAGGTTGGAATATTTATTTTCCCAGTTCCCTCCGTACAAGGTCACCTCAGATTGTGCCTCATCTGAAGGGAACAACCACACAACCTCCTTTGATGGCTTCCTTCCCTGCCCCTCAGGCTCACGTGCTGCAGGGGTGGTAGAATCCCACAGGGGCCACACCTTGGTAAACAGTTGCTCCATTAGACTCTTTGCTTCATTGCATATTACCTAATTGGAGTGCCCCATCTACTTCCTATTGGGATCCTAACTGATTCTAAAGGTGTGATACTCATACTGGTAGATGACAAAAAAAATTAATAAGTAGTTCATTTAAAGACAAATGTAAAACAATAAATAGTACAGCCATAGTAAGATCATGAAGCTGACACCGTAGTGGGGAATCCCAGGTTCCACTGTGTCTTCCTGGCTCCACGGCACTGCCTCTCCAGAGGCTGCATGACATTTGGGGAATAGACCCAGGAAATCCACACAGGAAGCTTAATGGGCACGAACAGCCTGGCTGCCTGGGTCTCAGCCCCTACCTCTCTCCTCTCTCTGAGACACATGCCACTTGGCCTCTCCCACTGCCCTCTTCCATCAATTGCAGGATCAGCCTGCTCCCAGTCTCTGTGCAATCCTAGTTTTAGTCCTAGCTTTGCCCCTCAGTCTAGGATTAGGATCCAGTCCCTGATCTTCCATCCAGTGATTTGGGTTTTTCCCCTGTGCACAGACTGCCCCAATGCTGACTGCCTCACCACCTTAGATACTCCATTTTCTGGATCAGGAATGCCAGTGGCTCATTGGGATATGACTCATTGATGGCTGCCGTATCCATAGAGATGGTGGACTGCCTGCTGGACTGAGCTTTCATCTACACATGGAGCTGAACTTGCCTTCTAGCACCTGCCCAACGCAGGGGGAGTGTCCTGATCTTTCTCAACCAGCCTTGGGAGACTTTATATTTACATGTCTCAAGGATACTGCCTTTGCTCAAAGACTTTGGCTACTCCTTTTCCGGAACAGCTTTCAAAGTGAATTTATGGGATTTGAAATTACCAGCAAATCATTCTCAATATTCTATTGTAATATTTAGTCATATATTTTTTACATCAAAGGATTTAACAGCACCTTATTTACAAGGGTTTCCCATGGATGGTGCTTTATAGTCTTCAAATATCAAATCCATCTCTAAAGGTTCATCCCACAGTCTATTCCACTTAATGGGGGATTATAGTAGTTAAAGGGACAGGCTTGGGAGATAAGATGCCTGAATTTGAATCCTGGTTTTATCACTTACTAGCTCTTTGACTTTGGATAACTTATTCACAGCAAATGCTCCAATTTTATCATTTCTAAAATGAGGATAATAATAGTGTCTCTATCACAGGGTTATTGTAAGAATGACAGAGATTAATATAGACAAAGTACTTAGAAGAGTGTCTGATACATTATGTGGTTTTGAACAATTATTAGTATATTTTCTGTATACACCATAATTAGTATTTAACAAATCAATATATAATTTTTAAAAAGCAAAAAATGAAACTAATTTTAATATAAATGATTCGGGCACATGGTACATTTATCACTATCACTATTTCCTAAATAAGGCTATGTAGAGGTGGAACACAAGCAGTTAAGCTACTTTTAATCTATTTTGAAACAAGGCTGGGTGTACATAAATCCATCAAATAACAATCACAAATGCTGAACTACGCAGAGGCCAATAGATGGGGTGCTTTGCATACTATATTTCTAACCCTCACAATAGTCCCAGTGGGAATTATCATCTCCACTTGCTGATTATGAAGCAGAAGCTCAGACAGCTTAAATAACTTGTCCAAGGTCACTCAGAGCCGAAAGGGGTGGAGGTAGATCTGCCTGGCTTTCACTGCTCATGTTCTTCCTATTACATTCCACTGAGCCCATAAAGCGATACGATTGATTTTCTTAAACAAACATCTAAATTGGTGTAATCCCTTTTAGAATAGTCACCTTGGCAGACGCTATACTTACATGTTCCAAGGGCACTGCCTCTGCTCAAAACACTTTGGCCACTCCTATACTGGAATTGATTTCAAAATAATTTATAAGCTTTGAAACTACCAGCAAATCGTTTGCAATGTTCTATAGTCACATTTAGTTATATCTGATTTTTTACCTCAAAGGGTATCATCCAGGTTTATCATCCACCTTATTTACAAGATTTGGCTGTGAATGCTTTTTGATGTTCTCCAAATATCCAGTATATCCCTAAAAGATGAAGATATACGATAGCCAAGATTATTAAAAAGACTCTGGTTCAAGCTCTGAATTCCAAAAAATGGCCAAAGGACACATCTTTAACATATGCCTTTCTCCTCACAGAGGAAACAGAAGGACAGAGGCCAGTTGGAAGAATATATACTTGTGTGATGACTACAAAATCAGGTTCATTTCTTTCAACCCACCTTGAAATCTGTCTAATTGTGGCTAATGCTAACCAGGCAGGGAAATTAATTCATTCGCTTGGATTAATTTAGTAGTGCCAACCACAAAGCTCTAATCACAGTGCAGCCTTTGATTAAAGAGAAAATTCTGAATTTATGCAGATTTTTCTTATAATCTAGCCCTTTGTCTAGCACTTTAATAATCACATCAGTCATTTATCATTCTGATTCCAAGAAAATACATGAAACAAGCTTAAGGCAATCACTGAAACTCAGAGGGGAGATCTTGCAAATTTTATAGGGAACTCAAAGAGATTTTCTTTGGAAATTAAAGCCGATTAAAAGTCTATCTGAATTTTTGTGAACTGTTCCTAGTATAAAATCAAACATATCTACATAATCCATAATTTATTTATTAAGTTGGTATTTTTCTTTCTGTTACCATCCCTTTTTTATGCCCCTAAACAACTTCCTTTCAACCCCTGCTCTCCCACCACTACATATATTATCTCTGTCACTACATCACACTCAGTTCAGGGGTGTTAAATCACCAGTTACAGTCAATCTGGACCATTCTCCTGATATTTCTATTTTACAGGAAGCTACACACACAGAACTACAGTGTTAAGGACAGCAAGTCTCTAAAATCAGTTCAGCCATGTTAGTTTTCAGAGGCTCATTAATTCATACTGCAAAAGGATATGGAAACGAGAATATCAGGTGAAGGACGAATGGAACAGTAATTCATTAACGTGTAGTCTTTTCTTTGAGACGACATCACTTCAACTTGATAGTTATTGTTACTTTTACAAATTATCTGCCTCATCAGAAAGTCAGTTAACTTGCTCCTCTCTATTCCCTCAAATTTTCAGTAGCTTCCTCTAGCATCTTCCTTCCCCACATTTACACCAGGATGTCAGCCACAATCCTAATTATGAAGCTTCAAATTGAATTCTTGTTTCTGAGCTTCTTTTAATGCACCAGTCAGGAAGACAGCAAAGGGTACACCGGCCATGATCTGCAAACATTTTTGCAGTTGTGTCTCAAATTTGCTATGCAAGGGTAATATTAGATGATCAAAAACAGCTGTATCCAGGAAGGTTCACTCCCTGACAATTCAGCCTCACAACTCCCAAAGAACAAAATCCACTAAGCAACTATTAGGTAGCAACGATGGAGATGACTTGAATTTGAATTTGATGAGCCAGAAATCCCATAATGATTCAAAGTCTCCCAAGACAATCAACTCTCTCAGTTCAGTCATGTTAACAAAAAGTTAACAGGGAAAGAAACAAAATGTAAGGAAAGGCAAAAACTACTTTTTCTTAAAAATGACTCACAGATAATCTGGAAACTCGTGAGAGTTCATGGGCCGTGTTGACTAGAATGTAAAGAGATAGGGTATCTGCAGCTACACTCATCTTCCAGTCCATTGATTTCATTTAGGACCCAAATAAGGAAAGACAAGTAAAAGCCTAGCATGGTTTTCTGGGACCCACAACCTTCCCATCATCCTAAGGAAAGACATGAACTTCCAAAAGAAATTCCTTTTAATTTGCTTTATTAAAAAATAATGTAGATTTTACTGGAGATTTTATATAGGGAAGATTGAGGTGAGAGATTATATCACACATCCCACCCCTTACCCTTCAAAAAAATATCTTCATTGGTTAAATGTTCCTAAGTCTTTCATCTCAGTCACCAGCCACAGGGTCCTCCCCTCTCTGGACCCTTTCCCTAACCAGTCCTGCGTCTTCATGGTTCATGTCCCTTCCTTCTGGATCATCACAGTCCGGGAAAAATGTAATGTGAGTCACATATGTAATAATTTAAAATTTTCTAGTAGTCATATTAACAAGTTATTTAAAATGTAATTTTAATAATATATTTTATCTAATGTATCCAAAATATTATCATTTCAACATGTGATCAATGTAAAAAGGTATTATTATTGAGATAGTCTACATTTTTTCCCACTAGGTAATCAAAATCTAATGTGTATTTTACACTTAGAGCACATGTCAGTTTGGACTAGCCCCATTTCAGGTGTTGGATAGCTACAAGTAGTTAGTGGCTACCATGTTGGATGGTGTGCAGTTCTAGACCTTCCTTCTGGGAATCCCAAACTCTCTCCTTTCTCTTGCAGAATAATTTAGCTGTGCCCCAGCTCTTCTGAAAGTATATACATACCATCTCCTCTCTCTATCCCCCTGTTCACCAAACAAAAGACCTTCCAATTATCAGAATTTTTCCTCTTAAATAATAGATTATGAATAACAAGTAAATGAGTGAGTGAAAGGCCTGGTTTTCACTGTGTTGCTGTGACCCAGAACCAAATCCTATACTGCCTGGTCATCAGTCTCCCAAGGGGACCAGTTCCATATTCCTCCCTCCAGCAGTTTTCACCACTGTTCTCTAATCTCAGATCTCGTTGGGCCCCAAGTCATTGTCACTATACCTGCTCCTTCTCCCCTCCACCACTCCCAGCCCTTGTTTGTGCCCATAGATAACCTTCAGGTGCAGGGCTCCAGCCAACCCACAGCCTCTGCTGCAGAAAACAGCAGAAGTTGCCCAAGGATGCCTCAGACAGGCAATGTGTCCAGGAGAAATAAAAACAGAAAGAACCCTTTTCTCTCACTTGCAGGAGGGCTGAGGATGGATTCAGAGGCAGGATATCACAGTGGTTAGGAATGCACACTGAGTCAGACTGCCGGGATTTAAATCTCAGTTCCAACACTCACTAGCTATGTGACCTTGGGCCAATCACTTAAGTTTCCTCTCACTGAACCTAAGGTTCCTCTTTCTAACTGGGGACAACAATATTATATCACTTACATCACAGGGTTAGTGTGAAGATTCAGTATTGTCATGTAGCACTGAGAATAAGAATAAAAAAATATACTTGTTAACCCATAGGCTGCACAACACCAAGAGTGAATCCTAACGTAAACTAGGGACTTTGGGTGACAATGGTGTGCCAATAAGTTCCTCAGTTATAACAAATGTACTTCTCTGGTACAAGATGCTGATAGTGGGGGAAGTTGTGTGTATGTGTGGGAGGGCATGGGGTACACAGAATCTCTGTAATTTCTGTTAAATTTTGCTGTAAATCTAAAACTGTTCTAAATAATATCTCTATGTAGATATTATATGTATTCCATTATTTAAAATATATAAGGCAGGCTGCTCCACTTTAACAAAACCACCCCTAACTGAAGCTTAAATGACATATGGGTTGGCCACAACTTGGCCAGTGTCCTATCACTGTCCCTATTCTAAGACCCCATGAATCCAGCTGTGGGTGGCAAGAACCTGATTTGCACAGGGGGTCTCTTCCTTGACCGCCTGGCTCAAATACCACCCCGTGACATCTCTGTGTGTGTGACATCTGTGTGTGTGACTGCTATTTCTGGAGCCTCCTGCCAAGCTCCAGCCCACACCCTGGGCTTCTGGCTCATAAAGTGCCTGTTCATCTGTTGGTAGCATTCGGCTCACATCTGCCGCTGTGCCCTCCCAGCACGCTGCAACCAAGCCTCATTATTTCAGCTTGCGCTTCGGTGAGCTGTGAGTGAGCTGTGAGTCATTCTGCTTGCCCACCGCACAGCAGCCTGCTTCAGCTGACAGTACCAAACCTCTTCGACCTTGTGTGGCTCACACCCATCCCCATCCAACTCAGGAAAATCATGCTTCTGAGCCGGCAAGCAGCTTCCAGCCCTGGATTTGCAACCATTGGTTCTTACAGCCTTTCCTCATCTATAAAATGGGTCAATGAAGGGTAATTTAAAAGCATCTATCAAAATTACCATTCAGAGGAATTCACGTATATATCCACACATAAGTGTGTGAAATGACTTAAGTACAAAGCTATTAAATTACAAAAGCATAGTTTGCGTTCACAAAGGACTAGGAACTAAAATGTCCATGATTAGGAAATTGGTAAAATAAATTATGGTGTGTTCATGGATAGAATTCTATACAACACAAAGAGGCTAATTTTCATGATAGACATAGAAAAAATTCCCTGATCCATTAAATTACAGCAAGTTCAGAACACTGCGTAATGAATATTATCATATATGTAGGAAAGGAGGGGAAAGAATATATATCTATAAAAATCTCTGAAATGACAAGAAACAAATACCAGTGGCTACTTCTTTTCAGGGGAGGAAGGAGAGGAATGAGAATTGGGCAGATTGCGGGCCAGGATGAAGGATGGAAGCTTTTCACCATGTGCCTTTTTGTACTTTTTAATGTTTGAACTGTGAACCTATTAAAAAAAAGACATATAATGAAAATAATAACCCATTCTGCCTGCCTTATGAGGGTGGCGATTGCTTTATGAACTGTAAAGTCCCTGGGAAATTTTATCCTCTGCTCTTGTTGAGGAAGGGCTTTGAGGCTGGGCTGATGTCCAGAATCCTTGTCAAACCTTTCTGTCTCTGCTCAAGGAGTTTTCTCACCATGTGCCAGGTCTCTTGCTGCCATGCTGGTACTCAACCTCTGTTTTTCTTGAATCCTCACTATTGAAGAGTGATGTGTCTGCTGACAAACAGCAGGGGTGTGGGGGTGGCAAAAAGGACAGTAAGTGGTTGCTGTACTTTTGTCGGAACTTCTAGTCCAGGCTGTGGTCATTCAGGTCTGTACTCCTTGAATTCAATCTTATCAGTTCACTGATGGATATAATTGTAAAGTAACAGAAATTTAGAACCGGAAGGTTGGCAAAACCCAACAAGTCCCATATTTTATAGATAAGGAAACCTGGAGAGACTACAGTTTTGACCAAAACCCTGCATGTGTTAATGAAGCCAGCACTAGACAGCTTGTTGCTGGGTCTCTTTCCACACCTCCTTCTGCTGCTCCACCATCATGCCAACATATTCATGTGCAAAGCAGACATGCCATCCAATTATAGGAGACAGATCTACTAAATAAAAGATAATAATTATAAGAAGATGCTTAGGAAGATGATATCAGAGCAAGGGAAAGTAATTAAAAATATGCAAACACCACAAAGCAAGTCTGATTGACCCACCATCCTTTCCTCCTACAGAACAATTCCAGCTCCAGCAGACACATGCCCTCTGTGAGGAGAGGCGAGAAGTACATGCCATTAATCTATGGCTATTTGGATACAGAATGTGGCAGAACAGGTTCTTGTCCACCCAACATTTGAGCTTACCCTCCGTAAGGTAGAAGTGTCACCAGGAACTACATGTACAAGCTCTCCTTACGTCTAGATGGGGCCATGAATAGTTCTCTTCAAAGGAATGAGAGCAGAAGTGAGGATGTCATTTCTGTGCTAGATCATCTAAGCAGTGAGTTTGGTTTTATCATGTTCTCTTTCCCTATCCACTGGCTAAACGCAGATGACTCTGGGACCCGAGTGATATCAGAATCACAAGAAGGAAGTAGCCTGTATCTCTGAATCAACCACTTGGAGAAAAACTGCCTACTGACCAGAAATGACCTGTATGGGCTTGCCACTGTTAGAACATTAACTTCTAATGTACTGTGCCAATAAAATTTTGAAGTTTATGTTATTCTAATCAATGCACAGGGACATTTCCACGAGACACGGAAACAAGCTTCTCAGTTTTAAAAAGGAATCATGAGTATCATGAGAAAAAATACCCCCTTTTCATTGTTTATATTTTTATTCTAGGGGTTTATCTAGTTTTTCTAGGTGTTACTTCCATAACTCTACACAATATATCACAAATTTATTGACTTAATTTAGGCAATAGCTAATGACTTCTTACTTTGAAAAATGAGGATTTAGCTCCCTTAACGTCTCCTTTTTCTTCTTTCTCCCAATATTTAATAATAATTATGTTTTTATTGGTTATGTTTATCATTTTAAATACTATCTTTATAATTAGTATATTGACTTCTTTTTCTGTAAATGACAAATCATCCTGTCTTTTCACTTTATCTTTCCCCTTCTACCTCCCACCTGCTGTCAATCACAATTTTATTTTTTAGATTTGTCAATATAACATCTATTTTATCATCTGCAACCACAATCAAATCTTGGATATTTTGTCTATAGGTTGAATTCTACAAATCAATAAAGAGCCATTTACTTTATGAGGACTGTAAATAGTGTTCACCTGTGTGCCAAGGAATCACCTGGGGATCTTGTTAAAATGCAGATTCTGATTGGTGGGTCTTGAGTGGAGCCTGAGATTATGTATTTCTTCTAAGACTCCAGATGATGATCTCACAGCTGGTCTGAGGACCACATGTAAGTGGTGAGTTTTCAGCATTCAATGGTGGTGATGAGAAGTCTGGTCCTAGCCTAATTCACATCCCTTGGTAGTTTTTTTCTCTCTGCTGTCTTTCAACTTATTTTTCTTATTCTCAGTGCTTGGGAATTTCAGGAGGATGGGTGTAGGTGCTGATCACCATCCTCTGCATTGAATGGTAGGCCATTCAATCTGAAGAGCTGTGTCTTCAGCTTTGGGGAATGTTCTATTATTTCTCTGATGATTTCCTCCTTCTTTCCCCTGCCATTTTCTCTGGTTTTTACTTTGAGACTCCTATTAGTCATATGTCAGAGCTCCTGAATTGGTCTTCTACTTATGTTTTCTCTGTTTCCATCTCATTCTCTTTTTGCTCTGTTATGTTAGATTTCTTCATCTTGTTTTTTTCCCAAGCCCTTCTATTGAATTTTTGCAAGCCTGTCTAATCTCTAAAAGTTCTTTTTCTATTATCTGTTTTCATATCACTTCTTTGTAAATATCATGCATTCTTGCAACTCTCTGAACATACTAATGGGAGCTCTTGTTTGTTTAAAGTTTCCTGGTTTGTTTTGCTTCCTCTGGGTCAGTTTTTCTGTTTATCTTGGTCTTTCTCTTTCATGCTGCTATTTTCCCTCACACACTTGGTGATTCTTATAGTCTGTTCACACTTAAGAATGTTAGGTAGATGGTGTTTTTCTTGATATTGTATAAGTAAGATTGTTTTGCCTAATTTATTCTGTTTAATGTCACAATGTACTGCTGGTTACAAAACCATTCCTTTATTAGTGATCATTAGATTATTTCCATATTTTTCCTACACAAATAGTGTTTCAATAAACATCTTCATAGATATATATCCTTATGGTTGGGTATGGTGATTTCTGTGGAATAAATTCCTGAAAATGATATTGCTGGTTGAAAGTAGTACATACGGAAAAACAATTTTTTATTATGGAAAATTTCAAACATACGGAAAACTGGAGAGAATTGTGTGATGATTCTCTTAATTTGACTTAATTTGACCGGGAGAATTACAAAGATATGAAGGCCAGTCTTGATTCATTCATACCCCTACTCACTTGCATCATCCTCTTGGATTATATTGAAGTAAATGCCAGAAACACAATAATTTCATCTGAATTTACACATTTTTTATTGTGGTAAAATATACATAATTTTACCATGTTAACCTACTTTTAAATGTACAATTCAGTGGCATTAGAACGTTCCCATTATTGTGCAATCATTACCACTATGAACTAATTACACATTTACATTTTAATATATTAATATATTGCTAGGTAAATTCCCCAAAATCTTAGTAATTCTTTTCCAACTCCAAAGAATTTCTGTTTCTCCACATGTAACCACTGATATAGTTTTCTTTTTTTGGGGGGGGGGGTGGGGAGAGGGTAGGAAACAATAAATCTTCCTCTCTTCCTTTCCCAAGTTCTGAACTAATGAAGAAACGTATAGGAACTACACAAATGGAGATTTTAAAATATCATCTGAAAAGCTGAATTGGATGATGTGTCTTTAGATTTGCAGTAAAATTGTCTTATTAGTGCTTCACCTCAGCATTAGATAGATGGTCCCACCTCATCACTAGGACATCTGTCAACCACAGGTGTCCCTCACAGGTGCAGAATCTGCAGGGGAAGCCTACTGCATGGCCAGGAGCACATGGGGATCGTCCTCTGTGCAGGAAAGTGGGGCAGGACAAAAGGATCCGGATGCCACTGATCCGGCACACTCAGCTTCCTTGACCAAATCCACTGACAACCCTCTTCTGCAGAGGAGGAAGTGAGGAGCAGGCGGAGGGGCCAGGAGTGTTATTCCACGATGAATCATCAGGCAGATTTGGAGTTACCCGACCAGATGCCATCAATAAATCTAATTTTCTCCTGTCTAGTAGGAGACATTTCAACTTGAGTTTCCTTGACAACTAATAAGGTGGCTGGCCTCTTTTTCATAGGCTTACTGGCCATTGCATTTCCTTTTGTGTGAACTGCCTGAGTTTCTATTGAGTTTTCTTTTTCTTATCCACTTGTAGGAGGCTTTTTAAATATTAGGGATATTAATTTTTTATCTGTCATATGCAAATATTTTCTCCTAGTATATCATTTGTCTTTTGACTGACTTTATAGTTTTTCTTTCCACAGAGGAACTTAAAAGTTTTATTTACTAACGCCACTCAGCAAAGATGAGGACCGCTTTGCTATGCTGACATGCAACCGAATCTTGAGCACTCTGCATTTATTGAAAATCCTGTAAAAGCCCATTGAAAAAGGCTGATGCCTTTTTAAAAAATTAGTGCAGTAAAAAGACTTGTTGTAATAGTTTTTACCTCTTTCCTTTGCTTGACAAGGATAACCTCATTAAAATCTACTAGTAGTTCCCCAGTTATTCATATGTCACCTGGCCACTTATATGGGCAGAAAATTATAAAATCAATTTAAACAGTTTAGAAAGTGAATGAGGTCACTTCAAAATGATTTTAATCTACCGCACTAATTGCACCTTAAGTGCCTGCACACATTTCTTCCAATTTAAAATTCTAATTCGGAGTTGACATCTTTAAACACCTTGGTGATACACCATGGAGTGGGTGGAAAATCTGTGCTGATTTTCCCTACCTCATCTGTAGGTGAAAGAATTTGCTCGTATCCCAAATCCATGGAACTTAAAAATAAGAAAGGCACTTAGAGCCTGCCTGGTCCAAAATCTCCATTTTTTTGAGACGAGGAGAACTCAGACAGCTGTTCCAACTCTTTCTAGGAGCCATCCTTAACTTCCTTTCCTATCTGCTAGTCCCGGTCAGTGATTTGTGGCATTTATCTACACCTGGCACACAGCAAAACCTTAAAGAAGTTTGCCAAATGATGAGTTGTCAAGGTCACATAGCTAGTAATTGTCAAAGCTGCCCTGACTCCTGATTCAGGACTCCAAACTGCTATAAACTGCCCAGACTTTGGAGTAAAGGGGATCCAAGTTAGAATCCTAGCTCTACCACTGGCAAGATGTGCTTCCACCAGCAAGGTTATTAACCCTGTGGACTGTCTCCTGGTTTCTCCTTTCCCTTCTGTTCTGTCTTCAGCCCATTCCAGCTGGGCTCTCAACGCTATCGCTCCACTGAATCAGCCTTTGTCTGCATCACCAATGAGTTCCTATTGCAAAATCTGGCAGTCATTGTACTTGACTAGGGGGCAGCATTTGATACAGCCTATCACACCCTCTTTCTCAAAGCTTTCTTCTCTCCTGGCTTCCAGGACACCACCTTCGCCTGCTCTTTCTCATCTCTCTGCCTGGTTTCTCTGCATTGGAGGAATTAGGCTCAGTCCTTGGACCTTTCTTTTTAGCATCTACGCATCCGCCCAGGTGATCTCATGCAGGCTCAAGGCTTACATACCATCTATATGATGACAATTCTCTAATTTATATTGCCAGCTCAGACTGCTCCCCTGGACTCCTCTGAACACAGCCTGCCTCCTTAATGCTTTACCGTGGATATCTGACAGGCACCTCAAATGATCACGTGTAAGCACAGACTTCTGATCTCTCCTTCTAAACCCGTTCCTTCCACTGTCTTCCTTGTCGTCCTTTTTCCAGTTGCTCAGGCAAAACCTTGCCATCATCCTTAAATCCTTTTTCTCATGTCCTGTATCAAATCTGTCAGCAACTATTGTCATTTCTACTTTCAAAATGGATCAAGAACCAACCAAACACTTCTTATTCCCTCCACTGCAACCACCATCATCTCTTACCTGGATCATTTCAACAGCTTCCTAATTGGTCTCCAAGTTTCCACGACCCTGTCAACTTTCCTAAGTTAGATTATGTATCTCCTCTAATGAGCTCTCATCTCACCTTCCCTCGGCCACCCTGGCCTCTTTGCTGTTCCATGAAATGCCAACACCTGCTTTGCACTCTCTGTTCCCTCTGCCTAGACTGATCTTTCCCCAGATAAGTCACATGGCTCTTTCCTTTCATTTCTTCATGCCTCTGCTTACCTGTTATCTTTTAAAAGAAGCTCTCTGACAACTTATCTAAAATAGTCTCCATCACTATCTGCTTACTTTATTTTTTTCATAGCATTTTTCACCCAACATATTACATATTTGTTTATTTTTTATCCCTCTTCCCCACCACAGCTGTGTCTCCAGTGTCTGGAATAGTGTGTGATACTTACCCTCTTAACAAATTTGTGAGTGTACAATGGAGTACTGTTAACTACAGGCACAATGTTGTACAACGGGTCTCTAGAACTTGTTCATCTTGCATAACTGAAACTTTAGACCTGTTGAACAGCAAATTCCTGTTTTCCCTTCCCCACATCCCCTAGCAACCACCATTCTACTTTCTGCTTTTGTAAGTGTGACTGTTTTAGATTCTTCATGTAAGTGGAATCATGTAGTATTTGTTCTTCTGTGATTGGCTTATTTCAGTTAGCATAATGTCCTCAAGGTTATTACATGTTGCATATGGCAGGGTTTCCTTCCTCTTTAAGGCTGAATAATATTCCACTGCACACATATATGACATTTTCTTTATCCATTCATCCATCAATGGATATTTAAGTTGCTTCCACATCTTGGCTATTGTGAATAACGCTGCAATAAGCATGTGTGTGCAAATACTTCTTTGAGATTCTGATTTCAATTCTTTTGGAAAGATACCCAGAAGTGAGATTGCTGGATCATTTTGTAGTTCTATTTTCAATTTGTTTTTAGGGAACTCCATTCTGTTTTCCATATCAGCTGCACCATTTTACATTCCCACCAACAGCATACAAGGGATCCAATTTGTCCATATCCTTGCCAGGACTTTTTATTTTCTGGTTTTGTTTTTGTTTTTGATAGTGGCCATCCAAACAGGTGTGAGGTGATATCTCATTGTGGTTTTGATTTTCATATCCCTGGTGATTAATGATGTTGAGCATCTTTTCATATACCTGTTAGCCATTTGTATGTTTTCTTTGTACAGAAATGTCTATTCAAGTCCTTTGCTCTTTTTTTTCTTTTTTTTTTTTGCCTTTTTTTGTTTTCTTATATTGAGTTGTAAGTCAATAAATATTTTTGAGTGAATGAATAAACAAGTCTCTATTTAGTAATAACTAAATTAAATTAATGTATGTAAGGCACTTAATGGAGCATTGTTACACTGTGAATTACTCAATAAATTAGTCATAAAAACCTAGAAAAATAGGGAGGAAAGTTTGACAGCATAGGCTCCCAAAAGGGTAAATATACTATAGAAAAGCAATTTATTTCCCCTTGAACTAATAAACAATTTATTAAAGATTAAAAAGCAATTTATTTCCTCTTGAATTAATAAGCATGCTAATTTTTATTTTCCTTTTAGCTTCAATTCAGAGTACGTTGCTCAGAACTAAGGTGAACATACATCTGATTCCCTAGGACCATCTCAGTTTATACTTTTTTTAAAAAGAATTTTACTTTCATAAAAAGAATTTTATTTTTGAAAACAGTTTTAAAATATAACTATTTATAATAAAACTAGTACATATGTCCAAAATTATATAATTTTTTAAAAACTAATGACCAAGTGTAGAGCAGTTTTAGGTTCTCAGCAAAACTGCACAAAAAGTGTTAAAAGAGTTCCCATGTATACCCCAATCCATTGACTCTCCCTTCCCCCACAGCCTCCCCCACCATTAAATTCTCCCACCAGAGTGGTATATTTGTCACAATTAATGAGACAACATTGACACATCATTACAAAACAGTCCAAAGTTTACATTGGGGTTCACTCTCGGTGTACATTCTATGGGTTTGGACCAATGTAAAATGGCATGTGTCCACCATTATAGTACCATACAGAGTAATTCCACTGCCTGGAAAATTCCTTGCAATCCTCCTATTCATCCTCTGGCAACCGTTAATTTATATTTTTACTGTACCCATAGTTTTGCCTTTTCCAGAATGTCATATAGTTGGAATCACACAGTATGTAACCTTTTCAGATTGGTTTCTTTCACTTAGTGATACACATTTAGGGTTCCTCCATGTCTTTTGGATGCCTTGATAGCTCATTTCTTTTTAGTGCCGAATAATATTTCTTTATGCGGATGCACTGCGGTTTATTTATCCATTCACCTATTAAAGGACTTCTTGGTTGCTTCCAAGTTTTGGCAGTTATGAATAAAACTGCTATAAACATCCATGTGCAGGTTTTGTGTGGACATAAGTTTTCAACTCATTTGGGTAAATAGCAAGGAGTGTGATTGCTGGATCATATGTATATGGTAAGAATATTTTTAGTTTGTTAAGAAACTGCCAAAACATTTTCTGAGTAAAATTATATATAATTTTGTTTAGTACCTTTTATTCTCAAAAATGTCCAAGTTTGGATAATAAACAGTGACTGTACTCAAGACAGATAATTCTCCTGAATTACAGAAAGACAGTATTTCACCTTAGGATTTCTGTAGTTGTATTTCTTTGCTCCGAATCAAAATGAATCACAAATAGCAATGAATCTTCTGGGGACTACTGGGGAGGGGAGAGAGGGCAAGTGAACCGGTTCTCATTTTCCTTGCAGGAGAAATCAGCACAATGAGGTTAAGAGGCTTCTGCGGGCTCCAGCCAGGCAGCTGCAGAGCAGGAGAGCAATCAAAATCGCAGTAAACGTCATTTAATGCACCACCCTCTCAAGACCAAAATCTTCCTTTATTGTCCAATTAGTTAGGGCTCCTTAATTTTTAACAACAGCACTCGATGGCTTTAAAACAGACGGTGGCAGTCCTGGGAGGGGCCACAGCCGCCAACCGGAGGGAGCCGCTGACAGCTCTGGAGCCAGGCTGCGGGCTGTGGCCCTCCGCTCCCGCTCCCTGCCGCGCTGGGATTTCCGCACCTGGCCGCTCCGCCCACCCTGCACCTGGGGCTCTGACTGCTCTGTGGGTTCCCCACTCAGGGGCGGAGCAAAGAAGTCTGGAAACCATCAGAAAATGGAGAATGACAGGGTTGAGGAAGTACTTGATTTTGTACCCTGCTACCTTTCCAGACTGCCCCACTGATTTGGCCCCTTCTACTTAAAGAAGTAGCCCTGGCAGCAGCCCCTCAGCTGTGCTCACATACCCAGTGCACAGGCTCCAGCTGGGCTGGGAAAGCCGTGCCCATCAAACGCACTGGGATAGCATTTCCTATGTCCCAGGGGCTGTTCTATACACTTAAATACTATTTAATCCTTTAAACAACTCTACGAAGTAGTTATTATCCAGCTTCATTTTAAAGAGGAGGAAACCAAGGAACAGATAGGTTGAGAAACTTTCCCAGGGTCACAATGCAGGTAAGCAGTGGGGCTGGGATTGGAACTTGTACGGTGTGATCTGTTCCAGAATCTGGTCTTGATGTGTCTCTCCGAGGTGCCAACAATGTTTGAATTTTCCCTAGTTAACCTAATAGGTTAATTGGATCTTTCTGCCATTTTGCTTCCATTCAATGGAATATTTTACAAACAGTAAAAGCACATTAATTTGGATCCAAATCATTTGACATAAATTGCAGGCTTCTCAAACTCAATTTCCTTCCAGATAAAATAGGGATAGATACAGTATGCACATTTGTTTCAAGAATAAAATAAAAAGTGTTTATAAAGTGTGGAGTCCTTATATCAAGAAACTGCATAGTAATGCTAGCTTTTGCTACTATTATTTTATTATTTTTATTTTGGGGCTGAAATAAAACTTTCCTTTTGTAATATCTATGAAAATAGTTCAAACAGTACTTTCAGCATTTAAGGTACCTTTAAGGGATATTTTTAGAACACTTTAAAAACATTTGCTCACATTTCAACAATCACCATGCAAATTACAAGTCATGCTCGAATATTCCTTATGGCACATTGCAAAAGACCGTCATCTATCAACCCTTTGTTGGCTGAGTTTCTGTTACTGAATGTAGTTGAAAGTAATACAAAGTCAGTTAATTTTTTAATTTTTTAAAAAATTTTATTTTCTAGAGACAAGGTCTTGCTCTATTGCCCAGGCCGAAGTGCAGTGGCACGATCATAGCTCACTGCAGCCTTGAACTCCTGGACTCAAGCGACCCTCTCACTTCAGCCTCCTGAGTAGCTGGGACTACAGGCATGCATCACTGTGCCCTGCTTATTTTTTAAAATTTTTGTAGAGCTAGGGGTCTTGCTATGTTGCCCAGGCTGGTCTTGAACTCCTCCTGGCCTCAAGCAATCCTCCTGCCTCAGCCTCCCAAAGTGCAGAGATTACAGGCATGAGCCACTGTGCCCAGCCAAAGTCAGTTAATGTAAATATTATCTATCATTCAGGATGGCTTTCTACCAATTTATTACAGATATGCATATAACATATTGCCATGTAGTAAGGTACCCTTAGACAAATTCTATCATTCAGGATGGCTTTCTACCAATTTATCATAGATATGCATATAATATACTGCCATGTAGTAAGGTGTCCTTAGACAAGTTCATGATAATACAAGAAAAAAATGGGACTAATAAAATGCATGTGTAGAGCTTCCTATTCTTTCAGTCCATACCTATCCTTATACACAGCGGTTCTTAATTATTTTGCATAATGGGGACTCTCACATAAGAACAGCTTTATTATCAGTGCCCAGTGATTGAAAAAGACATATGATGACTAATAGTTATAATTAATTCACAAATGCATTGAAAGGAATTTAAGTTGTATGAATTTTAAGAGCATTTACACGCATATGCCCAGTTATACTATTTCTACAGTCTATAGAGAATGCTTGTAATCTGTGAAGATGGTTTCAAGGAAGGATCCCTCAATAAATATGAGTCTTCACCCTCCCACCTGCCATTCTTCACCCAGGGCTTTGGCCAACAGGTTAGAAACCAACGCGTGATTCTTCAGACTAGAAGACATCTTTGGAGTCTCTGTGCAGCTTATGACAGATCTACCCTCTCTGGAACTGCTTCCTCACTATCCACAGGAGCTTAGGGATGGGTGTTGGTTGACCTTATTTACTCCACCTGGCCATAGCCAATTGCCTAGGGGTAGGCCCTTACCCATGACAGGTCCTAGTTCTTTCTGCAGAATTTTAGAAATGGGACTAAGAGATTTCTATTCTCATCTGGGCTGGTTTCATGAATAGAGGAATAAAGCCACCTTAGGAGCTGTAGCTTATCCATATTGGACAAAATAGGCTTGACAGAAGATGTGCTAACTGGCACAGAGAAACTGACACAGAGAAAGAAAGGGTAGATGAGAGATACTGGGGCAAAAACAAAAAAGCAAAAACTATCTGGGTTCTTGCTAGATTTCTCATCCTTCCTATGGCCAGGCTGCAGCTCTCTGGCTCTTGGGATCCATAAGACACTTAAAAATTCTTTAAATACATCTTATCCCCATTTTCTTCTCTCCTTAAGCTAATTTGAATTGGTCCCTCTTACTTGCAACTAATAATTTTAACCAATATAAACAGGAACACAGGGCCACACTGGTAAGGGAGACATCTGCTAACTCACAGAAGATGTTTGCAAATAGTTGTAAAACATTGCAAATTTTTGTTCTATTGTTGATCATGTGTTTTATCTGTCTCTCCCTTTATATTAATATTTGAAATACAGTGATGGCAGAGATCAGCCTCTGCTATAATTTGTAAACCTCAGGGCACCTTTTAAAATGTACATATGTAGAAGTCTTCTGTACACTCGCATTCATGATGATGATTTTACAATGTCTTGATTAACTAATATGAGTGGGTTAGCAGAAGCTATCCATTTTGGCTCAGATGTGAAATTATTTTAGATGCTAAAAGAAAGAGAACTTGAAAACAGGATATTTAAGCCAATTAACTTATGAATGAATGACCTTCAATATAGGTACTTTTAAATGTCATGGAAGATCCAGGTGGAGGTCATGTCTTCAGAGAAAAAGTGGGCATTTGCATCTAATCTTGGACAAAGCAGACAAAAACATACACTGGGGAAAAGATTCCTTATTCAATAAATGGTGCTGGGAAAACTTGATAGCCACATGTAGAAGACTGAAACAAGACTCATACCTTTTGCCTCTCACAAAAATCAAATCACGGCAGATAACAGACTTAAACCTAAGGTGTGAAACTATTAAAATTCTAGAAGAAAATGTGGGAAAGACTCTTATAGACATTGGCCTAGGCAAAGAATTTATGAAGAAGACCCCAAAGGCAATCACAGCAACAACAAAAATTAATGGGACCTGATTAAATTAAAAAGCTTCTGCCCAGCCAAAGAAACTGTCACGAGAGCAAACAGACAACCTACAGAATGGGAAAAAATTTTTGCATGCTACACATCCGATAAAGGGCTGATAACTAGAATCTATTTAGAACTCAGGAAGATCAGCAAGAAAGAAATCAAACAGCCCTATCAAAAAGTGAGCAAAGGACATGAATAGAAATTTTTCAAAAGAAGATAGAAGTATGGTCAACAAACATATGAAAAAATGCTCAACATCTCTAATCATCAGGGAAATGCAAATCAAAACCACAATGAGATATCACCTAACTCTAGTGAGAATGGCCTTTATCAAAAAGTCCCATAAAAATAAATGTTGGCGTGGATGCTGAGAGACAGGAACACTCATACACTGCTGGTGGGACTGCAAACTAGTGCAACCTCTGTGGAAAACAATATGGAGATACCTTAAACAGATACAAGTAGACCTACCGTTTGATCCAGCAATCCCATTATTGGGCATCTACCCAAAAGAACAAAAGACATTCTATAAAAAAGACATTTGCACTTGAATGTTTATAGCAGCACAATTCACAATCGCAAAGATGTGGAAACAACCCGTGCCCATCAATACATGAGTGGATTAATAAAATGTGGTATATGTATACCATGGAGTACTACTCAGCTATAAGAAACAATGGTGATATAGCGCCTCTTGTATTTTCCTGGATAGAGCTGGAACCCATTCTACTAAGTGAAGTATCCCAAGAATGGAAAAATAAGCACCACAGGTACTCACCATCAAATTGGTTTAACTGATCATCACCTAAGAGCACATTTAGGAATAACATTAATCAGGTGTCAGGCAGATGGGGGGGGAGGGGATGGGTGTATACATACACAATGAGTGCAATGTGCACCGTCTAGGGGATGAACTTGCTTGAAGCTCTGACTGGGGGGGGCGGCAAGGGTAATATACATAACCTAAACTTTTGTACCCCCATAATATGCTGAAATAAAAAAAAATGTGTGGTATAGTTTTAAACATGTGCAGAATCAGGGAAAAGTCACAGATGTTAGTATTCAGCTTGGCATTTATGCAACCAGCATTTATTGAATGGACATTTTTGCAACATCACATGCTACATGAGTCAGAGTTTTTGCTTGGAAGAAAAAGTAAGTGGTTTTAATTTCAAGACTAATTTGATAAAAATTTTTGGCCAACTAGGATTTTAGGGGATTTAGGAACAAAATGTAAAAGAGCCAAAAAATGTTGAATAATTAATTTTCACCTTTATTCTAAAAGCTTCCACCAAAAGGCCCAGTTTTGGAGAAAGAACAGGTGTTTGCATATTACCTGCCTTAAGTTTTTACTTAATTTGTCCTTGAAAAACAGTGCAAACAATGTTCAGTCACCAAATTACCTTTTTGCCAACCTGGTTTCCCATTAAGCTACTCAAACTGTACATGTCTCAGTATAACCTACATTACACAGAGAGTAAGACCAAGGAAATCAAGTGTTTTATTTCTGGTACCTAGAAATTTGCCAAAAAAAAAAAAAGAAAAAAGAAAAAGGGGGCATTTGAAGAGCTGCCTCTGCTTTAGCTAGTGGGAACGTTCTTCTTTATTCTTCTTCAGTTTATAAATTTCCTAACATATAATATTATAAACTTTGAAATTACACAACATACATTTACTTTTAAAAGTTTACAATTCAGACCAAGAATTCTTCAGTACTTCAGATGGAGAATGCAATCTGAAAATGGGGTGTCACTTGTATTTGGGGTATCATTTGTACTTTTTGGCCTAGATTCTATTTCATCATCATAAAAACCAGCATTTTGCCCTTTGGGTTAATCTATGAGACTGAGACAATCTTCGATCCTCTCACTGGAGCATTCAAGATAGTAGTAGAGTGAGTTACTCAGAGGTCAGTCTACCTTGGTGCTGTGAAAAAAACTGCTAGAGACATGTTGCAGGTTGCTTTTTCCTGTCCACAGTTCTGTTTCTGTAGGAATGGTTCCCACCCAGGGACTCCATTTAGGCTGTCGTGGTTTAATTAGAGAAGACCAAGAGAGCTGGGGGGGACTCTGAGAACCCAGAGGGTGCTGCCCCCTAATGGCTACCAGGGTCACAGCACATTCCCAGGGCCTGGCCATCCTCATTTCTGAGGGGTGTCTCTATGGGTGTGACCCGCTCCTCCTTAATTAGAACGACCTTGAATAGATTGCCCATTCCTGGGGAGGGAAGCCTCGAAAAGACTAATTTTATAATTTTTCCATGTTAAATATACGTGGTAAGCAAAAGAAAAAAATACTTTGTTCAGATCATAAGCCAGCATTTCTTTTAATACATAATTTTAAGGAATAAACCTCAAAGTGAGGAGCAGGAGAAAGCAAATGGTTTAGAGTAAAATGATATAAATAAGGACTTAGGGTCTTTAAGAAGGCTGCTGAAGCTCCTCGTGTCTCAGTTTCCTGACCTGTCAGTGAAGGCAATGCCCACGTGTGACCTAGCTGCTTCACAAGAGTTATTCTGATGATCAAATGAGATAATGCATGTGAAAAAACCATGACAATTTAAAAGTGTTATAACTACTTCTGTTTTGAAATCATCTGATAGAGTTAAATTTATTATTAAGAAAAGGTTATTTTTCACAGTTTACTTCCTGTTGCTGGAAGTCACTTGTGAATCTTGTGATAGTCTTTAGAGTGAGAATCAATTGTCAGAGCATGGAGACCAGGGAGGAATTAAATTCAGCTGCTTAGGGACAAAGCAAGCCCTGCATATTTTTGTCTCATATAGAAGTGCAGAGGTGAGCAGTCCAGGGCTGGTATTGAGGTTGTATGATATTGTTGGGAACTCGGCTCTTTCCGGCCCTGCACTCAGCCTGCCATCCTTAGGGCTGGCTCATATTTCCAAGATGGCAGCCTGAGTGCTTGCCACATGCCCCTATGGGGCAGATCAGGGGCAAGAGAGGTGTGTATCAGCAGAGTCATCTCCTTTTAGAGAGCTCCCCTAGAACCCCCATCCCATGATTTCCACGGATAGCTCCTCAACCAGAAATGTGTCACACTGACCAACCCTACCGGCAAGGAAAGCTTACAAACAGTTTTTGTTGTTCAGACGGACACATTGGTACCCCAAATAAAACCTGGGTTCTCTTAGTAATCAAAAAGAGTGGATATTGAATAGGTCCCCCTTACCTCAGTAATTGAAAATGCTGATTACTAGAATGTTAATTTTATTAAATTTCTATTTTTAAGATAGTTCAAAGCTGGATATGTATTGGTAATATCCTAAAAGAAGCAGAGCTCCACAGCCTTGGTCAGGGTCGTGGCCGCAGGGCTGGAATGAGATCCAAGCTTTCCCTCTTCCCGGTCAAGGGCTTTACTCAGTAGACCACTCCATGTCTGTTTTCCAATACAGCCACCATGTGGGGTTCCTACCAACCCAGGGGCTGGGTTCAGCGGTGTAGTCAGCAGAACCTGTGCAGATGTTACCTTACATTATGAAGGGATCTTGTAGACATTATTAAGGGGATGTGTCTTAAAATGGGGAGATTATCCTGGATTAGCTGGGTGGCCCAACCTAATCATGAGTCCTTAAAAGTGGAGAATCTTTTCCAGCTGTGTCAGAGAGATGAGCCCAAAGACAGAGGAAAGGCTCAAAGCATGAGAATGACCTGACACCCCCTCTCGCCTTTGCTGACTTTGAAGATGGGGACAGAGCACATAAGGGAAGCAATGGAAGCAGCTGGGAATGGCCCTTGGCTGACAGCCAGCATGGACATGGGGACTTCAGTCTGCAACCTCAAGGAAATAAATTCTGCCAATGGGAATGAGCAAAGGAGTGGGTCCCCCTCTAGAGTCCCTGGAAAGGAACAGAGCCCTGCCAACACCCTGCTTTTAGTTCATGGACCCTGTGTCAGCTTCTGATCTACAGAGCCTTAAGAATACATTTTTGTTATTTTAAGTCACTAAGATTGTGGTCATTTGTTACAAGAGCAATGCGAAATTCATACAAATGGGTTAGCAGAGGGTGCAAGTGTTTCTGAAATATTTCTTTCATATTTTTAAGCCAGCTGATAAACGAAATGTCCCTTTCCCTGCACAGGAACAGCTTATGACAAATTATTGGGGTGGAGGCCATCAAGGGGTAAAAGGTAGTAGGGTGCTCACGGGTTAAGAAAGAAAAAGGAAAAGATGGGAAAGAAGTGAAACCCTGGAAGAGAGAGGACAGAGTCATATGCTGTTGGAGGCTGCCCGGTACCAATGACATCTGGCCTTAAGTACCCTCAGGGCCAGGCATGTCAGAGATGCTCTAGTTTGAACATCCTGCTAATTGGCTGGCTCCCCTTCTCCCCACTAAGCCCTTTGGGTATTCTCTTTGGGGCAAACAAGGTCATTTGACTTCAGATCTCATCTGGAGTAGAAATGGCTGACATCTCCTTTGTTACAGCAGCAGCTGCTGAGGCAGCAAGACAGATGCAGCCTGAAATGCCCAGAGCGGTGGGAACCAGCCCTCTCAAAGGAAGAGCAAAGATGCGGCCGGACTCGTCTCCACAATGGGCGAGGTGAAAGAAAACACGCAGGAAATCACAGGGACACACTCAAATGTCTACGGGCCAGGCAGGTAATGCAAATGAGCGAAGCAAGCCAGGTAGAAGAAAAAGTGGTGTGTAACAGCCACGGACAGGGTGAGCACCAGCCCCAAACAAATCCAGCTGCAGGAGGCTCAGGCTTCTCAGTTTGCAATCTCATCTTTGAACAAAGGACAGGGCATATTAGTGGAAGCCAGTTGTCACTCACCCCGCTAGATGTGGGTTTGCGGGGTAGAGGGGGTATACCCTGGCTGTCATTCTCCAAATACTCAGCACAATGCCTGGGACACTATAGGTGCTTAGGACAGGGCGTGGTTAAGGACGTCATTCTGTCCAGGGAACATAGCCAGCTGAGGGCTCTGCACTTTTTGTCTGCTTGTCTTCTGTGCTACTTTCATCCAGAGTTGTCTCAAAACCCACAAATATTTGACTTCTTTCCATTTCGATCCAGGCGTCATCAACTCCACACCCTATCAGAGTCATGACATGGTCTATAAATTTTAATTCCGAGTGCTTTTATAACTTCTCATAAACCCCTTGGTGGTCTTGGGCTCACTGGCCTGTAAGTGACCTCTCGTGGTGAAAGAGGGTAACTGCAGAGCAGAGAACCTTTTAAATTTGAGCAATTTGATTCACATCAATCCAATCAATAGTTATAAAGCATCTGGGGGAGAAGAGAAAGTAAGAGCAGAGAAGTTTTAAAATAAATTTGTAATTTTTTTTAAAAAGGAATATTTTTATATGGATAGCAACGTGGAAAGGCGCCTTACATTAGGACAGAGGAGATAAAATTTTCGAATTTCTTTTTTGTAAATTCCCAGGTTTGCTGCAAAACTGGGAACTGAGTTTTTCCATCATTTATTACAGGATTTATATCCTGAAGATCTGGCATCAAATCTGGAGTCTGGTATGCATAATATATATGAACTTGAGGCATGTTATTTAAAGCTTCTGAGACTCAGTCTCCCCATCTAAAAAATGGGAGGAATACCTGTCTCACTTCACTTCTTTGGTTGTTATAAGGTCTAAGTTAGACGAGGTATATACAATGTTTTCTGTATTGGATCTCATATAGTGCCATCATCAGTCCTCACATTTACTTATTTTTAAATAATGCCACAAAATGTATTTATAACCATTAAGTGCTACAGATATTAATTTGTCAGGGATTCAAGAATAAAAATAATAAACTCCATGGAAAGTGATGTCATTTCTATCCACTAGCCATCTTTCCATAATATACACATAGGTCAGATTGATTTCTTCTTCCTGCCTTCCTTTTAAATGCTCTCTGAAAGTTTCCTCCTCTTCTTTCTCAACTCTATTTGGGCGATTCCTTTATTTGTTCTATGTTCAGTTTGTTCCCATATTGTTTTATAAGTGCCCTTCAATTAATTCGTGAATGTAGGGACTTATTGGGAATGATACAGAGAGAATTCATGTGTATGGCAGATGATTGGTCAAAGGACCTGTAAGTCACTCATTCACCTATTTATTTTGTGTTTATTGTGCTCCTATTATCTGCATGGCACTGTGATAAGCACTAGGGATATGAAATGAGTAAAACAGGCAAGGTCCTTGCTCCCATGGCTCTTACACTGAGGAATTTACAGTACAAATAATCAAATATATCCTGTGAGTTCTGAGAAGGGCTGTAAAGGGAAAAAACAAGGGTGAAGATACGGGCAATGGGAGAACGAGCATGCAGTTATCTGGGGAGAAGCATTCCAGAGTGAACAGCAAGTTCAAAGGCCCTGAGGGCAGAGCAAAGAGGAGCATTATACTGTCCCCCGTCATGTGGGTTTTTTTGGTGGGTACACTCTATCAATGTGCATACATATATATGAATAAATATATACAACGTGTTATATTTTAAATGTATAAATATATGTATAAAACACCTATTATATGCATATATTAAAACCTCATCAGAAGTTCTGTTAAAACCTTAGCTATGAGAAAAAACAGTGTTGACATATCCTGCCAACAAGATAATGTTCATTAAACATATATTTTTGTGACAAGAAAAATGTTTGGAAAAGTAATTCAATCGATACCTTTTGGATCACTAACCCGCTCTCAGGCCCTGGTGGCAGATTTCCAGGATGAGGTCATGGCTGCGCTGCAATGCTGTCACATACTGTGGCTCACAACAGTGCGTGTGGCTTCACAACTTAACATCAATATTTTAAAAAGTAAAATAATATGTTTACTTTTTAATTTTAGCTTATACAGTTTCCAAATCTATCTTTTTGTTTGTTTTCTGTATTTTTTTTCTGCCAATGACAAACTATCTTGTTACAAAAAGCAGTCTGGGTGACCTTTTTTGTTGCTGGAACGAAAATTCTAATTAATATGATGAGTTTTTGAAGGCAGGGAGGAACAAGGCTGCTGAAGGTTTCCATGAAATCTTCATTAGTGTAAAAGCTGTGTACCATGAAATGATAAATCTGAAACATCTCACTGTTTCTTCTAACCTTTGCTGTGTAGACAGTTGCGGGCTTTCTCTTTCTCTACTTAATTCTGCAAACTTTAATGTCTACTCTGCACAAGGCATGGGGCTTGTGGTTAAGAGTGGGCAATATGGCTTGAAAGAGTGACAAAAAAGTATCATGAAAAGCCTTGAATACTACAGCAGAGGTTGTTGACACATTTTTCAGCCATCACGAAGGATTTCACGGGAAAACGTGAAATGAAAGCATCAGTGTTGCCTTCCAGATGATCTTCACAAGTTGGGTGATTGTTATATTTAGGCTGAGCCTGGCTGTGTCCTCCAACTTGCTTGATTCATTGAGCTTTTCTCTTCAAGTCTTAGAAAGCACATGCTACCAAGCAAACAGAGAGTAATCAGCTAATGGCTCATTATTTATGCATAAAATGAAGATGTCCTGCGTGAAAATCAATTCACATCGAGTTCAAACACACACATTCAACTCTAAGTAATTTATCCTCCTGTTTCTCCCATGGAGGAGTTTAACAAACCCAAGCTGGGAAGATGAATTTATAACACAACTTGTTTTTTTCTCCAAAGTGAAATATCAATGCATCCAAAGAATCATTTAAAATCAATGTCACTTTTAAATTCAAAACAGATACGCCTTCTAGCATTTCAGGGCTAAAACTCACTGTTAAAGTGAGTACTGTTTATACTTTTTATTCTGTTTCAGAGCAAAAACTATATTTTAAGAAGTTGGGATCCAATTCATTCATTTGGGATCCAATTCATTCATGTACTAGAAGTTACCCTGACAGGTTTTGTTTAGTTTTAAGATCAGAGCTCAATGGTAAATTCATTTTTACAGAAAGAGGGCTTATAAAAATGTAAACTGATATTTTTAAGAGTTGATCTCTTTCTATCCTCACCTTACTCACTCTCCACAAACAAAATGGTGCCCTTTCTTGAATGTTTTCTTTTAAATGGAGGTATAACTTACTGTATATGCACAAATCTTAGTGTACAGTTTGATGAATGTGTGTGTATGTATATGTGTTTGTATACATATCCTGCAAGATATAGGATATTTCTTTTTTTGCCCCTTCCCAGTCCATACCCCCTCTTCCTCCAGAGAGGTAACTGCTGTTCTCACTTTTATCATCATAGATTATGGATTACCTGTTCTAGAACTTCATAAAAATATAATCTTACAGTATACACCCTTTTGTGTCTAGCTTCATGGGCTCAACATAACATTTTAAAACTTCACCTATGTTGTTGCATCTATCAGTAACTCAGACTTTTTACTGCTGAGTAGGATACCATATAGCATAGCATTTTATGAATATACTTAAACTTGTTTATCCATTCTTTTATTGATGGACATTTAGGTCATTTCCAGTGTGGGTACTGTTTTTGACAGTTTGTCATGGGGCTGAAGACTGTGCTAGATGGGCATAGGAAATGAACTGAGAATTCTAAGTTATGAGCACAGGTTTTTTTTACAGATTGCTCTGGATCCTTTACATTGCAAGTTCTTGACAGAAATAGAATATATCTTTCTCACACCCTATAAAGTGTCTGAATCAGAATTATTAAGCATCCAATTAAATATATTTGGTTTGGCATGGTGCTAATGAATACACAAGTGTGGACTGAATCCTATATGGGCTTACTGGTTTTTCTGGTGAAAAGAGCTCCAGTCCCAGGTTTCAAAAACGACAGGGACCCCCTGGGCCACCTCATCAGTGCATGCTATTCATGTTATTGACCACAACGGCAGTGAAAAGAGTATGAGTCACCTGGACAAACTCCTCATCCAGACTACATAGTTAATCCAAAGTCCACCATGTTGAATTTGGGTGAACTGTAAGGTCATTTATAAAGCAACTTATTCAAATACCTACTGTTTACAATGTTAATAAAAATGCGATGGAAATATTAATGGCAATTAACATGTTCATTCTTAGATGTTGCATATACTACCTTTAATCCTCACAATTCTGCCAAATGAATGTTCTTTTCACATTTCAAGTGAAGAAACAGACTCAGAGACATAAAGTACATTAAGGTATACACTTAGTATCTAACAGAGCCAGAACTTGATCCTAGGGTGTCATATGCCAAAGCCCACTCATTCTCCTTACGCTGAGACATCTTTATACAATTAGTCGGCACCACATATTCCATGCTTGAAGAAGTTAGAGACAAGTGCTACCGGCTCACTCATAATCCATCCATGATTTTTGATGATAAGGACTCCAAAAGCTCTACTATCTCCATTCCAAGAGGATCAGCACACAAAAAAACTCCAGAAGTTTCCAGCAGCATGCAGCACTTGCAGGGAGCTTAAATATTATACAACAAAGTCTTATCTGATGTGCTCATAAGAGCAGCTTTCATCAGTGCTTCAGTGCCGCATCAGTCAAAACATTTCATCACTTCTAATTTTTCTCTACCTTAAAAATAAAATTATTTTGATTGTGAGATTTTTCTACTGCCTCTCAAATAAGGCACACACTTTAAAAATAGCAAAGAACGGCAGATATTTTTAGGTTTAAAAAAAAAGCCATACACATAGTGATGTCCTCAGATTCCAAAGATAAGCCTTTCTATGAGAGCTTTTCCTATTCCTTTTGATTCAGTAGTAAAGACACCTGCAGAAAGATGAGCTCTCTTCACAAGGCGATTTCTTAAGAATTCGTCGCAGACATACCAGATGATAGCACGGAGATAGATGAAGCTATGAGAGCTGAAGAACGACTGATGATTCCGATGTCCCACACGTGTCCTGAGAAGACAACGTTCCCATAATTGAAGTTTTCAAAACTAAGTGAGGCACGGCAGACAAAAGCATTTCAACATCGGAAAGTCATTTTTCCTGGAGACGGTCCAGGTTTCTTCTAAACAGTGGTGGATGATTTAACCACAGAAATAAGTTTTAATAACATTTGCACAATCATTTTCCAATGCATGGGAGGAAACAGGCTGTACTACCAGGCTGTTTCACCCAGATTTAAAACATTCCTTAGACTGTATGAAGGGGGGATAAAGGAATGGATAACCACCTGGACACCCCCACCCTTCACCCTCCTTTATGCCTTATTTGACCAAGTGAGTTTTAGAGGCTGGGGCTACCTATTATGTCACTTGTCTTTTTTATAAGCATCTATTTTGTGTTACATAAAATCCCCATAAATATACATTTTATATCTGAAAGTATTATATGGGCACGTAGTAATTTGTTCAATCATTGGCAACATTTAAAAGATGGACCATCTCAACGTAGACAGGGGTGCAGAGAGACAGACATCGCTCTTCCTGTATTGGCACACTTGGGAGTATAACTGGTACAACAATTTACTAAACACTTTGGTAATATATATGAAAATTTATTAATTTAACAAGATACATCAAAATCTTTAATGCTTTTTTATAATTAAAATTTCTAGAAATAAATAGCTTGCTAAAGTAGAATTTTAAAGATGAGAAAGGATACTTCATGGCTGTTTCAATTTATATTTCTGTGATTACTAGTGAGTTGAACAGTTTTCTAGAAGCACACTGGCCATCTGATTTCCTCTTTAGGGAACTGTCACGTCCTCTGCTTGTTTATCTATTGTGGTCTTAGTGTTATTCATAAGAATTATATAAGCTAGTTATGTAATGAGGATACTATCCATTTATCTGTCAAATTTTGTTTATGACTCAGGTCCCTGTTTTAATGTAAGCCTAAAACTGATGAACTCAAAACAAAGAAGCAGTTAAGTGGCAAAAAAAAAAAACAAAAAAAAAAACCCAAAACAAAAAACAAACCACTTTCATATTTTTAGCTCAACATGAACAGCCACTTGAGCCCAAATAGCAAAATCATTTAGTTAATTCTCAAACGAGGTGCTCAAACGCAGTGAATGGAATCTTTCACAGGAACCCTTTAAGCATAACAATTATACAAACGTAACCAAGAGAAATATGTCATTATCACATTGACATGTCTCCTCATGTCAAGTGGAGAATATTGAATCAGTTCAAATATATCTGGATCTGAAATAAAACCAGGTTTCTTTTGGTCAGCAAGAACAAAACAGGAGCATTTACATCCTTGTTCGGTCCACACACTAAAGACCGAAGTCTTGGGGATGGGTACAAGAAAGTCAGAGAGATGCTGGACACAGACATCTGGACTGCAAGTCTTGTGGGCACAAGTGTGCTGGACAACCCATCAGGGTTTACACAAATGTAGCCAATGACAACTTCCACTGTGGTAAGAATTCTGATGCCCAGGGTGAGTTTGTGGCCAAGTACAGTTGTACTTTATTATTTATTGCAAAGGGACCAATAGTTAGCACTTTTAGAAAAACACAAACTTGTGCATCATTTATTCCTTAGAGAGAGGGATGATGTCCACTCTCAATAGTCGCTTTGGCTCTTCAATTATACTGTAAAATTATACCATAAAATTAACTGTGACAGGTTGTTTTATTCCTTTTTTGTCAACCACAAATACCATGGGATATATAATTTGGTGATCAAAGCCTTAACTTAGGAAAGTTAAGAAAGATTTTAGGCAGCTGACTGATACCTAACGTGCAAAGGCAGCGCAGAAGAGGAAATTAGCAAACACTCAGCTAAAATGTTCTCAAGGACAGGGATTCATGGTAATAAATGGAATCACTTCAAGCTTGAAGAAGGCTACCTGTGGGAGACTGCCGGATCGCTTCAGGGATCACTGCACTTCATCAGCCTAAAAATGGAGCTGCCTCTAGAATTTCTAGGTCAGCAAAATATAAAGAAGAAACACTAAAATCTAACAAAATGAGAGGTTAGCATGAATCATTTATAAGGGGTGAAGAAAACCATAGATGAATAAGTTAGGAGGCTATACATCAAATCTAGAATATTGTAACCATGATAATGAACAGTATTATTCACAAACGATGGAAAAAGGAGGTGAGACAATTTGATATATAAGTAAAATTCCTATAATCTTCCCGATAAAGCCTCTGCTCACTCAACTCCACAATGAGAATCTATGTCCAAGTCTGCTCAGGGTCACATAACTCCTTTAGCCATAGCAATGTGTAGGTGCTTATTAAATGTGTTCAATACATAAAGAAAGCTTTATCTGCATCCTGGAAGAAAATTATTTGATCCATTCTTCAACGTCTTCAGAGAAAGACTTCATACAACTTCTCTCAGAGGTGAACTTCTGAGGACCAGGGACAATGAATAACCCCAAATTCATCACAGAATCTGTAAACCTAATTTTAAACAATAGTCTCTTCCTCTTCCTCTGTCCTCCAATGCCCTGTTGCCCCAAATCAGAAATGTTTATGACTGCAAAGATGACTGACTGGTGGTCATATCCACAGATAATGCCTTTCCCGTTTTTGAACACAGCTATCAATGAGTGTTAAAATATCAGAGACTAGGCCATACGATGGAAAAGGAGTAGCAGATGTTTGCTTGGATGGTTTCCAACCGTGCAGTCACTTACACAGTTCAAACCTGAGGCCATAGGCTGCAGAATGGTTTGGTTTTATTTTGTGTTTTCCTTGAGAAGGTACATTCTCTCTTGTTTGCCACAAGCCTCAGTGTTCTTGCTTCTCTTCTACTTTGCCTGGTTTACCCTTTACTGAAACATTTTGTGGCCTAATACAGGTTCAATTTTTGTCAACGATGTATGTTTTGCTTGAAATGTATATTGCCTGTTGGGGCAGGGGTCTTTATATAGTCCCAAAGTCAAGTTCATTAATGGTGTTGTTGAAATATTCCACAACTTTGGTCATTTTTTGTCTGCTTAAGGTATTATTTTCTGACAGACAAGGGTTAGAAATCTCCCATTTTAATTATAAATTTGTATATTTCTCCTGTCATTCTATTAAATTTTGGTCTATCTATTTTGAGGGTTCAGGCTCAGGATGTTTATATCTTCCTGATGAATTATTCCAAAAAATTAAAGTTTATTTTGCATAATATTAATGTATAATAGTTATATCAGCTCTCATTTTTAAAACTATCACCCTGATTTCTCTTTTTCTACCCCTTTGCTTTGAGTAATTTGGTTTTGGGAGTATCTTATAAACAGCATCTTCTAACAGATTTTAAACATTATATCTTCTAATAAATTACATCCAAATTATGATTACTAATTTAATTGGACCTGTTTCTCTCATTATTTTTTCTATTTACCATGCCTTTTCTATACTTCTGTTTTTCTCCCCTCCTGATTGCTATTACATTCAGTAACTTCTTAATTCTTGTTTTTTAACCAATTGATACTAAAGTTAGATATTCTGTTTTTATTGTTTTTGTGACTACCTTAAAATTTTTAACATTGACTCAAAGTTAATCAACATTTCTACTCTCCTTCAGGATAAAAAAAAGGATCTTAGAATACTTTAACTCCAATTACCACCTTCCGTGATTGCTATCTAGTGTTTTAATTCCATCTTGCTTTTAATCCACACCCCTAAAAGTCATTATTATTGTTATTAGTCAATATTTGTTTAAGTGAAACCTCTTATTTATGACTCCCTTTTCTCACTGTTCATTATTAAAAGCTACTCCAATCTTCTGGGTTCTATCTCATTCTTACAGAAATACATCTTGAGCAATTCTTTAGTGAATATTAATAAAAAGCAAACTTAAAAAGTCTTTATAGCCTCCCTTTTAAAAAAATATATTCTTTTTGGGGTGAAGGTTTAAAATATATACAGTGAGGTACATAATATACATGCATCAATAAAAACACATATCACCCAGATCAAGATTTATAACATTTCATCACACTAGACGTTCTCTCACACTCCTTCTCTGTCAATACCCGCATGAATTTATCCACCACCCCCCTCCCACCTGCCCTGCACCCAATGAATATTACTTCCATGTGAGCACCTAAGTGTTGATCAGTTAGTACCAATTGGATGGCAAGTACATGTGGTGCTTGTTTTTCCATTTTTGTGATACTTCACTTTGAAGAATGGGCTCTAGCTCCACCCAGGATAATATAAGAGGTGCTAGTTCACCATTGTTTTTTATGTTTGAGTAGTAAGTATTCCATGGTATGAATGTACCACATTTTATTAATCCACTCATGTATTGATGGGCACTTGGGTTGTTCCCACATCTTTGCAATTGTGAATTGTGCTGCCATAAACATTCCAGTGCAGATGTCTTTTTATAAAATGTATTTTTTTCCTTTGGGTAGATGCTTAGCAGTGGGATTGCTGGATCAAATGGTATTTCTATTCTTAGTTCTTTATCTCCATATTACTTTCCACAGAGGTTGTATTAATTTGCAGTCCCACCAGCAGTGTAAGAGTGTTCCTATCTCTCTGCATCCATGCTAGCATTTGTTGTTTTGGGACTTTTTGATAAAAGCCATTCTCACTGGAGTTAGGTGATATCTCATTGTGGCTTTGATTTGCATTTCCCTGATGATTAGAGATGTTGAGCAGTTTTTAATATGTTTGCTGGCCATTATTCTGTCTTCTTTTACAAAGTTTCTGTTCATGTCCTTTGCCCACTTTTTAATGGGGTTGCTTGATTTTTTCTTGTTAGTTTTCTTAAATTCTATATAGATTGTTGCTATCAGCCCTTTATCGGATGGATAACGGACTTAAACCTAAGACATGAAACCGTAAGAATTCTAGAAGAAAATGTCGCGAAAACTCTTACAGACATTGGTCCAGGCAAAGAATTTATGAAGAAGACCCCAAAGGCAATCACAGTAGCAACAAAAATAAACAAATGGGACCTGATCAAATTAAAAAGTTTCCGAAGAGCCAAGGAAACTATCATTAGAGCGAATAGACAACCTATAGAATGGGAGAAAATATTTGCATGCCACACATCCTCTCTTTCTTTCTTTTGACCTCAAATATTATGACATTTTAAAAAAGTATATTTTAACTAATTTTTCTATTTATTTGTAGTTAAAGGAGACTGTGCAAGGGCTTTGTCCATCTTGTTGCCAGAATCTAAATCTGCTTCTCTCATTTACCTGCCTGACCCCTACGGGCTTTTGAGTGGATAGGAGAAAGAACCCTGAAGCTACAGAGACCTGGATTTGAATCATTGTTTTACTACTGACAGATTTCCACACTGCCAGGTTATTTAACCTCTCTAAGCCTCAGTTTCCTCATCTCCAAAAAGAAGATGATAAAAATTCTTACCTCAAAGCGTTGTGGTAAAGATAAAATATGCAAATGTATGTAAAGCACCTGGCATCGTACCTCAGTAAGCACTCATCAATAACAATTAATACAGGCTGAGTGTGCCACATAAAAATGCTTGGGACCAGAAGTGTTACAGATTTGTATTTTTTTGAATTTTGGAATATTTGCATTATACTTACTAGTTGAACATCCCTAACCCGAAAGTCCGAAATCCGAGAGGCTTCAATGAGCACTTGCTTTGAGCCTGACCTTTGAGCATCGTCAGTGCTCAAAAAGTTTCAAACTTTGGAGCATTTCAGATTTCAGATTTGGGATGCTCAACCTGTATTATTAAACATTGCATAACAACATTATTTAACTTATTAATTCACCTACGCAGGAATCAAATCTAAGTACAGGTTGATGCTACATAGAAACAAAGATATCTTTCATGAAAAGTAGTAAGCTGAATAATAACTAAATATGATAATATATGTAGGATACACAAGCTTATGCTTTACAAATACCACCTTACAAAAATTCCACATTGGCAAAATTTTCCAAGGTTTGGAGAAAATCCTTGAAAGAGAGACAAGATTAAGAGAGAGAGAAGTGCCAATGCATAATGAGATAAGGGGCTTGCCTCAGGATGTAAATCAATGTACTTGCTTCCTTCACTGAGAAAGTTGTTATGATAGAAAGATGAACTAAACAGTGTGTTCTGTAGTTGGTTTAGATGATAGTGCAAACTCCTTAACTCATCGCAGACCAGGAACAAACAGCTCACTTGACTGGGTACAAGGATCACACTTTGAGTGATACCATGTGAGGGACATTTCAGTACTATCCTAAAAGTGATATCATTGTTACGTAGGAAGGAAAGTGCCCTGGATGCTTGGGACCCGAGTTAAGCAATAACCTCAGGTGGAGAACAAAACTAATAATGCTACATAATCAAAGAAAGTTCATTATAAATGAATCAACGTCAGCTATAGCGTCCAGAGGTTCATTGGAGTCTTGAGGGTAGTTGATTTGGGGATATAGATGGAAATGCCAAGTCTACAACTTACCCTTGTGGGTCTAGGGGATCTTTTAAGGTGACTTGATTACAACAATGTTCATTTCTGCTATTTGATCACTACTAGTCTTTTTGGTGAGGGAGAGTAATAATTTTTGTCAATTAGTTTTTTCATTATTTTCCCAAAGAAGCAGCAGTTGGACTGACCTAATATACTACCAAAGTATTCATAAACCTAATGATATTTTCCATGTACATTCCAAAGGAATTAGCTTAACTGTCCTGATTTTATCACTATATAAATATATATTGAAACATCACACTGTACCGCATAAACATGTGCAACTATCATATGCCAATTACAATCATCATCATCAACAAAAAGATACAAAAGAAATTAGCCTGCTACTGTAGGGCCAAATCAAACCTTAGATTTGATTCACAAGAGAATTATACCTTATAGTGTAAGTATTACTGGCACCTTCAAAATACCCCAGATTGTGTTGATTCTATTTGCTTTTCTGCTTTAGTCAATACTTTTATAAGGACAGCAAAAAAATAAAATAAAAATAAAAACATATTGTGTGTGCTTGGTCTGCTGCAAAGAGAACAAACTAGATCTGCCCAAATAAAAATTTTAATTCTGGGCTTAAAAATATAATACAATGCTCTTTTAAAATACTGATTTAAAAAATAAGGAAGTTAAAAACAATCTGCTAAAACAGTATTGGTAGACTTGAACACGACAGAAAATAATTATTTTAACATTGACTATCACTATCAATTCTAAAAGTTATGGTTTACAAAATTTAGCTTGCTTCTTCAGAAATGACTGTTTTCTAAATCTTGTAGAGAATTCAAAGTCACTTCATGACACTTGAAAGCCTTCAGCTAAGCTTTGCTCTGGGCTTCTACAGCCCACTGGCTAGTCCAGTCCATTTGTAAACTGAACCCGTTCCACACACAAGTCTCAAGTCTATCTTATCCTACAAACATAAAGTGACCTAAATTTGGCAAGATCCTTAAAATATGAATGATATACTCTTGCATTCTTGGTTACACAATTCTTAATTTTAAGAAAAAAGGATATTCCCATCCAACTTGTCATCTTTTAGTTAAAAATGATGTTTCTCCATCCATGCAAAATGGACTTGGAAATTAAAAAGATTTTTCTACTAAATTTTCCCCCTACTTTCACCAGCAAAGGCAATATCATCAAAACTTCTCTTCTAAAATGACTGCAAGGAAAAAGTTGTCCCATTAGTAGCACAGCTTTCATCAAGATCCAATTTAGAGTTTACTTCCTACTCTCTAAAATAACAGCATTCCTTTGAATTTGAAAGTATGGATTAATATATGGGTTACATAGCTTCCAAATCAGGGCACCCATACAACCCCTATATTAACCTTTCTACTTCACCTGACTCATATTGGTAGAGAATATATTAGCTCATATTATTCCCAAGTTACTAACTACATGGCTTAAATTTTTTTAAAAATTCACTAGAGAGACTTGTCTGTCCATCAAGATTGAGATCACTCTAAAGAAACCAATCCCTTCTGGCTGCTTTGGATACTGTGGTTCCTGACACTCACACAGACAGATTTCTCCAAGATGTGTAAGAGAACAGGAGGTCTTTAGCTCTGCCAAAGACTGATTATTTCCATAGCACCCACTGACTTTTGTTAATGTAAAAGTCACTCGGATAAAATGTCAAGAAATACAAGCTCTCCACTTTGAAAGCAAACAGCACAGCCTCTCCTCAATGTCAAGTCCCAATAAATTGCGGTTGGTGGCATTCATTTCACAGCAAGAGACCGTTTTTCTGGTGGTGGTGTTCTATGCCCGGGGACATTATCTCCATCAAGTGCACAGAAAATGCAACTCCAGGATTTGTTCTACGAAATCTGGATTCAGTCAAAAGGCCGCACTTAAGGACCTAAAAGGCCACATGTTCCCCAACCCTGCAACGCTGAATTCCAGAAGCTCCTTCCAAAGCATTCTCTCCTGACTTCAGTACTTCTAATAACCATCTCTCGGTTTCAGGAGCACAGGCTTACAAATGACTGATGGAACTCACACCCGAACGCAGTTAATCTGAAGAGCCCTGGAAGAGCAGGGGCAATTTAATCTCCGCAGCAACGCTTTGAAACCCAGTGACAACCGTAATGGCTTTAATGCCAAATGACAATCTCCTTTCAAGAGCTTTATGAATATTAATACAGTGATCACAGAGCAATATTTAAAAACAAAGAGTATGTCTTCACTTTCGACTGCAACATCTCTGAACTGTAAAAGGCCCATTTCCCCCTCATTTTCATAAGTGATGGATGTGTATTTCAATAAAGTGGGCTAGACATTGCTTTTACTGCTGGGGTGGGAGTTTACGAAGTGACCCCTTTATGCTCTCCCTCAGCTGACGAAAGTGAAACCCATGATTTCAGTCTGCCAATTTTTAAATACATACAAGATTAAAACTGCCCAGTATGTGCTCAGAAGATGGCCAGAATTTTTGGAAGTAAAGAAGCAGGAGACAGTACTTCACACCCATTAGGAAGACTATTATCTAAAAATCAGAAAATAGCAAGTGTTGGCAAGGCTGTGGAGAAACTGGCACCCTTGGGCATTGCTGGCAGAAATGTAAAATGATGTGGCCACTGTGGAAGACAGTATGGCTGTTCCTCAAAAAATTCAACAGAGAATTACCCCATGATCCAGCAATTCCACTGCAGGGTATACATCCAACGTTCATAACGGCATCACTCACAATAGTTAAAAAGTGGAAACAACCCAAATGGAAAAAACCTATTTTAAATGATGGTACAGTAACCCCTGAAGAGCCGGATGAAATATTTCCAATGTGAATGCAGTGAAAAAACTGCCGCACAAGTATGTAAGGAACAAGAAGGCAAATCTTTCTTTGTTGTTTCTCATATAGCAAGGGCATAAAGCCAAGAGAAATAAAGGTTCTAAAATATTCATTCTAATCCTGAACTAAGAAACAGAAAACAAGGCTGATTATTCACCGACAAAAGCCTTCAAACAACTGAAATGTGGAGGTGGTTGGAAGCACTTGTCAGGCAGAGTCCTGGGTTCATTTATCATCTGCGAGGCCACCTTCCCAGGGCCCCCATGTTAGCCAGGTGCCTGCCCTGCCCCAGCAGCCTCCAAATGTGCACTGAGGCACGGCCTCCACGTGCCACAGCCAACGCCCGCACCGGAACAGTGATGGCCCTGACATTTACGTGCACGCTGGTGAGGGTCTTCAGGCAGTCTCCAGCAATTCCATCCACCCCCGTGGCCACAAATCATCTATCCACCAACGCTCCCAAGAGCGTGTCCTTGCTTCTCACCTCCCTGTGGACCTTCATGCAATAGCCAACTACCAATCAGGTATCTCCTTGCCTCTGTCTCAAACTGCCCCAAAATGATTTCACCATATTTTATTCTCATAACATTTCTTCTTTCATGTTATATTATTCATCTCGATGAACAGCCCTGACACCTACCATTTCCAAAACAGCACCATGGCTGCTATGGATGGTTCATCGCCCTCCCTCCCTCTCTACATGCAGTCATTCGGCCAGTATTCCCGCCCTGCCGCCCCCACACTGCCCTGTCCACTGCACTGCTCCACGCCTGCTGAGTCCTCTCTTACCTAGGCCCCAGCATGACTTCTTACTGTTCTCCTTCCCGTCTTTGCTGTTTCCCAAAACATTCTCTACTCTGTAGCCAGAGTGATCTTTCTAAAATGCAAACCAAGTCATGTGCCTCTGTTTAAAATGCTTTGGTGGGCCGGGCGCGGTGGCTCACGCCTATAATCCTAGCACTCTGGGAGGCCGAGGTGGGAGGATCGCCTGAGCTCAGGAGTTCCAGACCAGCCTGAGCAAGAGTGAGACCCCGTCTCTACTAAAAAAAATAGAAAGAAATTAGCTGAACAACTGAAAATATATATTAAAAAAAGTAGTCTCAGCTACTCGAGAGGCTGAGGCAGGAGGATCGCTTGAGTCCAGGAGTTTGAGGTTGCTGTGAGCTAGGCTGATGCCATGGCACTCTAGCCAGGGCAACAGAGTGAGACTCTGTCTCAATCAATCAATCAATCAATCAATAAAAATGCTTTGGTGGCTCCCACGGCTCTCAGAGCAATGACCAAGCCCTGACCATGTGCACTTGGGCACGTGGACCAACCAGCTTCACCTCTGCTCATGCTCTGCTCCCACTCCAGCTCCAAACTCCCTGCCCTGCACCTGGAAACACGCCTGGTCCTTGCCTAGACTCTACCCCACCTCTTTACCTGACCAGCTACTGCTCATCCTTCAGAACTTAGCCTAAACATCAGCCTCAAAATCCTTTGCTCAAAGATCCTTCCTTTAACTCCCCCAGACTCAGGTGGGTCTCCCTGTTATGTGCCCCCATAGCGATGTACGCTCCTGCTTTTTTTTTTTTAACACAGATACCATCAACATCCTCATCTGGAAAATCTCGTTTTATGCCCTGGTCCTGGGTCCCTTTGTCCTGGGTCTGTAGCCCCCCACCGTGCTGACCATCGTGACATTAACCCAGTGTGCTGCAAGTGTGTTTGCCTAGTGGTTTCCACATCAGACTGCAGGTTTCTTGAAGGACTGTGGACTGTGTCCTTTATCTAGCACTCCCCTGCGTCTAACACAGGGCCTAGCACTTATTGGTGCTCAATAAATGCTGGTTGAATAAAGAATGATGAAAATACTCTGAAAATGACCCTTACAAATATAAATCTGATTATGTCGCTTTTCTGCTCACTGGCCTCACATCTCACGTAGAACAAAATTCAAAGTCCTTTTCGTGGCTTGCATGATTTGGCCCTTGACTACCTGTCTGACCTTATCTCCTAAAACTGTCCTTTCTGTTTCTCAAACACATCAAGTTCATTTTCACCCCAGGGCCTTTGCACCTGCTGTCCCCTCCACCAGGACCCACGTTCCCCAGGTACCTTCAATGGCTGGCTCCCCACCTACCTTCAGGCCTCTACTCAGATGTGGCCTGCCCAGCCTGTGTCAAATAACACTGTGCCCACCTCACTGCTCGCAACCCTTCTGCCTGGCTTTATATTTATTCACAGTTCATTATTATCTGACATTATATATTTGCTGTTTGTTTACCGTCTGCCTTGCCCCCATTGAATGTCAGGGTTGTGAGGGGTAAGACTTTGCCCATGTTTCCCCAGCTGCTGGCAGAGCCGGCACCAGGTGGGAGTGCAACAAATCTTTGTTGAATAAATGATGGATAGATAAATACTCAAAACTGAATGGTTTTTACTCTTTAGTACTGTTTGAATTTTTTCCACAATGCTTATTTATTATAATAAAAAGTGTAGATCCTAGTATGGAATTATCCATTCATTCAACATTTGCTGAATTCTGTAGAGCAGAGAAGGGATCAACCATTTCTATGTAGAAGAAACAATACCGGAGGGGGTTCTTGAAAGAAGAGGGGACATCTACCAGACAGAGAGGGATGCTCCCCACAGAGAAAATCACACTTGCAAAGGGGACAGCCAGGGATGGGGGAGGGTCTTCAAACTCTAAAGAAACTCCTGCCACCCCCACCACCAGGCAACACATAGTCATTTACGAAACTGGAATTCTCAGTCTTTGAGCTTTCTACATTCCTCGTTAACTCTGCATCCCAGCTTTGGACCCCACCTTCTCACGTCAGCCTGACCACTGCAGTGACTCCACTGGAGCACAGCCCCATCAGGATGTGCTGTAGGGGCTTCTTCAGACTGTACGAGGGTCCTGGCCTTCCTGTGGGGGCCTCCCCTACCCTCAACTGCCCTTTCTCTGGCTGAGCATGTCCGCCACCGAGCTTGTGTCCCGGGGGTGAGGGTGAGCGCTGCTTCCACAGGTATGGGCAGGTGGGAGAAATAATGGAGCCCCTAGGCTTGCCGTGGGGACCCCAGGGAGGGCCTGCCTGCACTGGCGGTGCCTGCCTCTCCTTTCCAGACTTCATCTCCAGAGCACTCCCCTGGCAGCCCTCCAAATATCAGAGTCACACCTTTTGCCAAAAATGCTTAACAACCACATGAAGTAAAAGACATGTGATAGGTCGGGCTATGCTTCCTTGCAGGATGGACTCCCTGACTGTCTGGGCGGGAGGCACGGGAACATTTTCCACTTAGAGAAGAGCAACAGAAAGCCACTGGGACCTCCTGAGAATGTCCCACATCCTCCATGTGGAATTTCCCATTTCTCAAAGCTCCTAATCAGAGTCGGCCTGTGATCACACTTCAACAACAGCAGCGGGGTGTGGAGGCACTTCATGGAAGATCTAGAGCCGTCTCTTAGCTTTAAGATGAATCATTCTCTCCTTTGAAAATTTAATTTGGGGAGAAATCATCTAGCCAAGTACTCTACATTTTACGACTTAATCTGTTACATGAAATAGAAGAGAATTAATTACATCTTCCATTTAATTACTATAAAAATTACAACCAGAATGCATGCATTATATAACATTTATGCCAAGAAAAAGAGAACCAGCCTTCTCCAACTGTGTTTCCGGTTGCCTCTACTACAACTTCAAGTATATCCTTGCTTCCTCCAGCCCCTCTCGTTTTCAACCAGTGATGGAAGAAATCATATAAAAAATGTAAAAGTCATTTACATAAATAGCTTATGATGTAGTCCTTTGAGGCCCCTGATAAGCAAATCCACGAGTTCTTTGCAAGGTAACACAGTAGAGGGGTCAAGAATGAGCTCTGCCCTAACAGCTGTGGGTATTCCATGTTCTACACCTGGTTCCTCATGTGTCATACCATGACATTAGTGGTATCTACATGGTAGAATTATCAAAAGAATGAAAAGGAATGATGTGAGCAAAGGGTTTGGGATGGTGTCTGGAATGTAGTAAGTGGTCCATGAACAGTAGCTCTATTGCTTCCAGCTAAGCATGTTAGAGGTCTACGTGAGCCAGCATCTAAGAACTGGACTTGCCAGGAGGGCTTAATCTTTACAATCTGATATGTCTCCAAAATCTGGCGACAGAAAAATAGGCTCAAAGCCAAATGAGGTGAATTTATTTTATTTTAAGGCTCACTTAGCAAGGGAACAGGCATCTTGAAGTGTTTCTTTTTGACCCCCTGGCTGTGTCCTCGCTGAAAAGGAAAACTGACTTGGTCACCTTTCCAGGGAGACTATATTTTTTACTCAGGTGCGGTTTCTTTCTCCGCACTGTCCCCCACTCCCCGCCAACACAGAGCACCATACCATACCACATCATACCCCTAAGCTGGAAAAATATTTCTAAAACAAGTGATTTTCATATAATAAATGAAAGCCGAGCAGAATTTGCCAAGGGTATATGGGAGAGTGTGTGAGGATATGCACTATAGGTATTTACTTCTATATATTATAGTGTGTCAGTGGGCCCCCACTGGGGTCTATTCTTCCTCCCCAGTGATGTCTAGAGACATTTTTGATTGTCACAAGTGTGTGTGTGTTGGCGTGCGGGGGGAGGGTGCTACTGGCATCCAGTGCACAGAGACCAGAGATGCCACTAAACATCCTACAATGCACAATCACCTACAAAGAATTATCCATCACAAAATGCCAAAGCCAAAAAAATCTATTTCTATTATGCATATCATTGAGGGTGACTGAGGCGATACTAGGAATTTCTACTAAAATGAAGTAACAGAAAATTTTGCCCATAAGACTTAACATTCTTCTTGTGAAATAAAGCTCTGCTGCAGGGGTGAATGCCAGGCTTAAAATGGAAAAGCATTATCCCTTGCTTTCTTCTGGGATAACACTGATTCAAAAGTGGCCAAAAAATTTTAGAACTAGAGTCTTTTTTTCTTCCTAGGAAGATAAGAACAGCCTGAATCAAGCTCCAGAAATAATTAAATCAAATTGCCAAGCATGTAATCTTCATTGTGGGTGAATAACATTGTAAATTCTTGTTCCCCTGCCAGGTAGGTCAGAACTGAGAGAGAGGTTTAAATGTATTCCCAGATAGAGAATCAGAGAATATTAATCAGGGATCTGAGAAGCTTGAGAAGGCATTTAACTCACTGCCTCTCCTTCTAGCTAAAGGGGGTGGTGCAGGTGTCATTTAGACCACTGGGACCCTGCCCAGGGTTTAGGAACTAAAGGCTACTTAACATATTTTAATAAGAGGCACTAGCTTTATGCAATGGAAGCATTCACTTAATGTAAACTGTGCTGTCTACTAAGTGCCAGGCAGTGAGGACACGAAGGAGAGTGAGACACAACCCCTGACATCCAGTGGCTCAGGATGGAGAGATGCACAAAAGAATGACAGTGCCAACAGCCCAATGTTCAAAGAATCCCAGATAATTATAGATAACTCATAATCTTATGATTAATTAAGGAAGACATTCTAAAAAATGGGATGTCTTCCTTGGGTTTGAAGGATGACAAAATGTTTTCCAGATATATCACTGGGGGAGGGGGAGTGCGCTGTGCAAAGGCACTGAGGTATAAAATGGTATGGCATATTCAGGAGGCTTAACAATAGATTTCCGGAGTCGAAAGCGTGTGCTGGTGTAAGCAGCTGAGATACTCACTGGAAATATGGGATGAGGCCTGACAAATACTGTTTTGATAGTATAAAGTTAGGCTTTCTCATTGTCACACAGGATCACATTTAAGATCGTTTATAACATTATAATCTCTACTTTATCTTAAATTCATAGTAACTCCCTCAAAATGGCTTGGTCTCCTTTAAGCATCTCTGTTTTTCTGATATTTAGAGATTTATAAACAGATATAATGTGATAGAATGGTCCCCTAAAACAGGGATAGAATTCTTTTGTAATAGGAAAATAACCTACCTTTTAACTAGTTTTGTGGCTCTTTCAAGGAACTTTTGGAGATGCTTTGATAGAATAGCCACCCTTTAATCTTTTTGGCATTGCCTCTTACCCAACTAACAAATTATACCCTCACTGTTACAGGTGGAATTCTGTATCTCTCTGCCCATATAACACCATCGGTGCCATATATGAATGGGCTGTAAATTAGATAATTTTTCATTCCCTGAGCCATTGATCGCCAAAGCCTCTGATTAAAATCTCAATTTTCCCTCTTGGTTTGTTTGTGACTATGCTCTGAAGAAAAAAAAAATTAGAGTTAACAAATCAACATGAACAATATTGGTTTAATGAAACAAGTCTATTCTGGTTTTTATTACTTATTACAGGGCCGAAGTAATTCTCCCACTCTCAGATGGGAGTGGATGGTGGACTCCGCAAGGCCGCCTTTAGCAGCTCGCTGGCATTCTTCTCGAAAGCACAAAGAACACACATTCTTCCCGTTCCCCGCTGTTTTGTGGCCACACTGTCATCATTTCACTGTGCTTGCAAAAGTGGTGACATTGTCAGGCATTGTTGAAGATCCCCCTCCCCCCCCCCCTCCCTCTCTCCAGTGTGCATTTTCTCTGAATCCAAACTCAGGATGGGATGTCAACCAGGAGCACAACCATTTTATTATTAACTGGTAACTCTGTACGTGGTAAAATGATGAAAAAATGTTACTTGTTGACTGAATGAATGTCAAGGGGTGAAAATCTTTTAAAACTAAACTATGAAAATAACCACCTTAGAGGAAATAAAAGGAGAAATATCCCATTACCCCAGCATTATTAATATTTCATATGCCAAGTCTACACAGCTATAATCATAAAGTCCATATAATTTTTGTACTTATCTTTTTATCCACTTAAATAATTATTTGTCTAAAACATGGAATATTATACAGGCATTAAAATATATGTTTTCTGAGAATATTTAATGCCTTGCATAGAAAAATGTTTTCAATATAATGTTAAGTAACAAATGCTAGATACAATACTGTATATTGTATCACCCTAATTTTTGAAAAATGCTTTCAATATAATGTTAAGTAACAAATACTAGATACAAAACTATATACTGTATCACCCTAATTTTTGAATGTGTGCATTCACATAAACACACGTTGATGGAAAGAAATATACTAAAATATTAACGGTGGTTTTGAATGGTAGGATTACTTTTTTATTATCACTTTTCTGAATTTTTCAAAGTTTCTATAATGAACATTTATCATACAACAGAAAAAGTTCTAAATATTATATTAAACATTTTCCATATTTCTAATGTTGATAACCATCATTTTAATGTTCATATAATACTCCAATAAAATGGATATAACTTTTTTACTCAATTCTCCCTTGTGGGGAAATGTAGGCCATTTTCCATTTTGGGCTATTTTAACTCATGCTTTGAACTTCTCCATCTCCACATCTGAACTGTTTTATGTGGAAAATGAGGCTGCAGATGATCTGACCTCTGCCAACTGCTCCAACCTTGGGGAGAGCTAAGGGCACAGACATCGGAGGAGGATGTTCTGGTCAGAATCCTGTTTTACCACTTCTTCAAAGCACAGTCAAGGAATGAAACAAAATGCAGCGATGCATACAGAGTTCCTACACACTGCGGGCTCAGAGAAGGATGCTGCTACTGTTCTCTCTCCCTCACCCCACCCCTTCCCCAGTCACCTGAAGCTCTAGTCAGAAGGAACCATCAGAAGCTGACAAAATACCCCCACCTCCACCCCCAGGGTCCCGCCAGCCACTGCCTTTGTGTGCATTGTTCTTTCTAGAAAGCTCCTCAACTTCGTTTCTACTGAGGCCGACTCATGCCCACCCAGCTCAAGTACCCATCCTCCTGTGATCTCTCTGGACCCCCTGTCTGGGTTCGGTGACCCTCTGTGGCATCCCAGAGCCTCTCGTATGTGCCTCCCTCTGAGAATTTGCCACATTTTGTCTGTTTATTTCCCTCTCTCTTTCACTAGACTGAAAGGTCCTCCAGGTCAGAGCTGGGATTTCCATCCTGAACACTTAGCACAGGGTTTGACAAAGAGTAGATGTTACCGTGTTGGGTGCCTGGATGGCTTTTTGCATTGTCACTCATCTTCAAAATTGTGACTTTTAGTCATTGTATAATATTTCACTGTGTTATAGGTTCTATAATTTATTTAACTAGTTGCTTTCTATTATAGTCATAGGGGAGAGAAGTATTATAAATAATTTACAGAGAACATCCTAGTATATAAATAAGAATAAAATTTACAGTGTAGAGTTATTGGCTTTGAACATCTTAAGACTTGGATTTTCCATTGTGAAAGTACAGGGTGTGATAACGTTAGACTCCAGCCTCAGTCCTAGGTATATGTTGCGGCAGCACTCCAAATGAATCCACTAAATAGCTAGTATTAATGTCTTCCCTGTAAAATGGCATTCTTGCTGAAGAACCTCAGCAGTGTCTGCTACTTTCCTAGCTGCAGGGCTCGGGTCTCTGATGACACACACAACATTCCCCCTGGAGGGACTGACTTTTTTCCCATCCCATTCCCCAGTGGCTTAGTTTCTTCAGCTTTCTGCCAGCAGAGGCCAGAGAGCTGTCTGTGAATCGGGAGTTCCTGCAACTCGGCACGATGACTTGGAAATAACACTTGGACATCTTTGCATTCCTGTTCAGTGATATTCCCTCTCCCTTGACCCCAGTTAGAATATTTTCTCCCAAACTTTGTCTTATTAGGCAATATGAAATTGGTGATAGTGAAACATTTTTGTCCTATGAAGACAGCAATTTATTCATATTTATATGTGGGTGTACATATATATGTATTTGTTTCCCCAAATAAATGTCTTATTAATAAAACAAGCCCCCCAAATATCTTTAGTAAACTTTTACATGAAGATGATGAACTTCAAAATGTGGTTCATTTCCTGGACCTGTGTAAAAATCACCTGGGTCCATACCTACCTGATGAGTGGGCACAGGGATCGTGCTTTGAAAAGGCTCCCAGGATGGTTCTGAGTTTGCTAAAGCTTGTGTTCCATTATGACAGAGCCTCATTTTGTTCTATCTGTGATACAGTGGTTGCTTCCCCCAGCCACAATTTTTCCCTTCCTTCAATTTTAGGGGAATACATTTGCTTCTATGTACCTTTTCTTCACTGACAAATTTACTTGCTTCACTCTGAGTTGAAAATTTTGGTCAGTAGAATAGATCCAGATTAATAAGTTCACATTTTTTAAAAGCCTCTACACATATAGATAAGCTATCACAAAGCAGATGAATTTACTGATATCTTATTGAAACTCCAGGGAAAGAGATCCTGTGAGGTTTCTAGGGAACAAAAGTTTAAACGGCCCCAAGTGTCGTTATAATTCTCTGTAGTCAGTACGCTGATTTCACTCTTACTTTAGGTAATATGAAAAACATTTATAAGAACTTTACAGATAATTTTGAACAAAAAATAAGCTCGGTCTATGTGAAGACAATATTCAATCATGATGAGTCGACACGGTGCATAGACATGGCAAGAGCTGTGAAGGTGACATGAGACTGAGGGAACACTGGGAAGCCCTGAATTGGACCATCCCCGTAGTATAGAAAACCCAAGCGATTTTCCGACATTTTAATGGGGACCCACTTCCGCACACCCAACATACAGAGGGAAACGCTTCCCGCAAGACCATGATGAGAGGGGTGGCCAAGGGAGGGGCCTTTGGGAAGGTGACTGCAGAGTTCACAGCCCAGCACCATCAGGACAAGGCAGGTGAGGGGCCATGGTGAGCTTGCCAGTGAAGAAATCACACGGGGAAAGTGTCACTCAAATAGAATTATTTTAAAAGAAATGCTGTAAAATTACTATAAAAATCTAGTAGCACTTACTATGAATGGAATATGACCATGAAAAATAAATATGTATCTAATAAATAAAGAATGCTCATCCTTCCGCCACTTAACACCACCTGGCTAACCAGTCTGAGAAAATGTTACTATAAGCTCCCCACATTTTAGATGATAAAAACAAGATCCAGAGGGCTTAAGGGACTTAACCTAAGGTCACACAGGTGGGATTCACATCTCTGGACTCTACCACAACAGCCCCGTGTGGCGGCCACCCAGGCGATCGCCAGAACGGGCCCAGCCGGAGAAATCCCTTTCTCCCAAGCGACTCTGCAAACACTCTCTTTTCTACCTCTTAGCTAATCTCAAATAAAGCACCTCAGATTTGCTGTGCTGAAGGTAACTGTTAAAGGAGTCTAGAGGCAAATTAGAAAACACCGATTGTACTTTCCTCCTCTAGAGTGAGAAATTAAATCAACCAAGCCAAATTAGAACATCCCAGCTGCAGTGGCAAGGGAGCCCCTGGCAAGGCCCAAGCAGCACAGCACGAGAAACAGACTCCAGGCCCCTCCTGTGCTCACTGAGCGGCCAGCCCTTCACGCAGGACCACGGAACCAACCACTAAAGCCACTCCTAGGTCCTCGCAGTCCCTGCCACTCCAAGCCACAGCATACCTGGCCACACGGTGGTTTTCTCTGTGAGCTTGTGCTGACTATGCATGGGAAGCCTAGGCCATCCAGGGTCAAGATTTTAATCATCTTTTGGGGCTCAACTCACAGAGCCTCCCCTGCTGGAGGTTTTCTGAGTCTTCTCAACTTCACTGATTTTTCCTCTCTAAAAAATTTTACCCAGATTTTTTGGCTAGAAGGGGCTTCGAGGTGACAATCTGTTTGAAAATAAGCACACTCTTTGTACTTAGTTTATATGCTTTAAATAAAAAAATTGCCAAGTTTCCAAAAATGCTTTTGTTTATTGAGAAATCCATTGTCTATCACTGGGAATATTATTATGCAGCAGGTGGCCAGGGAAGAGATGGTAGATTTTATGGGAGCAGGAAGGCCCCAGCCCAGGGCACCCACTGGTGCCATCTCCCTCTTTCCCTTCTAGTCTTGGCAGTCCAGCTTAGCACGTGAAGTTTGTCTATGACAATAGGATATCTGCATTTTAATAATGCAATTTTATCACAACTTCACAAATTACAAAGGCAGGGACTCTCTCTTTGTGTACACCATGGAACCCAGCACCTAGCACCAAGTTAGCACATATTAGACACCAAATATTTGTTGAATGGGTGGATGGATAGATAAAAACCTTGGGCTGTCAAAACTGCTTTATAGAAAACCATTCTTTTAATGGATAAAAGAGGATTAGGAAATGGAGTTCTAGCAATAACCAATTTCTATTTCCTACAGAAATTTCAGTGAGCTTTTTGTAGATAAATGAGTATAGCTAAAAATCCCAAACATCACCAAGACAACTTGGCATTTGTTAACATGTCTCTCAATATTAAGGGTCTCCCTTTCCTCACCCATCCTGCCTGGGGCCAGCATCAGTGTACTACACCCTACATACCGCAGCACCCACTGTGGTGACAATGCACAGAGCCACACGAAGAACAGCCCTGGGCTGCACCTGGAGTAGCATTTTTTTCCCCTAAGGATAGTGCTAATTCCTGAGCAAGACTGGGTCATTTTCAACAGAGGGTATATAAAGGACATCATGTTCCGCAAATATGGGCTCTTGTGCACTAATTTGCTTTATGGGGACTCCAACTATAGGAGGAATGTCTGTATTTTCCTGTTTCATTTTTTACCAATCTAATTCCTCAATTAGAGTGCAAGCAGGGGCTATATTCATATTCATCTATGTAATAGTGACATCATTGTTTGCCCTCACACTAACCTGATGCTGGTATTAGCCCTGCTTTACTGCTTAGGACTTTGAGGTCATAAGAAGTTAAGTACTTTGGCCAAGGTCACAGAGCTAGTAAGGGAAGGGGTTGGGGACTCAAACCCAGTCAATGTGGCTTTTAAGTCAATGCTCTTAAGCATCTTGTCAAACCTGTCATGGTGTTCACGAAGTGGTAGATCTCAATTATGCATGTTGCCTGATTCCTACAAATATGTCATAACTGAAATAAGATATAAAGGGAGAGTGGGTTGGGAAAGAGGAAGGAGAAGAGAGAAAACAGAGAAAAGCCAATTTGGGAATAGACGTAATTTATTTCTTGCTCATTTTATCCTGTTTCTCAAAAGCCAGTTAGCCACAGGAGTGGTTTCTATAGCTGTGCACACACCTAACTGTATCAGTCAGCCTTTGACCCAGAGGTGTGGTTATCTGTAGCTCCGTATGGATTTTTTTTCCCACTTCCTTAAAAAAATAAATACCCACATCTGCCTGTGGTACCACTCTGAAAAATCCAAGTTCTAATTTAACAACAGGCCTTTACTGGGCAGCAGAGACAGCCCAGAATAAGTGAGGAGACAGGAAGCTGTGGTCTCTGTCCTCGAGGAGATCATTTTAAATACCTGGATGGCACATCGGTGCTATTTTGCTTGCCAAACCCCGCTGATTGATTGCAGCTGCCAGGAGCCCTCTGTCGAGGATTCTGAGCCCGAATCTGGGCTGAATGGTGAGTGCTGTCGTCTCTGAGCAATGTCTGCCAAAGACACACAGAATGGGTGCTTCCAGGGTTAACACTGAGTGTACATTTAAATACCCATCCCTTTACTTTGAAGAATCAAGCCCTAGCAACCTTCATATTGACCAGAGCTCCACCGTACCCACCTTTCCTCACTTGGCCTGGACTCAGGACAGAGAACAGATGCTGAGAAAGGAAGATGGACTTTGCCTAAAGGATAAAAACCAATATGCCAGTGGTTAGGACCAAAACTCCTGGCCTGCATTAACAAATCCTATTAGCAGTGATTAGTATCCTATTATTCTGGCAAAGCCCTAAATTCTTCCTCCTGGTGGTATGACATTACCTAATTGGATAGGACTTTTAGTGAAGTTTGACTGCAGCACAGTTATTTTTTGCTGTAGGAAACTTGCTGACAGGCCTCCTTTGAAAAACCAAAAGCGTGAAATGCTTTTCACTCCACTGATTGGTGCTCCACATGACACACACTGATTGAGCCCACAGAATACTGCGCGCTATATAAAGTACCTTCAGCTCCCCACTACATAAACTTCGCCTGTCCCTCTCCGTGTCACCTTGGCAGCTGCATGGAGCTGTTCTCAAGCAGTTCAATCAAATGAAGACCCGTTAGGAGCGCAATAGTTATCCCCAAACTGAATAGCTGAATTGCTTTGAAGATTCCTGATGGGTATTCTGACCCGGATCCATCTTTGACATGCCTCTGCAAGCCTCTGATATCTTATATAATCTACAGTCACTCCTTTCCTGAGCAGCAGGTGACACAGATCAAAGATGGCCCCAATGAGTGACACCATTGATACGCTCTGCAAATGGCGTCATCTCCAGGCACCCTTTTCTGGCATCGTAATTTACTGGTACATCTGACCTATATCAAATTCGGGCTGATGATAGGCCACTTAAATAGTATCAGTCAAAGCAAGAGTGTCAAAATGCATTTTCTCCTCAGCCTGCCCTGCAATTTGGTCACCTTGGGATTATATGTTTGCATGGCCACCACTATTATTTCCATCGCAAGTAAAAATGAGATCAGCTAGTGAGATTCACTGAGAAAACATCCCTGACATTTACCTTAGTGCCTCCAGAAAGCTTAGCTCACCACATTTCCCTGAGGGTAGGGGAGGAAAAAAAAGAAGTCCTGCCTCCTACAAAAAAGTCACATAATGCAAGGGACACATTATTGTGTTAAGGAAATATACTGCCTTCAGGTGCGTCTGCACTGTGGTGGGAGAGCTGACTGCATGGGACTTTCAGACTTCAAGGACTCTCATATTTTGGCTTTTGAAATTTGGTTTCAGAATAAGAAGGCAGAGACATGACCAGCCTAGAACAGCAGCAGTGCACAGTAGGTGCTCAGTACATATTTAATGAATGGAGGAAGCCTCTGCAGGAGGAATATTCTCTAGTGACAATGCAGGGTGCAGAGTGAGGACTATCGCACTGAGGAAGGGCAGATCTGAATTCAAATCCCTCCTTAGCTATTTCCTCCAAGCTCTGTGACCCTCCCTCACCGAGTCCTCGTCTCCTTGAGGGTGATTTGAGGACGAGGACCAGGGCCTGCCTTCCCTCTCAGGTGTTTGTGCGGGCACGCTGGGGACGCTGAAGGCGATCGGTGAGACTGACTGCAGCCCAGTAAGGTCTGGTTGGTTGACATAGTCCAGGATCAAGGGCCAGACTGTTAAGTGTCCTTATGGGACTATAATAGCTTGTCACAAGCAGACAAACTGTGCTGTTGCTCTGAGTTGACTCTTTCAAAAGGTCTGAAGTCCTTTCTTCTGTGATTACCAAGTTATTTACATAAAAGGGAAAAGGAGAAGCTACATTTTCCTTCAACAGATACACCTCTTCTAAGTGCTCATGGGCATTTAACCTAGCACTCGATACATCAAGGACAGTTGCAATTTGTTGTCTGATTTAAATGATCGGATATAAAGTAAAATAAACAAACAGTGGGAGGCTCCCCCTTTAGACACTACTAGAGACCAGACAAAGAAGTGACATCTTGCCCTTTCCCACCTGCTTCTACTACAGTTCAAACAGCCCCCCACTATCTGGATGGTGGCTCTCCACAGACAATTAGACGAGGAGATAGAGATGCAACTGCCTGTCACACTAAACCCCAGACCTGGAGACAAAGGAATACGCAAACTGGCTATTCTTGGAGATTTCAGGCAAGCCGCCTGTGCTCTCTCCTCTGGTTTCCACTTCCCCAGTCTCCTCTAGCCCAGTTTCCTCCCTGGTAAAATGGGGAAACCACCACTGATTTGTCTTGCTCTCCCCTTTAGTAATCCTCTCTGCTTCCCTCCTACTGGTTTTTTCTTCTCATTCAGGTTGTTTCCATTTTGGTCCCACTTTACCCACCCCCAACCACCACTGGTGGCTCCTTCCTCTAATGGGGATTTAGCTCCCCACCCCCAACCCCGAATTTCCTGCCTTAGTTGCTTTCCCAGCTCCTTCAGCTATGAAAGTGGGATAAGATCCACGCAAGCTGCAAGCTGTCATGTTCTCTTAGAACAAAGCCTATGCAGGTTCACAACATACATTTGCTGAGTGAATGAATGAATGAATGAAGCAATCGAATGAAGAAAAATACAACCAGCCTGCATGGAAATCCTGAGTCTTAATGGTTGTGACAACTGGGATTTATTTTAAATCTATTACTGCACTACAAAATTACCCTTCATCAATCAGACACTGTTCCTAAGAATTCTATCTTAAGCTCCTGTATCTGAAATAATTATACTAAAATGGTGTTATTAGAGCTAGCTCAAGAAAATTATCCTGCAAATGAATGGGATTTAAAAGAGAAAAAAAGTCACCTTAAAAGAGATTTCTAATTATACAGTTTAAAAAAATTACCAGAGTTTCTATCCTGACTGTGCCCTGCATTTCACGAAAAGCCTTAGATAGCAGCAGTTTTCCGTGACCGGCCTCCTCTCACCCAGTGAATGGTCTTGATGTTACAATGTGTGCTATTGCAGAATCACTAAAAGCACGGGCTCTGTAGCGTGCACTAGCCAGCTGGGGGACCCTAGGCATGTACTTAGCCTCTCCAGGCTTCCATCTCTTCCTCTCCTGGATGTGGATAATGGTACCTAATTCGAAGGGATGTGGTGAGGATTCAAGGGCATAATCCATGTAAAGGGCTGAGCACAGCGTCCAGCACACAGTGAGTGCCCGAATAAATGTCAGCCATTTTCCTTCTACTTGTAAAATGCTTTTCTATCAGGTCAATGGAAGAGTGGCTAAGAGTTGTAATCTCTCCAGCAGCGAGTCACACGCCTTTCTTGTGTGTTTGCAAAATAAACTTCATTTAACGTCACTGGCTCTCTCTCTTTCCTCCCAACTTCTGCCAGTGAAAGAAGATGTTGATCAACCCCAAATAAAAATCTAATGATATATATTTCCATGCATATGAATATATCTCCATATGTGTCTCTGCATGTGTGTGTGTGTGTGTGTGTGTGTGTAAAGCATATATATCATGCTGCCTCCCCTATAAGACTGAGTTCTTAGAGGTTGGTAGTGGATGGAAAAGACTAACGTTTGTTGAGTGTTTACCATACGGCAGACACTGTTTTAAGTGCTTTGCCTGTATTAACTCATTTGATCCTTACAAAGAGCCTGAGGCCATCAATATATCTTACTTATCTTCTATTCACTGATGTACCATTATAGTCTAGTGGTTAAGAACACTCCTTGCTCCTCTACTTATTAGCAGGATGACCTCAGGCAAGTTACTTAAACTTTCTGTACCCCAACTTCTCCATAGGGTTGATGGGAATAATAATGGTAGTAATAATAATATCACATACTACTATTATAAAGATGAGCTGATACATGAAAAGGGCTTAGAATGGTGCCAGGTACACTGTAAACATTCAGTAATGTTTAACAAACTTTACCATGGGTCCATTTTAAAGGAGACATAATACCATTTCTACGAAGTAAAATCCATCCCACTGATTATAAATATACACAAGCAAAGTTCATTTTTCTTTTCTTATAGGAAAATAGGAAGAAAGGGTCAAAGTTTGAATTGACATAAAAAATCTAAAGTACTCTTAGAGTAACGAAGAAAACATAGAAATAGTCATTTCATGTCCAGGATAAACTAGTCATCATTTGCCTACAATATCCAGAGAAACCTTTTGATAACTTAGCATAAACCTGTGAATTATTAGGCTATTAAGCATGAAATGTCAAATTTCCTTAAGTTTGACAGTTTATATCTTTGACATTTCATTTTGACACTTTTTTTATTTTTATTGTGAAGGTACATCCTCATTCTTTCAAACACACAGTTTTGCTTGTGATTATCTTTCAAATTTTTTAACAGCAATTTTTGTGAAACCATGGGTAAGTAAAAAATTCGTGTTATTTTCAAATATGAGTTCCATAGTGGAACCAATGCAGTGCAGATAGCTTGAAATATCAACGAAGTGTTTGGGAAGGATGTGGCTAATGAATGCATAGTACACTGATGGCTTGAAAAGTTCCATTCTGGTGATTTTAATCTTGAAAATGGGCAACCTGAGACCAACGTGGATCATGATGAGCTGAAAGCTGTAGTGGAAGCGAATCCATCTCAACCTACACGTGAATTAACAGCAAGGTTTGACATTGCTATTCCAACAATGTTGGACCGTTTGAAACAAATCCGCAAGGTAAAGAAGCTGGATAGATGGGTTCTGCATGAATTAAATGAGCGTCAGAAGAGAAATCGTCTCGAAGCTTGCCTTTCTTTGCTGTCATGATATAAAGGTGAACCATTTCAATACTGTATTGTTATGTGTGATGAAAAATAAATTCTTTTTGACAATTACAAGCATTCACCACAATGGCTGGATAAAGATGAAATGCTGAAACAGTCCAAAACAAAATACTCATTGAAAAAAGATAATGGCATCTGTTTGGTGATCCAGCACTGGTATTATCCACTACAGCTTCATGAAAACTGGTCAATCTATTACAGCGGATGTCAACTGCAACCAACTGGATGAAATGATGAGGATGCTTGTGATTAAGCAACCAAGATCGGTTAATAGAGGCAGCTCAATCCTCTTGCAAGACAACACTGCTCAAACTACAGAAGCTGGACTTGGAAACTCTCTGTCATCCACCATATTCACCAGACCTTGCACCAACTGACTACCACTCCTTCCAGGCTTTGGACCACTTCTTGCAAAGAAAAATACTCAATTCTCAACAAGCTGTGAAAAACTCCTTTTGTGATTTCATCGCCACTTGCTCTCCAGGCTTCTTCGCTGCTGGCATAAACAAGCTACCGTTAAAATGGCAAAACTGTGTCGACATTTTAGGCACATACTTGGATTAATTGTACTGCTTCTTGTTTGAGATATAATAAGCTACACTTTTGATTTGAAATCAGACATTTCATATTTAATGACCTAATATCTTATTTGGGTATAATGTGTCTATGGATAGAATAGAGCTAACCAAACCCATTAGAATTGAATGTTCAGTTGATTATTCATTTACTGGCATTTGTTTACTTGACAAACGTGCTGAGCATCTGCTGGGTGACAGGCACTGTTCTAGACACTGGGACCCAGCAGTGAGCAAAACCAAGGCCCGGCCCCTGGGAGCTGGAGATCGTTTTAGGTGTAGTAGACGGCAAACAAATAAATATGCAAATTGTCAAGGAGTGACAATACCACATCTAATTAGTAAATTTGCATTTGAAACATTATCTGCTCCTTAAAATTCTAAAAGCAGAAGGGAAAGATTTAAAGACTAAAATAGTTGCTAAACCATAATAAACTATTAGGTGAGTTAATTTAGCTACTGATCCCAAACCTCTGCCAGGATCCTCATAATGAAAGCAGAAGAGATGAAGAGAAGAGCCGGAGGCCCGAAAGAAGGGGTGTGTGTGCCAGCTTCCTCCCCTCCCGCCAGGGCCAGAGGTGGGCCCGGGCCACGGTGCCCTGGGGAAAAGGGGAGCACTTCAGAGATGGATCCAGCCTCTGGGTTCCAGCATCCGTGTCTCACCCCTGGCCCCAGTGGTGCCACCTGACCCCAGCTGCAGGCTCAGCCCAGCCAGGTCCCCACAACTCGGGCCTGACATGCTGCTGATGGGGTTTCTGGAGCTCTGGTCTGATATCCAAGGCCCAGTATCCAGATCCCTTTGACTATTTCTGACCTGTGCTTGTGCTATGAACAGCAGACTTCTTTTCTGTTTATGGGACTTAGTTTGCAAACAATGACTCCTTTCTTATACCAAAGCCCCTCTGGTCACCTGCTGAGCAGTCCAGTACTCTAGGACTTGGGATGACCTGCCTTTCTCCTGCTCCTCTCCTCCTAGAGACCCAAATCCAGCCTCTCATACAGCCCTGGGGTGGGCCATGCCGCCTGCTGGCAACCTCCCGCAGCGTTTCCAAGTTGGGCCTGTTTCTGTGCTGCCCACTGATGTATATGCCTCTCTTGTCACTTCATGACGGAGCCCTGTCACAATCACCAATTGTCTGGCCCATGAACTTTGCTCTGCTGTCACAGAACTCCTGAGCCCTCACTGGGGTTGCTCAGCAGGATTTTTGTTGGGAAAAGCAGTTGCAGCCATCACTCAACACTGACCCGTACATCACGACCACTACAAAACAGACCAATATCCTGAAAAGGGCTTGGCCTTTATAGCAGTTAACACTGGGCACTGAGTGCGGTGTCCAGCTTGACAACTAGAGTCTTCCTTCCCCATCCTGCATAGGAGCAGCCCAGAATGAGACCTTCCTGTATTACGCTCTGAATGTTTGCACAGCTCTTATTATCAAAGTTTCTATTTTAATATATATTTGGTGCTTTGATTAATGTCTGTCTCCTCTGCGTGACTATAAACTCCACAAAGGCAGGGACTGTGTTTTCTTTGCTTATCCTGTATCTGCTGAACCTAAGAGAGGGCTGGCACGTCACAGGTCTCATCACATTTGTTGAATAACATCACTCAACAGCGTCTGTCCCCTGGTTGGCTGACCCAAGGGTCTGCCTTGATCCAGCCCGTACCTGAGCTGAAATCATGTTAAACTGGCTTCTGGGCAGAGGATCTTAACTTCTTCATGGATCATTCATCTCCTTTCTCTAGCCACAACTGAGTGCCTTCATGAGGGCCCTGCTCCCCTCGGGTTCTCAGACGGTGGTTTCTTTACCAAAGCCCTCATTTTCCTGGACCAGGAGGGGCAGCTGGTGTCTTCCTCGCTTCACATGCTGCTTCTCTCCTCGCTCCCTAAACCCCCTCAAGCTACTTCAATCACCCAACAATCCCTGAGTCACTCAGCTTCGTCCCTTGGGTTCTGGATCCCTCCTCACCTTCGTAACTCTGGATGATTTCAATATACACATCAGAGATCCGACTAACACCACCACTCCTAAGTTCCTTGAATTCTCCTCCGATGATCTTGTTCTCACTTTACTGCAGCCACTCAGTCTTACTCTCAGCTTTATCTTGAGCTATAACTGCATTTTCCATGAACTCTGCAGAGATGGGCGATCTAAGTGAAGTCTGGCTGCTCATTACAACTAATAACTACACACACACACACACACACACACACACACATATACACACACATATTCTTTTTTTTTCCTAGAATGAAGCCACTCAGGTTTCTCCTTTGTCAACAAAAAATTCAGGCTAATGTAAGACAAAGCAAAGAACCAAGAATTCCCATGTACTTTCAAAAACAGTGGTGGCCATACCATATACTTCTGGCAGAGGCCACTGCTGCCAGAGGAAATTTAAGAAGAAAACGTGGTCCATTGATCCTGAGATTAACTAATTTGGAAGTATTTAGAATTGTATATTGTTGGTTGATAAATCTTAAGAGCTGTTGTAGTGGATGTTTGATTTTGGCACTGGCATCCATTCATCCTTCCCATAAGAGTCCTTTCAAGAGCCACCCCTGGATCCACTGTGGTTCAGCTGCCTCCAACCCCATCCCCCAAATCCAGGGATGGAGAACACATTGGCCTAAGGTAATCGACAGGTCACATCCCTGCATCACAGTAATTGGTTCTGTGATGGGAAGGTGACCCAATCGGAGTCAATAAGACTTCTGCTGGAGCTTCCTGAAAGAGTGCGCTTCTGCATCCATTTTACTTCAGTGAGAGGAGAGGTTATCTGAGAATGTGGCCAAACTAAAAGAGAATCCAGAGATGGAGAGAGAAGAACTGGAGCCTGATGTCATTGAGAATCTAGGCGAGCCACACGCTTGGACTCTCTTGTTCACCACATTGTTTCGTCTTCCTGAGCACATGAGAAAATTACATTTCCTGGCCTTCCTTGCAGGTAGATTGGGTCTACAAGACTGAACTCTGGCTAAAGAAGTATGAGCAGAGTGATGTAAACTACTTCCAAGCCCTCTCCCAAAAATATCCTATGAGATCCTCCAGTATTCCCACCCTTCTGTAGCACCCCTGGAGACGTTCCAGAAGGAATAAAAAGAGTACTGTGATAGGAGAAACTAGGTTGGGGGGGTGAGGTGAGGCAGTGTCAGAGAAGACCTCTTTGTGGGACTGATATTTGAACAGAGACCTGATTTGCAAAGGCAAACAAGCAACGAAGCTACTGGGGAGAGGGGGAAAAAGAAAGGACATTCCTGGTAGATGAAATATCTAGTGCAAAGTCCCTGAGGCAAGAAGGGGCTTGGCATGTTGGAGGAACAGGAAAGGGGCCGGTGTCACTGGAGATTAGTGACAGTGGGAGAACGAAAGGGTCCAATAGTCTAGGTAGGGTGGATGAGGCCCATAGCTAGGTAGATATGATAGTACCTTACTTTTCTGGAAGTAGCACAGACAAAACTTGTTGGTTGGTTGGAAATTAAGGAAGAGGAGAAGGGAGGAAATCAATGATGTCTCCTAAGTCTTTGGCTTGGGCAACTTAGATGGTGATACCACTTAGATGTTAAGATGAAAAAAGAACCAGTTTGGGGAGGACAATAATCAGGACTTCCATTTTGGGACATGTTAAATTTGATCTCCTCATTAGAGATCCATGGGGATATGTCAACGTAGACCTCAGAGCCTACATGTGAGAGCTTAGTTCCTCTAAACCACCTCAATGATGACGATGATGATGGCAGCTAATATTTACTGAGTGTGTATTATATGCCAGGCATTATGCTAGGTGCTTTATATAGATTGTCTCACTTACTCTCACCAAATCCCTGTAAGCTAGCACACCCATTTTACAGATGAGGAAACTGAAGCTTGGAGTTCCTTGTCAACAGTAACATGGCTACTAAATAAATAAATGGTAGAGTTCTGCCTTATATGGCATGAGACCTTGTTACATACAAGATGCTACAGGGGAAAAACAGCATCTTTTCATTCTTTCCATTCCCCACGCAGTTAGCAGAATGCTTTGTACTTAGAAGAGACCCAAGCAGTAATTGTTACTTTATCTCACTGCTTATGGGAAAGACCAAGTGCGGTGAAATGAGGCCCAAACAGAGAAGGCTTCCACTCTGGTTCTCTTTTCTCTGCTCTTTCACCTCCTTATTCCTTACCTCCGTGGGACAAGGGGTTTTCGACCCATTGGCTCACCTTCCTCTTTCACGAGCATTTAAAGCACTATACACAGGGGTCCGTGCAAGGGTTAGAGCAGGAAGTCACCAGACACAAGGAGGGTGTGGGGGGGTCTCAGGACCCAGCTTTCATTCAGTGTTTCATTTACCCCAGTTTTTAACTGGGCCTCTTGGGTTACTGGGGTAATCTTTCCTTCATGAAAGCTAAAACTCATTCTGCTCCCCCCACCCCCAAATTCAGGGAACTTTCAAAAAGAGCTAAGTCACGAGCAGGAAGACCTGCAACTCTGACTGAATCAGAGTCAAGCAATCCAAACTGGGATGGGCTTTTCTATTTCTCTCCAGCCAAATGTTTTAGTCAATCTTCCACTTGAAGAAATAGAAAAAGAATAATTCAAAACACTCACTGCATCCTCCACCTGCAATTTTGAGAGAAATGAGGTTACTGAATTAAAGGTGAAGACCCTACTGCTTCTCAATAGAGGAGCAAGAAGAATTGGTTTGGCAGCAGAAGCACAGTGGTGAGGCTCGTGGTGCAGCTACTCTGGGCTGCCCTGTTCACCCTCCTTCCCTGGATGCACCCTTGACAATCCTTCAAGCCCCAGCTCAAAGGCACCTCCTTCAGCACTCCCAGGGTGGCCCAGTGCTCATTCCTCCCTTAAGTTTTAAAAAATGATGATGTTTATGATCAATGTTTCCCTGTCCCTCCCTCCCAGACTATGAGCTCCTTGTGGGATGCAGGGACCACGTCTTACTCATATTATTATAGAAAACCCAGGGCTTAGCCCAGTTCCTGGCAGATCCAGTGAGGTTCACATAACCAGTTGTTGAATTGAATGGTGAACAGGGTGGCATTGTGTCAGGAAGGGGAAACAGAGTCCTGTGGGCATGGGAGACCTTGGTTCTAGTCCTGGCTGTGGGCCGACTCATGTGCCGCACGGAAAGCCCCTTGCTCTCTCTGGGTCTGTTTGTTCATCAGCCGAAATAACGGGGCTGGAGCAGCTCAGCTCGGAAGGCCTTGCGGCTCTGGCACTGAGCGATCTGCGCGTGCAGATGGGAAAGCAACTGAGGATAATGCTTTCACGCGGGCTGGCGCTACAAGGCCTTCACCATTAATCACAATTCTCCAATCTGACAAAATCCCTCCCCAAATGATCTCAAAAGGATGCTGCACACAATGAAAGAGAAATAATTACCCCCAATTTCCAGCCAGAGAATCGTGTCCTAATGTCTGTGAGTTGTGTCAGTCTTTTTCTGGCCAAGTGCATGTACTGTGTTCCCGCTGGCTTCTCGCTCCTGGCTTTGTCAGGGTGGGGGTGGGCAGGGGACGTGGCCGGGTACCTTGTGAGAGTGGGTTCCTGCTCCCTGGCACACACTGCAGATGGTAAAACAGCATAGAGAATATTCTGCAGGTTTTAATCTCCAGTTCTGGTTCCAAACTCAACAGTAAAACCAAAGTCCTAAGAGAAAGCTGGTGGCTTTCAGTTGAATATTTTTTTGCCAAGTGTAAATTTGAATAGACCCTGAAGAAAATTCTTTCCCATCATTGCCGAGACTCCAGGAGGGCCCCTGGTACCTCCGTCCCAAACTGGGAGAGGAAGCGAAAAATCGCACGTGATGCTTTCAAAGGAGACCAAAATATTTCTCCCCCAGACATGGAGGGTTGTTAAGTGAAAGACACTGAAAATGCAGGGGGACGCTCTGCCTCTGGCTCTCAGCCTCGCCTCTCTCTGCCTGATGGCAGGACATAAATCCTTCCCCACCGGGGACAGCACTTGCTTATCCGCCCAGAGAAGGCACCAGCAGGCACCAGAGGAATCTGGGAACAGATTTTACTATCTTCCCACATTTCCCAGACTTTTAAAAGACTGGAACTGCTCTCTGCTTTGTCTTGTCACTATATAGGATTTATGCCTTTGTGTTAAAATAATATTTAAGTGAGCCCCCTAAGCCACTGCCTTAAGAGAGAAATACTTTTGAGCTGAGACCTCTCCCGCGTGATGTGTACAGCACACGCTAATACATTTCTGCTTGTTTTTTTTTGTTGTTGTTGTTAATTTTCACTTTTGTTTTCAGGAGAGTGTCTCAACTAAGAAGCTCAAAAGAGAAAGAAAAGAAATGTCTTCTCCGCACACTCCCCTCCTGAAGCAGAGGCAGGTAGAGGGAGGAGAGATGTGCTGTCTAGCAGGCTCCACCTTTCTAGATGCTCTCAAGGTAGAACTTCCTATTAGAAGCCTGGATGTTTTCTAGTTAACTGCATTTCTCTCCCTCCACATGTTTTTTTCCCCTTTCTCGTTAGCTCTATGTCTTTTCTGTATTTAGCCTTCCCCTGTGAACCCCTGAATCACAATCAGCGCAAAGCTCTTCCAGTGGAATATCATTTTATACTTTCAAATAGAGATGGCTGACAAATATTCTTCTTTTCCCACAAATATTCTTCTTTTTTTTCTTTTCTTTTCTTTTTGAGACAGAGTCTTGCTCTGTTGCCCGGGCTAGAGTGCCATGGCTTCAGCCTAGCTCACAGCAACCTCAAACTCCTGGGCTCAAGCGATCCTCCTGCCTCAGCCTCCCGAGTAGCTGGGACTACAGGCATGCGCCACCATACTAGGCTAATTTTTTTCTCTGTATATAATTTTAGCTGTCCAGATAATTTCTTTATATTTTTTAGTAGAGATGGGGTCTCGCTCTTGCTCAGGCTAGCTCACAAATATTCTTAAATGTCTTAGTGTAAAGAGTCCAGTCTCTTCAATTAAGTACACCCTTGAAAGCCAAGAACATCTGCCATTTCTTTCCAATGACCAACATATGAGCTGTCCACAATACATGCCCAACATCAGCAAGCTAGGTCTTTGGCACATGCTCATGTTCCCTGACTGGCTTTGATGGGACGGGTGTTTCTAATCACAATAACCAGTCCTCACCTTACTTGATCATCACTGAAATCAATTTGACAGAATGTATTCTGCCTGGGTTCCATTTCCTTGTGTGTAAAAGTGATTTTTTTGGTAATATATTCATCATTTTCAACAATTAGAAAGTCATTTACCTAAATTACTCTTATTAGAATGCTGAAAGGGAAACTGAAATCCCTCCACATCTCATAGTCACAGTATTTTATGATGTCTTCATTCTTATGGATCACAAAACTCATTGTTTCTATATCAAACAAAGTGGTTTCTTACATAAGCTTTTCTTCAAAATTGCCCCAAACCTGAAAACTGACCTGTAAATATGACTGTAATCCATTAATAGGAACTAAGGTTTTCTATATACACAGGAATGTTATGTTATTTTACCAAATTAAATGAAGTAAAATGATAAAGGCTTCTACAACCAGTGTTATAAAATGCCATATAAGAAATTCACTAGTCATTCAAACACTGCAAAGTAATTATCACTGTTAGAAGACCCTAACCTTTGGCTTTACAATGTCTACCCCTCAGAATATCATATTTTCCAAAGATAATGCATTTAAAATAAAAATCCAAGAGTCTGCATTCCTATTGCATTTAAAAAATTTATCCTTTGAAAGTCAAACAACAAACTGTATTTCTTTCTTCTTATCAGAATATTTGGAGGCTGATATAAATATACCTGTGCTTATCTGTGTCTAGTTATTTATAATCTCCAGGAAGCATGACACTTTTCCTTCTAGAATTGGTTTTTAAATCAGCAAGCACACTATCATGCATATATAATATGGATGGCTTTGATAGGGAAAATGCAGCATGCGATATCTCACTTGCTTAGATCACATTTGATCATAACTGAAAATATATTCAAATTATAACCATAAGAACTATCAAACAACCATCAACACGGGGCTAAAAGAACATGGAGACCCTGAGGGAGTGAGAGCTGAGGTTCATCTCTAAGCAGAGAACAGATATAATAAGTTGGATCAGGAAATTACAGGTTAAAGCTGCCAGCACATGCCTGAAGCACAGGCATTATTTTTATATACCAGTTTAGAGAACAATGAAGCAGAAAACAAAGGTTTGACCATTTGCTGAAAGGAAATTTCAAATGAGGTCAATTCTTTCACACTCCTGTTGACTCCAGTGAAAGCCAAAGTAGATAACGGGGAGAGTTAACAAAAAAATTAAGCAAATAAACAAAATCACTTTTCAAAAAGGAAACTTTATATCAGCTTTTTTTAATCCCTGAAGGATTCATTACTTATAAAATTTGTTCAGCGAAGCTCTCTTAAATGACTTCCGTGACCTTGATTGTTCAACTCTTAACTTTCTATAGACTCCAAGTTGGACTGAATGTGTTTTTATTGCACTGTGCAACAATGGAGGTGTTGGATCTTCTGGCACCAGATTCCATAGTTGTTCTTTATTTATGTGGAGGAACAGTCTGAGCATTTTCCTCGTCTTGGCTTATCCCCTCTCGGAGTTGTGCCGCAGGCTCTGGGTCTTCTTATTGGTTTTGTCCATCTTTTCCCCGTGCACACAGCCTCTGGGACCACCGATGTCATACCAGGGCTGCAGCAATGGACAAAGGCTGTGCTGCTCAAATTTAATGTGCCTAAAATTACCTGGGGTGGGGGTGGAGGGTTTTTTAAAATGCAAATTATGAACCAGTAGGTTTGGGTTGGGCCCAAAAGTCTGCATTTCTGTTAAACTCCCAGGTGATGCCAATGTCCTAGGTCTGCACACCACACTTTGAGTCACAGGAACTAGGGCGAATAATCAAGTTCTCTGGCCCGAGTCCCCTCTGGTGAGCCAGTATGTCAAACTAGCCCTTGGAAGAACAGTCCCCCTTATCTACCCAGGTTACTGTTCCCCGGGAGACAGGTGGTCAGAAGAAAAGTAAACTAAAGAAGGTGAGGAGCACCAGGGAGGAAGAGAGTGACATAAAATTATTTGGATGACATCATGGAGGAAGGTTGTGGTGAATAGAATATGATAGGACATAATATGATATGATTATGATAAAATTGGGGATTGTGATAATATATATTAATAACATGATTGAGGTTTCCTGGTGATAATACAAGCAAAATACTACTAGAAAGGGCTTATCTTGACTGACAGCTCAAAGAGTTCTGAAATGCTTTCCACCTAACATTTTCAGTTCTTTCCTAACGAGCAGGCATTACCCAAACAAATCATATAATACTTTCTGATGGGGGAAGTAGAGGTTAAGAATACTGCTTTGTTGGATCAAATAGTAGAAAGAGACAGTTGCACTCAAATGTTTATATCAGCACAATTCACAATTGCAAAGATGTGGAAACAACCCAACTAATCATCAATACGTGAGTGGATCAATAAAATGTGTTATTACCATGGAGCATTACTCAGCCGTACAAAAAATGGTGAACTAATAGTTCCTGTAACAACCTGGATGGAACTGGAGACCATCCTTTTAAGTGAAGTATCACAAGAATGGAAGAATAAAAACCATATGTACTCACTATTAAATTGAAACTTATAGATCAACCTTCATGTGCACATATGGTAGTAAAATTCAATGGAAATCAAGCAGGTCAGAGCGGGAGGAGGGAATGGGTAAATTCACACCTATGGGTACAATGCACATATATGGGTGATGGATACAGTTATAACTTTGACTCAACCGTGCAAAAGCAATTCATGTAACCAAAACATTTGTACCTCCATAATATTCTGAAATAAATTAAAAAAAAAAAAAAGAATACTGCTTTATAGCCTGACAAGAGGCCAGAATCAGGATTTTCTGTTGTTACTAGTGTTAGGCAAGTTCCCTAACCTCTCTGGACATAAACCCTCAACTCGTGACCACTATTATAAATATTAGTAATAAAATACAGGTTCTACATACACATATTGTTACAACTCATCCTCAAGGTGATGATCCTTGCAATGAGGAGATGAAAACTAAAGGTAAAATAACCTTTACGCAAAAGCTGCCACTGAGTGCCCAGGGAATATCTGTAATACTGTGTTTTGGTCTGAGGTCTAATGCCAAACACCAACCAGGCAGTATAAGTCAAAGAAATACTTGATTTTTAATATTTTCAATCTCCTTTTATTTCCCTTCCAGTTTAGTTTCCATGGGAATCTGTGCTTCTGAGAAAACACCAAAGCATACTGAAGACTATCCCCCTAGTTCCCAACTTCTGCCTTCCTGCTTAGTAAGGGAATCAGAGCTTGTTAGAATGGCACGGACCTCTGAGACTGCCTAGTCCAAATGTTCCCCATTGCTTCAGACTATGTCACTCTTCAAGAAATATTTTAGTGTCTCTCTGACTCTTATACAGCATTTTATATCCATTGGCAGTGTAAGGGTTAGGGGGGACTTCCCCTTCACCCTGGAAGGTTTGCTGAAAGATCAACTCACAATAACGGAGATTAATAAGAGAAAGAGATTTACATACTGTGCACACAGGAAGAATCACAGAGTGATTACCCAATATTCCAATGGGGTCCAAAAGTTTATATATCCTCATTTTAGAGAGGAGGAATATAGGTAATTCTGCTGAGTGGCAGTAAGTGGTTACTGAGGAGGATGAATAGATACTTGGGAGAATGAATGGATGGGGTGACACAGATTGACTTGTAAATGATTCTCTTTGGAAATTAAATTTACCTGAGAGACAAGTATTATATATTTAAAATGATTTGGGCCAGGTCTGGTTGCATTCTCGATCTTCTTTCCTGCAATATATTGAGATAACAGGGAGGGGAAGGGAAGGCAATTATTTTTTGGTGGGTCTGGTTTCTTATGAAGGAAGAGGGAAAGCCCCTTCCAACATCTGTTGATCTCTAAGGGGCTTTAATTCAAAGTACTCTTTATACCAAGGAGTCATATTTGGGGATCAAATTTCCTGAGCTCCTTCAGCAGCAATCTGAGGGTGGCTCCATGTATTCCAAGCAATAAAGGGTATAGGCTTGGTGAGCACTGTTTCCACTTGTATTCAGGGGTATTTTTTGATTATTTATGGGTTCATAGATTATTTCCAGATGTATTATTTCCAGACATTTGAAGGGGCTAAATCTAGCCATATCCACACTGAGGTCAGAGATACCCTGCATCCACTGGGTTGGTGGTAAATGATGATGGCAGGATACCTACAGAGACATCCAAGGAAAGATCAACAATTACAGCAGTCACAGTCTGAGGGATGGCTCTATTTATCTCCTGTAACAGAGGGAATAACCTGAAAAGGGTAAAATGTTTTACGAGTTGTCTCTTTAAAATGACCCTCCCCAACACTCTTTTTGGGAATTAAAACCTGCAGCCCTGCCCAAGGCCAGTAATCAGAGGGGCAGGAAAGTGTCCTTTGTTCTTTGTACCACAGGAAATGGATCAACGGAATTGTCCGGGAAGTCACGAGATTGTCTTTGCTGGAGATGGCATGAATCAGAATCCTCAACTATAGTTAAACAGCGATAGTGTGAAGCTGAAAATCCTCCCTTTAAGAGCTCTGTATTTCTGCTTATAGTTAGGACACTGGTACTTTAAGAAGAGAGTCCATCATCCTCCTCATTTGGTGGCAAATTAATAAACCTCCCTTTCCTTCTCCTTGTTCTTCTGATGTGGCTTCGGGGACAAGGACGTAAACTCTGGAAGGGACCTTCAGATTATGCACAGCAGTTTCCAAACTGCTTTCTGCAGCAATTTATTACTAGAGATGCCTCAGAGCTCTGGTAGAGGAGAGGGAAGGTTGAACCAGTGGGACTCTGGACACCCCCACCCAATCAGAGTAACTTCCTTTTTATCTATTTCTATGTTGGGGTTCTGCTGATAATTTTTTAACCACTGATGCAGAACTTTTTTTTTTCCAGGCATCTAAATCCCTTCGTCACATTTATCTGTATATTCGCTACGATGAGATAGCTACCAGTAACCAAGAAACAAACTCACAGTGAATGAACAAGGTATACATTTATTTCTCTTCTACATAAAAATCCAGATTATTGCTAGTGCGATAGTACCAGTTATGGGGGACAAGACAGCTTCAAGTTTTCTGCTCCATCTTCGCCAAATGTATTTTTCTTATCCTTACGGTCCGAGCTGGAACTCCAGCCATCGGATGCACGCCATCCTTTAAGGAGGCACATCTCCCCACCTCCAGATGCTGCATTCTGTTTACATATCATTGACTAGCACTTAGTTGTGTTGACTACACGTAGCTATAAGGGGAGGCTGGGAAATGCGTCTTCCCTGTTCCAGTACCACATGCCCAACTAAATACTAGGAATTCTATACTTCTAGAAGTAGAGAGCAGATACAAAAGGACACAATCGATCTTCTGCTGCAATCTATCTTCAGCCCAGTCAACTGGTTCAAAGCTGAGAATATCTGATTTTCTCCGTAGATCTTCCTAGAACTAGCTGATTAGAAGGGGGATGTGAAGACACCTTGAAAAGTGACAGCTGAAATAGCAGTGGCTGCTAAATTACACACAGTGGCTCCAAGCCATTTGGTGGGGGTGCAAATCAATATTTACAGTGCAACCCAGACCTTGGCTGTAGAGGAGAGGTTAAATTACGTTCGGGCACATTCTGCTCAAGGCATGGAAAGACTGATACGTTATAGAAAGATTCCTGTTGACACAGTTAAAAGTTTTAAAAGACATTTAAAGTCATAAGCATTGTCATCTGAGAAATCTACTGGACACAGCACATCTCACTCAGCGTGCATGTAAATGAGAGGCACAGCGCTTGCTCAAGTTCTTCTGGGCCCCGACTGGAAGCTTTGGAGTGAGGGGTGTGTAGGGGGGCACAGGGAATGTGGCTCCAGGTTCCCACATCGTGAACAGGACCTGGCACCTCGTATCTGCTGAATGAATAAGTCAATGGATGCAGTTAGGGGCCTGAGACCCAGCTCTGCCTAAGGGCCTTCAGGAGGACAGGGTTCTGCAAAAACTGGGAGCAAGATTCACCTGTGCGGAGAGGAGAAAGGAGTCTGTGTGTCCAGAGTAGCCTTGGACCTGGAGTACACCAAGAAATAGGTTTCATATTATAGTGGACAGCAAAGGAGGACTCTGTAAAGCCCCAAGATCAAGCTTTCTAACTTGATTTTTTTTTCAAGCTCTATGTTAGTTTATAAACCATTTATTGTTAGGGTTATTTTTACTGCATTTTACAACTGTTTCAAAGTTTCTTCAAAAATTAGTCTAAACCAGTCACAGAAGGACAAATATTGCATGATTCCACTTATATAAGAATCCTAGAGTAGTTAAATGCATAGAGACAGAAAGTAGAATGGTGGTTGCCAGGGAAACCTCCATGGGGACAAGGAAAGGCAAAGTTGTTTAATGAGTTCAGAGTTTCAGTTTTGCAAGATGAAGGGCTCTGGAGATGGGTGATGGTGACAGTCACATAACAATGTGAATGTGCATAACGCCACTGAGCTGTGTACACTTACAAATGGTTAAAATGGCAGATTTTATGTTACATATATTTTATCACAATTTTAAAAACTGGTCTAAATATGAATTTCATATATTAGAGAAATGCATTTCATTCCAACTGTCAATGTTTGCGAAAGTGGTTTAGCCATTGTCTATACCAACTTTGCAAACACTGGAAATGGTTTTTAAGCATTTCTTAGAACTTACCCACAATAGCTAGTGTTCCCTCTGGGTCCTCCGGGAGCTCTTCCTACAATGTCCTAGGTGCTGTTCCCAACTGACTCACCAGACCAACTTCAAATCGTTCAGTAACATACACCCTCACAGATTCCCTCCAATGCCAAGCCACTTGCCAGCACTCTTAAACTGGCTTGCCAGAGTTTGATAATTCAAAAACTGATAATTCAACAGCCTGGTATGTAACAAAGGAAAGAGTATAGACCTTTCACCAAAATTCTCTGAAATGGTGGTTCTCAACGTGGGGCCCCCAGACAGCAGCACAGGCATCACCCAGGAACGTGTTAGAAATGCAGATTTTCAGGCACTGAGCAGACCTCCTGAGTCAGAGCCTCTGGGGGTTGGGCCCAGTGGTCTGTGTTTTCCTAAGTCCTCTAGAGCTACAATTCCCAACCCCTAGGCCAAGGACCGGTACCAGTGCGTGGTCTGTTAGGAACCAGGCCACACAGCATGAGGTGAGCGGAAGGCCAGCACTGAGAAGCCTCATCTGTATTTATAGCTGCTCCTCCCTTGCTCTTATCACCGCCTGAGTTCTGCCTCTTGTCAGATCAGCAGTGGCATTAGATTCTCCTAGGAGAGTGAACACTACTGTAAATCCTGCATGCCAGGGATCTAGGCTGTGCGCTCTTTATGAGAATCTAATGCCTGATGATCTGAGGTGGAGCTGAGGCGGTGATGCTAGTGCTGGGGAGCAGCTGCAAATACAGATTATCATTAGCAGAGAGGTTTGACTGCACAATAAATGTAATGTGCTTAAAAGATCCTGAAACCATCCATGGCCACCACCCCATCCGTGGAAAAACTGTCTTCCGTGAAACTGGTCCCTGGTGCCAAAAAGGATGGGACCAAGGCTCTAGAGGATTCTGATGCACACTGAAGTGCTGTATGTGACCTCCAAAATGCACATTCACTGGAAGGGAGAGGACAGCCAGAAGGCCAGTGTAAGTTTCTTTCCTGGGGCTTCATGAGTTTTTTGTTAAACTGATCCAAGACAGGTCAGAGGCTCACTTTGCCTGGTGGCATTTCTTCTGCTAACATCTAATCTGATTACAGCCTTCACCTCACCCCCAGGAAGCAAGACCAAAGCTCCCCACACTGACTCACTGCTTTGTCTAAGGGAGCAGCTGCCACACTCCCCCTTCTTATCTAAACTGTTGGCTCCCTGGTAATGGCCAGGAAAAGGGGATATTTCACAAATGTGGCTGCCATAAAACCCAGGACTCCTGTCAACTCCCCTTTCTCTGCCTCCAGTGGAAGTGCAAAGAGGGCAGAGAGAGCACAGACTGCGGTCAAAAGCAATTTCCACTGACTATGGTTAAGGTGATTCTGTATAAAGAAGACCTCAGTTCAAGTCTGGCTTCTGTCTCTTACTAGCCACGTGACTTTGAACCTTTGCTTCCTCATCTGTAAAATGGGGGTGGCAAAGTTCTTACAAGAGTTCAAGAGGTGAGCAGAAACCCTTTATGAGAAAGCAGCCCAACAGTCACAGGCTGAATCCAGCTCTACCACTTCTCAGCTGTGTGCAACTTTAGGCAAGTTTCCTCTTCTTTAAAACAGGGATATTAACCCATCTTCCATCTCAGAGCATTAAATGAGATAATATAAATAATGGGCATAATACGCTTCTACACACATGGTAAAATAATTACAATTGCTTAATACTAGTAGTAGTAAAGCTTATAGCAGTATAAACATCAGGTATCCTTAGTGTAATTTGAAAGTACAAAAAGAAAAGTTGATAATAACAACTGTATGTGCAGCAGACTCACATTTTTAATGACAACAGAAAAGATGCAAGCTATTGAGATCATTAATTTAATGTGAACAAGACAGAATAGTGACCTTCCAGGAAAAGTTTCAAACACAAAGAGTTAATATATTCTAAAACCCAAAGAGTCTTAAACTTCTTTTTTGGTCTTATTTCAACACAGTTTTTCAGATATGATAAAGAGGAGACTAATTAATATTCATATAACATTAAACATTCTTTTCAAACTAATTTCATATCTATTACCTGAAATAAAAGACAATACAAGAAAATCACCTGAAATATAGGAAGATATAATGTTAGAATTCTACATGACCTTGAGCTAAAGAGCATGTAAAACCATTCCCACCTCCATGATCTGCGTTTGCCGCCCTGAATGACTACATAACTACCTGTTGGCAACTATTAAGCTGCTAAATTACATGAATCCTGCTAAATTCTTCCAGATTAGTTATCACAATACAGTTAAATGTTTAGGGTGATGGCATTAATCTGTTCTGACAGATTTTGCTCTCTAAAGTATAACAGATTTATAGGGACTTTAAACTGATTTAACAAGAGCCTGGAATAAAAGAGTTGGAAAGATCTGAACTGAGACTACCTCTGGTAGCATCACCCTGCGGTCTCCTTTGGTGGTGCTTGAATCAAACAATCTCAACAGACAGGCAGATACTCTTATCTCTGATTCACAAACAAAACCACTTTCCCAGAGAGACTCTACCACACTTTCCAAAGTATATTCCAATTCCCTTTAATCCCAAACAATGCTCAGGCTCTACAGGCTCAAAATTCCTAAACTCAAATGTTGTTAACCAGATAACTACAAAGACATACAACTAGTGACACTAGTGACACACACACACACACACACACACACACACGCTTTGAGACAAACACTTACTTAGACTATTTTGGTATAGAAAAACCACCATTCGTTCATCCACAAGATATATTTATTAACTATGACAATGTGTAAGGCATACAATTTCTTGCTTTTTTTATTCGTTCTCTTTTTGCAATGTAAAAAATAAGATATAATTAACATTTCATAAATCCTTTTAAAGGGTACAATTCAGTGGTTTTTAGTATGTTCACAAAGTTTTGCAACCATCACCACTATCTCATTCCAGCATATTTTCATTACCCCAAAGAGAAAACATGTACCCATTAGCAGTCACTACCATTCTTTTTACTCCCTCCCCACAGCCCCTGGCAAAAACTAATCTACTTTCTGTCTCTATGGCATTCATCCATTCTTATTACTTTTGAGCACCCACTTGACATGAGGCACTGCTTGAGGTCCTAGGGGACAGACTGATGAACAAAATAGACTGTAAGTCTCCCCTACTGGAGTCTTTGTTCTAGTGATTGCATGCATTTCACAAAATTAAAAATATTATATGTTTAGTGATATGTAAATACATGCAAGAAAATAGAATATGCTTAGTCTTACAAACAAAAAAGATAACCCAAACACATAAGGTAACATGAAAATACGCAGAACAGATTCAATCATCTTTCTCATCAAATGAATTTTTCTAGAAAATCAACATGTGGGAATTTCCCCCTTCTTTCCTCTTTCTGGTCCTCTGGGAGGGCTGGAAAGATCAAATCAAATATCTAAAGAACAAGAGGTAGGAGGTAATGTATGGCCCGGGCCATGAGCAAACTGGACAGTTAGCTCCAGAACAATCACAAGATGTTTCTCACAAAGGCAAAATCATCATCTGAAAGAGTAGGTTACAACCAAAACTTCTGCGCCCCAGTCAATGATGCATCTGTTTTAAGCAGAACACAATAATGCAATTTTGCTTTTAATCTTTTGAAAGAAGAATGTGTATAAATGCTAGAAGTCCATTGTAACAGGATTTTCAGGCTTTGACCTCTTGAATGTGAAATATCCTGATCAGCTCACACTGCAAAATGTTTTGCTGAAGCTCAGACAATCCAAAGTGACCAATCCCTGCCATTTCTATTATAAACTTGCTGTAATCCCTAAGAGGGACATGACAAAGAGTACATGAAAATGGCCATACCTTTATCCATAAACATTTCTCAACTGTATAAATTCAAATATATGCCTACAGCTAGGAATAAGTGTAGAAAGAGAATTAACAATTAAAGTATTACGAAACAACTTCTTTGTTTGGCTCCAGTAGGGCCATAAGGCCAAAGTGTTTTGTGTAGCTGGAGGAACTTTATAATTTAACATCCAAATGAGATACTCTTGAGAGTTGAAAGGGGGCATCATTCACAATTAAGCTGAGACAGCAGACATAAACCTGGATGGTGTCAGACAAAGGAGGATACGTGGATGGTCACCCTACGAATGGGCATCACGCCAGGTCCTAGCAGAGAACTGCCTCCTCGGTCTGCCCCGGAGCCTAGAGTCTAGAGGAGAGATCAGATACTACAAACATAGTGGAAGATGCTAATTATCACAAAGAGATAATAGCTTATTATTTTTCTTTAATACTCCCTGGATAAGCTCAAGTTACCCTGAATACTAAAAGCTTTTTATGTTTTTTAATTTTTACTTTTTTGATACAAGGTCTCACTCTGTTGGCCAGGCTATAGTGCAGTGGCATGATCAGCTCACTGCAGCCTCGAACTTCTGGGCACAAGGGATCCTCCTGTCTCAGCCTTCCAAGTAGCTAGAACCACAGACATACACCGTGTCCTGCCCAGATTTTTCTTTTTTTGGAGACAGGGTCTTGCTCTGTTGCCCAGGCTAGAGTGCAGTGGTGTCCTCATAGCTCACTGCAACATCAAATTCCCGGGCTCAAGTGATCCTCCTGCCTCAGCCCACTGAGTAGCTGGGACTACAGGCATGCCACCACACCTGGCTAATGTTTCTTTTTTTTTTTTGTAGAGATGAGGTATCACTCTTGCTCAGGCTGATCTTGAACTCCTGACCTCAAGTGATCTTCCCACCTCGGCCTCCCAAAGTGCTGGGATTACAGGTGTGAACCACCATGCCTGGCCACTAAAAGCTTTTTAAAACAAATCTTGCAACCCTGTACAAAGCAGTGTATAGTGAGGACAGGTCCAGACTAAGTGATGTGTGTGTGTGTGTGTGTGTGTGTGTGTGCACACGGGAACATACATGTGCCCACACACAAGGGTAACTGGAGATGCACGCCAAAGAGGAAAGCAGTTGGTGTGATTTCATTCTTTTGAAAGAATTAATGAGAAATACTTAAACACATGACAATTCAGTTATGACTAACATAAAAACAATAGCTCACAACTACAAAACATAAAACAGAATGGTTTGGGGGTAAAAACAATAATTACAACATTTCCTCAGCCTTTTAAAAATACTTTTTCTGATAAATCAAGGATATAACTAGTTTTTGCTAAACAGTTCACATTTACAAAGAATTTTACCTGTAACTGTTCTCTGGAACAAGCTTCTTCACTTGAATAATGGCACTGACCTCCTTTACAGTAAAAAAAATTATCTCAAGCTTCCCCAGGGCTAACTAAAAAGAAATTATTATACAGCTATAAATACCTTATGTTTCAAGCTCTTACACGGCTATAAAATCAGTACAATTTTATAACTGATAATACAAACAAACCCACAAAACCAATAAAATCCAAATGAATCACATTAATTAATCTGACATGTAATATATGTTGAAATTAGATTTCCACACTGTAGCCTGGTTCGTCCAAGCCAGCCTACCTATTCTGTCGCATGTTGTGTGATGACTCAATTCTCCAACATTTCTTACTATTCAGGCTTTATGTATAGCTTTTATTGTCATAAACACCAGTCTACATTGTCATTTGGCCCTGTTTTGGCTGTAAGGTATCATTTATAATGAGATTCATCTCTGCCCTTTGAGCAGCTATTAAAGAAAAACCATTTGATGCCAGGGCACTAATAGCCACACATGTCACTGTGGGCACTAGAACTTCACAGCAGCATTTAGATTGAAGGTGGTCACCCAGAGAGTTCAGAATATGCTTAAATTGAACTTGTTTTTAAATCACCAAACTGCATTTCACTAGACTTGTAAGTTCCATGAGGTCAGGGAGGTGGGTCTGTTTTGTTGACTGTGGTATTCTCAGAGCTTATCAGAGTATCTGGTACACAGTAAGCACTCAGTGTATATTTATCCAATAAATTAATGATTGAGTGAATGAATGGAACATTCTCAAAGAGAACTCATGTAGCCATAAGAAATGTGTCTGTGGTCCCCAGTCTCCTTGGACCTGAAGGAGAATATAGGCAAAGTCCTGCCAACAGGCCTAATAACTGCACGTACACACAAAAACAATCTACTCTCATATTCACTGGATTTTATATCCCAATCACTCTGAACAAAAGCATTGGTATGCAAACAAATGTTCTTCCTCAAAAAATGGTCTCCCTCAAAAATATCAGTGCAGCCAAAGAGGACTCCTTGCCTCTGTCCATTAGCAAAAATTGCTTTTGATTAACAAAATCCAACTCTGGCAAATGTTGGTACAATGAAGTAACAGAGGAGGAGGAGAGAAGAGGAGGGAACTAGAATGTACTAAGCTAGCACCCACTGCAGGCCAGCAGCCATGCTGACAGAAACTTGGCATGTGCTGCTTAGATTAAACTTCACAAGAATTCTATGAGCTAGGCTGTATTGTATTACTTACTTTTTTATAGAGAAAGAAATTGTTGCTCAAAGAAGTTAAACAGGGTTGACACAGTAAGTGGGGCTGCGGGGAGTTGGCTTCTGAACCTAGGTCTGTCCAGTTAAAGTCCTTACACTATTCTCAAGCCATGCTGTGTCCTAAAAGAAGTGATACATAGCAATTAGGGGACAGGACAGCAGGTGATGAAAAAGCAGATGAAGAGAAGATTTCTTGTTCTGAAGGTAAGTGGATAGATTAAAAAATAAAACTATATTATCCCATTTATTTCTAAGAAACACAGCAGAAGTTCAACACCCCACAATCCCAGCCAGATTTTATTTGCTTTAAAAATGAGAAGCGCAGCCTTTAGTTTATCTGTGATCATCTTTTTGGGGGTTGAAAAAGGGGAAGCAGAGGCAGCAGCATCCATGGTAGCACTGACGGACGAACACATTCATAGTTTCTTAATTCAAGCTTCCTCTTCACCTTGGAAGCTAAGCTTTATGCTGTGGACTCTGAGTAACACTATAGAATCCATCCCTAAATAAGACCACACGGTTTCTTATATTTCCCCCAAGTATTTTGTGTTAATTTTTGACATACTAAAATAAAACATTAATGGGACAAAAATTGGTCTGTTTGTACCAAGCAATGGCTCAGAGGAGGTAGGACTAACCAGTATAGGGAGTTGCCTGTGGCTCCAGAGTCAGACTGCTTGGACTGGATCTCAGGGTTGTCTCTTACTGGCTGTTTGACCTTGGACACATTTCTTAAATTGGTTATGCCTTAGTTGCCCTATCTGTAAAATGGGGCTATTACCAGTAGCTCTCTCATAGAGTCTTTGTGAAGTCCTGCATGGAAAGCACTTAGCCCAGTCACACAGTAAGAGCTAAAGAAATGTTAGTTACTATTATTAGATTATGCCTAGAAAATACGAAAGCTAACAAGGAGGCAGGGGGTGGAAACAGGCCATAGCTACTAATTTTAGATTACTCTGATCACAACAGATTATCACACTTGCTTAAATGGAAGTGCATGCTACTATAAACTACCCTACGACTCACTGTTTTATATGTAGTGGTATTCCCCCAAGAACACTTATACCCTGCTTGGAAAAGAAAGCACAGAATCTTTTTAGCTCCAATGATGAACACTGTTGACTGCAGACTCAGTAGTAAAAAATAGAAGTGTTTACCAAGGTAGAATCTGCTACAATGATAAATTAATGTGCCGACACCGGATTAGGTACATCTTAATCCATCTGGTTTACTCTTTTTTTAATTGAAACGAAGTTTTGAATCTGTACCATCATCAAATCACTCAGAAGGAAAGGGGGCCAGAGAGCAGAACTGTAACCAATACCCCTGTTATTACTTGAACACCAAAGGGACCAAAAAGAAAACTCAGAATGATGCCAAAAAAAAAAAAAAAAAAGAATGATGTCAGACTGGCAAGGGAAGGAGGACCACTGCTTACAGGTATTATTTAAGGCACTGGCCCCCATAAAGACAGTGTTTCTGACAAGCCACTTCAACATACACAGGGAAAAGAGGACACAGAGGAACATCTATAAATACCGTTATCTTCAGGAGGCCCCCTTTGGGTCCTCTTCTCCTTAGGAGTGGTGATAAAGACCTAGAGGGTAATTACATGCAATTATCGAAAGCAAACTGAATTAAAGAGCATCCATACTGAGAACTTGGTTTTGGTCATATCCCTATTAAGTATACACTTTCCCAACTCTGAGCTCTAAGTTTCTGATGTTTCCATCCCTCTGTCCCTCCTCCATAGCATGTGTGGCTTTTTTCTACCCCATGACACCTTGTTAGCTTTAATATTTTTCAGACATAATTTAGTAACAACCACTAGTATTTAATTATCTCTTATTACGTACAAGTAGGTGATACCTACTGTGGTACAGGATCTGCTTTTAACCTAAAACATCAGTTTAACCGATGATCATGTATTGTGTGTGGGATGGACTGGGCTAAGCACTGTAATGAATACAAAAACAAATTGGATGCCAATTCTACTTATGCATTCAACAGTATTTTAAATGCTTACACCAATTCTTGCTAGGCACTGTACTCGGGAGTGGAGTGGCACGATGATGCAGAATAGAAGAATAAGACTGTGACAGTTGTCAGAATCAAAATGTTGTCACTTGTGTTAGAAACCCTGACAAACAGAGTCTGGGAAGGCCACGAAGGGAGGGTTCTCAACCACAGATGCCTGGTAACAAGAACTATCACCAAAGACTCTGCAAAAGCCACAACCTAGCACAAAGGGCATCACAAACCTACACACACACACACACACACACACACACACACACACACACACAATACTTCCGCGAGGACACCCACCCAGCAACTGCCTGTCCAACCTTGGACTGGCACCCCTCTTGTTACTGATCCTTGTAGCCAAGGATAATTATCTCAAAACAATTATGTAATCCTCCTCACTTCTCCTTTACAAACCTTTGTCTTTATCTCTCTGAATACGCACATAGTTTACTATAGCATGCATGTTCCCGAAAAAAACACCATTTTCTTTCACAGAGTCTACGCTGCTTGTGATTTAGGCTGACAAAAATGGTTTCTGAAGTGAGACCAAAGCAGGCTCACCCCACACAATCAGCAGTCCCCAGAACTGAGTGTAGTTTCACTGAGTCCTTTGCACTCTCCGCATCTATGAGTCGCCTCTTCTGCCCTGATGAATCTCCTCTCAGGTTCTTGGACTCCTTCCCTTTGGTGAGTTCTTTTTTATTTACTCAGGATCTTATTTGGTTATAAGGCCACCTTAAATGAAGGATCTTGCATCCTTCTTGGGAGTATAAAAGTTTTTTGGGAGGGGGCAAGTCCTTTCTGGTATAAGGACAATGTCCTGGTTTGAGTACTCTGGTTTCTACAGAATTTACATTCTGCCTGGCTCTGCCTGCCTAGTCTAGCGTTTTGTTAGATCTGCGTACCTGGGTTACAATTTTTGTGAGCACTCTGATTTTGGTTTCATTCTGGTTTCATGACACGCATCTGAAAATGATTTGGCTCTTTTTGCCTTGTTTCTGAACATCTTCCAAGAGCAAAAAATAAACATTCTAAATGATGGGCATTAGATAGCCAATCAAAAGCCACTTGGGCAGTTGCCACCACCTAAAACACTATTCAAACTCCCTGACAGAAATTATCAGATTTTCTTTGCTCTCAAGAGATTAATAAGAAACAGGCTGGGATTCTCAAACATTAGGGCATGCTGCATTTTCTGGTTTTCTGGGACTCCAGCTGGCTACAAGGCTTTTCCTCATGCACATATTTAAAACAATGGTCATTATGGGGATCATTTGAACTCCCCAAGCTTGTTTTTCCTTAGAACTGAATTAAAAACTGCAACCAACTATAGAGTTAACATGTACAGCCTTCTGAGTTCTCTATTTTTTCTGCTTACTTTGAATCTGCTGAGTTTTCTGTTGATGTTGAGCTAAACTCACTATTTATGGCACTCCAGCCAAGATTTTTAAAGAAAAAGTCTTAAAGGGCTTTCAAATTAATGGCTTTACAAATCACAGCAGCTCCATGGCAACTAACAACCTAGACACCTTTTGGAAATGTAAATTCAGTATTGGCCTAACAATTGCTTAGGGTGATGAAACAGTTACTTGAAGGCTTGACATTCTAAAAAAAAAAGAAAGAGATAAATGCTTATAAAAGTTAGACTCTCGGATCCAACAGGTCAAAATCTTGAGTTCAGGGCAATAATATAAGGTATATTCTGTCCAGCATACAAATTACTATGTCTGTCATGCAGGGGCCAGTAAAATCTGAAAAAAATTGCTAGAATATCTCCTCACCTACGTTGACTAGTCGAGCAAACCAGAGCAACAAGGGAAAGATAGATTTGTTACTGAAAATTCAAAGCCATTTGGAGATTTTGTTTTTCTTATCAAATTCACCCAGTCCTGGCTAAAATGTAAACATTTGAAACTGGAAAAGGTGTGTGGGGGGGGCGGAATTTTTTTTAAAAAACCAAACTAGTTCATCCAAAATTTTGGTCCACAGCCTTCATATCTACTAAAATTTAGTCAGGTGAACAGGTCCTATTCTTTTCAGAAATATAATTTGGATCCAACTGTCTTTTATAAACTGGTCAGTTTGCATTACTATGTTTTACTGTCTCATGACTAAAATTCTAAAATTAAAACTTATTTGTGTGTGTGTATCTGTGTGTCTACATATGTTGTATGTTGTGTCTACATGGTAGAATCTGGTATAGCTGACCAGAAAGTTAATAAATTCTATTCAGATTGGCTTAGATAAATGAGTGCTCATATAAAATATACAGCAATGAACCTGAGTGACTTTTAGTTCATGTGACTTAAATAAACATTTAATAAACAAGCTAGTTCTAAATTTGTTAATAAAATTAAATAAAAATGTCCTCAGAATTGTCAGCATATATTTTTGCCTAGGTTTACTGGTCAGATAGGATCATATTTATCTCTGCTACATGTTTTAAGGTCATAAAACTATAAACCCAGCCTAAAAACAGAATGATCTTTGTGTAATTCTTTGATAAGACTAATTTAATATTATTTTAATGAGAACATCTCTATCTTCTGATTTATCAGCAAAATACCCACATATTTAAGTTTCTTACTTAGGTGAACACTTGATGATATTCACAGACCATAAAAATGGTTAGCATGGAAATAACTTAAAATGACGATTAGTTTTGTCTGTTATGTCAGTTTTCATAAGTAATCTATGAATAATTATTTAAAATAAACAAATTCAGTAAATGTAAATGGGATAAACATTTATAAATGTACTTTTCATGTAATTTGAAATCTTAAAGTTATGTTAAATTAAATGATAGATACTCATTAAATGTCTAGTCTGGGCTCAGTGGCTCATGCCTGTAATCCTAGCACTTTGGGAGGCCAAGGCAGGAAGATCACTTTAGGCCAGGAGTTTGAGCCCACCCTGAGCAACATAGTAGACCCTGTCTCTACGAAAAATACAGAAATTATCTGGGTGTGGTGGCATGCACCTGTAGTCCCAGCTACTCAGCAGAAGGCTCAGGCAGGAGGATTGCCAGGAGTTTGAGGTTGCAGTGAGCTCCAATGATACCACTGCACTCCAGCCTGGGAGTCTCAAAAAAAAAAATAAATAAATAAAAAGTCTGGGTCATTTCCAAATAAGTTAAAAAAAATACTAAAACATAAATTGCTGAATGTAAATATAAGATTGTTCTTGGCTTCTTAAATTTTATAGAAAGACTAAATATACTTGGGTCTATTAAAACACATAAAAATTATGTTATGGGGAAACATGTTCCTAAAAAATATAAAACAGTTCTCATCTATAAAATTCTGATATGTGACAGATGCTTCAAAATTTTTTGCTCCCTAGGTTTTCACTAGAAATTAAGGTTACTAAGAGTTTGAAATTTTAATTAACATATACAATTCTGTATACAAAGTATATCAAAAATAAGATGTATTTTTGATGAGAAAAATTGTAAGAAAGTTATAAAAATGTGTTCTTTATTGTGAAAAAGGAATAATCTTATCTAAATTCAGAGGTTATTAAACATTGTCTCAAAATACGGACTTAGAAAGGAAACAAAACAAGATAGAAAGGAACTAGTAAGTAGGAGAGATGTGACTAAAGTTATACGTACAAAGATACATTTTTAGTAAGGAAGGCTAAAGAGAGAATAATTTTGTACAAGAAAGAATCTCATGTGATAAATTTTTGTTCTAAAGTAAAATGACTGGTTATTTAAGAAAGAGGAAGGATAGGACAAAGCCAAAACCCTAAGCATGTTGTGGAAGCTCTGTATAGTCATGAAAGGTTTGTGAAGGATGAATTTATGAAACAAATTTCTGTGTGTGATCAAGTTGGCTATATTTACAAGGACATTATTTATAAGACTTTCTAAAGATTGAGCTTTGATATTAAAAATACACTGATACAAAACTAAAACTTTGGTCACCTATGTTAGAATAATAAAGTTTTTTTTTTGAAGTATTGATCTCTTAGTAAAATTATAAGAGGTTTTGATTTTTAATTCTGAAATCTGTTTCTTTAAACAGCCATCTTCTAAGCTGCAGCTTCTTCCTGTTTTATAGTTTCTATTTCTGCCACATTTCTTCCTGAGATCCATTTAATTTCTCATGGATCTCAGGAAAGAGATCCTAATTTCCCTACTTTCAGGTTGGAAATGCTGTCTTCTTCATTTAGAATGGTAATTTCATTTCTTGAGGTAGAGTTTCCCTCTTGAAGTTCTCAGATTCGTACCTCAGAAGACCAACTTTTTGCTATATCTCCCTGCATGTGTTTGAAAGTCAGACTTCATGGCCTGCAGCTCTTTCTCCCCTTGGGAAGGTACATATTTTTTGCTTAACTGGAGTGATAACTCTCTCCTTCAACGTTTTCATCAGCTTCTGTAACTTTTTTCTCCAACTCTAACTCTGCTGGTATGGCCTGATGCTAAAATGTTTCTCTTGAAGGCCTAGACAGGCCATGTTTTCTTCCAGTATAACTTGATGTCTTGATGTATCTGAATGGTTCCATGTAACCAGGAAACTTCCCATGATTTTACTTAGAGCCATGTGTTCCCCTTCTTTAAATACTAGTTTTCTTGTTTACATTTCTCTATAATATGGTATACACATATAATCTTTGGACACACATTCTCCCTGTGTCTGATTAAATTCAAGTATTTTTTCATCAGGTCTGTATGTAAGCTGGTTATGTAAGCTGTCTTCTTATAAGGAGAAGTAATCACATTGCAGGAGGTTTTTCTTCACCTTTTTCGGAAAGTGACCTGAGAAACTATGATTTTATGTTTTATGAAAATAATTTCCTTTTTGTCTTTATTAGGTTTTTTAATTAGTTAGGAAATCTTTATATATCCATGTAACTTTCTGTGTTGCTTCTGAAGTCTTTGATTATCACTCTGGTTAAATGAATGACTATTATTTCACAGTGACCTCTGATCTTGTCTTTATCATGTGTTTTAAACCTTAAGTTGTTTTTGACCTAGAGTTAACTTTGGGATTTTCCAGTTGAGCCCCTGGAGAGCCTCAAAGGATAATCTCTAATCTTGTGGAGATATTAAATGATTAAACTTATTTGGTAAATTTTATGGGAAATATTGTCAAATGTTAAGTTATTCTAGATTTTCTTTCAATTACATTTATGGGTATGTTATTGATATGACTGTCTAAAAATTACATAAATTCATAGTAATCTAATATGTTAATTATAATTTCAGTTGTTATGTATGTCACAGAAATAACCAAATTTCCTTGTCAATTGCTGATTATAATGAACTTCCATCAGATTTTTAACCACAGATATTCTGTCATCCACAGTTTTGATTCTTGTCTAAGAATATTTGCAGTCAGATTTATGAAAAAGACTCAAACAAGTACTTTTAAATACAGGTTTGTAATAACTTTAAGATAAATGGCCTAAATAAAAATTTTTTATAACTAATGAAGAAATTGATGAATTCATGAAACTACTGATCACGATCAAGCAGAACAAAAAATTAATTACACGAGATTAAGTAACTGATAAAAATGTTTTATGACTTTTACTTGAAATATTATTGGTTCTTTACTTAAATGGTTTTCCAGATTTAAGAAAACTGTTTCTCTTAAGCTATCTACAGTTTATAGCAGTTTTGCAAAGTCTACTTTTGTGTACAAAGATGGAAGCATTTTTCTTTTCTCCCTACTTGTCCTTCCAAAATTTGAAAACTATCCATGAGTATCCTTATTAAAATATGGTTGTGTAAGTTCAGTAAGATTTTGATCTCTCTTTATAACAGGATACAATTGGAAACCCCGGTTATATTACCAGGGCTTTGATTAGAATATCATATTTGAGAATGTGCATAGAGTGCCTGGCTTCAAGGGCTCCTAGCATTACAGTGAGTAAGTAAAAATTATCACTTCCTGGTAGGAACTTTAGGTAAAATCCAAAGTCTGCCTTGATCTAGCTTCCTAGCCTCAAGAGATTTTTAAATCTGAGATTCCTATGTGATCAATGTAAAGAGAAAAAGTTATGTTTCCACAGAAAAGCTACAATACACCTGTTATTAGATCAACAGCCCTGTGCATTGTTTTCAAGTTCTTATGATCTGTGATCTACCTGTAGACTGGACTAAATACTGAATTCTTCTAGAGCCCTCTAATCCAACTTTCTTCATGGCATTATTAAAAACAGGAGTATCTCTGTTCTTGAAGCTCTGTAAGCTGAAACTAAATAAATTTTAAGAGACAGGTCTCATGCCTGATGTATGTGCCACACCAAGAGTTCATCGAACTGCCCAATTCCATAACTAGAGACATTCAGACTGCAAACTAGGACGAGAAGTTGGCAACTTCATGCTGTGGGCAGCTTTTCCCAAGATGTCAGAACAAAATTCCATATCACAGGTAGTCTCTTACCTCTTGTAATGCTACTGTCTTCACTTGGCAGGATAATGGTGTAATTGAAATTTCATGATCAGTAGTTTCTCCTGGTAACTTCACAGAACCTGACCTAGGAGATCCTTTAGTCTACCTACTAGGTGACTTTGACAACATCCCTCGGGCAACTGTTGCTCACTCTCTGCCCTAATTCAACCCTGTCATGGGATACTAGATGACAAAATTGCTCTATATTATCTATTGGTTAAGTAAGGAAATGTCTATACTATTGCTAATACCAGACGCTATAACAAGATAAATCTCTCTGGGAAAATTGAAATCCATATACACATAATAAGAAAATAGGCCATATGGTTACAGCAGTTCTCATCTAATTCTCCATGGTCATTTGATCTATTGAATTGGTTGTCTTTCAGCCTAGGTTCATGGCTCAAAACCAGTATGCAAACTGGCACTGTGATATCACTATTAATTTTACTTTCTTTTTTCCTTGTTAAACTTTATATCTGTTACATGTTATATTTCTGCCGAAGTACAACTCCTAACAGAATAATGCTGACCTGCACATTGATACGATAGGTAATGCCTACAAAACAGACAAAATTGAACATAACAATGAACTATAGGCAGACTTAGCTTGAAAGCCACTCTCTCCACAAATGGCTGAAATATGACTAATTGTGGTTTTCATACTGATTCCTAGTCTCCAATCACTTCTTTCTGACATGGATCAGACAAGCCCAAACCAGGATAGGTCCATCCCAGCACCAAAGAACAATCAAAACCTAACTACACGATTATTGATTAGTGATGCTTTTGGAGAAAAGTCTTGATCAAAAGGGGGAAATGTGAAAGTTGTCAGAATCAAAATAGAGTCACTTGTGTTAAAAACTCTTGACAAATAGAGATAGGAAAGGGTATGAAGGGAAGGTTTTTATGCACAAATGCCTGAAAACAAGAACTACAACAAAAGACTTTGCAAAAACCACAACCTTGCACAAGGGTCATCACAATCTTATACACACACACACAAAAATATTTCTGCAAGGACATCTGCCCAGCAACTGCCTGTCCAATCTTGGACTGGCACCACCTTTGTTACAGATCCTTGTAGCCAAAGATAATTATCTCAAAAAAATTACATAATCTTTCTCACTTTTTCCTTACATACCTTTGTCTCCCTTTACCTCTCCGAATATACACGTAGTTTACTATGGCACATGTATCCCCATTGCAATGCCTATTCCCAAATAAACATTATTTTCTTTTAGAGAGTCTACCTTTATGTTTGTTGTTTAGGTTGACAAGATTCACATTCTAGTGGTGACTTACATGAGCCAACAGTCAGACAGAGGAGAAGATCTGTACACTACCAAGGTGACATTGTGTAGAAACTAACTGAGCAATTATATCTACCCTGGATAACTAGTAATGGCTAATCTAGTAGTACATATGTATCTAGCCTAGATTTGATCCTTACCAATATCAACACTTACTATTCCCTGTATAGCTCTACCTTAAGAAATTCAGTTTAATAAGTTCACCCCACATCATGATATATATTTGCTCTAGGCTTGAGAAAGTGTTGAGAATATGAGGATATCATGGAAAAGAAATGGTGCTACACCTCCCCTCTCCCAAACCTCTCCCCACCCCTACTGCTCAGCCATGCAACTGTCAACAGCAAATATTTGGGATTTATACCTCATTTTTTTAAAATGTAGTAACATATAGATAATCTTTGCCATTTAAACAATTTTTAGGTATACAATTCAGTGGCATTAAATATATTCACATTGTTTTGCGACTATACCTCCTTTTAAATCTTGCTTTCTTGCCAATCTGAAGATCAAGTTTGAATATTTGCTGACGTAAAGCTGGCAACACTGAAGCTCCGGCCTCCCAGTGCTTTATTGTCATCAAGCTTAGACACACACACACACACACACACACACACACACACACACACACACAGCCTCTAGGTAGACCAACACAGGAGCAGCAGATACATTTTCTTAAATGTCAGCTTTAATTGCTCAGTAATGCCTGTGTGGAATGCTGTGTGGGAAGAGTACCATGACTGAATAGTGACATTTGCTGCAGGTATGGGACGGAGTAATGGCAGCATGCATACTACATATTTATCATCCTGGGGCTGGGCATGTTAGTACCAGTCCACAGAAATGGAACTGGGCTCAGGCTCTTTGACAAGCACACAGCCACAGACAACAGCTTGGTGGAGCATCCTCAGCACTTCCTAGACTCTTTGGTGGCTGCCGACAGAAGCCACTGGGTTGGAACCAGCTACTTTTCTAGAAACCACTCAGCTTCTCTTGACTCAATTTAATTCACTGAACATTTAGTGTGTCCTTGCTATGTGCGAGACTGTTCTAGATGCTGCAATGCTTAAATAAGAAGGATAATTTCAACCCCTCAAAAGCTCACAATGTGGAAGGAAGTTAAAGCAGGTACTTGAACAACTGTCATATGAAGAAGGATATGACACTTTCCATGGGAAGAAACAAACAAAATAGAGGCATGGAGGAAATCAAGATCACCAGTCATTATATATTCATTCGACTGAGGCTGATTTGGGGCCATGAAAAAATCAGAGGGTTGTGGCAAGTAGAATCAGGCAATGGTAACAGGTAGGGCAGAACCGGGTCAAGAGGAGGAGCAGGATCCACGGCTCAGGCTGGATGAGAATCTAGCCTGAGAGTAGATTCACTGACACAAAGAGAGGCTAAGGCACAAGATTTGTTATTTGGAAATACTTAGCAAAATATTTTCAGCCTTTGGGGTTTTTTTTAATTATTATTTTCTCAGCCTTTGTTTTTGAAGATATATTACATAAAGGAAAAAAAGTGTTTTCATATTACATAAAACTTAATGGAGACAGAACAGCTGATTTCACATCCTAACCTGCCCCTATTAGCTGGGGTATCTTAGGTAAGTCTCTCGACCTCTCCAAATGTCATATCTCCAAAATAAGAACAGTAATGTCTACCCCGACGGGCTGTGTGAAAGTTAATCGACATGCAGTTTGTATAGCAGCTAACAATGTATTCAGCATAGGACAGGTACTTAATAATACATTTTCTTTTTATTTAAAGGGGTCCTAAGTAGTATAGTGCACAAGAAAACTATATCAGTCAACATTTATTGAAATTAGCATGTATTTGTTGTTTTGAGGCAATTCAAAGGAAATTTAAGTCCCCACTCACAAGGAGTTCATCCAGTAGTGGGAAGAAGAAAACAGATATTCTAAAAAGCCATAAGAAAAGAAATTACATTCATAAAAAAGTAACATTGCATTTTAAAGTAAAACAGGCACATTACTTTATAAACATATACTCTCTGAGTGATTACACAATAGTCATTCCTGAAGGCTGAGAGAACTATTGATAAGCACCTGGGACAATTTTTATAAATTGGGAAAAGAAGTGTAAGACTCATAAATGCTACAAACACATTTGTTATTTCAGCCCAACTACTTAGTAGCTGTGTGACCTTGTGCAAATTGCTTAACCTCTCTGAATCTCTATCCCCTCAGTCATAAAGAACAGATTATTCTTTCTCCTGTCTATGTCACATGGGTATTGTTAGACTCAAACAAAATAATGTAGGCGGATGGGCTCTGCCAACTATCAAGAGCTATGCAAAGGCAAGGCATCATTATTAGCCACATCTCAAACAGCACAAGAGAAATCTCCGTTACTAAAACACATGCTCCCTCCCCATCTCACCTGTGCTTAGACTGGGACAAACAGAAAAGCTCAGTTGAAATTTTACCTGCTTAAACAATAAAACTTGCTTTATGAAAAAGTTTCAGCCCAACACATAGCCATCTCTTAAATTCTGGATTTTAATGGATGTGGTCTGAACTAGTTACTCACACTGACAGAGGTGCTTGGGCTGCCCCACACATGTAACATAGACACATACACACATTATATTCTGCTTAATGACATAAACTGCAACTTTTCCATTCCATGTTGGCATAGCCAACAACATTTCCTGATGAATATAAAAATTCTTATTCTTGGTTTTTGTGTGAAAAGTAACCTGAAATCTCTAGAGCATTAGCGGGAAAAAAAAAAGATTTCCAATACTCAAAAACAAGCAATTAAATACTGAACTGAAAATAGTCTTCCCTGACATCTTGGTCTCAAAGCCCTGTCCGTCTTCTGGAAAACTAGGTCCTTGTTACGGGCATTGCCTCTTCCTCTCTCACCAAATTAGATCTGGCAGATAGTACCGGTGGCTTCCAATTTCTCCTGAAGATGGTCTAGTGTTTTTTCGTTTTTTTAAAAATTCTCTAAGCCAGGGCAAAGTCTGGCATAAACTCTAGCCTCATTTCCCCCTTGCAAATTGGTATTGCCAGTCTTCAGCAAGAAAATGGGAGAATGTAAGGTGCACACTAAGCTAAATAACTGGGTTGTACCCAGCGTGGCAGTGAGCCTGAGTGCCTGTACGCAGGGACGCCTGGCGAGCGAGACAGCGAGCCATCTCTGCCTTCTGTGGCTGGCGAGGAGAAAGCCCAGGGGTCCGAAAGTGGCTGCAATACCGAGTGAGGGCTTCAATCCAAAGGCTTGTGAGCTGGATGGAATCTGGGCTCTGCCTTGTACCCACTGTGGGATGCTGGGCAAGTTATATAACCTCTCACTGCCTCAGTTTCCCAATCTGTAAAGCGGGGATGGACAGGACTTTTGGTGAAAATTGGCGATGGGCACAAGGTAAGCGTTCATCCAATGGTAGTTATTATTTACCACCAGCGAAGTGAATTAACTAAAGATAGTGAAACTTTACAGGTGCTGGGTGCCTGGCAATCTAGACATCTTGATGCGAGTGGGATTTTCGTACAGTGCTAACTCTACGGGTATCACTTCATGTAGGATTACATGAATTAGATTAAATATAGCACCTGAACATCACCTCATTACCTTGTCGTCCAGGACTTCAACATCACTGAAATTCCTTTCTGAGAGGCTACTAATGATGTCCTTGTTGCCCAATTTCCCTCTTTAGTTTTCCACTTACCGGACACAGCACCATGGGATACTGTTTATCTTTCCTTAAATTGAGAAAATCTCTGTGTTCTCCTGGTTTCCTGAAACGGCACCTCCTGGTTCTCCTCTTACTTCTCTGACTGTTCTTTGCCCTTACCTGGCTCCTCGTCCATCTGGACCAGAAGGGAAGCAACCCCCAGGGCTGTTCTCTTTGGTCTTCCTGGTACCCTATATTGCACTTCTTAGCTATGCCACCCCCGTCTGCTTTGGTATTTTCCCACTTGGCTTTTCTTCTCGTGTTTCCTCTGCGGAGGGTGACACCCAGCTTTTTCCTAGTATCTATATCTCAAACTCAGCTTGCCCAATGGATCTTTCCCTGCCAAACCTGCAGCCCCTCTGTTTTCCTCCCTTAAGTAATGCCCAACCACCTTTCCAGTCAACCAGCCTAGAAAGCCACAGTAAGGCAGAAAAGCCAATGACCAATTCTCATCCACAGAGAGACTGTACAGCACAGTGGCTGAGTGCATGGCTCTTGAGTCAGACTGCTCAGGTTCAAGTCCTGGTCCCCTACCTATTAACTGTGGGACCAGCAGCAAGTTATTTATGCTCTTTGCACCTCAGTTTCCACATCTGTAAAATAGGTATAATAATGGCCCCACAATAGCAGCTGTGGGGGCCAAGTAAGTTTATACATATATATCAAGTACTTAAGAGAGTACCTGGCACACACCACTAAATGAGTACTGGCCACCACCCCAACCCTTCTTTATGAATATATGAGTAGAAAAATACGAGTGAGTCAGGCTTCTCAGACAAATGTTTTATGATCTTTAATCTGCTTTCCACTAATGAATAAAGCATAGCATTTGGCAGAAATGAAGCAATTTATTGGAAGCCAATGTTGGCTATGATTAGCAACAAACTGTGTTCTACTGTCCCAGATGGCAACCTGATAAATAGCATAGACATTGCCTCCTAGTCGGCCAGAGCCAGAGGGATCTTCAAGATCACCTGATAATGCAGCCACCAAACCCAAGGACCGTCAAAATCACTTGGGGAGCTTTTCAAAACACACAATTCCCAGGGCCCAGACTGAGATTGTCTCAGTAGGTCTGGGATGGGTCCCGGGAAGGTGGAGATGTCATCCACGTTTGCAATCCATGGATTCAATCCAGTCCTCTCCTGTCAAGGATGAGGCAACTAAGACCCGGCATAGTTAGTCCACTTGCCCCACACCGCAGAGTGGGTGAGAGGCGGAACAAAACTCACACGTGCCACATGTCCCCTCCAGCAAAATTATCTCTAGGTGGTGAAACAAAGAAATGAATCCTACACTGAGGGCTTAATCCCCAAAGGTGATTAAATAGGAACATGTCTGTGTCTAGTTCCTTAAAGGAGCAGGTAGGTTTGGGCTAGGTTTCATGGGTTCTTCCATTTGCAGAGGTAAGTGCCGTTGAAAGACGTTTCTGGCCTGTGAGGTCATTCAGTAACAGGAGCATCTAAGGCCACTGCAACTGAACCAAACTCTCTTTTTGTACCTTTTCATTCCAAGTGGTTCATGGAAATCTTCTCGTGATGTGTTTTTCTGTACATTTGACAAATATACAGAGCCCATGAACAAATTCCTGATGAGCTAAAGATTTCTCCCTGGAAGTTTCAGTAGGGATGAGAAGTATGATTTCCCAAGTTCCCACGACAAGCCCTTCTAATGTTTGGAAAGTAGTTCATTATCAGCTGTGGTTTTGGCAATCACAGCACATAGAAACGGCATGCGTTGTCTTCATGATTAGCACAGGCAGTAACAGAATCTGCAACAATGACCTCATAACTCAAGTGTCCACACCCTTGGCAGAGTCAGGAGTCCTCTCCAAAGACAGTCCAGGGTCCCCCTAGAAAGATAAGGCCCAAGCTTTATCACGAAAGGCCAATGTCTGACATGATCTTTGCCTCAAATGGCCAAATTGTACCTGAAAAGACTGGAAAACAGCAAGTTCAAGAGTAGCTTAACAGGTGCCCCACCCAAAAACCTGCACTGTTGATCCACAGTTGCATTGAAACGTGAACCTTGTAGGGGAGTGCCGGGAGTCTACTGTGTTTCCATTCACACTGGTTTGCTGTAACCCAGAACCCACCCAAGGCTGCAATGAAACAGATGACATGAGGGAGACTCTACAGGTTCGAGGATGGGCTCATTTTCCCTTATTCCCAAATGATGGCTCCTCCACTTATCCAATAGATTTCTTTCTTTTTTTTTTCTTTTCTTTTTTTTTTTTTGTGCTTAAGACTTGATCTCTGTTAAAAAGCAGAAATCCTCTGGAGGAGGGGTACTTTTAGCTTTTACACATCCTCTTCTCAGAGGGGGTTTGATAAAAGACAGCAGAGAGCAAGTTTGAAGTCACAAAGGGAAGAACAAGATTTAGAGCAGGAAGTGGATGAATTACCAAAAAATCTTCCCTGACCTCACAATTTTGCCAAGGGATGACTCTGACTAGATCTAATTAGTTTTTACACCAATTGTTTTCAACTTTAACGCATATAAAAATCAGCTGGGGAGGGAGTGCTTTAAAAATGCAGATGCCTGGACTCCAACCTGGAGAGTGTGGCTCAGGAGTTTAGGGTGGGGTCCCGGAACCTGCATCCTAACAGGCTCCCTGGCCATTTGGATGACCGTGTTTGGCCCCAACAGTCAGGAACCCAGTCTGACACCCTTCACAATGTTTGAAACAAAACCGGTGGATGGTTTTAGCTTGTGATCTTGAATAGGTCACCTTAATGTCTAATTCTCCCTTTGTGTGTTGCAAGACTTCTCTCACATGGATATCTTGAGAAATTTGGCTGTAATACCTCTCTGACATGGCTACACATGAGGTAGGTATGAATGCATTTTTAGAAATGTGAAGCAACATAAAATGTGAAACATAAATCATTGTAATCCATTTTTTTCATTTTCACTCATTTTTAAACCTATATTTAGAACACGCTGGCAAACTGCTTCTGAGGGATTCCAGCTATGAAATAGAAAGTTCCCGGAGGCCCAAATTAGGATACTGTGCAGCCTGAGCCAGTTTTCAGTGAAAATCAAACAGTCTCTAAAATTAATAAAGAGCAGCATGCATTTACAATACAGTGAATTTTAAATGGGTGGCCACACTGCCTAAGATCGGCATAGGGATGGACAGGAGTATGCTTAAGATTAAAACGTCCTACATACTTACCGAGCAAATAATGTTCATTCTTACTGTGCCAAACAATTTGCTCAGACCAAACCAAGATCCCAAATGAAAAACACATTCAATTTTGAAACAAGTTTTATAGTTACAATAATTTCTTTAATTCTCTTCTCTTATTAATTATTAAAGAAAGTATGCACAAAACAGCATTTTTCTTTGAGAGCAAGAGGGGCCATGCTGATGTGCTCACTGGAACTTGAATATGCCCATCGCGACCTCACAGAGCTCACATGAGATGCCCAGCAGGTCAAACGGACTGGTTTCCCACTCTCACCTGAGCTAGACCTGCCTTGTTTGAAACTAAATATGTTCTGAATTTGAGAGAGCAATCTACTGAAGTTAAACTTCCAAATAATGACATCAGTCTTTGCAGCTAACATTACAACAGCATGACCAAAACTCAAACAAGGGTTTTAAAACAAAGCATGATTTACAGTTCGAGTTTTCGCAAATGCAGAGAATCCCAGATGTGAAGTTGAGTTTAAACAAAAAATTAAAATTACACCAAATTTTTCTTTCTCCACTATCAAACTGGGACATATTTTTCCAGATGTTTCTTCCTATCAAAAAGGAAAACTAGGTCATGACCAGCCTTTTTACAGATCTGTAATTGCTAGTACCCAACCCACAACAGCAGCCTCCTAACAGCGCCTTGCCTCCACGGTGCCTTCATGGAGCTTGCATCCCAGGGACCTTTCGGTTCTATTGGTGCTTCAGATACATTCAAATTCCTTTCCCTGCCTTTTAGGGCTCGGTACAATCTGGCCCTTGGTTTGGACCCCTTTCCCTTTCCTAGTGCACTACAGCCATAAATGCCTTTTACCTGTCCTTAAACACACCAAAAGCTCACACAGCTGTTCCTTCTGGAAAGTTTTCTCTCCTCATCTTTCCCAGGACTGCTTTTTTTTTTAAATGTTTACTTTTTAACACTGGGATCTCCATTTAAAGTCTGTACTTTTCAATGAGACCTTCCCAGACCACTCAATCTACAGTAGCTGTCCCATCACTCTTCGTGATGCCCTCAATTAATTCTCTGCATAGGACTTATATCCAGCTGACAGTTTTCTTGAACATTCATATTTTTGCTTATTATCTTCTTCCTCAAATGGAACGTGAGCTCCATATGAACATGGAGCTTGGCTGCATTGACCACTGCTGTATCCCAGGACCTAGGACTGTTCCTGACACATAGTAGGCCCACAAATATTTGTTGGATTGGTGAGCATGGGGAACACTGAGGCTGCCTGATTAATGTTAAATCTTACAGCAATCTTAGGGTTCAAGCACTAATTGGGCTTAGAGATGTGCCACTGACAGACCCAATTATTAACAGTTTAAAACACTGTCCCCTGCTGGGGCTAATTTAGTTAAGACATAATTAAAACTTTTCATCTGTTCTTTGTAAAATTTAATATTAAACATATTATTAGAGAAGGGCTACTGAAGTCTGAAACATATCCCAATGACTATAAGAGGTTTTGACTCAATGCACAACCATCAACTTTCATATACAAGAATGCAACTATGTCACTGGGCTCCAGTTTCATCACTGCCTAAAGTATTCACTGGTAATAAATTCAGCAGATTAGTTCTTAAGCACATTCTTGGGCCAGTATAGCCAATGCTACCCTGATTGTCTGAAAAGGTTTTATCTGAGCTACTTGATAAGGGGATTCACTTGGATACTGGGGGAGACACAAACGTTAACCACCATTTAAACGTCATTCTAGGTCTAGGAGAAAGCAATTTGTTAAGTGCAGGTCATGTCAAATTTTTTTCAAGCCTTTAGATGAGGTTACTATTTTTTCTAGAACCAATTGGTAGATTCTAAATATAGTTCACAAGTTTATAAGGTCAGCAAAGAGCAATGACCGTGTTGGTGATGGACGTGGTTGTGCTGAAGACAAACTGAGCTTCAGCCACAAGCATCTACCAAAAAGTAAAGAGTAGCGGTACTGGCTCAGATGTGGCCCACGCAGGTCTTTCTATTGCAGGGGAATAAACTTTTTTTCATAAACGTACATTAGGAGCTGTTAGTGCTTTTAAAGGATAATATAAAAGCCAACAGTGGAGATCCAGTAAATAAAATTCAAAGGAGTATTTCTCCATTTTAATGTCATCACCCTTCCATTAAAGACTAGGAGTCACAAATTTTATTATAATACACAAGAGTAAAATAGTACTGTAAGCTAAACTGCATAAACAAACATCTCTTGAAAAATATAGAAAAGTCAAATATGCTAACCTCTTCATCTGTTAATGAATTTCTAAGAAGCATCTGGCACTTTTGTCCATTTATATGAATTTAGTCTCGCAGATTTGAGCAAACCTACTGGAAAGAATGGAATAGGAACATAAGCTTTCAAAACCTAAGAAGAGAAAGAAATATTATGATTTTATATTCATGTCCTAAAGCATATCCATAAAAGCCAGGAGAATCTCTTCTCATATTTATTTACCTACCAGCGCACCCAGTGAGTCCCCAAAGCTTATAACCCCAAGGCCAGTGGGAAAAAAGCAGCACTTAGAGGAAAAAAAAAAAAAACAAACCTTGGATAAATTCAGAGTTATTATTTTAAATAATGCCTTTACTTTTGCAGACTTCTACCTCAGTAATTTTAGCTGTCAATGCTTAAAAGTGCCTTCCAGTCACTATTCAAAACCCTGTCTACAATGGTGACCTATTCTTTGTTCTGGTACTAATGCACTCTGTGGGCATTTCTTAAAGCACTTCCAAAGCAAGTCATTAGTGAGAATATAAACAGAAACACGCTACATAATAATTACCAAAAATATGAGCACTGTAAAGGTGAGAATTTTTTAAACATTTCAAAAATTATAATTTCTTTAAACTGTGAAGGGTTGCTTTTTCTTTCTTTTTTTTTCTGGTCATCAAATAACACTGTCTTTAGGTTCATTATAGTTCAGTGCAGTAAGATTCACCCTAGGGTTTTTATTTTTCCTTCTCTCTCAGTCAGATTCTGAAAAACAGTTCTTCCATTAACTAGATCTCTGGGGAATATATCCTTCCTTAACTGGCTTGCATGGGAGGGCAGACTTGTTAATTTTGTAGCAAAACCAAAATCTGTGGGTGGGACATGCTCATTGAATTCATCTGGACCAGCTCCCACCCTGACTATAGAAGTCCTTTGACAATGTGTGTGCCATCTGGGTGTCAATTTGTTTTTGTGACCTAAATGACTTTCCTGGATGACATAAGGGGAAACAAAGTGGAAACAGTGTTAATACCACATGAAACACAGATGACGGCTACTCAAAAACTTTAGACCCAAACTTCCCCTTCCTCGAGAGCAAATGTTTTCCCTCCATTATCCTCAGGGGCCCTCTCCCACACCCAAAGTAACCAAGAGAGGTCAAATAACAGAGAAAGAAGCTTGAGAATGGAACACAGCTGTCCCAAAACTAGAAAAAAAAATTCCTCCATTTTTTGTGACCCCTCACTTTAGCAGAAGTAGTGGCTCAAAGGCAAAAGCACTGATAGTGGAATGAGACCCCTGAGCACGGCAGACAGACCCTCAAATGGCCCCAACGACCCTGCCTCCTCCCATTCATGCCTTTGTATAACCCCCTCTCTTTGAGTGCAGGCATGACCTGTGACTTACTTCTAACCAATAGAATAGAGCAAAGGTGACAGGATGCCACTCCTGTGACTATTACACAAGACACGGTTTAGGAGGTTGGAGTGACAGAGTCTCCTTGCTGGCCTGATAAAGAAGTCATACTGAGAAGGCCATACAGCCAAGAGCCGTGGGTGGACTCTGGTCTACAACTAGCAAAAACGCTGAGACCTCAGCCATACAACCACAAGGAAATCAGTCGTACAAACAACCTGAATGAGTGTGGAACATGATTCTTCCCCAGTCAAGCCTCTAGATGAGAACGTAGCCTGGCAGACACCTTGACTGTGACCGTGACTGATCCATGCCCAGACTCCCTGCCCATGGAAGCTGTGAGATAAGAAATGTGTGTTGTTTCAAGCTGCTCAATGTGTGGTGATTTATTATGCAGAAAGAGAAAACTAATACACTGAGAGAAGAAATGAGGGTCACAAGTTCTCTCCCCATCCTTAAAGTGAGTCAAGGGTCAGTCTAAGTCTAGCTGAAGAGATCCTGGCTAACCCCCCTCCTCTACAAATAATCACGGGGAGAAACATTCAGAGAGTGACAGAGCCAGCTGGGTGCCGTGGCAACCATCCCAAGGATGTCTATTAGCTTCTTTGAGGTTCTGGGTTCTACAATGGAAAGCTTATTAACCAGAGGAACTTCTTAAGTAGATAATGAAAAATAATGGGCATAGTGACATGTTCTAAAATCTTATTATACAGGAAACTTCTAAGTAGTTTTACTTAAAATGCCTGGAAATGCAGAACAGTGAGAGGCAATCAATTTGTCTGCCTATAGCTCATGTTTTTACAAATACATTTCCATTAAATCTCCCCACCTGTGAGCTCATATAATAGTTCTGGAATAAAAGTGAATTAAAAAGAAAAAACACCTAATGTAACCTTCTACCTTGAAGGTGTTTTTACAAAGCTGTGATAATTCATGTGTTCATCTCCTCCTACGTTAACTCTTAATTATATTTTTTTAGATTTTCAACAATTTCTTCATAACTTGTTCATGGGATGAAAACTTAAGAAGTTAACCACATAAGGTTGCTTATGTAAAACTATACAGAAGGTAACTTGAGAATATGTGACCCCTATAATAAGAGCTAAATAAAGTCTGAACTGAAGCCAATTAAAACTTTTAAATATATCCAATATATACTCAGGATTCCATCAATCCTCTCCTTCACGTATCCGATGCCAGTATGCAGTATCTGACTGATGACAAGATCATCTAGCTAATATTTGGAATATTTAGTTCCTAGTTGAATTTTTACTTCGCATTATGATTAGACAGCTCATGTTTAATGTTAACCCATTCCTGATATTAATCATAATGTATGCTATAGATTTAAATAACCTCTAAGATTCCTTCTAGGGCTAATAGTTCATGATTAAGCTCACTTTGGGGGCTATATTTATTAAACATCTACAGGCATTAAGAAGTCACATGAAGTAAAAACAGACATAATTATCTTCTGTATAATGATAACAAATTGCATAAAATGGAGTCAGAATCCATATTTTACATTATTGCAGATGTTGAAGTTACAGAAATTTCCAGAGGGACAAAGTATGGCGAAGTTCTGAAAACTGATAGTCTATGTTGAAAGTCTTGGGTCAGCTATGCTCAAGGCAAATCAAAGGTCTACATCCTGGGAGCTCAGTCAGGTTAGGGGATGTGACCATCCATCATTCACCACGTATCCATTGAGCACTATTACATATCGGCACAGTTCTAGTGCTGGGCTCACAGCAGTCAACAAGACTGACGAGGTTCCCTGCTTGCATTCTAGTTGGGGCAAATAATTAACAACCAAGCAAATAAGGTAATTTCAGATAGCAGAGAGTTAAGTCAATTCAAATGAACATATTAGTGAGGTACTACTCCCTGCCAGGCGGTGTTCTGGTGCATGAAATACATCGGTGAACAAAGTGGATATAGATCCCCACTCTCAGAGATCACATTGTACTAGGGAAGAGAGACAATAACACAGGTCATAATAAGTATGTAATTTATATACTATGTTAAAAGGTGATATGAGCTATGTTAAAAAAAATAGCAGAATAAAGGTGACTAGAAGTGTGTACGTGAAGGGGCAGCGGGTTACAATGCTAAATGGAGCAGTCAGGTTAGGCACCAATGAGCAAGTGACATCCAAGCAGACTTGAAAGAGAAAATGTGTGATGCAGGAGGTACCACAGGGTCATGGCGGAGCAACTGCAGAGCACTGCACCGTGTTGCTTTAGACGGGGTGGCCAGGAAAGTCCTTCCTGAAGAGATGAGATTTTAGCTGAGATCTCAAAGATCAGGGTCAGAGCATGTCCTGGAGAGGGAACCACAAATGCAAAGGCACTAGAGCAGGACTGAGCATGGCACGGAGGAACGGAAAGAAGAGTAGAGTGACTGGGCGGGATGATCAGGAGATGGGGCCGCAACACGGGCAGGGGCAGCTCAAGTAGAATTAAGTCAACAGGCCAACTTTGGTTGTCAGGAGCTCCCCCTCTCCACTACACCATTACCCTGCCCCTCTGTGGATCCTTCTAGTATCTCCTATCTTCAAAAAATCACCCCACCCTCCTGGTTACCAGTCAATTCTTTCCTTCCTTCCTAGCTAGGTTTCTCCAAGGAAGAGTCCAGACATGCTGCCCTCCCATCTACCCTACATCTCACTCTGACTGGATCTCTTCCCTAACACTGCTCTTCAAAGTCACCAATGATCTCCGCACACCCAAACGCAAGGGACACTTGTCTTTAACCTATCTGATTTCTGCTGCTTTTGGCATAGGTGACCATGCTGTCTTTCTAGGAACTCTCCCCTCTCTCCATGACACTATAGCCATCCTCATTTTCTCCTGCATCTCTGGCCTCTCCTCAGCTTCTCTTCTTGGGAATGGCCATTAATAAATGTAGGAGTTCATGTGAAAAAATACTTACGGGCTGTGGTTAACTGCAAGCTCATTCATCAGCCTTGATGGCCTTGGCCCAGGGAAAGTCATTTAGTCTCCAAGGGACACTACGATGGAGAAGACAGAGCCTCAGAGCAAGTGACACCTGCCTGAGCTTGCACTTTCTAACTGTGTGATCTTGGGCAAAACACCATGTTCTCCAGGACTCAGTCTTCTCACCTGTAAAATAGGCATTTTTAACAGCCACCTTGCAAGGCTGTTATGAAGATTAAATCATTTATCCTCAAGTTCTCTGGCCAATGCCTGGCACTTGGTAGATGGTATTCTGTTGTTACTGTCCCCCTGAAGCTCAGAAAAAGCACCTTTTGTCTAAATAACAGAAGAAAGAAAAACAACATTAATGGGAAGGGAGATTAAAAGCTATTACTAAATTGTTCTGGGTGGAGTCACTGTTAATGACCTACAAACAAATTAACTTTCTTTGCCTTAGAAACCTAAAATCCTTAAGTGATGAAAGAGATTTCAAACATATCTCTTGAAACATCTTTCTAATTATCAACTGGAAATAAATATTAATAATTACTGAACACTCCAACCTCCCTTCCTCAAATGTACTGTGCATACTTTTCCTTTATCAAGCAAGAGGCACCACAGGGTGGGACGGAGCTCTAGAGCCTGGGTTTCGGTCTTGCCTCTCCCACTTCCGAGCTGTGAGTCTGTGTGCAGAGGATCCACGCTCCCTATGCTTCAGGTTCCTCAACTGCACCATGGAACTAATCACAGTACCTAGCTCATGGGATAGTTTTGAAAATTAAACAATACAGATGAAGTATTTGGAACAGGTTCTGGCACAAAGTAAGCTCCTAATAAAGATAATGATGACAACAATGACAACGACTACTATTGTTAGTCCAACTATCCTTGGAGTACTCTCACTTCAAACCCATTCAGTGATTTGAAATCAGATATCTGAATTACTTGTCCATATTTGTCACTTTCCTGTATAAAACAATCCATATTTGTACAGAAAATAGACATTATTGGCTATTTTCCATTTGCCTCTCTGGATCTATTGTCCCTCAATTCTGTGTTCCAGAATAATGACCTTGTATATCAACGGACTTCCTTGTCCTCTGGCTTCAGGTTGGAGTTAGTCAATGGGAGGTGTTGGCAGGAGACAGAAGAGAGGAAGGAAAGTGAGTTGGGGGTATCTGTTCCTCTAGCTCTCTCCCTGCTGGGTTACCAAGGTCGGCCGTCAGTCGATCGCCCCCAAAGCCACAGCTTCTGCCAGGCTGTCCTCTCTCACAGATCCAGCTACTCTCTCCAGGGTTTGACAGTCTTCCTTCTCCTGGCTCCTCCCCACTGTTGCAAGCCCCAGGACACCTCACCATCTCTTATTTTATGTAGTCCTGAATGTATCATTTTAAATAAGCCCTTCATTAAACTCTTCTAAATTACCTCACTGCTTCCTGCTGGGGCCCAGACGGACACATAAGTCAAGCTCTGTGACATATGGTCACGCAAAACATGAAGGAGAAGAACCACCTGTAATTCTTTATATAAGTGGAAAACAGCAGTGGAACCATAAGGCTGACACTCTCTCCAAAGCACTTGACTTCAAACTCTTTTGTCACTGGAGCTAGGTAGCTCACATGGAGGGCAAAGTGGGCAACTCTAATCCTCTCAGCATTTGCCATCCTCAGTGACCTTCTGTTCAGGTCAATGTTATTTCCTCTGACAACCTGCAGGATGAGAGGACTTGCTGGCACTCCGTCTCTCAAATGATCAAAAGTTTCCTCTCCATCCTCATTCAATCCACTGAGGCACTTGCTATCGTGCCCTTGAGAACAAGTTCAAATACAAGTTTCTCTAATGCTACCTCACCTTTTCCAAGCTGCCCTAGCAGAATTGGAGTTAAAAGAAACATCCTGGCGCTCTCCCTGTTAGCAATCAAACCGTCAGTAATGCTGAATGCTCCAGGGCTGCAGCTCTTAATTATAACCAGAGCTTAATTTTAGAAGGTGACACCCGCATCAGCTTTCAGCTTTGCAATCTGAATGAATCATTAATTGCATCTTTGGCCATACTTTACAAGAAAGTTATTCAATAAACATTCGTGGGCAGCTTTAGTGACAAAACATCAGCCCAAGTATACAAAATGGATGAAGCACACTTCAGCACCATTCATAACATGACATAGCAGAAACAGGCTAAGAAGCAGCTCTAATAAGGAGAGGCTCTAATGCAGAAAAGTTGTGTTTGTCTTGTATAACACTTTCTGTCAATTTAACATGGACCCGAAACACATAAGAGCAAAAGTGCTATAAAACAATATCATCAAAACTGTCATTTTTTAAAAACAATCACAATTATGAACACTAAACACTGAAGCTACATTTTAATAGGAAAAATGGATAATGTCTAAACATTGGGCCCCATAGGAGATATTCAACGTAGGAAAAAGAGAGGCAGGACATATGAATAGAGGAAAAAACAAAAATCAGGAAAGTCAAGCTGACTTTATTGTTCAAATGTGGCACATAATTCACGAATCACGACATTACCACGAATGCCTTCTCGAAGAATCCACAACTGGGCATTAGCAACCTTTGAAAATGGTGTTGTTTCTTCCAAAAGACAACACAACTGATGAACAGTAATTTTATTTACTCCAGAGAGAGGTTGCTAAAGAGCTGTATACAGATTTTTTCACAGAGAATCATATTTCAAATGCACTAGGGGATCCAGCTCTATTTACAAAATGCTCAAGTGCATACTTCGTAAAACGAATAGTAACGCCCTTGCCCCTGGCCCTCTCTTCATTTACGTGTATGAGATTAAACAGTTGGTTTGCACGTGTGTGCATATGCATGCATGCATGTATAAATAGTTTAAAGAATTATTTAGGGTTCAAGTCAGCAAGAGACTCTTAAGTGATTAAAAATTGCATCAATTTTTATTAAGAAAAGACATCTTTGGTGTCTGTCTAAACAAAGATATGAAAAATATTTTACTTTCAGATGCTTCAGGGACCATTCAGAAGATTAACGAAAAAAGATACAAGGTGTAACTTTTAATGAAGTCACAGAGAGTAACATAGAGACATACACTGGGACACGGCTTCTCAAATAGGAAGATCCATCCCTCATTCTCAGGGCCCCTAGAACTGTGGGAGAATTCACATAGGTTTTGATTTCTATGATAATCCAATCCTCTGCTCCCATCGCTTGCACTAAATTATTTTATTATTAACATTTAGAAATACGAAAGCTTCTATTTTGCAGAGGTAGTCTACAATTAAAAGATACTTCCATAACATTATTTTCCTCTCAACTGAGGTCTGCAGCTCATTGAAGTTGTATGAGTTTATGTGAACTTTTCTCCTTTAAAAGGGAGTTTTAATCCTTGCATATTGAATTTGAATGGGAAGAGTCAGTATGAACTTGATGTATTTTTATCTTTTAAAAAACACACATATTTCCTAACTCTGCCCTTAAATTGGCCTAGAAATAATGAGCAACCTAGTAGTCCCAATAGATTAGGGTCTCTAAATATCATTTCTCACTTAAAGAAACCAGGGTTCTTAGGGGGAATAGGTGATTCCAGGTGAAGCAGGAAATATAAAGGACGAACCTAGAACATCTTATCATACCAGAAGCAAGGGAGCTCCTAAAGACTACTAGGAGAATGTCAAAAGAATGCAGGAGCCAACTTCAACAGGCTCCTACTGACCAAAATGAAATGGATTAAAACACATGTGTTTAAATTCATGGCACCAAAGTCAACAGTAACAACAAAACTTCCCCTGCTCATTGGTTACCCACGGAGGATGTGAGCAAACCAAGTTCTTATTTTGAAAACTGGTAGACAAAGAGAAAGAATCGAGCATTTATTTTGCCTTGCCAGAAGGAGTTATACTTCAGGATAACCAGAGAGCTGGAGAGTTGACAGGGGGAATCTGTCTTTATAGAAATCCAGCTAATAAGTGAGGAAATAGTAAAGTTACAACATCATCATTTTATAATCCCCAATAAATTAATAGATTTAGAAAAACCATTTATAAAATAATATTGCCAAAAATCATCAGAACTGAGTCTGATGATGCTTCTAGATCTGTCTACCAATATATAAAAAGCAGAGAACAGAGAGCATGTTAAATGACAACACGGGACAGTCAACAGAATCCAGGCTACGGAACATCTGGTAGGAAAATCAACCTTCCCCCACCAAAAAATAAATTACAAAAGGAAGAGAAAGATAACCAAAAATATTAATAAAAACAAGGCTTATCCAGATTTGCTGCCAATCTATTTTGCACATGTACAACTCCCAAAACCATTATACACACACACACTCACATATCCTATATGCATATGCAAACATAAAAAGTTGCTTTAAAAATTACTAGGAAACAATTATAATTTTAGAATACAATAGTTTATAATTGGGCAATTATAAAACTTAGTGTGAGCCCTCGCTCTTGGGAAATAAAGCAAATTTGGAAAGCTTAGGACAGTAATGCTCATCTGGGACACAAGTATTCCATGGGGGAGTTTATAATCGTTGGGGGGGGTCATATAGTTTGCAAAATCTTGATTTTTAAAAAATTTTTTCTTTTTCCAAGTGATCAGCAATGAGTATTCTCTTAAAAGCTTAACAATGTAAGTTTATATTTGGAAAATTTTAAAAATATTTAATGTATATAATAATATTATAAAGGGTCATTTTTTAAATTTCTTACCAAGTGCCAGGTTCTATGCTGAACATTACATACATTACATGACAACCATAGGAAAAGGTATCCCTATTTCTCAGAAGAGAGGAAGTAAACTTCCCAAGGCTATATAGCTAGTAAAACTATATATATCCATATGCAGTAATCATCTCAATACATGCAGAAAAAGCATTTCACAAAACTCAACTTCCATTCATATAAAACTCTCAAAAAACTAGGAATAAAAGGGAACTTGATAAAGGGCATCTGTGAAAAATCTATAGCTAACACCATACTTAATGATGAAACACCACTTCTCTTACCACTTCTATTCAATATTGATGATCCTAGCCAGTGTAATAAGGCAAGAAAAATAGAAATAAAGGAGGAGGTAAAATTTAGTATTTGTAGATGAATAATCATCTACACAGAAGGACTATACCAAAGTTATAAAAGTAATAACCAAGTTTATCAAGGTCACAAGATACAAGGTCAATTTACAAAAATCAATTGTATTTTTACATAATAGCAATGAACAACTGTAAGCTGAAATTAAAAAGAAAATATCAAAAACATGAAATACTTAGGGATAAATTTAACATAGTATGTCCACTGAAAACTATAAAACATTGCTGAGAGAAATTAAGGAAGAACTAAATGGAGAGAGATATCATGTTCATGGATTGGAAGACTCATTATTGTTGTCAATTATCCCCCAAATGATATATAGATTCAATATATTACAATATCAGTCAAAATCCCAGTAGACTTTTCTGTAGAAATTTACAAATGGATTCTAAAAGTTATATGGAAATGCCAAGGACCTGATTCTAAAATCTATAAGGAAATTCAAAGTTGGTTGACTCACGCTACCTGATTTCAACTTAGTATAAAGACACAGTAATCAAGACAGTGTGGTATTGACATAGGATAGATATATAGATCAATGGAACAAAATGGAGTCTAGAAATAGACCCACTATATATGGTAAATTGATTTTCAACAAAAGTGCTAAGATGATTGAATGGGGAAAGGATAACCTTTTTGAAAAATTATACTGGAACAACTAGGTATTCATATATGAAAAAAAAGAACATCAACCCCTCCCTCTTACTATATACAAAAATTAATTTGAAATAGGTCAGAGACCTAAATGATCCAGAGCTAAACTATAAAACTTCTACAAGAAAACATAGAAGAAAAATCTTTGTGATATTGGACTAGGTGAAGATTGCTTAAATAGGATACAAAAAATGCACAAACTACAAAAGAAAAATTTGATAATTTGGGCTTCATCAAAATTAAAATGCCTCTATCCTTCAAAAGCCACTTAAGAAAATAAGACAAGTCATTGACTAGAAGATAATATTTACAAAACATATATGTGATAAATAACTTGTACCTGGAAAATATAAACAACTCACAACTCTATAAGGAGTTGCGATTAAAAATATAAGCAAAATATTTGAACAGATATTTTACTAAGGAAAACATTTGATTGGCCAATATGAAAAGATGCTCAACATCATTAGTCATCAGGGAAATGCAATGTATTAGTTCTGCAACCTAACTAGGATGGCTAAAACTAAAATAACTGAAAATTCCAAGTGCTGACAAGGACACAGACCAACTAGAAATCTCACAAATTGCTGGTGGAAAATCAAAATGTACAGCCACTTCGGAAAACAGTTTGACAATGTGATAGTTAATTTTATGTATTAAATTGCTGAACCACAGTGCCCAGATAGTTAGTCAAACATTATTTTGGATCTTCCTGTGAAGGTGTTTTTTGGATGAGACTAACATCTAAATGGCAAATTTTGAGTAAAGCAGATTGCCCTCCATAATGTAGGTAGGCCTCATACTACCAGTTGAAGGCCTTAATACAACAAAGACTGACCTCCCCTGAGCAAGAAGGAATTCTGCTAGCAGACTGCTTTTCAACTTGAACTGCAATGCTTCCCCAACCCAGTCCCAGTGACCACCCTCCTCAAGGTCAACAACCTCCTTCCCATACCTCTCACCTGGCACGGAGCAGTGTCTGAGTCCACAATCACTGGTTGAAAGAAAAAGGAGCTCATGCAAGCTGGCCTAAGTATTAATATACGTGACTAAATCACCAAGGACATGGGTAATTTATGGAATTCAGGCACAGGAAGCACAGCGTGCCTCAGGAAGGTTTGGGACCAGGAAGTGGCACATCTCTTCTCCTCAAGGCCCCATGGTCTCTCATATCTGTTTCCTTCCCCTCCTGTCTGCCTTTGCCTCATCCCTCTTCCCCCCCTTTCCCCCCCCCCTTTTTTTTTTGTAACAGGGTCTCACTCTGTCACCTCAGCTAGACTATAGTGGCATCCTCATAGCTCACTGCAACCTCAAATTCCTGGGCTCAAGCAATCCTCCTGCCTCAGCCTCCTGAGTAGCTGGGACTACAGGCAAGTACCACCATGCCTGGCTAATTTTAATTCTTTTTTATTTTTAGACAGATGGGATCTCATTCTTGCTCAGGCTGGTCTTGAACTCCTGACCTCAAGCAATCCTCCCAGCTTGGCCTCCCAAAGTGCTGGGACTATAGGCATGAGCCACTGTGCCTGGCCTTCCTCTTCCTTTTTCTTGTTCCAGGCTACTTCTCTATGCATGTGAAGCAAACACAGCTGGCCTGGCCCAGTCCCACCTGGCCTCCTATCACTTTATAGAGCCTCACATCCAATTCACATGGAAAAGAATCTGATTGATTCATCTTGAAGTCCATTTGGCTATGGATACAGAGTTCATACTCCAAAGCGAATGCCCAGTGGGTAGGGGCTAGCTTAGGAGACAAGTCTCTAGAAAGGGGATAAGGAGCAAGGAAGATATGGTCAATCTCCAGGCCTATGAATACCCATCTGAGCTGATCTCAATTTTAAACCATTGTACATTCTCTCTCTCTCACCTTCTTGCAACCCAAGAACTCCAAGCACACTCCTGCCTCAGGGCCCTTGTGTTTGCTGTTCCCTTTGCTGCAGAGGCTCACCCTACAGACACAGGGCCTGCTCCCTTACTTCCTCAGGCCTCTGCTCAAATGGTCAGGCCTTCCCTGAGCACATATCTGAAACTGCAGCCCTGATAGCACACTCTTTGCCATTTCTCACACTTTATTTTTTCTCAGAGCATTGTAAAAAAAACAAGATGTGCTCATATATATTTACTTGTTAATCTGTTTACTATTTATCCCTACTCCCACTCCCAGAATGTAAGCTTCATGAAAGTGAGAGCTGTTATGTTTCCTGCTGTATTCCTAGGATTCTTAGGATCAGGCACAGAGTAGATGTTCCATCAATATTTGCTGAATAAACGTTAATTTATTTTATATGCCTACTAGTTGAATAACCGCCACCACAGTCCATTCATCCCCACTGATAATGCCCACGGTTGGTCTTTTCCTACCCTGTCTATGCCAGTATTTTGTACTCTTTCAATGCTGACACTAGCTATTTTTACCTACCACCCCCCACCCCAGTTCTGCTGTTAGTTCTCAATAAGATGCTCAACTTAATTCCTCTTTGGCCATTAAATCACATCTGGCAGCTTCAGTTTGGCTTTCCCCATACAAAGGACCCAAATGCTCTCACTACAGATTTCCACTTCGAAGAAGCCCTATAGAGCTCCAGCAACCCTGTTCTTCTCTTTCCAACTTGGCCATGTCTTAGATGGGACCTCAAGAATTTAAGCTTCCTTAAACTCACCCACAGGGTTTTGCACAGTGATTTATAAACAGATGCTGCTTAATAAAATGTTTATGAATTGGGACTTGCTGATTGATCATTCAATACACAGAAACTAAAAATGAAAACCTCTGCTCCAGACAATTTATTAATTGTGAGCACCTACTATTGTTGCACTGTACTAGAAGATGGAGCAGAACAGATGAAAAATACATATTGCCAAAAGACACACTTAAGTGCAGGGATTAAAATGGCCATACAGATAACTAATAAGGCAGATTATGAGAAGAGTATTAAGAGGAAAAAAATTCTCAGAGTCAAGGAGAGTGGAGTGAAAAAGATCTATATATATGAGAAAAGTGTTAAGGAGGACATAGAATATTTAAAAGACCTTGAAGAATGGAGAGGAGAAATATTTCGAACTGAATTAGAATGTAAACGTTACATGAGAAAAATATAGAGATGTAGAAAAAATTTTTAAAGGTATATAGCTTTAAATATTTACCAGGAAATAAAGGAAGTTTAAAAATAAACAAGCTCAGCATTCAAATCCAAAAGTTAGAAAAATAAAAACAGAGCAAACCCAAAGAAACAAAAGGAAGGAAATAAGGTAGAAATCAATAAGTTAGAGAACTACAATAACAAAATCAAAAATTGGTTCTTTATAAAGCTTTGATAAGATAAATATCTGCCAAGACTGGCCAAGAAAATAAGAGAAAAGATTCCAATAAAACAACAAAAAAGGAGAAACAACTACAGATATAACAGAGGTTTAGAAATAAAGAGAGGATAATATTTTGATGTTTTGACAGATGGAGGTGGGGGAAGGCGGCACTCCAGGACTAGGATACAAAGTGAGCAAAGCCAGGGGGTGGGAATGTTTGGGAGACCACAAGTAATTGGTTTGAGTAGAGGAACTTCAGGATGTCCGTTAAGAACTGTGAAATACTGCTATATGGAGAGTCAGTATCCTAATGATGAAGTCCCTTGGAAGCAGACTTTATTCTGTGAGCAACGGGGAGCCATTGATGGTTTCTGAGCAGAAGTAGGTAATGAAAGATGTGCTTCAAGAAGATGCCTTCTAAAAACAAGTAGAATGACAGTGACTGTGATTGTGCAGAGTAGAAGATGATGAGGGCCTGAATGGGGCTTTGGAAATAGAGACATGACCAGAAAATAACATGGAGGGAAGAATCTATATAGTTTGGCAAGCGACTAGAAGTATGTGTGGGGTTGGGAGTATGGGGCTAGGAGTGGAAGAGGTATCGGATTCTGCCAAGGTATCAATATACAATCCAGAAAAAGTTGCTGGATTGTATATTATGAGATCCATGATAATCTTTAAGATAACAGTTTCAGATCTGTGAAAAATGGCATTGGTATTTTAATGGGGATTGCATTGAATCTGTAGATCACTTTGGGTAGTACAGACATTTTAACAGTGTTGATGCTGCTGATCCATGAGCATGATATGTTTTTCCATCTGTTTATGTTCTCTGTAATTTCCTTCCTCAATGTTTCATAGTTCTCCCTGCAGAGGTCTTTCACCTCTTTAGTTAAATACATTCCTGGGTATTTTATTTTCTTTGTTGCTACTGTAAAAGGTATTGAGTCTTTGATTTGGTTCTCAGCTTGACTGTGACTGGCATATATGAATGCTATTGATTTGTGTGCATTGATTTTGGAACCTGAGATTTGCTGAATTTATTTATCAATTCCAGCAGTCTCTTGGCAGAATCTTTGGGATTTTCTAGATATAAGATCATATTGTCAGCAAAGAGTGATAGTTTGACCTCTTCTGCCCCCATTTGGGTATCCTTGATTTCCTTCTCTTGTCTGACTGCTCTGGCTAGGGCTTCCAACACTGTGTGGAATGGAAGTGGTGATAGCGGGCAAACTTGTCTGGTTCCAGTTCTAAGTGGGAATGCTTTCAATTTTTCCCCATTCAGTATGATGTTGGCTGTGGGTTTGTGGCATATGGCTTTTATAATTTTGAGGTAAGGACCATCTATGCCTATTTTGTTAAGCATTCTTATCATAAAAGAGTGCTGAATGTTGTCAATGCTTTTTCTGCATCTACTGATGGGATTATATGGTCTTTGTTAAAGACCTCACATAGCAAAAGCAACCTTAAGCAAAAAGAACAAATTGGGAGGCATCAATTTTTCAGACTTCAAGATATACTATGAGGCTATAGTAACCAAAACAGCATGGTACTGGCACAAGAACAGAGACATAGGTCAATGGATCAAACCAGAGAACCCAGATATAAAACCATCTGATCATTGACAAAGCAGACAAAAACATACACTGGGAAAAAGAATCTCTATTCAATAAATGGTGCTGGGAAAATTGGATAACCACATGTAGAAGACTGAAACAGGATCCACACCTCTCACAACTCACAAAATCAATTCATGATGGACAATAGACTTAAGCCTAAGGCATGAAGCTATAAGTATTCTAGAAGAAAATGTTGGAAAAACTCATATAGACATTGGCCTAGGTAAAAAATTTATGAGGAAGACCCCAAAAGCAATCACAGCAATAACAAAAATAAATAAATGGGACCTGATCAAATTAGAGAGCCTCTGCACAGCCAAAGAAACAATCAATACAGTGACTAGACAACCTACAGAATGGGAGAAAATATTTGCATACTATACATCCAATAAAGGGCTGATAACTAGAATCTACAAAGAACTCAAGCACATCAGCAAGAAAAAATCAAACAACTCCATTAAAAAGTAGGCAAAAAACAGGAACAGAAACTTTTCAAATGAAGATAGACTAATGGCTAACAAACATGAAAAAATGCTCAACATCTCTAATCATAAGGGAAATACAAATCAAAACCATAATGAGATATCACTTAACTCCAGTGAGAATGGCTTTTATCAAAAAGTCCTAAAAACAACAACTGCTGGCATGGACACAGAAAAATAGCAATGCTCATACACTGTTGGTGGGACTACAAACTAGTACAACCTCTATGGAAAGTAATATGGAGATATCTCAAAGAACTAAAAGTAGACCTACCATTTGATCCAGCAATCCCACTACTGAGTATTTGCCTAAAGGAAAAAAAGACATTTTATAAAAAAGACACCTGCACTGGAATGCTTATAGCAGCACAATTCGTAATTGCAAAGATGTGAAAATAATCCAAGTGCCCATTAATACATGAGTGTATTAATAAAATGCCGTATATGTATACCATGGAGTACCATAAAAAAATAGTGAACTAATACCTCTTGTATTAACCTGGATGGAACTGGAGAGACCATTCTTCTAAGCAAAGTATCACAAGAATGGAAAAACAAACACCACATGTACTCACCATTAAACTGGAACTAATTGATCAACACTTACATGCACATATGGAAATAACATTCATTGGAAATCAAGCAGGTGGGCGGGAGAAGGAAGGGATGGGTAAATTCACACCTAATGGGTACAATGCACACTATCTTGGTGATGGGCACACTTACAACTTTGACTCAAACAGTACAAAAGCAATTTATGTAACCAAAACGTTTGCACCCCCTTAATATCCCTAGATAAAATTAAAAAAAAAAGATAACAGTTTCAGAGGGAGGTCAGAATGGAAAGGAGATACAAAGGAATTAGTTGAGGGACTGAATAACCATAAATTATATGTTCTTTATTGTTTCCAAACCATTTTCATCTTATTTCATCCTTACTGGTCTGTGGGATGGGAAGGTAAGAAAAACTGTCACGTTTCCAAGCCACGGGAGCCAAGAGAATTGAAGTCAATTTCTCCAACACACCAGGACAGGAAGTTGGTCAGTTATTTGAAAATATCAGTTAAGGCAAGAGCTCATAACAACATAACACAAGCAAAACATTTTTCTTTCATTTGGCTACCCACTGCCTGAACTGTGTCCTGTGTTTGGCGAGTTCACCGTTTTATGACTCCAGACTGTGTGAGGCAAGATTGATTTCCTCGCCAAAGTGAGAGGAAAAAGCTGGATACTTGCTTGCCCAGTTTCCCTTGCAGCTAAAGAAAAGGCTGAGGGAGATCTGAGCTCTGCCAACCAGGCAGCCGTGGGACTCAGGAGCTCTCAAGGTGAAAGGAGAGGAGGGCAGCTCACTCTCTCTTCAGCGGAGACAAGAGAGGGGTGGCCATGTGACTGAGTACTGGACACAGAGGTAGCTTTCAGGATGCAGAGCCAGCAGCTGTGATTAAGTTAAGGGCCTGGCAGGGAAGGCATGTGGCATCGAGAGCTCAGTAGAGGTGGCATTTTCTAGTCAGACCAGTTCTGGGATCTGGTGTTGGGTGCTGTCCCAGGAAGTTCAGCTTCATCTGGGCTCTCCAGTTCCCCCAGTTCTCCAGCTGCCCATTCACCTCTCCATTCAGTCAGCCGGGGTCACTTTCTGTTGCTTGTATTTAACAAGTCTGACTGATACACATTAATACCATCAGTGTTCTGTTTTGCCTTAAATGCTATATGTGTCTATCCACTCACCAATCTTCCACCCAGTTGAAAGTAATGTCCTCTGACACATAAGCAAGCTACAAATAGGAAAAGTTTTATTTGATAAGCACCCAGGAATCATCTTCTAGATTTATTAAAACTCATTTATAATATTAAGTTTTTTGAAAGAGGCAGGATACAAAGTGGTGTATATGCTGTATTTGTTATACACACAAGAAAAAGATTATACCAAAATGTTGGGCTAGTGGGTAATGAGTGGTATTGATTTCCTCCATTTTGCTTATATTGAGTTGATAAACTTCTCACCATGCACATGTCATTCTTATATGGTAAAATATTATTTTAAAAACATGTCTGTTTTCTTCTGCAGGTATGATGACCATTACTTTCCATTTCTGTTGGAGCGTTTTAAGAGCAACTTCCTTGCCTTGGTCTGATATTCCCAGCATGTTTTCGCAGGGAGTTAACACTCCAGGCTTCTCTATGCACTGCCCCCCACCCCCAATCAACTGTTAACCCTCCTCATGGAGAGTTCGAGAGGAAGTCCTGGGCACGCCCAGCTTCAGCCTTCCTCTCTCTCTCACCTCTGTCTGCCCACAGGAGGGTGCATTCTGGTCTGCTCTCGCCCCAGGTGAGTTACCTGGCGCATGCTGCCCCTGATGTGCCAGGGTTGAACGTGAGTGACACTAATTCCAGGCAGCCCTTGACAGCCCCACACCAAAGCCACAGTTTCCAACTGGGTTTATCGGTAACAGAGCTCCATTTGTCTCCTACATTTTATTTCTCAGTTGCTTCCAATGTTGGGAGGGGAATTGAGAGATGTGATTTAATGGTTTCAGACATACCCGGACACCCTGCGACCTGTGATTAACACTATTTCCTTTGGCTTCCCAGTGCCCCCCATGCATACATCCCAGGACACAGGGGAATACGGGCTCTTCTCAATCATCTATAATTCTGGAGGGAAGACATGCAGCCCCCCATCCCCCCGAATGTGCTCCCAGTCCTGCCTGCAGCCTCCCTTTTCACTGCCTCATCAAGAAATGTATCATTACTTAATATTCACAACACCCCTACCAGGATTCAGTGCCTTAGGAACAGCAGTATAAACACCTCGGTCATCAAATAAAATATCCCAGACCAGGCCCTGAGGTTTCATTAGCAGCAAGACATTTTAAGGGATTATAGCTTTTTTGTTGTTCAGAAAGCAGACACTGTTCAAGCATAGAAAGCTTATTCATTGATCTTAACCTTTTCGTTCACGAAGTATATGGAAAGAAGGCAAATCATGGAATCTCAAATCTGCCGTTCTACCTCTGCTGTTTTATTATTCCTTGCCTCCATCAGATAAAGTATCTAAGTTTCATAAATCATTACTCTTAAAATCAAGCCATAAAAACACACCCATATTCCCAAGAGTTTATCAGCATTTTGCAAAGTAGTTGGATACAGCCAGTGTTTTAAAAACCACAGTGAAGTATCCAGCCAAATTCCAAATATTACACATAATCTCTATCTGACAGCTTTCAGGGTAGACAATAACCAAAGTCAATCACTTCTTTCTCAGGTTTCCTGACTATATTGTCCTCAAATTTATTCTTAAGTTATAATGCAAGGTCACAAAAGCAACAGTCTAAGATATGCATGCCATTAAACAGAAAGCAAACTCATCAAACAACCAGCCCTTAAAAGTTGCTTCCTTTATGAACCAGAATGTGTGCTTTAGAAATGTAAAGACAGTCACACAAAAATACGCAGAAATGGAATAATACTATTGAGTATCAAAAAATTTTCAGCTACAATGTTTCCAACAGCATTATTTTCTAGGAAATCAAACAAAAACTGCTTAATGAACAGTGAAAATGTGATAAATCCTGTTTAATAACACAGGCATACTACTGACTGGGATTTGGGTGGTTGGCCTTTTAGGGGACTGGAACATGGGGTTGATAAAAATGGGATTGATAAAGACAACGCTTGAAGGCAGGACTGCATGGCCAGAGAGTTTTAACTGTTGCTGCCCAGGTTGGACCACACTGCATCTACCCTACTCCAGATCAGAGCTGGAAGGCACCTCAGATGACCTTGCTCACAGCTTCTGGACAGATGAAGGGCTGGTCACTGGCCAGGAAGTGAAGAGAAGAGTATGGCTAAGAGTTCTCTATGCTAGCTCCTCAGTCACTGGCCACTGGACTCTGGCCTCATCATTTCTCACCAAGAGCTGTACTCTTGGGGGAAATCTAAAGGGAGATGAGAAAAGAGTTAGGAATAAAACTTTCCTAGAGACTGGGTCAGAATACATAAATGGGTTTAACTTCACAATGAGGTGACAAGGAGCACTTGAATAAGCTGCCCTGATACACTAAAAGTGCTGGACATAGAAGCAACTTTCCCAGTGAATCAGCAGTTGCTACTATGCATGTCACTACTAGCCAAATTTACATGCAAACATATGTTTAAACATATGACACATATCACTCGCCTATATTAAAGATCAAAACAATCAAATATTTACAAATTAGTAAACAATATCTAAAGCCATTTCTCTCTACAACCTATTTGTTCATTTTTATGGTGGGCAAAAATCTTTTTTCATTTTCTTTTTCTTTTTTTTTTTTTTTTGAGACAGGGCCTCACTCTGTCACCCAGGCTGGAGTGCAGGGAGTGGTCATAACTCACTGCAACTGCAAATTCCTGGGCTCAAGCAATCCTTCTGCCTCAGCCTCCCGAGTAGCTGAGACTACAGGTGTGCACCACCATGCTCACTTAGTTTTTTTGGAGACATAAGGTCTCCCTATGTTTCCCAGGCTGGTCTCGAGCTCCTGGGCTTAAGTGATGTTCCCACCTCAGCCTCCCAAAATTCTGGGATTCCAGGCATGAGTTACCATGTCCAGCGCCACCACCCTCCTCAAAAAATCATTATTTTAAAGCCAAAAAGAAGTTTTCAATTTAAGAGCACAGACTCCCCAGATATTATAGAGCTCTACAGTTTCATGACTTGAAGGTGAGTCCCAGGTGCAGTTCAGAGAAGGTCTGGACCTTTGAACGAGGGCAAATCCAACTATTCTAACTCCTGGTTCCCTGCTGTATCCCTCAACCACACCACCTTTTTAAAGCACTTGATGTACCCAAACTCAAAGCATCCATATGGATTAGTGAATCTGATTTACAAATCTATGATCCTTACATAGCATAATCTCTAGTCCAGAACTCCCCCTTAAGTTTTAGATCCTATGTCCAAGTGCCCACTTTCCACTCATCCTTGTGGGTCTCACAGACACCTCAAAGTCAATATCTCCACTTCCCACCCTACTCCCCAACCAAGTCAGCTTCCATTTTCCATCCCTTATTTCCTGACTGCAACCCCATCCCTCCAGCAATGCAGAGCAGAACCCGGGAGTCATCCCTGATGCCTGTTATTTCCTGACTTCCCTCACCCAACCTGTCCCCAAGTCCCAATAGCTTTACCTGCCAAATATCTTTCCAGTCTTTCCAGCCTCCTGCCTGCAGTACTCCAAACCACCACCTCCCCTTGGAGCTCTGCAGTAGCTTCTTAATGGGAATCACCTTCCATTTTGTAAAATGTTTATAAATGTGTCTTCCCTTTTGCCCCCTTTCCATCTAGGGTCATAGAAAAGCACAGATCCAATCATTTCTTTCATTTATTTGAAATGCTAAAATGGCTTCCTGCTGGTCTCTGAATAAAGGGCAAAATCCATAAGCGGCCTGGAGCTCCTGACTGACCAGGCCCTGGCTCGGTCTCTAGCCTGCTGACGCCCTCCTGGCCCCTCCAGACACCCTCTCCCCTTCCTCGGGGCCTTCTGCCCAGAGTCCCTTCTCCCACGGAGAAGCCCTTCCTGCCTGGACCCGACAGGATCGGGTCTCCCTGCCACACGCCGGCACCCTCACTTCTCCTCCACAGCGTTTATCAGGGGTGATGATTCTTGCGTGGTTTCGTGTAAGTGTGTAAGTGCCTGTCTCCCGTGCTCGGCCCTAAAGCTCCCTGAGGGAAGGGGCTCCGTGGGCTCTGCTCCCATCCATCCCCAGGGCCTGGCCAGGCTGGCACACTGTGGATGCAGAGCAAATAATGTGTAGAATGAACACAACTGAGGGCAAACATTTAGGAGGAGCTGGTACTCACATCACAGTGGATAAGGCCTTATCCACTCAGGATCACCCTCTTGCCATACAAGGTCAGTTTTTCAGGGCCTCGGAGGATCTGGAGGAACATCTACTCTCTCCCCCCAACGGGTCTCTCCAACAAGATATGACCTTCAACCTTAAAAGGGCGTGGTGGAAGACGGTATTGTTTTAATGTGATTTTTTGAAGATAGTGACAGTAGGTTGGCATCTTTTAAGCATTTGATTAATAGAATCTATTAAAGTAATGGTAAAGATTTTAACTGCTACAGCTTCAATCTAAACTGAGAAAACGTTAGAGAGATGAAAAAGCAGGCATGCTCTTTCCCATGGCCTCCTCCTCATGAATAAACAAGAAGATGACAGACTGAGTTAAAAGGCAGCATGGTATAGTGGTTATAGGTGCAGGGACTCTGGGCCTTGGCTATTGCATTCAATTCCTGGCTCTGTCGCCCACTTCAAGGGGTACAGCCATCTGGAGCAAGTCACTTTACCTCTCTGTGCTTCAGTGTCCTCATCTGTAAAATGGGGTTAATAACAGCATGCCTTATAGTGTTGTTGAGAGAATTAAGTGAGTTAACAATATGTTAAGTGCTTTGAGCAGTGTCTTATATCACTTACAGTAAGCAATACACAGATGTTTGCCCTTTTATTATTACTAGGTGTTTTCTAAAGATGCTTTACAGCATTCTGGCTAAAACTGTTATATTTTTATTAGAATGGAACTCAATGTTTAAAACCAAGACTTTAAAATTGAAATATGCACTGGCTTATTTTGTTGTACATAAAACTATTTTTAATGATAATATTCTTAATGCATAACTTTGTTGACTCAGATAAAACTAACAAAACGCCCATTAGTGAGTGGTTGTTGGTTTCTTAAGAGTGTGACAAAAAGGGTCCTCAAATATGCATGAATAATCTGATTCAGTATACCTGTTCAGTACCCAGTGAATTCATAAGCATATGCCTCATTTACCTTTGATATATAAAGTAACAAAATCACATTCAGTTAACTAAGCTAGACAATAAAATCAGAAGAAAGTCAACAAAAATAAATCACTGCATTAAAGCAGAGCATGTTTAACTACATCAATCCTTCAGTTGTGAAGAATATGTGTTAAGATTATGTCAAACAGAAAGGTACTTATTATAAAAACAGGTAACTAAGATGTTTCCAACTAAACACATGCCTATCTCTATGACCAAGGAATTCTACTCCTAAACATATACCCAAGAAATATAAAGACAGAAAGACATATATAAGAATGTTCATAGCAGCTTTGTTCATGATAGCTCAAAAAAATGAAAATAACTCAGATTTCTGTCAATAGGAGAATGGATAAATTGTTGTGTGTTTATACAACTGAATACCATGCAGCAAGGAGAATGAACAAACTATTGTAATAACATGAGTGTATCTCACAGATATTTTGTCAAGTAAAAGAATCTGGACAAAAAAGAATATATTAATATATATGATTCTCTTTATATGAAGTTTAAGAATCATCAGAACTGATCAATAATGTTAGAAGTCACAATATTGGTTATCTCTGCACAGGGGGGAACAGGTAGAGACTGAGAAGGAATAGGAGAGAATCTTACAGAGTGCTGGCAATGTTCTACATCTTGATTTGGGTGGTGGTTACACAGGTTTATACATATGTAAAATTCATCAAGCTGTACACTTAAGATTTATATACTTTATGCACTTCACTGTATGTAGTTTTTACTTCTATTATAAAAAACCTTCTAAACTAGTAATTTAAATCATTACTGATTATACTTTAACAAAATTGGCTGCCACTTGATTACTTCATGTCATGTTGGTGTTGGCACAGTGCTCCACCCACATACACACCAAACCAAGAATGACAGACTCAATTGTGTTCCCCACAAAATTCAAAGATTGAAGCCCTAACCCCCAACATGACTGTATTTGAAGGTAGGGCCTAGAAAGAGGCAAGTAAAGTCATAAGGGTGGGGCCCTAGTCCAACATGACTGGTGTCCCTACAAGAAGAGGAAGAGACACCAGGGATGTGCACACAGAAAAGTGCCATGTGGGGACACAGCAAGAGGACAGCCATTGCAAGCCAAGTAGAAAGGTTAGAGGAGATACCAGACCTACTGACACCTTGATCTTGGACTTCTAGCCACCAGAACTATGAGAAATAAATGTCTGCTGTTTAAGCCCCCCAGGCTATGGCATTTTGTTATGCGAGCCCCAGCAATTAGCACACCAGGTAAAGAAGTCTTCAAAAGAAAACTCCAGGAACTTCATAGGCCCTCTGGAATTTATAGGACCCAGGTTTTGGTTCTTGACTCTTGCAGGGAAAAATCTAAGGGCTAGTCAGAGCTACCAGGGCAAAAACAAAGGTGTGAGTGTGGGGTATGTTTGGAGCAAAGTGCACTTCTGCTAAGGGAATATGTGTGTGTTTCCTGTGGTCATAATGTGGGCTCCACAGAAGCAGCCTGCCTAAGTTGGAGGAAGTGAAGTTTAAAATAACACAAGTTTCACTTAACCACAAAGAAAGACAGTAAAGGAGGAAAAAGGGAAGAAAGGATCTACAAAACAACCAGAAAACACGTAGCAAAATGGCAGTAGTAAACCCTTACCTATCAATAAAAATCTTGAATGTAAATGGATTAAATTCTCCAATTAAAAGACACACTGTCTGAAAGGATAAAACAAACCAAACATGATCCAACTATAAGAAACTCACTTCACCTATAAAGACATACACAGAGTGAAAGCAAAGGTATAGAAAAAGATATTCCATGCAAGGGAAACCAAAAAAGAGCAGGAGTAGCTATACTTAGATAAAATAGGTTGAAGTCTATTTTAAAGTCAAGAATAGTAAAAAGAAAAAAAAAAAAGACAGATCATTATATAATGACAAGTGGTCAATAGAGCAAGAGGATGTAAGAATTCTATGTATATGCACCTAACACCAGGGCACCTAAATAAATAAAGCAAACATTAATAGACCAAAATGGAGAGATTAACTTCAAAATAATAATATCAGGGGACTCGACACCCCACTTTCAGCAATGGACGGATCATCCAGACAGAAAAACCATCAAAGAAACATCAGTGTTAAACTGCACTCTAGACTAAATGGACCTACCAGACATTTACAGAATACTCCATCTAGCAGCTGCAGAATATGTATTTTTCTCAACAGCACATGGAAGATTTCCCAGGATAGACCATACATTAGGTCACAAAACAAGTCTTAAATTAAAAAAAAAAAATCAGTATCATATCAAGAATCTTTTCTGAACACAATGGAATAAAACAAGAAATCAAGTAACAGAAGGAACCTTGGAAACGACAAATTTATGAGATTAAACAACATTTTACTGAATGATGAATGGGTTGATGAAGAAATTTAAAAGAAAATTTCAAAATTCCTTGAGACAAATGAAAATGGAAACATGACACACTAAAACCTATAGGACACACAAAAGCAGTTCTAAGAGGGAAGTTTATACCAATAAACACCTACATCAAAAAAATAAGAAAGATCTCAAATAAACAACCTAATGTTACACCTCAAAGAACTAGAAAAATAAGAACAAACTAAACCCAAAATTAGTAGAAGGAAAGAAATATCAGAGCAGCAATAAACAAGACACAGTTTAAAAAAATTACAAAAGATCCATAAAACAAAGAGATGAGTTTTCTTAAAGATAAACAAAATTGACAAATATTTAGCTAGACTAACAAATCTTTAGTTAGACTAACAAAAAGAGAAGTCTGAGGATGGTGGCTCACACCTGTAATCCCAGCACATTAGAAGGCCAAAGCAAGAGGATAGCTTGAGGCCAGGAGTTTAAGAGCAGCCTGGGTAACATAGTGAGACCCCATTGCTACAAAAAATAAGAAAATTAGCTGTGCATGGTGGCATGTGCCTATAATCTCAGCTACTTGGGAGACTGAGGCAAGAGGATCGCTTGAGCCCAGGAGTTTGAGGCTAGCGTGAGCTACGATTGCACCACTGTACCCCAGCCTGGGTGACAGAGACCTGTCAAAAAAGAATAAAAGAAAATAAAAAGAAAGAGGAGACTCAAATAAAGAAAATCAGAGATTAAAAAAGAGACATACAAACTGATACTACAGAAATACAAAGGATTATATGAGACTATTATGAACAAATACATGCCAACAAATTGGAAAATCTAGAAGAAATAGGTAAATTCATGGATACCTAAACCTACCAACATTGAACCATGAAGAAATAGAAAACCAATAAACAGACCGATAAAGAGAAATGAGATTGAAGCAGTAATAATAAGTCTCTGATCAAAGAAAAGTCCAGGATCTGATGGCTTCGCTGCTGAATTCTACCAAACATTTAAAGAAAAACTGATACCAATTCTTTTCAAACTATTCCAAAAAAATTGAAGAGGAGGAAATACTTCCAAAATCATTCTATAAGGGGAGCATTACCTTGATACTAAAACCAGACACACACACACACACAAATACATACACACAAACTACAGGCCAGTATCACTGATAAACACAGTTGCAAAAATCCTCAACAAAATACTAGCAAACCAAATCTGACAACAAATTAAACAGATCATTCACCATGATTAAGTGAGATTCATCCCAGGAATGAAAGGATGGTCTAATATACACAAATCAATAAACGTGATACATCACAGTAACAGAATCAGGGACAAAAAATATGATCATTTCAATAGACACAGAAAAAGCATTTGATAAAATTCAACATCCCTTGATGATGAAAAAAAAAACTCTCAACAAATTAGATATAGAATGAACATACTTCAACACAATAAAGGCCATAAATGACAAACCCACAGCTAACGTCATACTGAATGGGAAAATGTTTAAAGCTTTTCCTCTGAGATCTGAAAAAATACAAAGATGCCCACTTTCACTACTCTTATTCAACATAGTATTGGAAGTCCTAGTCAGAGCAATTAGGCAAGAGAAAGAAATAAAGGACATCCAAATTTAAAAAGAAGAAGTTAAACTGTCCCTATTTGCAAACAACATGATCATACATATATATATATATATGTATATATGTGTGTGTGTGTGTGTATATATATATATATATATAAAATCTCAGACTCTACCAAAGAACTATTAGAACTAATAAATAAATTCAGTAAAGTTGCAGGACACAAAATCAACATGCAAAAATCAGGAGCATTTGTATATGCTGATAATAAACTATCTGAAAAAGAAATCAAGAAAGCAAACCCATTTACAATAACTACAAAAAAAATACTTAGGAATAAATTTTACCAAGGAGGTAAAAGATCTTTACAGTGAAAACTATCAAATGCTGATGAAAAAAATTAAATAGGACACAAATAAATGGAAAGATATTCAGTGTTAATGGACTGGAAGAATTACTATCATTAAAATGTCCTTACTACCAAAGTGATCTACAGATTCAATACAATCTCTATGAAAATACCAAAAACGTTCCTCAAGGAAATAGGAAAAACAATCCTAAAATTCATATGAAACCACAAAAGACCTAGATTAAGCAAAGCAATCTTGAGAAAAAGGAACAAATCTGGAGGAAGCATCATACTACCTGACTTCAAAATATACTATAAAGCTATAGTAACCAAAACACCATGATTTGAGACACATAGACCAATGGAATAGCATAGAGAGCCCAGAAACAAATCCATGCATTTATAGCAAACTGATTTTCAACAAAGGTATCAAGAGCACACATTGGGGAAAAGACAAGTCTCTTCATTAAATGATGCTGGGAAAACTGGACATCCACATGCAGAAGAATGAAAATAGACCATTATCTTTTACCTTATATAAAAATCAACTCAAAATGGATTAAAGACTTAAATGTAAGACCTGAAATTATACAACTACTAGAAGAAAACACAAGGGAAATGCTTCATGACACTCATCTGGGCAAGGATATTTTGGATAGGACCTCAAAAGCATAAACAACAAAAGCAAAATAGACAAATGGATTTTATCAAATTAAAAAGCTTCTGCACATCAAAGGAAACAATCAATAGAATAAAGAAACAACCTACAGAAAATATTTGTAAACTATGAATCTGACAAGGGGTTAATATCCAGAATATATAAGGAACTCAAACTCCATAGCAAAAACTCAAATAATATGATTTTAAAATGGGCAAAAGACCTTAACAGACATTTCTCAAAAGAAGACATACAAATGACCAACAGGTATACGGAAAAAATGCTCAACATCACTAATCATCAGGGAAATGCAAATCAAAACCACAATGAGCTGTTACCTCAACCTAGTTAGAATGGGTATTATCAAAAAGACAAAAAAAAAAAAAAAAAGGCTAGGCATGGTGGTTCACACCTATAAGCCCAGCACTTTGAGAGTCCAAGGTGGGAGGATCAATCACTTGAGCTCAGGAGCTTAAGACCAGCCTGAGCAACATAGCAAGATCCCCATCTGTATAAAAAATAACAAATACAAAAATTAGCTGGGCATGGTGGTACATGCCTGTAATCCTAGCTATTCAGGAGGCTGAGGCCAAAGGATTGCTTAAGCACAGAGTTTTAGGTTACAGTGAGCTATGATCAATTCACTGTACTCCAGCCTGGGTGACAGAGAAAGACCCTGTCTCTTAAAGAAAAAGAAAAAAGAACAAATGTTGCTGAGGGGAACTCTTACACACTGTTGGTGGGAATGTGAATTAGTACAGCCATTATGGAAAATAGTATGTAGGTTACTCAAAAAATTAAACTACCATATGATCCAAAAATTCCACTAGTGGGTATATATTTCCAAAGGAAATAAAATCAGTATGTCAAAGAGATATCAGTACTCCCATGTTTATTGCAGCATTATTCACAATAGCCAAGAGATGGAATCAATCTAAGTGTCCATCAATGGATGAATGGATGAATGGATGAAGAAAATGTGGTACATATACACAATGGAATACTATTCACCTGTAAAAAAGAACAAAATCCTGTCATTTTCAGCAACAGGTATGAACCTAGAAGACATAAGTAAAATAAGCCTTGTATGGAAAGACAAATGCTGCATGATCTCACTCATATGTGGAATCCAAAAACGTTGATCTCATAGAAGTAGAGACTACAATAGAAGTTACCAGAGGCTGGGGAAGGAAACAGGGAGGCAGAGATGGAGAGAGACTAGTTAACGGATACAAAGCTACAGTGATAGGAGAAGTTCTGTTACACAGTAGGGGGACTTATAGCTAATAACAATGTAGTATATATTTCAAGATAGCTAGAAAAGAGGATCCTGAAAGTTAAAAAGAAAACAATTTGAGATGACTGACATGCTAATTACTCCAATTTGATCATTATACATTGTGTACCTGTATTGAAACTTCATACTGTACCCTATAAGCATGTACAATTATGTGTCATTTATCAACAAAATTTTTAAAGTAATAAAAAATTAAATGAAAATAAAATGATACAAGTTTAATACCACTACATACTTCCCAGAATGGCTAAAGCTAAACAAATTAGTAAGGTACCAAGTGTTGACGTGGCTGTGCAACAACCACAACTCTCACCAACTGCTGTTGGCAGTGCAAATTGGTACAACCACTTTGGAAACCGTTTGGCAATATCTCTAAAGCTAAATATACACCTATTCTATGACCCAGCAATTCTATTCCTGAGTATATATACCCTACAGTAATCAGTGTATCTGTGCAGCAAATATATATATATATATATGTGTATATATATATATATATATGAATGTTGGGAATAAAACAACTCAAATGTCCCTCAACAGAAGAATAAACTCAGTATTTTCACACAATGGATTATTAAACAGCAATAAAAAGGGACAAATTACTGATACATACAAAATATGGATGAATCTCTAAAATAATATTAAACAAAGAAGTCAGACACAAAAGACTACATACTGTATTATTCCACTTGTATGAAGTTAAAAACAGGCAGAGTTGTTCTATGATAAGTAACAGTGGTTAGAGCCATGGTTACCTTTGGGGTAGTGCTTGATAATGACTGAGAAGGAGCATGTGGGAGCTGGGAAATGTTCTATATCTATATCTATATCCAAGTGCTAGTTATATGCATTTTCATACATATAAAAACTCAGCAAACTATACATTTGATATTTCTACTCTTCACTATACTCAAGTAATATTGCAATTTTTTAAAATCAAAAATTAGACAGGAGTTTGGAATTTTTATTATTACACTGGACTGTATTACATGATTAACAGATTGGATTTGACTTTTCACCACCTCAGAATAACTGGGAAATCTAAGGGATCTGCCCAAGATTTTATTCCCGTGGGAAAGAGAAGACAAGTCTGTTAAGTGCATAGAAAGGAGCTGTAAGAGACGAACTAGAGATGGTGGCTGCAGACACCCTACTGAGTCCCCCATTCGATAAACCTGTCACATATAGAAGGCAGCGTCTTTGAGATTCCTTGAACAACAAGATAGTGTTTGCTGAGCCTACCAGAGTTATCACTTAGGTTTCCGTTTACTATTCAGTTCCAAAAATTAACTCTGATGTGATGACATGGAAACCATGGTTCATATCAGCAGTTCATTGACCTGTGTCTGGCGTTAATATCCAAAAACATTGGGGAAGACTTAAGTCCCCTTGCTTAGCCCAAAGATATCAATAATAGCCACTGGTTGACATTATCCAGCTAATAATTATGACGGATTGTAACTATTCATTTTGACTAATATAGCACTTTGTTGGCTAATACTTATATTGGTATCAACTGTTAGCCTATTCCCATGAAGTTATAGAAATATGAATGTTTAAATAAATATATGCATACATGTATGTGTGTGTGTGTGTGTGTGTGTGTGTGTATAAACATTTTACTACTTTAGCTTCACTGTAGATTCTACTTTAGCTTTTATTTTGGTAGCTCCTGGTTAAAGGTGGCAGACTGACCACAAATAATTTTATCCTTTTCCTCTCAAGACCCCACTCAAATGAGTATAAAGGCATAGATCAGATATAAATCCACAAAGAGAACAGAAGAGAGAATATTCAAAAACAAGAGATTTCAACACATTTCTTTGTAATGACTGGACTGTAGAACCCCAGGGATACAGGCCTAGCAAAGCATAGGGTGGAGAAGGCTCTAGAAATGGGTTCACTGAACCAGAACAGCTGGATCCCCAGCCCTCTGCTCCACGCAACACATATCTATCACCAAGAACCAGCAGCCACGCCTCAGGGAAAAGACTGGCATTTGGGGATTCCCAGCGAAGCCACTTAATGGCTCCCTGCCTGATCACCCTAAACAGAGGCCACTGGTCTGCTGGCGGACAATGTCGGTGCCCTGCCCACGTCCCTCCTTTCAATGTGTTTTCCCATGCAGCAGCCAGCACCTGTGGCTCTTTCTGGGAGGGCTGCACTAGCTTTGCCCTTTCACGTGAAGAGACGGAAATGCCCGAGAATGTATGTCCCCCTCCCACAGTCCCTCTCTCCGGAGGCCCTTAATTCCTGCCTGATGGGTATGGAGTATGAAACGCCAACCCGGATTGACTCAGGTGGGGACAGCTCTGGGGCTGACTTACACTCCAGAGCGCCCCCAGCCCCCACGGGATCAGGCTGGGAGCCAATCTCTGAAGCACTTTGTTTGAATGAGATCACACCCTTGCTTGACTTCTTCCCCCTCTCTTGCCAGTTTCCCCTGGGAACATCTGCTTGATAAAGCAGTGCACATACACACGAACGCTCTTCTCAGTATCTGCTTCTGGGGAGTCTGCCCTAAGACATCTGCCGACTGTGCCAACGAATACAGCCCTTCTGGCCAGCTTCAGTGTCACAGTCCCACATATGTACAGACAGTCACTGATAACCAGACATTTGCTGAAAATCTCCAGAAGCGGAGGGAGTGAGCAAAATAAACAATGAGAGGTAAACAAGCCCACTGTCATTTCCCCAAGTGGAAGAAAGAAAAAGGAGGGGTGGTAAGAAAGAGAAAAATTAAACTAGAAAGAAGATATGGCCCACTGTGCAGGTATCATAATAAAGGAAACCTGAATCATCCACCGTCATAAGCACATTCTCTTTACTTCATCAAGGGGAGCCTTATTCCACGTAAGAGGCTGCAGACAGATGGATAATTACCTACCACCACGATGCAGTTCCCTCTAAGCCTGCCCTGGCCCCAGTGCCCGCCCCCCCGCATCCATCCATGAAGAGTTATTCTGAAAACAGTCTGCACTGCCAGTAAGTACTATGTTGTGTCTCCCATGGAGCAGCTTAGACATAATAAGGAACAAAATCCTGAGCCCCTCATCCTCCTCTCTTTCCCACACAGGCTTCAGATACCCCGCGTGACTCAAATGTAAAATGCACTTTTAACACTGGCTTAACATCGTCTTCAGGACTAGACATCATCTACCATATAGCAGTAACAAGTTACACGAAGTCGAAAGTATACTTCACAATTTATTTTACACACACTGTGGATCTTTTCTTCAGGTTATGGCAAGTTAATATATTTTGGCAGGCTAAAATAGTTAAGTACTTAATTGGAAGCTGACTTAATTGTTTCTTTCCTTAACAAATGTTAATAAGGAGTATATACTATTAATGATTTTGGCCCCAATTTTCTAGCACGTTCCCTTCTTCCCATCCCTTAAGTACACACACACAACATCCTTATTATAGAGTAACATATAGACTATTTGGAATAACACACACACACCTGCTATTAATTCCAGCATTCAGTTTCTGTCTACCTCATTTTGAGAAGAAAAATTTAAATGTATATATTTCCTAAAATTCAACTTCCAAGCCTATAGTTATTAAGAAGTAAAACAGGGGCTGTGTTTAAGGCTTTGCTCTTCAGAGAAGATGTGCATGATTCCTCAAAACATGTTGGGGAAATACAGATTAAAAAAATAAGGTATGTTCTCCTAGGTCCTCTTTATTTATAGCCAAATGCACAGAGTTCTGGCCCCTGTGTTAAATTTTGGGGAAAGCACACCAAAAAGTAGGGATGCTGGCAGCTGAGGCACGAAAGCACTTCAGCCGGCTCAGAGTTCCCTATAGCTTCAGAAAGCCCAGGGGAGCAAAGCTAAATGTTTTGCCCCTTTCGTTATTCTCTAATAAGCCCTTTTCATGCTGAAATGTTGGTTTTGTTTTGTCTGTTTGTTTTTCCCTTCTGTCCTCCCTAACATTCTTTTCCTTTTACGGTTAATAGCAGAGGGGGAAAAACTGTAAGGCAAGAATCCCAAAGCCCTTATATTTAATCACAAAATGTTGACTTGATCATTCTCAAAGGTTTACTTGAGAATAAGCAGAATTTCTTTTCAAGATGGAAAAATAGGATACATAGAAAAGCAACAGATTCTTATCCTCATTTATTTAATAAATATTCAGCATATAGCATGTATGTGTGTGTGGGTATACTATATACATGCTACTATCCTTCCCAGTATTAGGGGAGATTTAAAAACACGTGTGTGGATGGGTATATAATTTGGAAGGATGAGAGAGGGAGATGGAAAAGGTGGGCATGAGCTGCTGGAATCCAAAGTGGTACAAAGTGCTGTGAGAGTTTAGACCGGGAGTCTGCAAGCTAACGTCCATGAGACAAATCCAGCCCACTGACTGCTTTTGTACTGCCTGGAGCCAAGGATGGTTTTTATAGTTTTAGATGGTTGGAAAAATCTAAAGGGGAATCAAAATTTTTTGACATGAAAATGATATGAAATTAAAATTTCGGTGTCCATAAATTAACTTTTATTGGAATACAGCCGCATTCATCGGTTTACATATTGTTTCCAGCTGTTTTTGCACTACAAGAGCAGAATTGAGAAATTGTGGCAGACACCATACGGCCCACAAAACCTATTGACTACCTGGCCCTATACAGAAAACATTTGCTGAGTCCTGGTTTAGAGGAAGGAGACACTAGGGATTAAGACAAGGGACTCCCTTCTGCTCAACATCATTATGAAGGAAGTGGCACATCTCCCTCCCTTTTCAATAGCCCTCTGCATCTCCTTTGACCGAAGTGCCCTGTGTGGGAATAAATGGGAAGGGCAGGTTTCATCAGTCCTCCTTTTACGGCTGGAGAAGCTGAGGCTCAGCCTAATCTGGGGACTTGCTCACTGTTGGTGGCTAATGATGGCACCACCATATTCCAACTCATCCTGAACCCTTTCTACCCAACAGGACCAAGACTGGAGAGATGTCAGTGCAACACTGCTATGGTTTGGATGTGGCCTGTCTTTGCCAAAACACATGTTGAAATTTGAACCCCAATGTGGCAGTGTAGGAAGGTGAGGCCTAATGGGAGGTGTTTGGGTCATGGGGGCAGATCCCTCACAAACAGATTAATGCCCTTCCTCAGTGATGAGTTCCTGCTCTTGCAGGAATGGTTTAGTTTCCTAGGGAGCAGGTTGTTAAAAAAAAATCTAGCTTTCTGAGTTTCTCTCTCTTGCTTCTTTTGTCACCGTGTGACCTCTTTGCATACATCCATCCCACTTCCACTTTCCCCAGCACGAGGCCATCACCAGAAGTGGCTGCCCAATCTTAAACCTTCCAGCCACCAAAATACTGTGCCAAATAAACCTCTTTTCTTTATAAATTACCGAGCCTTGGGTACTGTATAGCAACACTGAACAGACTAAGACAAACACTAACACACACACACTGACATCCCAACCAGGATGAGGGCATCACAGACAAGAGAGTCCAACTGGGAAGGGTGGGGTGGGAGGCAGCTGCTGGGCTCAGAGGACAAAGGAGATTCAGGACCAGGAGCTTTCTAGACCCATGCCTATCCCTGGACCTGAGGCAAATCCCCTTTGCCCTTTCCTTTAGTCACTGAGAGAACCTGAGGGCCTCAAAGTCCCATCTCTAATGTAAGTTCTTTCCTGATGTGGTTATGAAAAGTAAGTAAGATCATTGTGAGAAGCGAATGAGTTAGTTGTGGAGAGTACTTAGCACAATGCCTGGCACTCTGCAGTTGTAATATAACTTGGTTTTAGTCCCTGGATGGGGAACCTGCTGAGCTTCTAAAAAGGAATTGATAGCTTCTTACCACAGACGGCTAGAGAGCCATAAAGGACACAATCATACTTGAACATAAGATTAAGTCAGACTTTCATATGACTGAACACTATGGAAACATTCCACCTGTGGAACAATTTCTAGCCCCTTTAGGACAAAACTCTCCCAGGTATTAGCTCAGGGGAAAAAATTCTTGTATTTTCAAGTTATTTGTAAGAGAAATGGGTGTAAAAACAGTATTTTCACATCGTGAAGAAACATATTAGGTTGAAATTTAGAATTAAGGCATTGAACTGAACATCCAGAACTCCGGGAGCTGAGGGACGGCAGCTAGGGAGAGAGGCAGGAAGGGAGGCCAGGAAAGAACCGTGCGGAGAGATTAGCCGGACCCGTGAGGAATCAGCCCAGTAACAAGGTCAGGGCCCAGGGACTCGACACAGTTCACACAGCCCAGGAAACCCCCTACATTTAGAAACCAATCCATTCATCTTACTCCACTTTCCGTGCTAATAACTTCTTCTTTTGGAAATAAAATGTCTACTCAAAAATAAAGTTTCCCTTTATAATTACTGTGACATCATATACCCATACCAACAAATATCCTAACAATTTGAAACAAATGAAAAAAAAAAACTTTTGACATGAAATTATTTCATACTATAAGAAAATAAGCACTCTTCTGATGGATGTAAAACAATAGAACAGTGTTGTTTTTTTTTTTAAACCGCATGTCAGGATCCATTAATGCTGAAATCAGTTTAGTGGGCTGGATAGAAAGTATCAGGGTGGCTTACATATAACAAAGGACAAGTATTGTTGAGTGAAACATGTTTTAGTGACGTGTGTGTGTTTATACACTCATTTATAATGCCAGGCTATCATGTAAATTGTATTCGCACTAAAAATCATGGTCAAAAATGTGTAAAAGCCACTGTAACAGAGTGTTATCCATTTTAGTAAAGTCCAGTATAAAAATCCTAATTCACTGAATAGTCAGGTTTGAGGGTAATTATTCCAAGTGGAATTTCCTAAAATGAAAAGCTCTTCCTTCCTCTGCTTTTAAAATATGCCATAATTTACAGGAAAAAAATTTATGTATACTTTGTCAAGTAGACTTCTTAAAATAATAAAGTGTGCCTGTTAATGAATACAGAATTGATATCAAGATACAAAATTTATCAAAAGTCAACAACATAAATGATTACGTTACTTGGAATGATGGCCAATCAACTCTTTTATGAAATAAACCATTGCTATATTTTTCACACTAACTGTACACTAATTAATCCACCATGGAACAGAAGAGGAGGCTGAAGCGGAAACTTGGTAGGCAGGGACTGGTTTTGCCACCACCACACTGCAACAACCTCCCACGATCCCCTTCTACATACAAAAAAAAAGACGAGTTTTCTGTTCTCCAAAAAAGAAAAGAAAAAGTTGCCTTATGTTGGAATGCTTACAAAATCTCCCATAGTATCGGGAATTCTCTTAATTTCTTTCTTCTGAATCCCAAAAATCAAAAGGCCTGTTACCTCCAAGGTAACAGGAAGGGAAAATCAAGTAATTCATTAATGCTGGATGTGATGGCAACTGATTTTAAAGGGAGAAACCATGTCAGAAACATATTACCTGGTAAGACTGCAGATTTCATGCAAAGGAGGTGTATGTCTCAGAGGTTACTCTTTGGAGAAGACAGCCTGAAACCACCTCAGTCAATACAGACAGGGGTACTTACAGAGGTCAGGTGATGGAAATAAGATAAATGACTGAATGAATGAGTAAAGGAAGCCAAGATTTAACACTGATTTAAGTAAATATTCCTGAGGAGGGGCTTCTCAACGGCCTGTACTGGATGTCCTTATACAAGTCATACAGAAGTGCTGGGTTGCTGAAATCGTGAAGAAAGGAAGGAACAAATGTTCTTGTGTTATGTGAATGGGTACACACGGTTTGGAATAAAGTTTGTAGCGGCAGCAACATACGGAATTCCAAGAAGTACTATATCTCAAACAAGTTAGATAGAAATGAATATGCCAAAAGTGACCTAATAGTGACAAAGACTCTGAAGTCAAAAAAGCATATGGAACATTTGAATAAGTGATTTCATAAAATGAGAGAGTGGAAGGATGTCATATTCCTAAAGTATTAATTTTATGTAATGTGATTTTTAAATATGTGTAAATAAATTAATAAATGTAAGTAGACACTTCTCTATACTCCTAGAATGTGCAAATTCAAGTTGGCATTAAGAACTTAAAGGAGGATTTTTTAAAAGCTTCTCACTGGAAAACTGGGGCTACCCCTTTAATTGGGGGGTCCCTTCCACACGGGCACATGTGATAATCTGCATCTTAGATAACTGAGGGTTGTCAGTAGCTGGCTTGCGAGTGAACTGAACTGTAAGCAGTTGTCACAGTACCTTAAAATCCCTAAATTAAAATACCAATAAACTGCTATCAAACCAATTCTTACCCATTAAAAAATTCTTTATGATATCTCTGCGCTACTTCTGAGTTCCGCTATAGCTTTCACTGACAGTTCCTGCATACACTGACACCTTCCCTCCTCCAGCTGACTCTGCCTCTCTACTCTAGGGCTTTCTCTGGTGCCTCTCAGCCTAATACCAGCGGTACTAAAGTGCCGGGGATTTAATGCCCCCAGGGGAAATGGTGGATAAATACTCCAGTTTCTCCATTGGTTCGTGGACAATTCTAAAGTGCAGTCTACACTGATACCAGCAGAGCCCAGCCCCATTTGCCCACAGTGGTAACCTGCTCATTAACACACTTCTTATTGGCTTTCTTCTCTTCCCTGTCTCATTTTCTCTACTCTCTCACTTTTGTTGCTTGGTTTGCCTCCCAAATAAACTATGTGGACTCAAGTCCTCATCTCAGGGTCTGCATGCATAAACCACTTCAGGATTATGTAGTGATTTTATGTCCTCTTTGAAAAACAGCTAGCTGCAGAAGTCAAGGTAAAACAGCTTTACCCTCATTCTTTACACCTGAATTTACTTAAATCTTTGGAAATGTGTCATTCATTCCTTTCAGCAAGTATTTAATGATCCCCAAAGAGTCTTTCTGTGTATTGTAGGATATACCCAGATGAACAAAATGAAGTTCTAGCCTCGAGGACCTTACACTTGAGAATGAGAAATGAAACAAGGAGAAGGAAAAGAAACTATATTTAAAGAATATTCAGACCACAGAAGAGTGATGTGGAAGTTCCAAGGAGAGGGTCTACTTTCAACAGACTAGTATTTCATCACTACTCAGACAGAACCACTCTTTGTTTTATAACTTAAAACAAACTTCTTTAAAGACATCCACCCTTTTATAAACCCAGCACTGATTCCCAGGTCAGCCCAAACATGGTACGTTGTGATACGGCCTTATGGGTGACCAATTCAATACCGAAAGGCAAAGCGTTTTATGGCATATTCTGTAAGTGGCTGCAGCATCTATCGGGTGTGATACCACACGTCCAGGCGAACCAAGGAAACCAATGAGGCTTCCCTGCTGCCCCTGGATCATGCCAAACATGGTCCCACCTCAGGCCCTTCACTCTTGATAGTCTCTCTACCTGGAAGACCCTTCCCCTAAATATCTTCAGAGCAAACTCCTTCACATCTCTAAGCTCTCTCCACTCAAGGCCTTCCCTGACCACCCTACATAAAATAACATCACCCCCCCCACACGTTGCCATGCTTTATTGTCTCCCCTGTTTTATTCTTCTTCATAGCACTTAACACCACCTGCCATATTATGTATTTGCTTATTTATTTGTAGTCTCCTCCCACTAAAAGCCCTGTGATATTAGAGACATTTTTCCCCCTGTTGTTTCCCTTACACCTAGAATAGTGTCTGGCCCCGAGAAGGTGTTCAATGAATACTAGTTGAAAGAATGAATAAATGTCATCATTAGAACCTCAAAAACATCACTCACCACAGTTGAAGTTTCATAAACTCATCTGGAATCACGACACAACCCCATAACTCACGGGTCTAAAGGGTATACAATCATTTTGTGGAAAAAAGTAGGTTGTTTTGGTAAAGCTTAATGTATATATCAGGCATGAATAAATTAAATATTTTCAATTCTATCATAAACTTGTATAGACACACAGGATGTAATTCATTAAATGTCCACTGGGTAGAAAGAAATCCTTAAATTTTAGATCTTAGATACTATACTTAGCTTACTAAAAATATTTATTCATGTATTCATGCGACAGACATACACTGAGTGCATATAATTGGTACAGTGTTGGGTAAGATGCTAGCTATATCCGATTTTTCTTTTGAAAATCAACTTTACCCTCCACTGTAAAGCCATATCTTGCCGTTATAGACAGGGGAATCTCATTTTTTAAAAAACACTTATGTTTTTCCCCATTATTTTACTGTGAACTTAACTCAGTGATCTCTGAGACAGAATATTCACAGGAAATACTTCAGATAGGGTCTCTTATTTAGATAACTTTAAACATAAACATTCTTCTCTTTTCATTGCATTTAAGGAACCAAGAGCCACTGTATGTAGCAACATTAAACACTCACTATTACAAAAATTACCTAAGTAGTTGTCAAACTCCAATTATCAGGAGCTAATTCATTCCAATACAAATTCATGCTCTTTAAACAAAGGAGGCCCTCATAGTTGGGTGATAATCTTCTCTTCACCCCTACTTGAACCTGCTCACCCCTCTTTTGACTTTCCTTTAAAAACTGTGGCCAAATTCCTTTCTTTCCCCCTTAAAATTCCTATGCTTCTGTCTCAGAAGAGTCCTCCCTTTGCTTTCATCCGGTATCCTCCCGTCATCTTGAATACTCCATCAACTCAGACTGTCCCTTATATTTTCAGTCTCTCTCCCTCTCAATGGAATCCTCTCCTCAGTTCGTAAAGTAGGCTCAAGTCTTTCTATACTAAAAACACTACTTTCCCTCTACTGTGCTATTCCTTTGATATTTCATACTCCCTTGCCTTCTGCTTTACATCCCAACTTACTGAAAAGGAAGCCCGTTTTCACTGCCTTCCATTTTCCTTCCCCCACCAGCTGCAACCCCTTTCCCCCTGGCGGCCACTTCCACCCATCTCAAAGCCACAGGAAAGCCAGGGGCCACAGGCAATGGCTTTGCCTTGGTCACTCCCTCGCTCACGGGGTGTGCTGTATGCATAAAAGGAGCTCCCCTCGCCCTTCCCAGCCTCCGTGACACTGTGCTATTCTACTCCCATCATTTTTATACAACTGGCCCTGGTTTAATATGGTTCTTATCCTCTTCCTTCTCTTTTCCCCTCCAACACATAAACATCCCTCAAGGATCCTACTATAATCCTTTGCTTCTTCTCTCCCCAATTTTCTTTATCAGTGATTCCTGGGACATCAAAATTGCTCCTAAGTAGATGATGTACAAATCTCTTTGTAGCTCTAACCTCTCCCTCTGAAGCTCTGTGCCTGTATTCTAGTCCCTTCACTTGGACAAACCTGTCATGTTCAAAATGAAACTTCTTTTTTCTCTTCCTCCTCATTCTCCTTTGAATCTTCTTACTGAAAATGACCCAACCATTCTCTCAGCTAAGCCTGACAATGACTTTTGACTTCCCTTCTCCCTTTCCCCCATTTCCAGTCAGTGCTCGAGTTGCTCAGATTATTCCTGAACACCATCTCTAAGGTCTGTAAGCTCTGTGCCCCGGGTTCACTCCCACTGCCTCTTTCCCTCTTTCCCATACTTTGGCAATAGGGTCTATCTGGTCTCCCTCCCATCAGTCTTTTCCCCTGTCATTCCGTTCAACCTAATGCTATAAAAGCATTGCCCTAAAGCACAGTTCTGATCCTGTCAATGCTTCTCTCCAGAAACTTTCCATGGCTCCCTAGTACTTACTGAATAAAATCCACACTCCTTACCTTGGCATACAAGTTGCTTCAAGCCTTGAACAAACCTCTCTTGCTTTATCTCTCATTACATCTCTTGGCATTCCCAGCACTCCAGCCAAAGCACACCATTCTCTTTAGCCTGTGTAGCGCACACCTTCCTACCACCAGGCCTTTGCTAGGCTGTTGCTCCCCCAAGCATGCCCTTCCTCCTCTGCAATCCCCAATGCCACCTCTTCCATATAACCTTCCCTGATTCTTCCATCAGGAGTCATTGCTGTACCCTGTGAGCTCCCACAGCACTGCAGGAATACTGCTTTTCCAGCACGTAACCATTTTCTGCCATTTTTATACTTAGTACTACACATGCCTCTTTTTTCCTTCTAGACCACAAACTATCCCTCCGCAGGACCTAAATTTTATCATTCTTTGAATTTCCAACCCTTCTTAACATTCCATATCATCTATCCAAAGATATTCAGTGCCTCAGATGTAGAAGGCAATTAACAAATATTTGTAAATTAATTATTGTAATATGGAGGGTTAACTGTGGATTTCAGTGCTTGAAATTTTCTCAATTTTAGCAACAATTACTTCTTCTGTGAAAAATAAAAGTCCTATCTCCCCATGGTACCATAGTTTGTTCCTTTTGGCCCCACAGGTCAATTTTCAAATGTCTTTTACGGCCAAGTCTTCTAAAAAAACAAACTTCTTCAAGAGGGTCAATAATGGAAAAGGAAAGCATTAATGCTACCTTTAGGGAAGACATCCATGCGAAACAAATGGCTTGCTGCAGGCCACAGCAAAAGGTACAACCCTTTACCAGACTGAATTACAGGCTTCAAGCTGTATCATTAACCTTATCAGTCCACTCTTTAGAAAAGCCAGGCGTTGCATTTTAAAAATTATCACCTTTACATTAGAAAGGCTATCACTATTCCTGAGTCATCAATTATGCTATTGTATAATTCCTCTTTCTCCAGTTTATTTACCTTGGTAATTCCTAATATTCTTAAACTTTCTTGTAAGACATTTACACGTCTGGTTTTACTTGCAAATATAAAGATGATGACTTTTTATTTTTTTTAAGCCAAAACCTCTTAGAATGGCTTTGAAATTCCATAAGTACTTTTCTCAGAAAGATATTTGGCAGAGCTAATAAGTGAGTAAAGAACTAAGATTCAAAATTCATTTTTATAAATCTATCCTTAAATCTTGGATGAGATCCAACAACCTCATATTAAAATTTTAAAAGTCTTGACTTGAAGGACATGAGAAAATTTACTTTACCTTGACAGCTCAAGAGCACCTGATCTATATATCATCATTAATTAAGAGAAGAGAAATGGGAAGAAAATCGCATATGTAGATAGCCCTAGTTTTATTATTTTCAATGTAACAACGATATCATGCAACCTTTGCCAAAAAACCAAACAAAATTTTTTAAATTTAAAGGAAAAATCTCTGGTGCCAACGTGTTGTATATTTACTTGTGTAGTCATGATTGCTATAGGATTTTCAAAGAGGACTGGGGCAGCTAGTTCGGGTTCTGACAGCAATGCAGTAGAATTTAAGGTGTTATGACTATAACGTGTTCTAAGCAGGTTAATCTAGTCATACAACGTTTTAATAAAGAAGTATCAAGATATGAAGTGTAAAGTGCACTCATTCCTATGAATACCACAGGAGAAATATAGGCAACAGGGAGTCAAACTGCCGTGGACACACATGAATATGCCATCTCCCTTCCTATCTCTGTCCAACCCTGCACAAGCCTATCTTTATCACGCAGAGACAATTAAGCAGCTATAGAGTCCAGATTCATTTCTGTGTCCTGGTTCTCACTGGGTGAGTTATTGCCAGTCTGACATTTTCTAAATTCCCTATTACTGGGCTACATCGGGTAGGAAAGCAGGGACTTCACTGACCTGGGACCCCATAACCACGGGTCTTGGGAGATTTCAGTTCCCAAATGATATGGCACCACCTAGCCATTGTGAAAGCTGGGAGAGTACATGTCACCAGCAGTAGAAAGTATCCCATTCTCTAAAGAAAACGCCCTGTGTAATGCTGAGCAAGGGGCACCAAACATTTCTCAGTATGATCTTTTTCTTCTTTTTTTAAAGACCTCTCCAGTCTCTCTCTCTATACACATCTCCAGAGTTCATACTAAAAGAACCAACACAAAGACCACCCATCCTTCAGCCATAAGGTATTCAGTGTTTAAATATGGAAGGAGAAGGTCTAGTTGGTATTCGAAGTTGTGGGGACAGGGAGAGGATTCCGACCATTAAAGACCCTTCTCCTTCAGGTCAGACAAGAGAAAAACAATAGAAACTGCAGAGTCAGGGAGTCCAAGACTCTTACAAAACACAGTCTAATGAGAAAAGAAATACCACGGGATGGAAGCTCCCTTCAAAACTGGAGACAGCAGCAATCCCAGAATGTGTAACCGTTATCTTATTTCACAGCCATGTGTCTCCAAGCGACATGCCCACTTCCACATCCCCATGTCATGGGGCCAGAGGAAGGGGAAGCGAGAAACCCTACACTGGGCCGTCCACACTCCGGAGCAGAACAGAGACTGTACTCAGAGTTGTAGGGTCAAAATAATAAACATTGTCCCACAGTCTTAGCCGGTGACATCGAGTCAGGGCGCAGGCAGACGTCCGGGTTTGGGGCGCAGTTTGGGGAACGTGGATGCAATCACATGCGTACACACACCTACACAGGATTTCACAAACCGGCCCCTACCCCACTGCTGCCCTGCACACTTCACACACCAAGTGCATCCTGCCCACCTCACCGTTTCCATCTTCACATTCTTTCTCCTGGAGAGTCAGCTGAGAGATGAGGAATCCTAGCAGGGATTCCTGGAAATGTCACCCCCAACAGCTCCGGACTGCCACCACCAGCCCCTTTCTGTACCTTTTACACACACACAAACACACTCACACACAGTCCTGCCATGACTGTCATCAGGCCCGATCGCTGCCCCCAAGCCCCCGTATCTCAGGGTGCAGCACACACCAGACGTCTCTTCCCCCAACGCCCCCTTCCCCCGCCTCGCAGGCTCCATGGCTCAAGGCATTGCCCCCTGGATGTCGCTTGCTGTCCCCGCTCATCCAGACTATTGTTCCATGTAGCCCCTCTCGCGCCCGGGGGCGCCCTTCAGCGAGGACGGGGCTCCATCAGGGGCGGCATCAGCACTGGGCACCCCCTACTCCACCCATCCCTCCCTGGCGCTGGTACCTTGCCTGACAGCTGGGTCCGCGGGCCCGCGGGAGCAGGCGGCGCTAATGACAGCGTTGGTGCCAAGCCTGGGAATAAAGCTCCGCTCCAGCCGCTCCTACCTCCAGCGCCACCATCTTCTCCCGCTGCTGCTGCCGCCACCGCCGCCGCCGGCGCCGCAGCCGCCCTCGCCCAGCTCCGGCTCGGGCTCCGCAGCCGCCGCTCGGACCCCTCCGGTCCCGCGGCCCCACCCCCTTTCCCCACCCTCCCGCTCGCTCGCTCCTCGTGACGCGCGCCGGAGCCCTGCCCCGCCGGCCTGCGAGGGAGGGAGCACAGGGGAGCGCGCGCGCGCACGCCGCCCGCTAGTAGCGCCCCTGCCTCCCACGCCCACCCGCGTGCGCGCGGCGCGCGAGCCGAGGCGGCGGCGGCGCCGGCCTCCTCCGCGGGCCGACGGCAGCAGCGCGCTTTCCCCCGCGGGGGTGGGCTGGCGGGGCGTCCGCGCCTCTCGCGCCCGGGTTCCGACAAGCCAGCCCCGCCTGCGCTCCTCGGCCTTACGCTCTGGCTCCCGGCCGGGCGCACAGAGGGGGAAGAGCGGCTGCACTCTCCAGGGGGTTGACGGGGACCTCCGCCCTCCTCTGCGGCAGCCTAAGTGGGTCCCCGGCTGCCAAACCAGCAGCTGTGGCCAACCTTTGCGCATAGGAACTGGCCGCGCCGCAGGACCCCGAAGCCAGGCAGCGGCATCGACTCCTGCACTATGTTCGCTCTCGTTAGCTACTCCCGAGCTTTCCCGCTTCCCAGGCCCCATAAATACTGCCTGAGCTTCTAAAACGATTGACGGTGTCTCGGGAATGCGCTGCAGTCCTGCGTTGTCGCCGCTAGGGGGAGAGCCACGCGGGCTTGGGCCAGAGCGCAGCTGGCCGTGTTTGCAGTCCCGGAGGAGAACTGCCCAGTCCCGCCGGAGACAGCAGAAAGCCCCTGGATTACGCTGTTGGGAAATGCTTGGCTTGTTTTCCTACCCGCGTCTCAGTCTGGTTGATCGAAACTTATAAAATGTCTTTGAGGCTGGCATAAGCCGTCCGCCCCAGATATGGCTCCTAGCTTGGGAGGGAGGCGCCCCTTTGCGGCAGGGACCAGGTGGCAAGTGCTGTGCGTTAATGAAAAGCAGTGGGCTAGACAGGCCCCGGGAGGCTTGGGTTCTGGAGCCAGCCCCACCTGTGATTGGCGATGTAATAGCCAAATCATTCCCCCTCTTCGGGACACGGATTTTTCAATAATAATATTATATTTGCACAAAGCCTTGCAGTTTGCAAAGCCCTCTTCATACACATATTCTCATCCGGTATAATGAAGATAAACCCTGGTTATCCTGATCCCCTGGGAAATGGATCTTTTACCACATTGTGTTTCCATATTATTTTAACCACAATGTCTCTAGTAAAGTCTGGGGGCATAGCCTGAAGCTTTCTGGAAGTCTTGTTTTAGTTTTAAAATTTATATGAATTTTCCATTCTACTTCATAATCTTTTTTTGCTTTGATAAAGAAAATGATAGCCTTCCCCTCCCCAAAAAGATATTTTAGTAAAATTTAAATACTGTATACCAGGAAGATGTATCATGCTTATCCTGTGACATTACTTACTTTTTTTTCCCCAGTAAATATTCGGCATATAATCAAGCCAGACATAGTCCTTGTTCCACCAGAGCTCACAGTACACTGGAGGAAATAGGTACTAAACAATCAGACTAATTAAGTGAAACTGTGATGAGTTCTCAACTGCAAAGGCGCCAATGGTGCACAGGAGAGCCTAATCTCGACTTCACGACCAGGTCAGGCTTTCTAAGGAAATGACATTTCAGGTTGCCCAGGAGAGGCAGCAGTGAGACAATTCCAGGTAGCAGGAAGAAAATATGAAAAAGTCCAAACAGGTGGGGCTGAAGAGAGGCGAGGCTGGAGAGGCAGGCAGCAGCCAGAACCCGCGGGAGACCCTGTGGGCTCTTTTAAATAAGGATTTATCTTATGAGCTTGGAGCTTGGAAAGTCACTGAAGGGTTCTAAGAGTTGGCAGCAGGCAAGCAAAATCACCTTTTGGTTCCTGAAAGATCGCTGAGATAGCATGTGAAGAACTAATTCATAGAGGTCCAGGGCGGAGAGGATCTGACCCCTTAACACATCCTGGCTTATCCTATTTGGTGTATGTTTAGGGTTTTTAGTTTGTACACTAACTATTCTTTTGTTTGTTTTTAGTTCTTTTCTCTGCTTTCGAAACTGTGTAGCCATTTGAGGCCTTTCAGAGTGCCTCTCTGTAATAGTTTCTATTTTGTTACTTTTAATCCACTGTGGTTTTAGGAAGGAAATTAACCTTGTTAGAATTTCAGGTTATAGGTTCTGAGAGAGAGAGAGAGGTTTTTTGCCATTTGGTTTGTATCTCAGAGATCTTTCTACTTTTTGTGTTGTGTTCCCGGTTAGACAGGGTTCTTAGATGCGAGAATGATAGATACATTATTGCTTTAGTAATACCTTGGCCAGATGTGGTGGCTCAGGCCTATAATCCCAGCACTTTGGGAGCCCAAGGTGGGAGTATTGCTTGAGACCAGGAGTTTGAGACCACCCTGGGCAACACAATGAGACCCTGTCTCTACAAAAAAATTAGCTGGGCACCGTGGCCACGTGCCTTAGTCCCAGCTACTCAGGAGGCTGGGGCGGGAGGATCACTTGAGTCCCAGAGGTGGAGGTTGCAGTGAGCTATGATTGTGCCACTGCACTCCAGCCTGAGTGACAGAATGACACCTTGTCTCTAAAAAGAGTAATAATACCTTACCCTAAAATCTTACATCACAGGATTTTTGTGCAGATTAAAGAATGTGAAATTACTCTGCAAAGTATTAAGTGCCACATAAACAAAAGTAATAATTGTTATTAAATATAATGGCAGCTTAGAGAGTTCCAAAACTAGTTACCAAATATTCATATGTGGAAATCTCCCTCTCTCCCCGCCCCCCATGAAATACACAGATATCCCTATTTCTTTGGGACAGTGTGAATCATTGTCTTAAGTGCTCATGTTAATCTTTGTGCCTTGGCTGGCAGGAAACTCAAAGCCAAATTTGTAGATCAATGTAGGAAATGGGTGGATTCATATCTATGCCTTAACCCTTCCTTTGGTTTTGCTCTATTCTATCTATAGATTTCCTGTGTCTGCTTTGTTGGTATTTTTCTACTGTTTAATAGATTTCTTATAAGCCACTTCAAATACTTGTGTCCACTTTCTATTAACAAAGGTCAAAACTGCTATTCAGTATGTCAGGAGGTAGCATATACTATAAAATACTGGCAACCTGCCAGCCATTGTAGCAGGCAACAATACTACAGACACTGTGCCAAGTGACTTGAGTTTAAAGTAAAGCCTTGTCCACCATTGCATGTAGATCCAAAGTCTCTGTGCATGCCAATGTATGAAGTCTCATATATTGGCAAACTTAAATATGTTCGGCTCCTTTAGTGTGATCTCTGGGGTCCCAAACTCCCTGTCAGCCCCCTCATACCTACAAGTATAGATGGTTCTAGACAGTGAAAATTGGTATGTCTCTTCTGATAGCAGTAGATACTTCTCCTTGATTTTGAGTTCTTTAGTGATTACCTTATTTCTATCTCTTATAAACTGAGGTTGTATGTAGGACAAAGAACAACCTTTTGTTTTTCTTGAGGATTTCAGTTCTGCTAATATATGGTAGTTCAGCATCATTTCTAACATATAGTGTAGCCATTTTGTCCCAGGATTTAAAATGTATAAGTGAAATGTATGATTATAAAACATGTGTGTCTTAAACATCAATGAGTTTGCTTTTATATGCCAATACTTATTTCACCAGCTTTTTCTTTGAACATAAATTTTGTCCTAGCTATCTATAATAGTCAGGCTCTCTCTTTTCCTGAATCTCACCCACTGTGCCCTTTAATGATTCCAACAAGAATTTTATACTATGACTATGTTTATCTGATACATTGGAAAGCATTCTGGTGCCACATATAGTAATTCTACCTCTGAAAATGAAGTTTTTGAGTAAAGAGTGTCATGGGAACATTTTGACTTTTTAACATAGTTATTTGCCCATCCCCTGAACCAGCCTTCATGGGCAGGGGCATGGGTTACACTGACTAACTTAAACCAATCCTGGAGCTGGGCCAATCCTCCCCAAACCACATGGCCAATTGAGGATAGCACAAGATCTGGGAACCACAAAGAGGTGAAATGGACAGAAGGAAACAAAAACATCAACTACCCTGCTCATCTCAGGCTTGTAATAGTGAAAAACTAGAAACTTTAACCTAAATGTACAGCAGTAAGGGCACTGGTATATAGATTGGTATGTCTTTACAGTGGAATTTTATGCAGGATTTAAAGATACCATATCCATAGATTTTTTTTTAATACCAACTTCACATCTTAACTGAAATCTGGATACAAAATTGTACAGATGGATGATCACAACTTTTAAAAAATTCACAGGAAAAAAAGTACATCAAAATGTTAATAGTAGCTTACTCAAGTAGTAGGGTGATTTTCTTCTTACTATGTTTTGGTAGTTTAAAAATATTTTTAAGAATGTACATATGTCCCTAATTTGAAAAATAAGATTATTAAAAATGTGGCTGTAAAAATTAACACCCCCTACCACCAGATGCCATAAAAACTATTGGGTCACTGTGCATTTCTAAAGCATTTTTTCCCAAATGTGATTCATCCTTCAAGATTTATTTCAAACACCACATACTTCAAGAAAACGTTTTTAGACTACTGTTGCTCATTGACGTACCTTATTATCTGAGCATCTGTTTGTGGCACTAGCAGTCTCACAGACTGTGTAGAATGTCAGGATATAAATAGACAAAAATTGATAAAATTGGTTGCTCATTCTATTTAACACTTGCTTATACACTTATGTACCAAATGTATTTCAGTAGTAAAGTACCTGAATATGATGGTCACCTGGTAGGAACACCATAAAATGTTGATATATTTAATTCATCCTACAAACCAGGGACAATTTTGCCAAAAGAAAATATGACATTGCATTTGTATATAAAATGTACCATTACAATTAGTAATATATTTCCTTAAAAATAAGAAGCTGTGAAATTAAGTGCTCAGCAATTTCAGAATTTTTTTCTCTTACTATAATATGTGTTTGCTACAGATGTATATGTTTTTGCCACCTTATTAATTAGATTAAATGATACTAAACACCAATAGCTTAAAGAAGATATCTAGGATAAAAATATAAAATTGAGACAAGTTTGATCAATTTTTTTTTCTTTTACCAATTTGTAGACCAAAAAAAAAAAAAAAATAGACTACCATGGTGTTGTTTCTAGAATGGCAATGACATATGGAAGCATGATTTAAAATCACTGCTCTGTTCCTGTTTTCTGTTAGGTATTTTGTTCTAGGTATGTTGCTATCATCTCCCCAGGTAGTTCATGAGCCCTGAAAGATCAGTGACCAAATGTCAATTATATTCCCTTGGTATTTCCTCCACTAAACATTTAGCATATTATAGAGTACCTAGGCAGCACTCATTAAATATTTTTTGGCTGACTGATGTACAGACAGACGCTCCGTGATTTACAGTGGGGTTACGGTTTCAACTGAATGCGTATAGCTTTCGCACCATCCTAAAGTCAAAAAATCTTAAATTGAACCATGGTAAGTCGGGGACCATCTGTCCTTACTATCTTTCCAAGTATTCCAGTTAGATTGTTCAAGAAGATTATCAAAATGATTTGCCTTTAAAATGATTTCCTTTTCCTTTGCTACTATTTTTATTAGTATTTAGTAGTATCTGAAAAAAAAAGTTATAGATATGTTTATTGATTCAAAAATCAGGAGCCTGGGCAAGGCTTTGATAGTATATAAAATCAATGTCAGCAATTTTATCAGAATTTCATCCCCTCTGTCTGCCAGGGTAATTCATATTCTCTCTCTCTCTCTCAACATACACATACCATAAGTGATATCCTATGAAATTCTATTTCAATTAAGCACTACTTCTTGGGAATTTTTCCCATATGCTTGCACAGTATCAGTATTCAGCATGAGGAATAACAATATAATTAAGTCATGACTATATTGAACATTTCCAGTAGGTTATACTATTAAACAGCCAGATCAGAATATTTAGATCTTCATTCCACAAACTTCATTAATCTCCTATTATGTGCTAGCTACTGTGGTAGGCATTTGAGAGTCCAAGCCAAATATCACAAGCTCTGTCCTCAAGGACTTTTCTATTTGAGGAGAGTCAGACCTATAAACAAATAATTTCAGTGAAGTGTACTGGCTATAATAAAAGATATAAAAATGAGGGCCTGGCCAAATGATGTTTTTGTTGTTGTCATTTGTTTTGCTAAATCTATGTGTTTGGGGAATTAATTCTCTATCTTCTAAAAGTCAAGTTTATAGTTAAATAAACAGGTTTTTTCCCTTAAAAGGAACTTTATTTCCTAATAAAAACTATGATCACCTAGATTGGATGATTTCCGTTTAACCAGAAGCTTGTGAGTTTCTCTAAGGTGAGAAATTTATGTATTTAAAAACACTATGGGTAGGCAAATGTGTCTGCTTCCAGAAAAAGTATAGAGATGATCATCTTTCTATGGATAAACCTTCTGATTGTTGAAAAGAAAGAATGTAGGGTCTTGATATTTTCTGTCAAACAAAAAACTGGCCTTAAAGGGACATTCGTCAGCATATAAACCCACAACATTTTCTAGTTTATCCTTCCTCTGCCTCTACCTCAAATTCATATCTTTTTATTAAATCTGACTGTGGAGATGCTTCTAAGTTAGGTCAGTTTTGCTATGGGTTAAATTTTGAAAGCACATTTTAATTTCAGCATTCATATAGCTGAACACTGCTAAATTGGATAGGCTGTGGTTATGGGAACTGCAGAAACTGAGATGGAACCAAGAAATCTGTTACTGGAGGAACCTTTTGAGAGCTGATAGATTTTAAGGCACTCTCAATAAGGTCTGACAGGTTAAGGAGTAACATGTTGTGGGATTCAGGAAAGCAGCTTTTCACCCTTCCTTGCCATTTTGGAATTATTTTCATCCTCACACTGCTGCAAACCTATCAAGAAAACTGAATTGAAATGATTCTCAGTGAGCTGTGTAGCATAAATCTGAACCTTGTGCAATAATAAAATTCTCTTGCCAAGCGGATAGGTAGGGCTGTATTGGTAGCGTGCTTGTCAAAGAGCATCAGATATGCATTTGAACTCTATTTGCATAAAACAAAGAATAATCCCTTAGGCTTCTGTATAGTCTACTTAAAAAAAGTGGTTGAGAGGTTTCAGCTATAGACTCTCTTGATCAATGTCGAATCTTAGTATTATTATAATAGGAAGTCAAGTTTTCCCCAAGTTCTTCCATGGATCACTAGTTCTGGGAGAAGACAGAAGTTATTATGTGGAAGAAAAAGGTTCCAGGATCAAATAAGTCTGGAGAACTCTAGAATAAACTAAAATGTACAGGTTTTTGTTTTTGTTTTTAAATTGCAGGGCTTCTATAAGCCTTTAATTAATAATTTCCAGGAGGGGAAGAGAAAGGAAGGAATTACCAAACTTCCAGTGTTCCTTTTGCAAGAAACCTTTTGAGGGACAGGCAAGGCTGTGTTATGAATTTTGTGGGCCTCTTGCTCCATAAACAAATATTAAAGATTATATTTTATAACTGTGTTGATATAAAGATGAATAGATTAATATTGTATAACAAAACATTTTCTTTGACCTAAAAGTTCATTTTCTTTTTGTTTCTTATTTTAAAAGAAATTGAAACATTTTTGTGGGCCCCAACATGTTTTGTGCTTAGGCATCGTATCTACTCTGTCTAATAGATTAAGTCTTCCCTGGAGCCAGAGATTGCATAGGAGGATTGAGTCCTTGCACAAAACCCACAAAATGGAATCTAAAGGCACAATATGGCATTCCATCAGAGATACTCAGATTGTGGGATGCAGGGTCATTCCATTCCTTCATGCTGTGGTAACTGAAGAAATGAGAGTCTCTCTCTCTCTCTCTCTCTCTCTCTCTCTCTCTCTCTCTCTCTCTCTCTCTCACACACACACACACACACACACACACACACACACACACACACACACACTATGACAAATGGTAGTCTGTGGCAGGTCTCCATGCTATTGATTCTATGTGAACTCTACCCACTCAGAATGTTCCCTAAGATAAAATACTACATCTATTTTTAATGTTTTCAATGAAAATCTACACAGAGTTAGATGCACTGGCTGGCAAAGGAGATTCTTAGTAAGTTACTCACTTCTACATATAAATCTAAACATTCATTCATACTCAGAGCATCTTTGAGAGAGAAAGTTCCATTGCTTAGATTGATACTACCAACCTTTATTATACACAAGACTTTCAATTCAGGGGTCTATTATTTTGTCACAGTGAACTCACTGGCCAAAGATATTGAAGGATGAACATTATTAATCCTTTGACAAATAAAGCTGGGGTAAGGACCTGTGGGTAATGCTCACAGTATCTTGGAAATAATACTAAATTTGACTTTGTTAGCCATGTTAACCAAACTTCCAAAGACTGATGATTCTTCTTGCAAAATAAGTTAGTACAAGGGAAGTTTCCATATCGTCTAGGGATGTTCAATTCCAGAGGAAGAGTATTTTCTCAACTGGGAGTATATTTACAAAAAAAATGCCATTTTCTGGCTCAGGAGCAGAGGGAAATGGATCTCAGAGATACACTAAGTATATAGGAAAATTTAGTGCATCATAAATGTGGCATTTCAAATTAGTGTAAAAACGATGGATTATTTCATAGTGATATTAGGCCAACCGACTAGCCCCTTGTGAAAAAGTTAGCTGGATCTCCACTAACCCCTTCCATCAAAATAAGTTCCAGATGCTTCAAAAATAAAAATGTAAAATAAATCATAAAAATACTTGAAGAAAACCTAAGTGAATATTACTTATAATCTTTGAGTGAAGGCCTTTCTAAGCATGACACAAACCCAGAATTAGGAAAAAAATACTGACAAATCTAACTACATTAAAATTAAAGAATTTTTATACCAAAAAATTGAAACGAGTCAAAAGAAAACCTTATAAAATTATGCAACACATAATTAAGGACTACATTTCTTTATGTAAAAAGAGCTTTTACAAACTGATTAGAAAAGCTAAGCAAATAGAAATATGGACAAAGGACAACAATGGCCAAATCCTAGAAGAAAAACAAATAATCAGCAGACCTAAGAAAAGATGGTCAACCTTTCTAATAATTAAAGAAATATAAAAGAAAACAAAGGCAATATTTTTCACCTCTTAGATTGGCCAAAACAAAACATGATAGTAGATTGCTGAACATGTAAGGAAACAGGCATTCTCCTTATAGACTAGTTCTGAATATAAACATTTATAAAGGTCTGTTTAGCAATAAGTTTTTTCCAAAAAAATTCCATTTTTAGGAATTTATCATACAGAAATATTTAATGCTGTTGTGTGTTTATTGTAATATATTCAAACATTTTTTTTTTTGCACAGGTGCACAAAGACATGTATATATCAGCAATACCCAACATTTTTGGCACCAGGGACCAGTTTCATGGAACACAATTTTTCCATGAACTGGAGAGAGGAGGGGAATGTTTTTGGGATGAATCAAGTGCATTACATTTATTACATTTGCAGCTGCTCCCCAGCACTAGCATCACCACCTCAGCTACACCTCAGATCATCAGGCATTAGATTCTCATAAGGAGCACACAGCCTAGATCCCTCACATGCACAGTTTACAGTAGGGTTCACGCTCCTGTGAAAATCTAATGCTGGCTCATCTGACAGGAAGTGGAGCTCAGGCGGTGATGCAAGCGATGGGGAGCAGCCATAAATACAGATGAAGCTTCTTCGCTTGCTTGCCCACTGCTCATGTCCTGCTGTGCGGCCCAGTTCCTAACAGGCCATGGACCAGTACTGAACCACGCCCCAGGGATTAGGGACTGCAGGTATATATATTCAATGTAGCATTGTTGATAATAATGAGGAGTTGCTAACCAAAATGACTATCAATCAGGAATTGGTTAAACAAAAGTTAGTATACCAAAAAAGGAATATTATAAATCATTAAAACAACTGTGGGGAGCCCATTTGTTCTTACAAGGGACTTTGTCTTGTAACTGAAAACTCAAGTTACAAAACAGTTTGTTTAGATTGATGCCATTATTATTTAAAATAATACACAAAAAATTTGGAGTACTATATAACAAACTATAATAGTGATAGTCACTTTCTCCATCATAAATACCTACAACACTTGAAACTTTTAAAATAAGCATTTCTTATTCTTGTATTCAGAAAAGGTCATTTTTAAAAAGAACAGACTCAAAATTATCATTAAGAAATTTTAGTATAATTGTATTTTTCCTAAAAGATTCTTTTTCCCCCTGAGACCCAATTAATCTCCAGATTTCTTACAGTGTTGAAGCACCTAGCAAGAGAGTTCTTGGTCCAGCGACCTTTTTCCTATACCTGTCCTTTCTGTGGCTGCTAGTGCTAGATGGAATTGGGAAAATTGTCAGCCTTTGCTTAAAAATTCATGTAGAGTTCCTTTATTACAGTCACAAACCTAGACTCTATGGTTAGCAAATATCATGAAATTTCTCTGCTGCTCTAGATACAGTAACAATTATTAATGAGTTACATTATATAATTATAAAAAAACTAATAATTTTCCTTAAAGAAAATTTGGTAAATGTAAAAGAGTTAAAAGAACAAAATTACTCCTAGCCCCTCCACTCAAAGCAACTACTGTTAGCATGTATTAATACTTAAAAAAAAAATTTTTCCCCACGTCTTCATTTTTACAAATATGTGATCATAACCTATAAAAATTTTGCATCTTGCTTTTAGTACTGAGCGCATTTTACCACATTATTTTAAAAATACCTCTGTAAACACCATTTTAATGGCAATTTAATAATTTACCTAATAACCCCCTGCAGAGCTTGACATTTAAGTTGTTTCTAAGTTTCCATAAATATAAAAAATGCTTAGTGAACATCTTTGCACATAAAGCTTTTTCTTTTTTTCAGGATCTTCTTTCAAGGTGATTCCTAGAAGTGGTATTACAATTCAAGGATGCAAGACTCTTGATACAAGTGGCTAAATTGTTTATTCTAACTTTACACCCCCACCAATAATGAGAAAGGGTGCCTGTTTAATTAACTGTGGCAAACATTTGATATTACTGCTAAAAACAAACCCCAAATTTAATAGATATAAATTGAACTCTTGTTTTAATTTGCATTGCTTTGCTACTGAGTATTTTCTGTCCAGGCCTGTAAATCACCTTTTTTACTTTGGCGAGTATGTGTTTATGTATATACTTTCTGTTCATGTCCTTTAGCCATTCATCTACTGGGGTCTTAGTGTTTTTCTTATCAAGTTGCAATAATTCTTCATATATCAAAGATATTCATAAATTTTATTCTGAAGCACTCCTAAACTTACAGAAAAGTTGTAAGTACAGTATAAAGAACAATGGCATTTTTCATCTGTGGCATTTCCTGCAAATGTTACCTCTAGTTGTAGTTTTTCTTTTAGTTGTTAGGATTTGGTTTTAAATTCAGACTTAAAATTTGAGTTTACTGGGCATTTTTATCTGACTTATTTAATCCTTTTGAAGCTAGATAGTCCTCTCCCCTTGGGAAATTCAGTGCTTACTTGTATTTTTGTCAAGATTTTTAAAAATGGTTTTATTTTACATTTATCATTTTGGTCCATTCAAAAGCATGTGATGAAGATCTAAGTTGATTTTTCCCAAAATTATAATGATTGTTTCCCCCCAAATTTATTGAATAATCTTTTGTTATTGGTTTTTAATGTCCCACTGATCATATATTAAATTCTCATATACAGTAGAGCCTGTTTTAGAGATGTACTTATGTCTGCACTATAGATATTAAATTATTATGGCTATTCTCCACTGATGTAGTTGCTTATTTTTCTAAAATTTCTAATTATTTTATAAAGAAAATGTGACTTTAATTGGTATTGAATTATATGAATAAGAATTTGTTCTCTCCATTGAAGAGATGTTTCTTTTTCATCTTTCAGCAATTTTATGGTTTTATTCATATAAGTCCTTCACATTTCTCAGGATATTAGGTGACTTTGTGGTCAAAATCTCTTTCCATTGTATTTTATACTGTTTTGTAACTGACTATTGCTGTTATATTAAAAACAAAAAAAGTTATGAAACAAACAAAAATCATTGATCCTTAAAAAAATTATAGGAGAACACCCAGCTGTAAGCTATCTTAGCTCTAAGTGCACTGGTCAAGGTAAAACATGTGTATAATGTACCTCTAGGTAACTGAAAAAGTTAATGTGTATAGGATTATTATTTTAATTTTTTAAGTGTTGGGACAGTCTTCCATAATTATTAACTTTGTTTCAGAATAATTCATCTGTAGTTTCTCTGTTGTGTCAATAATCAGGGAATAGGGTCAGTTGTTTTTAAAACCACTCTTGGTTTGAGATAACAAAATCATAGTGTCTGCACACAAAAGACTGCTTGTCTTTCTTTTTCTTTTACTTTATTTATTAATATTACGTTCAGCTCACCCCAGAATGGTAAACTCATTTGAAAAACAAGCTAAAAGCGAACACTGTTTTATCCCGTTGGAAACATTTAGCCATCTGTCAAGGGGCCATTTCTTCTTAGTTTGACTCTTGTATTGATAGTCGTACAAAGTGAGGCAGGCTCCTCAATGAAGTTAGGCTATGTGCTTGCAGCTGGCCTAGAACCAATTCCCGTCTGTAGACTCATAAGCCAGGGCACAAAGATAAACTATATAGTCTAATATTATCTCTGGACATTTCTCCTCATGGTAGTAAACAGTATAATGGAGATTTGAGGTAAAATAGTCATGCCAAAAATGTCTGCTTCCTGGGAGGTTCATCAAATATTGTTTAGGAATGGAAAAACTATATGCTAACAACTGGAAAACCTAGAGGAAATGTATAAATTCCTGGGCAGATACAACCTACCAAGATTGAACAAGTGAGAAATAAAAAACCTGAACAGACCAATAATAAGTAATGAGACTGAATCAGTAATAAAAGGTCTCCCAACAAACATCCATTGTTTTGATTCACTGATCCTTTATATTGGATTTTTTTAGCCTCTGTTTTATTAGTTCTGCTCTGACCTTTATTATTTCTTTCCTTCTACTAATTTTGGGTTTGGTTTGTTCTTTTCTAGTTCCTTGAGGTGCTTCATTATGTTGTTTATTTTAAATCTTTCTACTTTTCCGATGTAGGTGCTTATTGCTATAAACTCCCTCTTAGCACTGCTTTTCCTGTATCCCATAGGTTTTGGTGTGTCATGTTTCCATTTTCATTAGTTTCAAGAATTTTTTATTTCCTTCTAAATTGCTTCACTGACTCAATGTTCATTCAGGAGCATGTTGTTTAAATTCTATTCATTTGTACAGTTTCCAAAGTTCCTCTTATTATTGATTTCTAGTTTTATTCCATTATGGTCTGAGAAGATACTTAATATGTTTCAATTTTTAAAAATTTGTTGATAATTTTGTGGCCTAACATATGTTCTATCCTGTAGAATGTTCCATGTGTTGATGAGAAGAATGTGTGTTGTGCAGCTGTTGGATAGAATGTTCTGTAAATGTCTGTTAGGTACATTTGATCTAAAGTGTAGTTTAAATCAAATATTGCCATGTTGATTTTCTGTCTAAATAATCTAATGCTCATCGTGGGGTGTTGAAGTCCCCAGATATTTATCTCTGTGTTTAGATCTAATAATATTTGCCTTATATATCTGAGTATTCCAGTGTTGGGTGCATATATACTTAGAATTATTATATCCTCTTGTTGAATTGATCTTTTTATCATTATATAATATATAAATGTCTGTCTTTACTGATTTTTATGTAAAATCTGTTTTATCTGATATGAGTATAGCTATTCCTGCTTGCTTTTGGTTTTCATTTCCATGGAATAACTTTTTCTATCCCCCCACTTCCAGTCTATATGTGTTTTCACAGGTGAAGCAAGTTTCTTGTAGGCAATATCTAATTGTTTCATTTTTAAAATCCTTTGAACCATTCTATATCTTTTAAGTGAAGAATTTAATCTGTTTACCTTAAAGATTATTATTGATAGGTGCAGACTTACTCCTTTCAACTTAGTGTTTTCTGATTGTTGTGTATATCCTTTGTTCCTTTTCTCCTTATTATTTATTATTGCAGTTTGGTGGTTTTTTGTAGTGGTGGTTTTCTGTACTGGTAACATTTGAGTCTTTTCTCTTTCTCATTTGTGTGTCTGCTCTAACAGTGAGTTTTATACATTGTCTGTTTTACAATTGTAGATTTCATCTTTTTGCTTCCAGATGGACTCCTTCAAACATTTCTTGTATGGCTGGTCTAGTGGTGATGAATCCCTCAATTTTTGTCTTGGAAAAAACTTTATTTCTTCTTTATTTTTGAAGGATAGCTTTTCTAGGTATAGTATTCTTGGGTGGCAGTTTTTTCTTTCAGCGTTTCAAATATATCATGCCAGTCTCTCCTGCTCTGTAAGGTTTCTGCTAAAAACAAAAATCCACTGTTAGTTTAATGAGTGTTCCGTTATGTCACTTGAAGCTTTTTTTTTTTTTTTTTTTTTGAGACAGAGTCTCACTTTGTTGCCTGGGCTAGAGTGAGTGCCGTGGCGTCAGCCTAGCTCACAGCAACCTCAAACTCCTGGGCTTAAGAGATCCTACTGCCTCAGCCTCCTGAGTAGCTGGGACTACAGGCATGCGCCACCATGCCTGGCTAATTTTTTCTATATATATTTTTAGTTGTCCAGATAATTTTTATTTCTATTTTTAGTAGAGACAGGGTCTCGCTCAGGCTGGTCTCGAACTCCTGACCTCGAGCAATCCACCCACCTTGGCCTCCCAGAGGGCTAGGATTACAGGCGTGAGCCACCACGCCCGGCCAGAATTCTCTCTTTGGAATGGTCCTTTTTTATATTTAATCTATTTGAAGATTTTTGAGCTTCTTGTGTCTGGATGTCCATATCTCTTGCAAGATTTGGGAAAGTTTCATCTATTATTTTATTATATATGATCATGTCTTCTCCTTCTGGAACACCCAAAATTCAAAATTTGTTGGCTTTATGCTGTCCCATGTGTCACATAGTCTTTCTTCATTCTTTTTTCTTTCTTCTCTTTTCTTTGGTATGACTGGGTTATTTCAAAAGGACTCTCTTCAAGTTCAGTAATTGTTTCTTCTGCTTGATCTAGTCTATTGAAGTTCTTGATTATATTTTTTATTTCATTCCTTGAATTATTTCATTATAACATGTTAGCATGCACAGCCCTCTCACCATCTGATACCCTCTGCCACCTTGGGACTATGGAGAGAGTCCCCCCCCCCCCCCCCACAGCAAGAAGGCTCCCAGCAGATGTGGTCCCTTAATCTTGGACTTCTCAGGCTCCAGACTATAAAAAATAACTTCTTTATCTTTATAAATTACCCAGTTTCAGGCTTTTATAAGCAAAACAAAATAGACTAAAACAGAGAACTCTGATCTTCCTGTACTGGGATATTTTTATCTTTCTCCAGATTTGGAAAGTTTTCTGTTATTTCTTTTAATAAAATCATTTGTCATCCTCTTTTCCTTCTTAAACTCCTATAACTTAAATATTTGCTGTTTTGATGCTGTCCTGTATGTTTTCTTTATTCCTTTTCCTTCCTTTTTAATTTTTCTCCTCTGACTACATATGATGATCTTCCCTTATCTGTGGAGGGTATTTTCCAAGCCCCCCAGTGAATGCTTACAACTGTGAATAGTACCAAACACTATATACACTATTTTTTCCTTGTACATACCTATGATAAAGTTTAATTTATAAATTAGGCACAGTAAGATATTAACTACTAATAAAATAGAAAAATAATGTATACTATAATAAAAGTTATATGAATATGGTCTCTGATTTTATTGTACTGTATTCATGCTTCTTATTGTGATCACATAGCATGTTAAAATGCCTATGTGATGAGGTGAAGTTAACAAAGGCATTGTGACATAAGTAGAAAATTCCAGAAGTAAACAATTCATAAGTTTCAAATTGCACACTATTCTAAGTAGCATGATAAAATCTCATGCTGTCATGCTCCATCCTGCCCAGATTGCTATTAGTCACTTAGTAACCATCTCAGTTACCAGATTGACTGTAACGGTATCACAGTACTAGTGTTCAAGTGACCCCATTTTACTTAATAATGGATCCAAAGCACAAGAGTAGTGATATAATATTTCCAGCCTGCAGTGAACTGCAAGAAACTGAAACTGTGGAAAGTTAAACTACAGATAAGGGGGAACTACTGTATTTTCAAATAACCTGTCTTCAAGTTTACACGTTCTTCTGCTTGATCAATTCTGCAATTGACACTTCGTTGACTACTGCATTTTTTAATTTCAAGCATTGTATTTTTTAGTTCTGTAATTTTTTTTTTTTTACAATTTAATTCTGTTATATTTCTAAATTTGATCTTTTATTATTTTTCCTGATTTCATTGAATTGTTTCTGTTTTTTCCTTGAAGTTAACTGAGATTCCTTAAAATAATTATTTTGGATTCTTTGTTGGGTACAGTATAAATCTCCATTTCATTAGGGCTATTATTGGTGCTTTATGTTGTTCCTTGTTCTGTGTCTTGTTTCCCTGATTGTTCTTGATCCTTGTGCCCATGTGTTGGTGTCTATACATTTGGAGAAATTCTGGGGAGGCCATCTGGCAAGGTGTACAGGTGGACTTACTGTTGGAGTCCTCAGTCTGGCCTGGTGCCTGGCCAGGGGCTGACCTGTTGCTCTGGTGGGCCTTGAACCTGAATCTCTAGGGGCTGGCCAGGTGCTGCAATAGGCCTGGTCCCTGGGTCCACTAGGAGAGTCCTAGAGTTCATAGGTGCTATCTTGGTGTTGAGGCAGGCCTGGGTCCTGGACCCAAAGAAACTGGCCTGGAGCCTAGGTCTGCAGGGTCCAGCCTGGCACTGGGATCTACTGAGGTGTCTCTGGACCTTGTGTCCATTGGAGTCAGCTTGGTGCTGGGGCAGGCGTGGTGCCTGGTTCCCTAAAGGTGGCCTAGAGGCTGGGTGTGGAGGTGCTACCCTGAAGTCTAGGTCTATGAGGGCCAGCCTGGAACCTGAATCCATAGAGGCAGACCTGGAGCCTGGTTCTGTGGAGTCATCCCAGTGCTTGGATCTACTGGGATGGGCCTGGCCCCTGGATCTGTTGGAGCATGGGATCGTAAGGGATGGTCTGGAGGGTAGGGCTGCAGGTAATGGCTTAGCACTGGGCAGGCCTGAACCCATGTCCGCTGGTGCCAGCCTGCTGCCTGAGGGCAGAGGTGCTGATCTGGCCGTTGGTACCTAAAGCCTAAGGCTGTGAAGGCTGTCCTGGCTCTGGGCTTACTTGGAATCTGGGGGAGACCTGGAACTTGGGCCCACCAGGGCTGGTCTGGTGCTGGGCGGGCCTGGAACTTGTATCCAAATGGGCCAACCTATATTCTATTGGTGTTCTACAGTTTAAGTATGATGTGGACTTTTTATTTATTTGGCTTTAAGGAAAATTTTTAATATTTTTTTCCAACATTTTTAGTTGGGTCCAATAGAAGGGTTGGTCCTGCTATGATTGGAAATGGGATTTAAAATTTTTGAAAAATGAGAATCTTACTTTATACTGCTTTATATCCTACTCTAAAAAATGAAATGAGTTTTTTTATGTTAATTATTCATTCTTCTGTTTTTGTGGGTTTATATTCCACTGTACGAAAGCACCAATTTACTCAAATCTACTCTTGCATGATGAAATTTGTTTGTGATTTTTCTACTATAATAAATGCTACATAAGATGCTTTAATTTTTTTCACATAGAATAACTGCTATTAAGACTCATATCAAGTCAAAGACACTAATTAGATCTGTCCTCAGTTATAAATAAGAGCTAACTGGTGATTACTTTTGCTCCAAGGGACTTTGGCAGATGATAAGACTACACATTTTATTTGAAAATAAAACCAATCCCATTTATTCACCTACCTTCCAGTATTCTCTTAACAGTATGTCTGGTGAGATCACTGGAATTTAAAAAATACAAGAACATAAAGATAACATGACGGAGGGCCATTTCAGCTCAGTTAGCTTCCTTACACAGAAAGCAAACTTTTCGTTGATCATGCTGTAATTACCTTGAGGGGTATATGAGGAACTTAACACAAGAGATAACTTGGATATCTTCAGAGTATTACAATACTAAAAGAATTCAGAAATATTCTGTCTGCTGCTCATATCATTAAGAAGAGGTAAGGGAATCAGAATCCTGGCAGCCATGATTACACAGAATCCTTTTGTGAAATATAGGACACTGCTAATTATTGCTTTTTGTTAAAGCTCAGGTGGAAAGGAAAGCAGCCCTTCCACTTCTATTGTAACACAAGACACATATAATAATACTACACTTCTCATAAAAACGCACACTGTAACAAAGTTAATGCTTAATCTGGCCATTTTGAAGTGAGTTACTAGCAGACAGGAGGTACGCTATCTTTTCAAAAATACCCTTTCCTCTTCTTTTACATGCTTCCAATATGAGGAAAATGGTGATATCTGCTAAACGTAGCCAATGACAAAAGGGTTACCATATTTAATAAATTTAATTGGTTAGTGTATCACCCCGTATCTATTATTATTGTTAATCTTTCATTTCAAGAAGCACGCTATTAGCAAAGCAATTTCCCAGGGAAGCACTTTGCTAATATAGATTTTTGTTTAACTTCTTACATAATTTGCTTACTAATTCAAATTGAGACTGTCTTGAAGTTAGCTAGTTTCCTTCCCTAGGTATCAGTACATAACCATTACTGCAATCTTAAACATCATGGTACTTCAACATGATGCAAAATAAATTCCATATTCTGGAAGAGGAAGATGGCGGAGTGGAGGTGACCTCCTGGATTTGTGCTCCCAGAGAGGAAGGCGTGGATCTCGACCTGCCACAACGCTAGAGGATTGCTTCTCCACAGGAACGGCGGTGTGAACCCACGGAGAATCACCGTGGGACACGGGGAACAGGAAAAAACAGAGGCGAGTGAGAAATCAGACCGAGATAATTTGGAGAGTGCGGGACGGAAAACAGACAGCGGAGTGCGGGACGGCCGTGCCTGCCTCACCGGCGAGTGGGGCGGGTGCAGCCCCACAGCAGAGCGGCTTGATCTCCCCACTGACCCCCACATCCTCTCGGTCAGGGATCTGGCTGAAGTTGGTGCGGAATCACCGCGGGAGACGTGGAGCTCCGAGGACAGGTGACATAGGCGGGAGAGAGCTTGGACTCGGGCGGGTCTCCGTGGTGCCCTATCTCTTAAAGAGACAGACGCGGACCTGCACCGAGGCGAGGGGCCGCGAGCGTGAAATATTAAAGCGGGACTTTTTTGCTTTTTTTTTTTTTTTTTCCGTACGGCAGCTCTCCGGCTGGGGAGCCGCTGCGGGCCCTGGCGCCTGCCGAGCTCTGAACGCTCTCGCGTGGTCGCCATCTCGGTTCCCACAGCTAAGCGGAAAGGACCTTGGACTCTGGCAGGCCTCTGCGGTGCCAGTGCCCTATCTCTTAAAGGGACAGACGCGGACCTGCACCGAGGCGAGGGGCCGCGAGCGTGAAATATTAAAGCGGGACATTTTTGCTTTTCTCTTCCCGAACGGCAGCTCTCCGGCTGGGGAGCCGCTGTGGGCCCTGGCGCCTGCCGAGCTCTGAACGCTTTCCCCTGGCGCCTGCGACCGACAGACGCGCGGTGGCCATCTCGGTTCCCACAGCTAAGCGGAAAGGACCTTGAACTCTGGCAGGCCTCTGCGGTGCCGGAGCCCTATCTCTTAAAGGGACAGACGCGGACCTGCACCGAGGCGAGGGGCCCCGAGCCTGAAATATTAAAGTGGGATTTTTTTTTTTTTTCTTTTTTTTCTTTTTATCTCTCTCTTTCTTTCTTTCTTTCTTTCTCTTTTCTTTCTCGTTTTCTCTTTCTTCTTCTTGTTATTCATATTGTTTCTCTCCTTTTTTTTTTTTTCTTTTCTTTTTTCCTTTCTTTTTCTTTTCTTCTTTCCGGTGTCCCTCCAGCCCAGGAGCTACTGTAAACTCCTGAGTGCTCCAGACCCCCAGCTGTGATTCCTATCGGACCCTGAAAATTACCCCCCAGTGCCAGTGATCTGCGGGTGGGCAGGAACAATTGTGCGGGCCAAGGTCTAATTGCTGCAGAGCCATAGGGTGCCAGGCGACTCCTCAGGAGGCTCCATCCCCTGATCCATAGACCCTCTCCAGGTCCCCTTCCCAGGTGTGAACACTGAGTGCTTCCCCAGACGCAAGAGCGTGGAGCCCGGACCTTGGGAACACTGGGACAGTGTAGACCTTTGCCCGTGGGAGCTGCAGCAGCTGGGCACTGAGTGAGTGAGGGCACCGCCTCCTCCGCCTAGCCAGTGTCTTTCCTGCTGAAGGAGACAGAAACCACACATCCAGAGGAAGAACCAAAAAGCCAGGGGGAGGGAAAAAAAAAAAAAAAAAGAGAGGGAGAAGAGGCTTTCTGCTTGCAAATCGTGTGAATCCTGCCTACTAACTGAAAGTCCGCAACACAATGATTTAACTTGCCAAACTGGTCTTAGGTCAAGCCAACCCTCTGGGGGTGGACCCATCAGAAGCAGTCCCCCAACTGAGATAGAAAAAAGAAACTCTAAACAGCACACAACAGTCTCCCCCTATAGATAAAGGAAGCAACATTCCTAGACTGTTCCATAGCCTAAGAACAGAGTACAAGACGTGCTGTTAACTAGACTAAAGCTGTGAGAAAAGATCTAACGATAGAGCCAGATGGGAAGGGCTCAGCGGAAAAATATGGGGAGCACAAAAAACCAAACGGAAACCTCGCCCCCAAAGAGAAATACCAACTCTCCTCCAATTGGCACAAGCCAGTTTCAGAATACCAATATGTTACCAGAAGAATTTCAGTCTTGGGTTATGAATAAGCTGAATGATATACAAGAAAAAATTGATATCCACCGCAAAGAAACCGCAAAAAAATTCCAGGATTTGGAAGAAAAATTCACTAAAGAAATAGACGTATTGAAAAAAAACCAAACTGAACTCCTAGAAATGAGGGATTTATTCAGGGAGCTACAAAACACAGTGGAAAGTCTCAAGAACAGGGTAGATCAAATAGAAGACAGAATCTCAGAAATCGAAGATAACTCTTTCCAATTAAATAAGACAGTCACAGAGATAGAGCAAAGAAATAAGAAAAAAGACCAGAGTCTTCAAGAAATGTGGGATTATGTGAAGAAACCTAACGTGAGAGTTATAGGCATCCCTGAAGGTGAAGAAGATAATAAGCAAGGGCTGGATAAACTATTTGAAGACATAATAGAAGAAAATTTCCCAGGCCTTGCTAAAACTTTAGATATACAGGTTCAAGAAGCTCAAAGAACCCCTGGTAGATTCATAGCAAATAGGAAAACACCACGCCACGTAGTCGTCAGACTGACCAAAATATCCACTAAAGAGACCCTTCTTCGAGCTGTAAGGAGAAAGAAACAAGTAACATACAAAGGGAGGCCCATTAGAATTACGCCAGATTTCTCAACTGAAACTTTACAAGCAAGAAGAAGTTGGGGCCCCATTCTCACTCTTCTGAAACAGAATAATGCCCAGCCTAGAATCTTGTACCCAGCTAAGCTAAGCTTTCTATATGAAGGAGAAATTAAGACATTCTCGGATAAACAAGGACTGAGGGAATTCACCAAGACAAGGCCACCCCTCCAAGAAGTACTCAAAAGAGAGTTACACATGGATCATCACAACAAAGACCCACGAATGTAAAACCACCCAAGAGCTAAAGATCAAATTCTAGCCACCACAATGGCTCAAGAGAGAAAACATAGCAATGAAGTTCTACCCAATAAGATAAACAGAAATCTATCCCAATTATCAGTTCTCTCACTAAATGTCAATGGCCTGAATTCCCCACTCAAGAGACATAGACTGGGCCAATGGATAAAAAAACACAAACCAAGTGTCTGCTGCCTTCAGGAAACTCACTTAACCGGCAAAGATACATTTAGACTGAAAATAAAAGGATGGAACCTGATATTTCAAGCAAATGGTAGCCAAAAGAAAGCTGGTGTGGCAGTTTTAATTTCCAATAACTTAGTCTTCAAACCAACAAAAGTAATAAAAGACAAAGACGGTTACTACATACTGGTGAAAGGCACAATTCAACAAGAAGACATAACCATACTTAATATATATGCACCCAATCTAGGTGCACCCAGATTCATAAAGCAAATCCTACTCGATCTAAACCAAATCATAGGCAACAACACTTTAATAGTTGGAGATTTTAATACCCCACTGACAGCACAGGACAGATCCTCCAAGCAGAAAATAAGTAAAGACATAGTAGACTTAAACAGAATGCTAGAACAAATGGGCCTGACTGACATCTACAGGACATTCTACCCGAAAACCACTGAATATACATTCTTCTCATCAGCTCACGGGACATTCTCTAAGATTGACCATATCCTAGGTCATAAAGCAAGTCTTAAAAAAATTAAAAAAATAGAAATCATACCCTGCATCTTCTCAGATCACAATGGAATAAAAATAATAATGAACCTTAACAGGAACTCTCATTCCTACGCAAAGTCATGGAAGCTAAACAACCTTCTCCTGAATAACAATTTTGTAAAGGAAGAAATTAAGTCAGAAATCAAAACATTCTTTGAATTAAATGACAAAGGTGACACAACTTATCAAAATCTATGGGATGCAGCTAAAGCAGTCCTGAGAGGAAAATTCATTTCCATAAATGCCTATTTCAAAAAGACAGACAATTTACAACTAGACAACTTAATGAATAGACTCAAAGAGCTGGAGAAAGAAGAACAGACTGACCCCAAACCCAGCAGAAGGCGAGAAATTATTAAGATCAAATCAGAATTAAATGAAAAAGACAACAAAAATACTATAAGGGAAATTAATAAAACAAAAAGTTGGTTCTTTGAAAAGATAAATAAAATAGACACACCACTGGCTAGACTAACCAAGAGCAGAAAAGAAAAATCTTTAATAACTTCCATCAGGAACATGAAAGGAGAAATCACAACCGAAGCCACAGAGATACGTGACATTATCTATGAATATTACAAAAATCTTTATGCACACAAATTGGAGAATGAGGAGGAAATGGACAAATTTTTAGAATCACACAGCCTTCCCAAGCTCAATCAGGAAGAAATAGAATTCCTGAATAGACCAATATCAACAACTGAAATTGAAACAGCAATAAAAAACCTTCCCAAAAAGAAAAGCCCTGGTCCAGATGGGTTCACACCTGAATTTTACCATACATACAAAGATGAACTGGTGCCCATCCTACATAAACTATTCTTCAATATTGAGAAGGATGGAATTCTCCCCAACACATTCTACCACGCCAATATTACATTAATACCAAAACCAGGAAAGGATGCAACAAAAAAAGAAAACTACAGACCAATTTCTCTCATGAACGTAGACGCAAAAATCCTCAATAAAATCCTAGCAAATCGTATCCAAGTGCTGATTAAAAAAATAATTCATCATGACCAAGTAGGCTTCATCCCAGAGATGCAGGGGTGGTTTAACATACGAAAATCTATAAATGTAATTAACCACGTAAACAGAAGCAAAAATAAAGACCATATGATCCTCTCAATAGATGCAGAAAAAGCATTTGACAAAATTCAACACCCTTTTATGATAAAAACACTTAACAACATAGGCATAAATGGGACCTACCTAAAAATAATACAAGCCATATATGACAAACCCACAGCCAACATCATACTGAATGGGGAAAAACTGAAAGCATTCCCACTCAGAACTGGAACCAGACAAGGCTGCCCACTGTCCCCATTACTTTTCAACATAGTATTGGAAGTCCTTGCGAGAGCTATCAGACAAGAGAGCAGAATCAAAGGTGTCCAAATAGGGACAGAAGAGATCAAACTCTCACTCTTTGCTGATGACATGATGTTGTATCTGGAAAACCCCAAGGACTCAACCAAGAGACTCCTGGAATTAATTAACGAATTCAGTAATGTCTCAGGTTACAAAGTCAATACACACAAATCAGAGGCATTCATATATGCCAATACCATTCAATCGGAGAACCAAATTAAGGACTCAATACCTTTCAAAATAGCAACAAAGAAAATAAAATATCTAGGAATATATTTAACTAAAGAGGTAAAGGACCTCTATAAAGAGAACTATGAAACGCTAAGGAAGGAAATTGCAGAACACGTAAATAAGTGGAAATCCATACCATGCTCATGGATTGGAAGAATTAACATCGTTAAAATGTCTATACTACCCAAAGTAATCTATAGATTCAATGCAATTCCTATTAAAATACCAACATCATTTTTCACAGATTTAGAAAAAATAATTATACACTTTGTATGGAATCAGAGAAGACCCCGTATAGCAAAAGCAATCTTAAGCAATAAAAACAAAATGGGAGGTATTGATTTGCCAGACTTCAAACTATACTACAAAGCTGTGGTTCTTAAAACTGCTTGGTATTGGCACAAGGGCAGGGACACGGACCAGTGGAACAGAACAGAAAACCCAAATATAAAATCATCCTCATATAACTATCTAATCTTTGACAAAATAGACAAAAACATACTCTGGGGACAAGAGTCCCTATTCAATAAATGGTGCTGGGAAAACTGGATAGCCACATGTAGAAGACTGAAACAGGACCCACAGATTTCACCTCTCACAAAAATTAAATCACGGTGGATAACAGATTTAAACCTTAAATGGGAAACAATTAGAATTCTAGAAGAAAATGTAGGAAAGACTCTTACAGACATTGGTCTAGGCAAAGAATTTATGAAGAAAACCCCTAAGGCAATCGCAGCAACAACAAAAATAAACGACTGGGACCTGATTAAATTAAAAAGCTTCTGCACAGCCAAAGAAATAGTCATGAAAATAAACAGACAGCCTACAGAATGGGAAAAAATTTTCGCATACTACACATCAGATAAAAGACTGATAACAAGAATCTATTTAGAACTCAGGAAAATCAGCAGGAAAAAATCAAACAATCCTATCAAAAAATGGGCAAAGGACATGAATAGAAATTTTTCAAAAGAAGACATAAGAATGGCCAAAAAACATATCAAAAAATGCTCAACATCCCTAATCATCAGGGAAATGCAAATCAAAACCACAATGAGATACCACTTAACTCCGGTGAGAATGGCCTTTATCAAAAAATCCCAAAACAACACATGTTGGCGTGGATGCGGAGAGACAGGAACACTCATACACTGCTGGTGGGAATGCAAACTAGTGCAACCCCTATGGAAAGCAATATGGAGATACCTTAAACAGATTCAAGTAGACCTACCATTTGATCCAGCAATCCCATTATTGGGCATATACCCAGAAGAACAAAAGTCATTCTTTAACAAAAACACCTGTACCCGAATGTTTATAGCAGCACAATTTACAATCGCAAGGATGTGGAAACAACCCAAGTGCCCATCAATCCACGAATGGATTAGTAAACTGTGGTATATGTATACCATGGAGTACTACTCAGCTATAAGAAATAACAATGATACGACATCTCTTTGGTTCTCCTGGAGAGAGCTGGAACCCATTATACTAAGTGAAGTATCCAAAGAATGGAAAAACAAGCATCACATGTACTCACCAGAAAACTGGTTTCCCTGATCATCACCTAAATGTACATCAGGGAAGGATACCAATTGGATATCAGACTGGGATGGGGGGTGGGGGGAGGGGATGGGTGTATGCCTACATGATGAGTGCGTTGCACACCCTCTGGGGAATGGTCATGCTTGAAGGTGCAGACCCGGGGAGGTGGGGGGGGGAGGGGATGGAGGTATGACTACATGATGAGTGCCAGGTGCACTGTCGGGAGAATGAGAACGGACGCGCTTGGGACTCTGACTCGGGGGGATGGGTGGGACATGGAAAATGTATATAACCTAAACTTATGTACCCCCATGATGAGCTGAAATAAAAAAATATATATATATAAAAAAAAAAAAAAATAAAAAAAATAAAAATCTAAAAAAAAAAAAAAAAAAAAAAAAAAAAAAAAAAATAAATTCCATATTCTGTTTCCTAATGCATCATTTAAAATATCACCCTAAATAGTCTTGGGACAAAATAATAAAGGCCTTTCCCACAAAGTACTTTTTAAATATTTAAAATCTGAGTGAAAAAATATCCACTTCACCAAATACTTTTCAAAGTCTATGTATTATATACTGTTTAAGCAACTGTTGTATTTGACTTTTAACATAAAGAAGGCTCAAGATGGAGAAACATGGGATGTAACACTAGAATAACTGAGTAATTCCCTGTTTTCTATCTTCATTTGAAATATATAGGAAAAAGCATCTCTGGTCACAGTAACTTTCATAAGTCAATTAGTCACTGTTACAATCTAAAGATAACTGCAACAATTTCTCTAATTTGTTTTTGACATTTTTTTATGCCCTAGACACAGTGAAATTTTTTATTACTTCTATAAATGTAGGTAACAAAATTATTGGTTTCACTTAGACAACACCTCATATCCACTGCCCCCCATCAAAACAAATAAAAAGAACAGTTTGGTAGACTGCAGTTGAGTTTAAACTACCACCACAAGCACAAACAAAATCACACTTAACGCTCATTTTAGGAGATGAAAAGTTTACTTAGAAATTGCAAACATTTAGCAAAGATAAGACAGATGCTATTTTCCATATTCTACAGAAATACAATAATTTATAGCTGGCTTGGTACATGATCACATGATATTATAAAAACAAATCTAATGGAAAGAAGAACATTTCATTCTACTTTTCTGCCACTTATCACAATTTAATAAGTACCGATAAGTACTGGAAGACAGCTGCATAGGAAGATTAGAATCCTAGGGCTGTTTGTTAATATACATTATTATATTGTAAGAATAATATAAAAAGAAAATAGGTAAGGTATACAATTAACATGCAATTTAAGCTATTATTTTGAGGAAACAGGACATAATTTAGTGAACACAACTGAAAAATGTGTTGCTAATAATGTGTTGTTATAATCAGCATATCATGGTATTTTACATGGCATGGAATTTCTTCCTCCTTAAATAATGCTTGGCAAATTGGAACGGGTTGATCCTATCTCTAGAGCGTATTTAAAATGAAGATGAAGGAAAGTAAGTGGGTAATTCTACTAGATGCTTTTCTAAATATTCTAAATAATTTTTAAAGAAAGTACCATAATTTCAAGCCTATATCACCATCTCTGAATTTAAAATAAAGTCATACTTTGTACTCTACGAATCTGTACTGTCCAATATAGGAGCCCTTAGCCACATGTGGCTATTGAGCACTAAAATTTGGCCAGTCAGAATTTGTGCTGTGAGTGCAAAATACACTGAAATTTTCAAGACTTAGTATGGGAGAAAAAAGAAGGTAAGATGTATCATTAAAAATTTTTTATGATGATTACATGTTGAAATAATATTCTTAATATATTGGGTTAGATAAAATATATCATTAAAGCTAATTTCACCTGTTTTTTTAATGTTAATGTGGCTATTAGAAAATTAAAAATTACTTTGTGGTTCACATTACATTTCTACTGAACAGTATGTATATAGATAATCTATAGTCATTATATTAGCCTTAGAATTTACCACCATACTTTAAGCACTCTGGGGTACTAACTCCCAGAACACCGTAAGTATATTCTGCACGTAACTTACTGTAAAATTTATTCTTATTCCTCTGCAAGGTATACATTTTAAGTGTAAAAAAGAATTCACAAAATAGTTAATGCTTAAAAAATGTCAATTAGTATATGGTAGGAGGTAAAAGAACTTCAATGCAGACTGCTATGCTGGGGGGAAAATAGACTAAGAAACACAACGGTGCAATCAGACTGAAGACAATTAGTACCTTCAGTAAAACTAGTTAGCCAAGTTTATCTTTAAAATTAGCCCAGGATTTGACCTTGCACCACCGATCATATATGTAACTTGTCCATTTAAACATAAACTATAAGAAAATCTTTAAAATAATATTGATGGCAACTTACTTAAATCTTTAAGAAATGTAAAATTAACAGGCATGGTGAATTCTAATAGCAGAATATAGTATCTGAGAACTTTTCCTTAAATTTAAAGTCTCTCTGCATTAAATTAAGCAACTGACTAGTGGCCAAGAAACTTGAGTTTAAAAAAAAATTAGAAGCGATTAAAAAAATCATTATTGACCTTTTATCTTTTTCTCTGTGTCCATTTTTATAGGTTTTGTAGTAGAGTATATAAATATTTGGCATACTTATAATACCTCATCTTTTAATTTTTCCAACTCAAAAACAGTACGTTAACCTAGTACACATTCCCTTATTCTCCTAGGAACAATAGACACCAAAATACAATATTGAGTGTTGACCTCAGTCAGCAGCCAGCATCATAGTCATGCATCAAGAACCTCTCCAGGAGGCAATGTCTACTTGTAGTACGTACTCTGTTCCTCACAGCTCAGGTAGGAATGTTTGTATTTTTTTGAAACCATTTTATCTTTTTACATTAGGTAAACTCTGTCAAAAATGCTCTGAAACCCACAAATTAACTGATGCTGAAACTACTATATCATTCATAAGAACTTCTCCCTCATGTCAAAGATGTATTGAGAAAACAAGTAGAAGTCATTTAATGAAACTTCATATTTTACCGTTACCACTTTTAAGAAAACGGAAAACTACTAAGATTTAGGGAGAAATAAAAAGAACCTAAACCAGACGGTACTGGATATATTAATACGGAAACTGATTGCAGAAGACTACAGTACTTTTCTCCAGAGTTCAGCTGCCTATTAAGACATTTCATCACATTTATTAATGTGCCTTGCATAAGAAAGACCACTTAAACTTTTCACATCTCCTATCTTCCGACCACGTTCTACATAAATATTTTTATTACATGTTACTAACTCCAGCCTAAATAAACCTAATAATTCATGTCAAATATTTTTAATTTCACACATATATTACTCAACAAATATACTCCTCTGTGAAAAGATGACAGCAGTCTTTCTGAAAGCTGTTAGTGTGATGTTAGATCAATCATTGACTAAGTATTTACTGTGCACCTACTATGACTGCACTCAGTCTACAACCATTCTTTAACTAATAAGAAAAAATACCTGCTCCAAATGCAAGATAATATTTGTAAAAGAGGACAATATATGAGCATTTATAACAGAATGCTGTTTGAATCAACTTGTGGATGTGTAAAATTGTACATCCCTATGACATTAAAAAAAATCCTCAAGTTTATTACCCATTACCTTATAAACAACTAAAATATGCTGCATAGTATTTTGAGGAAAGTGATTGCCATACATAAAACTGATTCTCTAAATGTACCGAAGAAAAGCCAGAATGTCATGGTTTATAAACCATCAAAGACTTAATATAAACAGTTTACACAAATATCTGGTTAACTGAGGCAAATGGGCACTTGTGTTAGGTTTCCAACTTTGCTGTAAACTGCCTTAAACAGCAACATTTTTAGCAAATACGAAAATAAAAATCCTTTATAAATTTCACTTGCAATGTTGTATAATTGTGTATCTTTGCCTTGTACATTTGAACTTATGTATTTTATGCAAAATGGTAGATTTCTCCCAAAGCTGAGAATGTGGATAATGATGATGAGAGCGAATGAGCTAGTTTTACCTTTCGAGCCTTTATCCATTATGATGAGGTGAATCCCTACAAGATGCAAGGCATTATGCAATGCGTTGAATATGTATGGCGTCTGCACATAGAACACTCAGAAAAACTCAGGTCATAGGAAAAAAAATAGTTGTCAACTTGAAAACCAATGGTAATCATTTTCCTCAATAGTATAATATTTCTAAAAATTGAGAATGATGTCAGCTAAAACAAAATACAATCATCCCCACCTCTGCCAAACATGGAAATATAATACAGAAATAATTTCTATAGAAAACACATATAAGAGAATGTTGATAACAGAGCCATAGGAACCGAAGCAGCGAGATAAACAACGAGGCAGTCACAGAGCATCTACTAGCTACTGCACTAGTGGTGGTTTATAAAAAATACTATCTATACTAAAATTTTAAGAGCTAATAATATAGTTAGCATATTTTTGCCTTTTCTTTTTTGCCACTGAATATAAAATTTTGTCCTAAATTTACTAAATCTTCTATACCCTGAGGAATAATAACAGACTAATAAAAGAAATGTCAGGGTTAGCTTTGTGGACCATATTATTGTCCAGAAAGCACAAACTATATATAGCTAATAATCTTGGAAGCACAAAGTTTCATCAGCAGACTAAGCTACTGCCCTATATGTTTTTAGCAAAGAGTTTGGTTTTATAGTGTTAACATGGCCTGGTGAGAGTAGAGAAGTCAAAGTTGGGAGCCTGAGGTTTCCCCTCCCACCACAGATCCACAACTGACACACTGGTTTGCTGTCTCCACTATGAATATGGCATATTGGTGCCCTTTAGGAACATATTATTCAACAGTTCTCTATAAAGCACTTTGGAATCTTTAGTTATATATTTTTATGAAATTATAATGAATATTTGCTGTCTTGAAGTATGGAATTCCTGTCTCTCTCCTCTCCAAACACAAATATATAAAATAACACACTTAAAATTTTATCTCAGTATTTACTTCTTTTCTTCCAATAGCTAAAAGAAAACAATTTCTATTTTTCCCACTTTCAACTATCTTATATTAGGCCTGATTTGGGAGGGAAGGAAGGTCCTTAGAAGTAAGGCAAAGGACTCATTTAGGACAACTATCTGGCCTTTATTTTAGGGCAGAGTGCTACTGTTTCCTTTTGAACACAGTTTTCTGACTGATGTTTAATTGTACACACACCTCTAAGTGGGATGCTTTCCAATCCACAAAATGTTAGTTGTCAGAGAAAAAGAACCAATTTTTGGTGGGGTGCTTAAAAATGATAACTAATAAAATATAAATCAAAGCATCCTGCCTACTTATATTAATATCAGTATCTCACCAAAGGATAAAACACCTCCTGGGGCCATGCCTAGCAACAGGAATAAAAAAACAATGGGCCACAATCAACAACTGTTTGATAAAACTTCCATCCTGTTTTCTACTCAAACATTACACTTAAATATAATCTTGCTCCCAAAAAAAGTAAGAAAGGCACTCAAATTAACACAGTGTGTATAGTTATTCCTTAAAAGATACTGGGTGATGGCAAGTAGAATTCTTGGGGTTGATTTTTCTTGCTCATTACCTTCATGACACTGAATTTGCCTGAACTTTCCAGTGCCTCCACACACTTCTCCATTAAATAGAAGCTCACTACAGAGCATACCTAAATGTGGGGAGGTAGTAGCACATAAAGTGCTAGGGTTTGCACAGTTCTATTTGAGAAATTTATTCAAAAGACAAAAGGTTCAGTTGTTATAATGTGGTTCAAAATTTCTCACATACTTTAAATATCTTAAAAGTTTTAAAACATATCTTTCTAGTAAGAAATTACCAGTAAGTTTAAAATGGCTTTATGCAAAGAAAAAAAGGATATGTTACTTCCTTTTACAACTAAATCTTTATCTTCTATAGTTCAGGGGAACAAAGGTAGAGATTAGATGTTATACAGTAGGTGGTAGTTGTACTCCTAATCAGATACCATCTGTGCTATGTAAGAAAAAATTAGACAATTTGCTCACCACAATTAAGAGTTCTTTTTACACACACACCCACACAGACACGTCTGTGACCCAACATGCATAAATTGGCATGACTTGAACATATCAACATATCTAAATGACAAAGTCTATTATATACACTTTCCTACAAACTGCTGCATAAAAATAAAAAAAACTTTTACTTCCGTATCACATGTCACATAAGTCCTTATTTGAAGACTTAAGTGGCTTTTAGTGATAACTTGTACACATTTAATCCTATTAATAATTAAGGTAGCCTTTAATTTAAATTACACACATACCATAGGAATAAGAACTATAACTGAAGGTATGGGCCCAGAGTTTCTAAAGAGGTAATAAAATGTAAAATCTAGGAAAGAAAAAGAGACACCAGTATGTATCAAATGCTTAAGCTTAAAAAAATGACTCACACAGGTTTAAGAAATATCTAAAAGATCCACAGTTCAAGTTGGGAGGCAAAAAGGAGAAGCATAAAATGACTATCCATGTATACAGATCAACAAGTCACTGAAATCAAAGAATTTCTTCAGATGACCAAAAGTGGCTCTGGATCTGTATGCAAGATCTGTTCTCTAATATCATAAATGAACAGACAGTAGTGTTCTTAATGCAAGTGGGTTCCATTAGCTCTATGGATTTTTAATACATATTAAAGTACAGTTAATTGATAATTATAGAGCTGCATGTCTTGGCCGAGATTTGGCAAGTTTAAACAAAGGTAATTCAATGAAGAAAAAAAATCTAAAGGAACTTATTCTAAATGCAATAGCTCTCCACAAGTATTATGAAACTAGAAAGCATCATTCGTTCACAATCCATTGCACTAATCCATCAATTTCTCAATCATCACTCACTCTACCTATCACTCACGACCAATCATTCTCTTCTTCAAACAGTTAATCATTCATTAACTTAATAAATATTTAATCAGTCCTCACAATGTGCAAGGCACAAGTAGAATCTGGAAACACCATATTACCATAATAGGTATACTAAAAAAAGGTGGGGCAGGGCTGGTGGTGGAGACAGTTAGAGATCTTACTGTTTTTTGCTTGTCAGTAGTAGTATTAATCCACAGGATGGTACAATGACTTGCTATTCTTCCAGTGAAAGTTTAATGAAATGTGTTTTAATTTAAACCATCTTTTCCTTTTAACAACTAGTTATTTATAGAAAAATAAGTGAAAACTAACAAGCCCCTGAAAATAGACAAAGTCTTTCCACTGCATGAGCTCAGTCAAAGATATATCATGCTACAGCCTGTGAATTTAAACGTTGACCACTTAGGAACAAAAACTTAACTATATAGGGCCAATACTAGGATTTTCTGTGAATGAACACTTAAAAAATGCAAATTTTAGAAATAAAATAGCACACAAAATCATGTACTAACAGTATCCTTTGGATATTTGTATTTTCACTCCCTACTTAAAACTTTATTAGGAAGACAAGAGACCAAGATATATTAAAGGACTGCATGGCTTCAGAAGGGGGTAGCTTAAAAGCCTTAGAAGATACGAAGATAGTTAACACCAAAGATGGGCAAGATACTCAGCGGAAGGTATAAAAAGACATGGAGCTCTATGAAAATGTAGCTAATTCACAGGGTATTGTCTATATTCATGTACTGATACTTTCTCATATCAAAGTATAAGAAGCCTTATCACTTAGGATACTAAAAATGATGCTTGGAAAAAAGGTAATACTGAGCGAGGCCAGAATTTGGCAACACGTATTAGTGGAATGAGTTGAATCTCCCATGTCTTCTTTGTGTAGTTTCCCACCAACTCCTGCAGGAGCTTAAAAGTCATAAACTAATGGTTTTATTCATAGAGGTCTAGGTAGACCTTGAGGTATTTGATTCAAAATATGCTTTGTACACAAAGGGACATGGAATCTATGTTCATAGTGGCAATTATTTTCTAACCTAAATACTATAAAAGCTATAAAAGGGTAATCTCTTTGTTCCAAGAGAGAAGAGCAAGTTCTGTTTACTAGGGCCAGGGTAGACAGTATTTTTGGTGTTCTTAAGTCTCCCTCAGTTCAACAGTCTGCCACTACCACTCAACAAAACCATGATGCCCAAGTAAAGGACCTCCTCCTCCTTATGACAATGCACCTAACTCAAGTCCAGGCTTTCCATAATAGTGACATAGAAGAGGTTTGCCTTTCCTTACACCTTTCTCCCTACTTTACAGATTACCTAGCAAGTAAAAAGGAGAACAGGGAAAGCACGGTGGTCACTTATTTCTGCCACTATTACATTCTGCACACACACAGAACAACAGACAGCTTACATCATTAGAGGAACTTTTAGAGGGGCAGCTCTTGTTCTTATTTCCCCTGTGTATATGTTTTAGATGGGGTATGAAATTATTGCAAATAGGGAGAATATCTTCAGGATGCATCCCTGAAGTAAGATAGGAAAAATATACAAAAGTGAAAGTGACAAAAAATAGAGAATGGACTGGCAAAATAAATAGGAAGGTATGTGGAAAGAAGAAACAAAGACCATTTACAAAGGGGGAAATATAATAAGAAAGTAGACATTACTTGGCCCTTTCCCCACCCCCACCTCACCGACCTGAAAAACTCAGCCCTTGTTATTAAAAAGATATGATACGGCTATAATGTGGATACTTTGGTACCTCATCCCTGATAAGTTCAGTATCAAAGTGTTATGTTTTTAAAATAAAGACTGAAGAACTAATCTTCAAAACTATTCTTTTCCCCTGGCTTTTGCCAGTAAACTTTTTAATAGTCACTTTAAAATAATTTTGTAGTTTATCTAGTATATCCTCAATAATTTAAATTTTTAAAGAGAAAGATTTTTATGGATACATTTCTATGTATATTTCTCCCATTTTTTCATAAATAAATTTAAAAGGGAAATAGTAATAACTAAAAATGGCATTCCAGGTTTTTTTTAAAAATCAATTTTATAAGGGCTGAGAAGTGTTTTGGCATATACCAAATTTGAGGTAAAAACAATCTATCAAAACTAGTAATAAAAATAATTTTTCAGTACTGCAATTACATAAACACTTAAATTATTTTAAAATAACCATTTTAAAAATGGAGTACATTGGAAGTATTTTTTCATATAAATTCCAATACTTCTGACTTTGGTTATGTTAGTCTATAACTTGAGTAGAACATGCTAGAGAAGAGAATTGGTTTGTATTTTGACATATCCATCCATCTAGCCATTTGATTCTCAAACAATTACATTAAGTCATTCTGCATTTGTATTAATGTTCTTTAGCTGAATTATATCATTAATTTTTAATTTTTAAAAAAACTTGCCTACGTAGCAATTGCACTGAGGTGGGTGGAGGTGTGTGCGAACCAATTAGGAGAACCAAATGAGAAGCCTCATTATAGAAATATAAAGAATGAGAAGTTAAAAAGAAAATTTAAGACTCACTGTTTAGCAGGAAAGAACTATACAATTATTTTAGCCCCAAAGGAATGCCAGTTCTTACAAAATAAATAAAATGAAAGATTTACGATGGACTTTTAACCTAAAGATGAAGAAAATATGGTTAGTCAATATTAGTAAACAGTTCATGCAATGTAAGGAAAGCAATATTGCACTAAAAGGAGAACTCTGTAAGACTAATCCACCTCTTTCATTGACTCAAAGTAACCAGCCATTTCCTGTACGCATTGGCAAACCTGGCTTGCTCTACGTTCCGGCAAGTGGACAACACTTGATCAATGAACCTGTGTTCCATTTCTAGGCCTAGGGAGTCTGGAGCTGGGGTCCGCTTCAGGCGTTTGGTTTCTTGGGAATAGCCTTTCTTGCTTGAGTCATTCAGTCCATCCACTTCCATTGCCTGAGATAGTTGGGGGCCTGCTGGAATAAGGTGCAAGTCACTCAAAGTCCCCCCAGAGCTGTCTGCAGGTGACAACTGGGTCATGCTGTGAGGAAACCTACCATTTAAATGATGCTGAAGGTAGAAAACATGCCGCCTGTGATGGGGGAGAGGGAAGAAGAGAATAATGAAAGTCACATTAAAAGTTAAGTGTTTCAGGAGAAATAAAAAAACAGTTGGTAATTTCAAAACATACAGCACTCGGTTCACTGCCCACTTCATAACCCAGAGTTATCCAGGGGAAGGAGGATAAACAGTTGAGATGAAGTCACTAACTATAACATGAAACTAGAAGTAGGTCTTAGCCCAATCTCTGCTATAAATTACAATTCAAAACAGAATCAAAAATTAACCTCACTGATATCTTAGAAGACAAGTGATTCAGAAATATGGGATTAAATATTTCCTTTAGACGCTTATTCCGTGGCCTTTATCCAATACTTTCTTTAATAAGAATAACAGATCTGCTGCAACTGGTCTTACTATCTAGAGACCAACTGAACTTTGTCTTAAACCCATCGCTGTAGTTTTGAATACCCACGTGCACTGGGGATGTGCTGGGCTCTGAGCAAAGCATGTTAAAAGACACAGTTCCTGTTCTCCCTCTAAGGAGATCAATTCTCCTGCCCTTAAAATCACTTGGAATTGTTTGTTAAAAATGAAGATACATGTCCCTAATCTCCAAAAATGTTGTGGTGGAAACAGCAATAGAATTAGAAGTGGAGCTTGAAGATGTGACTGAATTGCTATAATCTCATGATAAAACTTGAAAGGATGAGTTGTTGTTTCTTATGGATGAGATGGAATCTACTCTTAGTGGAGATGCTATGAACATTGTTCAAACTACAACAAAGGATTTAGAATATTAGATAAATTTGGTTAATCTGGCAGGGTTTGATAGGACTGACTCCAATTTTGAAAGAAGTTCCACTGTGGGCCAAAATGTTATTAAACAACATTGAATGCTACAGAGAAATCTGTCATGAAAGGAACAGTCTATTGATGAGGCAAACTTCATTGTTGTCTTATATTAAGAAATCACCACAGCCACCCCAGCCTTCTACAACCACCACTCTGATCAGTCAGCAGCCACCAACATCAAGGCAAGATTCTCCACAAGCAAAAAGACTGACTTACTGACAGGTCAGGGAATTGTTAGCATTTTTTATTAATAAAGTATTTTCTAATTAAAGTAAGTATATTTTTGTAGACATCATGGTATTGCACACTTAATAGGCTACAATATAGTATAAACATAACTTTTATATGTACCTGGAAATCAAGAAAATTATGTGACTCGCTTTATTGTGATATTCACTTTATTGCAGTGGTCTGGAACTGAACCTATAGTCTCTTTGAGGTATGGCTGAAACAACAAAAATCTGTAACAAAACCTAAGTTAAGATCTATCTTCTCTCCTGCAAATGTGAAATAAGAATGTCTTGGTTTTAAGAGAAAAAGAGAATTCTCTACTTATGAAGGTGCCAAGCAGGGGAGATGGTCTTCTGTCTTCTGAATATATTTAACATGGGATAACAGCTGACCAGGTTTCCTCAAATAGGCTACAAGAAAGACTAGACTAGAAAAAGGGGGAAAATCTTAATAACTTCAGAAGTATACAAATTTTTAAAAATGCCTGCCTCCTGCCTAGCAGAGGTAAGTCTTCATAAATAGAATCTTATGGTATTTATGAAGATGGAGATGTCTCCAAATAAAGGAAGATCTGAAATAAATGAAGCAAGGGGTTCATATACCTCGACTTCATTCCAGTATGAAATCTGCTTTACTGTCAAATGTACTCAAAACTCAGGTTAACAGATTGCATACCTTCTTTCATTCCTTCCTACCAGTCTTTCCCTGCTCCCAAGAAGAAATTCTCTTATGCTTTAGATAATCAAAAAGTATCAAGATATTATACATAAAGTAAGTTAATTTGCAGACCATCAGGGTCTGAAAAATGTTAAGCTTACCTTGTTCTTGGGATTTAATCAATAGACTCAATACTGTGCACCAAAATTATGTTAGGGTTTTTCCTTTTGTCTTAAAAAACAGAAGGTAGCACTCCATTCTAGGTATGCTAAATAGAAGGATTTCCAAGAAGGGAGTCCAGAAACTTTTGTTACTATTTTATTTTGCTTGTTTTTACTTTGGAAGTAATACAGGTAATTCTGTTACACAGTCATGGTTGAATATCACTATCCTAAGCTATAGGCAGAGATCTGCATGAGGAATTTCACATTGATGATGATGATGATGATGATATGGTAACACAAACAAACCCTCTTACACTCACTCAGTCAAAGCCCCACCATCAGATGACCATGTTTACTCAAGCAGGCAAGAAACAGGTGTAATACCTCCTGCAGCTCTCATACGGACATGTGGTTTTATGCAGAAAATGGATTTTCTCTTCTCTTACCTATGACACCAAAGGGTTTCATGTCCTGGGTAGGAATCGATAAGATCAGTGCTGAATTCAACTTCTTCTTCTAGAAGATGAGGAAGATTTACCCTTGGTTCCTCTGTTGGAGCTGCTGCTTCTTCATCTTTTGGAAGAACTAGGGATGGCTCACTTCTCAAAGAGTTTTGCTCCAACACAGAACTGTCTGTCACAGTTTGGCTAATCAAAGACTTTAACAAAAACTGGCGGTAGTGAAATCCACTGTGGTCTGAAACATGTATGGACGCCCAATGTTTAGTAGAAGACAGTTCATCAAGAAGAATCTTGTAGGAAGAAAAAGGGAAGTGAGAAGAGGAATTCCCAAAAGTTTTTCTTTTTCCACTAATGCTTCTGATTTCTTTTGGTTTGTTCCTTGTTTTGTTGACAATACCATTCTTACCAATATTTTGTATGCAATGTCCAGCACAGTGCTGTTTCTCAGTAGAAGCTTAAGACATGCCAGTTTCCCCTTTCCCTCATAAAGTGATAGTTAAACAAAACAAAAAAAAAAACAGAACAAAATTTAAGGACCTATCTATCATTCTTTTCCTGGACCTTTACAAATCACATTCTGATTGGTACACACATAGAAAATTCAAATTCTTCACTAATAAGTTTCATGAGGGCAGAGACCATGTCTGTCTTTTTCACTACTTAATTTTAAGGGGTTAGCACAAAAACATGATGTGTGAATAACAGGATTTTTCAAGAGCTCATGATTTTCACTATTCATCTCAAACTTAACATCAATGATAAATGAGTTTTTTAAACAAAAGAAATAAAATTCAGCAGTAAATTGTTTAAATCTTTGTACTACCAATCCTGTAAATGAAAGAAATTCAAATGAAATTATTTTTAAAAGCAAAGTTATCTGTTAAAAGTTATCTGTTAAAAGTTATCTGGCAGTGTCTTAGACAGGTAGCAAATATAAATCAGTTTTGATCAGTGAAAGGTATATTGAGGGCCTACCACATTCCACCAGAAGATTTTCAGACCAGCTAAGGAAAAAAAGACACACACTTGTGAACAGTGAATAATACAGACAGTGTAATGCCAAATGACACCTTTACCTGCTTGTCAAGGGCCCCAGGAAAATGCCATTTCTTATACCCCTTTACTTCCCTAGAAGAAATCTTTCCCGGTTCTGCAACTCCAACACTTGTATACATAACATATTAAAGAATTTTCTGTGCATCTGTTCATTCCCACTAAACTCTGCAGGTGCTTTAAGATATTTAGTCATTCCTAATTGATGTTACAATCTCCTATACCTACTGACATCAGAGTGGATACATAAATATTTTATGAATAGATGAATGAACAATGTAAAAAAAGAGGTGACTAGTACAAAGGAATAAAGTTACTTCCAGACAGGATGGTCAAATTATATTAGTTTTATCAGTGGAATGTTTTAAATATCTCCTTTATGTTCTAATGAATTTATTCATAGCCATCTAAATTTATTCTAGAGGCTATAGCTGTCAAGTCTCTGAGAAATGAAAAACAAGATCATTTATTTGAGTTTAAAAGGTGAGCAATGTTAAAGCACCAAATAAAACCTCTACCCGAAAAAAAATACTCTTAATGTTATTACTGTTTTGAAGACTTAACCTGCAGGACATTTAGGCTATTAATACAGCAGCTTTTTAACTTTGGTATGGCTTCTTAATATGGACTGAAAAGAGGACTCTATTTGTTTACAATAAACTTATATAACATAAAAAAACCTTCAGATTATTTATTACAGAGTATTTCTATGTACAAAAATTGTAATTCATTGTTTAATTTTACATACATGAAAGTTATTCAACAAAATCAACTTAATGTCTTAAAAAAATTCTTAAGACTTTTTTAGAGAAAAATCCACTACATTCTTTTCCCTAAGATATAAACATGCATATTAAACCAAAGAGGAAACTTTAACAGGAATCTAGGACATTTTCTTATTAAAATAAAAAGGTATATAAATAAAGGCAATGATTTAAACAAAAAGACAACTACTTTTAAGTGATCTATATGGCTTAGGCTGAGTGTGGTGGCTCACGCCTGTAATCCCAGCATGTTGGGAGGCTGAGGTAGGAGGATTGCTTGAGCCCAGGAAATGGACGTTACAGTGAGCTATGATCAGGCCACTTACTGCACTTCAGCCTGGGTGACACAGTGAGACCTTGTCTCTAAAAAATAATAATAATGATAATAATAAAATACAAAATTAAAGATATGGCTTAAATGTAAGGTACTGAGACAATGAATGAACTTCATATGACATACCTGAAATGTCCTTATTCTTTTCCAATTTCCATATAAAAAATGAGTAAATAAACTATAAGAAAACTATAATCAGGGCTATGAACCAAGAGGAATAACAGGTTGAAAACGAACGACTACTGAAAATGTACATGCCATCAGTCTTGTAAATTTTTAAAAATAACATTTGATTTTCCTTCTGATTTTATCACTTCTAAAAGTGATCATTATAGAAAATTTCAATAATATAGAAAAATATAAAAAATGCAAACAAAAATCACCTATGATCCTATTGGCCAGAGATTATTATTCTTAACATTCTGGCATAAAACCAATCTTTCAGATTTTTTTTTTTGTGCATACACATGCATATAGTTTATTTTCAACACAAACTTGGGATACTCTTTTATACTGATTTTATTCCACTTAAGTTATAAACATATTCCTATGGCATTAAATATTATTCTATAATTTTTAACTCTTGCATAATATTTCACCCTCAATATTACCATATTTTAACCATTCCTCTATTTGTTTCTACTCTTGTATACATAACACTCTTATATATAAATCTATGTGCTATCTATTTATTTAGGAGAAATTTCTAGAAGAATACTTGCTGAAACAGAGAAAAACTATGTTTGGTTCTTGATATGTACTGCCAAAGTGCCCTCTGGAAAGGTTGTATAATTTATACTCCTATTGGAAGTACATGTTAATGCCTATTTCCTAAATTCTTCATCAATACTTTAATCTTCACTAATGTAATAAGTAGAAAATCACATTTCAATTTATATTTCGTTAATCATTAAGACTAAATATTTTTTCTTATATGATTGTTTTTCCTTTGTTTCTTTATTTATGAACTGCCTATTTTACCTAATTACCTATTTTTATGAATTGCCTAACTTACTATTTGTGATATTTACTATTTGTGACAGTCACTCTTCTTCTCATGGGTTTGTAAGAGATCTTTATATATTAAGGATATTAAATCTCTCTCGTATTTGTTATAAATATTTTTCTCCATAGATTATATTACTGTAATTGATTTTTAAATTCTTTTTATTCTTTTTTCCCTGCAGCTTTATTGATGTACAATTGACAAATAAAATTTGTATATATTTGTGGTATACAACATATTTTTAAGTATACACTGTGAAATGATTACCACAATCAAGATAATTCACATACCCATCATCTCATATGGTTATTTTCCTTTTTGTTGTAAGAACATTTAAGGCCTATTCTCTTAACAATTTTTAGGTATACATTATTATCTATAGTCATGATGCTCTGCAACAACTGATCTCCAAAATTTATTCATCCTAACTAAAACTTTGTACCCTATTACCAGCAACTCTCCTTTTCCCAATCCATCCTCTGCTCCTGTAGTCATCATTCTACTTTCTGCTTCTATGAATTCAACTTTTTTAGACTCTACCCATAAGTGAGGTCATGCAACATTGGTCTTTCTGTGCCTGGCCTATTTCACTTAGCATAATATCCAACAGGTCTCTTTTTCTTCATATAGATTTCTATTTCACTTAAGAGTTCAGAGTTCAGTTTGGTATACGAGATAAAAAGTCTAACTTAATTATTCTAAAAAGTCAATCAATTTAACCTGCATCACAAGTTAAACAAAGAATCCTTTCTCTAATTAATGTGAAATGTCATATTCATCATTAATGAAATCTGTACATATTATGTATTGGGATTTGTTTCTGGGCTATATTCTCTTCCATTACTGAGCCTATTCTTGAAACAGTACCACAGTTTTAATTACTCTGTCTTAATAAACATTTAAATATCCAACTGTATAATGTTCCTTATTTTTCCTTTTTTCCAACAATTTCTTAAAGCTTTATTCTTTCTAATGAATTTGAGAATAAATTTTTGAAGTTGAAAAATAAATCAGTAATTTTTAGTATATCTACAGAGCTGTGCGGCCATCACCAGTATCTAATTTCAAGAATTTTTTTTTAGTTGAAAATTTTTTATTATGCAGGTGTAAGAAATAATACAGAGAGCTTCCTTTTATACTTTGTCCTGTTTCCCCTAATGGTAACATTTTGCAAAAATATGTCACAACTAAAATATTCAAATTTATACAATTTAGTTCTCTTATTTAGATTTACCTCGTTTTTGTACTCAATTATGTGTGTTTTGTTCTATACTATTTATTCACAAGTGTGTACTTTCCACTATAGGCAAGATTCAAGGCTTATGTTGTCCTTTTATAACCACGTCCACTTCCTCTCTCTTGTCCCTAAGCCCCTGTAATCACTCATCTTGCCTGTTTCTACAATTTTGTTTTTATAAAAATGTTATATAAATGGAATCACATGGTATGCAACCTTCTGGAATTAGATTTTTTCATTCAGAATACTTCCCTGGAGATTCATCTGAATTGCTGCCTGTATCAACAGGTCCATATATATATATATATATATATATATATATATTTGTTTATTTTTGTTGTGATAAAAAAACATAACATTAAGTCTACCTTCTTGGCAAGTTTTTAAGTGGATAGTACATATTGTTAACTATAGGCACATTGTTGTACAGCAGCTCTCAGAAACTTTTTCTTCTTGTATGAAGCTCTATACTCACTGAACAACAACTCCCCATATCCCCCACCCCAATCCTTGAAAACCAACATTTTACTTTCTTCTTCTATGAGTCCATCAGAGATACCTCATCTAAGTAAAATCATGCAGTTTTTGTCCTGTGCCTGGCTAATTCCAAGCATTTTTATCACCCCTCAGAAAATCCCATTCCTATTATAAGTTAAGCCCCTCCTCTCCAGCATCTGGCACCCCCTAATCTGCTATGCCTATTGTGAACATGTCATATAAATGGAATCATACAGTATGTGGCCTTTTGAATCTGGCTGCTTTTAAGCAGCATAATGTTTTCAAGGGTCATGCACATTACAGCATGCATCAGTACTTCATTCCTTTTTTATGGCCAATCTTCTACTGTATGGATATTCTACATTTTGTTTTCCATTCCTCATATGATGAACATTTGGATTGTTACCATTTTTCTGGCTATTATGAATGATGTGGCTATAAACAGTCTTGTCCAAGTTTTGGTATGAAATGTCATATATAGTAATTTTTTAATAATATATTGTTATTAACTATAATTTTTTCCATATATGGTAATTTTATGTTTAATATTTTGAGGTAATGCCAAACTACTTTCCACATGGCTGTACCATTTTACATTCCTACCAATCATATATAAGGGTTCCAATCTCTCTACATCCTCCCTTATCAATACTTGTTATTGCCTATCTTTATTTTAGCCATCTTCGTTGGTGTGAAGTGGTATCTTACTCACAGTGGTTTTGATTTCCATTTCCCTACTGGTAATGATGTTGAATATTTCTTCATGTCTTTATTGGCCATTTGTACACCCTTTTTGGAGAAATCACCCTATATGCTTTTTCAGGTGATGCACCCTTATCAACTTTTTATTTTTTATTTTTTTTTTAGAGACAGGGTCTCATTCTGTTGTCCAAGCTGGAGTGCAGTGGCACCATCAAAGTTCACTGTAAACTTGAATTCCTGGGCTCAAGTGATCCTTCTACCTCAGCCTCCTGAGTAACTGGGACTACAGGCGCATGCCACCATGCCCGGCTAATGTTTTGTAGAGACACGGTCTCACTGCATTGCCCAGGCTGATCTTCAACTCTTGACCTCAAGTAATCGTCCAGCCTTGGCCTCCCAAAGTGCTGGGATTATAGCCACAAGCCACTGCACCTGGCCACCATATCAATTTTTAATTGGGTAGTAGTAATAAACTCTACATGACTGTGAGGCTTTCCTCCCACCCTACTCTCAAAATTAAGAGTATTTTAAAATTTATTTATATGTTCATTTAAACATGCAAACATCACAGGGAACATAAAATTGAAAATTAAAGTCTCATAATTCTACCCCATAGCACTACTAACCATTATTCTCTAACTCTTTTTATCTGACTAGAAAACTAATCCAGGCTCATTATAAAAAAGAAAAAATATCCACAACACTGTGTATGTATGTATAAATAACTGCTGAGCACTTAACTATGTGCCAAGCACTGATTCAAACACTTTAAAGTGTTTGCTGTCTCGTTCAATGCTAATAAATATACTAAAAATTATATTAGGCCTACCCTATATTTAGTGTTATATCCTCAACTTATTGTGAACATTTTTCTTTAAATAATTTTTAGTTGCAAAAAAAATTCCAATTTGTGATGGATTGTAAAGTAATCCCTCACTATTGGAGGGTTACAGTTGTTCTAGTTTTCCACTATTATAAACTCTACTTTTATACATCAAACTTTCGTATTTAATATAATAGCCAGTGTTTATTGAGCACTTAGGAAGAGCACTCTGATAACCACTATATGTGGATCTTCTCATTCAATTTGCATCACTCAATGAGATAGGAATTATCATCATCCCCATTTTATAGAAGAGCAAACTGAAGGTTGGAGAGGCTATGTAACTTCCATAAGGCTATAAAGCAAATTGGTGGTAAAGCCAGGATGAAAACGAGGTCTGTATGACCACTGAGTGGACCCTTTAATCACTATACCATATGTCATCTCCCATTATTTCTTTAGGATGAATTCCTGGAAGCAGAACTCTTAAAGATAACACTCTTTTTTTAAAGTGATAAATGCTGCCATTTTGCCCTTCAGTAAGATTATAATAATTTTTATAATGCTCATTTTCAAACCCTTATCCAGCACTTTAAAAAATCATTTTCAATTTTCTAAATAAAAAATGCTAGTTCATCTTACATACATACATACATATATATATATAAAACTAAGCTGCTCTAGACTATTGGTACTTTTGTGATTACCTCCTCTAATAGACAAAGCATAGTAGAACATGTTCTCCTAGCTGGGTCCATTGACTTATAACAACAGAAAGGAGATTTCGCAAATTTAGCACTCTTCACCGAAAACAAGAGAGTGAAATATGCTGCAGCAGTAGTAGGGACAGGAAGAATGGCAAGTCCCCCCACAAGGGCAGGTCAAGGAAGGCTGATAACATGTTAATGCAGGACTGGACCTGGGTAGCTGAGGCAACATGCCCCTAATGAGTTGTCATCTTTAACATCAGATGGTCTCAAGTAACCAAGAATTTCACCTTGGCTCTTCGTTCCTGATTTTATGGGAATGCCACTTCAAAAGGTCCATAGCATGGTAGAAAATTTCCGAAGACCTCTCAGTGTACCTGGACTCTGCCCTCCTTTTTATCCCCAACCATCCCCATGTCTCTCCCCACCCCTACGCACTACCAAGTTGTAGAGCTGAGATGAAGGGCTATGTATCTATCATTCCATAGCCCCCAGCAGCCCACCAGATAACTTGTACTCACTCCTCCAGACTCAGACTGTGTATTCCCCCTTCCTCTGGCGGCTGTTTCCAATGAGCCCAGCCATTGGAGCCACTTCTCTGTGCTCCCACCACATTCTGAGCTTTCCTCACTTCCTTCAAGTGTCTCACTGCTTTGTAATTATTGATCTACTTCTTCGACTAGATTTTCAACTATGCTGCTTTGTAACTGCTGGTCTACTTCCTCAATTAAATTTTCAATTTATTAAGGGTGAGCACTTTGCTTTTACTGCCACACCCAGTATACACGGCAATGGCTGGGAACGATAGGGTTTCAGCACATTTTCAAGAATAAACTACACTGAGTTGGAACAAGCAAATGGGAAGCCAATTTCACCTAAACTTTCTATCTATGGGAGAACAGAGAAAGGAATTAAAATAGAGTGAGCTGCTATCAGGTGCCTAGTACTTCACACACATTAACTCAAGCAACTCTGAGGCAGGCCATAGAGTCCCTATTTTATAAATGAAAACATTAAAGCCTTACTTTGCACACATAGCCAGTAGGGTCAGAATCTGAACCCAGGTTGATGTGATTCTAAGCCTTTGCTCTCTCTACTCCATCAGGCAGCCTGGTCTCCCCTCCTGAAACTCACAGCTCTATAAACTGGAAGAGAAAGACTACTCTTTCACAATTGTTAGTTTAAAATCCCCTGGAACTAAAAATTCTCCTACTTGTCCTGGAGGAATCTGGCTAGGAAACAAAGAGGGGAGAGGGAACCTAGGGAGGGACAGGTAGGAAGAAGGGGGTGATAAGCTAAAATTACAGAATACTTCCCTACTAATCTAAGCACCACTTGGGGTGCTGTGACCTTCAACTTGACCTCTTTTAACTGTCCTAAGCCTGAAAAACTTTTTGGCCAAGTACCCTAGATTCATATGGCACTGTGTGATACCATAAAAGGAGAATGAAAAAATTCAGACGCTGTAGTTATGTAAGAAGCAATACAAGGGATATGAAGGTTTCATTCTGATGAATAAGTGGTGCAAATGTAGCTAAGTTTAAGCCATTAAAATTCTCTGAAAATCTCCATCTTCTCATTTCTAAACTGAGAAGATTAGGCTGTGAGTTTCCAACCTGGCTCTGCATCCAAATAACCCCCTGAGCCTGTGGAAAATACTGATCTTTAGATCCCATCCTCATTCTGGTTTAGTTATGCCTACAGTGGGACTTAAGAAATCCTCAGGTAATTTACAGGCTCAGCCAAGTTTCAAAACAGCTAGGTGAGATCGTCTGTGTCTGCCTCCCTCTCCCTACTTCCAGGAGAGGAAAGTGTGAAAAGACAGGTGACTCAGCATATTAAGTCACATAACCAAAGACTACCAAGAAACAGCAATCTAATGTTATAAGTCTCAATAATCCCTTCCTGTTTCAGGGTAAAGTGAGTTATACTCAGTCTTCCTTGACTGGTTAAATCTGCCTTTGTTTTACCAATGCACTAGCTTTAAGAATGCCAAAAACTGGCCAGGTGCAGTGGCTCAAGCCTATAATCCTAGCACTCTGGGAAGCTGAAGCAAGAGGATCGCCTGAGCTCAGGAGTTCGAGACCAGCCTGAGCAAGAGTGAGACCCTGTTTCTACTAAAAAAAAAAAAAAAATAGCAAGAAATTAGCTGGACAACTGAAAATATATATAGAAAAAATTAGCTGGGCATGGTGGCACATGCCTGTAGTCTCAGCTACTTGAGAGGCTGAGGCAGTAGGATCGCTTGAGCCCAGGAGTTTGAGGTTGCTGTGAGCTAGACTGACGCCATGACACTTTAGCCCGGGCAACAGAGTGAAACTCTGTCTCAAAAAAAAAAAAAGAAAAGAAAAAAAGAATGCCAAAAACTGCACTGGTGGGGAATACAACCTTTTTTTTAATTGCTAGGGTTTCTCTGGAGGTGTTAGCTGTCATGATCCTCTTGTGCTGTTAGATTATTAGGTTCCTCTATTCCTTTAAAGCTCTTCTGAGGGTGAACTACTACCAGAATATTTTAAGGGCAGATGGGCAGCCTACCCAGCCTACCCAGGAGACTGAATAATATCCTACCTTGACATCTAGCTTGGCCAAGTGTTGTAAAACCCAGATGCGATGGGACCAGGCATTATAGTTGCTTGGGTATCTCCCTGCTGCTTCACCACAGACCTCCATCTCTTCTTGTATTAGCCGAAGTGTCCTTTCTGCAGGAATTGTTCCCAAGTTTCCTTTGGTTACAAAGGAAGGCAAGGAGGTTTCCTGAATTAGCTGTTGTAGCACCCATCTCCTGTTAAGGTGGCGTGTGGGAAAGACAACAAGGAAAGAACGTAAACCAGAGAGGAAAAACAATTAATTTTTGTTGTTCTTAATTTAATTTCCATTCACAGACAATACAAAATAATACCTGTCTATAAGCCTAGTTTTGGGGATATGGGTAGGGGATATTGTTTTATTGTTTTTAAAGACAAACTTAGCAGTATGGATGAAGGGGGTGGGGGTGGAGATACACAGAAAAAAAAACCCTTCTAAAACTTTAAAATTTGTCAAAATGAAATGTCATTAGTTCTAAAATGATAACTGCAAAACTTCACCTGGCTAGGAAATGTAAAGGCAGTTCTGTGTCTGTGTGTGTTTGTGTGGTGGTGGTGACAGTAATGGTGAGGGGGGATAAATTAATGGCTGCTAAATATTAGAAGAGTCATAGTTCACATTTTTAATTATATGTGAATGCTTTACTCTATGTGTATTTGTTTGCAAACAAGAAAATGCATTTTAACAGCTTTCATTAAGCAAAATTTCTATATTACAGAATAAAATCTGAAAGAGAACAAATACAATATGATTAGATAAATCATTAAGGAGGTTTCAAAATGTCTTTATCCACAGATTTTCCTTTGGTCTATTTAAGATTTGCATTAGTAAGCATTTAAATAGAAAGCACTAAGAAAGCATTTCTAACTACCTAATGTCTTTAGTTTGTACAAATATTTTCCCCATATGAAAGCAGTCTTTTAGACTAAACATTTCTAACCCAAAGGTACAGGAATTTGAGTAAGAAGACTCATTTTGTTATTTCCAAATAATGAGATTTTTTATTTAACAAAATAGTACTTTATAAAATAATTAGACAAGCCAATAAACTGATGGATGCATATTCAATAGTTCTTTCCCCTGCAATCACCTTCCCAAACCCCCAACCGCAAAATCTTCTCTGAGGTCTACTAACCCAATTTCTAGTAAGGAAGAAAACACAACTGACTGTGTGGTTTGGAAGGAGCTGACAGATCTGCAATGTTAGTCAAAGACAAGGTTATAGCTAAGACACCTTGAACAAATGGACATAAGATTCTAAAAATACCCAGGATTTACGAAAAGTTAAGAGCTGCTTAATAAACTGAGTAACTTCTCCACTGATCCCGACCAGCAAGTCCATACCATCTCATTTTAGTCAAATGAGAGTAGTTACATGGGGCCTGAGAGGAAGATGATTTCACATAGCCGGGATTTTGAGAGTCCTAATGTGTATTCTAGCTATTATAGCCATTTAACCAAAAAATGTTCTTTGCATTTATGGTCTTAGCAACTTTAGCTCAGCTTACACATCACTCACCTTGGCTGCCCTTAACTTCCTCTGTAAGTTAATTTTAATAACCACAATCATCACTACCATCATCTTTACCAGGAACACAACAGAATGCATTTAAAAATCCAAGTTGTTCATTATAGTTGAGTATCTAAATGCAATCTAATAATAATACTAATAATAATAATAGCTAATATTTGAGTATTTAGTATGTACCAGGCACTGTGGTAGTGTTTACATGCATTATATCATGTAAATGCAACAATTAACTCTATGCAAGAGGTATAATTATTATTCCTATTTTACAAATGAGGACATTGAGGCTTGGAGAGGTTAAATAATTTCCCACGAACCCTTAGGTAAGAAGTGATATAGCCCCTACATTTAAACGTAGGTAATATGACTTTAGAATTCCTGCTTTGAACCAATATGCGACCCTGCCTCACTGACATGTTGCATTTCTTTCTCCAGCCATTCCGAATTCTAAGTAAGAACACTATGTTGTAAATTAATCATACCTGTGAATCCATGTTTCTGGACTCTTTGGAAACTTAGTTAAGGCCAATTTTCCCAGATGTAAATCTTTAATTGGATTTAAAGTGCCAGACAGGATCAGCTCTTTCCTGTAAAAGAAAAATTTTTTTAAAAATTACTTTACACTTTTAATCAAAACATTCTGCATGGCTTTTAATATAACCTCATTGTGAAAGGAATTTCCAAGAATTAACAAGAAATAAGAACACCCAAACCTAAAATCATTCTGGTATGTGAAACTCTCATAAATGTCCCACACAGTAACCAAGAACATATTCTCATAATCTCAAAATGACAAATTAATAAGCCAAAGGAGAAGGTCTTAAAATCAACAATGGAACTTCAGTTGACTGTCTGGGAGAGGAGAAAGTGATTTTCTGGCTTATCTCATTTCCAAAAGTTATAACACCTGACAGCAGTATTTATAGGGCCAATCCAATACCAGTGAAGAATCGCTCTAGCTTTCAAAATAGGACTTGACATGGTCTAGTTCATTACAAAACCACACATAAAACAAACACAATATGATTGGGATGTAAGGAAAAATTCATTCACTGAATCACTAACAAAGTCACTATTTTTATTTTTGAATTTGAATTTTCCCTTCTACCTTTCCTCATATGCATATATATTTTAACATATAATTTTATATACTGTGCTCACTGCATCTTAAGAATTTCTCCATGGCTCTATTTAATCTTTGTAATGAACATTTTAAATGATGAAATAGTTTTCATTCAGTAGTTATGCTGTAATTTAATGACCTTTTCCCCTAGTGTTAGATATTTAGGTTGTTTCTAACTTTTTGCTATTTTAAAAGAATTCTGGGGGGAAAAAAAAACCCTTTGTGCTTATGACTTCTTTCTTTTGTACTCTTACTTAGGATAAGTTTCCAAAGAGGTATTACCATATAAATACTTGTGTGACCCTTGATATACTAGGCCATTCCTTTTTGAAATATAAGCAGAAATAATAGAAATGTAAGGTTTTTGTTGTTTTAAACTATTCAGTCCCAACCAAAGCTTCAATGCAATTACTATCATCCCTTGGCATCTGTGGAGGATTGGTTCCAGGACCACCTGAAAATACCAAAATCAGAGAATGCTTAAGTCTCTGATATAAAATGGTGTATTATTTACATATAACCTACATATATCCTCCCATATACTTTAAATCATCTCTAGATTACTTATAATACCTAATACATAAATGCCTTATAGTGTTACACTATTGTTTAGAGAATAATGACAAGAAAAAAGTCTGCAGATGTCTAATACAAAGGCAATTTTTTCCAAATATTTTCAATCTGTCATTGGTTGAATCCACAGGTACAGAAGAACCCAGGGATATAGAAGGCCAACTGTATAAAGAATGTCATACAAGAGCATTCTACCTGTTTCTCAGGTAAATACAACTTATGTTTAATTTCTCTGATGGGTTTTTGATAGGTGCTGATATTACTGATTATACTACCAATTAATTCTCAATGTATCTATTATTTTATAATTAAATCAGATCATTTGCTAATATTTGTTCATCTTAAAATATCCTTCCTGTGGTAGGGCTGATTATTCATTTATTTTAGAGAGCTCGAAGCCAACAAAACCAGAGTCCAGCTTTTATTGCTCACCTATTAATATTTAGATAGATTAAGTTCATAAACACCACAATACATTTTCTTTCCAACAGCAATGTACTATTTCTAAATTTTTATTTGATAAGGAAAATAACTTCCTTTTTAATGTAAATACTAAACAGTGACAAATACTTGCATTGTATAACTATTTTTAGATAAGTAACTTTATAAAATAATTTGAAATAATATTCAGAAGGTTTATGGCCGCTTTGATGAATGAATTTATTGGCTGTTTTCCTTTTACTGTACTGGAAACCTAATTATCATTAAAAAAAAAATTTGATGCAACAGCCAACTGCTTTTGAAGTTTTGGGTCCTTTTTCTTTTGCAATCAGTAATACTTTGTTTACACAGTAAGTCAGGATACCTACGAAGTAAAAGGAGACAAAAAATTGTTCTATGTAATTTAAACTACTTTGTAGAGTAGTGGTTCTCAAAGTGGAGTGCCTGACTAACATCATCATCATCTGGTACTTAGCAGAAGAAATGCAAATTCTTAGGCCTCAGCCCAGACCCACTGAATCAGAAACTCAGGTGAGCAAAGCAATCTGTGTTTTACAACAAGCCCTTTAGGTGATGCACATTAAAGTTTGAAAATGACTACTGCAAAGAATTTATTATATTAAGCTTAATTTCAATTTACTTAATTTAAGACCTCTTATTTACAACTGCCTATCTGTACTCCCATATATACCCATATATAAGAGGAGATAATCAAAATTTTCTTCAGAAAAGAGGGAGTCACCTTATAACTAACTCTTTATAAAATTTCTTAAATTATAGACACTCTCTTAATTCTTTATTTCAGCAACCAAGTAGTATTTTGGGAAGACATCTGAAACAATTTCATCAATGGTATGTGTGAATGCTTTAAAGAGATCACCTGACAGAATAATTTAAAACAAAGCAAAATTTTAATATCAATTTAATAAACATTCCTGGGGGGAGGCTTGATCATTTGTAAGGGAAGGATATTGTTGAAAGCAAGTTTTCAAAGATCACTTTAAAAAGATATTAAATATATGGAAAGTGGTTATGTTATGGTGATCATATAACCTAGTTTTCAGGCATATTCTTTAGTTTTTACCAAATGTCTTTTTTCTATTCTAGGGTTCCCTTCAGGATACATTACATTGGGTTGTTATACCTACTTAAGCTCCTCAGATTTACCTTGTTTTTGGTGGTCTTGACAGTTATGAAAATACTGGTCAGTATTTTGTACAATGTTTTTATCATTAGATTGGGGATATGGGCTTGGGGGAAAAGACCACAGAGGTGAAGTGTCATTTTCATCTCATCCAATCAGTGGCACATACTATCAACATGACTTATCACTGTTGATGTTGATCTAGATTACCTGGCTGAGGTCAGGTTTTTTCACTACTTTTTGGAAGAAAGTCATTATGATTTTCTGATTCAGTGCACAGCTTACTCTTAAGAAGTACAGAGCTGCCGGGCGCGGTGGCTCACGCCTGTAATCCTAGCTCTGGGAGGCCGAGGCGGGTGGATCGCTCGAGGTCAGGAGTTCGAGACCAGCCTGAGCAAGAGTGAGACCCTGTCTCTACTAAAAATAGAAAGAAATTATCTGGCCAACTAAAAATATATATACAAAAAAATTAGCCGGGCATGGTGGCTCATGCCTGTAGTCCCAGCTACTCGGGAGGCTGAGGCAGTAGGATCACTTAAGCCCAGGAGTCTGAGGTTGCTGTGAGCTAGGCTGATGCCACGGCACTCACTCTAGCCCGGGCAACAAAGTGAGACTCTGTCTCAAAAAAAAAAACAAAAAAACAAAAAAACAAAAAAACAAAAAAACAAAAAAAAAAAAAAAAAAAAAAAAAAGAAGTACAGAGCTATGCTCCACCTCCTTGAGGGGGGTTATCTAGGTAAATTAATGCGTATCATTTGTCTCTTGTCTCTTATTTATGTATTCATTCACCCATTCATTCCAGTGTGGACTCATAGATACCCATTTTATACTTTGGGATATAATCCAACACTATGTTATTTATTTTGTTGTTCAAATCATTCCTGCTTTGGCCACTGGAAGCTCTTTCAGTTGGCTCCTACATCCCTTTGACATATTCCCAACACATTGTTTTTTAAGCAGTTTCTTACTTTCTGGCTCTACAAGATGCTCCAGGCTCATCTTGTATACTTTCTGCCCTGGTCCAAGAATCAGCCATTTCTAAAACCATTAGAGTGTTAGAAAAAACAATTTCATATGGTTCAAGCTACTGTTATCTCAATGTTACAGATGAGGAAACTGAGTCTTGGAGGAATTCAGTAACTTGCTCAAGATTTCTTAGCTCTAAGTGTCAGAACCAAACATCAAATCTGCATAAAATAAGTTGCCACTTTAAATCAATAGGCTGGGAGTAAAGACATGAAAGAAACACCGGAGTTTTTGGTGTCCAGTTGTTCAAAGATGTTTTGCTAGGCCGGGCGCAGTGGCTCATGCCTGTAATCCTAGCACTCTGGGAGGCCGAGGCGGGTGGATCGCTCGAGGTCAGGAGTTCAAGACCAGCCTGAGCAAGAGCGAGACCCCGTCTCTACTAAAAATAGAAACAAACTAGCTGGCCAACTAAAATATATATAGAAAAAATTAGCCAGGCATGGTGGCGCATGCCTGTAGTCCCAGCTACTCGGGAGGCTGAGGCAGAAGGATCGCTTAAGCCCAGGAGTTTGAGGTTCCTGTGAGCTAGGTTGACGCCACGGCACTCACTCTAGCCAGGGCAACAAAGTGACACTCTGTCTCAAAAAAAAAAAAAAAAAGATGTTTTGCTTATTCTAAGTAGATAGACTAATGAAAAAAATAGGACATTATAATGAAGTCAACCTCTTTCATCAAGCAATTCACCAATTTTCAAAGCAAATTCAAAGCAAAAAGTAGCAGTCATTTTTTTTTTATAACCAGCTGGAATTTTAAACCATGTGCATCACTCACTATAATCACAAGAGATGAGCTTAAAAACTTAGCCCCTATTTTTTTCCCTAAGACTGCAACACCCACAAATTGAACTAGAGGTGTATTATACCATATTTTAACAGTTTGAAAAACACAGTCAGAATCACTCAAGACCTTCCAGATTACTGCAGAAGAAATAAACAACAATTAAACATAAAGTGCTGAGTATCTGATCTGCAAAGAGTTTACAGGGTTAGAACAGTTTACTTCCAAAGTTTTGCTCAAAATGTACCTATGACTCTATATCTTCATATGTCAATCAATCTTACTAATACTAATCAAAATTTACTAGAATACATATTCACAATAAATTTTTTAAAAATCAAGATTCCCTTTCTACTTGTCTAATACAAAACTTTACTAATCATTTTACTACAATAATTTTCAAGATTAACTGTTATAAACATCACTGAAGTTAGATTAATGGAGCAATTTCCCTTCATAAGACCAAATCACACATAATCAAAAAAGACTTTCAAAAGAATCATGAAAAATTCGCCTAGTTCAAATCTTTCATTTCACAGGAAAAGAAACTAACTCTTGAGAAATTAAGGGTTTTGCGTACAATTAAATGCTAGTTAACTGATGAAAAAGGACTAAGTTCCATGAATTGTAAGACTAGGTTTTTTTCTCTTATGCTGAACTGTCCCATAGACCATACAATGAATAATGTGTGTGTACATGTGTTACAGATGTATGTGTAGATTATGCTAGTAAGAATTTTGCTGAAGGATTTCCAGTTCCTCTCTATTGATGAGGAATGTGAGAAAATGAATAAAAATGGCACTCCTACTTCCCTATTACCCTCATTTCTTTTTCACTGAATTTGATTTGTTTTCAGTGCCCAGTTTGCAAACCGCATATCCATTATGTGACAGGCACTACAGTTTGATACTAGAGAAACAAAGGGGAAAAAACACGGTCCCTACCCTTAAGAAAGCTCTCAATAGTAAGTTCATAATACCTTCCTAAAAGTCACCTTTGCTGATTCTTCCTCATCTTGCAAACGCTAGAACAGTGCTGTCCAATAGAAATATAATGTGAGTCACAAATATGAGCCATATATGTGATTTTAAATTTTCTAACAGCTACATTAAACACAAGTATATTTTATTGACTTCAATACATCCAAAATGCTATAATTTAAACAATCAATATAAATTATTAATGAGATATTTCATTTTTGGGGTATTTAGTCTTCAAAATCTGATGTGTAGTTTACACTTACAGCACATTTCAATTGAGAAAGGTCACATTTCAAAGGCTCAACAGCCATGTGTGGCTAGTGGCTACTGTATTGGACTGTTCTACTCTAGAAAACTGGAGTGTCCCAATGCTCAGTCTTCTCTAGCTCCACCAACTCTTTTGGGGAATCTCAAACAGCTTCAAGGCTTTCAAAACACATGTTTGGGATTCTGAAATTTTTATCTGGCCCAGACCTTTCCCCTGAACTTCAGATTAATATGCAACTACTTGTACATAAACCTAACATGCTCCAAACCAAATTCTTGACCTCTAACCAGCACCCCTTGCCCCCACCTAAGTCCACTTCTCTTCCAGACATCCCCATTGCAGCAAATGCCAACTCCATCCTTTTAGTTGCTCAGGGCAAAAATCAGAGTAAACCTTGACTACCTTCTTTTTCACCCCACCGCACTGTAGTGCATCTCAAATATGCCAACCAAGGCCTTACGATCCACCCAATTATGCCATTGCCTGTTACTCCCCCATCCTTCAAAAAGAAAAATAAATACAACATGTATCAAACAGTATACTATAACTCAACATGAGAATTTATGTTTCAGGCAAGAAAGTTTACGGAGAACAGACATAGATGTGCAAAAAGGGGCAAAGCACATGTGTTAGAATCTTCATGGAGATATTATAAAGAATAGGTAGAAGATGTAAGATGCCATGGATATACAGTTTATATTTCATTTTCAAAAAGCTAACAACTCATGAGGTTTATATGTCTTATGAAAGTGAACAAACTTCAGCTTATCACTGATGAAAATGACATACCTACCTCACATTCCATGCAGTGGTAAAGTCTGGGTTTAGAAGCAGCAGGGTGCATGTGACATCTATCAATTCTAGAATAAAGAGAAGCCATATTAAAAACAAGCAGTTCTACCCTTTAAAGCCCAGCTTCTCTTTCTTTTAAGGTTCTCTCTGTAGCACATTATACTAACATATGTCACATCATATTAATTACAATAATAAATACCCTGTTCTAAACTGTCAGGGAAGTGAAAATTACCCTCAAGACTTTCTCCTACTTATGGTAAGTATAACTTTTTTGGAAGTCGACAGTGAAACAATTTTACAATATACCTATAAAAATAATCTAATTAACCTCTTCATTCTTTTACTAGTTTTTGACACTACTTTAATATTTACCAAGGAAAAGAAACACAATTTCTATGCCACTATTCATTTCATTCCACAAATATCTTAAGTATTTACTATGTGTGCAAATTTCAAAAGAAAAAACCACTCATAATCCAATCCACTCAACATAATTCATGTACATTCTCCTACAAAAATCTTTTCTTGCACATATTTTACATGTAGCTTTAGCAATGATAAATGTATAATTTTGTTCTGTTTTTCACTATTATTTCATATGCATTCTCTTATATTGCTACAGTATGTATTTTTAACAGTTGCATAGCAACTGTTATATACTTTTATACTATCATTTATCTTATTCTCAATAGTAAGTTCATAATACCTTCCTAAAAGTCACCTTTGCTGATTCTTTTATATACTATCATTTATCTACTTTTATATACTATCATTTATCTTATTCTTTAGGCTTATTTCCTGTTTTTTTTTACTGTTAAGATAATATTGCTATTAAACATTTTTAAACACACTTTTTGTCTTACAGATTATTTTCTTCAGATATATTTCCCAAAGTAGAAATACTATGTCAAAAACAATATAAAAATCAGTATGGCTCCTACTAAGCATTTCCAAATTGTCCTCCAAAAGGACTGTATCTACTTACACTACCAAGAATAAACATGAGTGTACTTATGTCCCTATAACTGTCCTCTATAATTACACTTAAAAAATGAGTGTGGCAGATAAAAAAATTATACCCTGTTTCTATTTTAATTTACATCTTAATTTACATTTATTAATATGAACATTTTTCATTTTTGTATACTACTTATAGTTCATCTTATAAATAGGCTATTCATATTCATTAGCTATTTATCTATCATGGTCTTGACAGAAATCTAATATATTTAAATAAACTGCGTAAGTCTGTATTTAAAAGAACAAAATCAGTAAAATTTATACATATTTTCTTTGTTTTACTAAAATTAAAAAGAGAATTTGAAGATTATCAATCTAGAGGCATAATACTAAATTAAGGCAACATTACCAAGCTCATATTAAATGCCAAGTAAATAAAAGAATGAAGACAACCATTACTACTATGTACTGGGCATGGTATTAAGTACTTTATTTACATTATTTCATTGAATTCTCATTATCACAGTCCAAAATATTCTTATTCCACTTTACAGATAGGAAAACTAAGATTTACAGAGTTGAAGCAATTTGCCCATAGTCACCCAATTAGCATGAGGCATGGTTAACATCTGACTGCTTTTAACGAATCAATTATAGTACAGTTGAAATATCTGTCTATAATAAATAACTGGGACATTTTCAGTGTTTAAGCAAAAGATAAACTTTTAAAATCTAAGAACACACGAAAATACATCCTATAGTCATTTTTAAATGCTCTAGTTCACAACAAAATCAATTATTTTACGCTCACTATCTTAATAAGATATAAACATTAATTTTGAGCTCATGATTTCATTACTACTGAGTATACTGTAATATTTAGTAAATGAGCAACAAACAGTTGGATCACCATATATTTATTTTTGACCTCCATCCTACTCATTACAAGCCATTACATGTATAAACACAATCTGCCTATAAAGAATAATCTCATTAACCTCTTCATTCTTTTGCTTTTAGTAGTTTTTGGCACTAACTTAATACTTACCAAGAAAAATAAATATAATGTCCTATATCACTATTCATTTAATTCCACAAATATTCCAAGAATTGACTATGGGCAAAGATCAAACTGGGCCCTTGGACTGAGAGAATGGATATAATGAAAAATAAGACCTGATTTTGTCCTCTAAGTTGGAGAGAGCATACAAACAAATTATAGAAGGCAAAATTAAATAAGTATGATGTAGAAGCATATATTACATTTTGGGACCCACGATTACAGCTGCAATTAATTGTTGCTGGAGTACCCCTGGAAGACTGTAAGTGAATAAAGTGAAGTCATAAGAGCACACGCCTTCCTTAAAACCATACCATGTGGGTTTGAATCCCAGCTTCTCCACCTACTACCCACAGGTACCTCTTGGGACCTCAGTCTCCTTACCTGTAAAATGGGGATGGTAACATCAAGCTCACAGTGTTGTGAGCTACTGCGACTTACCAGCCAAGAGATGACTATTTTTAACATCAATTAATCAAGGAAGTTGAAATAATGAGGCAGTTGTTCCTACAGTAAAACCATCTAAATTTCTAAACTTGTAAAATAAATGGCAATAACAAAAAAACCACTTAGTAGACAAGCAGTTATATGGAAAAGTTTATGTATGATGGGAAAGCCTCTGAAATTTCTTTTGACAACTACAATTTTTCAAAATGCCATTATACTACCTAGGTAAATTGGTACTTAGTCCTTTGGGCTCTCCCTTTCCACATTAAAGAAAATGTGTGTGATCAATGGCAGGTGCTATTCGTTTGTACTTCTAACACAACTCTCCTCCCTGCCTCCGTAAGTGAAGACAAGTTCATCCTCCATGAGAAGACTTCTGTACAGCAGCACAAGGCAAAAACTAACAAAATACCTAAGCCTCGCTTTTTATTTTGTGGCTGTGTGAAGAGAGAGGAAGGCTGATCAAAGTAATGCTTTCTTTACCAGTGGGTATCCCCCAGAAGGGCAATGATGGTGGGTTTAGAGGCCAGCTCCACCGTTTATGGGAGTTCTTGGGAAAATCACTTAATCTCTCTGTGCCTAGTGTCCTCCTCATATGTAAAATGGAGCTATCATAGGGGTATTAGATGATTAAAACCCCTGCAGTGTTAGGACAGAATCTGACATACAGTAGGCACTGAATGGCAATTCCTGTTACAAAGCCTGTATCTCCTAGCCATCAGTGGTGCCCAGTAACACATAAAACCATGGGCCCTCTCTCCTCTTTGACAAACTGCTGAATCTTCCTGACTCAAGCCCAGACAGGATCTCCTTCAGGAAACACTCCAGTCAGATACAAGAACTGAGAGTGAAGTGGAATGTCAGGAAAAGGAAAGGACTAGAAGGAACTACGTTAGAAATAACTGAACATAACTAAAGAACAAGATCCTCACAACGCCCTTAAGTATTGATTAGTATTCCCTTATTGTGGTGTGGAAATAGGAACAAAGAGGTTAAGTAATTTGCCAAAAGTCACTATTAAGTGACTTCAGTGTGCTGATGAGCTAAATTTGAATCCAGGTCTGCTGTCCTGCAAAGCAGATGCTCTTTCCATTGTAGCACACTGTAGGCAAACACTTCGCCCTCTACAGCTCTGGACCAAACCAAAGACTTAAAGATAAACATGTACAATCAATAGTTGATTGTAACTATTTCACTCTCTAAATTTCATCAACTATATACCACTTCCCCTGCAGTTTTACCCCAAAGATATGCATAATCCCTACATTCTTTTGAAATTAAACAAGTCTCTCTCCAAACACCAGAGCATATGCCAGCAAATAAATTTTCCTTTGTTACGTACATTCTAATGTATGACTAACCCATCAGCACATCACAAAGAGAAAATGAATCAAGGCACATTATACGTAGGAAATTAGCTAAACACCAACTATAACAAGGAAAGGATAAAAGGATGCTACAGAAGTCAGAAAAAAATCAATATGCATTCATTGCTATACTGCATTCTAGAAAGAGCCCAAGGCCAGCAGGTACCCTGGTAATGGTCACTGAGTTTGACAACAGGCTCTGACAGAGAAAGGTTTTCATGAAAATAGAAATAAATCCAAGGTCAACTTGCACCAATTAATCTCTTTCTCCAAAATACATTCAGGATACCACAAGGAGAGAGGCTTGAGGTAAAGCTACATGGTAAACACCAGAGGCCTTGTTTATTACAGCACATAGTCACTGAATCAATAGCTAGACCAAGCTAAAAACTCTTGCTTAACTCTTGTTACTTACCTGACAAATGTCTGTTGAACATGTAAAGATGCTGAATATACAAAGAAAGAAGTGCCATAATCCCTGTTTCTAATAAACTCACAATTCAGCCAAGAAAAAATTTTTAAATAATCAACTATGATACAGTGTGATGTGTTATTATTATGCAGTCTGAATAAAGGACTCCTATAAGAGAGCAGAGAATAATTATTGCTTCCTGAAGCAGTCTAAAAGGCTTCATAGTGTTGAATGTGTGTGCGCGGGGAACCACACCAATGATGACAACATAAGACATGAGCCTGGCCTCAGCAAGGGCATGGAAGTAAGGCAGTAGTAAGCAGCAAAGTCAAATAATGAAACAATTACAGGTTATGGCTGGAGTGAACACATATCAAATGGCTGCAAACACAAATACTTCTAGGGTTCAAGTGAACGTCAAAAAAGCAGCAAAGCAAACCTGATGAGAAGTTGCAACTGATATTCTGCCTCAGTGTCTGAAGGGTGGGAAGAGGTTGTGATAAACTGGAACAGACTTGCCCAGTTCAGAAAAGTAGAGGCTACAGCCCTGGCCAACTGTTACCATGCAGAAAGCTGTGCACCTAAGCTGCCTGATTTTTCAAATGAAGACAGACTTCCAGATTTTCATCCTGATTTTAAACATTCATCCAACTAATTAAAAACATTTTTAAAAACATTATATAAGCCACAGCAAAATGTATCTGTAGACAAGCTTCAGCCTGGGGGCTGAGAATCTGCAACCTCTGATGCTGAATACAAAATGGAGAAAAGGCTGGTGATGGAGGCTGGGGACACGCGAAGGGTCCTGAATACCATGCTAAGGAATTTGAACCCTACACTGACCCCACAGGCATCATGAAATAGGATGAACAGACACATATTTCAGAAAAGCATCTCTCAAACTGTTTTTAAAAAAATGTTCTTGGGAAGTGTTTGAAATGATTGGCTAGTGACATGACGGACACAGATCACAAAAGAACCTGGAAATGGGATGGACGAGTTATGAGGTAATAACATTTATCCAGATGAGAAATAATGAAGGTGTGGCTGGACAAAGAAATGGAGAACAGAAGATGGCTTTTAAAGAGAGAGCTCAGTTATTCACTGAGTGGATATAATGAGAAAGAGGGAAGAACAAAACAGGACGGCAGGAGAGCACACTTGAAGAGAGAGTGTGTGGGAGAGAGTTCTGCCCAGTCAGGAGTCTAATGCTGTGGTCTTCTCACTTGCTTTCTCTGTATCTGTCATGGATTTCTCAAAAATCAGAATTATAGTATCATTCCTTTCCTAAACCAAATATGGCTATTAGTGTAATAAACTTTTAAAAAATATCAAATCTCTAACCAAACAGGGATGCTATCACTTCTCGGCCTTTTGGCTAAGACCAAGTGTAAACAGGGATTCTTTCCAATCATCTAAGGAATTCAGCAGGTTAATGAGAACTTGAATTCAGTTTCATTATGGGGGGAAAAAGATCTATGCTAGGAGTAGAGGTCACAGAATTCTTCACAGAATTCAGTTACAGAATCTTACATAGATTACTGGGATTCTGGCATGATCAATCACACAGACACTGACATTCTGAAACTGTCCTATAAATTGTCAGCTTTCTTCATTTGGCTTTTCTTATTTGTGTAATATTTTCTACAAAAATGGTTTCAAAGGTGTAGTATTTTCATGAAATAACTGCTTTTTCCTAGTATTTTTGAAATGTTTTTCTTAGCAAGATTCACCTCTATGCTCTAATTGCTTCAGTTCATAAGTCTGGCAGAATTATATTAGTCAGCATTTTCAGGTGTCTTTTTCTGTCAAATCAAAAATTCACTACCTTATTTTTACTGATAATATGATATGCAACCTGAGTAGTATGTGACACCACACTAAACTATGCTCTCCCCACCCCCTTTCCAAAAAGTGAAATTGAAAACTTCTTCCATGAGGATATAGGCTAGGATAAAATCAAAAGCTACTTCTATACACATGCACAGTTGCATGAGAATTCAAAGTTTAGATGCCAGCTATTTGTCAGTGAGCTTAACTAATTTCATCTTTTGCCTGGGTCTTCCTGGGCCTATTAAGACTAAAAGTACATGGTGAGGAGACACAGCAAAGCCTGTAGTACAGGGCCCAGGAGGACAAGAAACAGGGAAATGGAGAAAAGAACTTGGAAGGCCACAGGAAGGTAGCTGAGAGCTAGCATGCACGAATGGGCAACTAGAGCCTTGAACATTTTAAAATTCTTGTTTCTTCTCTACAAGATAATCATTCTAACTCCCTGTTAAAGTTAGTTATGCATTGGCTCATTATACATTTCTGTGCACCAGAACATAAACAATACAGATTTGGCAAAATATAACTTGATAGATTCATATGTTGTTAACCTTTTACCTCAGTGTTACTGAAACCTATGACACAGTGGTAGAACAGAGAATTAAAGAATTAAAGAGGGCCTAACAACAGATAAATACCCTTAGCTTTACATTTATGCCTAAACTTATGCCTTAAAGTTTATGCCATAAACTTAGGCATAGCCTTCTATTAGTAATTAAGAAATATAAATCAGAGGACTGAGTGTAACAATCACATGCAGAAAACAGAAATCATTGCTCACTGAATTTTCAAATCGGACTCCTTTTCTACGGTCATAACAGGAAAAAGTGCTATTATGACAGTATGTTAAGGATAGTGCTGAGAGAAATTCAAGGAAATCAGTATGTCATACCTTTGGCAACACTCTTCCCCACAGCTCCCACCCCCAAAGAGATTGTCACTCAACTGTAAGATACTTGAATAAAGGGACCATGTGTTATTCATCTTTTATCCCCCACAGTACTCAGAACAGCTTCTGGTATGAGCAGGCCCTTGGTAATGGCTACCAAACTGGCAATTAAAATTCTCTAGGAAACAAAGTTCTCATTCAAAATCAGCCCCTGGGCATACTGAGCACTTTGGAAGGTACTGCTATATGTGGGAAGGGGAAGAAACTCTACAAAACAGTAGAGGACATAGTCTTAGATGAGTACTCTCCCAAAAAGTGAGATCTGAGGTGGGCCTAAAATGATAAACAGAATTTGTGCACACAGAGGTGGAACACTAAGAAAAGAAATGAGGTAGAATGATTAAGGATTGTCTGATGCAGTAAAGAACTGTCTCAGAGAAATGAAGAAATGAACGCTGGGGTGGATTTCTTTTGCTCATTTCAGCACAGGAACAGGACACAGAGAGCCAGAGTTCAATTGGGGTTCACAGTGCAACGGCACATTCATAAATCATGCGGCTCACAGTACAGCTACCACCATCATGCCTCTGTTACCTCATTTGGACTGCTGCAAATATGAGTTCTATTGGTGATAAAATACTAAAGGACTAGAAATCAGAGACTGAGCCCACAGGGAATAGAGTACTATTCAGTGACATTTAAGCTTTTTTTTTTTTTTTTAAACCATAGGATGTTTTCTTCGAATAAAATCTTACAATGACCCCAACACAAACAGATAAAATCAGAACTGTTCTGGGTGCAGGAGGTGGCCTGGAATCCTGCTCGAGGCATTTCCATATAATCACTATGGATGCAAAATTTGAAAACTACAGGTCTGGTCCAAACACCTCACTTGACAGAGAGTTAAGTTTAAGCACCTACCCAGAGAGTGAATGGAAGAATCAGAACTAAAATCCAGGAATGCCAACACCCAGACAAGGGCTCTTCCTACTGTATCCCATGTTGCTTCTAAAAACCAAAGGAAGAGACTGTTCACACTTACCATCTCTGTTCACACTTACCATCTCTGTTCAGCCATTGTTTTCTTGTTCTGTACAAAAGGAGCTTGTTGTGGACATATGGTAAAAGGAACTTGACACACCAGCTCTCCACACCAAGTTTGTTTTCAACCAGGACTATGGGACTCCGGTTATACCTAGCTTCAGGACATGGGATCAGGCCAATTTCATCTCTTAAAATGTAAAACAATGAAAAAAAGAATTAAAGATAAGAATACTAGCTTTTTCAAAAATTTTCTAATCCCACAGAATATTTTTTAAAAACTCATATATTTCCTTTCCTTAAAAATATTTAGCTTACTTACTGGATTGGTAAAAATTAAAAAAACAAAAAACTAGTTTGTTAACGCTGGCAAGAGCATGGGAAAACCAGTAGTATGCTGTACTCTCCGTTGATGGGAGTGAAAACTGGTCTTATCTTTGGACAGCAATTTAAAAATGTCTTTCAAAATTTTAAATGCACATACACTTTCATCCAGCAATTCAAGTGCTCAGAAATGATCCCATGCCAAAATATATGACTAAGATGTTCACTGTCATGGTGCAACAAAACTGGAAATAATCTGGTAAAATAAACATGGCTCATCCATGTGATCGAGCTGTTAAAAAATACGGGGTAGATCTGCATATGCTGGTATGGAAAGCTCACTAAGTTATATTACATGGAAAAAAAAAGCAAAATGCTGAACACAGTGTGTAGCACAAAGCCTTCTATATAATTTCTTTACAAGATATATAGATGCATTCAAAAATTTTAGAGGGATAACAAGAAATTTTTGAACAGAGAAAGGTGTCGAGGAAGGATTTTATCTTATACAGTTTAAATTGTCTAATCACTTGTACATATTATTTCCATTTTTAAAAAATGTCAACAAATGTGTTTATGCTTACCTGCTAACAAATCTATGTGGAGCAGAAACAAATTAACAATAAAAGTTATCTTAGTGAAATCTTAGGCCATTTTTTTTCTTTTTTATACTTTACTAAATTAAAAAAGCTACTCCAATCAATGTTAAAAAACACAAATTACATTTCAGATTTTGATCATTTTCATCTGAGGTAGTATCTATATCCCTCAAACCACATCAATTTGAGCCAATTTACGTTACAGGCAGAGATTTAATAAACAATATGTAGGGCATTTAACTTACATAGTAAATGAACCAACAAACATAAAAATGTTTTTACAAAACCTACACATACATTTCAACTATAAAGGAAGTTATAACTCTCGTACACATGAAGCATACTTTCCCAAACAGAATGTAACAAGAAATCTTTTAACAAGAGTAGGTGAAATAATATTTTTAGAGTGTCAATATAGATTTTTTAAACATGTCTTTAGAAAACAGAATAAAGAACTGTTTTTCAGAGTTTGTGTGTGACTTTATTTGTTATGTCCCTGGGATTTCCTTGCCAAGAAGATAGTAGTTTGACAGATGGAAAAAAGGGGAAAACTGTTCAATCACAGGTTATAAGACATACCCTTTTTTTTGGGGGGGTGGTTAGGCCACTACCACAAATTAGTAGCACCTGAGGATCTACAATAAATTCCCTCCTGAAAACTCTAAACTGGATAGCTCAGAGATAACCTACTTTCTACTGATCACTTCTTTAGTGACATAGGGATATATCAATAAACAAGGGTATCCCAGGGATTGCAAGTTACTAACAATTCTTTCAAGCTAATTTAATTCTAAAGTATATTTTGGGACCTATGGCTTTTCTTTTTGTCCTAACAACTGGTTTAGCTGACTCCAAGGTGTTCCAATATACTATGTCAATACTATCACACATTGTCTGAGTACCTATTAGCACAATGCACTGGGTACTCTGTTAGGTTCTCACACAAAAAAAATAAAACAAAGCCATCTCAGATTTTGAAGAGCTAAACAGATTTCCTGGGAAGTTGTGTCAATATCTAATAATACTGACACAATATTATAATATTATATATAATAAAATGTGGTCATTTTACCATTCCAGTAATACAGTTCTGTAGGAAAAATCAGGACAATGCTGAGAGAGCACCCAAGGTCAATGCCTAGTATTTCAAAATATGTTTTTTGTATTTAGAGTTGGTAATATTAACCTGAAATCTATCTAATTCACTATTGGAAAAACTAGCCACATCTAACTATACTTGACTAATACATGACCAAATCTCTGGTATTTTCTGGGGTTCTTATTTTACTATCTAAAGAACATTTACAAAATTATCTAAAATTAGTTTAAGGAAAAAAACACTCAGTGTAATTATTTCAGGAAATTCTGTTCTCTGAGATCTACTAACCACTTACAACACTTCAAAGAAATGCAAGAGTCAACAATATAAACATAGTAACAAGAATAAAAGAATCCTAGGTTCTGGATATATTCTGTTTTTTTGGAGGGATTTTTTTAACTTAAATTCACAATGTAAAAACCTGTCCTGCTCACTGGCTAAACCAGAATTAAAATGCCCAACTAATAATTTGGTACCCTAAATTACAAGAAAGAGCCATCTGCACAATTAAAAAACATATTGCTTTGGTTGGCTACCATTCTTTCAAGAAATACTCTTAAAAAACAAGAATGCCATGGATATAGCAGGTGCTCAATAACTGCTTACTGAAAGGCTGACTATCCTTGCATTTCAGTGATAATATGCAAACAGTTTTCAAAGGCTATTACTTCTTAATCCTCCAAAAGAACATTACCTCTGATTTTCTTTTAATGCAGCATACTGAAAACAGCATGGGTCCAAGTCTTGGATGGATGTGCAGATATATGGATATATACGTGTGTGTGTGTGTGTGTGTGTGTGTGTGTGTGTGTGTACGTATATATAAATATCTCATGTCATTTTGGCCTCTATGGACCTCAGTTTCTTCATTTGTAAAATGTTGGAATTGCATTATATCTCCAGTAAAGGAAAAGAGCTAGATCTTACACAACTTTCAAACTTTATGACTGAGAAACCTGGCAGCTATGTTCATGTAAGAAGAATGAAAACAGTCATAGAAGAGAATATAAAGCACTGGGGGGGGGGGAACACAGGAAAATAAAGGTAGTAAGATGTAGAAACAAAAGCACTTGATACGAAGTCCAGAGTTCTCCAGTAGTTAGTCTCCATTCTACCACTGACAGTCAATGTGAAGTTGGCAAGTCACTTGCAATCAGTATCCTCATCTGAAACACAGAAATAATAATACCCACCCTGCTATGAAACCAAATAATGCAATGTGAAGAATGTGGTAAACTCAAAAGTGCTAGGCAAAGATGAAGTATATCATTATCAGTTCATTTAAGAGCCTGAGATCAGCCACTAAAATTCCTTGGTTAATAGATAACAGGAAGCACAGGCAAAGAATATTAAGCCTTTGTCAAGTTATGTAACCCTAAGATACAGAGTTTTGCTGTTTCCTAAAAAATATAACACGTACTTTATAAAGATAGGTAGGTCAGTAAGCTTCCACAAAACAGTGCGTTTGACTTCAGACTTCTGTGCCTAGTCCCTTAGGTCATAGTCCACTTTTTTTCAGACAATTTAGAATAGGATTCCAATATCATTTTAAAATTGGAAGGGACCTCATTCTTCCAGTCTCTCATTTTATCAGATGAGGAAACTGAGGTCCAATGAGGTTTAAGGGGATTACCGAAGGTCACATTATTAATACCAGCAGCTAAGTTAAGAATCTGGGCCTCCCAATACTTAGCCCAAACTCCTTGACATTGGAGTGACGAACAAAACAGGAGTTAGATCATTTCTAGATTTTTGGCAATTTAAGTTCTAATTTCATACTCAAAAAAAGTTGGAAAACTCAGGGGAAAAAATTTGAGCCATTTATCACCATTCTATACTACTGATGTTTGAGTATACATCTTATTTTTCTAAGTATTTTACAAAAGTGGGATTATTTTGGACATAGTCTTCTATAATTTTTTTTTCAAAAAATTAGCAATTCACATTAAACATTTTCCTATAATTAATTTTTATATTTTAATGGTTGCAGTGAATGTATTAATACTATAAATATCAAATCCATCTCCAGTTACCTCCTTACTAAATATTAGGTTATTAAGTAGGAAATGTTTGATTTCCTTAAGTACTAAGTTTGACAGTTGTTATCTCTGACATTTCATTTCACTTTGACACTTCATTTTATTTTTATTGTGAAGGTACATCCTGTCTTTCAAATGCATGTTTTGGTTTGTGATTATCTTTCAAATTTTTTTAGAGCAATTTTTGTGAAACCATGGATAAGTCAAAAATTTGTGTTATTTTCAAATATGAGTTCTGTTGTGGAACCAGTGCAGTGCAGACAGCTTGAAATATCAAGTGTTTCTAAAGGATATGGCTAATGAATGTATAGTATACTGATGGTTTCAGTTCTGTTCTGGTAATTTTAATCTTGAAAATGAGCCACATGGGGGACCTGAGACCAAGGTGGATAACGCGCTAAAAACTGTAGTGAAAGCGAATCCATCTCAAACTATGTGTGAATTAGCAAAGTTTGACATTACTATTCCAACAATATTGAATCATGTGAAAGAAATCACCAAGGTAAAGAAAATGGATAGATGGGGACCACATGAATTAAATGAGCGTCAGAAGAGAAATCGTCTCAAAGCTTGTCTTTCTTTACTGCCACGACATCAAGGTGAACCACTTCTACACCATATTGTTACATGTGATGAAAAATGGATTCATTTTGACAATCAGGAAACCTGGTCAAACGATTACAGCAGACATCTACTGCAACCAACTGAACAAAATGATGAGGATGCTTGTGATTAAGCAGCTGAGATTAGTCAATAGAGACAGGCCAATCCTCTTGCAAGACAACTGTCAACCAAGTCGCACAAACAACGCTGCTCAAACTACAGAAGTTGGACTTGGAAACTCTCTGTCATCCACTAGATTCACCAAACCTTGCACCAATGACTACCACTTCTTCCAGGCTTTGGACCATTTCTTGCAACGAAAAATATTCAATTCTCAAAACAATCCTCAAAGATTTAGGAAATGCTAAACATCTTTTAAATCTAATAGCAATTATTTGGTTTTTACTCCCCCCACCCCCCAAGTGGAATTCTTTCCAGAATGACCAAAAAGGAGAGTTAGTAAAATATCTAAATGAACGGACCCTTGCATATTGATAATTAAAACTTTACTGGTGATTAAGATATTTCAGAGACCTCACAGGCTTTCTTATTAATTCTAAGGACTACCAACTTTGTGTATGACTGAAATTACATTACTGACCTTATTTAGAAAAAAGTTATACAAATCATTATTGTTCACTGTTTATTATATGCCATGCTCTGTGTTAGGTTTCACATATACTATTTCATTTATTCTGCACAACAAACTTTCAAAGTAGGAATTTTAGTCCCATTTTATAGATAAAGAAAAAGTCCTGTCTAAGTATACCCAAATAGTAAATGACAAACCAAGATTCAAACCTAGGACTGTCAAACTCTAAACCAAAACTTGTACAACTGTATTATACTATTGTTTGAAAAAACAAAATCAAGTACAAGAAGCTCAGTAGACTCTGTGGTTTCCTATTTTTCAGTTCAACTTGTAGACAATCTAAAACTGCCTTTCATTATTATGTCCCTAATCAAAAATTTTGATTGGGGCCTACTCACTGCCTAGGGAAGCCTGTTTCCCTGAGCCAACTCTTCCTTATTCCTCATGTGTCAATTTAAATCCTACTTCCTCAAAAAGAACTATCTTGACCTTCTAATCTAAATTAGGTCTCCCTGTTATTATTCATTCAAAGTACCCTTCTTACCCTTTCTGGCTCTTTTCATAATCTGGGTGCTGATTTATTTAAAGTTCCATTAGGACAGGGACCATGTCTGGTTTGTTCATCAAACTACCCCCAGCTCGCTCCTAGCCCTGTATATCCAAAGACTGGTTTCATGCCTGTCAAACCAAGGTGCTCTTTTGCTAAATGTATAAATGGGATGAAAGAAATAAAGCTAAAGAGTCAAGGACTTCTGGTCGGGCGTGGTGGCTCACACCTGTAATCCTACCTCTTTGGGAGGCTGAGGTGGGCGGATTGTTTGAACTCAGGAGTTCGCGACCAACCTGAGCAAGAGCGAGACCCCGTCTCTACTAAAAAATAGAAAGAAATTAGCTGGGCAACTTATATATACATATATAAAAAAAAAATTAGCCGGGAAAGTGGTGGTGCATACCTGTGGTCCCAGCTACTTGGGAGGCTGAGGCAGAAGCATTGCTTGAGCCCAGGAGTTTGAGGTTGCTGTGAGCTAGGCTGACGCCACAGCACTCTAGCCCGGGCAACACAGTGAGACTCTGTCTCAAAAAAAAAAAAAAAAAGAGTCAAGGACTTCTATAACCTGGCCCTACTGTACCTTCTCAATCACATTTTCGTTAATCAAGGTCAAGTCACTGCTCCCTATGGAGGTCTCTAATTCTCTCTGAGACTATAAATCCTACCGAGACTTTACTGTTCAGCTTAAAACGCATCTCCACCAAGAGGCCCAACCCAGAAATACTCAGCCTTCGCCATGCAAGGCTAGCAGAGTAGGCTCTGCAGGGTTAACTTACTGTTCATGCAGGTAGGTCTTAGGTCTCCACTTAGACCTGTACTGTGTAATGAAGTAGTTACTGGGCATGTGTGGCCATTATGTATAAATCAAATAAAATTAAATAAAATTTAAAAGTCAGTTCCTCATTTGCATTAGGTACATTTCAAGTGTTCAACAGCTATAAGGGCTAGAGAGAAGCATACCGAACATCACAGATATAGAAAATTTCCATCATCACAAAAATTTCTGAGTGCCATACAGTGAAGATGGTACCTATAACACCTCATAAACAGTGACAGCTCAATAAATATTTAATAGAGTAATGAAAAATAACTTGCTGGATAAGAGAACTTTAACATGACCCTAATTACATTGTAGACAGTTGTCTTCCACATTAGCACAGGGTCTACACATTAAGTTAATGCCTGTTGCTAGGTCACACCTTCCGTTTAGAGAAGCCAAGACAATTCTCTAATAGCCAACTATACAAACAACATTTGTACGGTATTTATCCGGTTTATAAAGGACTTCACATTCTTCAATCATTTGGCTAATATATTTTTGGTGAGGAGCACAGGGATTCAGGTTAAGTCTAACATTTACCTAGTGGCAATTAAGTGCCACAGTGTGAGGTGATTTTCCTGTATTTTCATCAGCCTCACAAGATCAAGATGAAACTGAGGCTGAAAGACAGTACCTATTCACATCGAACAGGAACAAAACCCACATCTCACCCACTGTATCTTCGATTCCTTCTGGCTAGGTATTTCTACATAAAGTCAATATATTTAATAGAGTGGACACTGGCTAATAAAATTACAATCTATCTTCGTATTTGGAGAAAAGAGGAAAAAGGTTAAAAATGAAAAACTTTTATAATACTGAAAGTTTAATTAGATACTGTAAAATTAGACACTAACTTTAAAGATACCGCATTTTTTCCCTTTTAATTAGAAATAAAGCCACTTTATTTTGGGAGTAAAAGGGCTAGATTTGGAAAGCCCAAATTATAAGACATTTTAAAAGATGAAGAGTAATATTATTGAAGACAGTTTTACAGTAGGGAATATATACTAAAATATGGCTGATGACTTATTAGGTTAAGCTATTTAAATGTTTCAGACCCATATTACAAATCGTTTAAAATTATTTCAACGCCCAACTTATCTCACTTTTAAATTCTGAATGACCCAAATGCTTATTAATAACTAAGTTATATATTGATAAAGAATATATTAATGAGATTTCACAGTAAAAAAAAAATTACTAAGGGTGTGGCATTAAAGTCCTTTAAGAGTTTTGGTAAGTGTCATCCAGAAGAACTGGGACATGTTCCAAACTGCACTGTCAACCTGCCAAGCCAGTGACCACTCAATCTCAGTTTCTTCAAATATGAAATAACGATGCTTTATTTAGTCTACCACAAAGAAGAGAAACTAAGATGATTACTGCATTTTTATTAGACTTCTAAATTCTGCTATAATTTCTTTTAGAGAAATAACACCAACGATGAGAAAACAGGCCCTACATTTGTCCAACCTTTTTTCTTTTGAGGATGTCTCTTATTTGCACTAAAGCTCCCATTCTTAAGACAGGACTGAAAGACGGATACACAACAAGGCATCAAAGCATTCTTCAGAAGGCCCAGAAACCACTATGGATACTGCCAGGAAATCATTCCAAATACTCTCATTTTGAAAAAGGCTGCAGTTATAAAGCGAAGGGAAGTGGATGCTGTCAGAGGTGGCAGGTGTGTTTTGAGGCCAGCAGTGTTTTGTTTTTTAATGAGACACAGTTGCAGGTCTCCAATTGTGTGCCACAGGGGAGCAAGACATCTGAGGGTTTCTTTTATAATCATCACCTTGGAGGAAAAAAACACTTCTAAGATGTAGGTCTGGCAACTCTTTTAGGCAGAAAAGCTGAAGGGGTTAGAATGTTTAAAAAAATAATTCACATGTTCCAGTCTAAAGAAGAAAACATTAAAAATAAACTCCAAAAACAAGAGATAAAGTGAAAACAATGCGAAACTGGATTCCATATTTCTTTCCTTTGGAAAGGAGTAGGAATGGGAAAGCAGTTACATTCTGCTTCTTACTCCTTTCTATAATGTTGTAGATCTCTCTCTCTCTCCCTTTTAATAGCTTCCTTTTCAATGGTTACATAAAAGCAGAAGTGTCAGAAAGAGTAAAGACTCTGGTGGTATATTCCCAGAGTACTCCAAGAAAAAGGAAAGAGGAAGGTATTACATGTGCCAGCCCTGTAGTGTCCTGCTGAGGAAGGCAGCAGTGTTGGGATAAAAATGAGTTTATATGTTCCCTGTAACTATGAATCAGCTTATGCTAATAAGTGTCAAGGCTTCATCTGCTTTATCCCAGACTCCACACTGTGCCCACAGAAGCTTCTCTTCAGAACGCTGTTCACCTTCAAAACACAGTATTTTATCAGTTACTTTACAATCGTGTGATAAGTAAGGAGAAAGCGAAAAGCAGCCTCAAACTACCCTCAGTTACTAAACGGAGGGGGTTTTGGCCCATTAGGAGTAAGAGGATCGGTAACCCCTTCTTGCCAATGGCCGGGATGAACCTCAAAAGAGTTGTGTTTACAATGCACACACAGACCCATACTGTTGTGTGTGCCCGTGTACCTTAAAGAGATGTCGGACATGTACCTACGGGGGAAGTCTTTGGAGTTTCGTGAACTCCAGGGAAAGGGTAGGGAGGGAGAGCGAAACAAAGTCGTTCCGATTTGAATTTCCGAGGTCACTTCTAGGGACTCGCCGGGGAGTGAGTCCCGGTGGCGGAAAGCCGGCACAGCGGCGGCCGACAACGGTCCGCCCCGACCTCACTCTGCCTCCGCCCGAGAAGGGCGAGTGGGCCAGGACCCGCGGTCAGCCCGCCGCCTGAGGTCGGCTCGAGGCGTGGCTCCGCCCTCGCCCACCCCCGACGACCCCCGGAGGCGGCGGAGACGCGCGACTCACATGTGCGGGTTCCTCCTGAAGGCGTTGGTGATGTCCTTCACCACCCGCTGCACCAGCACCGCCACCTCCTCGCTGGTCTCGGCCATGTTGGCGGCAGCCGCGGCGGCTCCGGCGCGCCGCCGGGAAAGCCGGGAGCCGGCAGGAGTTCCCCGGGGAGCGCGCGCGTGTGCACTGGTTTGGCCGCGCTTCCGCCGCCGAGGCCGCCGCCGAGCACTTCCGGGTCAGCCCGCCGCCGGCGGGGACGTGGCGTGTGCCGCGTAGGGCTGGCGGCTGTCTGGGGCGTGTCTGACTTTGCCTCGGCGCCGGTAATCCAGTTTGTCAGCGTCGAATAGGATGCTGTAGATTGATTTGCAAAGTTACCCGAGGCCGCTGATTTTATTATTTTATTTTAATTTTTAGTCTACTCGGAACCCAAGGAGGAAGAGGTCCTCAAGACACTCCCCGAGAGCCAGAGACCGGCCTGAACCCCCCAGGCAGGTCCCCGGGAGTTCCAGGAGGAAAGTTAACTGGTGGTGCAGGCCTCTTGGACAGTTGGTCCTCAAGCGTTTTGAGAGCTTGTTCGATTTATTTTCCCGGCCAGAGGGATGAGGAGGTCCAGAGACTTCGCAGCGGAATGAGTCCCTATTTGACCGTGTTGGTGACCTCCTTTTGTACCTGCGTGCCAATTTTGGCCTCTGAAATTAAAAGGAGCCCTTTTTAAAAAAAAAAGTTAATTAAAAATTTTAAATGAATTCATTAAAGGAAGGCCAATGAAAGGGAAGAAAAGTTATTTGCTGTCTGGCAATAGGAAGTAGAAGTTAAATAGATTTTCTACTTCATTTTTGAACATTACTTCAGTTGTGGAGTAAAAAATATCAAGGCCTTGACGGAATTTACTCACAATCGCAATATATCTTGCTACAAATAATTTTTGTAGGAAAAACCAGGTTTCTAGTACATTTGGATTTTGAAATGTCATAATTCAGGTTTTCTTTTGCCCCTCTGTGATAGAAAAATCTTGTTTTAAGTTGTTTTTTCTTTTCAGCCTTGAAATCTATATCTTTTAAGAACTGTTTTTTTAAAAGCTAGTTTATGGTATGTTTAATGTGAACATATGTGGACGATTAAAGGAGGGATTCTGATTGTGAAAGTAAAAACCATCCTTTGGGGATGTAGAATGAATTAAATGAGAAATATAAATGAAAAATAGAAATTAACTGTACCCAATGGTCAATATTACCTATGGATTTATTTATAAAGTCTGCTCGTTGGCCTGGTTTTAAAAGAAGTGAGAGGCGGGGCATGCTGGCTCACGCCTGTAATCCTAGCACTCTGGGAGGCCCAGGCGTGAGGATAGGTCGAGGTCAGCAGTTCCAGACGTATTTAAAATGGATAATTTAAATTCTTTGTCTAGTAAGTTCAACATTTGGTCTTCTACAAGGACATTTTTTTTAACTCCCTTTTCCCCCGTGTATGAACCATACTTCCTTATTTATTTGCATGTGTCATGATTTTTTTTTGAAACTTGGACATTTTCAATAATATATGAAAACTCTGAAAATCAAATTCTCCCTCCTCCTCAGGGTTTGTTGTTGATTGCTGCTTATTGTAGTGGGTATTGTTTATGTAGGGACTTTTCCAAATTAATATGATAAAGTCTGTATTCTTTGTCATGTGTTGCCATTGAAGTTTCTACTTAGTTAGGTTAGTGACCAGGTAATGATTGGATAGTGATTTCCTCATGTGTCTGGAACCAATAAGGTTCCCAGTCTTTTCTGAGAGACTCTATGGACCTGTCAGTAGCATGCCTTCAACACTTTGCCAGGAAGTTAACAACTCTGACTTACCTTCACTTCCTCCATTCACAGAGCCTCAATATTGGCACATTCTAGTACAGTGTCTTTTTGATAAAATGACTTTTTTTCCTTTAGGTAAATACCCAGTAGTGGGATTGCTGGATCAAATGGTAGGTCTACTTTTAGTTCCTTGAGGAATCTTCATACTATTTTTCAGAGGTTGTACTAGTTTGCAGTCCCACCAACAGTGTATAACTGTTCATTTCTCTCCGCATTCATGCAAGCATCTATTGTTTTGGGACATTTTGATAAAAGCCATTCTTACTGGGGTTAGGTGATATCTAATGGTGGTTTTTGATTCACATTTCTCTGATGACTAGAGACATTGAGTATTTTTTCATATGTTTATTGGCCATTAGTCTATCTTGTTTTGAAAAGCTTCTGTGTATGTCTTTTGCCCTCTTTTTAATGGGGTTGTTTAATTTTTTTCTTGGTGATTTGCTTGAGTTTTTTATAGATTCTGATTATTAGCCTTTTATTGGGTATGTAGCATGCAGATATTTTCCCTCATTCTGTAGGTTGTCTGTTTGCTCTGTTGATTGTTTTCTTGGCTGTGCAGAAGCTTTTTGGACAGCTGGCTTTTAGCCACTTTTCTAATGCACGAAAATAATTTTAATGGTTGTTAACAAAATCATACAGTCTTGAACACCTTCCTGTATTTCATAAACTCCAGTTAAAATGACTTTATGTGTGACTTGATCAAATTTAATCTTTTGCTGATGAAAACGAATAAGTTCTGTATAAGAAAGTTCAAATCAAATATAAAAAATGTATTTCATTTAAAATAGTTTAATATTTTTCTCCCCAAATTTTTGACACTATTTAATTCTGAATTAAAGAATTTTTGACACTATTTAATTCTGACATTGCACCAAGTTCTATAAGCTTTCTTATAATCATTTTTTTATTGTTACAATCTTTAGATAAGTCCGTGGGATACTTACAAGTCAATACCAACATCAAGAATGGATTGTTCTTTCTTACCAGCTTTAACTGAGCTGACAGCTGTCTTCCATTTCAACAAGAACAGTGTTATTTCATAAATATTTTTTTCAAGAAGAATGAGTGAAGTCATTTTAAAAATTAATTTGACACCCTTCTTTGAAAGATCAAAGCTCTAAATCAGTATCATCCTAATAAGGGAGATATAACTTAAACACAATATATTTCACCATTACTATTTTGAAATTTTAAAAAGGAAAAAGAAAAAATAATTTCAGACTTTTATTTCATAAATTATATTTGGAAAAATATAAACTGCTCTCTGACTCATTTTAGACTATGTAACTAAGACTTTTTCATTCTAAATTATAAACTAGAATTGGAACTCAATGCCATGCAATTTAATTCCTTTGTTTTTAAGGGTAGGCAATTGTATGTTTTGTGCCATTGGCCTTTTTTTCATACCTAAATATGGAGAAAGAATGGAAAGGGAGATTAGAGTTGAAAGTCTTTCTTTCTATGTCCTATTTTTAAAATTTCTCTTTTTGTTTCTAAAGGTTCCATATAGGGTAGGCTGCAAACATTAAGCTCTGAAGAAAATGCAAAGTGAAGGCACAGATACATTTAATGAGCTGTTTTGAAGAGTAACTTTATTTTTCCTGGTAGATGATTGATTGATTTGGTTGTTTTTGGAAAATCACATTAGGTTGCTGACTGTATTGTGTTTTTTAATTGATGCATTTATTCAACAAATATTTGTTAAGTGCTTAGTATGTTTCAGCCACCATACTAGGCACTGGGGACAGTTCTTATGGATAGTCTTGTAAGTTTTTTTCTCATTTAAGAATTTCTTCATTATTTTATTAGACATTAGCTACCTTTTTTTGCATTGTTTTAGTTCATTTGCTTCCATTTTTCCATGTTAGGAGCCAACATAATTTTGTAAACATGTAGTTGGATCTTATTTTCTTATCCACTATGACAGTCTCTGTCTTTTAATTGCCATACTTAAACGACTGATGCTTAAAGTCAGACCATTGATGTTTAAAGTGACTATTGATATAGGTAGATAAATAGCTACCATATTTGTTATTGTTTTCTGTTTGTTACCCATGTTCTTTGCTGCTGCTGCTTTTTTTTTATCTTTCACTCTTTTTCTGCCTTCTCTAATTTTAATGGAACATTTTATATGATCCCATTTTCTCTCCTCTCATGGCATATTATATTAGTTTGGTGAGGCTGTCATAACAAAATACTACAGACTGGGTAGCTTAAACAACAGAAATTTATTTTCTCAAAGTTCTGGAGGCTAGAAGTCCAAAAGCAAGATGTTGACAAGGTTGGTTTCTTCTGAGGCCTCTCTCCTTGCTTGTAGATGGCTGCTTTCTTGTGTCTTCCCTCTGTGTATACACATGCCTAGTGTCTCTCTGTGTATCCAAATGTCCTCTTCTTAAAAGGACACCAATCATATTAGATTAGGGTTCACCCTAATGCTCTCACTTTAACTTAATTATCTCTGTAAATGCCCTATCTCCTACTAAAATCACATTCTGAGGTACTGGGGATTAGGGTTTCAACATAAATTTTGGGGAGATATGTTTAGAATATAATACATATAAATTCTTCTTCTTTTTTATTTATTTTTTGAGAGACAAGGTCTTTTTCTGTTGCCCAGGTTGGAGTACAGTGGTGGGATCATAGCTCAATGTAACCTTGAATTCCTGGGCTCAAGGGATTCTCCCACCCCAGCCTCCCAAGCAGCTGGGACTACAGGTGTGTGCCACCATACCCCACTAGTTTTCTTAATTTTTTATAGAGACAGGGTCTTTCTATGTTGCCCAGACTGGTCTCAAACTCCTGGCTTCAAGCAGTCCTCCTGTCTTGGCCTCCTAAAATGCTGGGATTACAGACATGAGCTACTGTGGCTGGCCAAATCATACTTCTTTTTAAACTTGTTTGTTAGTGGTTGTCCTATAATATATGTTTACACCTAATCAAAGTCCACTCTCAATAGCACTATACTGCTTAAAGGTAGTACAAAAATACCTCATAACAATATATTCCCAATTCCTTCCTCCTGTACCTTATAACATTGCTGTTATTTGACTTACTCATAAGTGATAATCACTGAATACGATGTTGCTATTATTATTCTGCATAAACTTATTTTTATAGCAATTAAGAATAGGAAAAATAAAATATTTCATTTTACTTTCATTTATTTATTCTCTAAGGCTCTTCCTTTTGTTATGTAGATCAATGTTCCTGACCTATATCGTTTTACTGGTCTCTAGAGAACTTCTTTTAACATGACTAATTTCCTAAATTTCTATTTGAGAGATTCCCTATTTCTCCTTGGTTTTGAAGGATAATTTCACTGGATACAAAATCCTAGTTTGGTGGATTTTATTCTTTCAACACTTTAAATATTTCATTTCACTCTCTTCTTACTTGCATTTTTCCTAAAGAGAAGTCTGATGTAATTCTTATTATTGCTCCTCTATGGATAAGGTGTCCCATCCCCACCCCCTACCCCCACTTCTTTCAAGATTTTCTCTTTGTCTTTGGTTTTCTACAGTTTGAATAAGAGATACCTCAGTATAGTTTTTTGTTATTTATCCTGCTTGTTCTCTGAGCTTCTTGGATCTATGGTTATGTGTCTGTCATCAATTTTGGAAAATTCTCAGCCATTATTATGTCAAACCTTTCCTCTGGTCCTTTTGCTCTTCTTATTTTGGTATTCCTATTATGCATATGTTATACCCTTTGTAGTTGTCCCACAGATCAAGATAACATTCCAACATTTTGAAATGCCAAGAAATAAGTTTTTTCAAGAATAAAGGTAAACTGAAAGTTGGTTTTAGGAACCTTGGTTCTACTTCGTTTGTTCATCCATTTATTCATTCATTCAACATATTTTTTTACTGAATGCCTACTTTGTGTCAGTTCTAAGAGCTTTTATTTAATGACATGGCCTTGTATGTATTATGGCCCTTGAGCATTTCTCAGCTGTGACAACTTCATCTCTTTGGTGATGGACCAGAAATTAATAGCTCAATGTTTTGTCATTCATTTTGAGGATTTAACAGAAACCAATTGGAAGAAAAATCATGTAAAAGTCTACAATGACATGTTCAGCTTTTCTGTGGAAAAAATAAATATAGAATTGGTGATATTATTTACTATTACTGCATTTTGCTTTTGAAGGAGAAGCAGCTGTGTGGTCACGAAAATCCATCAAAAAGTAAAAAGTGTAAATGACTATGCAACATTTGCAGGTTAAATACAGTTTTTTAAATGATAAAGACGTCCAATGATGGGGAAATATGTTTATGTATTTTAATGATTTACCATTAAAAGGACAAGTTTAAAAGAAGAAAATGAACACCACCACAGATGGCTTAATTTTACCCCTTGAACATAGTTCTTTTTGCCATATGGAGTCATGCATGAACAGCAGCCCATTCTTCAGTCTGTACATACCAAAAGAGAACTCTTAAGAGGAACAATCTGTATTAATAATGAACACAAACACAGAATTGCTAAATATTTTGATTAATGTTCTTGGCTCTAAAATTGCTGCATTGGAAGGGCTTTTAATATCTATGAATATCCCTTCATTCTGAGGGGTTAAGAAATTGTATGCCTAAGATGGGTCTCTCTCTGCAGCCAGGAAAATGTAGTTTAATTTTCTAGTGTTATACTTTACAAAAGAACAACTGTACAAACTCAGGGATATCTTGCTTTGTGTCATAGAATATCTCTGAAAAGCCAGGTTGCATGTAACTCAGCCATTACATTTGAAATATATCTTAAATATACTGTGGAAAAGCTAAAAACAACATGTAAAGTCCTTTTGCAGTCTGTGGAAATCACTAATAATTTCCTCATCTTGTGGGCTTTGATTTTTAAAATTATAAATACTATGTGCAAAGCATCATATTCTATTCAAGGGCAAGGTGCTCCATATAGCTAGAATTATTTTATATGATTGAGGTCTACATTTCTAAGTTCTAGTATTTTTAAACAATGTTAAGGCCTATACATTTACTATTCTGGAAAATGCAGGCTCTGGAGGCAAACTACATGATTTCAAAATCCAGAATCTACAATTTAGTAACTCTGACCACTTCTATAAAATGAATATAGCACTTGAAAGATTTATTGTGCATAGTAAATAGGACAATGCATGGAAGTACTTAGCACAATACCTGGTCTAATATATATTAATTACTCCCATTTGCCACACAGTTTTAAATGAAAAATACAGATTGTAGAAAGTAATTATCCCATTGGTATTTAACAATATGCATAAAATATATTTTTTCTGTTCTCTTAATTTTTAAAATGATTATAGCAATAAAAGCCAATGGTACATAAAAAATCAAGTAAACTGGTAGAGAAAGTTTAAATTAAAAGTAAAGTCTATGCTACAATATTGATGAGCCTCGAAAACATTTTGCTAAAAGAGGCCAGTTCCAAAGGACATGTTGCATAATTCCATTTATATGAAATATCTTGAATACATAACTCCTGAATAAGCAGAAAGATTAGAGGCTACCTAGGGTTAGGAGGGAGATAATGGATAAAGGGGGTGGAATTTATGTTTGAGGTGATAAAAATGTTCTAAAATTGACTATGGTTATGGATGCACAATTGTGTGAATATCCCAGAAGTCATTGATCTACACACTATAAAAGGGCAAATTTGGCTTGTGAATTATATCTGAAGCTATTTTTTTACAAAAGTAAAGTCTGCTACTCCATACTCTACTCCCACTCCCAGGCCTGCTGCTCACAGTATCCACTTTTAGTTCTTTTGGGAGTTCTTGACTTATCCACTTTGGACTGTGTCTCTTGACCCCCTATAAGAATTCTTCCTCATATATCTACCATCATTCCTGCATCCTCCTTTTCCTGATTTTTATAGTGTTTTTATTTATTTATTTCATATCTGAGTTTCTTCCCTGCCTGCCCCTTCTCTCTCTCTCTGCATACACCACACATACAAGAAAAATCTAAATATATGTGTACTTCAATATATAAATAGTATTTATCTCTGAGATGAGGGATGTGGATAATTAATTTTCCCCTTTTGTTTCTCTATATTTACTCATTTTCAATAACTATTAGGTGTTAATTATGTAATTGAATATAACTAAATCAACTATCATGGATATTGGTGAAAATATTTAGAAGATTAAATACTTGACCTTTGTCATTAGGCAGAATTCTCAGCCTATTTCCCCTTTCCTTGATAATATTGATTATGCAGGTCATACCTCCAGGCCAAGCTTCCTCCTAACCTCTACACAACTTCCAGAGTGATTTTTCCAATACACAAATATGATTTGTGTCAATCCTATGCTTAAAAGCATTGAGTTCCTCTTCATCACCCATTAAAGACATATTCTTGCTCATGACACAGGAGGCTTTCATAGTCCAACGCAACTCACTGTTTTCAGAGTTAATTCTTAATGTTAGACCCTGTGCTAGAGTTACAATGAAAAATGAGAAATGGATCTTATTGTAAGGTTTTTGGATGGCCGGTGCCAGAGAAAGAAAGACGAGCAGAGTTGAAAGGGGTAAGCAACGAGGCTTTATTTGAGCGCTCCCGGGCTAGGGTAACGGGTCCCAAGAGAGGGGCCTGGGTGGGGTTCACGGGTCCCGAGAGAGGGGCCTGAGAAGTCGCACCGCTCAGAAGTTTTGTGTGGGCATATATATGTTTTAGAGCTGGGGGATGGGGGTTTTTCAGTTCCGTTACAGTTTTAGGGTGGGTATTGAGAACTAGGAGGGACTGGTGGTATGTATGCATTCCAGGAACTGAGACCCTTATCAGGGTAATCCATCCAGGTGTGGCTATTTTTAATTTAGCTGTGCCTTGCAGGCATGGTTTTTGGCAGGTCTCGTGGGCTGCTGCTTTTTTTCATTAGGGAGGGGAGGGGTGCCCGCCACCAACCTTACACTTATAACCTTGGAAGTTCACTGATTGTGAACTTGTGCTGCTGCTCCATAGCTAAAATGGCCTGGTTAGTGCATAGAGCAGGAATCACCATGGCATTTCAGAATCCTGTGTTACTATGTCCAATGAACAAATAAAGACTCATCATCTGTTATCTGTTTTAGTTAAAATAAGGAAGCCAAGAACTGCTCTGGGAATAGGATATGGGTATCAGGAAAATGAGCTTTGAAAAACAGGAGGAGGAAAAGGAGGCTCTGCTGATAATAATGTCACTCTTATGTATGCGGGTTAATTGCTGAATAATTATAATCTATGTTGTATGGCGTTTTGGAGCCTACAGGGGCTTTTATGCAAAAATACCATCTCTTACCCATCTACTTTATTTAGCTCTTGAAACAACTCTGAGATCTTACTGATATTCTCAATTAACATATAAAGAGTGAGACTCAGATTAAATTATTGACTCTAGATTACATAGCAAATTAAGTCAGACTTCACCCTCTCTCCAGATTCTATCATCATCATGGATAAAATATGAGAGATTACTGTCTGATCTAAGGGCAAAGAAGTGGAAAGATGTAGGATTTCAGTTTCTGGAACTGAAGGCTACCACAAAGGAACCTCTTGGAACTGTTGTGCTCCTTATTGTGACAAAAACCAAAGCAACAGGTTATTATTCTGTTTACCTTGTGCCTAGCACTCTGCTAAATGATTTACATATATTAATGAATTTAATCCTCAGCAACTCTGAATAGCTGCTACTTTTTCTCCATTGTCTAGATGAGGAAAGCAAGGCTTAGATAAGTGGCTTAGCCCAAAGTCACACAATGAGTAAGCAAATGGCACGGCTGGGACTTGAACCCATGACAGTGCCCATGATCTGTTGAGCTGCACAGTCCAGTACATGCCTTTACTAAGAGAATGGTTAGAAGTTTTTTTTTTCCTTTTTAAAATCTAGGATAGCTGTTTCTAGAATTTTGGATGTCACACATCAACTTTTTACAGTGTCCCTTTTCTCTTTGGTTCAGACATCCTGATTAAGTGGGTGGATGGCTATGACGACAACTTGTTCCTGCTGTGATTTTCCTCATGTTTTCAACCTTATCTTCTTAGTGCCCTTATGTTACCAAGCCATTGCAATTGTTTGTAATCAGCTTATTATTTAGCTTTAGTATGAAAATACAAGAAAATGAGACTTTTATAGTAAAAGGAGTAGAAGGAACACCCAAATCAGAATCTGAAAATCTGATTTCCAGTCCCAATTCTGCCTTTTGTAGCTGTGTGTCCTTGGTCAAACCTTTTTAACTTTGTTGAGGTGACTTTTTTTTCTTTTAACTTTAAATTGTCAATAACCGTTGCCCTTGTGCCTCCCCTTATAGAACATATAGAAACAAAACTGATTAGTGATGAATTTATTAAAAACAAAACAGCCCAAAGCACCTGTATCTTGAATTCTCTCACTTATAAATCAACTTATAAGAAAACCCTAAGAGTACTGTGTAAGAATATTTTTAAAAATTTCATTGATTTATCTCTAAAAATTTGAGCCCAACTCATCTCTTTTTTAATTTGTAGGTTTTGGTTTTCAAATAGAAGATAGTTTTTCTTTAAATAGCAGAAAGTGTTGCAATCTCTTTATGTAAAAGGAGATATTTGAGGCATACTCAGAGGGAAATGACTCTTGAACACATCTTCCCTGTCTTTCAGTTCGTGAATTATAATTATGACAGTTAAGTAGGTGTAAATTCTTTAGTTGTTATCAGAGCCCTGATTGCTGATTTCCCCACCAATGCATATTTTGAGAAGCCAGGAATATTTTCTCTCCTCAGTCCTCCCTTGCAGTTCTTTATTTTATGGCTCTAAACAGTACCCTTGTTTCTTGCAGCAGCATCTTAAAGCTGGAATCACTTTGACCTTGGCCAGAGCAAACAGATCAATGAAATGGAGCTGAATGACAGAGGCAATACAACATTGACAACATTCGTTTTTCCCCTTCAGTGCTTTTGCCCCTCCATTCTTTCCCCCTGACTCTTTGACTCTCTTCCACTTCTCATGGGCTGGGAGAAGTTCTTTACATGTTTGGCTGGAGATTTGGATTTGGTGGTCATTGGTGTGAATATAATAGCTGTGAGTGATGATGTTGTCATCCAGGGAGAGAGAATAAATGTGAAAGAGAAGGATGCCATCAATAGGGCAAAGCTCTGCATGAAAGTCCTCATTTCTCCTGTCAATTTTAATGTATTGCCCAAATAATTTTCTCGTTGGTATTTGAAAAGCTTTCATTAGCTAAATATATAAATGCACACATAAATAAAGCTGACATTTACCATAAAATTAAAAGGCTCAAGATCTTTGAAAAGAATGAGTGGATATATACACCTGATCTCTGGGTGAGAGGTCTTTCTAAACATGTTACCCAAAGCAGAAAACATTCTATTAGTAGAAGATACATCTATATATATTCTGTATTCCCTCTCTCTCTCTCTATCTTCTATGAATCTTTTTTCTTAAGGTAGAAAAAATAATTATATCTGTTCTATGTATAGACAAACAATAAAATAAGAAAAAGACTTAGTAATACATATAACAGAATCAAAATTTTTAATGTATAAATAGCCCTATATTATTAAGAAAATGGTAAATAATGCAATAAATGCCTAATGAATATTATTGTTCAAAAGGGAAGTCTTTTTTTAAAGAGGGAAATGTATTATTTTGCTTTTGTAATTAAAGTATGCTTAATTAGTAACAAAAGTGGAGACATTAGGGGAAAACAGATCAGGATAAGGAGAGATTGCAGAGCGTTTATTGGAGTTCAGATTAATGGAGCTGATGGTACAATTAGATTAAACTGTTGACATCCGTTCTCAGTGGTATCAGTTATTCCTCAAGTTAGTGATATTATAATAGAAAATCCGCAGGCAAACAGATCAAAGAGTAATTGGAGCTGGAGCAATGTACCATATAATTTTTCCACCTTAAGGGAAGGTGTGGGGATGAATTTGCAAGAGGTCTGGGACATAGATTATAATATGCAATTACAAGGGAATGGTCTTGGGTTGTCACAAAACTTAAGAAACTTCTAAGGAGCTAGAGTCCTTGATTCTTGGGATAATGAAGATGATGTTAATGCGAATGATGAATGTTTCATGAATTCATATTGCCTCATGTATTGTACTGAGTGGTCAGCGTGCTTGGAAGAAACTTGTGGACTTGGCAACCATACAGGGAATTCTGAAATGGTGGCTCTTGTAAACTAGCTGGAGTTTTTAGTATTGGTGTCAGCCTGCTGCTTGGATTCCTTTTCCATTATTTTGCTTTGCTTTTTTGCTGCCACCAAGAAAAGTTGTGTTCTCCCAAAGAAGTTACAAAAGATATAATAGAATATTAGCAGCACATATGAGAAAATGTTAATGCAAACTGGTAGTCAAAGAAATGGGGTTTTAAATAATAGTTTCTCACCAAACAAATTGTCAATTTTTTAAAAAATATTAAGACTCATTATTATCAAATACTGTTTATTGTCTACACAGATCCACCTCACCCCAACTTCCTTAACTGGCAGAATCCCCATGTGATTCAACTCTAGGGTAAAATCCAGATTGGTTTAAGGCTTAGATATAAATAATTGCAGTTAGTTCTGGTCCTCTTGTCAATGACTGGTTTAGGAGATGGCATGTCACCCATTTCTAGCCAATGAGACCTGAGGAAGTCTGCTATCAGGCTCCTGGATTTCCTCTTCCTAGGAAGGAGACACCAGAAGTGATGATCCATCTTTACTTCTGGTTATGGTCTTGCTGGACGTACAGCCCAGAACTGTTCAGTTATCTTGTAAACCTGAGGGGAGTCAGCCTCAGTGCAAAGTAGAGAGAAGAAAATTGACATTATTGAGCCATTGAATCAAGCAGTTCTGAAAACTGCTATACCATTGGCCCTTTGCTAAATGTCATGTTTTTCCATATTAACTGGTCTCCATTGGGGGGGTTCTCTGTTCCTCTCAGCTGAATGCAATCTTATATAACATATATGGTGTATATATGAACTTTAGTTCACTGCTATTGGAAAATCAATTCTTTTAATATTCTTAGAGGGAAATTTGATGAAACATAAAAAGGTTTTAATCTAGCAAAGTCACTTTAGTAATTTTAATAATCATATATTAGATTCAAGTTTTTATATGGTAATATTGCTTATAATGATGAAAAATAGTAAAAACTAAATTTTCATTAGTAAGGGAAAATGATTAGATTTTGTAATATTCAAAGAATGCCATACTCCTTTTTACCAATCAAATTAAAAATTGTTTAAAATCAGGTAATCTGTTTATGCCCATTACGATTGTATGTGCATGTAACAAAACCTGTTACCAGAAAGAAAATATGATTTTAGTTGATCGTGAATATACCTCCCATTTATCTATGTATGAAACATTTTTTGAGTGTCAACAATGTGCCAGGCATTCTCCTAGGTGCTGGAGATATAGTGGGTCAATGAAAAGTAAATCCTTGGACTCATAGAGATTATATTCCAGAGAGGAAGACAATAAGCAGGCAAAGTAAAAAGGTAGTTTGGGTTTTCAAACAAAGGAAAAAAAAATAGGGTTGTGTGATGGAGAGTAAACGGGTTGGTAGATGGGGTGACTGTAGATCAAGCAGTCAGGGAGGCTCTTTCTGGGACAGTACATGGTAGATGAGAAGAGCTGTCCATGCCAGAAATGAGAAGACTGGTCAAGGAGGTGGAACAGTAAAAACAAAAGATCTAATGTAGAAAAAGAACCCAGCGTGCCATGGGAGCAGAAATGATGCCACCACGATTGGTGCAGAGTGATGGAGGGGGAGAGTATTGTGAAATGGAGTTGGAGAGGTCTGCAGGATCTCATTCATGTGTAAAGGCTTGTAAGCCACTTAGCAATTGGGTTTTATTGCAAGAGCCCTAGGAAGCCATTGAATGATTTTAAGCTGGGAGATGAAATGATGTGACTATCACTCTCTGGCTGCTGTGAGGAGAATGGATTGTAGTAGGAGCAGGAAGAACACTTAAGAGTCTATGGACAGGCCGGGCGCGGTGGCTCACGCCTGTAATCCTAGCACTCTGGGAGGCCGAGGCGGGTGCATTGTTTGAGCTCAGGAGTCCGAGACCAGCCTGAGGAAGAGCAAGACCCCGTTTCTACCAAAAAAAAATAGAAAGAAATTATATGGACAGCTAAAAATATATAGAAAAATTAGCCGGGCACGGTGGCACATGCCTATAGTCCCAGCTACTCGGGAGGCTGAGGCAGAAGGATTGCTGGAGCCCAGGAGTTTGAGGTTGCTGTGAGCTAGGCTGATGCCACGGCACTCTAGCCTGGGCAACAGAGTGAGACTCTGTCTTAAAAAAAAAAAAAAAAAGAGTCTATGGACAGATGGGAGATGGCAATAATGGCAGTAATTTGGAGAAAAGTGGACCACATAAAGATATATTTTGGAGGTAAAATGAATAACTTTTTCTAACAGATTATATTGGTGGTGATGAGCGCAATAGTTAAACGAGTGAAAATTTCAAAATAAGTAGTTACATATATGTCTGGAGTTTAGGGATAAAGTCTACACTGAATATAAATATCCAGAAAATGGGGCAAAATATTGATTTACTTCTCCCACTGAGTCACCTATTGCTCTATATAGAGTCTTTCTCAGATGAACATCCAACGGTCAATTTTTATTTTCCTTTGTCCCTGCCCAGGTCTTTTTCTGTTACTCTTTTTCCCCAAGGCCCCTCATCTATCCTAGAGAGACTGGGTCACATCCTTCAGGTTTTGTGTATCACTGGTCCTTGGGATGCTTTTTGGTAAAATGTTTATAAGACAGGCAAACTTTTCCTTTAGCAAAACTGGTTGTGTTCACAGTTGGAAAAAGGTAGAAAGGAAAGAAAGGCCAAGAGAACAGGAAAAGACCTCCCCAAATATTATGCTCATAACAAAGAGAATATGGGGAAATCAGCACATTAGACACTGCTGGAGGGAGTATACATTCTTACAACCTTTCTGGAAGACTATTTGTTGTAAAGATCAAAAGTTACAAAGATGTGCTTAGCTTTTTTTTTTTTTTTTTCCTTTTTTTGAGACAGAGTCTCACTCTGTTGCCCAGACTAGAGTGCCGTGGCGTCAGCCTAGCTCACAGCAACCTCAAAGTCCTGGGCTCAAGCAATCCTCCTGCCTCAGCCTCCCAAGTAGCTGGGACTACAGGCATGTGCCACCATGCCCAGCTAATTTTTCTATATATATTTTTAGCTGTCCATATAATTTCTTCCTATTTTTAGTAGAGATGGGGGTCTTGCTCTTGCTCAGGCTGGTCTTGCTCTTGCTCAGGCTGGTCTCGAACTCCTGACCTTGAGCGATCCTCCCACCTCAGCCTCCCAGAGTGCTAGGATTACAGGCGTGAGCCACCCCGTCCGGCCTGTGCTTAGCTTTTGATCCATAAATTCAATTTCTACTTTTTTTCACATGGAAATCATCATGCATGCATGAAAATATTTAGTTACAAGGATGATGATAATGACAGCATTCCTTATAATAATTAAAAATATTACATCTAATATTTTTATATTATATCTAATAATCTCATATGTATTATATCTAACGTAACAATAGGAGATATTTTATGGATTACTGAAACAATGAAATATTCCCCAGTCATGAACAGGGGAATGTTAACATTGCAGAAAAATGTTAAGATATCGTTGAGAAAGAAAGTTACAAAATGGTGTATATATTGTAATTACATAACAACAATAAAAAGGTTAGAAGATTTTATATGAAAATATTAATAGTGTTACTGGTATTAATAGTGACCTACCTTCCTATTTTCTACAATGTACATATATAAGCTTTAAAGAAATCTTAAGTAAAAAAGAAAATTGCTGCTATTGAACAATATATTGCAAATTGACAGAATTGGGAGCTCTATTACAGATGTTAGTATGAATATAGCAACTGTGATTAATAGCAAATAGGGAATTGACAATATAGAGAGAGAAGTAGACATTCATAGTTGGCAAATAATTGTTTTACCTAATGTCTCCTCTGAAAATATTTGCGGATATATTTAGGTCTCAAATAATTGAAAATGGACATCTGGACTAAGTCGAAGTCACAGTTAGAGTTAAATGTGACTGTGCTCTTGTGCAGCATAAATGAAGAACAACATCCGAAAGGGGATGTCTTAGATGTTAAGCCAAACCTATGATGGTGCTTGCCCTCCTTAGCGCAAGAGAACTTAGAAATAAGTGGTCTCAAAAAGGCTCCCCTCAGGGCACAGGTGATTGCTTCAGAGTCTTTCTTTTCACTAATTCTTCTGCCTGTATCAGCTGAAAGTCTGCATTTGAAATTAGATGTAAACCATATGGCATATTCCAGAGGCCTGTGAGGTGCACCGCATTGCTCTGTGTGTTCCTACCTCCTTGCCTTTTTTATGCTGTGCTCTCTGCCTAGAATGCCCCTTCTCCCCTAAGGAGAGGAGTCTGACCCCAGGTTAATACTAAATACTACCATAAGCAGTCATCTATTTATAAATTCTACCCATGGACAAAATCTCTATATTCATCCCCAAAATTTATAGCCCCTACCTATCCAGCCTGAGAAGTGGGAAATACATGACCGTAGTATTGACCGATGTCAATTTTAAGCTCAGAATGATATGATGGAAAGACCAGACACATGCTCCTTGGGTAGATCAAACAGAATTTATTTATCTAAGGGATATAAAAGGAAATCAGCACAGTCATGATGTATACCGCAGAGATCAGCAACATCAATCAGAACAGATGGAGGGTCAGTCTTCTAAAATCCTCACCTTGGGATGCATAGTTACAGATGATAACATCTGAGTAAAGGTCATAATCAGTCCTGGAGACTAACTGGTCTGTTTACATCTAAGCTTACATACACAAGACTGAATCAGTTGTCTAAGTAGGCTAGTCTGAGGAGTGCTGAAGATCACCTCATCAGAGCCAGGAGTACCTTGTTAAACTCAGCTTTATACTGTGGAAATAAATGAAGACCAACAAAATGAGAACAAGCAAAGGCTATTTATTCAGAACTTGCTAGAGCAAGGGAGTCAGCCACCATCACTTGCTTTTTGGCAGACACTCAAAGGCAGGCACAGGAGTGAAAAAATACTTCAAGCATGCCCTGATTGGAGGCTGTGGAATGGGAAAGCTATAGACATGCTGGGGACAAAAACTAGGGAAGCTGTCAGTTAATAATCAAGTCCTGGCCACTTGGGGTCAGGTTTTACAGGATCATTGTTTGGCTTTCTGGACTGTTACCACAGATAGCAGTGTGACTTCCTACAAGTCTGACTTATAGCAGGCTGGCTTCCTGGGCTGGTTGAGTTCTCGAATAGATTGTTACAAGTTGTGGGTCAGAGTTCTATTTTTGTAGTGGTTTGGCCATTGTTCCTTTGTATAGTCAATCTGTCACCACAACACACGGTATGATTACAGGGGGCAGTACAATACAGTACAGTCAATCTAGGCATGAACAAGTATATGTACTCTTAAACCTAGCATTGCAGAGCCAGAATAGGGCCAGTTTCCCAGTAGCCTCCAAGACTCATGCTTAACAAACCCTTAGGTCAGCCGGAAAGCTTACCCTGCAATTGAAAAAGGAGCATGGGCAGGAAATGAAAGTTAAACAGAAGTGACAACTGGTTTTTCTCCCAAACTACCTTCATGGCTATCATGTTTTATCCATCAACCTTAATTAACACAACTATCTTATGAGTCTTTGAAATGCTTTCCATTACTCTCAGATTTTGGTGATTTAGGACCATATCATCCAAATAAAGTTATTGGTGGTGCTGTAGTGATAAGTTGGGCAAATTGCTGAAGGGCTTGATGGTGATATAACCTGGCAGTCAAATTGCTCTTGGACCGGATGCCACAGGCAGGTGCTTAGAGAGTCTTTGGGAATTATGGAGGCACTGGTACATTCTAAGCATGGGAGTTTGAAGTAGAAGGAAGCAAAAGACACTTGAAGGTAAATGAACCATTCATTCTCCCTTGGGTTTTGTTAGAACAGGAAGAGACATTGATTGTAAACTACTGAATTGATTTTTATACATACATTTAAAAATGTAGCACTTTGATGGCTCTCAACAGAGTGGTAAGTAACAATAATGAAACTTTGGCAGTGCCTTCTTACTATTCATTTGGAAACATTTCTGCTTGCATTACCAGAGGCCATGTTGCTTAATTTTTTTTCCCCTCTCTTAGCTGAAGTGTTGTATGAATCTCATGTCTCAAATATTTCAAATGAGACTGAGGAACAAACTAATTTCAACTCAGTCTAATAGAATAAACATCTGTGGATGTCATGCCTTATTCTCTGCACTATCATTTTACATAATGTCAAAAGGTAATATTTCATTCCTGATACTGATAAACAGTGCAGTACAGAATAAAAAAAATGTTGGAAAAGCTTCATAGGACTACTAGAAAAATACAAATAGGATATATACTTTTAAAATTAATAAAAATATAATATAAAGTAAAGCATAATCTATGAACCCCACAGAAATAAAAGGAAAGCAAGAAAACATTGAAAAACAAAAGATAAGGCCATTAGACAATATATGTTATAACAACCAAATGACATGGTTTAAACTTACCTTTTTGGAGGCAAAGATTACCTATATTATATCAATAAATGAACCCCATCCTAAATAACTTTTTTTTTTCATGTCAGATGGGTAATGTGCTGACGTGATAATGAGGTTTGAGTGAGGAACATCTCACACATACACATGAAAACTCAGTCATCACGCTTATGAACTACAAAAGGATCTCCATCCTAAATAACTCTAGATGGCTCAGTAAAAAAAGATAAGCCAAGATGCACCAGGAAGATACAAATAACCAAAAAGTAGATATTGCAATATATCAACCAAAGCATAATTCAAGGTCAAAGAATTAAAATGGAACACAGGATATAATTTCATATTGATGGAAATATTAAAAATACCATCCTTTGGCAAAGATGTTAAGAACTAAGCTCATTCATACAGAGTATACTCTATATAGTAGAGTAGATTTAAGAGTAGGAGACTAGGAGACAGGGCTGAGACAGGAGGCAGGGGCTTGAAGATTGGGTGCAGGTGTTAAAGTAAACAGCCCTCAGACAGAAGCTTACCAGAGGGGCTGATAACCACAGGCAAGAATCAGCTTCAACCAACTTGTCATCTGTCTCTATTACCTTATATGAATTTTGGCTAATTATAATATCATTTACATTGTGGTTTTAAAATTTCTCCGCCTTGAAATCAACATGACAGTTCCGAGACAACCACATAAAATATAAAAATGAGAGGAAACACAATTTTAGGAATTGCTACCCAAATTCTTAGTAAAAGCCAACCCCTTAGCCTTGAATATTCCTCCCGTCAATTAGAAAGACTTCAAAAGACCAAAAACCACCTCCTCCTAGGTCAGCTGCTCTTTTTGTGCCTGCCTGCCTGTGCTAGAGTGTGTGCTAGTTAGCTCTCTATCTCTTGTACTTTCACTAACAATTAAAAAAAAAAAAAAAAGCTGTCACTTGCTTGACTTACATGATGCATCCTGAAATTGTTTTCTCCTGATGATCACCAGGAACCTGAAAAACCCTCCACTCGGCTGCCACTAACAGATTATTTTCAGCCCTCTTCTTGTGTCAATCACCAAGGAGCCATCTGATAACATTTACTCCACTCTCTTCTTAGTCCATTTGCTGCTCATTAGGGATAGTTTCTGCACCTCAAGATGTAACTCATCATCTTCAGAAATTTTTTAAAAATAATACTTTCTGAAATATCACTTATTTTAGTTTTCTATTGCTGCATAACAAATTACCACAAATGTGATAGGTTAAGACAACACCCATTTATTAGCTCACACTTCTTTCTATAGGAGAGAAGTCTGGGCAGGCTTAACTGGTTTCTCTGATTTTCTCATGAGGCCAAAATCAAGCTTTCAGTTGGACTGGGCTCTTACCTAGAGGTTCAACCACTTTGAAACTCATTCCCGTTGTTAGCAGAATTCACTCCCTTACAGTTGTAGGACTGAGGTCTCCATTCTCCTGCTGGCCTTCACCTGCTGTCCACTATTAGCTCCTCGAGGCCACTCTTCCATCCTTCACATAACCCTTCCATCTTCAAAGCTAGCAATGGCACCCTGAATCCTTCTGTGTTTCAAATCTCTCCAACTTTTGCTTCTGCCACCAGCCAGAGAAACTCTCTGCTTTCAAGGAACTCATATTGAGATAGGAAGCTGGCAGGTCCAACTGTTAAAAAGTTGTAAGACCTGAACCAAGGTCTTTGATAAAAATGGGAAAACAGAATGAAGTGAGGAAACTGGTTAAAACCAGGAAGAGCAAGATGGTGATGGGAATGACCTCTGCTCACCCTTGTAGCTCATTATACCCTGCTTATAATGTGTTAGCATATTAAAGGAAACTCCCACCAGCACCATGGCAGTTTACAATCATCATAACAACACCCCTAAGTTACCTTATATGCTAGAAAAAAAGGAGAAACCTGCAATTCCTGGAAATCTTCACCCTTTTTCTAGAAAATCCATGCATAATCCACCCTCATTTAGCATATAATCAAGAGATAGCCACAAATAGAGTTTGCCAGCAATGTACAGGGACTACTCTCTATAGCTCTGCAAGATAGCCACTAACTCTTGTCTATGGGGTAGTGTGCTTGCTGTTTGTTTGTTTAATAAATGTTGCTTTTGTTTCCAACTTAAGACTCATGCTTGAATTCCTTCCTGCACGAAGCCAAGAAACCTCTTGTCCTTCAGGCCAGACGCCAGTTTTGGGATCCACTTTCCGGTGTCAATATGATTAGATTAGGACCATTAGGATAATCTCCCTTTTGATTAACTCAAAGTAAACTGATTAGTGCTCTTAATTACATCTGAAAAATCCATTTTCTCATGTATTGTGACATAATCACAGGTGTGATATTGTCTGCATCATATTCATACTCCCTTGGATTAGGGCAGGAAATCTTAGGGGGAGCAAGGTGGATTTTACATCACTCTTAAGGCTTCTACCTACTGCCACATGATTTCCAAAAGAACACGATTACGCAGCAGCCTTTACAAATATTTTGGAGTCTCTCTCTTGATTTTGCCAAAATTTGAATTTTTTGTTTTCTGCCTTTTTTTATACCTTCCAGAAGATTTCCATGATGATGGAAGAAAACTGCCGATTAATGCATCTGTCTTCACATTGAAAGTTTCTCTGACCACTTTTGATAGTTTTTTATTCCTTGACAAAATTGTTTTATTATTCCAAGATTTGTTTCTTTAGAATTTCCATTTGGAGTTATTTCACATTCTATGTCTGATAAGTCACACATCTGAGTTTAGGGGTAGAGGGAGATCGAAATCTTTCATTTTGCGTATCCTAGCTTATTTCCTTCTGTGTTTAGCAATATGTTATCATGAGCTCATATTTGTTGAATTTAATCTAGGGGAATGTTGAGGTCTTAAATTGAGGATATTTTGCTTTAGAAAAGATTTATATTTTTATAGGCCCCTTCAAGGGTCCCTGGCTTAATGCAGCAGGCTTGGCATAATTTTTCCAGCCTGACCAGAGGTCCAAAGCTTAGTCTCCAGTTGGTAGTTCTGATCCTAGTATTAGCCTCAGAACGTACATTTATTTTGAATTTATTTATTTTTCCCTGATCTGATTTCAGTTCATCTGTCTTCCCTTTCTCCCACCTTCCTTTGTTTCCATTGTCTCTTCCTTTCTTCTATCTTTTCTTCCTTCCTTCCTTCCTGCTTATGGTGTGCTAATAAAAGTACAGAATCAAGTATGTGGGGGACAGTAGCCCCACTGTACTCAGTGTTAGTCAGAGTAAAACACAGTGCTCTTTTCTGAGAAGCACTTTTGAAGGGGGTCATGATCCAAGTTATATACATCCAGACCTGTCAGCTCTAGTAAAGATAAAGAAGAGGTAGATTTGGTCATCTGGAATAAAGAGAAGGCATATGAACTCCCATCAGATATCTGAAAGGATCTCACAAGAGCAAGAAATAAGACCTTTAGTCTTCCAGAAGCAGAACCACCAGGTGGATCTAGCAAGAAGGTTCACTTTAGCTCATCAGAAGATGGCACTTATTCTTGTGCAAATTGGAATGGACCACCTTTTATGAAGCGTAAGTTCCCCCTCTACATTCATGTGGATGCAGAATAAGTATCCTTGGCATTTATGCTTTGGCTAAGATGCCGTACAAAATAACCTTTACTCTCCCAGTGCTGAGATTCTGGGCTAGTTTATTCCATGATTCTCTCTCTATTTAAATATAGAACAAGAAATTGTAGCCAGCTGGAACGAGTATTTATCCCACATTCTCAATATAATGGAAGGAAATTTTGTGTCACAGTGTTGAAGAAACCTTTCAAATTGATGAATCAGAGTAATCATTAATATATTTTACTTTCAAAATAGTCCTCCTTGTAATATGCCAAGAATAAAGGCAATTAATTTTTATGCAAAATATTCTCCTCATGCATATCCACACTGGGAAAAACATGATCCATTTTCAATAATAATAAGGTTCAGTCAAAATAGAAATTTGATTTATCTAAAACTAAATAGAACAGACACTGATAAGTGAGAAGAGATGACACAGCATGAGCTATATAATGAAATTTATAATATGTTTCAGGGTAGTTTCCTTTAATATTGAAACTATAATTCCTGATAGAACTGAATACAAACTTTTGAACATTTTTGTAGGGGATATTGAGATCTTGGTAATTTTTTTTCCTTAGTATTTTACATGAAAATAAAATCATACTTGTTCTAAAATAATTGCTTTGGGGAAAACAAAGTACATCATCTTCCACTGTGGAATAAAAACTTACGTTGAAATGTTTTAAAAATTCAGATACTCTTTTCTCTGGGTTCTAGAGTGACAATAGAACTCTGAGGAAGAGAGACTCAAGTCCTCTAGTTCTGCTAGGGACAATGGGCACATCACAAGGGTATGGGGTTACCCAGAGAAGAAAAATCAATCCAGACACAGAGGGGATGAGAGCAGAAGAAAGGCAGATTGTAGGCCAGATGTTCTTCAGGACAAAAAGTAAATTTGACAAGGCAAAGGAATAAAAGCCAAACTATTTGAAACTAAACTATTTGACCATATTTTATGAAAGCCTTGGGGAATTGAATTGTATGATTTCAGAGGAAATTAACCAGAAGGAAACTTTGGAAACATACTGCTAATGGACCAGCTACCTGATGCCTTAAGTGGAAAGTCATGACTTATCCAGAGGAGACAAAAGTTACAGAGATAATGGCTAAGCTGAGGAAATAGTCCTTAGTCCTTGAGGCCAGACTCCTGCAGACAGAAGACTATATATCCATATACACATACACATAATGTATATTTACTTGTACATGGTTTCTGTAGTAGAATGAGAAATTCCTTGGAGTCCAAAGATAAATGTACAAGATTGGCTTTCTTTCTTAATAGATGTGATTCAGTTTATTCATCTTAGAAATAGAAATTACCATACACAGTTGACTCTTGAACAATGCAGGCTGAAGGACATTGACCGCTCCCCTGCACAGTCGAAAATCCACATATAACTTGTGATTCCCCTGAAACTTAACTGCTAATAGCCTACTGTTGACTAGAGCCTTACTGATAACATAAACAGTTAACACGTTTTGTATGTTATATGTATGATATATTGTATTCTTTCAATAAAGTAAGCTAGAGACAAGAAAATGTTATTAAGAAAACCATAAGGAAGAGGAAATATATTTACTATTCATTAAGTGGAAGTGGATCATATAAAGGTCTTCATCCTTGACATCTTCACGTTGAGTAGGCTGAGGAGGAGGGAGAAGAAGAGGGATTGGTCTTGCTATCTCAGGAGTGGCAGAGGTGGGAGGAGGAGGCCGAGGCAGGAGGATCGTTTGAGCTCAGGAGTTCGAGATCAGCCTGAGCAAGAGTGAGACCCCGTCTCTACTAAAATTAGAAAGAAATTAGCTGGACAACTAAAAATGTATAGAAAAAATTAGCCGAGCATGGTGGCACATGCCTGTAGTCCCAGCTACTTGGGAGGCTGAGGCAGTAGGATTGCTTGAGCCCAGGAGTTTGAGGTTGCTGTGAGCTAGGCTGATGCCTCGGCACTCACTCTAGCCCCGGCAACAGAGCAAGACTCTGTCTCAAAAAAAAAAAAAAAAAAAAAGCATCACTGAGGAGGAAAGGAAGAGATCGTTTTTATGAAAATGGATATTCAGTCTTTGAATAATTAAGGGTATCCAATTTGTAGGATATTTAAAAAGTCCCTAATCTACCTTTATGTTAGAGCATGTCATTACTAATCCTGAACATTAAAATTTATCATAATAATTATGGACAGTTCTGCCAAGGAATTTCACTTATTTGGGGGATTAGATATTAAAATAAAGGAAATGCTGAATTATAGAATACTATACATTGAATATTTAATAAAATTAATCCCCCATGCTGATAGAAGGAATTCCAGAAATAATGCCTGCTGCATGTCAGTACTTAATCATTACTAGTTAGTTATAATGGTTTGAGAGCAGGTGGATGCCTAAGTGGTTCACAGTCCAAATTAGAAGCATAGAGGAATCATACTCAAGGTTAAAATCATTCTCAAAAAGACTGTCGGTAGTTATGAATAGTTAAAGGGAAGGAAAGAAAGTTGACTCCTTTGAGAGTTCCTGGGTTGTTAGACATGAACTTATTCAAGTAAATTTTGGCCCTGGTTTCTAGGTCTGATTATTTCTCTTTCATATAACTTTGAATTGTACCAGATTCTCCTGAATGCTCAGTAATAGATTCTGACTCCAAAATCCATACTACTTCTCAAAGGAGGAAGAAGAGGAGAGGGAAGTAGACGGAGAGACAGGAGGAGGAGAGAGAAATAGCAGAGGGTAGAAGAAAAGAAGGAGTAGGGAATGGAAGAGGACAGGATAAGGGGAAAAGTGGGAAAGGGCAAAAGAAGAAAGGAGAGAAACAGAGGAAAGAAGACAGGGGTTGGGAGGAACAGACTGAATAAGAACCTCCTACTCATCTTGACACAGCAGGTGGACTCCAATTTCTTTATATATAATATTCAAAAGGGGAAACATAGATGTATATATGATGGGTGACAGAAGGTCCCTATTCCTGGAGAACTAAAAAAAATACTATGAAATCCTTGATTAGGACATCGCTGCTTAGTTTTTAACTTCTGAGTGCTATACAATTTAAATCCAAGTTTTTAATATATTTCAACTGGACTTGACATAGAGATAATACAAATTAATTTTAAGTAATTAGAATTCTTGTCTCTCAGCTTAATTGAAAGACATTTGATAGAAGTAATTTTAACAGTGGGGGAGAACGTGCTATTGGTGACTTTAGAAAGTCCTGAGCCAGGGCTTTTCTGGGAATTGAGCAGAGATCATTAAAACAGAAAGGGCAGGGAGATGGTGGAGAGGTTTGCCCCCATGGGGGCTTACGTCTGGTTGGTTTACGTCTGATTGATATACATCTGATTTAGATTTGCTGTCCTGCTCAGTTCTTCTTGGCAACCTCTTCAGGGATCTGATAAAGCTAATACAGAAATGTCTTAGAATAGGCTGATATGACAGGATTCCTACTTCCCGAGTTGGTCTGCCTGAACTTATCCTACAGAAAAGTCCTGTTTCATCCACCTGAGCTCCAATTTTCTTACCCTGAGGATAGTACGGTGTGAAGAGATTAATATAAATAGAAGGCATTGCTTTAAGTCCTACACTTCATTGGTTTGATGAAGTTTGAGGAAAACAGGAATAACTCAAATATGTTGAGGATTAATGATTTCACATTTATAAGGCATAAAGCCTATTTACAGTGTTGGGAAGAAAGGATTGTATAGGTATGCAAAATTACTCTTATCACTGGTAATATATCCAAATATCTTGCCAACATTTTTCAGATACAGACTATTAAATTTCATATTAAAATATAGTTTAAAAAGATATTCATTAACAAGACCTGTAAACAGACAAAGTTGAAAAACAGTGAATATACTTAGGAAGCTCCATATAAATAACAACTACATCTTGGGGTACTTTTTCCAAATGATAAAAACAAAGTCAGGGTATAATAATAATAACAGCACTAGTTGAAATTTAATTGAGAGCTGAGCATCTATGAGGCACTGTTCTACCTCTTTTCAATGTATTTATTATCTTACATAATTCTCACAAAAACCTTCTGTAATAAGTGCTGTTCTATTCCTATTTGATCAATAAAGAATTAAGAAGCCAAAAATTCTACAGAATGTAGTGGTGTATATAAAGAGAATGGAATGCTTCTGAACTTGAGGATATCAGAGAATTAATCTCCTAAATCCTAGAACAAGGGTGTTGAAATGTATTTAATAGACACAGAAGACAATAAAGCTTATAAAGTTGGTACAAAAAAGAAAGCGAGTATAACAAAAAGCATATTCACAAACTCAAATAGGCCATCAGCTTGGCTTAAAGAACTCTAAAATAACAAGCTCTGTTTGTTTTTGCTTGTTTTCTTAAATTACTGCTACTTGATGTGCTGAAAAGTTTTTAAATCTCTGTAGCACTCCTGCTCTATGGAAGGAGCTTGGCTCTAAGCAGCTTCCATCTTTGAGTCAAATCAGCTGCAGAGACCTGACATTATTAGTTGCACACATATTATGTTACCACCACTTTAAGCATATGTAAAATAAACACACAAACAGACGATAGTAATGATGATAATATTTTTGGAGTAACAGCAATATGCTATGCTTTGATTGGACAGAATTGAGCTTGACATGGATGTAATTTACCCTTTTAAAGTTAATTTAGATTTTCTTGCATTCCTTCAAGAAGAAAGGGCTAAAATAGCAGTCAGCACTCTATTAGCACTTAGCTGGTGACAGTGGACTATTTATTTGGTTTTAAATAACATGGTTTAACTGTTGCTTTCAGTAAAATAGGGAGCTTCGCATACCACAGGCACCCACACTGTGCACCACAGGCCACAGAAAAGCACTTAGTTGTTGTGTGTATCAAATTTGGGAAATCTGACCCAGCAGAGCATCTCACTATTTACAGGAGCACTATAATAAATCTTTCATAAACCAGAGAATCTATATGTAATGTGAATTATCTCTTAATTTGCCTGTTTTTAAGTTTGAATATTTGAGTACATGCAGTCTTGTTAAAGTAAGACACTTCTGGAATTTATGGAAGCCCTGGTAAATGTAAGGCAATGGAATATAACATTCATTCAACATTCTGAAAAGATGCCAGGTACTCAGCACTATGCTGGGTAAGAGTGAGTGATAGCAATAAGTCCATTCGTGCCCTTTAGGTACTCAACTGAGGTTGGGAAGGAGAATTCAGATGTGTTAAATACTCTTTTCTTGGAAAGTCAAAAATGAAATAAGCACCTTGCCTTCTATAACACAACTATCCAATAACTTCTTGAAGGCGATGCCATAATCTTTTTGAAATCTCCTTTCCACGCATAATACAAGGCACAATAATGTGATGACCTTGTGTTGTCACAAAATATCAAAAGTTTCAATGAGGAGAACTTGACAAGTCTTGGGCAGCTGAATGCCCGGAGCCCTAAACGGTACCTAGAGGTACAGACTTTTGGGGCCACAGCCTGAAGGGACTTCCGATTCCCATGTCCACCCCTCTCCGCGGTCCCATTCCCTCTTTCGTTTTTCAGAGGAAGAAACGAATGCTCAGAAAGGTTGAGAGAGCAGCTGAAATTGGAACCAGGTTTTTGGATCCTCAAATTTTTTAGCTGATTGGCTGAATCATTCTGCTTCTCTTTCTCAGGTAGGAAAGCTGTACAGAAATGATATAATTTGGGAGTTAAGAGGGATGTTCTCATGCTCCCTTTTAGTCAAACTTAAGTAACTGTAAGCAGAAGGTGTGGTGACAAGCAGAAAGTGTGGTGACAACCGATGATTGTAAAAAGAACTTCTGCAAGGGCAGCACGACCAGACCCACTCTGGACTCAGGGACTTTGCCTTAGAGCAACCCACCCAGCGCTCCCAGGAGTAGGCTGATGGGCAGGTGAGACCACAGCTCCCAGGGTGCAGTTCCTCCTTCCACCATCCCTGCAGCCCGGCCTCCGCCGTCTGGGAAATGTAGTTTTCTATCAGTAACCGCACCGTCTGGAAACCAGGGGTGTTAGGTCAGAGGGCTCCGCCCCTCCATTGACCACACCCCCTTCGTAGACCCCGCCCCAGGTTGCTTAGGAGATGAGGGACGCCGAATCTTGGTACTTGCGGTCCAGCGGGGCAGGACAGGTGCAGAGGGAAATCCTCTGAGGTCTGTCCCTCGAAGGCAGCCATGGACAGCTCCTACCAGGACTGGTGCGACAGTAATCAATACTGCTTGGAGATTGGACCCACGGACTTGCTGGAGCGCAAGGGCTCCCTGACCCTCCGCTCCCACCACAAGAAATACTCGAAGCCCGTGTTGGTGTATTCCTGGTGAGCGAGCTCCCCTCGCTTCCCGGTGCTAGGGGAGAGAGGGGAGGAGGAGGGGTGGGAAAAGGAAAGGAAAGGATAGTACTAGAAAGGGGACAGGAGTGGAGAGGAAAGAGGAAACAGAAGAGGAGACTGAGAAAAGAGGGAGAGAAGAGTAGAGAAAGAAAGGAAAAGAGATGAAAGAGGTGACAAAAAAAAAGATGAAACGAGAGAGAAGCGGGATGGGGGAGAAGAGAGAAAAGAAAAGGAAGGGAAACAGAGAATGTGGAAGGAGATGGAGAGGGTGGGAGTGAGAATTGGAGCAACCAGGAGGCGATAGGAGAGCCCTCCAGGAGCAGCTCCCTAACACACACAGGGACCTGCTACAGCCAAGTCCCCGGCCATCTGGGGTTTCAGATCATCCATGCAGGGAGAGTTGTTGGAGGTGTTTTCAGAGGCCTGGAAATCATGTCTCTCAGATGGAGACAAGGACTTCATAAAAGGCATCTGGAGGCCAGGGGCACAGCAGGAGGGAGGTGTCTGCTCAGAGGACCAGCTTTCAGAGTTGCCATTTCTTGGGGAGAGGGGTGCACACCCAGTGATTTGAAAGAGGTCCCTAAGTATCCACTGGGCTGCTCACTAGGATGCAAACTGGCATCTCCCATATGGTAAGAACCACAGACATAGTTTGGTGTGTGCTGTGTTTACGTTTTTTAATTAGTTGGCAGCATTTAAAACTAGGAGATTTACATAAAAATCCAGGTTTGTGTCTTCTCTTGAAAAGTTGAAAGGCTTGGAAAGAGAGGATTTTATTCGTTCTGGTAACTATGAATGTACCCGAGCTGAGCACTGGCTGCTCCTTAACATGAGTCCTGTTCTCCCTCGAGTGACTTCACTCGTAGCTCTGGAAGCATTTGGTTTACTACCTGTGCTTTAGGTCTTGGGCTTGGAATTCACTTAGATATTTTCTTCTTTTATTAAATATCACAGTGACCAATAGCAACACCATGACATATAACTGGGAGAAAAGTGGAGACTTTTAGAGCAGCTAGAATTCTTTCCTTTGGGTTAACTTCCGTGGCTATACAGTTTACAATAATTACTTTTGGGGTATTTGGAATATTTGAGTGGGAAGAAAGAAAGAAATGAGAGGAAGTCACAAATCTTGTTTACTTTATACTTTTGCTTTTGAAAGCAAATGAATGATTTTGACTCTAGACCTAAGGCTAAGCCCTACTTGGTCCCATTTGTACATGTAATGTCTGTGAGACCTGCAGTTTATGTCTTGCAAACTTTCTAAAGCCTATTCTCCACTTTCCCACCGGATTATTTTCCTACTTTTGCTTCCTTAAAACAGACTCTGTCTACTTTGAACTCAGTGTGAGAAGTTATATAGATTAGGAATCCAAAGCTACACTGGGAAACAGAAAATCCTCTTTTAGCTCATGGCCCTCAAGAAAAACACTTAGCTCTTCTATGGCTCTGTCACTCCATAGGGATTTGTGTCATAATATAAATCACCACTAGAAGTTATTGTTAAAGAAAAAAACCCTTTGCAAAGGGGCAGTGTGTCTGCTCTCTTCTGCACTACCATTGCTTTGAAAAGTACCTTGTGAACATCATAGACATCCATAGCAAAACCACAGAAGAACATAAATGAGGAGGTGAGGGACCTGGTGAGGAGAAAAGGGCAGTGGAACACTGTAAGTCACTGCAGCCATAGCTGAAAACATAGGGGGTTCTCGTACCACTGGTTTTAGAAGGAAGGTTTGGGAGCAAGAAGACTCGACTCAACAAACATTTTTGTCTCATGCACTTCGCTACATGTTGGGGACACAGAGATTAAAAAAACAGCTTTGATGAGGTAATTTGTGTAAAGCATTTAGCATGATTCCCAGAAAATGGTATGCGGTCAATAATATATAGTAGCTAATACTATTTATTTAGTACACATAGTGGTTAAAAGCTTGGGCTCTAGGACTGAATTCCAAGTCTGCTGCTATGTGCTGTGGCAAGTGACTTGATTGGTCTGTGTCTCTGTTTCTGAAACTGTAAAATGGGGATGATAGGATTATTGCAATATTAAATGAGATATAGTATGTGAATCACCCTTTAACATATAGCCTGGCACATAGTAAGCACAGTAGAAGTTATCTGTATATATTAGGACATGGTCATTGACATCAAGGAATTACACAGGCCAGTAGAAGAGAATAATAATGTCAATAAATTCAGTATAATCTGATTTGTGCAAAATAGAGATGATTATAAGAAGAAAAGGTAGGCCGGGCGCGGTGGCTCACGCCTGTAATCCTAGCTCTGGGAGGCCGAGGCGGGTGGATTGCTTGAGGTCAGGAGTTCGAGACCAGCCTGAGCAAGAGTGAGACCCCGTCTCTACTAAAAATAGAAAGAAATTATCTGGCCAACTAAAAATATATATACAAAAAATTAGCCGGGCATGGTGGCTCATGCCTGTAGTCCCAGCTACTCGGGAGGCTGAGGCAGTAGGATCGCTTAAGCCCAGGAGTCTGAGGTTGCTGTGAGCCAGGCTGATGCCACGGCACTCACTCTAGCCCGGGCAACAGAGCGAGACTCTGTCTCAAAAAAAAAAAAAAAAAAAAAAAAGAAGAAAAGGTAACAGGAGGTGAGGTGGTTAGTGTGTGTGTGTGTGTGTGTGTGTGTGTGTGTGTGTGGTTTCCTGAGTGGGGTTTTGAACTAAGAATAGGTGCTTCAGAGGTGGACAAAAGAGAACAGGCAGTGGAATAGGAAGAAGCAGCACAGGAAATAGAAATAGTTCTCTATAGTTGACAAATACAGTTGGCCCTCATTATTTGTGGATTCTGAATTTGTAAATTCACCTACTTGCTAAAATTTATTTGTAACTCAGAATCGATATGTGAGACACTTTTGTGGTCATTCACAGACATGTGCAGGGCAGCAAAAAGGGCAAAAAAATTTGAGTCGCCCAAAGTGCACATTCTCAATTGAGGTCAAAGTAACACTCTACCTTTTGATTCAGCTCTCGTGCTATAAACAAGCGTCCTTGCTGTGGTGTTTGCATGTTTGTGCTTTGTATCAATGATATTATTGTTAAAATCGCCCCCAAGCATCATGCCAAGTGCCAGAAGGTTGTGACATGCCTTACAGAGAAAATACGTATACTAGAAAAGTTTCATTCAGGTATAAATCATAGTACTGTTGGCGGTGAATTCAATGTTAATGAATCAACAATATATATTAAATAAGATGTCTTTAAAGAGAAGCACATATAAAATAAGGCAATATATTGATTGGTTGACAAAAATTTTGTGACCTGAGACTCATGGGAACATAACCCTGTATTTCCTCTAGGAGCAATGACTTAGTATTTGCTAATTTGCTAATTGTGGCAAATTTACAGAACATGAAAATAACAAGAACCAGCTGTAAAATGTGAGAAATACTAGCGTTTTCTGAGCTGACTCCCAAGCTGGCATCCTTGTTTTTCTCCCATACTCAACCAGTCACCAAGATCTCTGACCTAAAAAGCTGCATAAGATTCAGATTGCGTAAATGTCTAAATGGATGATATCATTGATTATTTTGTTTTTATGCATTTTGGTCATAATTGTTAGTTTTCTGTTGGCTTACTTTATGATACATTAAAATTTTCATCAAATTTTAATATCTTTTATTAGTGATTTCTTATTTAATTGAATATCTATAAATATATATTAGTATCTATAAATATACCATCTGTGTGGCTCTCCAATTGAATATTTGATCAATTAAGTGACGGTACCTATAGGTGCAAAATAAAATCGGTAACTGGGGGAAATTCTGATTTACCTCTGATCATATAGTTCAAATGTTTGGATTTTTCCAGTGTTTTCCTTTGTCTGGCACATGACACAAGTCTGACCTCACTACTCATATTAAAAACAGTTTTGTATAGTAGACACGATAAAGTAATATACCAGAATGGTTGTTAGGGGATATCCCTGGTCCATTACAGGGGTAAGACATTGCCAGACAGCCATCTCTTCCTTGAAGCTAGAGTGGCATGTCACCCTCATCACACCTTGATGCTTCTGAGTGAGAGATGCCTCTTGTAGAAATTATCTTTCCCTACTCATCCCTGTAGCATTTATGGACCCATATCATCAGATGATTTCATTAGAAATTCTGAGTTGAGGGGAGATTTTTTTTCTTAAGGTTATCTTCTCACTACTAGAATAATGGAATACTAAGAACCAGAACAATTTAGACTGGCTTTTAATAAATTCTCTTATGTGAGGTTAATTCTTATATTCATTCATTCATTCTCATCTTTTCCTTGGTCAAATTGACATCTGGTAACAAATGGTAATAATTTAAAGCAAAAAAAAATTCATATGGATCTCCATGGAGACAGTTCCTGCTCTGGTCTCTATGGTGACACTTAGTTTTAAGGACTCAGGTTAATTTTATGTGTTTGTGATTTTAATTACTTTTTCTTTCCTGCCTAAGCCCCAAATTAAAGAGCCTGGGAGTTTTACTCCCCACCCCCTCCACCCTCCACCCTTGCCCTAGGAAGAAACCAGAAAGATAAAGGGAAAAAAGGGGGGAAAAATAAAGTATAGTGGTAATTGTGGGGCAGGAAACTCTATGATTTTAAAGATTTTTACACAAAATCATTTGGGCAGGAGTCATAAATTAGAATTAGAATCAAAGAAAAAAGCTAATCTTTCCATGAAGTTCTTCAGCCCTCCACCCTCTTAGGCTATCTGGACAGGGGGTTCACATGTATTTAAGGTATGCCACAGTCAGAGAAGAAACCAGTTCCAAAGCACCAGAATATCATTACTGTAATTAAATAGAAAACACAATGTCTGAATTTTCTAATTTGCTGTATCATTCTTCCTGTATTAAGATTTTCTTGGGTTTAATTTTTAACCTCAAAGGATTTAGAGTCACTCATATATCACTGAGGACCAAGCTAGAGTTATGTAGCTCTTTCCTAGCTAGCAATCCCACCTTATATCTTCAACACACGTTCAAGAACTAGGATAAAAATGCAAAGAAAAAAAAAAAAACCCTTGGTAACCACGCTGTATACTGCCCCTTTGCTGAAATTCACAAGGGCTTCCTTTCCATCAAGCCTTCATCCATCTACTTTTAAGATAGGCTCAGGCCTTGAATTGAAAGCTTGTTAATTGTCAATTTGGGCACATTTAAAACAAGTCTGGTTATGTGGTTTCCATGCACACAGCATAGAATTTGAAGAGGGGAGGGAAGAAGCTTTAAAGGGGCTTTTTTGGTCAGTAGTGAGAAAGGAAGAAGGCAAGCCTTGGGACAAAGAATAAGAATACAGTAGGTGCTTAATTACTGTTTAACAAATAAGTGAACAAATGAGCAGGTAGAAAGAACACAGACAAAAACCCCAAAGGCACTGCAGGCTGGGACCCTTTATTTTTACATTCATGAGGCCTTGAGGTAAAAGACTAGAGTGTGGCACAAATCCATAATAAAAATCAGGGCTGACTTTTGCAGCCATGACCTCAGTGCAACACGACAACATGGAAGCACGTTTGGTCTCTACATAAGAGAGCTTGGAGGAGTATAACCCATTAGACTTCTGTTCAAATGATGTAGAATTTTAAAATGGGAGCTAAACTTGTGCTGTTCCTAGTTGCAGTGCATGATATACCAACAGGGACTGACAGGAGATTTTGAGTTAATGTAGGGACAAATGATACGTGCACTTTAAAGAGATATTTTTAACTCATGCTTAAAAAAATTCCAAATTATAATGTCATGTGGGCATTTAGGATGATGTAACAGTAGACTAAGGACATGGAAATATATTCACTAGCTAGTGGGTAGCAGAATTAAAAATTTTCATACAACTCAGATGCATATATAAAATTTATTTTCTAAAACTGATCCTCATAACTTTTCAACTGCTGGTTACTGGAGAAAAATTCAAACATGCCAATTAAAGCTTATCTCTGCCTCTTTGAGTCTTTGAGTTTAAAATAGTCTCTTTCAGAACAGCACTTACCCTTTCTGAGACCTTCCTTCTCCACCTTCTCCTTCCCCGAGTGCCGTCTGTATGCGTATGGGGGACTGAGGTTATGTGGTGTTTTGATGGGGCTGGGGGAAGGAGGCCTCTAGATCTATGTGTGAGTCCTTGTTCTTGCCCACCTCATCCTGGTCCAACCGCTGTGCCTGCTGCTGGTGCATTTGTGCCTAATCCTGTTGGTTTGTTGAGGACTCATGTCTCTGCCTACAGACTCAGTCCCACTTTGGTTCTTGTAGATCCCTGTGTCAAGGTCGTCCCCCGCCCAGTCCCTGACTTAGGCTGGTCACCCCACAGCCACAGTGGTAGGGGCACATCGTCCCTCAACAGGGTGGCCTGCAGCTGGCCCAGTGACACTCAAGCGAGCTTCCATCTAAATGCCCTGTAGAGAGGGTGAGTGTATGCCCTGGTTTGCCTGGGACAGTTTATTCCTATTGGTCTGATACTTATCAAAAGCCCCTCTTTCACTTTCTAAAGTGCCCTTCTTCAGAAGATAAATTATAAAGTCACCCTCCCTGTGGTGTCATTGGGATCTTCTGGTTCTCATTGTTGATAGAAGCTTAAGGAATTTAGAAGACCACTTATTTTCCAACAATGCCTGGTTTTGAGACAGATATCTCACTCAGGACTCAAAGATTTCATTTTGTCAGTCGGAAGTTAATCAGCAATGCTTTGTTTTTCTTCAGATTTCTGGTGAAACAGTCCTCATTCTTCCCAAGGGAAATGTGCATGTCTCTGATTTATCAGAGCAAAAGTTATTAGGTTATTTTAAAGGGGGGTTCAGGACAAAAAAGTACAAAGATTAATCTTTGAAAATATAATCTTATTATATTAAGTTTTTAAAAAAGCAGCATGCACTGGAATTCCCTCCGGTTAAAAATATGTGTCTATATTTATTGAAAAGAGACTGAAAAGGTAGTCACCATGCAACATGAGATATTTATTACTGGGTGAATTACTTATCTTTTTTTCCCCCCTTTGCTAATTCTACATGTTATGTAATAAACATAAACTATTGTCATAATAAGAATAAAGTAAAATTGCATAAAATTTTGATATCATTTTCTACAGCTTTCCCTCTGAAGCAAATATTCTCTAAATGATCAGAATTTAGACACAATATACTGCGTCTCTTTCTGAGTCTGAGTCACCCTTCATAGTTTATTATGAGTCTTTTAAAAATATCTTTTTAATTGCTAGTTTATGCTGGGTAAAAAGGACAATGCTATTCACATTCATTTGGTTTAACCACCCTTTCATTCTTGTCTGTGTTCTATAATGGTAGATCCTACGCCACGGTTATTTTAAATCTAGTCCTACGTTCTTATTCCTCAACATACGCACAATACCTACAAATGCTTTTGAATGTAGTAGTTCTGAGGGGGAAGCACCTTATTTTCTATTTTTTCAAGACAAAGTCCAGGAGACCCTCCTCCTTTTGCCTTAACTACATTTTCCTTTCATTGCTATTCTCTTTTCTGAAATTTTAATCAAGTGCTTTTTCTGAAAACCCATGGTTATAGAATTGTTGTGCCATGACCTTTCGTTAAAGGTTTGCTCCACTGGCATTTACAAAAATAAAACAGTTTTGGGTGCAAGATGCCCCCTGGTAAGGCAGAATACACAGAGCAGGCATCTCCCCACGTGGGCACACTGGATTAGGAAAGATCATTGCTGTATACCAGTATTCTGCCTCAAGCCAACCCCCTACCCTTCTGAACCTCTCCTGATTGGGCCATGGGAGCCACCAGAGGCCCCTCCTTGTTGTAATGCTGCTGTAGTCTTTCCTCTCACAGATAGTCTCAAGTACTTTTTCACCCAGCTTTCTTTCTTTCACCTCACTGGCAATCTCGTTCTAGGTAAGTATGTTGGGGTTGAGGGAGAAGTTAGAAGAATGTGGGATTTAGTGATACTTTGATAAGGAGAGCTTCACACCGAGATACCCAAACTGAGGGTTCAGGGTTTTCATAGAACTAGAACTAGTGTTGTTAGATAAACTTCTCTGAGTTTCCCTGGGAACCCATCCCCATTGGTACCATCTTCTGGGTGTACTGGTCAGAAAGAACTCTTTTGGTTGCAAGTAACAGACACCCAGCTTGCGTTAGCCCAAGCAAACAAAATGAATTAACTCATGATATTGCTGGGTGGTTGATTACCAGATAAGAAGGGCAGGGGTAGAGCTGGACCTTAGGAACAGCTGGAACAAGGGATGCAAATGGTACCAGGTCTTGCTGCTTTTCTCTTCTCTCCTCTTTGTGGGTTTGCTTCATCTTATCATGGAAGACTATGGGAAACTGTAGCTGCACTTCTGGAATTATACCTTACATCTTCATCCCACAAAGAAAGATTGACTTTAAGGTATTTCCAGTTCTGAATTAAAACATTCCAGGTCAGATGTCTATCCTTGGGGCCAAGTATCTGTTTGGGGCCATCTGACTGGGCAAAGTCAAAGGGAAACATGGCAGCTCTCCAAGAGCCATGGAGCAAGGTAAACATTCCCAGGAGAAAGGAGTGCTGGCTGGCAGTCCTAGAGAGAGCTAATGCAGTGGAGAAGGAATTCCACATTCTGAACACCCAGTTTTATAGCAAAAATTTAGAACATAACTCATTAATACATTGGAGATTTCCTGCATTTGATGTTATTTTGACTTTAAACTCCCCCTTTCCTGCCAACCTGCACCTACCTAATTCAGTTTTTAAAAATTGACCTTAGATGGGCAGAAAAACCAGAAATATTACATAGAAATTAGGTGTACATATCTTTGCAGTGCTTTGAAAAAGTTAGTTATGAATAAATTTGAGTACTATGTTACTGTTTTTGATGGACACTAATCTTTACTCTGTTTCCTTTATTTCATTTGGAAATATAATTATATTTTAATTGTTATTAGTCACACTATGGGATTTTTTGTTTTGTTTTGTTTTGTTGAGACAGGGTCTTGCTCTGTTGCCCCAGGTAGAGTGCATTATAGCTCACTGTAACCTCAAACTTCTGGGCTTAAGTGATCCTCCTGCCTCAGCCTCCCAAGTAGTTCAGACTACAGGTGTGCACCACCAAGCCTGGCTGATTTTTTCTATTTCTCATAGAAATGAGGTCTCACTGGTGCTCAGGCTGATCTTGAACTCAGACCTCAAGCAAGCCTCCCACCTCGGCCTCCCAGAATGCTAGGATTACAGGCTGTATTTTCTTTATTTTGATTTAACTAAGTTGTGATGCATTAACAAAGATAATTAATTGGCAGAAACATGGTAATATTTTTTGGTAAGCTATTAGATCTCCAATCAGATTGTTCCAGGTTCAATGAAAATGGAAGAATTAACATAATGCCATTTATTTATTGCAAAGTAAATTTCATTGCAAAGAATTTAGCTTCCTTTTATAGAAAATGACAGGAAGAGTATTTTGGAATTAAAATATAAAACTAAATGACTTGTCACAATTTTTTAAACACTTGGAAAAAACTCTGAATTGCTCAGCAAGGAAACAGAAGCATTAAATAAGCTTTAAAAAAATCACTTTTTTTCTCCTTATCTTCTTTCTAGGTAAGGAGCTCTTTTTTGAATGGCATTCATTAAAAATATACTTATTGAGTGATTGCTATGTTGCAGGCACTCTGCTGGGCTGGGTGTTTGACAGTGACGAAGACATCCTCCTTGCCTTTCGGAGGTCAGAGGTTACTGTGAGAGGAGTGGGAAGGGGTACCGGGCAATTACAACACATGATGTGTACTATGATTAGGGGTAAGCAGCCTACTCTGGAAGCATCCAGAAGGAACATTTAGCTTAGGCCTAGTGGACCAGGAAAATTTTCAAGAGGAGGCTCACTTAGCCTCTAGGATTCACAAGGTGAACTTAAATATGGGACACTAGTTTTCAACTAAGGGCAGTACTACCACTCCCGCAAGAGTCTTTGGAAACGTGGGCATTTTTTGTTGCATAATGGCTGGTATCTCATGATGTAGGGTGTGTGACTGTAATAATTGTGACTCAGTCCTAAGGGTGGCCATAATATCTTAACAGCATTTATCCATCTATCTATATGATGCCTAATTTACATATCCATAAACCTACAGCCAGATGGGTGAGAACAGCAGAGCTAACATGTGTCTAGTGTGGATATATTAAGGTTAGCTAGGTTGCATATGGCCATTCATAGAAAGATGTGGACAGTGACACCCCTAATAAATCCAGTCACAGAAAGGGCATTCCCTACTCATTATACAAGCATCCTGAGCTTTCAGAACTTAGTGGCACCTGCTCTCCCTGTAGGGCTGCATGCCCATAAAGCAACCAGTGAGCCATCACGGGCAGTCTCCTAGAGGTGAGGATGCTGTGACCTCCCACCCAGCCCTCAAACAAGCAAGTATGTTTTGTCTGAATTATTAAAAATGTTTAGTCTGGATAGATTGCGTGATTTTTTATTTGAGATTTTTCTTTGAATGTCAAAGAATCTTATAATAAACGTAAGTAATTTGGAAAGGCTACCTCTGGGTGGTTCTACTTATGTCAAAGCCAGCGTGGTGAATGCAGTGTGACAGGTCTTAGTCTGCCCCAGCACCTGCCCATGTAGCTCTGACAGATGAGCAGGACAAGGCATGTCAAATGTCCTGCTAGACATTCAGGCAGAAATAAGAATTTTTTTTTTTTTTTTTTTTTTTTTTGAGACAGAGTCTCACTTTGTTACCCGGGCTAGAGTGAGTGCCGTGGCATCAGCCTAGCTCACAGCAACCTCAAACTCCTGGGCTTAAGCGATCCTACTGCCTCAGCCTCCCGAGTAGCTGGGACTACAGGCATGAGCCACCATGCCCGGCTAATTTTTTTGTATATATATTTTTAGTTGGCCAGATAATTTCTTTCTATTTTTAGTAGAGACGGGGTCTCACTCTTGCTCAGGCTGGTCTCGAACTCCTGACCTCGAGCGATCCACCCGCTTCGGCCTCCCAGAGCTAGGATTACAGGCGTGAGCCACCGCGCCCGGCCAGAAATAAGAATTTTTTTTTCTCACTATAAAACCATCTGGGCCTAGTAGAGATAACTTGAGGGATAACTCTTTGCTCTTTGACAACTTTCTCTATTTCTTCCTTAGAAATTGTCTGTTTAGACTTCTTGCCACTACTAGGGGCAATTTTGGGAAATGGTTTTTCTTAGAAAGCTATATATGTCATCCTCTTTCCAAATATATTTGCATAGAGTTATGGAAAGTAGTCTTTAATCATTTAAAATGTTTTCTCCTATTTTGATGGTTATATCCTTTTTTAACAACTTTACTAAGATATAATTCACATGCCATAGAAATCATCCTTTTAAAGTGTACATAATTCAGTGACTTTTAGTATTCACAGAGTTGTGCATCCATCGCCACAACCTATTATAGAATGTTTTATTACCCCCCAAAATAAATCCTGCTCCCTGGGCTCTTACTCCCAAACTTCTCCCAGCCTGCAGCCCTTGAGCCCTAGGCACCCACTAATCAATTTTCTGTCTCTGTAGATTTGCCTGTTCTGGACATTTCACATAAATGGAATCATATAATGTATGGTTCTTTGTGAATTACATAATGTTTTCAGGGTTCATCTGTGTTGTAGCTTTTATCAGTATTTCATTTCTTTTTGTTGCTTAATAAATTGCATTGTATTACATCCCTCTATGTTGTTTGTATCTCCCTGCCCTTTTTCTTGATTTGTTAGGTAGGAGTTTGTCTATTTTGTTTACTTACTCATTTATTTCTTGGTTCTACTCTTTTCCTATTTTCTAACTCAATTAATTCTGCTTTTATCTTGAATTACTCTACCATTCTGGTTTCTTTTGGTTTGCTTGTTCTTTTTCTATGTTTTTGAATTAGATATTTCATTTATTTGTTTTCCTTGTTTCATGTTTAGTGATATAAGTACTTAAAGCTTTAAAGGTTTCCCTATGTACTGCTTTAACTATATCCTATGGATTCTTATAAGTGGTGTGTTTTGATTTGACCGTATTTTTGAGAAATTAGCAATTTAAGTTTCACTGATCTTTCTCAAGAGTTGTTTGACAAAGTGTTTAAATATTTCCAGATTGGAAAAGGATCTTTTAAAAGGTGTTATTAATTTCCAGTTTTAGTGCATGGTGGTCAGAGACTATCATTTATATTTTCCAATATATCAAGTATTTTTTAAAATTTTTATGAAAGTCTAATGCACACTTGAAGTTGTATTCTTTAGGCAGGTCATTAAATATTGCTTTCACTCGTCTTTCCACATGCAGTCTATGTTCACCCACTTCCCAAGGAAAATGACCAAATTCTATCTAGTCACAGGTCAAAAGTCCAGGATCTGCTCATGTTATGCCCCATAGTTTCTCTACCAAGTCTAGCTGTGGTTCCCATAAAGCAAAAAGACAAAATATCTGTCCCTCCCCACATACCCAATATACAGTTGATCCTTGAACAATGTAGGGGTTGGATTGCCAGCACCCTGCATAGTCAAAACTCCACATATAACTTTCAACTCCCCCCAAAACTTAACTAGTAATAGCCTACTGTTGATCAGAAGTCTTACTGATAACACTCAATTAACATGTATTTTGTATATGGATATTGTATACTGTATTCTCACAATGAAGTAATCTAGAGAAAAGAAAATTAAGAAAATCATAAGAAAGAGAAAATGTATTTCTTATCATTAAGTGCAAGTGGATCATCATAAAGGTCTTCATACGCATTGTCTTTGTGATGAGGAGGCTGAGGAGGAGGAGGAGGAGGAGGAAGAAGAGGGGTTGGTCTTGCTGTCTCAGGAGTGGCAGAAGCAGGAGAAGTGGAGGAGGTGGAAGGGGAGGCAGGAAAGACAGGTACACTCGGTGTAATTTTATTGAAAAAATCCACATATAAGTGGACCTGCACCGTTCAAACCGTGTTGTTCAAGGGTCAATTACACAGTGGTGGGACTGGGACAGGATGACTGTAATGAGCACACCTGCTCTGAAAGAAGAAGGATGGTAGTGACAGAGCTGTCATATTGCCACAGTCATTCTTAAATCCTGACAAGCAAACATTGGTAGGGAGCCCTACACTGGTGTCAGGAAGATTCTTTAATTGGGCCCTGATTCTGCCTGCTGGGAGCAGCTTCCCTTTCCCATTGCTCTGTCTGGTCCTCAGCTCTGCCCTGTGTGTGATCTTTTCTTTCCCATTATTCTCCTTGGCCTTACCTGCTGTGGTTTTGTAGCCTATGTCCTTCTGTGTTCAGCTCAATTGGTTCAGTTCCTGTTCCCAGATGTTTGGGAACCAAAGGATATTTTCACTATTGAACAGTTGAAGGATTTAAAAATGCAGACTCCTGGCTTAATTGGAAGTATAACTTTCAAAAACCAAGTTTCTTATTTGTTTGTATCCAGTTAGTTCCTACTGCTAGTAACCTCACACTCAATTCCTTCCAGACAAAATTCTCAGATTTGCTATATTTCTTTACTTTTTCTCCTTAAAACGCCTTGAATGTCACTTTGAGACTGCTCTGGTTACACAAATCAGAAACCCTGGGATTTTCTGTTTGGCCATTTTCTTAATCAGAAATTTGCTCAGTTAAAGTTTATGAGAGACCATTGTTTTGGACTAGCCTGCTGCACCAGGCCCCAGAAGACCAAACCACCCAGAATGGAGTCGCGTGTGCTAAGTGCCACTGAACTTTGAAATGGACCAATTTTTTTTTTTTTTTTTTTTAAACAGGAGATTCCAGTCAACCTGAATCAGTGTATTAAGGAAGTTGCCTCTGTTTTAACCCTGTAAGGAAAGGAACTTTTGAAATGACCAATCCACTTTTTGTTTTCAGTTTCTGCTTTTTTTTTCCAGCCCTTTTCTGCTTATAAAGCCAAGCTCCTGTGCTCAGCTCATTCTATTTCCTAGAGTGAGGTGTTGCCTGATTCTAGAATTGCAAATAAAAGCCAATTAAGTCTTACAATTTGTTATAATCTTGTCTTTTGACTGTTCTAATGCAACTTAATTTACTGGGAGAGTTTGACAACAGGATGGACTTTGTTGCAAAGCTAAGCTTTAATACACCTTTGTCTCAAAAAACGTTTTTCTCAGTTTTCTATCTTACTGTTTGGTATCTAAAAGTTATTGGCTCTTCTAACATTTCAAGTCCTCAAATTTCTGGAATTTCTGATTTCCCTTTAATTTCTTCTTGCAAATCAGCCAATTATTTCCTGAATTCATCTCATTCTCTTTTATAAATACCCTGACAAAAATAGCCAATATTGATTCATACGCAGAACTAACAAACTGCTTTCCAATCTCTTTTCCAGTCTCACTAGGTACATGATCTGATGCCTCATTTACTGTGCCTATTAAATGTTTGGCTTTTCCAGTTTCCTATTCTGACTGGCTTTTAGCCAATGCCATATATTTTAGATTTTTGTTACAACAGTACCCACCTCACTTCTGATACTAATTTCTGTGTTAGACTAAGCTAGGCTTCATCTGTGATATCAAATGGCCCCCAAATCACAGTGGCTTATCACACAAAGGTTTATTTCCTGCTCACACAAAGTCTGCTATAGGTTTCTGGTGGGGAGTGGGCGCTCCTCCCTCCATATAGATATTCTGGGACTCAGGCTGATTAGGGCTCCATCCTCCGGAAAGTCATTCCTTGCTTTGGCAGGGGAAGAGAGAATTGATAATTGTACAAGAGCTTTCACTGTTTTAGCCCAGAAGTGATACATATTTCTGCTTGTATTTATTTTATTGGTCAGAACTAACTGCAAGGGCTGGGCATTTTAACCTCTTGTACTCCCAGGAAAGAAGAAGTTGTGAGCACAATGTCTACCACAATTTTACAAGATTTTCTTGTAAAATTCCTGTCCTAAGATGGGCTTTGGGGCTAGACTTTTGTCCCTCTATCCCTGAAGTCATTGAACCTTTAGCCCGAAAC